>NC_079465.1:7500-1257500 GCF_026250575.1 Diorhabda carinulata
GGGGAAAAGGAAGAGGGGGGAAAAGGAAGAGGGGGGAAAAGGAAGAGGGGGGAAAAGGAAGAGGGGGGAAAAGGAAGAGGGGGGGAAAAGGAAGAGGGGGGAAAGGAAGAGGGGGGGGAAAGGAAGAGGGGGGGGAAAGGAAGAGGGGGAAAAGGAAGAGGGGGGGGAAAGGAAGAGGGGGGAAAGGAAGAGGGGGGAAAGGAAGAGGGGGGAAAAGGAAGAGGGGGGAAAAGGAAGAGGGGGGAAAAGGAAGAGGGGGGAAAAGGAAGAGGGGGGAAAAGGAAGAGGGGGGAAAAGGAAGAGGGGGGAAAAGGAAGAGGGGGGAAAAGGAAGAGGGGGGAAAAGGAAGAGGGGGGAAAAGGAAGAGGGGGGGAAAAGGAAGAGGGGGGAAAAGGAAGAGGGGGGGGAAAGGAAGAGGGGGGAAAAGGAAGAGGGGGGGAAAGGAAGAGGGGGGAAAGGAAGAGGGGGAAAAGGAAGAGGGGGGAAAGGAAGAGGGGGAAAAGGAAGAGGGGGAAAAGGAAGAGGGGGAAAAGGAAGAGGGGGGAAAGGAAGAGGGTGGAAGGAAAGGGGGGAGGAAAAGGGGGGAAGGGGGGAGGAAAAGGGGGGGAAAGGAAATGAGAAAAAAAAGGAAATGAGAAAAAAAAAAGGAAATGGGAAAAAAGGAAATGGGAAAAAAAAGGAAATGGGAAAAAAGGAAATGGGAAAAAAGGAAATGGGAAAAAAGGAAATGGGAAAAAAGGAAATGGGAAAAAAAAGGAAATGGGAAAAAAGGAAATGGGAAAAAAGGAAATGGGAAAAAAGGAAATGGGAAAAAAGGAAATGGGAAAAAAGGAAATGGGAAAAAAGGAAATGGGAAAAAAGGAAATGGGAAAAAAGAAATGGGAAAAAAGGAAATGGGAAAAAAGGAAATGGGAAAAAAAGGAAATGGGAAAAAAGGAAAGGGGGGGAAAGGAAATTGGGGGGAAAGGAAATGTGGGGAAGGAAATGGGGGGAAGGAAATGGGGGGAAGGAAATGGGGGGAAAGGAAATGGGGGGAAAGGAAATGGGGGGAAGGAAATGGGGGAAACACGGAAATGGGGGGAAAAAGGAGAGGGGAAAAAAAGGAAAAGGGGAAAAAAAAAATAGTTTGCATTTTTTTGTATTGAAAATTTGGTGCTGAAGGAAAAAAAAACTTGATAAAAAATTTGACTCGTTTTTAAAATTTGTTCTAGGAAAGAAAAAATTTTTTTGTATTAAAAATCATAAATAAAGTTGGAACTTTGAAAAATAAAATTGACTCGTTTAAAAATAAATAAATTGGACTCTGAAAATAATTCACATGGCTAATTTTGAATATGAAAAAAATTTGAAGGTTAGGAAAAATGGATGTGAAAATGAAAAAAATTTTATTTTGATTAGGTTAGGTTGATTTTTTTTTATTAAACCGGTGAGTTAAATTAAGTTAGGTTTTAAAATAGAATCTGAAAAATACTAAAAACTGCTAAAGAAAATCAAAAATTCTCATTTCTAAATGTGGGAGAGAGAATTTTAATTGAAAACGGCGAGGTTAGGTTAAGTTTTAAATTCTAACACTAAAATAAAATCTAAAACTGCTAAAGAAAATCTAAAACTTTTAAAGAAAATCTAAAACCTCTTATTTCTAAAGGTGGGAGAGAAAAAAAACTCAATTTCTAAGGATTAAAGAATATCTAAAAATTCTAAGGACTAAACAAAATCTAAGAAAGCTAAAAGATGCTAAAAACAATTCATGCTCAAATCTAGAGAAAATATTCTAAACGTCAAAGAAAATCCCAAAATTCAAGAATATCAAAGAAAAATGTAAATTTTAAAAAAATGTTAGGTGATTTTCGATCAAGAATTCAAGAAAATAAAAAACAAATTCATTCTCAAAAAGAAACACAACTATCTTTTACAAATGTTTTTGAATCTCAACTATTTAGTCAACAAAATTGATCTTTCTATATCAATAAATTAAATTTTGACAAATGTTTCAATTTTCAAAATAAACCGGAATTATATCGAATCAATTATGAAAATAAACGCAACACAAGACACAAAAAAAAGCACGACACCACACTGATTTCATTCAGACTCCATCCAACTCGCATTCTATTTATTCAAATTAATATTTTGTATAAACTCAATATTAAGATTGCAAAATATGTTATGTTAAATAAAGTGTAGTTAAATAAAATAGATGGAATTATTACGAGTTTCAATTGAGGCGCAAGCTCGTGTACCTACCGTTTTATTTATTTTCTACAACCAAATTCCCGAAAAGTGTCAACTTCTCTCAAATCCTAAATAAATATTTTTCAGAGTTTCCATATTTTCTGTGCGAAAAACAAAATAGTAAAACCAAAACAAATATTTGACAAATTGGGAATAAATTAAAGGTCTCAACGTATTTTTTATTAAACAGTGAGCTGTTTGTTAGCTTCGCTTCTACTCTCCCGTCCTAGAGGCTCGAAAGAGTAGCAAGTTACTGAGCCACTCCACCAACTTCAAGGTCTTACAGCTCCCAGGAGTGGACCTAACCTAAGCTTACATTTAATCAACTAACTATAAACATATATCAATTTCCTAGCTCTTACAATAAAACTAAAAAAATTACATCATCACATAACAACATAAATATAACAACACTTCACTTCAACTCCTGCTGCCTCCTTAGCCATTATACAAACTTCCGGGACGCTAAAACAAACAAAAATCAATACAACTCTTCCAATAACTTTTCAAATAAAGCTAATGAAATTTATTTCATTTCCTAATTAATTTTTTGTCCATAAAATTGTTCAAGTAAACACTTACCTTCAAATTAAACACAACACTTTAGTAACTTTACGTTAAAAATTAGTAGTTGGTTTTCACACAGAAAGGTGAAGAATTCAATGGAAAGATAAAATCAAAAACATTAAAACACTCAATACCTAGTAACAATTTGTTACAACAAGTTGTTACCTCAAAGTTGACGAAAGCTATAAAAATAGGAATAGATTTGATATTTACAGTTTTCTTTGATATTCTTGAATTTTGGTTTTTTCTCTAGACTTGAGCATGTTGTTTTTAGTCTTGGATTGTTTTTAGCATGTCTTTAGCAAATAGAATTCTTAGATTCTCTTTAGCAAATAGAAATTGGATCACTCATAGGAAACACAAATGAAGCAAAACGAGAAACAATGAGAGAGAACATTCTCAGTTGACTGAATGAGAAATGGAATCACTCTTAGAGGACACAAAAAACGAATCGAGACAGGAAAGTTTGAATTAATTGAAGTGAAAAGAAAAATTATTCAGCTGAATATTTGATCGAGAGGAAAGATGTAGTGCAGGTGATCGATGAAAAGCAGGTATAATCGGTGAAACCCCAGGAAATGAAACTGAAAAGAAAAGAACTCCTTACAATTTATGTAAATGTCAATGATGATTTGAGACCCTCAACATGAAAATGTTCAATATGATGAAATAAGCGGATATTTTGAGTTTTACGTTTACGAGATAATAAAACTGAACGGAAGAACTCTGGAATCGGGAATTTCGGAAAGATTCGAAGCCCTAAATGAATTTGATTAGTATAAAAATAATACATTTCGAGTATTTCGCAGCACAGAAAATAAAAAACAAAAAACAATTTTGGAAAATTGGCAAAACAATACAATTATTTACTCCCACTTTGGAAACCGGACGCATCGGCACAGCGACGAAATTGGTTAGGTCCAATTCCCGTTGCCTCGATCCGATGCGGTGGTATTTCACCGGGCGATGCGAGTGCGTCACATGTACCACATCAATGGAAGATGAAATGGGACTGAATAACACTCCGTAGAAAATTGGAAATTTCGAAATATGAAAATATGAATGAATAATATAGAGAATTTTTAGTTTGCAGAACAGAAAAAAAATTGTTGGTCACGGTTTGCGTTTGTAAATCTGTTTTTATAAAATTATTCATTATATGTGATATTTTTGTGTTTAATTAGAAAATCTTTCTCTTCAATATTACCAATTATATAATACACAACAGTGAATATGAAGGTTTTTTTGAAATTAAATCCCTCGATTTATCTCTGACATGATGAAACAAATAATAAGATATACTGAGAAACATAAATCTACTCTACTCTACTTATTTCTACTCTATTTTATTCTAGTCTATTCTACTAAAAAAAACAACCAAAGGGAAAATCGTTATCCTGTACGGAGTGTATACGAAAATGAAGATCACATTCCAGTACGAAGTGTATGCGAAAGACAAGAAATTATAATAATACATGGTGTAGCTAGAAATTAGATACCAATGATTAATGTAGATGATTGAGGAATGAAACCACTCCTTGTGGACACGGACACGATAGACGAATCAAAACAGAAAAATCTGAATTAATTGGAATGAAATAAGAAAAATAAATAGACGAATCAAAACGAGAAAAAATGACAGAGAGAACAACACCCTTAGTTGACTGCGTAGATGAATGGGAAATGGAATCACTCCTAGAGGACACAGAAGGCCAATCGCAACAGGAAATTTTGAATTAATTAATGTGAAAAGAAAAATTATTCAGCTGAATGTTTGATCGAGAGGAAAGATGTAGTGCAGGTGATGGATGAAAAGCAGGTATAATCGGTGAAACCCCAGGTACTAAGCCTCACAAAACTATCTCATCAATCGAGTTCTTTTGATCAGACTAAAAAATGAGTCGTGAGGCGCGTGAAATTTCTATCAACAATCCCTTCCGCTCATATATATTAGCTGCTATTTTTTCATTTTACGCCGAATTTCATTTTAAGTCTTTTCAAAAGGCTCTAAGATCGATGAGAGAGAAGTGTGAAGAATAGTACCTAGGACCAATTACCCATATTGCTTTTGTTACATCAATCCTACACGAATCACCAATCCGTATTCCCGATAAAAACAATCAACGTGAATATAATAGAGAAAATCTTGTGTTTTCTGCACGAGAAAAGCAGGAAGAACAACAACCATAAATTGACTACGAGGATGAATGAGAAATTTAATCACTCCTAGAGGGCTCAGAAGGTCAATCGCAACAGGAAAGTTTGAATTAATTGAAGTGAGAAGAAAAATTATTCAGCTGAATGTTTGATCGAGAGGAAAGATGTAGTGCAGGTGATGGATGAAAAGCTGGTATAATCGGTGAAACCCCAGGTACTAAGCCTCACAAAACTATCTCATCAATCGAGTTCTCTTGATCAGACTTAAAAATGAGTCGTGGGGCGCGTGAAATTTCTATCAACAATCCCTTCCGCTCATATATATTAACTGCTTTTTTTATTTTATACCGAATTTCATTTTTAGTCTTTTCAAAATCCTTGATTGATGGAAAGAAGTGTAAAACATAATACCTAGGACCAATTACCCATATTGCTTTTGTTACATCAATCCTACACGAATCACCAATCCGTATTCCCGATAAAAACAATCAACGTGAATATAATAGAGAAAATCTTGTGTTTTCTGCACGAGAAAAGCAGGAAGAACAACAACCATAAATTGACTGCGAGGATGAATGAGAAATTTAATCACTCCTAGAGGGCTCAGAAGGTCAATCGCAACAGGAAAGTTTGAATTAATTGAAGTGAGAAGAAAAATTATTCAGCTGAAATGTTTGATCGAGAGGAAAGATGTAGTGCAGGTGATGGATGAAAAGCTGGTATAATCGGTGAAACCCCAGGTACTAGGTAAGCCTCACAAAACTATCTTATTAATAGAGTTCTTTTGATCAGACTAAAAAATGAGTCGTGAGGCGCGTGAAATTTCTATCAACAATCCCTTCCGCTCATATATATTAACTGCTATTTTTTATTTTACGCCGAATTTCATTTTTAGTCTTTTCAAAAGGCTCTAAGATCGATGAGAGAGAATTGTTAAACATAGGACGAATTACCCATATTGCTTTTATTACATCAATCCTACACGAATCACCAATCCGTATTCTCGATGGAAACTTTTAACGTGAATATAGAAAATGTTTGGAATTTATAGACCAGGAAATGAGACTGAAAAGAAAAGGACTCCTTACAATTTATGTAAATGTCAATGATGATTTGAGACCCTCAACTAATTAATTTTGGTTTTATGAAATAGAGAAATTTTGGGGTAAATGATATATTTGTGAAAGAACGACTACATAATATATCGACTACGTAGATTACAGAGAGAATATTGGGACGATGACAACAATAAGATAAGATAAGCAAGTCCAACGATTCAAATTTCAGTAGGAAATAAAATTACCTACTTCATGGGGGGATACAAAATTTGAATTAAAGCAGGAAATTTTCAATTGATAAAAATGAAAAGAAAAACCCATTCTTCAGTTCAGTCAAAAGTTTTATAGCGACATTTTTTGTCTTCAATTATAATAAACTACTTTTATTTGTCTTGCAAATAAAATCAAAATAAGGAGTATCTTGAAGTTAAGCATTTCACTTGGTACATGATTATTGGAAATAGTTTAAAATTGATTAAATTTTGTAATCTAGAACATGAAGAAATAAATTAAGATGTGCCCCCATTCTTCCGGAAATGGAATAATTGATCAAAATGTAAGAGAGTTAATGCTTAGATCCCAAGTACCTACCGGCTATCATAACATTCATCATCAATCTAGGGTATTGATTAGACTAAAATATGTAAATGTTGAAATGAAAATTGAAATCTGGGTATTATATAAATGGCAGTTAATATATATGAGCGATAGAGTATTGATATTAATTTCACGCACCCCACGATTTTAGTCTAATCGATACCTCAAACTGATGAAGAATATCATGATGATTTGTAGGCACATAGAAATTCGATCAAGATAAATGTTTTTGAGGAATGAAATGTGAAATGATCAAAATGAGTTCGCTAAAACGTTCATTGATATTTTTCATTTGTTGTTAAATAGAGATTGAACTAAAGAAAATATTAAGTTATATAAAATAGAGAGCGGCAATAAAATATCATGACCAATTTCGAAGATATGATTAAATTATGAAATGAAATTGTAAGTAGTTCTTGAACCCCAGTAGTATTAAGATTATTTTGAAAACATAAATATGTATATATAAGCAGCAACAATAGGTATGTCCCATGAAAATGTTCAATATGATGAAATAAGCGGATATTTTGAGTTTTACGTTTACGAGATAATAAGACTGAACTGAAGAACTCTGGAATCGAGAATTTCGGAAAGATTCGAAGCCCTAAATGTATTTGATTTTTGCAGCACAGAAAAATAAGAAACAGAAAACGAGGCTATGTGTATGACCAACAATTTTGGAAAATTGGCAAAACTATACAATTATTTACTCCCACATTGGAAACCGGACGCATCGGCACAGTGACGAAATTGGAAACCCATAGTCCAATTCACGTTGCCTCGATCCGATGCGGTGGTATTTCACCGGGCGATCTACCACATCAATGGAGGATGAAATGGAAATAATGGGATTGAAAAACACTCCATAGAAAATTGGAAATTTCGAAATATGAAAATTTATATGATATCCTGAAAATATGAATGAATAATATAGAGAATTTTTAGTTTGCAGAACAGAAAAAAAATTGTTGGTCACGGTTTGAGTTTATAAATCTGTTTTTATGAAATTATTTATTATATGTGATATTTTTCTGTTCAATGAGAAAATCCTTTCTCTTCAGGTTTAACAATTATATAATACACAACAGTGAATATGAATGTTTTTTGACATTAAATCCCTCGATTTATCGGTATATAATAATCTCTGAAATGATGGAACAAATAATAAGGAATACTGAGAATCATAAATCTACTCTACTCTACTTATTTCTACTCTATTCTATTCTATTCTTCTAACAAAAAAAAAACCAAAGTGGCAATCGTTGTCCCCTAACTAGTCTCACCTATCCTGTACGGAGTGTGTACGAAAGTAAAGACCACATTCCACTACGAAGTATATGCGAAAGACAAGAAATTAAAATAATACAGGTTGTAGCTAGAAATTAGATACCAATAATTAATGTACCTAGATGAATGAGGAATGAAACCACTCCTTGGGGACACGGACACGATAGACGAATCAAAACAAAAAAATCTGAATTAATTGGAATGAAAAGAGAAATTATTCAGCTGATTTCCATTTTTAGTCTTTTCAAAATCCTTGATTGATGGAAAGAAGTGTGAAGAATAGTACCTAGGACCAATTACCCATATTGCTTTTGTTACATCTATCCTACACGAATCACCAATCCGTATTCTCGATAAAAACAATCAACGTGAATATAATGGAGAAAATTTTGGGATTTTCGTACTGGAAACGAATGTCAAAGATCATTTGAGGAGACCCACCAACACAATTGGTTTCAATATAATAAAGAGAAACTTGTGTTTTGCGAATGAGAAAAGGAGGTAGAACTACAACCCTTAGTTGACTACGTAGGTGAATTAGAAATTGAATCCCTAGGGTACACAAAAGACGAATCAAAACAAAAAAATCTGAATTAATTGGAATGAAAAGAGAAAATTATTCAGCTGAATGTTTGATCGAGAGGAAAGATGTAGTGCAGGTGATGGATGAAAAGCATATATAATCGGTGAAACCCCAGGTATTAAACCTCACAAAACTATCTCATCAACCTAGTTCTTTTGATCAGACTAAAAATGAGTCGTGGGACGCGTGAAATTTCTATCAACAATCCCTTCCGCTCATATATATTAACTGCTATTTTTAATTTTACGCCGATTTCCATTTTTAGTCTTTTCAAAATCCTTGATTGATGGAAAGAAGTGTAAAACATAATACCTAAGACCAATTACCCAAATTGCTTTTGTTACATCTATCCTACACGAATCACCAATCCATATTCTCGATGGAAACGTTCAACGTGAATATAAGAAAATGTTTCGAGTTTATAGCCCAGGAAATGAGACTGAAAAGAAAAGGACTCCTTACAATTTATGTAAATGTCAATGATGATTTGAGACCCTCAACTAATTAGTTTTGATTTTATAAAATAGAGAAATTTTGGGGTATATGATTTATTGTGAAAGAACAACCCTATATCGACTACGTAGATTACAGAGAATATTGGGACGATGACAACAATAAGATAAGAGAGCCTAAAGCAAGTCCAACGGTTCCAATTTCAGAAGGAAATAAAATTACCTACTTCATGGGGGGATACAAAATTTGAATTAAAACAGGAAATTTTCAATTGAAAAAAGTGAAAAGAAAAGAAAAACCCATTCTTCAGTTCAGTTAAAAGTTTTATAGGGACATTTTTTGTCTTCAATTATAATAAACTACTTTTATTTGTCTTGCAAATAAAATCAAAATAAGGAGTATCTTGAGGTTAAGCATTTCACTTGGTACATGATTATTGGAAATAGTTTAAAATTGATTAAATTTTGTAATCTAGAACATGAAGAAATAAATTAAGATGTGCCCCCATTCTTCCGGAAATGGAATAATTGATCTAAATTTAAGAGAGTTAATGCTTAGATCCCAAGTACCTACTGGTTATCATAACATTCATCATCAATCTGGGGTATTGATTAAACTAAAATATGTATTTGTTAAAATGAAAATTGAAATCTGGATATTATATAAATGGCAGTTAATATATATGAGCGATAGAGTATTTATTTTAATTTCACGCACCCCACGATTTTAGTCTAATCGATACCTCAAACTGATGACGAATATCATGATGATTTGTAGGCACATAGAAATTTGATCAAGATAAATGTTTTTGAAGAATGAAATGTGAAATGATCAAAATGAGTTCGCTAAAACGTTCATAGATATTTTTTCATTTATTGTTAAATAGGGATGGAACTAAAGAGAATATTAAGTTATATAAAATAGAGAGCGGCAGAAAATATCATAACCAATTTCGAAGATATGATTAATTTATGAAATGAAATTGTAAGTAGTTCTTGAGCCCCAGCAGTATTAAGATTATTTTGAATACATAAATATATATAAAGAGCAAAACAATACGTATGTCACATGAAAATGTTCAATATGATGAAATCAGCGGATATTCTGAGTTTTACGTTTACGAGATAATAAGACTGAACTGAAGAACTCTGGAATCGAGAATTTCGGAAAGATTCGAAGCCCTAAATGAAGTTGATTATTTTAAAAATAATACATTTCGAGTATTCCACAGAACAGGAAATAAGAAACAAAAAAAGAGGCTATGTGTATGACCGACCAACAATTTTGGAAAATTGGCAAAACAATACAATTATTTAGTCCCACTTTGGAAACCGGACGCATCGGCACAGCGACGAAATTGGAAACCCATAGTCCAATTCACGTTGCCTTGATCCGATGCGGTGGTATTTCACCGGGAGATGCGAGTGGGTCACATCTACCACATCAATGGAGAATGAAAAGAAAATAATGGGACTGAAAAACACTCCGTAGAAAATTGGAAATTTCGAATTATGAAAATTTATATGATATCCTGAAAACATGAATGAATAATATAGAGAATTTTTAGTTTGCAGCACAGAAAAAAAAATTGTTATTCACGGTTTGAGTTTGTAAATCTGTTTTTATGAAATTATTTATTATATGTGATATTTTTCTGTTTAATTAAAAAATCCTTTCTCTTCAGTTTTACCAATTATATAATACACAACAATGAATATGAATGTTTTTTGACATTAAATCCCTCTATTTATCGGTATATAATAATCTCTGAAATGATGGAATAAATAATAAGAAATACTGAGAATCATAAATCTACTCTACTCTACTCTACTCTACTCTACTCTACTTATTTCTACTCTATTCTATTCTATTCTAGTAACAAAAAAAAACCAAAGTGGCAATCGTTGTCCCCTAACTAGTCACACCTATCCTGTACGGAGTGTGTACGAAAGTGAAGACCACATTTCGGTACGGAGTGTATGTGAAATTGAGATCACATTGCGGTTCGGAGTGTTTACAAAAATAAAGATCACATTCCAGTACGAAGTATATGCGAAAGACAAGAAATAAAAATAACAAGGGTGTAGCTAGAAATTAGATACCAATGATTAATGTAGATGATTGAGGAATGAAACCACTCCTTGTGGACACGGACACGATAGACGAATCAAAACAGAAAAATCTGAATTAATTGGAATGAAATAAGAAAAATATTTAGCTGAATGTTTGATCGAGAGGAAAGATGTAGTGCAGGTGATGGATGAAAAGCAGGTATAATCGGTGAAACCCCAGGTACTAAGCCTCACAAAACTATCTCATCAATCGAGTTCTTTTGATCAGACTAAGAAATGAGTCGTGGGACGCGTGAAATTTCTATCAACAATCCCTTCCGCTCATATATATCAACTGCTATTTTGTATTTTACGCCGAATTTCATTTTTAGTCTTTTCAAAAGGCTCTAAGATCCATGAGAGAGAAGTGTAAAACATAATAACCTAGGACCAACTATCGATATTGCTTTTGTTACATCAATCCTACACGAATCACCAATCCGTATTCCCGATAAAAAAATCAACGTGAATATAATGGATTGAATTTTGGGATTTACGTACTGGAAACAAATGTCAAAAATGATTTGAGGTGTCCCACCAACACAATTGGTTTCAATATAATAGAGAAATCTTGTGTTTTCCGCACGAGAAAAGCAGAGAGAGAAACAACCCTTATTTAACTACGTAGGTGAATAAGAAATTGAACCACTCCTAGGGGACACAAATGACGAATCAATACGAGAAACAATGACAGAGAGAACAACACCCTTAGTTGACTGCGTAGATGAATGAGAAATGGAATCACTCCTAGAGGACACAAAAGAGGGATCAAAACAGGAATGTTTGAATTAATTGAAGTGAAAAGAAAAATTACCCAGCAGAATGTTTGATCGAGAGGAAAGATGTAGTGCAGGTGATGGATGAAAAGCAGGTATAATCGGTGAAACCCCAAGTATTAAGCCTCACAAAACTATCTCATCAACCTAGTTCTTTTGATCAGACTAAAAAATGAGTCGTGGGGCGCGTGAAATTTCTATCAACAATCCCTTCCGCTCATATATATTTACTGCTATTTTTTATTTTACGCCGAATTTCATTTTTAGTCTTTTCAAAAGGCTCTAAGATCCATGAGAGAGAAGTGTGAAACATAATAACCTAGGACCAATTATCCATATTGCTTTTGTTACATCAATCCTACACGAATCACCAATCCGTATTCCAGATAAAAACAATCAACGTGAATATAATGGAGAAAATTTTGGGATTTTCGTACTGGAGAAGAATGTCATAGATGATTTGAAGAGACCCACCAACAATTGGTTTCAATATAATAAAGAAAAACTTGTGTTTTGCATATGAGAAAAGGAGGGAGAACTACAACCCTTAGTTGACTGCGTATATTAATTAGAAATGAAATCACTCATAGAGGACACAAAAGAGGAGTCGAAAAAAAAAAGTTTGAATTAATTGAAGGGGAAAAAGGAAAATTATTCAGCTGAATGTTTGATCGAGAGGAAAGATGTAGTGGAGGTGATGGATGAAAAGCAGGTATAATCAGTGAAACCCCAGGTACTAAGCCTCACAAAACTATCTCATCAACCTAGTTCTTTTGATCAGACTAAAAAATGAGTCGTGGGGCGCGTGAAATTTCTATCAACAATCCCTTCCGCTCATATATATAAACTGCTATTTTTTTATTTTACGCTGAATTTCATTTTTAGTCTTTTCAAAAGGCTCTAAGATCGAGGAGAAAGAAGTGTAAAACATAATACCTAGGACCAATTATCCATATTGCTTTTGTTACATCAATCCTACACAAATCACCAATCCATATTCTCGATGGAAACGTTCAACGTGAATATAAGAAAATGTTTGGAGTTTATAGCCCAGGAAATGAGACTGAAAAGAAAAGGACTCCTTACAATTTATGTAAATTACAATGATGATTTGAGACCCTCAACTAATTAGTTTTGGTTTTATAAAATAGAGAAATTTTGGGGTAAATGATATATTTGTGAAAGAATGACTACATACTATATCGACTACGTAGATTACCGAGAATATTGGGACGATGACAACAATGAGGTAAGAAAGCCTTAAGCAAGTCCTATTACCTACTTCATGGGAGGATACAAAATTTGAATTAAAACAGGAAATTTTCAATTAATAAAAGTGAAAAGAAAAGAAAAACCCATTCTTCAGTTCAGTCAAAAGTTTTATAGCGACATTTTTTGTCTTCAATTATAATAAACTACTTTTATTTGTCTTGCAAATAAAATCAAAATAAGGAGTATCTTGAGGTTAAGCATTTCAATTGGTACATGATTATAGAAAATGGTTTAAAATTGATTAAATTTTGGAATCTAGAACCTGAAGAAATGAATTAAGATGAGCCCCATTCTTTCGGAAATGGAATAATTGATCTAAATTCAAGAGAGTTAATGCTTACATCCCAAGTACCTACCGGTTATCATAACATTCATCATCAATCTGGGGTATTGATTAGACTAAAATATGTATTTGTTAAAATGAAAAATGAAATCTGGGTATTATATAAATGGCAGTTAATATATATGAGCGATAGAGTATTGATATTAATTTCACGCACCCCACGATTTTAGTCTAATCGATACCTCAAACTGATGAAGAATATCATGATGATTTGTAGGCACATAGAAATTCGATCAAGATAAATGTTTTTGAGGAATGAAATGTGAAATGATCAAAATGAGTTCGCTAAAACGTTCATAGATATTTTTCCATTTATTGTTAAATAGAGATGGAACTGAAGAAAATATTAAGTTATATAAAATAGAGAGCGGCAGAAAATATCATAACCAATTTCGAAGATATGATTAATTTATGAAATGAAATTGTAAGTGGTTCTTGAGCCCCAGTAGTATTAAGATTATTTTGAATACATAAATATATATAAAGAGCAAAACAATACGTATGTCACATGAAAATGTTCAATATGATGAAATAAGCGGATATTTTGTATTTTACGAGATAATAAGACTGAACTGAAGAACTCTGGAATCGAGAATTTCGGAAAGATTCGAAGCCCTAAATGAAATTGAATAGTTTAAAAATAATACATTTCGAGTATTCCGTAGCACAGAAAATAACAAAAAACGAGGCTATGTGTATGACCGACCAACAATTTTGGAAAATTGGCAAAACAATACAATTATTAACTCCCACTTTGGAAACCGGTCGCATCGGCACAGCGACGAAATTGAAAACCCTTAGTCCAATTCACGTTGCCTCGATCCGATGCGGTGGTATTTCACCGGGCGATGCGAGTGGGTCACATCTACCACATCAATGGAGGATGAAAAGGAAATAATGGGACTGAAAAACACTCCATAGAAAATTGGAAATTTCGAAATATGACAATTTATATGATATCCTGAAAACATGAATGAATAATGTAGAGAATTTTTAGTTTGCAGCACAGAAAAAAAAATTATTATTCACCGTTTGCGTTCGTAAATCTGTTTTTATGAAATTATTTATTATATTTGATATTCTTCTGTTTAATTAGAAAATCCTTTCTTTTCAGTTTTACCAATTATATAATACACAACAGTGAATATGAAGGTTTTTTTGAAATTAAATCCATCGATTTATCTCTGACATGATGAAACAAATAATAAGATATACTGAGAAACATAAATCTACTCTACTTATTTCTACTCTATTCTATTCTACTAAAAAAAAACCAAAGTGGCAATCGTTGTCCCCTAACCTATCCTGTACGGAGTGTATACGAAAGTGAAGACCACATTCCAGTACGGAGTGTATGCGAAAGAAAAGAAATTAAAATAATACAGGGTGTAGCTAGAAATTAGATACCAATGATTGATGAAGATGAATGAGGAATTAAACTACTCCTTGGGGACACGATAGACGAATCAAAACAGGAAAATCTGAAATAATTTGAATAAAATAAGAAAAATTAAAAGACTACCTAATCAAAACGAGAAACAATGAGAGAGAACAACACCCTTAGTTGACTGCGTGGATTAATGAGAAATGGAATCACTTTTAAAGGACACAAAAGTCGAATCGAAACAGGAAAGTTTGAATTAATTAATGTGAAAAGAAAAATTATTCAGCTGAATATTTGATCGAGAGGAAAGATGTAGGTGATGGATGAAAAGCAGGTATAATCGGTGAAACCCCAGGTACTAAGCGTCACAAAACTATCTCATCAATCGAGTTCTTTTGATTAGACTAAAAAAAGAGTCGTGGGGCGCGTGAAATTTCTATTAACAATCCCTTCCGCTCATATATATTAACTGCTATTTTTTATTTTACGCCGATTTCCATTTTTAGTCTTTTCAAAAGGCTCTAAGATCGATGAGAGAGAAGTGTAAAACATAATACCTAGGACCAATTACCCATATTGCTTTTGTTACATCAATCCTACACGAATCACCAATCCGTATTCCTAATAAAAACAATCAACGTGAATATAATGGAGAAAATTTTGGGATTCTCGTACTGGAAACGAATGTAAAAGATGATTTGAGGAGACCCACCAACACAATTGGTTAGGATATAATAAAGGAAATCTTGTGTTTTCCGCACGAGAAAAGCAGAGAGAAAAACAACCCTTAATTAACTACGTAGGTGAATAAGAAATTGAACCACTCCTCGGGGACACAAAAGACGAATCAAAACGAGAAACAATGAGAGAGAACAACACCTTTAGTTGACTGCGTAGATTAATGAGAAATGGAATCACTTTTAGAGGACACAAAAGAGGAATCGAAACAGGAAAGTTTGAATTAATTGAATGGAAAAAAGAAAAATGTTTGATCGAGAGGAAAGATGTAGTGCAGGTGATGGATGAAAAGCAGGTATAATCAGTGAAACCCCAGGTACTAAGCCACACAAAACTATCTCATCAACCTGATTCTCTTGATCAGACTAAAAAATGAGTCGTGGGGCGCGTGAAATTTCTATCAACAATCCCTTCCGCTCGTATATATTAACTGCTATTTTTTATTTTACGCTGAATTTCATTTTGAGTCTTTTCAAAATCCTTGATTGATGGAAAGAAGTGTGAAGAATAGTACCAAGGACCAACTACCCATATTGCTTTTGATGATTTGAGAAGACCAACCATCAATTGGTTTCAATAAAATAGAGGAAATCTTGCGTTTTCCGCACGAGAATGCAGGGAGAACAACCCTTAATTAACTGCGTAGATGAATGAGAAATGGAATCACTCCTAGAGGACACAAAAGAGGGATCGAAACAGGAATGTTTGAATTAATTGAAGTTAAAAGAAAAATTAATCAGCTGAATGTTTGTTCGAGAGGAAAGATGTAGTGCAGATGATGGATGAAAAGCAGGTATAATCGGTGAAACCCCAGGTATTAAGCCTCACAAAACAATCTCATCAATCCAGTTCTTTTGATCAGACTAAAAAATAAGTCGTGGGGCGCGTGAAATTTATATCAACAATCCCTTTCGCTCATATATTTTAACTGCTATTTTTTAGTTTTCGCCGAATTTCATTTTTAGTCTTTTCAAATGGCTCTAAGATCGATGAGAGAGAAGTGTAAAACATAATACCTAGGACCAATTACCCATATTGCTTTTGTTACATCAATCCTACACGAATCACCAATCCGTATTCCCGATAAAAACAATCAACGTGGATATAAGGGAGAAAATTTTGGGATTTACGTATTGGAAACGAATGTCAAAGATGATTTGAGGAGACCCACCAACACAATTGGTTAGGATATAATAGAGGAAATCTCGTGAGTTCCGCACGAGAAAAGCAGAGAGAAAAACAACCCTTAATTAACTACGTAGGTGAATAAGAAATTGAACCACTTCTAGGGGACACAAATGACGAATCAAAACGAGGAACAATGAAAGAGAGAACAACAACCTTAGTTGACTGCGTAGATGAATTGAGAAATGGAATCACTTTTAGTGGACACAAAAGAGGAATCGAAACAGGAAAGTTTGAATTAATTGAATGGAAAAAAGAAAAATTATTCAGTTGAATATTTGTTCGAGAGGAAAGATGTAGTGCAGGTGATGGATGAAAAGCAGGTATAATCGGTGAAACCTCAGGTACTAAGCGTCACAAAACAATCTCATCAATCGAGTTCTTTTGATCAGACTAAAAAATAAGTCGTGGGGCGCGTGAAATTTATATCAAAAATCCCTTTCGCTCATATATATTAACTGCTATTTTTTAGTTTTCGCCGAATTCCATTTTTAGTCTTTTCAAAACGCTCTAAGATCCATGAGAGAGAAGTGTAAAACATAATACCTAGGACCAATTACTCATTTTGCTTTTGTAACATCAATCCTACACGAATCACCAATCCGTATTCCCGATAAAAACTAAACAACGTGAATATAACGGAGAAAATTATGGGATTTTCGTACTGAAAAAGAATGTCAAAGATGATTTGAGGAGACCCACCAACACAATTGGTTTCAATATAATAAAGAGAAACTTGTGTTTTGCGTATGAGAAAAAAAGGGAGAACTACAACCCTTAGTTGACTGCGTAGAGAAATGGAATCACTCTTAGAGGACACAAAAGAGGAGTCGAAAAAAAAAGTTTGAATTAATTGAAGGGGAAAAAGAAAAATTATTCGGCTGAATGTTTGATCGAGAGGAAAGATGTAGTGCAGGTGATGGATGAAAAGCAGGTATAATCGGTGAAACCTCAGGTACTAAGCGTCACAAAACAATCTCATCAATCGAGTTCTTTTGATCAGACTAAAAAATAAGTCGTGGGGCGCGTGAAATTTATATCAAAAATCCCTTTCGCTCATATATATTAACTGCTATTTTTTAGTTTTCGCCGAATTCCATTTTTAGTCTTTTCAAAACGCTCTAAGATCCATGAGAGAGAAGTGTAAAACATAATACCTAGGACCAATTACTCATTTTGCTTTTGTAACATCAATCCTACACGAATCACCAATCCGTATTCCCGATAAAAACTAAACAACGTGAATATAACGGAGAAAATTATGGGATTTTCGTACTGAAAAAGAATGTCAAAGATGATTTGAGGAGACCCACCAACACAATTGGTTTCAATATAATAAAGAGAAACTTGTGTTTTGCGTATGAGAAAAAAAGGGAGAACTACAACCCTTAGTTGACTGCGTAGAGAAATGGAATCACTCTTAGAAGACACAAAAGAGGAGTCGAAAAAAAAAGTTTGAATTAATTGAAGGGGAAAAAGAAAAATTATTCGGCTGAATGTTTGATCGAGAGGAAAGATGTAGTGCAGGTGATGGATGAAAAGCAGGTATAATCGGTGAAACCTCAGGTACTAAGCGTCACAAAACAATCTCATCAATCGAGTTCTTTTGATCAGACTAAAAAATGAGTCGTGGGGCGCGTGAAATTCATATCAAAAATCCCTTTCGCTCATATATATTAACTCCTATTTTTTTAGTTTTCGCCGAATTTCATTTTTAGTCTTTTCAAAAGGCTCTAAGATCGATGAGAGAGAAGTGTTAAACATAATACCAAGGACCAATTATCCATATTGCTTTTGTTACATCAATCCTACACGAATCACCAATCCGTATTCTCGATGAAAACGTTCAACGTGAATATAGAAAATGTTTGGAGTTTATAGACCAGGAAATGAGACTGAAAAGAAAAGGACTCCTTACAATTTATGTAAATGTCAATGATGATTTGAGACCCTCAACTAATTAGTTTTGGTTTTATAAAATAGAGAAAGTCTGAGGTATTTGTGAAAGAACGACTACATACTATATCGACTACGTAGATTACCGAGAATATTGGGACGATGACAACAATAAGATAAGAGATAAAGCAAGTCCAACGATTCCAATTTCAGAAGGAAATAAAATTACCTACTTCATGCGGGGATTACAAAATTTGAATAAAAACAGGAAATTTTCAATTGATAAACGTGAAAAGAAAAGAAAAACCCATTCTTCAGTTCAGTCAAAAGATTTATAGAGACATTTTTTGTCTTCAAGTATAATAAACTATTTTTATTGTCTTGCAAATAAAATCAAAATAAGGAGTATCTTGAGGTTAAATATTTCAATTGGTACATAATAATTGAAATGGTTTGAAATTGATTTAATTTTGGAATCTAGAACATGAAGATATAAATTAAGATGTGCCCCATTCTTCCGGAAATGGAATAATTGATCTAAATTTAAGAGAGTTAATGCTTACATCCAAAGTACCTACCGGTTATCATAACATTCATCATCAATCTGGGGTATTGATTAAACTAAAATATGTATTTGTTAAAATGAAAATTGAAATCTGGATATTATATTAATGGCAGTTAATATATATGAGCGATAGAGTATTGATATTAATTTCACGCATCCCACGATTTTAGTCTAATCAATACCTCAAACTGATGACGAATATCATGATGACTTGTAGGCACATAGAAATTCGATCTAGATAAATGTTTTTGAAGAGTGAAATGTGAAATGATCAAAATGAGTTCGCTAAAACGTTCATAGATATTTTTTCATTTATTGTTAAATAGGGATGGAACTAAAGAGAATATTAAGTTATATAAAATAGAGAGCGGCAGAAAATATCATAACCAATTTCGAAGATATGATTAATTTATGAAATGAAATTGTAAGTAGTTCTTGAGCCCCAGCAGTATTAAGATTATTTTGAATACATAAATATATATAAGGAGCAAAACAATACGTATGTCCCATGAAAATGTTCAATATGATGAAATAAGAGGATATTCTGAGTTTTACGTTTACGAGATAATAAGTCTGAACTGAAGAACTCTGGAATCGAGAATTTCGGAAAGATTCGAAGCCCTAAATGAAGTTGATTATTTTAAAAATAATACATTTCGAGTATTCCACAGAACAGGAAATAAGAAACAAAAAAAGAGGCTATGTGTATGACCGACCAACAATTTTGGAAAATTGGCAAAACAATACAATTATTTACTCCCACTTTGGAAACCGGTCGCATCGGCACAGCGACGAAATTGGAAACCCTTAGTCCAATTCACGTTGCCTCGATCCGATGCGGTGGTATTTCACCGGGCGATGCGAGTGGGTCACATCTACCACATTAATGGGGGATGAAATGGAAATAATGGGATTGAAAAACACTCCATAGAAAATTGGAAATTTCGAAATATGAAAATTTATATGATATTCTGTAAATATGAATGATTAATAAAGAGAATTTTCAGTTTGTAGTATAGTAGAAAAAATAGTTATTCACGGTTTGCGTTTGTAAATCTGTTTTTATAAAATTATTATAGATGATATAATAGATGAGATCTTGTGTTTTCCGCACGAGAAATGCAGGGAGAACAACAACCCTTAATTGACTGCGTAGATGAATGAGAAATGGAAGCACTCCTAGAGGACACAAAAGAGGGATGGAAACAGGAATGTTTGAATTAATTGAAGTGAAAAGAAAAATTAATCAGCTGAATGTTTGATCGAGAGGAAAGATGTAGTGCAGGTGATGGTTGAAAAGCAGGTATAATCGGTGAAACCCCAGGTACTAAGCCTCACAAAACTATCTCATCAATCGAGTTCTCTTGATCAGACTAAAAAATGAGTCGTGAGGCGCGTGAAATTTCTATCAACAATTCCTTTCGCTCATATATATTAACTGCTATTTTTTATTTTACGCCAAATTTCATTTTTAGTCTTTTCAAAATCCTTGATTGATGGAAAGAAGTGTAAAACATAATACCTAGGACCAATTACCCATATTGCTTTTGTTACATCAATCCTACACGAATCACCAATCCGTATTCCCGATAAAAACAATCAACGTGAATATAATGGAGAAAATTTTGGGATTTTCGTACTGGAAAAGAATGTCAAAGATGATTTGAGGAGACACACCAACAATGGATTTCAATATAATAAAGATCTTGTGTTTTCCGCACGAGAAAAGCAGAGAGAAAAACAACCCTTAATTAACTACGTAGGTGAATAAGAAATTGAACCACTCCAAGGGGACACAAATGACGAATCGAAACGAGAAACAATGAGAGAGAGAATAATACCCTTAGTTGACTGCGTAGATGAATGAGAAATGGAATCACTCCTAGGACACAGAAAAGGAGTCGAAAAAAAAGTTTGAATTAATTTAACGGGAAAGAGGAAAATTATTCAGCTGAATGTTTGATCGAGAGGAAAGATGTAGTGCAGGTGATGGATGAAAAGCAGGTATAATTGGTGAAACCTCAGGTACTAAGAGTCACAAAACTATCTTATCAATCGAGTTCTTTTGATCAGACTAAAAAATGAGTCGTGGGGCGCGTGAAATTTCTATCAACAATCCCTTCCGCTCATATATATTAACTGCTATTTTTTATTTTACGCCGAATTTCATTTTTAGTCTTTTCAAAAGGCTCTAAGATCGATGAGAGAGAAGTGTTAAACATAATACCAAGGACCAATTACCCATATTGCTTTTGTTACATCAATCCTACACGAATCCACATCAATGGATGATGAAAAGGAAATAATGGGATTGAAAAACACTCCATAGAAAATTGGAAATTTTGAAATGTTTAGAATGTGAGACCCTGAATTGATCAGTAGTTTGATTCCTTTTCTTTTGACATTCCAATTACTGTACATATACAAATAATAAAGTTGAAGCAGGAAATTTCAAATAAATAAAAGTTGAAAAATAAACAAAACCGTTTGATCAGACTAAAAATTTATTGAAGAGTAGTGCAAAGGTCTAACTACCCACACATATTGCTTGACTTTATTGACTATACATTAAAAAATTGCCTTATAGTTTTCCAATAATTTCAAGTGAAATGGCGACGCATTTCTATTGAGAAGAAAAATCATTTTATTGAGTAATTAGTTCTGTAGATTCTACCTACCAATTTTGAAAATTTGATTACATACAATATATAATAAAATTCCAAGTCATTATTCTTAAGCCCTAGTACTTAGTATTTCAGTTATTTCTATACATGTTTATTGACATTACTACAATCATCAATCATCCATCAATATTTCAAAGAATTGCCGTGATAATAATAATCAAGTATATTTTACCCTTAAATTAATAATTGAATATTTTTTTATGGTATTTGTAGTAGATTATTCATTGAAATTTAAATAATTACGTATTTGCTAGCTTTCGAATTTCATGAAGAAAAATTTGATGTTGTGATGAATTTGTTAATGACATTTTTAGGCATAAAATGCTGAATCCATTGATATTGTCTGAAATGTCGTTATTCAAATCGAGAGGTCCATATGAATTTTTAAAATATAATAACTGAAAATTAAGTGAAATTCCGTGAATATTGTTATCTAATGCATAAAAAAATAACTTGAAATGGTTCATTTTTTTGAAATGGAGTAATTGAACAAAGATATTCCCTAGGTCCCGAGTAGGTACCTACCTAACGGTTATCATATCAACATCAATTTAAGGTATTGATTAGACCAAAATATGAATTGGTTGAAATAAATAATGAAATCGGAGTATTACGTAAATAGCAGTTAATATATATGAGCGATAAAATATTGATATTAATTTCACGCACCCCACCCCACAATTTTAGTCTAATCGATACCCAAAACTGATGACGAGTATTGTGATAACTTAGAATAGAATATCTATAAAGATTAGTTAGATATTAGATTAGTTTTTGAAGAAAAAAATGAACATAAAGAGCTATCTAAAACTTTGATAGAAATCATTTTATTGGTTGTTGACTTAGAGAGATGGAGATGGAGAAAAAATTTTCTATTGAGAAGAAAAATAATTTTATTGAGCAAAAAGAAAATAGTTGGGTAAACTCTACGTAAGTACTAATGGCATGCCCAATTTAGGAAATTTGATTAGAATATGAAATCCAAAATTTTTGCAAGTCGTTCTTCTTCGCCACTACCATCTAAATTATTATTAATACTAATACTAATGTATATTGGCTAATATTTTAATAGAATATCACGTGACTCTAGTGTTTAATTTTCAGTCTGATCGAAACGATGATTGTTATGAATGATTAAATACAATCCCCTACCTTTCGATGATATACCTCGGGTGCTTTCATGTTTTTCTTGTTGTTCCTGATGGTGTTTTCTTGTTTTTCTCACTGTTAATGCCACTAAACTACTTAAAATATCTACTAATTACCTTCCAGCTTTTAAATTTTAGGCTTGTCATTGGATGCTATTAACATCTGTATTCAAATTATTGTCACGAGAAAATGTGTATTACATTACATAGACGTAAACCAACAATTAAAAGTTCAAAAATAGAAAAAATTATAAAAGAGTTAATTTCATTGAATAGAAAGTAGGATATCGATTCAATTTTCAATTTTATAAAAAATCGTTCAAGAGATTTTGGATCAATTAATTTTTATGAAGATTGATATTTTGTTTTCATAAGAAATTATTAGAATACAATGGTTAAAACTGAAAAATGCGCACAACAGAAGATTATTGAACTTGATGTTGAAGTTGATTAATAATATTGGAAACCTGTCAATAATATTTTAAAAGCCAGAAAGTAATTTAATCCTAGCTACCAGTAATCATTAATCTTAAAATCTGAACTAAAAATTCGCATCATGTGTGATAATAATTCTTAAATACTGTTGATATGTATATATATGATTTTATATGTGTGGATTCGCACACCGCGATTACTTTCTGATAGATGCCAATTATAAGATTACTAATAACTAGGATTTAACTAATCTCCCAAGTTCAGCCAATTTCTGATAACACAAAATTTTCATTTTTTATTTAATTGGTATAACTAATTGCACGTTAGCATTTTTTTTTTTCAGGAGAAAGTAAAAGAAAACTACTTGTAGTCCAACGAATATATGATGGAGGAAAATAAATAATTTCTGTAAATAAAATTAGCGAAAACAAAGCGGAGGATTCTAATTGAAAAGCAAGACGAAAAGGATGTATAAAATAATGTGATATATTCGAGAAAAAAATAAAAGTATATATGACCGTTTGATAGTTGATAGAATTTCCAAATTTCCCACGATTTAATTTCTTGCCCTTATTAATGCATGGGTATTTTCCAAAGAAATTTTGTTGATAGAGCTAAATATTTCCAAGAATATTTTATTAACCGTAAGTTGTGTGTATGGGTATTGTATGGTTGTATGTAAAAAGAAAACTATAAAAATTAGTTGGAGAAAAAATTGAATTGAGCGGCTCTCTCTTCAAAAGAATTATGTAGAAAGATAATAGTTTATTATTCGTTATCACT
Organism: Diorhabda carinulata; assembly: GCF_026250575.1. NCBI lineage: Eukaryota > Metazoa > Arthropoda > Insecta > Coleoptera > Chrysomelidae > Diorhabda > Diorhabda carinulata. Next base: position 31,755 of record NC_079465.1, read on the forward strand.
TATCTCATCACTCCTCATCAATCTAGGATATTGATTAGATTAAAATATGAGAAAAAGTCTTAATTATGGATTTCCAGCACAAAAAATGAACAAAAATAATGTTTTTCATAGAGTTGTTGATAGATTGAAAAGCTACAATCTACAATAATAACTAATTATTATTAATTGAGAATAATTTAAAATATTTTATATAAATGGCAGTTAATATATACGAGCGATAGAGTATTGATATTAATTTCACGCACCCCACCCCATTTTAGTCTAATCAATACCCTAAATTGATGAGGAGCATTGTGATAATTCGTATAACTGATTGATATTATCCAAATTAATGGAAGCGAATGAAAGAAATTATTTATTCATTTCAAGATACACAACAAAAAAAAATTATTATATTGGCTTTTGTCTTGGAAACTATCAGATAGAGAGCTGTCCTTGCTATACCTATATGAGCATAGGGATAGATAAGGAAAGAAACCCAAACAATTGAAACTTTTCTATATAAAAGACCAAATTAAATGAATATGAGACATTGATTCTTAATAGGAATTTCACGCTACCCCGACCCCGAAAATAATTAGTAGATTTCTACCTATTACCTACGATTATGGTACGGTTGGAACTTGGGAAGTGTTATGATGACTGACACCTAAGATTTACCTAATCATTTTCCAACTTTTAAATTTAGTAATATATATAAGTATACGTAATTTCAAAGTTTTAACTAATTAGAGCTATTTTTAACAAGACAAGTCGGTTGACTTTTGTTTTTGATATAAAGTGGCTAGATCTAGTTATTTCTTAACGTTTTGAGCGAATAAATATTCACTAATAATATTCATCTACATATTTAAGAATTATGCTATGCTTTCTAATAAAAAACTATTAAAATTAAACAGGTGAAAAGAATGTAATAAAATAATATAATAAAATAATATAATAAAATAATATATAATATAATAAAATGTAATAAAAAAAATGAATTTTAAGTCAGAATATACTTGATTACCTTCTAGGTACTGATCATACCACGTCAATCTAAAGCATTGATTGGACAAAAAATAAAATGGCATTGAAATTTGAATCTAAAGCAAAAAAATGTACTTAAATAGCAGTTAATTTGATATGAGCGTTTTTTTCCTTTCATGTAAAAATCAAGCACAAGAGGATAAACACCATTACACTCGAGTAGTTCGAGTGTGGTGCACGCCTCGATTATAGAGCTGATATTGGTTTGAATTTTGTATTTTTCGGAAAAACGTGCCTTAGTAGCTGATTCCTCAGGCTTGCACTTCTCCAAAGAAAGGAGTTCCGTTAAATTCCAAAGTTCCGGGCGTCTGCAGACGAGCTCGATATTCACGAGCCGCGTCCGACGTCTTCTTCCGATCCAGTTTGATTATTGATAGAAATTTCACGCACCCAACGAATTATTTAAAGTCTAATTTATGTCTTGGATTGAGTGGCACAATGATGCAATTACTCAGAGATACAAACAGAGTCAAACCGTAATAAACTGCGTATAAATTTTTAAAAGAAAATACCCCATTGAATATCAATGATTCGATAAGGTTAAACTTGAAAATATAAGAAAGTGTCAAATCTATTGAAAAGAGGACAATCATTATGTAGATAATATACGGACGTTGGAAAATAATTAGCTAGCATTCAAGTACCAGTCTCATAAACAACAATGTATGATTCTATTTTATTCATAAAAAATTTATAAAGTTACCTAAAAAGTATTTTCCCGTTTTACAAAGAGGATGCTGTGTTGAGAAGCAAAGAGAAAGGAGCCAATTCTCAATACTATAGAAAATATTGATGATGTCTCATAAATTATGTCCGTTTCCAATATTCATTTCGTTTGTTAATAAATCATACTAAAAGAAAGCCTTAGTATTCAAAATTAGAGCCAATCGTACCTACTCTATGGTATTAACCCAACATTCAGCAGGATCTTTGAGAACTTAACATAAAACATCATACTCTAAAATCAGCTGTTCACTATATACCTCGGCATAGATAACTCCGCCATCTGGAATAATTTCAAAGTTCACTTATCATCTTTCATAATTCCACCAAACATACAACAAGGCTATTCGCTTGAATCGATCACTTTTTGCAGCGGGTTCTGGTAATTTTCCTTTGTCTAACCACTGATTTTCACGTTTTGGTTGTTTCGATAAATCCATTTTCAATCGCAAGAGCAATGTGTTTAAATAATCGATCATCTTTTGCCAAGATAAGGAGCTGTTTATACACATCTATTCGAAGTTTCACTTGAATATCGGTTATACCTGTAGCACTATTCCATAACTTTCATAGATCCTAGCCAATGATTTCAAATGACGATATATGATATCTTCAGAAGGCCTAAAGGAACCCGATACTAGTTTAATTTTCTCCTGCTTCTCTTGTAACCAGAATATTCCATGCAAGTGCACAACCTGTGCGCGATCCGATCGATCTTTAAGTATAAAATCGCCAATAAACAAAGAGAGAGTTATTGAAAAAACTCTTAACAAAAGTCGCATTTTTAAAAATTGTAACGTAGGAATTTTGATAAATGAAAACAGACTGACTACTGCCCGTAGGCATTGGTCTGGTCCAATGGTCCATTGGTTACTATACTGACTAGAGCTCCCGGAGTTTGCCAATAGAAAGAAAATCAGGCCAGGCCTTACACCAGCATCCAAAATTAATCATTTGTTGCGTCGTATCGTATCAAATCGTACAGCCATGATACTGCAAAGTCTTACAAAAGCCTCAATGTACAAAATAAAAACTCGTCGAAAATCATCACCTCAAATTTATTCCCACTCCGTCACTGATATAAAAATAAATGTCCACAAATATCCAAGATAAGAAATGAAAGCGCCTATGTGCTTACATAGATTTTAAGAAACAAATATTTCAACAAACTTTAATCAAGAAGGGCAAAAAACTTTTTAGATAACTTTATAAATTGTTCATAATCATGCGGATAACTCAAAAGAACTTACCTTTTGATCGGGCTGTTAATATACGCCGTTGATATTTCTACTGAGACATGTTGATCACGATAGTGTTCGCGGCACAACACTTTGTTCGATTACTCATTCACTCGATTGTGAATGAATCAAGACCGGTACGCGGGTTGTAACTTTATTATATTATTTTGTTTTCCAATTTTATATAAATTATGTTGATGTTGATACCTACTTTATCAGATCTCCTCAATGATAATCAAGCTTTCAATTTATGTTAAATAAGTTAAATGTTTATATCCAATTTTATTACATCTTGGAAAAGTGATCGATTTGGATTTCGTGTACAAATTTTCTAGAAAAATTTTTTTACCCCGAAAACTTGAAAATACAATCAACAAAAAAATATGTTTGTTAACTTTATCAACTGAAAAATAGTGAATACAGTCTAACCTTGGTATCAGTTTGTACCTGAATTTATTTCCCACATCGAAAGATTAAATAATGTCAAATTTTTATATAATTTTGAAGTATTAAATGTTTGTGTATCCATGTGTAGCTAATTAAAATCCTAACTCAACCTAATAAGAAATAAGAATTTGATAATTAATAATATTAATAAGAAATTAATATAATATATATTAATATAATATTAATTAATAATTAATAATTAATTAAATTATTAAATTAAATTAATTAAATAATTAATAATTAATAAGAAATTAATAGAGAATACTAAATATCAATTATATTATTGGTCAATTGTTATTAATTCCTAAAATGGTGTACCCCGTGATTTAATTTCTTGCCTTTATTAAAGGCACTAGAATTATGATGGATATTTTCCAAAGAAATTCTGTTGTGATAGAGCAGAATATTTCCAATATGTTATTAATAAGATGTGTGTAAGATGTAAGAAAATTATAAAAAGTAGTTGGAAATAAAGTTGAATTGAGCGGCTCTCTCTTTAAAAGAATCATGTAGAAAGATAATAGTTTATTATTCGTTATCACTTATCTCATCACTCCTCATCAATCTAGGATATTGATTAGATTCAAATATGAAAAAGTCTTAATTATAGATTTCCAGCACAAAAAATGAACAAAAATAATGTTTTTCATAGAGTTGTTGGTAGATTGAAAAGGTACAATCTACAATAATCACAACTAATTATTATTAATTGAGAATAATTTGATAGATTTTATGTAAATAGCAGTTAATTTATACGAGCGATAGAGTATTGATATTAATTTCACGCACCCCACCTAATTTTGATTATTTATTGTGAGGTGAACGAATAAAATTTCATTTATCGAGACACAATTAGATTGACTTTATTTTGGATGTTGTCAGATAGAGAGCTTTGCTTGCTGTATGGATTCTGGGTATTGGAATTGATAAAGATAGAAACCTTAAAAATTGAGCATTTCTATTTAAAAGAGGGATATAATGAACCAAATTGAATAAATATGAATAGAAATTTCACGCGCCCCAAGTCTAATACTATTGATAATGTGATTTTACTCTAAGATGCGTGTGACTGTTACCTACAAATTTTCGATTCAGTTTAAACTTTCGATTTCATGATTGAGCAAAGTGTCTTTAAATGTTAGGAATGAAAACCCAAATAAATTCAGATAAAAAGTGAAAATTAATCTGAGATTTTTCAAATAATTAAGTAGTAGGTCATCATGAATTCTGATTACTATGTAAATAACAATGTGACCATAGGAACGGTCGACGACTACGCGCGAATAAACTTTCTATTTCATTTCTAATATGAATCAAATTTTGAAATTCAATGTTTAATAAAGATAATTTAATTTATCCCTCCTTTGTGTCTGTATATTATCTTGTGTGTGTGTGTTTGTGTTCTTGGAGTTGAGACCTTACCACCTAACAAATTTTTAAGAGTTCGATTCATTACAAAAATTTACTAATCGATCATATTTCCAAGCCTTGAAAATATAAGGAAAAACTGAAAAGTTCCATTGAAAATAAAAAATAATCATGATATAAAAAAATGTGATGAAAGCCAGATAATAATTGAGTAGAAAGTAGATAGGTACAGTAAGTTATTCATAAATGCGACAGAGCATTAATAAATCTGTTTCAAGTCAAAAAATAGTTCTTTATAAAAATCTTATTTGTTTATAAATTTTTAGCTGCGAAATTTTCCAAAGTGTGTTTCGCTCGATATCTAATCTAACTAATCATTTTTCGGTGAATGTCTTGTGGACGAATCTTAAAAACTTAAATAAAATGATTTGAATTATTTAAGAATTAGCTAGGTCCTAAGTAACTAGTCGAAATTTAACCCTTGATTAGACTGTAAGATAGTGCATCTTTATTTAATATATATATATATATATATATATATATATATATATATATATATATATATATATATATATATATGTATGTATATATGGATGCAGTTATTGAGGCCTCTAATTGAATATTGCAATTAATTATCATAACTGCCTAGTTTGCCATTGGTTGCTTCAGAGACAGATCCTAATGCCTTCTGAGTATATATTTCAAGTTAATCAATTAATGATTGTATGAATAATAATAAAAGTTTTAAAAATTAAAAATGAAAGATTAAATTTGCCAAATCTCTTGAAAAAGATAATTTTGATTAATAATTAATATTAACGAAATAGTAGGTCATAAAGAAATCTGTGTGTAATGTGTAAAAAATACCGGTGTGACCTAATAAGAGCGGTTGGATCGTTGATAGAAATTTCATGCACCCCACGATTTATTCTTTAGTCTAATCAGAGTCTTGATTGGAAAATTAGTGCGATGATTATTTATTACCAAAAGCAAATTACTAATTTGCCAAGTTGTTGAACATGTATTAGTTTTGGAAGAAACAACAATTATTACTCTGTCGCAATTATAAATACAGTACGTGCATAAAAAAATAGGACGTGCATCATTTATGAACTTTGTGAATATAAAACAAATTTTCAAATTTATTTCAACATAATTTGAGAGGTTAATTGTTAATAGAAATTTAATCTGTCTAATATAAATCCCAAATTTCTCCAATATTTGAATGACAACTTCAGCAATGTCAGCGATAGGTGGTTAGGTTTCTTCTGCGATCTGCCATATTTCGTCCAAAGCTATTCTCGGATTTTTCATCACAAGCCGCTATTTATCGTCTTCAATCTTTTAATTAATTCATTCTCCTCATTTATATGAAAATTTGCGTAAAAAAATGAATTAAACAGGTTCACCCTCCCTCATTCACATTTTTCTTCCTTAGATTCCAGTTTTTATTCCAAGATCCTAGTCACGTTTTTCACGCCACGACATGCTAAAAAACTTGTTTCACATGCTATACCCTACGGTAAATGTTACGAAAAATGATGATAAAAAAACTTCCATTATCTTCAAGTCCGCACAATAGAAAGATGGAGGCTATAGACCGGCTGAAAACTCCTAACCGTCGAAACGAGACGTCACTAGACACAATTACCCGACTATGCACCTAAAAATCAAACAAGTACCAGCACCAGCAGCTCAAAATCCAGAACGGCCTGTCAGTAAAGAAACGCAGTCAATGAATTTTTTTGCAGAGAATGATGCACCGGCCCAACCACAACAAGATGTCGCCATTTTTTCTCCAATATTTGAAAAACAAGTTCAGTTTTTTCTAACGATAGATGGTTGTTTTTACTGCGATCCGTCATATTTCGTCCAAAGTTAATTCTCGGATGAATTTATCACAAGCCGCTATTTATAGTCATTATCTAGCCTTTTAATTAATTCATTCATTCATTTATATAAAAGTATAACTTACTGCACCCCAATATTTTATGATATATCCCAAAATTTTTTATGTATAATAAAAATGGTCGACAAGAATTTCATAACACAAGTGAGACATTAATTTTTAAAATGGAAATACCAGTCTAATAATAAAAAAAATATTCATTAATCCCTAATACCAAGGACTTTCCAATAGTTTAATTATCCCTATTTTTATTGGCTAGGTAGGTAATTTTATAAAGGGGCGGATAAAATCAGTAAATTTTATGGCCGAAAAGTACCTGAAATGTATTATTCAGAATAATAAACATAAAAATAACATTAAAAATTAGTATTTTGTTGAGTTTCATAGTAAGCGGTTCTCTTCTGTTCATTATGCAAAAAGTGAATATAAAGACGAAAGTGTCGAGTCAAATGCGCCGCAGTTGCAAAATTTCACATTCACAAATTTTGCTATATTTATGGAGAATTTATGGTGAAATCGCTGAAAGATTTAGCACGTGATAGATTCAAATACATTAGAGAAATTTTTCGCCAGTTGAGCGATGCCAAATTAAGGAAAGGTATTTTTATTGAGCCACAAATAAACGCGCCGCAGTTCATTTAAGGTGAAAATATATAAGATTTAAAAAAAGTGAAATAATTTTTTTCAATAAATATTTTACAAATGAATATGATTCTGAAAAACTTAACTTAAGTGTTACTATTATTTATTTTTTTCATATTTTCCATTTTATCACAATATGCTATTCATTCTTGTGTTACTTCAAAAACATTTTTTTTGTCGACCATTCTAATTATTCATATTCAGCTAAATTTTAAACATTAGTAAAAAAAATAGAAACTATAGAAATTAAACTCAATATAGGGAATTTTTTTACCAATCAATCTTGGACGGAAAAAACTATAAAAATCAAATTGAACATTTCTATAACAACCACCTCTCAAAAATAAAAAAAAATATATTAAAAATGCAATATGAGACAATTTCTGAATTAAGAGAAAATTTTGAATTTGTGAATTTACTTCTGGATTTGGATACAAGAAAATAATAAATTTTAATAAATTCTAACGATGGTTTAGAAAATATGTATTCTTAAGAAATTTTATACAGATATTATAATGAAAAAAATTGTAAGAACTCAAAACGAAGATGACAAGATCTTCTACGGGAAATAAAATGTATGTAAGTATACAGTAACAATAAATAACTAATTTCAAAATAACAATTCTGGAATAATTATACAGTGAAAATTTAACATTTATCCACAAAATTGCACTTGAAATTTAAATATAAGAAAATAATTGAAGATTGAAAAAAAAAAATTAAAGAAAAAAAAACAATTTTAAAATATCACAATTCCAGAAATAAAAAAATGAAATAAGTCCAAAAGATAAAAATATATCCAGAATATTATTTGAGAAATAAATTTTATATTCACAAAAATATTAAACATCAATAATACAAAAATGAAAATAGTAAAGACAGAAATTACTTACATTTGTAAATGATGCACTTCACAATTCACAAAAATTTTCAAAAGGATTTAGAATAATAAGTTACAACGTAAGCTTAAGCGCCGCGAAAATTTATAATGTAATGACATACAATGGATGAAAACGACGTTTTTATAACAGAGGCCCTTCTTCCTTCACCCAACTTTGTTCTCGGCCAATCGAAACAAGGGTTCGAAAGATGTAGCCAATCCCAACAAAGCGACCAGAACATGTGGGGTGGGGCATTTTTCATTCTTCTTAGTATTTTTGTGGTGAAAGGTTCAAAATTATGAACACCAAGACCGTTTGTCCCAAAAATTAATAGAGAATATTCTACCTTTCAAAAATTTAATTTTATAATATTCTACATTGAAAAAAAAACAGTGTATAATAATTTTATAATTCAATTAAATGTTTCGGAGTTTACGTTAGATATTTATCACATGATTTTATATCTTCAAATTTCAAATTTTTAAGTCGATAATGGAAAAGAAGGATGAACATTTATACAAATGAAGATTGAGAAACTTAATTTTTTACACAAGTTTGCTTCCTATTTGATGGACTTTGGAAAATTTCCATTTCGTGAAAGGTATTTATTATTATTACATACATACTTTCTTCTGTTAACTTCACCAGAGAATATTAAAAAAGAATAGATGCAGTGTTTTTTAATGATATAAATTAGAAATAATTTACGTTTGAAAATATTTTCCAAATGGCTTAATTAATAAAATAGACTAGAAAATGATTTTTTTTTCAAATGATTATTGAAGAAATGGAATTTTACTTTCGAAAAATTCAATTTTATAAAAATTTGTTTTAGAAAAAAACCATGTAAGATTACTTTGAAAAATTTTTCCAAGTCGTTTATATGATAAAATATGTAGTCTATAAAATGATTTTTTTTCAAATGATTATTAAAAACATGGAATTTTAGTTTCGAAAAATTCAATTTTATAAAAATTTGTTTTAGAAAAAAACCATGTAAGATTACTTTGAAAAATTTTTCCAAGTCGTTTATATGATAAAATATGTAGTCTATAAAATGATTTTTTTTTCAAATTATTATTAAAAACATGGAATATTAGTTTCGAAAAATTCAATTTTATAAAAATTTGTTTTAGTAAAAAACGATGTATAACTTTGAAAATTTTTTCCAAGTCGCTTATATGATAAAATAGTCCAGAAAATGATTTTTTTTCAAATGATTATTAAAAACATGGAATTTTAGTTTCGAAAAATTCAATTTTATAAAAATGTGTTCAAGTAAAAAACGATGTATAATAACTTTGAAAAATTTTTCCAAGTCGCTTATATGATAAAATAGTCCAGAGAATGATTTTTTTTCAAATGATTATTAAAAATATGGAATTTTAGTTTAGAAAAATTCAATTTTATGAAAATTTGTTTTAGAAAACAACGATGTATAATAACTTGGAAAAATTTTTCCAAGTGGCTCAATTAATAAAATAGTCCAGAAAATGATTTTTTTTTCAAATTATTATTAAAAATATGGAATTTTAGTTTCGAAAAATTTAATTTTATAAATTTCTGCATAAGAACAAAACAGTGTATAATAATTTTATCAATCAATTATCAAAGTAATCCACAGATCCGAAATTTACAATATTTTATATTTTTAAATTTCAGGTCCAGTTTGGGAAAGAAAGACGAAAATTTATAACAAATGAAATAGCTGTCGATATGAAGATTGGAAAACTTGATTTTTCACACAAGTTTGCTTCCTATTTGATGGACTTTGGAAAATTTCCATTCCGTAAAAGGTATTTATCATCATTACATATATACTTTCTTCTAATAACTTGATCAGAGAATATTAAAAATAAACAGATTCAGTGTTTTTTTTTTTAAATGATTGATATATATTAGAAATAATTTACGTTTGAAAAAATTTTCCAAGTCAATTCTATAATAAAATAGTCCAGAAGATGTTTTTTCTCAAATGATTATTGGTAAAATGGAATTTCAGTTTCCAATAATTTAATTATGTAAAGTTCTGCATTAGAAAAAACGATATATTATGATTTTATTATTCAATTGTCTAAGTAAAATTCGAAGTTTACCTTAGATAGTTATTACATTTTATCTTTTCAAATTTCAAGTCTAAAATGGGTAGGAATGATGAAAATTTATAACAAATGAAGTAGCTATCGATATTCGATAAACTCTTGAGAAAATCTTTTATTTTGCAAAATATATTATTACACATATACATTCAACTAACTTGAGCAGAAAACATTCAAAATTAAAAAAGAAACAGATACAGTTTTCTTTTTTAAGAGTTGATATAACTTAGAAACAATCAACGTTTGAATAAATTGTTCACAGTCGATTATAAAATAAAATGTCCAGAAAATATGTTTTTTTTCGAATTATTATTAAAAAAATGTGATTTTCATTTTGAAAAATTCAATTTTATTAAGTTCTGCATAAGAAAAAAACAGTGTATAATAATTTTATCAATCAATTATCAAAGTAATCCACAGATCCGAATTTTACAATATTTTATATTTTTAAATTTCAGGTCCAGTTTGGGAAAGAAAGACGAAAATTTATAACAAATGAAATAGCTGTCGATATGAAGATTGGAAAACTTGATTTTTCACACAAGTTTGCTTCCTATTTGATGGACTTTGGAAAATTTCCATTCCGTAAAAGGTATTTATCATTATTACATACATACTTTCTTCTATTAACTTGATCAGAGAATATTAAAAATAAACAGATTCAGTGTTTTTTTTAAATGATTGATATATATTAGAAATAATTTACGTTTGAAAAAATTTTCCATTTAATTTAACTAACTTGAGCAGAAAACATTCAAAATTAAAAAAGAAACAGATGCAGTTTTCTTTTTTTAAGGGTTGATATGACTTAGAAACAATTGACGTTTGAATAAATTGTTCACAGTCGATTATAAAATAAAATGTCCAGAAAATATGTTTTTTTTTTCGAATTATTATTAAAAAAATGTAATTTTCATCTCGAAGAATTCAATTTTATCAATTTCTGCATAAGAACAAAACAGGGTATAATTATTTTATCATTCAATTATTATCAAAGTAATTCACATATTCGAAGTTTACAACATTTTATATTTTTAAATTTCAGGTCCAGTTTGGGAGAGAAAAACGAAAATTTATAACAAATGAAGTAGCCATCGATATGAAGATTGCAAAACGGAATTTTTTACACACGCATACAAGATACAATAATTATCACACACATACTTTCAATTTACTTAACTGAAAATACCAAACATAAAAAGACAAATTCATACAAATATTATTCTCCAGATATCTATAATTTTTTTATATTTGTAATTTTAATTTGTAAAAAATTTATTACATAAAAAATTTTTTTTTCAGACAGGTTAAGTTTTGGAAAGAAACTTGACACAGAAAAACGATAATAGAAAATAGAATTTTACATGTATTTATATATTCCTGATACAACAGCATTTCCATTTTAGAAACACATATTTGTAGTTTGAAATACATATTTGTTATAAAAATTGAAGAAATATGTTTTATTGTTATTTATTCAACAATCACCTTCCTTTTGGCAAACCGCTTTATCGATTCGCACACTATATATTTTTCGTTTCGTTAACGGGTTAAAATTTCGCGTCGAATCGCGCACAAACACCTAAAACAAAAAAAATAAATTCAAATCTTCCATTTTTTAAAATTGTTTGAAAAATAACCTGAGCGTTAATACGAAATCAAATAATTATAATACTTAGATATTATGTTTTTTTTTTCAAAATTTCCGTTAAGCAATTTATTTAATCTATTTTGATAGACATTACATTTTGTCATTAGAGTTTTTGTTGTAATATCTAGTTGAATTAATTACAGAGCGTTCTTTTATTTACCGACGATTATTATATAAATTTACCCACACCTCTCAAAGAACTAAAAAAAACCTCATCCTCATGTTTTTATAATTATGTTTCGCTTGTTCGAAATAATTTCAAATTATGGACCTCAAAGACATCTAATAAAAAATGTTTTTGATACGTTTTAAAATGAACCCCTAATATTCAAATTTTTAGCTGCATTGGCACACCCTGTATATCAATATAATTTTATATCAAATACAAAGAGAAGTAGGCACTTAAAAAAAATGTTTTCTACTGAAATTATTACTGAAAAGTAATGAAATACAACTTTTCAATAAGAGGTGGCGCTATTGGGTATTCGACCATCATCAACAGTTCGAAGAGTGTGTTTTTCAATTTTTAGACTTTTCTATTTATATTTTCTTCATAATTAACTCATCAACTCAATAAAAAATATGTTTCTACACTTCGATGCAACTTTAGTTTTAATGAAAAAATAAATTAGTGTGAAAATAGCGGACGCCATCTTCCTTCCAGTTTTGTAAATAGGTGACAAAAAGTCGAGAGTCGAGACATACGAAATAGTAGAAATTAATATTAAAATAAGCTCAGTATGAGCTTCTCTGTAAAGATGGCGTTGCTAGTACTAAAAATCTAAACCAAAAATTATTTCATTATTTCTTTAAACTTCTCATAATAGGTAATTGGTTTGTGGTTATTAGATTAAGAAAATCCAAAATTTTGAAAAATAAACCGTCAAAACTTAAAGCTATGGAAGCTGGAAAGCAAACTTTGTATTCCAAAAGCATAATACGAATAACCTTCCTAGCCTTCAGATCTGGCATCTTTTGAATCTTACGAAATTATAATATAATTTCATTTATCATCGTGTAGTTTAAAATAAGTGAAAAATTCGTCCCGCTCTTGCTCGCTCGCCGAAAGGAAATTTCCATGATAAATAAAACAAGGAAAATTATAATTGGTTCTTGGTTATTACAATAAGAAAATCCTGGATACAATATAAACATCATAATCATTAGAAAATAATAAGCATTCTCAATATACATCTAATAAGTAACACAAATGAAATCATTTCAATGAAAACTACGAAACTAACTGAACTTTCATTTCCCAAAATTTAACTTTAGTCAAACTGTTGATGGGATGGGTATCTTAAATTTTTATTTTGCCTTTATAATATATAACAATTTAATTTGGTGTAGAGATTATAAATATACAAATCCTTTCTTGGTATTCTATTGCAAATGAAATTTTTTTTACTGTATTTTTCAAATGATAACGCTTTGCAGTAACATTGAAAATATGAAAGCTACTACAGAAAGTTCGTATGAAAGTTTTACATAAAAGAATATTGTTGCAATCCAAATAGAGTCATAGAATTAATTGATATATGAAATTGTCCGAAGGAATCTTGAATATTTGAAATAATTTTAAGTTCACTATAAAAATTTCTTATAGAATAACCATTGTTTTCCTGAACATATAACTATTGGCTAAAATTACTAATCAGGGAATAGGATTTCATATTATAATACATCTTGAGTGATTTTTTGAAAAAATTGAGAGAATGGAGCACGAAGAGCAACATTGGTGTTGCCGTATATACAGGATGGTTAGCAATTATATTTCAAAACATAATAGTAAAAGAATGACAGTATAATATTTATGCTGTGATTTGAAAATTTTTCAAAAATATTATGTGGTCCTCGTTCCTATCTTAGTATCACAAAAAAAAGTTTTCGCATCATTTTTCTTTCAAAAACTTACGAAAATATGGTATGGACACGTATATTCGAAACTATCTGTAACAATTTTCGGAAAATTCATAAACGGGAATTTTCCGTGAAGCTCGTTTTAATTGATTACCACTAAGATTACATCAAATTTGTTTTTCGCGCTACCGCATGTTTCAGTTTTTATAAGTGAATTTACATTCAAATTATAAAGAAGAAAATGGTTATTTTCCATATAAAGATACACCTCCATAATAATTCGGGAAATTTGAGGAAACCCCGCTTTGTATTAAACTTTATCAGAATTGTTTGTACTTTCATATCTTAGTTTTTCCTACTACTTTGTTTTACAGCCTTATTTTCAATTAATGATTACAAGTAATTTCAAATAAATATATTATTTGCTTGGTGAATGTAGAATTTGGACACATTAGTATCGGGCGGTTATCGTTCTTAAATAACGATTGAGAGGATATAAAATTTTGTAAAATAATAAACATGAAAGGATCAAAAAGGTTCCATCGAACGTGATGTTTCTAGAAAATATATAATTTTACATTTCGGCAACAATAAAAGTATAATAAAGTTGCATTCCCTGAAATAAGAAAAAGGAAGTCCATCATAAAATATTAAATTCTTTTAACTAAATAACGACATCAATAGAACGAACCTACCCGTATACTAAAAATAATTTTGGGTATTTTTGCAAACTCTGAAACGTGTATTTTTGAATATGAAATTTTTTAAAATAATAAACATGAAAGGATAAAAAAAGGTTCCTTTGAACGTGATGTTCCTCGAAAATAAATAAATTTAAATTTCGGCACCAATAAAAGTATAATAAAGCTGCAATCCCTCAAAATAATAAAAAGGAAGTCCATCATAAAATATTAAATTCTTTTAAATAAATACCGACATCGATAGAACGAATCTATCAGAATACTAAAAATAATTTTGGGTATTTTTGCAAACTCTGAAATGTGTATTTTTGAAAAAAATGTACAAGACTTTTATTAAGGATCATTGAGAAATAGCATTACTTGATCGTAATAAGAATACTTTTATTATTGATTTATTGACAATTAATTTGATTTGATATGGACATTTTGGACAGCAGATCATGTGTATAGGGTGAGTTACATGTTATAATTCAGTTGTTTCTAGTAAACAAACTGTGCACAAATTCAGAGTTTATTCATAATACGGTATATACCAAAATTAGTTGAACAAATGAAACATATGAATCACATTTTTTAATTTTACACGGAAACTAAAGTCAACTCTGAGAAAAGTTTCATTTACCATCAAGTTTAAAAACAAAGAATTGAGAAATTTTTACCAATAGAACAAAAAAATCACGAGAGGACACAGTTAGGTAATTACAGAGTAATTTATATAAGGGACAACGAGAGAAGAGTCCTTAATTGATTCACAAGAAAAATTAAAAGATGGGCTAAATACTTTGAAGGAATTTTGAATGGAACAGGAAGAACATTGTGGATCTCGTGAAGGAAACAACAATAAAGACATATCAGTGTGTGGTGCAGTAGTACAGCTAAGAGGTGGTGGAATATGTCCAATATTAAAGAAGAAAAAAACGAGGTGTGATGAAACCGAATTTTCATTAATAGAAATATTCGAATAGTTGTTTGAATACAGAGTGTCCTTGTATGGACAATAATTAGGAATTCAATGCTGAAATATACAAGAATTTTTGTTTCGAGATTACTTCTAGTACAAATAACATTCATTATTTTCAACCATTCCAAAGTTTCTCGTCTCCCTGTAAATCTAAATAACCTACATATTTTCTAATTTATTCTAATTTCGTATAACCAAGTTATCCTAGTTGTAAATAAGTCATACCTATCTCTCAACTGATACTCCCTGTATACCTTTATTATCATTATCAATTTTCGTTTATTAGTAATAAACCCTCAACATGTATAGTTATTTTGGTATTATTACGAGTATGTATCTAGAATACTGCGATTTTAAAATTTCTCATAGTGTAGGGTGGTCCTTATCTCTTTAAGAATTCTGTTAAACGTAATCTCATAAATGCCAAAAATAAGATTGAAATGTAAATACACAATTCTTCGAACAAAGACAAAGCATCCAAGAAGGGGCTGCACGGTCATTTTTCGTTATCGGTATTAAACCCTCGATATAATGTAAACAAACTATTCTACAAACAGATAAAAAAGGTTCCTAAACTGCACCGGCACGTGTTGTTTTTCAAATATATTATACCTCTTGTAAATTCTCGATAAATATAAATAAATGAAGGATACTTTTAACAAAAAAAAAGGGTGTAATGATGGTTCATAAATGATAAAAGATTTCTAAAATAAACATACCAGACTCCATAGTAGTAAACCATTAAAAACATTGAATTCTAAACAATCTACCCACACCTTAAGAATTTCTTATAGAATAACCATTGTTTTTATGAACATAAGATGGTTAAAATTACTAATCAGTAAAAAAGAATTCATTCAGATTATAAAAATCTTTAAGTAATTTTTTGAAAAAAATGAGAGAATTTTCCAAAATGAGGTTTAATTTTATGATCTTTGAGTATAAATCTTGCTTGGATACTAATTATACAGAGCGTTCATTACTTTTCAATAATAATGTTTGAAGATGGTATAAAAAAAATTAGTAATTTAACTTACTATGCAAATATTTTACGAAGTTAATTTGATACGTAAAATCATTTGTACTCACATAACTTTGTCCACATAGGAAAGCCTCCATATCCATTTTCCATTTCCATGATATCCATCACTTAAAACCGATTCGCGACACAGCGAAATCGATACCGAAAATTACGAATCACTTTTCCATATCGCGGCGGTTGCCTACCTCATTTATGACATTCATCACACAATCATCTCATTAACCCAACAGATTTGTTCTCAAAGATCAGGAAAATCTCAACAGATTACTCGGAAAGTCATTTGAATGGAAATCGCATCTTCAAGTTACTCAATTATCTAATTATCATTTATATTGATCAGAAGGATCCATGTACTACTATTTCGAATCAAAGTGAATTTGAGGTGTATTCGAGCAATTCTATCATATGATTATCATCATAATTATTCATCAAATATTTACTGGACTTAAATGTGTTACAGTAAACGCTGAAAAGAATTGATCAATCCAAAATAACAACGTCAAGATTTTATTTGATCAGTATCATATAATGAGAAAAATTAGTTTTAGTCATAAATATTAACAATCTTCTGTTTGAATGTAAGGGAGTAGTCGAAATTTGGATATTTGTTAAAACTTTCTGAATGTTAAAAAAGTTATTCAAAAATAAATTCAATCTATTTTTCTTCAATAATTAAATCTGTAACTGTATTAATCTCAACAAAATATTCTTAGGATTCCAAAAAACACAAAAACCAACAACATCTGATCAAAGTTCTGCTCACTCAATAAATAACAAAAAAAATCATTTCAATCAAAATTTGATGCAATAATTCGGACCGAAAATTTCAGAAAAATTTGAATAAAAAGTTTTAATAACTGATTTTAGTATTTCCTTCATACGAGGTACATCCACAATTTAAGTTCCTTTTCTAACCTATATTTCGAATAGTCATAGGGGATGAAATTTTGGTATCTTACGATACCCCTAAGCAAATTTCGACACCTCGACAACTCATTTCCACCGTTTGCTCCGACGTTTTGCCGTTTGATTTAGGCACATGCGTGGAAATTAAGAAACAGGGCAAACTCCGAGGATTACTGTCAAATGGTTTTTGTTTTTTTTTTCACGATAATGCCCCATCTCCCACTGTGACGTGACAAAAAAACCGCTCCAAGAATTTGGCTGGGGTGTGTTTGATCATCCTCCGTATAGCTCGGACCTCACTCCTACCGACTTTCATCTCTTCTTATACCTGAAATCTCTCGCTAAAAGTTGAAACGAGCCGGAAGAAAAATTTTCGAAACTACATAGAAAATTAGGTTAACAGCATGAAAAATATGTTTTTTGACCTGCTCGTATGTTCTTTTATAACCAAATGGAACTTTCTTAGTGGATATTCCTCGTATATCATATTGAAATTGTGTTACATTCAATTTTTGGGAAAAATATCAATTTATCAGCATATATTTTGGAATAATGGATGGAGAAAAATTTATTTGATTTAAAATATTGGAAAATTTCATCGTACGTTTAAATGAATTGAATTATCTAGCAGTACCAAGTAGAAACGTAAAATATGTCGTTTGAAATATTTGTTATGAAGAATGGAAAACCATTTTTTTTGTTATTTATCCAACAATCAACTACTTTTTGGCAAACCGCATTATGGAACGTGTCCTACATTTACCTTTCGTTTCGTTAACGGGTTAAAATTTCGCGTAGAATCGCGCACCAACACCTTAAACAAAAACATGAATTGTAATATTTTTTCTAAATACCCTTGCAATTAATAAAGTACAAAAAAATCATGCAAATAGATTGTGTCCCTTTTATTTATTCACGTCAAACCATTCAATCAAACACTATATTTATAAACAGATTGCCCCTGTATGTATAATAAATGAAAATTATGTAACAATATATTCAGAAAAAAACTTTTATTACTTCTTAAATCTGTCAGCCACTAAAGTTTTCCCCCTCGTAAATATCAAGTCCACAATTTTTAGATGGTATCCGGTATTATAAATTCAAAGTTATATTACCCAAGATGTTGTAATTTATTCGACTGGAGTGAGTTAGTTATAAAAGAAAATTATATCAATAAAATCAAATTTTCAAAATGAACTTCACAAAAAATATCCGTGTTGCAAGCAAAAAAGTAAAAAATCACCTAAGTAATCACATTTGTCGAATTCGCCTTCGTGGTTTTCAAGTTAAACAAAATATAACAAGAAAACTTCTCACGGAAAATTACTTTTTCACTAATTTTGCGATTCTCAAATCAAAATTCCTACAAAATTATACAAAATCATTCCCACTAAAACGATATTTTTTGCTTCGCTTCCGAATTCCAATTATACAAAAAATTCCTTTTTTGTTTCAAAACTTGATTTTATTAGTTTTTTACAACTAAAAGTAATTTTTTTTTTATTTTTTGTTATTTAACAGAAGCGAGGACTACATTATTTTATTTCTGAAATTATTTTTACCAAAATTTTTTTACCAATTATGATATACAGGGTTTTTCTCAACTATTTGTATTTTACGATATAATATTAGAAAAATACCAATCATATATATATGTTTTCTAGTAGTTTTCCAAAAAAAAAATTCCTTTCTTACAAACACATTTTTTTGTAAATGCTTTGCAAAGTAGATTATATATATAGGGTGAGTCTTCCGGATTGATCACATTTTTTGAGGAAATGGTAATAATGACGGTTTACAAAAATTTGTAGCAATTTTCTTATAAATTTAACGTATAGGGAATACTAAAAAAAATTACACGATGATAAATTCCAGTATGATACATTCGAAAGAAGAAAAATAGTGAGAATTTCAATTTTGGGCTCACTTTGTATATAAAATAACAAATAATTACAATTTAATCGACTACGATGATAATGCATCTTATTAAGAAAGTCAGTTAAATTCTTTTTCTTAAATTACAATAAGTTACAGATAAGATAATTTCAAAATATGGACCTCAAATACAACTAATAAAAAAATGTTTTTGATACGTATTAAAACGACCCCCTAATACTCAACTTTTTAACAAAATTGGCGCACCCTGTATATCAATATAATTTTATAGTGGAAACAAAGAGAACTAAACATTTAACAAACAATGTTTCCTAATGAAATTAATACTCAAAATTTATGGAACCGAGCTATTCAATAAGAGATGTCACTATTGGGCATTCGACCTTCAACCACTATTCGAAGATTATGGGATTCAATTTTTTAGAAGTTTCCATTCATATTTCCGTGATGGTGGACACATTATTCAATAAAAATATGTTTCTTCACTCTAACACAACTTTGGTCTTAATAAAAAAATAAATTGGTGTGAAAATAACGGATGCCATCTCCTTTCAGCTTTGTAAATAGGTGACAAAAAGTCAAGAGCTGAGACATACGAAATAGTAGAAACTAATATTGAAATGAGTTCAGTATGAGCTTCTGTACATAGATAGCGCTGCTAGTACTAAAAATCTAAATCAAATTCACGTTTTGGAATTTTTGTAAATAGAATAAGTGACGCAGTTTGTTAATTTATGTCTCGAGTAAATAATAAAGATTTCAAGATAAATTTTCGCCTTTCCATTTTGCAAATCCATTCGAAAGTATTTCGTTACTCGGTTAAATATATACGTAGAAGGAAGTCACCACAGAAATTTCCATATCTCAAATTTTTGAACTTTTTTTTTATTTGAAGAACTTCAAATGCAAAATTTTTGAAAATAAAGCGTCAAAAGTAGAGGGTATGAAAGCTGCAAAGCAAACTTTGGTATTCCAAAAGCATAATACGAATAATCGTCCTAGTCTTCAGATCTGGCATCTTTTGAATTTATAATATGATTTCATTTATCATCGTATAGTTTGAAATAAGTGAAAAATTCCTCACACTCTTGCACGCCGATTTCCAAGAAAAATAAAACAAGAGAAATTTCAATAATTTCATAATTTCGTCCCCATTATTAATTGACAATAAGTACAATATAAATTTCATCATCATCATGGAAAAAGACAAACATTTTCATTACACACAATTATACAAAAATGAAAATATTTCAATGATAACTAAGGTTTAATTTGCCACGTATCAACTAATTTCTATAGATATATCACCCTATTGTATAATAAAATAAAAAATACTTAAAACGCCGTTTTAGTTGAAACAATTCTTAATCTTTTCTTTTCTTTTCAAAACTATAGATTCTGAGAGAAACATAAATACAAATTTGATAATAAAGAAACTAAAAGTTACTATTTTCCGCAATCTTTACGATTGCACGAAATTTCTCTGCCTACTGAAATTCCAAATAAATAAAACTCAATTTAAGGTCTCAACATTGTAGTTGTGATATCTCCAAAAAAAAGGTGGAGTGAAAATAATGTTTCATCACTAAAATGCATCTTACTTTTATACAATCATCTCCTATATATTATTATTATTAATATATGTAGATTAGAAGTACTTGAAACAATAAAATAAAACATTTTAGCAAAACCTAGACACATGGTAATTTACACAAAACTGACTCATACTTTTCATGTCGAGTTGAAAATTTGAACAAATAGAACATTTCGTCTAAAAAAATTATCATATATTTGTTATGTTCAATTACTTTCGGGACATCCTATTTGCCAAACAAAAATATACAGATTCTACGTCTTCGTTTTTCGAATTAGTCATTTCATTAGTGATTACAAGTAGGTACATGAAAATGTTTATTAAGTAAAGAAACATCGTAGAATTTATATAGTGTTAAATTTATTTCAAGTTTAAAAATTTCTGTTTCATTTTCTACGCAGTAATAAATAAAGCCTTTATCAAGTGCTAAATTTTGGATACATTTAGAATATGAATAACAAAAGGAAACATCTAGAAGAGGTATATCAGTTTGCTTAAATAAACAAAAAAGGGTGGTTGGTTTTCGAAGATATATAATACCTAATTTCACTATAGATCATTGGAACAAATAAAAAGTAGGTAGTAGAGGGTTATTTTTCAATAACACATTTATATTCTTGATATAACAAATGTAGCAAAAAATAGTAAATTCTTGGAAGGATAAAGAAAGGGTCTGAGAAGGTTCCACAATTTATCAAAATATCGATCATAAATATTACATTTGGACCATAAAATAAACATAAGATTTTAAAAATAGAATAACAATCCCTCGGAAGATATTGAAATATCAAATCTAAAAAATATCTTCCACCTACCTACGAATTATTGTACCCCGAGAAGCTCATACAAGAAATTAAATAATTGAAAAATGAATATTAAAAGTTTTGACTGAACAATTCTCAAAATGCAAATCAGTCACCTGAAAAACATTCTTGATAATTTCATTAGCTCAAATTTTTTTCTATTTGAAAGAACAAAGATATTGAAGCAGCAAAGCACTAAATTCAAACAACAAATTATCTTCTCTTTCCTATACCTACCAATTATTGAACAAGACGAAAAAATACCAGAAAAAAAATATTTGAAACCTTCACTTGGAAAATATGAAACAGAAAACTCAATTATTAGTTTAGTAACAACTCTTTAACTAATTATGTATTGAGTATCTATCAATAAAAAAAAATATGTGAAAAACGATTAGATTAAGTTTGTTTTATTAAAAGATCCCCAGTTTAATGCGCTTGAAATTTCGAAGTTCCAAAAGAATGGCCGCATATTACCGATATATAAAAGAAAATAGTTTTCACTTCATAATCTGAGACCAAATGACAAGAAATATTTAAGGTGGTAAATTTAAAATCAAATTAATAAGACAAAAAATCACTCACCAGTTCACAAATGAGGAAATGACCATCTTGGTAGTTAAGAATTTTCTGGGTATCCATGATTTTCACCACACAATATTGTATTGAAACACGGAAAATTCTTTTAATGTTTATTTTCAATCCGTTTCACGAAAATTTTAAAATAAAAACTATTTTTTATCGATATACTGAAAATTTCCAAAGTTTGCAATAAAAATTTTCAACATTAGTCACATTTTTAAAACTAGAAATCGAAAGATTTTTTTGTCGTTATTAATCAAACAAATCCGATATCTCTGTATTTTATTTATCTAATAATAACTATTTTGTACTACAATCGAAATAAGGTATTTTAATATTAATATCTTTATATATTTTTATATGAAAAAACACATTACAGTTGAAAAGATTTGGCGTGAACAATAATTGCGTCGACATACAAAGATGGCCGATAAGCTGTCTAGACAGACAAGGATAAACGAACTTTTTGATGCTATATTTTAGATAATCGTTTATTTAATGTTCATAAGTAAATCAATGATTTACACAAGTTCAAATTATCTGAAGAAAATGCTTAATTTTTATTACTTTGAAAATATTAAAAAAAAATAATAAAACCTAAGCATTCCATAAAATGTAGTACACTGAAATCGTTCATTTTCCTGGAAACTTAATTGGACAAATCTCGTTAATTTTTACATTGAGAGAATTATATCTTACCTATATCAATAAGAAAATAGTTTTCACTTCACAATCGAAAACAAAATTACACGATATTTTACGAATAGAAAATTTAGCATCAAATATGTCTGCCCGAATTTGTAATACTGTCAAAGTTTCATTATCTAAATAATTAAATGCATTGTTTAAAGCTTGTGACTTCAACATTCATAGTGCGCAGGTCAAAAACAAGTCTAGACATTCGCAAAGAATTCGAAATGGGACAATGATCTGAGAAGGTGTAAAGTTTTGATTTATTAAATAATAAGTAATTAAATATTATATATTTTGTTATATAATTTCCATATTGAATAAAATAGTGTTTTCAAAGATAAAATAAATAAAGCAATATAAAGCAAGATATATTTTTAATAATATTTCTAAGAAAGTTTTAAATAATTAGTGATAATAGATATAATACATACAATAAAACATGGCATAGATTTGATTATTGCAAATCACAATAACTTAATATCATTAAATGACTATATAAGTATAGATGGTAGGCAGCAAATAATAGTAATTTCCTTTTGGGAATCTGTATACTTTTAATGTTTTACGACATAACTTCGTTTTTCGAATTAGTACTTTCATTAGTTATTACAGGTACATGAAAATTTTATATATTAATTAAGGATCGTAGAATTTGAAACAATGTTACTGAAATTTATTCCAAGTTCCAAAAAATTAGTTGCATATGTATAAAGTACAAAACAAATCTTTTTTGTTATCTTGATATTGAGAATTCTGTGATTTTAAAACTTCCCATAATGTAGGGTGGTCCTCATCCTATTGAACGTTATCTTTCCTATGAATATCAAAAATCGATTCCAAATGTAAAGTAAATAAAAAATTCTTCAAACAAAGACAAAGGTAAGTAAGAAGGACCATGCACGTGTAATTTTTCGGAGTTTCCAATAACAAACCCTCAATATATATATTGTATTATTTTAATTAATTATCGAGAATACTGGAAATTTCTCATAGTGTAAGGTGGTCCTTAACTCCAAATTAAATAAAACAATTAGAGAGAATCGTAGTGAACGTTATTTTTCCTTACACCATATCTACGTTTTTTAATTAGTAATTTTATTATTGATTACAGGTAGGCATATGAAAATGTTTATTAATTGAAGAACGTAGAATTTAAAATAATGTTATTAAGATTTATTTGAAGTTCCAAAAAATAGCTGCATATGTATAAAGTACAAAACAAAATATTTTTGTTATCTTGATATCGAGAATTCTGTGATTTTAATATTTTCAGTTCCTATAGTGTAGGGTGGTCCTCATCTCCAAATATATTTCCTATGAATATCAAAAATAAATTCGAAATGTGAAGTAATTAAGGAATTCTTCCAACAAAGATAAAGTCGTCTAAAAAGGGGCTGCACGGTCAATTATCGTTATCGGTATTAAACCCTCAACATGTATAGTTATTTTGGTATTATTACGAGTATGTTTCTAGAATAATGTGATTTTAAAATTTCCCATATTTCGAGTGGTCCTCATACCCAAATTAGACAAACATTAACAAAGGATTTTGCCGAACGTTATTTCATATATATTAAAAAAAAATATATTCCAAATGTTAGGTAAACAAGAAATTCTTCTAACAAAGACAAAGGCATCCAAGAAGGGTCTGCATGGTCATTTTTTGTTATCGGTATTAAACCTTCGATATTATAATGTAAACAAACTATTCTACAAACTGATAAAAAGTGTTCTAGAACTGAACCGCACGTGTTGTTTTTCAAATATTTTATACCTCTTGTAAATTCTCGATAACCAATGTAGAAAAATAAATAAAGGATACTTTCAACAACAAAAAAGGGTCTAATAATGGTTCATAAAAGATTTCTAACATAAACATACCAGAATTGAAATATTTGGAACCCAGAAATTTTTTTTGGTACAGTATATTCAAAAGTAATGTTTTGTAGTTATCGAACTTGGTGGGCTTTTATATTCTTTTTCCGATTACTATCAATTTGCATTCGAAATTCTTTATATACTTGTTAGAATTTGCATTTTGGAGAATAAATATTGTGATGTCGAGTAAATAACACTCAACTTTGTTGAAAATTCGTAAGAAAATTAAATTATTATTTTAGAAAAATACTTTAGTTATTCGATTGATAAGAAGGGAAAAGAATTTTTTGTGTATAAAATGTGAAAAGCGATTCTAAACAAATGAAGGGGTGATGGAAAAAAGTTTATTAAATGAAGAGATAATTTCTAACAGTAACTGTTTCATTGGAAAGTCATATTTTCTCCGTGTATTTATCTTACAGAATGATTTGAGATTATTTCTATATTGTTTTCAGTAAATAAAAAGTGTGTACAAATAATTGATTCCGCACTAATACAAAATGATGATGGTTATTAAAAAAATGATCTCTATTTCCTCCAAAGTAAACACCCCCACTTTGTAACATAGCTGCAATAATATAATTAACGATTTTCTCTAAATTGGATTTGAATGGAAGAAGAAGATGCTTTATTAAACCACTCAAAAGATCTCCAGTTTGTGAATCCTCGAAACTTGATTAATTATCATATTGTTTTTACAAGTTTGTGTTTACCAAGAAAACAATTATGAATTAGAGAAGAATTTTTGAGACATATTATTTTGGGGAGACGGTAAAAATATCAGCATCAAAATTTGATAATCAATCCTGCTAAATATGATAGTGAACTATATTCTTTTGGCCAACTCTGTATAAATTGTAAAACGGTCAGAACCCTTAATATTTATTACTTTATTATTTTGTTATCTGTACATTTTGAATGGGTCTTATTGGAAAAATCCATATCTTTACCTACTACTACAGCAATAAAACATCTTGTTCACAGATGTGAGAATATTTTTTCGAAAGGGCGTAATGGACTATAACTATAGAAGCCTACGACATTTTTTATAAATTATTAATATGAAATATAAACTAATTTATTTACAAATTTTAACAAAAATGAATTTTGATATTGCCATGTCTTGATACTTGGACAACTTGTTTTATAATTTTGAATATACTCAAAAGAAAAAGATATTTCGATTAAATATAGATGAAACCTAAATTCACCACTCTTCGAATACAAAGTGTTCTTGTGTGAACAACAATTAGAAGTTGAATGCTGCGATATACAAGAATTTTTGTTTCGAGATTACTTCTAGTACAAATAACATCCATTATTTTCAACCATTCCAAAATTTCTCGTCGCCCTGTAAATCTAAATAACCGACATATTTTCTAATTTATTTTAATATCGTATAACCATTGTTACACTATCATTTTCTAACCTATATTTATTTTCCACAAATAATTATATATAAGTCATATTTCCAAACTGTTACTCCATGTATAAATTATTATTATTATTATTATATGTAAAAAATAAATCAATAAAATCGTAGCTTTCGATAAAATGTAATTAACTGAATTCACACAAACTTTAGATGGATAATTCTTGTTGATTTTACATAGAGAGAATTAATTATATCTTACCTATATCAATAAGAAAATAGTTTTTACTTAACAATCTAAAATGAAATTACACGAAATTTGACTAATAGAAAATTTAGATGTCTGCCCGAATTAATAACAATGTCAAATTTTAACTATTTAAATAAAAAAATGAATTGTTTAAACTTATTGATGTCAACATTGGTAGTCAATAACAAAGCCACGCCACGCCACGAATACGAACATCAAAGAAAAACAAAACTTTTAATGTTTATTTTCAATCCGTTTCACGAAAATTTTGAATTAAAAACTATTTTCTATCGATATACTGAAAATTTCCAAAGTTTCCATTAAAAATTTTCAACATTAGTCACATTTTTAAAACTAGAAATCGAAAGATTTTTTTTGTCGTTATTAAACAGATCCGGTATCTTTGTATTTTATTTATCTAATAATAACTATTTTGTACTACAATCGAAATAAGGTATTTTAATATTAATATCTTTATATATTTTTATATGAAAAAACACATTACAGTTGAAAAGATTTGGCGTGAACAATAATTGCGTCGACTTACAAAGATGGCCGATAAGCTGTCTAGACAGACAAGGATAAACGAACTTTTTGATGCTGTATTTTAGATAATCGTTTATTTAATGTTCATAAGTAAATCAATGATTTACACAGGTTCAAATTATCTGAAGAAAATGCTTAATTTTTATTACTTTGAAAATATTAAAAAAAAATAATAAAACCTTAGCATTCCATAAAATGTAGTACACTGAAATCGTTCATTTTCCTGGAAACTTAATTGGACAAATCTCGTTAATTTTTACATTGAGAGAATTATATCTTACCTATATCAATAAGAAAATAGTTTTCACTTCACAATCGAAAACAAAATTACACGATATTTTACGAATAGAAAATTTAGCATCAAATATGTCTGCCCGAATTTATAATACTATCAAAGTTTCATTATCTAAATAATTAAATGCATTGTTTAAAGCTTGTGACTTCAACATTCATAGTGCGCAGGTCAAAAACAAGTCTAGACATTCGCAAAGAATTCGAAATGGGACAATGATCTGAGAAGGTGTAAAGTTTTGATTTATTAAATAATAAGTAATTAAATATTATATATTTTGTTATATAATTTCCATATTGAATAAAATAGTGTTTTCAAAGATAAAATAAATAAAGCAATATAAAGCAAGATATATTTTTAATAATATTTCTAAGAAAGTTTTAAATAATTAGTGATAATAGATATAATACATACAATAAAACATGGCAGATTTAATTATTACAATTCATAATAACTTAATATTATTAAGTGACTATATAAGTAGAGGTTATGGGCAGCAAATAATAGTAATTTCCTTTTGTGAATCTGTATACTTTTAATGTTTTACGACATAGCTTCGTTTTTGGAATTAGTAATTTCATGAGTGATTACAGGTACATGTTAATGTTTCTTAATTGAAAAACGTAGAATTTAGAACAATGTTACTGACTAAAACAATGTCAAGTTTCAAAAGAATGGCTGCATATCTTGGTATTATTTTTGATTGTTTATCGAAAATACTGTGCATTAAAAATTTCCCATGGATGGGGGGTGGTCGCCATCCCCAAATTAGATAAACAATATCAGAAAGTATTCTAATAAACGTTATGTTTCTCAGGAATATCAAAAATCAATTCGAAATTCAAAGTAAATAAAAAATTCTTTCAATAAAAACAAATACATCTAAGAAGGTGCTTCACGGTCAATTTTCGTTATCAGTAATAAACCCAAAACATGTATAGTTATATTGGTATTACCATCGATTATTCATCTAGAATACAGTGATTTCAAAATTTCTCATAGTGTAGGGTGGTCCTTATCTCCAAGTTAAATAAACATCCTGAAAGGATTCTGTTGAACGTTATCTCATATATATAAAAAAAATATATTCCAAATATTAAGTGAACAAGAAATTCTTGGAACAAAGACAAAGACATCTAAGAAGGGTCTGAACGGTCAATTTTCGTTTATTAGTAATAAACCCTCAACATGTATAGTTATTTTGGTATTATTACGAGTAAGTATCTAGAAAACTGCGATTTTAAAATTTATCATAGTGTAGGGTGGTCCTTATCTCTTTAAGAATTCTGTTGAACGTAATCTCATAAATGCCAAAAATAAGATTGAAATGTAAACACACAATCCTTCCAACAAAGACAAAGGCATCCAAGAAGGGGCTGCACGGTAATTTTTCGTTATCGGTATTAAATCCTCGATATAATGTAAACAAACTATTCAACAAACAGATAAAAAAGGTTCCTAAACTGCACCGCACGTGTTGTTTTTCAAATATATTATACCCCTTGTAAATTCTTGATAACCAATGTAGAAAAATAAATGAAGAATACTTTCAACCAGGGTGTAATGATGGTCCGTAAAATATATCTAAAATAAACATACCAGACTCCATAGTAGTAAACCATTAAAAACATCGATTTCTAAACAATCTACCTACACCTTAAGAATTTCTTATAGAATAACCATTGTTTTTCTGAACATATGATGGCTAAAATTACTAATCAGTAAGAAGGAATTCACTCAGATTATAAAAATCCTTTGAAACAATTGATAAAATTTTCCAAAATGAGGTTTAATTTTATGATGTTTGAGTATAAATCTTGCTTGGATACTAATTATACAGAGCGTTCATTAGTTTTCAATAATGTTTGAAGATGGTAAAATTATAAAAAAAAATTAGTAATTTGACTTACTATGCAAATATTATTTAAGTTTATGATTTAGAGTTAGGAAGTTAATTTGATACGTAAAATGATTTGTACTCACATAACTTTGTCCACATAGAAATGCCCCCATATCCATTTTCCATCACTTAAAATCGAATAGCAGCACACCGAAATCGATACCGAAAATTACGAATCACTTTTCCATATCGCGGCGGTTGCCTACCTCATTTATGACATTCATCACACAATCATCTCATTAACCCAACAGATTTGTTCTCAAAGATCAGGAAAATCTCAACAGATTACTCGGAAAGTCATTTGAATGGAAATCACATTTTCAAGTTAGTTAATTATCTAATTATCATTTATATTGATCAGAAGGATCCATGTACTACTATTTCGAATCAAAGTGAATTTGAGGTGTATTCGAGCAATTCTATCATATGATTATCATCATAATTATTCATCAAATATTTACTGGACTTAAATATGTTACAATAAACGCTGAAAAGAATTGATCAATCCAAAATAACAACGTCAAGATTTTATTTGATCAGTATCATATAATGAGAAAAATTAGTTTTAGTCATAAATATTAACAATCTTCTGTTTGAATGTAAGGGAGTAGTCGAAATTTGGATATTTGTTAAAACTTTCTGAATGTTAAAAAAGTTATTTAAAAATAAATTCAATCTATTTTTCTTCAATAATTAGAATCTGTAACTGTAATTAATCTCAACAAAATATTCCTGAAATTCCCGAAAACACAAAAACCAACAACATCTGATTAAAGTTCTGCTCACTCAATAAATAACAAAAAAAATCATTTCAATCAAAATTTGATGCAATAATTCGGATCAAAATTTCTAGAAAAATTTGAATAAAAAGTTTTAATAACTGATTTTAGTATTTCCTTCATACGAGGTAAATCCACAATGTAAGTTCCTTTTCTAAGTTGCAATAAAAACCTATATTTCGAATAGTCATAGGGGATGAGATTTTGGTATCTTACGATAATTATGTAACAATATATTTAGAAAAAAACTTTTATTACTTCTTAAATGTGTCAGCCACTAAAATTTTCCGCCTCGTAAATATCAAGTCCACAATTTTTAGATGGTACCCGGTATTATAAATTCAAAGTTATATTACCCAAGATGTTGTAATTTATTCGACTTGAGTGAGTTAGTTATAAATGAAAATTATATCAATAAAATCAAATTTTCAAAATGAACTTCACAAAAAATATCCGTGTTGTAAGCAAAAAAGTAAAAAATCACCCATGTAATCACATTT
The DNA here is from genome assembly GCF_026250575.1 of Diorhabda carinulata. Taxonomy (NCBI): domain Eukaryota; kingdom Metazoa; phylum Arthropoda; class Insecta; order Coleoptera; family Chrysomelidae; genus Diorhabda; species Diorhabda carinulata. The sequence goes on from NC_079465.1 coordinate 62,300, forward strand.
GTCGAATTCGCCTTCGTGGTTTTCAAGTTAAACAAAATATAACAAGAAAATTTCTCACGGAAAATTACTTTTTCACTAAATTTGCGATTCTCAACTCAAAATTCCTACAAAATTATACAAAATCATTATCACTAAAACGATATTTTTAAATAAAATTCTGTTCGCTTCCGAATTCCAATTATACAAAAAATTTCTTTTTTGTTTCAAAACTTGATTGTTGTTGTTGTTTACAACTAAAAGTTTTAAGATTTTTTGTTATTGCGAGGACCACATTTTTTATTTCTGAAATTATTTTTACCAAAATTTTTCTACCAATTATGACATACAGGGTTTTTCTCAACTATTTGTATTTTACGATATAATATTAGAAAAATATCAATCATACATATGTTTTCTAGTAGTTTTCCAAAAAAAATTCCGTTCTTACAAACACATTTTTTTGTAATTATTTTGCAAAATAGATTATATATATATAGGGTGAGTCTTCTGTATTTGAGATATAAAAAAATTCATTTTCGTAGCTATTTAAACATCAATCACGTTTACAATCTAAACTTATCTACAGGACGTCCCCAAAATAATCAATTAAACCAAATAGACGATCTTTAACTAATGATTGAACCATTCTAAAAAGATTCTGATATATCATGATATCAAATTAATTTTACCAATTCGTGTATAAATGTTTTTTTTTATCTAATTATTTATTTTTGTCTTTTAACATAATATAGATCTTGAAAGAGTTACACAAAGTGTACCAAATAATAGTTGATGTCATTAAAAATTATATTTTGAAATTATCCCGAAATATACAGATTGTTCCAACCCCTTTACAAACCAAACATATTAAATTGATAGATAGGAGCCCTTTATAGTATACCGGATTGACCACATTTTTTGAAGAAATGGTAATAATTAGAGTTTACAATAAATTTTAACATTTTTCTTATAAATTTAACGTATAGGGAATACTAAAAAAATTTACACGAAGATAAATTACAGTGTGATACATTCGAAAGAAGAAATATAATGAGAATTTCAATTTTGGGCTCACTTTGTATATAAAATAACAAATAATTACAATTTAATCGACTACGATGATAATGCATCTTATTAAGAAAGTCAGTTAAATTCTTTTTCTTAAATTACAATAAGTTACAGATAAGATAATTTCAAAATATGGACCTCAAATACAACTAATAAAAAAATGTTTTTGATACGTATTAAAACGACCCCCTAATACATACTCAACTTTTTAACAAAATTGGCGCACCCTGTATATCAATATAATTTTATAGTGGAAACAAAGAGAACTAAACATTTAACAAACAATGTTTCCTAATGAAATTAATACTCAAAATTTATGGAACCGAGCTATTCAATAAGAGATGTCACTATTGGGCATTCGACCTTCAACCACTATTCGAAGAGTATGGGATTCAATTTTTTAGAAGTTTCCATTCATATTTTCGTGATGGTGGATACATTATTCTATAAAAATATGTTTCTTCACTCTAACACAACTTTGGTCTTAATAAAAAAATAAATTGGTGTGAAAATAACGGACGCCATCTTCCTTTCAGTTTTGTAAATAGGTGACAAAAAGTCAAGAGCTGAGACATACGAAATAGTAGAAACTAATATTGAAATGAGCTCAGTATGAGCTTCTGTACATAGATAGCGCTGCTAGTACTAAATATCTAAACCAAATTTACGTTTTGGAGTTTTTGTAAATAGAATAAGTCACTCAATTCGCTAATTTATGTCCCGAGTAAATACTATTGATTTCGTTACTCGGTTAAATAGATACGTAGAAGGAAGTCGTCACCACAGTAATTTCCATATCTCATATTTTTGAACTATTTTTTTATTTGAAGAACTTCAAATGCAAAATTTTTGAAAATAAACCGTCAAAAGTAGAGGGTATGAAAGCTGCAAAGCAAACTTTGGTATTCCAAAAGCATAATACGAATAACCGTCCTAGTCTTCAGATCTGGCATCTTTTGAATTTATAAAATAATTTCATTTATCATCCTACTGTTCAAAATAAATGAAAAATTTGTCGCACTCTTGCACACCGAAAGGAAATTTCCAAAAAAAATTAAACAAGAGAAATTTCAATAATTTCATAATTTCGTCCCCATTATTTTTTGACAATAAGTACAATATAAACATCATCATCATAGAAAAAGACAAACTTTTTCATTACACACTGTTAGAATATATGGAACGCAACCAATTTTTATTTAACTGTCAAATGTTGTTAATGTAAGTTGACGTCTGTCAATAGATCTAATCAATCTTGCTCTTTTATGTGTAAGACTGAAATTATAATAAATTGTTTGTACTGAAAATCATATCAGTTATTATTTTCAAACCACGTAATTTTTCTTTATGGTAGCAGAGCGTGGTTCCGTGCAAATAACAGAAGACTGAAGGAAGTGATTATACAACTGTTAAAATTAAGTTTAGTAATTTGGAGGTTATAATTACAACGTGCTTCTCGTCAAACTTCATCTTCAAAATGGGTTCAAATTTGTTTAATTTGGAAAAACTAGTCGGAAGAGAAAATTTTACCACTTGGTAATTCAGTATGAAAACATATTTACAGCATGAGGATTTGTGGTGTTGTATCGAACCGTCTGATAACAAACCAATTGAAGCAAGTAAGGATGTAAAGGCCAAAGCAAGTTGATTTTACTTCTGGACCCTCAAAATTATGTTCATGTTCAAAATTGTTCAACTGCAAAAGAAGTATGGGAATGTTTACAACAAGCTTTTGATGATAAAGGGCTCACGCGAAGAGTTGGCTTACTAAAAGATTGATATATGTATACTACATTGGAATCTAGTAATAGTGTTGAAGAATATGTGAGAAAGATCATGAATACTGCTCACAAGCTGCACATCACAACATTGATTTTGACATAAACGATGAATGGCTTGGTACTTTGATGCTGGCAGGCTTACCAGATGAATACAAGCCCATGATTATGGAGCTTGAAAGCTCGGGTATTAAAATAAGTGCTGATTCAGTTAAGTCTAAGTTAATACAATAAATTAGTACATCAAAGTCAACAGTCTTTTATACAAATTATAAAAAATCCAGAAGTAATACTCAGCAAGTTAAAAACAGAGGACCAAGATGCTATAATTGCAATAAATATGGTCATTTTGCTAAACTATGTAAACAACCAAAGAAGTTAGCGAATAAAGGAGAAGGTTCAAGTTTTGTAGCTGCTTTCCCAGTAACTGTTAAACAAAATGTGAGTGATAAATGGCTAATAGACTCAGGAGCATCTTTGCACATGACTTGCAGAGATGATTGGTTGTATAATGTCACTGAGCCAACTGTGAAAAGTGTTACTGTGGCAAACATAGAGCCATTAACTGTAAAAGGAGTTGGATGTGTGGATATTCAAATAAATCAGAAAGATAAAATACAAGATAAAAATGTACTGTTTGTTCCTGGTTTAGCTGCCAATCTTCTTTCAGTCAGCACAATCGTGAAGAATGGGCATAATGTTATATTTTATGACAAGGGATGTGACATCTAGAATGCTAAAGGAGAGGTAATCTGTAAGGCAGTATTAAAAAAATAACCTTATATATTATGAACATAAGTGGAGAAGAGGTTCATGTGATTTCAAGTGCTGTGAATTCTAATGACACTTGGCATCTGCGAATGGGACACTTGATTTTTTCAGATATTAAGAAACTGCCAAATTGTGTGTCTTTGACTTCAGACAAAGGTAATGTGATCACATGTATTCATTGTTGCGAGGGAAAACATGCTCGGTTGCCATTTAAAAATGTAGGTTCAGGAGCAGTAAGACCACTTTTACTAATACATTCTGATTTATGTGGCCCTATGGAAAATATTTCATATGGAGGTAAGAAATATTTTATAACTTTCATTGATGACTACACACGAATGGTACATGTGTACTTTCTTAAAGATAAAATGAATGTACCTGATACAAAGATTTCAAGTCAAAAGTAGAGAATGAATTGAATTGTAAAATTAAAAAGTTACGCAGATAATGGTAAAGAGTACTGTAATAACAATTTTGAGAAATTTTTAACTAATCATGGTATAATTCATCAGATATCTATTCCGTACATTCCAGAGCACAATGGCTTGGCAGAACGAATGAACAGAACACTAGTGGAGCGAACAAGGTGTATGTTGTTTTATGCCAACTTGGAGAAGAAACTATGGGCTGAAGCTTTGGCAACTGCTGCGTATATTGTAAATAGATCTCCTACAAAGGCTTTGGAATGTAAAACATCTTATGAACTGTGGAAAGGTAAAAAACCCAATTTATCTCATTTAAAGATTTTTGGTTCTGTTGCTATGGTACATGTACCAAAAGAAAAGCGTCAAAAATGGGATAAAAAATTTGAGAAAATGTTGATGGTAGGTTATTGTGAAAATTCCAAAGGATATTGATTAATAAATCCTTTAACACATAAAATAGTAAAAAGTAGAGACATAACTTTTATTGAGAAGTATATTGAAGATAATAATATACTTATACCTTCTGATGTTGAAGTTGCAGACATGGAGGGCCGATCAGCCAGTAATAGCACTGCTCCTACCAGTACTGGGATGTCATTTGATATTCAAAATCAGGAAATACACACTCAGGAGTCATCAAGTAAGGAATTGAATGAACCTATAAGTAGAAGCGAAGACTCACTTGGAAAGTTTTCTATGAAACAGAAAACTCAATTATTAGTTTAGTAACAACCCTTTAGCTAATTATGTATTGAGTATCTATCAATCAAAAAAAAATATGTGAAAAACGATTAGATTAAGTTTGTTTTATTAAAAGATCCCCAGTTTAATGCGCTTGAAATATCAAAGTTCCAAAAGAATGGTCACATATTACCCATATATAGAGGAAAATAGTTTTCACTCCATAATCTGAGACCAAATGACAAGAAATATTTTAGGTAGTAAATTTAAAATCAAATTAATAAGACAAAAAATCACTCACCAGTTAACAAATGAGGAAATGACCATCTTGGTAGTTAAGAATGTTCTGGGTATCCATAATTTTCACAACACAATATTGTATTAAAACACGAAAAATTCTTTATCCGATTATTGTAAACATCAATCCGTTTCACGAAAAATTTAAAATAAAAACTATTCTCTATCGATATACTGAAAATTTCCAAAGTTTCCAATAGAAATTTTCAACATTAGTCCCTTTTTTTAAATTAGAAATCGAAAGATTTTTTTGTCGTTATTAAACAGATCCGGTATCTCTGTATTTTATTTATCTAATAATAACTATTTTGTACTACAATCGAAATAAGGTGTTTTAATATTAATATCTATATATATTTTTATATGAAAAAACACATTACAGTTGAAAAGATTTGGCGTGAACAATAATTGCGTCGACTTACAAAGATGGCCGATAAGCTGTCTAGACAGACAAGGATAAACGAACTTTTTGATGCTATATTTTAGATAATCGTTTATTTAATGTTCATAAGTAAATCAATGATTTACACAAGTTCAAATTATCTGAAGAAAATGCTTAATTTTAATTACTTTGAAAATATTAAAAAAAAAATTAATAAAACCTAATCTTTCCATAAAATGTAATACACTGAAATCGTTTATTTCCCTGGAAACTTAACTGGATAAATCTCGTTCATTTTTACATTGAGAGAATTATATCTTACCTATATCAATAAGAAAATAGTTTTCACTTCATAATCGAAAACAAAATTACACGAAATTTTACGATTAGAAAATTTAGCATCAAATATGTCTGCCCGAATTTGTAATACTGTCAAAGTTTCATTATCTCAATAATTAAATGCATTGTTTAAAGCTTGTGACTTCAACATTCACAGTGCGCAGGTCAAAAACAAGTCTAGACATTCGCTAAGAATTCGAAAGGGGTCAATGATCTGAGAAGATGTAAAGTTTTAATTTATTAAATAATAAGTAATTAAATATTACATATTTTGTTATATAATTTCCATATTGAATAAAATAATGTTTTCAAACATAAAATACATAAAGCAAGATATATTTTTAATAATATTTCTAAGAAAGTTTTAAATAATTATTGATAATAGATATAATACATACAATAAAAAATGGCATAGATTTAATCATTACAATTCACAATAACTTAATATCATTAAATGACTATATAAGTAGAATTTATGGGCAACAAATAACAGTAATTTCCTTTTGGGAATCTGTATACTTTTAATGTTTTACGACACAACTTCGTTTTTTGAATTAGTACTTTCATTAATTATCACAGGTACATGAAAATTTTCATATTAATTAAGGATCGTAGAATTTGAAACAATGTTACTGAAATTTATTCCAAGTTCCACGTGTAATTTTTCGGAGTTTCCAGTAATAAACCCTCAGTATATATTGTATTATTTCAATTAATTATCGAGAATACTGGAAATTTCTCATAGTGTAAGGTGGTCCTTAACTCCAAATTAAATAAAACAATTAGGGAGAATCGTAGTGAACGTTATTTTTCCTTACTCCATATCTACGTTTTTGAATTAGTAATTTTATTATTGATTACAGGTAGGCGTATGAAAATGTTTATTAATTGAAGAACGTAGAATTTAAAACAATGTTATTAAGATTTAATTCAAGTTCAGAAAAATAGCTGCATATGTATAAAGTACAAAACAAAATATTTTTGTTATCTTGATATCGAGAAATCTGTGATTTTAATATTTTCAGTTCCTATAGTGTAGGGTGGTTCTCATCCCCAAATATATTTCCTATGAATATCAAAAATAAATTCGAAATGTGAAGTAATTAAGGAATTCTTCCAACAAAGATGAAGTCGTCTAAAAAGGGCTGCACGGTCAATTTTCGTTATCGGTATTAAGCCCTCAACATGTATAGTTATTTTGGTATTATTACGAGTATGTATCTAGAATAATGTGATTTTAAAATTTCCCATATTTGGAGTGGTTCTCCTACCCAAATTAGACAAACATTCACAAAGGATTCTGCCGAACGTTATTTCATATATATATATAAAAAAATATATTCCAAATGTTAGGTAAACAAGAAATTCTTCGAACAAAGACAAAGGCATCCAAGAAAGGTCTACACGGTCATTTTTCGTTATCGGCATTAAACCTTCGATATAATGTAAACAAACTATTCTACAAACTGATAAAAAGTGTTTTAGAACAACACCGCACGTGTTGTTTTTCAAATATTTTATACCTCTTGTAAATTCTCGATAACCAATGTACAAAAATAAATAAAGGATACTTTCAACAACAAAAAAGGGTCTAATAATGGTTCATAAAAGATTTCTAACATAAACATACCAGAATTAAAATATTTGGAACCCTGAAGTTTTTTTTGATACAGTTTATTCAAAAGTAATGTTTTGTAGTTATCGAACTTGGTGGGCTTTTATATTCTTTTTCCTATTACTATCGATCTGCATTAGAAATTCTTTATAAACTTATTAGAATTTGCACATTTAAGCACTTTGGAGAATAAATACTGCGATGTCGATTAAATAACACTCAACTTTGTTGAAAATTCGTAAGAAAATTAAATTATTATTTTAGAATCAATCAACTTTTACACAAATATGAAGAAAAACGCTTTAGTTATTCGATTAATAAGAAGAGAAAAGAATTTTTTGTGTATAAAATGTCAAAAGCGATTCTAAACAAATGAAGGGGTGATGACAAAAAGTTTATTAAATGAATAGATAATTTCTAAGAGTAACTGTTTCATTGAAAAGTCATATTTTCTCCGTGTATTTATCTTACAGAATGATTTGAGATTATTTCCATATTGTTTTCAGTAAATCAAAAGTGTGTATAAAGAATTGATTCCGCACTAATACAAAATGATGATGGTTATTAAAAAAATGATCTCTATTTCCTCCAAAATGAACACACCCCTACTTTGTAACATAGTTGCAATAATATAATCAACGATTTTCTCTAAATTGGATTTGAATAGAAGAAGAAGATGAATGATGAATTAAACGACTCAAAAGATCTCCAGGTTGTGAATCCACGAAACTTGATTAATTATCATATTGTTTTTCCAAGTTTGTGTTTACCAAGAAAACAATTATAAATTAGAGAAGAATTTTTGAGACTTAAATTATTTTGGAGAGACGTTAAAAATATCAGCATTTTCTCAAAATTTGATAATCAATCCTGCTAAATATGATAGTGAACTATATTCTTTTGGCCAACTCTGTATGAATTGTAAAACGGTCAGAACCCATAATATTTATTACTTTATTATTGTGTTATCTGTACATTTTGAATGGGTCTTATTGGAAAAATCCATATCTTTACCTACTACTACAGTAATAAAACATCTTGTTCACAGATGTGAGAATATTTTTTCGAAAGGGCGTAATGGATTATAACTATAGAAGCCCTCGACATTTTTTATAAAGTATTAATATGAAATATAAACTAATTTATTTACAAATTTTAACAAAAATGAATTTTGATATTGCCATGTCTTGATACTTGGACAACTTGTTTTATAATTTTGAATATACTCAAAAGAAAAAGATATTTCGATTAAATATAGATGAAACCCAAAATTCACCACTCTTTGAATACAGAGTGTCCTTGTATGGACAATAATTAGAAATTCAAAGCTGAAATATGCAAGAATTTTTGTTTCGAGATTACTTCTAGTACAAATAACATTCATTATTTTCAACCATTCCAAAATTTCTCGTCGCCCTGTAAATCTAAATAATCGACATAAATTTTCTAATTTATTCTAATATCGTATAACAATGTTACACTAACCTTTTCTAACCTATATTTATTTTCCACAAATAATTATATATGTCATATTTCTAAACTGTTACTCCACGTATAAATTATTATTATTATATGTAAAAAATCAATCAATAAAATCGTAGCTTTCGATAAAATGTAATTAACTGAATTCATACAAACTTTAGATGGATAATTCTTGTTGATTTTACATAGAGATAATTAAATCTTACCTATATCAATAAGAAAATAGTTTTTACTTAACAATCTAAAATGAAATTACACGAAATTTGACTAATAGAAAATTTACATGTCTGCCCGAATTAGTAACAATGTCAAAATTTCACTATTTAAATAATTAAATGCATTGTTTAAGATTATTGATGTCAACATTGGTAGTCCAAAACAAAGCCACGCCACGCCACGCCACGAATACGAACATCAAAGAAAAACAAATAACTTTTAATGTTTATTTTCAATCCGTTTCACGAAAATTTTAAAATAAAAACTATTTTCTATCGATATACTGAAAATTTCAAAAGTTTCATTAGAAATTTTCAACATTAGTCACATTTTTAAAACTAGAAATCGAAAGATTTGTCGTTATTAAACAGATTGAAAAGATTTGACGTGAACAATAATTGCGTCGACCTACAAAGATGGCCGACTGCTGTCCAGACAGACAAGGATAAACGAAGTTTTTGATGCTATATTTTTGATTATCGTTTGTTTAAAGTTTCTAAGTAAATCAATAATTCACACAATTTCAAATTATTTGAAGAAAATGCTTAATTTTAATTACTTTGAAAATATTAAAAAAAAAATTAATAAAACCTAATCTTTCCATAAAATGTAATACACTGAAATCGTTTATTTCCCTGGAAACTTAACTGGATAAATCTCGTTCATTTTTACATTGAGAGAATTATATCTTACCTATATCAATAAGAAAATAGTTTTCACTTCATAATCGAAAACAAAATTACACGAAATTTTACGATTAGAAAATTTAGCATCAAATATGTCTGCCCGAATTTGTAATACTGTCAAAGTTTCATTATCTCAATAATTAAATGCATTGTTTAAAGCTTGTGACTTCAACATTCACAGTGCGCAAGTCAAAAAAAAGTCTAGACATTCGCTAAGAATTCGAAAGGGATCAATGAACTTGAAGATGTAAAGTTTGATTTATTAAATAATAAGTAATTAAATATTACCGATATATAAAAGAAAATAGTTTTCACTCCATAATCTGAGACCAAATGACAAGAAATATTTTAGGTAGTAAATTTAAAATCAAATGAATAAGACAAAAAATCACTCACCAGTTTACAAATGAGGAAATCACCATCTTGGTAGTTAAGAATGTTCCGGGTATCCATAATTTTCACAACACAATATTGTATGGAAAAACACGGGAAATTCTTTATCGGATTATTGTAAACACGCCACGAATACGAACATCAAAGAAAAACAAATTACTTTTAATGTTTATTTTCAATCCATTGCACGAAAATTTTAAAATAAAAACTATTTTCTATCGATGTACTGAAAATTTCAAAAGTTTCCATAAAAATTTTCAACATTAGTCACATTTTTAAAATTAGAAATCGAAAGATTTTTTTGTCGTTATTAAACAGATCCGGTATCTCCGTATTTTATTTATCTAATAATAACTATTTTGTACTACAATCGAAATAAGGTATTTTAATAATAATATCTATATATATTTTTATATGAAAAAATACATTACAGTTGAAAACATTTGACGGGAACAATAATTGCGTCGACCTACAGAGATGGCCGACATGCTGTCCAGACAGACAAGGATAAACGAACTTTTTGATGCTATATTTTAGATTATCGTTTATTTAATGTTCATAAGTAAATTAATGATTCATACAATATCAAATTATCTGAAGAATATGCTTAATTTTAATTACTTTGAAAATATTAAAAAAATAATAATAAAACCTTAGCATTCCATAAAATGTAATACACTGAAATCGTTCATTTTCCTGGAAACTTTAATTGGACAAATCTCGTTATTTTTTACATAAAGAGAATTATATCTTACCTATATCAATAAGAAAATAGTTTTCACTTCACAACCGAAAACAAAATTACACGAAATTTCACGAATAGAAAATTTAGCATCAAATATGTCTATCCGAATTTGTAATACTGTCAAAGTTTCATTATCTAAATAATTAAATGCATTGTTTAAAGCTTGTGACTTCAACATTCACAGTGCGCAAGTCAAAAACAAGTCTAGACATTCGCTAAGAATTCGAAAGGGGTCAATGATCTGAGAAGATGTAAAGTTTTGATTTATTAAATAATAAGTAATTAAATATTACATATTTTGTTATATAATTTCCATATTTAATAAAATAGTGTTTTCAAAGATAAAATAAATAAAGCAATATAAAGCAAGATATAGTTTTAGAGTATTTCTAAGAAAGTTTTAAATAATAAGTGATAATATATATAATACTTACAATAAAATATGACATAGATTTAATTATTACAATTCACAATAACTTAATGTTATTAAATGACTATATAAGTAGAGTTTATGGGCAGCAAATAATAGTAATTTCCTTTTGGAAATTTGTATACTTTTAATGTATCACGACATATCTTCGTTTTTAGAATTAGTGACTACAGGTACATGAGAATGTTTCTTAATTAAAAAACGTAGAATTTAGAACAATGTTACTGACTAAAACAATTTCAACTTTCAAAAGAATGGCTGCATATAAATCAAAACATTTTTGTTATCTTGGTATTATTTTTGATTGTTTATCGAAAATACTGTGACTTGAAAATTTCCCATGGATGGGGGGTGGTCGCCATCCCCAAATTAGATAAACAATATCAGAAAATATTCTTTTAAACGTTATGTTTCTCAGGAATATCAAAAATCAATTCGAAATGCAAAGTAAATAAAAAATTCTTTCAACAAAAACAAAGACATCTAAGAAGGTGCTTCACGGTCGATTTTAGTTACCAGTAATAAACCCTCAACATGTATAGTTATTTTGGTATTATTACGAGTATGTATCTGGAATACTGCGATTTTAAAATTTCTCATAGTGTAGGGTGGTCCTTATCTCTTTAAGAATTGTGTTGAAGGTAATCTCATAAATGCCAAAAATAAGATTGAAATGTAAACACACAATTCTTTGAACAAAGACAAAGACATCTAAAAAGGTGCTGCATGATCATTTTTCTTTATCTGTATTAAACCCTCCATATAATATAAACAAACTATTCTACCTACAAACTGTTAAAAAGGGTTCCAAAACTGCAGGCGCGTGTTGTTTTTCAAATATATTATACCTCTTGTAAATTCTCGATAACCAATGTAGAAAAATAAATGAAGGATACTTTTAACAAAAAAAAGGGTGTAATGATGGTCCCTAAAATATATCTAAAATAAACATACCAGACTCCATAGTAAACCATTAAAAGTTGTAAATTCAGAATTAGATACTTTTATATACTTTTTGTTTTACTTTTGTTTTCTAATTGTTTTCAAATGATTCCTTTTTTAAAGTTATAGATTGATTTCGAATAATCTTTCTTAAGATATAATTTTTTCACACTGTTTCATTTCGATTTCATATTTCATTTCATTTCCCTACTTTTTACACAAAATTCTAATCACAACATAATCAATTCTATCGAGATTAACAAAAAATAAAATATTCAAATTTAACTTTATACTTCAAAAGATCCCTAAAGATTTCGAAAACATTGTTTTGTAAGTTTAATTGGATGTTTGTTAAAACTTTCTGAATGTTAAAAAAGTTATTCAAAAATTAATTCAAACTATTTTTCTTCATTAATTAATATCTGTAACTATATTAATCTCAATAAAATATTCCTAGAATTCCCAAAAGTACAAAAACCAACAGCAACTGATCAAAGGTCTGCTCACTCATTAAATATCAAAAAATATCATTTCAATCAAAATTTTATGCAATAATTCGGACCGAAAATTTTAGAAAAATTTGAATAACTGATTTTAGAATTTCCTTCATACGAGGTACATCCACAATGTAAGTTCCATTTCTGTTTCAATGAAAACCTATATTTCGAATAGTCATAGGGAATGAAATTTTGGTATCTTACGATACCCCTAAGCAAATTTCGACACTTCAACAACTCATTTCCACCGTTTGCTCCGACGTTTTGCCGTTTGATTTAGGCACAAGCGTGGAAATTGAGAAACAGAGCAATCTCCGAGGATTACTGCCTTTCATCTCTTTTCACACCTGAAATATAATTTCCAATTATACAAAAAATTCCTTTTTTGTTTCAATACCTGATTTTATTATAAGTTGTTTACAACTAAAAGATGAAAGAATTTTTGTTATTTAACAGAGGCTCACATTATATTATTTCTGAAATTATTTTTATTAATTATGATATACAGGGTTTTTCTCAATTATTTGTATTTTACAATATAATCCAAAAAAATACCAATCATTTATAGTTTTGCAAAAAAATTCTATTCAAGTGAAATCCATAACAGTCCATCACAAGTAAGCAATGCACGAAGATGTAACTCCCATAAATTGCACAAACTGCATCTTGCATTTTGAAATTTTGTTTTCAGTTTGATACTAAATGAATCGGAAAATCTAATCCATACTCACATTCCACCATGCTTTATCTCCTGATAATTTAATAGTTGATTAAACTATTGGTATAATTTTCGAATTATTAACACACTTACTTTCATTTATGTAAAACTACCAATAAGATGCTACAGTTTTGGAACTTTTATTCCATATTAAAATGATATTACAACTAATATAAATGTCACTTGGTTTGGTGTACTCATTTTTAATACTTTATTTATTTTTTCAACAAAAGAAACATCAGGATTGAATAGTAATAGAATTGACACTTTCCATCCTTATATTTGATAACACTTTCATATGGAAACATATGCTGCTTTTACATTGGAGGCATCAGGTACTCTTTAAATCTGAAATTGATAAAAGACAAAAATTTGAACAGGCAGATATATGATCAACTTTTAAGAGTTCAAAAACATTAATGACAGAAGTTGAAATATAATAAAACTGATAACTTGCATAAGAAATTTATTGATAAAAAAAGCAAATCTATAATACATCTTTGCTTTAAGCATTATCGAAAAAAGTATATAACGAATCAAATTCTGTTTTTATTTGTACCAAATACATGGAGATTTATTATTCTAACTATCATGAAACGATTGCCAAATATATGAATTTACAAAAAGAATTTTTGATGAAAATATATTGATGAAATTTGAGACATTCAGATACATACTCACCTTTTTTCAATTTAAGAGTTGTCAGCTCAAGTTTCATATTTGTTTTCAAGATGGATCCAGCCGAGACTTCTCAGACTTCATGTTCATCGATGGTAACATTGAAGTGTCTTCCATAACTTGATTAATAACTTTAATTTGCCTGAAACAGTTGCTCTAGGTCCTTTAGATGTGCTGTTCCAGAATAAACTTTAACCTACAGAATGATGGTTATCCTAATTTGAATGTAATTAAATAATTTATTTAATACCTGGTAAATTTAATGTTTAACTTGCAACTGACCCCATCAACGTTTTTTATTATACATTCTATCAAATAATAATGACAAATTTGTAGACACGTTTTGAGTGCAAACCTTCAAATTTCCCATATAAAAAATATCTTAGTCTGATTTTCAGCATTGCTTTTCCTTCCCGTTAAAATATCATGAAAATATAATCAAATTATGTTTACTACTACGAATTTAGTGTTAATGATGAATAATACAAGAATTAAAATTATAGTTATAAGTCATAAATAGAACAGAGTTATTCTTATAGCCCAATAACAAACCCTAATTCCAAAAATGAACCTAACCTTAATATAATCTTGTTCTATTCGAAAATTAAACATATTTAATGGAGATGACTCCAAAATATTGAATTCTCACTTGCAAATCTTAATATTGGAAATAATTTCATTTATATTTAGTTTATTATTCCATTGAGGTTAATTAATATTTGACATTATTATTAACCATTATTTTATTTAAAAAAGAAGACTATATATCCGATTGAAAAAGAAGAATTTAATAATGAAGAAAAAAGAATATAGTTCAAAAAGTTAACCTCTCTCTGTTTATATTTTCTCTTGTGTAAACTCAAAATAATTACATATTTTGTGTTGGATTATACTGTAGGAAGTATAGCTGATTTAATAACACTGATAATAAAATTAAAGTCAAGAGAATTTCAGCCAAACTGAACGAAAAGAAACAAGGTGAGGATAGAAAGTTGGATATCAAACAACAAGTAAACGAGGGAGGAAACACTAATCTGAAGACAAAAATGCTTATCATGCTTGGTTATTACAATAAGAAAATCCTGGATACAATATAAACATCATAATCATTAGAAAATAATAAGCATTCTCAATATACACCTAATCAGTAACATAAATGAAATCATTTCAATGAAAACTACGAAACTAACTGTTGATGGGATGGGTATCTCAAATTTTTATATTGCCTTGATAATATATAACAATTTAATTTGGTGTAGAGATTATAAATAGGAATCTTGAATATTTGAAATAAATTAATTTCACTATAAAAATTTCTTATAGAATAACAATTGTTTTATTGAACATTACCTATTGACTGAAATTACTAATCAGTGAATAGGATTTCATATTATTATACATCTTGAGTGATTTTTTGAAAAAATTGAGAGAAGGAAGGAGCAGGAAGAGTAAGTAACATTGGTGTTGCCGTATATACAGGATGATTAGCAATTGTATTTCAAAACATAATAGTAAAAGAGTTACAGTATAATGTTTATGCTGTGATTTGAAAATTTTTCAAAAATATCATGTGGGCCTCGTTGCAATCTTAGTATTACAAAAAAAAGTTTTTGCATCATTTTTCTTTCAAAAATTTACGAAAATATGGTAAAATTGTCTGAAAGACATTTATTGGGTCGACACGTATATTGGAAACTATCTGTAACAATTTTCGGAAAATTCATAAACGGGAATTTTTCGTGAAGCTCGTTTTAGTTGATTACTTACCACTAAGATTACACCAAATTTGTTTTTCGCGCTACCCCGTATTTGAAACATTATAATGTGTTTCAGTTTTTATAAGTGAATTTACATTCAAATTATAGAGAAGAAAATGGTTATTTTCCATATAAAGATATACCTCCATAATGATTAGGGAAATTTGAAGAAATCCCGCTTTATATCAAACTTTATCTGTATTGTTTGTACTTTCATATCTTAGTTTTTCCTACTACTTTGTTTTAAAGCATTATTTTCAATTAATGATTACAAGTAATTTCAAATAAAGATATTACTTGCTTGGTGAACGTAGAATTTAGACACATTACACTTGAATTTATCGAAAAGTTTGAACAAATATAGTTGGGATTTTATGAAAAGAACTAAAAATGATGTTGTGAAAAACTGAATCAAGTGCCTAATTTTGGGCATTATTAAAACATATATGACAAAGCAAAAATTTTTTGTCATCTTGTGCTAATTTCGAATGTTTATCGATAATATTAAAAAATAGAAAAAAGACAATGTAATGTTGATACAATGAATTTGAAATTTCCCAAGGATGATCATAAAAGTATTGGGCGGTTATCGTTCTTAAATAATGATTGAGAGGATATAAAATTTTTTAAAATACTAAACATGAAAGGATCAAAAAGGTTCCATCGAACATGATGTTTCTAGAAAATATATAATTTTACATTTCAGCAACAATAAAAGTATAATAAAGCTGCAATCCCTCAAAATAATAAAAAGGAAGTCCATCATAAAATATTAAATTCTTTTAACTAAATACCGACATCGATAGAACGAATCAATCTATCGGTATAGTAAAAATAATTTTGGGTATTTTTGCAAACTCTGAAATGTATATTTTTGAAAAAAATGTACAAGACTTTTATTGAGAAATAGCATTACTTGATCGTAATAAGAATACTTTTATTATTGATTTATTGACAATTAATTTGATTTGATATGGACATTTTGGACAGCAGATCATGTGTCTAGGGTGAGTTACATGTTACAATAAAATTCAGTTGTTTCTAGTAAACAAACTGTGCACGAATTCAGAGTTTATTCATAATACGGTATATACCAAAATTAGTTGAACAAATGAAATATATGAATCACATTATTGAATTTTACACGGAAACTAAAGTCAACTCTGATAAAAGTTTCATTTACAATAACAGAATATAATATAAACGAAAGATTTCTAAAATAAACTCACCAGAATCCATTGTAAACCATTAAAAATATCGAATTCTAAACACTCTACCTTCACTATAAAAATTTCTTTTAGAATAACCATTGTTTTTCTGAACATATTATGATGGCTTAATTTCTAATCAGTAAGAAGGAATTCATTCAGATTAAAAAAATCTCCGAGTAATTTTTTGAAACGATTGTGTTCGTTTGAAATATTTATTATGGAGATTGAAAAACCATTTTTTTTGTTATTTATCCAACAATCAGCTACATTTTGGCAAACCGCATTATCGATTCGCACACTACTCGTATACCTTTCGTTTAATTATGAACCTACCTTTTTAATACCAACCTTAAAAAAAATTTTTTTGTAAACCTTACAGAAATGATTACGATGATCCCGCAAATTGCTGTTTGGCAATTTGTTTGCGATTTGAATACATTTCATTGAATAAGGAAAGTTACCTAATCTCAAGTTCCTTTACTTTTCGCTATAAGAATCATTACTTATTCCAGTTCAGTACACATTTCAATTAAAATGAATACCTTTCACTTCTTATCGTTTTATGTAGGTACATAACCTGAATAATTCGAAAAAACTTTTATTCAACTTTACAAGAAACCTAACAGAAATCAAAAGATTAGAAAATTACGTTCCTTCATGAACACACTGTACAAATAAAACATATTTAAAATTAAGAAAATTTATTTACTAAATAAGTATTATAAAATGTACATAGTTAAAAAAAAACATTCAAAAGTTGTAGAAATAAAAAATTTATTTGTGTTTCAATTATTTAGCTAGTTTTGGGGTGATCTTCAATGTCGATAAGTTGTCATTTTTTGTTGCCTCAAAGCGAAGGTATTCACATAACGAGGTTTTTCATATCGACCTATAAATTTGGGGTAATTATAAACATCCTTTTCGTTAACATCAATTTTAATAGAGGAGTCTGTTTTGATCACCGTATTTGGTGCCAATCCCAATTTATAGCATTTCGTGATATTTCTCAATTTTTGAAACGTTACGCCATCAGAAAATTGTTCAGTCGACTTTGAATGTCTGAAAATAGATTCCAATAGTTCTTATTACAAAAGACGCTCACTAAAAGATAATAATTAATTTTAAATACCAAATCATGAATATACAAATGCATTTTTATATCAGCAAAATTTTGAAAATAGTGTGTAACTTGTTGACCTTTTGGTATTCGTACCTGTTTGTATCTAATTCTGTTGCGGTCACATCATTTCTATCAAATTCGAAATTATCCAAATGATGTGTTTCAAAATAATTTTTATCCCTAAATTTTCTTATATCCGATATATTCATACTACCATCACCAGATAAATTTGTTTGGGTCATTTCCGTTGAATTTTTGTCGCGTCCATTCACATTTAAGTAGCTCCCGTCTTTTTGGATAAGAGGTGACGAGGAGAGTACGTTTCCTAAAACATGTTATGGAAAGAATAATACGATGTAAGTCTGGCTGGCGGCTTAAGTTGTGATGGTGTTTCAACTTAATCACAACCCATAATGTCCTTGATATATCCTACACAAGTGACTAGATCACTGCACTAATAGAAAATATAAAGATTATAATGAAAACACTTCATCACTATAATATAAACAAATTATTGCTAATCTGTTCTAAACTCTAAATGAAAAACGGAAATTAAGGAGTAGCGGATAAAGAAAAAAACGTGGGAGATACGGCATAGTAGTTCGGTTTTTACTCAATTAAGAGTAGTTAGATTCCAAATTTACAATGTTAATTAAAAAATATTTTACCTGCGTTAGGTTCGTATGGGATATGGTTATTACATTTACATACACATTTAGTTGAAGTTAATTTGTTCTGGGTATATCGATTCTCAAACAATTGTTCGCCATCTGTTATCAAATTTTCCACAGATTTTTCAGATGATGAATTTTTAGTAGTGGCAAATTCTGAACGGGTTTTTCTGGAAAATGATTTGTCTCCACACAATTTGCTTTTTAAATAATCACTATATTCCTCTTTAAACGATGAATATGTGCATCTTGGTATATATTTGTTGGTATTTCCATTTATTTTGTCGATGTCGCATTCTCTTTCACTTGCTACTTCGTCTGTACTTTTTGCAAACAAATTTAAATCGTCCGAATTTAACCCTTCTGTAACATATTCGCTGGAACCGGTTGCTATTGTATTTGGATTTCGTGTACCTTCAATAAAATTATTATTCTCAAGTCCACTAAATACTCGAAATATAAAATTTTGGAATGCCATTTAATATTGAAACGAAATACGTACTCATAATAGTTAATGTTCTATACTGATCAATATCTTTTAGATATTCATCATATTCATTGTCTCGAAATTTTTCGTACTCCTTTCTTTGATCCGTAATTTTTAGATTTTCGTTTTCAAATTCATTCTGAATTGATTGTACTCTATTGATATGGTCTGTTAATTCAGAATTGGCTGAAAAAATTCAATCAATAAAGTAAATGTTTCAGGAAACTTTTTTACTTTTTTAAATTAATTTCATCTAATGGAACTTTATATTTGAAAGAAATAAACCTTTGCAGAAACAGTGGAAAGAACTACGTCCTTTTGTATTTAATTTATTGTGAAATCTATCTTCGAATTCTTCCAATGATAAACATTTATTAGGCCTTCTCAATAATAGCCCTGGTGGCTTTATCGAAGTTTCTTTGCAATAACAATTATTTGAACCCAAGCAACTTTTGCGATATACGTTATTTGTATTACTTGGCTTGAAGGGAACATTTTTGAAACATTTTCTTCGAGAATTCAATAAATATTCTGGTTGTAGTGCTAATGCAACGTTTGCTGAATCATTCCTGGTAGCCCAGTTATTGGAAAAAAGAAGTTGTTTGGGACCGTCTTGAGTTATGCTGAAAATATTTATTACGGAAAAATATAAATAAATTTTCAACTGTGTTGATTGTTAATATTCACAGGAAATTATGACTGTATCAACATATTACCATGTCAATATGTGCTCACCTCCTATCACAACAACTATTTGTGAAATGTTTTGATGGAATCAACTTTCTCATTATAAAAAATTAGCCTTAATGGAATATAAAAAAAAAACTATATTCTTTATGAACTGACGTCTTTATGATGGATGTATTTAGTATTTGAAACTTTTTCTATCAAGGTGCATAATATCTAATTTCCTTGGATACTACTTGTATTCCGTTAATACAAACAAATACCTATACCTAATACCTAATCTAGAATTCTTTATGATGGGGCATATTTAATTTTAGTTGTACTTTACACGCACCATAATTACAACTATCGGAGTAGGTACAACTTAGGTATATTTTTTTGATATAGAATGAATTAAAATATCCTAAATTAGTGGTAGCCATTTTATATTCATTAAATATTTGCGAAAAGGCAATTATATTAGATACATCTTTTTGTTTATTTTGCTTAGTTGATTTTACAAAATAACAACGTTAACTTTTAGGGAATGTGTTTTAATTTTTAAAAAATGTCAGCTCATTGTTTGATAATGATGCTGAATGCTTTTCCAAATTAAATGAAAATTTGATATTGTATAAATTATTCATTAATATCTTCTGCTATTAATTCATAACTGACTTACGTCACATGTATATACCATAGACAAATTGAGTTGTTGAGTAACATTTCTACGAATTTTCTATATTTTAGTTCTATGATGAAATTCTAGAGAGTAGAAAAGTTAGACAGATTGTCATTTTTAGTTGAAGTTTACATTTTAGTTTTTTTTGTTCAAGTATTATTTTCTAAAAAATGTAGAACAATTTTGTAAAATTAAAAATCTACCAAGAAAATTATCGATATGCCACTTAAGAAAAATAAGCGATCTAAAAAACTGAAAAATCCTGAAAATCTAAACAAGAAAGAAAATGTTACTGTTACAAATATACAACAAAAAGAAATTGCCGAGAAAATAAATAAAAATGAGTCAGTTTCTATTGAGAATAACGTAGATGATTGCGAAAACCTGCCAAGTATTCCAATATGTGAAGAAACAACTTGTTCCAGACAATCAACCTCTGCTGTTAATTTCAACGATCAAAACTCGGACCAAACTGTTTGCGCTAAATCACTGATTCATTTTAATAACAATAATGCTAGTGTTACAAAAATAAGTAATAAAAATTTAGAACAATCTACAAATACTAACATAGATTCCTTTTGTATTATAGAAGGAGATAGTTTGAAGGTTCCAAAAACATTAAAAAGTAGAGTTAAAAACTCACACGAGGTTTTGTCTACAAGTAGAGAATCAGGCGAAGTATCAGAAAACCTTACCCAAGAAAATGTTGATGTATCAACAGCCAAGAAAGCAAAATATGATCTTTCTATTTATGATTATGATGAAGATTCTTCAGAAGAATTGCAAAAAATGAATGCTCCTATCAAATGTAAAATTTGTACATTTATTGCAGAAACTCCTATTGATTTATTAAAACATAAGAGAGATGCTCATAAAGTAGAAAGGAAATTTTTGCCCTCACACGAAATTTTGAAATACTTTGATTATCCAGATAGAACATTTTGTCCTATATGTGAACAACCTATTAAATCTCGAAATTTCAGATCCACTTTCATCAAGCATTTATTGATACATTCTGCTGAGTTAACTTATGAATGTAGGATATGCAAGAAGAAATTTAGAAGACGTGATCACATGAGGAGTCATGAAAAGCGACATGTTCTAAGCTATGCAGAACTGAAGGCTATAGAGGATACTGTTGACAATAGTCCAGTGCAGTTACCTGTTATTTTGCCTACATGAATATATCTTATTCCACTAAATTATTTACAATTATTGTTACAGATGGTAACATCAAAGTTAACATTAACAGTGTTAAAAAAATTATTTAATATGATTATTATTGTTACACCAAATAGAAAAAATGGTTATCAAAGAATATGTTACATTTTTAATATTCATTTGTATAAGGTTATAGTTAGGTGACATTTTTAGAATTACTACTCTTGTTTTAAGCTCACTAATAAATTGTGCCTACATATAATTCTAATTACTGTTCTGATGTTATGGTTTAAATTTTATTATTTTGAATCATTACATATATAGATATTTTTTTTTGTTGATTTCCATTCCTTGGTGTTTTTATCAAAATGATTTTGTTCTTATTGTAGCTCCTACCATATCTATCTAATAAATGTTTATTCTCTTAACATAATTTTATTATTATATTTCTTTTCATCGAAAGAGTTTAAAAATATATATTAGAGATATTTCATTTTCTACTTTCTATAATTTATACAGGTAGAAAAGTGCAAATTAGCTCATTTCATTTTTATTGTTTTTCAGGGAATTAGTCACTTGTACTTTATTATTTTGAAGATTTGTAAGTGAAAACAGTTGTTTCTCATATCAATTAAGTAAATGTGCAAAATTCAAGTAATAAGTTAATTGGATATTAGTTAATTAATTGTAATGTTTTTATCATACCTCTAGAAACTCATGAATTAGGAAGGATGTAATAATAAGAGAATCAATTGTCAAAGTATATATATTCACAATAATCTTACAATACATTTTTTTCCTAAGTTATACAATTTCAAGAAAAACCATAGAGAATAGTGCATCTTAAGAAAAACTTGATTTATTATATGGTTTTCCCATGAAATACTGTCCAGTAAAAATTTTCAACGCATTTCACCTCGCTCTTGTATATATATATATATATATATATATATATATATATATATATATATATATATATATATATATATATATTTATATATATGTAAATATCAATGCTCTTCCTTAATAATCTAATCATGTACTTGTAATGACGTTGGGGGGCATATGACCTGTATCTCCTAACACTCTAAGTATACACCGTCCACTTGGTGTGATGCTGATCCATGTTATACTGGCATGATTTATGGAAAGTCTCAACCATGCTTCGGCAGGAAATTGAAGTGCCCTAAAAATATATCATACAATTATTACAAACACACTACACAATATCGGATGGACATTAAAAAACAATATTGTTTTATTAAATTGACACTAACCTGCAAACGAAATATCGAATAACATTGGCGTGACATACTAAAACAGTGTAAGAATCTTTTTCTTGAGAACAATCTGCACGGTGAAAATATTTTCTAAAGGCCGCTTCAATTCTTGATCCATCTTGATAAAACTTCTTAAAAAAAACTTATTACTTAGAAGCAAATATATATCAAATTCAATAATAAAATGAGAAATACCGTGTAATCAAACTTACATAATTTTCAGGTTTCCAAGTTCCTACAGGTGGTTCAGGAGGTATAGGCGCACCTTCTCTTAAAAGATCACAATGGAGCACAGGAATCTAGAAATGATAACAAAAATAAATAAATAAAACCGGGAGTAAGAAATACCACATACAACAATGCAACATTTTCATCTGCAATTACAAATTATTTCTCCCAAACTTTAATTATTAGTCACAATTTATTTTTTGGATTCAATAAAAAAACTAACTGTTGCTTTGGGGATAAAATAAGTTTGGTTACCTCTGGAATATATTCTGATATAATTGTTCCGGTCTCTTGTGCTCTAGTCATTGTGGATTTTACCATTTGTGTATAGGGTAGATCTAATTCTTTTAATCTTTTACCTGTATATTCTGCTTGCATTCGCCCTTAAAAAATTATTAATAAATATGTTTGTTATATGATAGAAATAAAAACACATCCGCCTTTCTTAATGACATTTTTGAGTTCCTACAATTTTGCAATCAATAATAAACAATATATGAAAGATTCTAATTATTATAAATAATATAACAACATACCCAATTTGGTTAAAACTCGTTCTCCATCAGTAGTACCATTCAAATTATATTGCCCATGTCTGATAAGTATTATATGCCTTACAGCTGTAGGTTTTTTTTCTGTTTGTTCATTGAGAGTATTTTCTTCAGTTTCGGAAAGCCTCCTTCCTTTTATACGATTCATATATTTTGGACATCGGCTAAAAATGAGATATAGCATCAACTAGAAATATGATACATTGATATATCATTATAATAATAAAATAGTTTGTTAATTTCAGAGTACTTGAGATTAGGCAATAAGAAATATTTCAATATCTAACAAAAATTATACTCACTGATCCCAATTTTCATCCCACTTAGCAAATGGAGATGGATTATAATTTGTTGTCCACGAATTTTGAACCTTGCAAGTGTTATTTAAGTAATAGAATGTAACAACACCCGAGACTGCAGTTAAACCCAATATTAACTTTTTAGATTTACTCAGAGACATCTGAAAAAAATTTAGATTTTAGGATTAAAGCTGGGTTTATGCACCCAAAATTAAAATTTTCATTAAACTAGACTCTGCTGGTGGTATTTTTTTTGTTTATGCAGTAAATTAAGGATAATTGGTTAACCTATAGAAATTCCCTGTATGGGTCCTTTTTATCATACGAATGTGGAAAGCTTCTGACACTGTCTATCAGTGTTCCATCATCTAAAAGACATTGCTTTTTCCTATTTTTTTTATATCAGTTTGAAAAATAAGCACCACGGCGGAAATCGGCGCAATAGCGTGAATAATACTTCCATAATCAAAGAACAAAGATGTTGTAAACAAAGTAATACCACAAATACAGACTGACCTAACGTTTTCTATGATCATAACCTTACAAAATTAAGGAATTAAACAAAGTTGAAAGTTTGCGAACTTTCAGTTTAATTTCAATTTACTGTTCATTTTCTGCAAGAACTATAAGTACTATTTCAGTGTCTTACAACTAGTAATTTAATTTGTTAGTCTAATAGTAATTTTTAATTATGGCTGCATAAACCAATCATTAATAATTGAAATTGGTACGATTTAGTTTCTGAAAACCACGAAATAAATAGTGATAATTAAAATTTATTTTTACTTAACCTTTTGGCAGTTATAAAACTAAACGATTTAAATTTAAAATTCTTCCAGATAATTATTATGTATTTTATAGAAAATAAATTATGAATATAAACATGTGATCAAAGACTGTTTATTAAGCTCCGTTCTATTAATGTGTTCAGTGTAATAAGAAAGTATATTATTTTTAGAATGCTACTGTAGTTGTGTTACCATAAGGTGAAAAAATTATTAATTTACATTACAGTAGCTCATTCGTTAAATGTGAAATTAGTCAGTTTAAAGAAAATGGTGATAAAGATATTACGTGAATATAAACTTTGAAGACACGATCATAGAAGCAAAAAATCAAGTATATTTCATGGTATTTCGACAGATGAGAGAATAATAAATTTCAATGTCAAAAGTCACATTTCTTCCTGAGGTTAAAGAAGTTTACGATTCAATGATGTAATTTGGTAATAATTCAAAAAATAACAAATTTAAATTTACCACCATTTAAATTCAAAAAAAAAAAATGTTTAAATAATTGTAGATATACCTTTTCCAAATAATAAGGTAGTATGAGTTTCACAATATCTTTATTAAATAAAATTACTAACAGATGCCGTTTAAAATTTACCAAGGCTTATTCAACAAAACCAAATCATTATAATTCATTAGGTATTTCTCCAAAATCAACTCAAAACGAGATTAAAACAGCTTATTACAAATTGTCCATGATATATCATCCTGACAAGAATAAGGACGAAGCTTCTTTACAAAAATTTAGGAATATCACTGAAGCTTATGAAGTTCTAGGAAATGTAACTACTAGGAAAATGTATGATAAAGGTAATATATAACAAATAAAATTTTAACTCATTCTCATAATTCGAGTTGTTTAAATATATATTTGTGCTATATGAAGTTATTTCACTTTATATTTTTGTTACTAATTTCAAGGTCTCCACTTTGGAAGCTCACCAGTAAGTGATTATAATAGCTTTTATAAACCTAGAGAAGGACCTAGAAATAAACCACCACCTCCTGATGGACGTACTCCAATTTATGACTTTGATGAATGGTCCAAGAGTCATTATGGTGCAACTTTTCATCGCCAAATGGAAAACCGACGACGTAGACATGAATATCAACACTTTCGACAAAAAACCTTAAATGATCAAAAGCTGGAACGAGTAGTTTTCTTCCTAATGGCAATGATTCTAATATGTACGGTTTACGTAAATAGAAAAAATTATGATCAAGTTGTAATGAGAAAACAGAGTACAGATTAATGTTACTGTGATACAAGTTGTTTAAATGTTTATTAAATTATTTCTGTTTATTTAAATTAGTCCTCAATTGAATTTTAGGTTACGACATTGCCATTTGGTTTATATTGAGAAATGAATTTCGAAAATTAGAAATCAAGGAAAATAAGAAAAAAAATTAACACTACAATGTTTATATTTATTCCTATTTAATATAAAATTTTAGTTTTGAGTATATTTTATTTTGGCTCTTCTAATTAATACAGCCAATGATGAGTTACATTATTTTTACAAATTTTGCTAAAGTTTCATAAAGACGAAGTAAATCAGAATATTTTTATAAATTGCAATTAGAATATGGAATAATCTCGGATTTTGTAGGGCAACATTGTTTGTGGGCTTCTCAATAACGATTCCAATTTTTTATTGCAAAAATAAAAGTTCTGTGTTGTGCTAGGATCCTAGTATAACATTACCTCGAAAAAATAAATTTTGAATTAGATTATCGTTGAATAATCAAATTTCTCAAAATTTTTTCTGAACGCAATCTAGAACAACCTAGCCATTAAAATCACGATACCTCAAAAATTTTGGTGCAGGCTATAAAATGATTTTACGCAAATTGCGTGAAAAAAAACTTTTCGAACTTCATATTTTGGAACAACATAGAAAAATTGTCAAAATATTTCTAACTGGAAAGTGTGGTGTTAACTTCTTGGAGGTGATTATCTTAGAGTAAATAACTTGATGCTTTTTTGTAAGTAAGACTTTCTAGTCTCCAAAATTACATAGACATGTGTCTTAAAGTGAAAATATATCATTTGCACATGACTGTAATTTTAATGCCAATCCTATTCTGATTAAAAACCAATCTCAATAGCATCAGAAAGTAGAAATAACAAATATGCCAATGAATTTTTGGAATAGTCCCTTCTATATTCACAATTCGAAAATACTAGTTTCTTGACTTATTTCAAAGAAATTTAGACTCTTTCTTAGATTTCATTATAATACCTGTAAACTGTAAAATTCTTAATGCAACGATGTGCCTTTAAAAAATCCTAAAATATCATGAAAATGCAATATTCAATCTGAAGTATCTTTAAAAGGCATCTCATTATTGAAATTTGCAATGTCTTGTGCAGAAAGTTTGATTTTATTATCACATTCTTTTTGGACTACCATTTTGAAATCCTGTGGTATATAGAGTTCATCAAAAGTTTGATCATTTTTATGAATTTCTGCCCATCTAAGTGTAATTTCTGTATAAGGTACTTTTCGAAATATCATACAATGAACATGCTGCAATTTTTCATACTTAATTCTTGAAAATCCTATTTTAGCCAACACAAATCTCCAAGATTTTATATATTTAGCATTTGATCCTATATGATTTGAATCTGGTGTTATTATCATTAAAATGCCTTCTGGTTTTAATAACTCATATGCTTTAGTGCAGCATATTTTCCTTTGTTTATGACAAGGTAGATATTCCAAGAATAAACTGAATATGATAATATCAAAATAGTTATTAGGTAGTTGAGCGATCTCTTCATCTTTTGATATCAAAATTTTACCTGTTTTAACTTTGAGAAAATCACACTTAGTAACACTTTTTGTAGCGGGTGCAATATCAATTGCAGTTATATCGAAATTACTGAACTGTTGAAATGGATTATAACAACTACCAACATCTAATACCCGCAACTTTCTATTAAAACTTTCAGTAGACACAATAGTCCTACTTTGATTAATTTTATCCATTATATGGGATTCTTTTATACGAATATAAAAAATATCCCTAGAAAAATATTCTTCGGAATTTTTATGTATCCATGCGATGCGGGATATCTGTTGATTTTCTTCATTGTCTAATGATAGTTTCCAATAATTTGAAGCCAGTTCTTTCATTGCCGTAGCATATTCTTCTAATCTTTCCTTATTTTCACAATGTTTCTTCCATGCAATTTCTGGTCCTAGCAATCTCGAATTTTCTCTCAATTCTTGATGAACACTTTTAATAAAACTTGATAGTTCTAAGTGTCGCGGCAGTGCCATTGTCTATATATGTAGTACTTATATATATATGTCATTGTCAATTTTTCTCTTTCACATGTTCCTATCCAAAAATTATATGCTAGAGGTGGAAGCCGTAATCAAATGAGAGAATCATTCGGTAAGTGAATTTGTTTCAATAATGAACTATTAATATGTAAAATTTATTGGATTAACTAAATAACAAAACTTTTGGGTAAAAATATAAGTATACCTACTAGCGTTTACAAAAAAATGTTGGAAATGAGTAGGTATATACTGACTTTCTAAAGTTTTATGTTTGTATGTGGATTTTCTTGTACAAAATCTTCTATATCCAATTATATATTATATATCACTATTTTATAGATATTTTGTTTAGTTATTTGAATTAGTTTATCAAAAATGACCAATAAACCCATCTCTAGTTCCAATGTGCTCCGGTTTTAAGGATTTTGGAGTTCACTCCACAGAGCAACCACTCTAAAGACATTTCGCATGGTTAATTGGTGAATTAGCATTTTCGTTGAAAATTTTCCTAACAAGTATTTTAACATTCGAATTTTTGATCTATTTAATATTACCACAATTTAGTGTGATTTTGATCAATATGGATTATGATTGATATGAATTTTGATCAAGAAACAAATTGACGTCAGAATATTGCGTCACCGAGCTTGCGCTGGTCAATCTATGAATTAGTGATTCATTAGTTAGTGTGTCAGGAATTATTGCATGTCTAAATAGTTAAATTTGCAAAGAAAAAACATGCTTATCAAAGAATAGTAAGTATAATGCATTGTATGTACCTACCGTATATATTATTTTTTTTAGACACAAAATTTTAAGTGATAAATCATGAAGTTGTAGATTGTATGTTAACCCTACACACAAGTGTCAATTTTATCAATTTTTTGGGTGTCGGATTTCTGCACACTTTGTAATCTTTAAACTAATGCTTTACTTTTTTGTAAAAATTGAAGATTTAAAGGTTTCTATTTTTTTTGTTGAGTGAAACAGTACTTATCAAAGACTTTGATTTTTGTGACATTTATATTATTTTATTTTTTAGCCGAGTAACCCTACCGCTTACTGTAGAAGAGGTAAGTTTCATAAATTTAACATAATATGGCTAAATAAATTTTTCAAAAATAAAATATATCTACATACTTATTTTCCCAATTTAGTACAATGTGTTCATACTTGTAATATTGAAAATTGAACTCAACCTTTGCCTTTAGAAGCATATGTTATTAGTATATAATTATTTTAAACCTTCGTTAAAACTACATTTCAATTATCAATATGAAAAGTAGAATTACATTCCTATTTAATGGATATTTACATAATATGAAATAGTCTGCAATTAGAATGATATAATTGTATATAGACATAGTCATCATCAGTGATTTATATTAAAGTCAAGAATTACATCAAATATGTTTGGATGTGGAATTTTAAGTACAGATCTTTTCTTATTTATCAACAATGATTTGACTGTTTCTGTTCTGCTAAAGTACAAAATTGAACCTCAGCTTGAATACTAATCAATTTTCAAATAATTTATAATCAAACCTTTTGATCTCAAGATAGGCGCATCACCTACTTCCTAACTCAGTCATTCCTAAATTTAAATAATAAAAAGGAATTGAAAGAACAATTTGAGATAGTGTATTTACATAAAATGTGAGAAATAATGAATGCAAATTATCATAATAAAATTAATTCAATAGGCATGTTTTTCTCTTCTACAATGATCAGCAATGGTCAATTATTTTTGTCTAAAAGTTTTGATTCAATATCAGTCTAATGTATTGTTTATATAAGACACTTTTTATTTTTAAATAAAAAGTTATAAAATAAATGAGTAAAACTCAATATAATGGAATAAATATATCAGCGAAATTTAATGTAGTTTATTCATTATACTAAAATAGTTCGAGGTTAGGCAGATTTTTGTATAAATATAAATAAAGTGAATATTTTAAATAATAATGAGTTTATTACAAAGTAGCTAGGTTATGTTTTTATATAATGTGCATTATTGCTATTACATGTTAAATTACTTAACCATTACATTTCTGTAAATTAATAGTAACAAAGGTTTAAAATTATTCCCAAATATTATAATTGTTTTCACATTTAGTGTATAATAAAAAGAGTTTTATACTATTAATTGATGATTCCTTTTCTATGTATTAGTATTAATCACTTTGTATATGTTAATTCCTTTGTATTACATCAAAAATTATGAAAAGTCTAGTCTATTGCCAGAAACCATGAATTCCAAAAATAGGCTCTTAATTTTCATAGATAACACAACTGGACTTTTATTTTATTAAATTTAAATTGAAAATTTTATTTAGTAGAAAGCATACTATAAAATTTTTCAAGGTGGAAAAGCTAGTAGTTTCATTTCAAAGGTACATTTCATGGACAGCCATTGTTAATGTAAAATGTAGGCAGTGATTTGATTAATTAACATGATTATAAATTAATCTTTTTAATGAATATAATTTATGTGCAATTAAATTCTATAAAAACTTTTTGATATAAATTATATTTTCATTCTCTTTTATGCGACAAATGTATAGATCCTAAAAATAAGTTATTATAATAGAGTATAAAGATAAATCTTCTATCTATCAATTTAAAAAACCAATCAATTATTTCTAAGAAACACCTTATTGATAATAAATGATTGATATGATCAAATCAAATTGAGTTTAATAGGAATGAATATTAATTGAAAAGATCTATTTTGTTATTTTACAGTATCAAGTTGCTCAGTTGTTTAGTGTGGCAGAGGCCTCCAAAGACAATACAGGTGGTGGAGAAGGTATAGAAGTATTGAAAAATGAACCATTCACAAATTTTCCCCTTCTCGGTGGTAAATATAACAGTGGCCAGTATACTTACAAAATTTACCATTTGGCTAGTAAAGTACCTTCTTTTATAAGACTTTTGGCGCCAAAGGGTAGTTTGGAAATTCATGAAGAGGCTTGGAATGCTTATCCTTATTGTAGGACTGTTATTACGGTAAATCTACTTTTTAATATAAATGGTACTCATTTTAATTGAACCAATTTTCTCAACTCTACTCTTATTAGAATGTTACAATAAAATATTTAAAAACTTGGCTAAATAAGTCTACTGGTTCATTAAAGCAATTTTTTTGTGTAGAGTTCACATTCAATACAAAACTGGAAGATAATAAATTATTGTAAATGTACAGTTAATGTCGAGCACACACGTTTCTGTTATGTTTGTAACAAAAACTACAGGGAAAAAAGTAAAAAAGATTGAAATTGTTTTTCAGAATCCAGGATATATGAAAGAGAAATTCAAATTAGTAATTGAAACTTTACATGTAGCAGACAAAGGTAATCAAGTAAATGTAAGTAATAATTTATTTTTATTTCTTTTCTATGCTTTGGGATCATCGGTATGTGTACTAACAATAATGGTTGTGGTCGACATTTCATTCATCAACACGGTATATTTCTCTGTCTACCATTTTGTGTTTGTATATGAACTGGGCTGAAAAAGAATCCCGGCTACATGAAGGAAAATTTTGTGATTTGTATTGAAAGTATGCACATAGCCGATAATGGTCATCAAGATAATGTAAGTACCATAGTTTTTCGAGAAATTTTAACACCTTGAATATTATTTTTTTTTCAATTATTGTCATGGTCGATTATTGAAACAATTGAAAATCTTGATATTCTGTTATAGAATGTTTGATTAGTTGAACTGTTTTATTACATTATTTTTTTAGTAAAAAACATAAAAAGTAACATAAAAATTGATTTTAGGATACATAATTTATTGTGTTTGTTGATACCATAATGATTTAAATATTAACAATCTATGAAAATATGATATTCATAATACGATATTTTTATCAGTGATTAAACTAAAAATAGATAAGAGTTTATAATATTTTTGATTATGTGTGTACAATAAATTCATTTTTTGTTTGTATCCTTTTAACCTAAATGTTTATCTTTCAACTATAATATACCTGTGGATATAAAGTAACTTCAATTTCATTTATAGGTATTTTATGTCTCATAGTAATTATTAGATACATGAATCAATTTTCGTGGGGCATTAATAAATGATTTACTTTTTTTCTATTAAAAATTTGTGCATGTTTTCATATTTCATGTATCACAATGTGGATGTCTTGTTAGTAATTGCATTTATTCACAACGGATCTAATTTTGAAGTTACTATCATGAATTTTTTTATACTTGTCAAAAGGTTCACGACTTGCCAAACGACAAACTGAAACAAAGAGATGTTGTACATATTGACATTGCCAATGATGCAGTGGCATCTGGAGATTATAAAGAAGACGAAGATCCAACGAAATTTAAATCTGTTAAAACAGGCAGAGGTCCACTGATAGGACCTGATTGGAAAGATAAAGTTAGTCCTGTTATGACCTGCTATAAGTTAGTTACAGTAGAGTTCAAATGGTTTGGATTACAAGTAAGCTTTTCATTATGTATATGTAATTGTATTTAATTTTATAAATATTTCTTTGACCTAGAAACTTTTATATATATATATATATATATATATATATATATATATATATATATATATATATATATATATATATATATATTATATGATGAAACAATGGGAAATTGAAATATCAATAAAAACTATAAATTTCTTTATATCTGTACTAATTTTTTTTAGACAAGGATAGAAAGTTTTATTCAAAAATCCGAAAGGCGGTTATTCACAAATTTCCATAGGTGAGTATATACATTATTGTATACTTAATATAAAGTGTTTAAATTAATTTTTGTTTCTATTCTCAGACAAGTTTTCTGTTGGATGGACCGCTGGCACGGTCTGACCATGGAAGATATCCGTGCGATAGAAGATAAAACGAAAGAAGAATTAGAAGCTCTTCGTCAAAAAGGCGAAGTTCGTGGTATGAAAGCAGATACAGAATAAATTAATGAATAGAAAAAGGAAATTAAGAAAGAGAAATATAAATAAGTTTAAAAACAAATCCAACTAAAAAACGCAACCATGATTTAGATAAATTTCTAATTAAGTTTCCATAATACTGTGCTATAGTTATAATAAAATTCGATATAAAATGGATAGTTCTGTATGGCGGTCAATAATTTTTCATTAAAAAAATTGAAAATTAGATTATTTGCCTTTCCAAATGATACATCTTACTCTCCATATTTATTTATCTTTTTATATATTAATTTCGTCGAAAATTTATTTGTTTCATTTGTATAATCATCACATTTGTTGAGATATGTATAGTAAATTTTTTATAAAACTATTAGTGATTAGCAATTTTTTTATGTTTGAAAATGAAAATTCAACCTTTATGAAATTAAAAAAGTTTATTAAAAGTATTAAAAAAGGCAGCTGCTCATAATGCGCTTGTGAATATATTTTTTTCAATAACCATAAGATTCTTTTTTTTATTGGAAATGTTGATTAAAAGTACAGAGTTTATCCTATAACTATAATAATTATCAGAACCTTGACATTCAGTAACTAGAAATGTTAATATTAACGAGTATTAAATGTAACTTTTCTTTTTTCCAAATACAGAATGTCTAGTCTTGAATTTCAGTATTTTAAGTATAAAAAATGTTTTTTTTTTTAATAAAAATGGTGCATTTATAAATGTTCGATTTTTGACATGAACACATTTTATGAGTGATGAAGAAAGGAAGCAAAGGTGGTTAGTTTCATTCAACCACATATTTTTTTTATTATAATCTCACTATAACTCATAAAACAATCAAAAATCGTACATATAACTATTCACAAAAATATATGTGGCATTCTGGCTTGTATTTATTAATTTATGTATCCACGTGGTGTGTCATGTAGTTAGAGTTAAATTTCCTTCAAATTCCTTGAAATTGAAAATTCACAGTCTTAGTCAAGTTTTGGTAAAAAAGCATATAAAATTAATAAAAGTAATTAAGTACTATTTCAGACTCTTTCCACTTCCAGACGAAATGTTCATCAAAATATCTATTGGTTTTCCAAAAAACTTATTCACCATATTGAAAAACACACTGTTATATAATAAATTGTCATTGTTTTATGGATAAACTATACGGCATACCCTGAATATTATGGAGTCCCAATAGTAAGGAACTATAATGATATCATTTTGTGAGATCAAAAAACATACCGAAATTATAATTTTTTAAATATTAATTGTTGATATTATTTGTTTTTGTAAATTATTATACATTGTAACCATTCCACTTCTGTATTTTAAAAGCCCCAATGATACATTCAGCAGATATTTTCTGTTTATAGTTTCCCACTGACTGTATCCCTCCTTGTAGTTTTAATACTATCTATCTTCTTTTCCCTTTGAAAGTGTAACAGAGCTTCTATGCTGATATATTTAATTATGTCAATATTTCTTCTCAGTATTCTAAAGCGCATTAAAATACATCTCGTGCTTTTATGCTTTTATCGACACCTATTTACCTAAGAAAATTAAATGCTTTTGTCAATCACCTAATATTATAAAATCTCGATCACTTTCCAAAATGTGAATGATAACAAGGACATTGCATTGCTAGTTGTAATTGATTTAGAAATTGGAGTTATGTGAAGACCATTATCCAAGTTCCTCCAAACGTATCATGGCCACTACAATATAGAATTGGGATTTTTGAATTACAGAGTAATAAGTTTCAAAATGGACTCAACATATTGAAATTTAATACTCCCCATTTAAGGTTTTCTGTAATATGAGATACAGGTTTAAATGTTATAAAAATAACGAGAAAGTTAGTTTCGCAATTATACCGAATGTTTGGGACACCTTTTTATTTTTCTTCTAATCAGTAGTTACCAATTTATTTCACTTTTTATTTTTGGGAGTTTTATTTTTTTAAGGTCTTAGTTAATATAACCAAATATAACGCAAATTACCCATAGAGAAAAATAATGAATTTGTTTTGTATCCTGTTAATAAACTACTTTTTGAATTGAATTTTTTTTTATTTATATATTGATATGGGGGTTTTCATTATTTTTCTTATTATTGTAACATTCAGTAAAATTCAAATTCTTATAAATATTAGTTGAAAAGTGATTTTTTTTAAATATTTTCTATACGAATTTTGTACTGTAAATTATTTTTTATTATACACGAAAGAAATGACTAGGAAGGAATAAAATCGTCACAAGTTACATGTGCAATTAGTAAGTATAAACCATTCATATATTATTTTAAAATGATATCAAATATTTATAAAAAGTAGAAAAAATAAAAAACACGTTTTAACGTCTAGAATTTTTCTATTTGTAACATTTTCTACTGAAAGGTATAAAGTTGCTTTGCTTTAAGAAAGAATTTCATATTTTTTGTAATGATTACTTCAAAAACTATATCAAGGGAAACTTTTTTGTACACATTTACTCTTCACCAATTTTTTTGAAAACTTTCACTAAAAAATAAAATATTCTTGATGTACAATCGTGTGAGGTGTTATTTCTTCCAAATTCCACTTTGATACTTCAGTTTCTATTTTTTATATAATTATATAGTACAAGAACCATTTTTGTCAAGTCTTAGAAATATTTTTAAGATACTAATTAAATGTTTTTATCGTAGTCGTTTTTATAGTCATCTTTAGATGTTGGGATCATCTTTGACAATATGGTTAAATTAAGAATAAATTTTTAAAAGTGTGTCTCTAGTCGCGTATTTCGTAGATTAATCGCTACATGTAATCAGTGAGGTACAAACATTTATATTTAACAAATGGAACCTATTGAAGATAGCGATTTGTACTTGATAAGATGGTTCTTAATATCCCCTTTTTTATATAAATATATAATACACGTAATATAATATTGTAGAAATTGACTTATAAAAATTAACATGTAAGTTATATTCGGATTAAATTGGAATTTTTTTTTTGTTTAATATTTTTTTTTGTTTATCGATATTTTTAATATTTCGAATTGAATTTATTATGGTACATCTAACTAAAGGGTCGTTTTTAAAGATAATGGAAATCGATAAAAATTTTCATTTAATCCTATATTCCTTATTTAAAAAATAAATCACTCCATTTTTGGTTCATCATAAATATGTGATAAAAGAAACCTTAATTGAAACACCCTCTGTATGTTTTGCTACATCTCAATATGAATTTAATTTATTACATACTTGATTAAAAACAAAAGACCTCATTGAATGATATTTATATACAAGGTGAGCTAAATAATAAAACTAGTATTCATTATATTCAGTTATATTTATTTCTGTTTTTGTTTTTTCAATCATAAGCTTCTAATTTCAATCGGAAGCCAATCAACTCATTCTTATAAATAATATAAACTAAAAAATTATGTCAAATTGCAAGAAATATTGTATTTTATCCTTTCTGGCAAATATTTTCCACAACAATTCGGTAGGCAACATATAATACGTGTATGTGATAATGGTTACATACATATATGAAACTTTAACACTATATGAATGTACTTATTTCTAATTTAAAAATGAAGCCCAATGTTTTATTTGTAATATTCAATTATCTAGCACATCCTGTAAAATCACTGATTATTAAATTTATATTCGTTATATATTTATTAATAGATATAGCGGAATACGCTGAAAACAACATTTCATTCAGAACATTACTTATAACAATCTAATTGTTATTGTGGAATTTTTAAACTTAAAACTTTTCAATGTTGGAACTATTCGTGTGAACAATTATTAAAAATACAGTACTTAGAATAATTTTAAATGACATTCTCTAATAGTTCAAGGATATGTATGTAATATTGTAAAAAAGAATTGTACACGAAAAAAATGTTAATAAAAGTAGATGAAAATGTTGAAAGTTTATTTTCACGTATAGATTCACATCGTGAATAGGTAATTACTATTCGAGATATGAAATTTTTGAATACGTGTGTTAGTTCATAACCGAACTCATTTGCTTACTTGATGTTTTAAATTAATTCATTGAATCACTAGAATTAATATCTATATTACAAGACCTCTTGCACACGGTGAGGTAGGTAACAATTGAAAATAGTTAAAGTGACATCTATATCACAAAAGCTCTAAAATAAAGAGTAGGCAACACAGTTTTCTACAGTTCGCCCTTCCGAATTTGCCGCCATCTAGTTGTGTAAAATTCAACAACATCTATCCGTCCCATTTTACTGTGAAGTTCAAATGTTTTTCTAACAACTATATATTTGTGATGTTATTATAAATGATTATTTTGGAATATTAGACTTTTTTATTCGTATTCGTTTATAATCGGACTTATATACATAATTAAACTTTAAATTAGTTCATTATACCATTAGAGGTGACATCTATATTACAAGATCTCTAGCACACGGTAAGGCAGGTAACATAAATTTCTACATTGCGAAACAGTTCAAGAGACATCTATATTACAAAAGCTAAAAAATAAAGGAGTATGCATCACATATTTCTACAGTTTGCTCTTCCGAATTTGGCGCCATCTAGCGATCTAAATTTCAACAGCGAATGTACGTCGCAATTTATTGGGAACTTGAAATGTTTTTGTAGAAAATACAAATTTGTAATGTTATCATAAATAGTTATTTTGGAATACGAGACTTTTCTACTTGCACTAGTTCATAACCGGACTTATTTACACAATTAAAGTTTAAATTAGTTCATTGTACCATCAGATGTGACATCTATATTACAAGAGCTCTAGCACACGGTAAGCTAGGTAACATAAATTTCTACATTGAAAACAGTTCAAGAGACATCTATATAACAAAAGCTAAAATATAAAGGCAAAGTAGGCAACACGGATTTCTACATTTCGCTTCAAATTAATTTATCTTTTATTCACCCTTCCTGAACTGTGTATGAATTAGGTGATATGCGGATAGGTAGGTGTTTAAAAATAAAAGTCTTTTTTAAATACAGAGAAAATTTTAATTTAGAAATTTTCAAGGGATGATATGATATAAATATTTACAGTAAAAAAAGAATAAAATAGATCTATGATCTTCCTAAGCATTGTTCTTGGATGTTTCTATATTATAAAATATAATAAAAAATAAAACAAATCTTCTTGTACCATATTTACCATATCAGCTAATATATTATTATCAGTACTAACAAAAACATGCTTACGTATTTTGTGTTTTTATTTTGTATAACATTTTTGGGTACAGAAAATTTATCAAATAACAAAAATGAAAATAGGTTTTCAAATAGTTTTTCTACGGCAAAAAAATCTATGCTATATAACTACATGCAGTTTTTTTTTTATTTAAAAATGTGCATTTATATTACATTTTTTGCTAATTTTAATGTCTCAATCGCTTCAATTTAAAGACAGAATTTTACGTATTTTTTTACAATGTTATTACATTGATTACATTTTGGAAGAAACATATTTTTGTATATCGCAAAAATATACCCTATCTTTTGAACGTTAAAATATTGCACTTTGAACATATGTTTCTCTTATTCTATTTTTCATATGCTATATTTTATCGCGAAAACATGAAACGGAACACAAAAACAAACTATGGTTTTATTTTGTTGCTTAAATTATTTTTATGGGTGGATTTCATTTGTTTTAAATACTTAATATTAACGATATGCATTTTGTAACATTATTTCTAATTATATTTGGAAATTAAAGCTATTTGAATTTTTTTTTGTTTAATAAAAATGCTGAGATCTAATAACTGATAATGTCAGATTATTATAAACAAAACATATATATGACATCTAGTCCAAAGTCACGAACCCAAAAAGTGCCTCTTTCGATTCATTCCGAAATAGTTGTTTTCATCTATCATTTCACGATATAATCGTCTTCAATTGGAACCATCTTATATTTGTTTAGTATTTTCCACATATAAAAATTATTGTAATCAATGTTTAAATAAAGCGAAATAGATTCTTTAAGTATGTCTTTGAAGGGTAATTAGTT
Source organism: Diorhabda carinulata (assembly GCF_026250575.1). NCBI lineage: Eukaryota > Metazoa > Arthropoda > Insecta > Coleoptera > Chrysomelidae > Diorhabda > Diorhabda carinulata. The sequence continues at coordinate 101,574 of NC_079465.1, forward strand.
ATCTATCGGATATAAATTACAAAAATCATATATATCCCACAAATTTTGGATTCGTACACTCGGGATAATAATATGTAGATACTAATAATAAAATTTTGATTAAGCGACAACACGCGATAACGCGCGTGGAATTAAGGCTTTCGAATCTATTACATTGAACTATTGAATTTATTTATAAAGAAAATATATTCAGTACTTACTGGCCTTTTTGTAAAAAATGGTTTTTGATATTGACGCCCCTGTTAAGTAATTAGACTAGATAAAATAACGCGGGATATAAAAATTTCGAAATTAAAATTATGTTGTTATACTGTAAGAAAAAATTTATTTTAATTAAAATTATGTACAAAAAACTTTGGAAGATGCTGGAAATTATTTTGAACGCAAATAGAAAAATTACCACACTAAGTATACGTTTAGAAAATTTCAATATCACTAATTAAAACTGGTTTAGAAAACTTTAGATACGTTTTTGAATTTCTTTGAAAATAATTAAAGTTGATAAAATGGGCATATCTGGCTACTACATTGCAAATGATACATTTATCGTTTGAAAGGAAAATATCTAATTTTATATTGTTCTATACCCGTATAAGAGATCATAAGGAAGTTTTAGATTTTTCCTCGCCGTGCATAGCTTTGATTCTTTTTTAGTCAAGTATATTTCAATTTTATGTTATAACCGATATATCCCCTAAAATTAAACTCTTGAAGCAAACGGAAAATATTAATATTTTATAAGTTGGATTATTTTCTTCTGTTACTTTGTCCTAGTGAGATATTAGTGAGATATTAAAATAATACGATTCGGTATATAATAAAAGATTGACAGATACTCTTCAATTTATAAAAATCGTACCAAATTTTTGATGAATTATATTCACCGTTTTTGAATATATATTTATATCTAATCAGTTGTAATTATTAGCTATTGAAATCTTCGTTGTAAGATTAAAAAATAACTAATTTAGAGACTTTTTAAGCTAATACGAAACTTATATACTTAGAATATTGCATTTTTTGGCCGTCGTGGTACTTTTAAAAACAATTGGAAAGCACAATATATTCTCCATAATGGGAAATAAAACGTAAAAGTGTATATCACAAAATGTTCAAAACATTTTCTTTGCTTTTTTAGCTCGAGAGCTTACTATATATAATAATAACGGTAACAGTCTTATTTAATAATAACTAATTAAATACAAATCGAAATAAAATGAATGAAAAATAATGCCAATAAGTGAAATAGTTAAAATTGGCAAGATTTTTGGAAATGCAGAATATTTGTTTGAATTTCAAATAACGTGCCATTTACTTGTTTCAAATTACTACACCGGTTAGCAAGAAATTTCGTTTTTCGACATCAAATTAAATTAAAACTAAAAATGGATTATCGAGAAAACCAACACCTCACAATGTACGGTTTCTCACAAAAAATTTTTGCTATTATTCCATATAACATTGAATTATATAACTGTCTAAAAAATATCGTCGTATTTGTAATGTAAATTGCCGGCGAATTATAGCTTTTAAGTAATATTCGTACCGAACATACTACCAAAACAACACCTACACTATAAGTCGCGCTTTTCGACAAACCAAGTTATTATCTTCAGAGACCAAAGTGTTTACCCGTGCAATTCTGTGCGTTGATGTTGGTTATCAGTGTGTTCAGTATTAAATTCCAACAAACATTCTACAATGTAATCCGTTATAAAACGTAGGATCGTTATAAAAACTGGATATATATATATATATATTTACACATAAAATTATATCGAGTATTTTCAACAAACCTACTTCAATCACAATTCAATAAATATTTTTTATTATAACCTTGGGGATAAATTTTCGTTTTCGTGATTGCACTTTTTGTAATATCTTACAACAAATTATCAACCTGTATTTAGATTCACTATGAAGTTTTTTAGGTCGTCCGCATAACACACTATCAACAACTAAAAAAAAAAAAACAAGAAAAAAAAAACAAGAAATATTGACAGTTACTCTCATTTTCATTGTTCATTTTAGTACTCCCACCGTTCTTCTTCGTTTTCTTGATTAAGGTTTTTAATTTCACTGTCGTCTATCTTAACGTCACTCCTCGCAGTCTGTTCTTCCCGATCGATTTCTTTGTCTTCCATTTTTTCATTTTGTTCGTTATCGTTGCTGATTGAAGACGTTTCGCTTTGTTCGTCTTCGTACCTGTCCAATACCGCTTGAGGTTCCACTCGTACGGTTTCCTCCGCATTCCTCCTGGCGTAGTCATCGCCGGTCTGCATCACACAGACGCCGTTAATGATGACTTCGTCTCCCGTATTCGGTTTTTCTTTTTCTTCCTCCCAATTCGGATTTACCCATTGAGGTGCAGCAGGTTTTCGTCTCGACGACCTGCTCTGGCTCGAGGGTATTTCTTTGGGTTCCGACTTTACTACTCCGCGCAAACTTCCGCCCGATATATTTGAATCTTCTGATGCGTTACTTTCGACGTCGTCATCGTCATCGAAATCACCGGGTTCCCTTTTCAATGCCGTCATAGATAAATCTAAACCGCTCATTTGTTCTTTAACTGCGTTATTTAAAGCCGCCAAGTCCATATCGCCGGTAGGCAACAGTCCTCGACTTATTAAAGCGGCTAAATTGGCGTTCGTTGCTAAATAAGGGGGATAAGGTAACGGAACACCGCTTAAGCCCATTCTTTCCTTCGAAAGTTCAATTAATCTTTGGTTTAATAGTACTTTGAATTGTACTGGATCGAAGGTTTGTTGGTTGCCCGTTTGATCTCTTGGAGGTAAATCGGAAGGGAATCCATGCGGTACTTGCTGTTTTAAACGCATTCTGTGATTGTGAAACCAATTCGTGATAGTTCTAGATGACAAAACCAGTTCGGTCGCTAGAAATTCAATTGTATTAACGTTCGGATATGGATCTAAATGAAAGGCTAGCCTCAGTGCTTCTTTTTGTTCTTCGCTAAATAGAACTCGTTGTTTTTTAGCGGACGGTGGTCCAGGACCGGGGGAATTCGAATGGTAAAATTCTGAGGTATCGTTCGAAGAAGTATCACTACTATTATCGTGAGCACCAGCTCCAGATGATCTCCTCCTTTTGTTCGCTTCTCTCCTCTCATTTTTTAAAGCTTGCAGTCGATCAACGTTGTGAGCGTCGTTCAGCCAAAGTTGCATTCTTATGAAGGGTTCTCGGCCTTTTATACTAAGCATATGCCAAGGCTTCGGTTTCGATAGAAGTTCACTAACGGAGCCTTGTGATAAACCAAGAACAGCTTCGCCGAATATCTGAAAAACGAATATTTGAATCGTTTGAAATTTTCACTAGAACTTCTATATATATATATATATATATATATATATATATATATATATATATATATATATATATATATATATATATATTTTCCGATGGACATACATATAATACGTTGAAAATTACCTTTTGTCCAATATTATTAGCGAGTAATGCTTCTTTGATTTTCGTAGTAATGATTTGAGTATCGAGGTCTTGCGTAAGAGCTGCCATTTCATAAACGCTAGGCGAAATATGTTGGTGCATATTTCTGAGAGGTGTGTGTTGCTGACCCATGGGAGAATGTGGAACGCCGTGCGGACTGTGATTGGTTTTTTTAATGAGATCTTGATTTTGAATATTGATCGCATGATGTGGTGGCAAACCGGGCGGCGTTAATAACATCGGAGGTGGAGGAGGTTGCGGATTGATTCCTTGCGGAGGTCCAAGCTGAAGAGACGGAGGTAAAATGTTTTGAGATTCTTGCATTTTATTAAGGAGACCTGCCGCTTCCGATAGCATTTTGTTTGTTGGTGGCATAGACTTTCCTATCGACGAACAAGCTGTAAATAATAATAAATTATTATTGTTCGATTGAACGTTTTATACGATTTTACCGGGTTAATTAAAAACAAAAAAAAAAGGAGAAAATAACATACCTCCTCCGTATCCTCCTGTCCTCATCAATTTCTCCGGGGCAATTTTATATTGGCTGGCTACCAATTTGTGGACGGCGTTCTCGTCTTCTAAGAACATTTTCATTCTAATAAAGGGTTCCCTGCCTTTTTGCGTCAACATATGCCATGGCTTGGGTCTCGCTAAAAGATCACTAACAGAACCTTGCGATAATCCCAATACGCTTTCTCCGAATAGTCTCTGGCTTATCGAATATTGGCTTAATTGTTCTTTGACTTTTTTAACAATATCTTCTGTATTCAAGTTATTGTATAGGTCAAACTGTTGTTGAGTTATTGGTGGTAATACTGCTTTTAGAGGTCTATTATTATTAGACGGATGCGGTTGGGATGGTGGTTGTGATATGAGGGAATTCGTGATGCTTGCCATTCGTTGTAGAGGCGATGCTACTGCCGATCCGGAAAAATCATCGTTCGGAGTCATAGGTGGCAGAATTGAATTATTTCCTAACGGACTGGACGCCGTCGATCCTGTACTCGGTTGAGTGCCGGGTTCAATTTTTGGTTTTACTAAACTAAATGCAGATCCCGAATGCCGTGACATTAGATCGTCTTTTTCATCTTTTTCATCCATGCTGCCGTTCGCCATTTTCATTTTGTCTTTTGGAATGGAAAGATCCTGAACCCCTCCATTGGAGTATTGCTGTTGCTGGTGATGAGCGAGTGCTTGCTGTTGGATAGCCAATAGACTTAACGGCATCTGTGTGGAATTTTGGCCGTGATTTAATTTGGCGAATTCTCTGTGATATGCGTCGAGAACTAAACGTAGTTCTTCGGGCGTTCGTTCTAGAGTGCTGCCGCTATAGATATGGGGAAGAAACAAACTTCATATTAGTTTAGCACTGTTCTAAATTTCAATTATATTAAATTAACATAACTTAAATACGCGTATCTATTTTCCAATCGAATTTAATACTTACCCAGGAAAAGGTCCATCCCTTTGACCTCTGAGATCATCCAACCGTCTACCCATAAGTTTAGCTAATTCTTCTTGATAAATTCGAACGACTTTATCTTGAGATATATCGTCATTTTCGTATTTTTTTAGTCTCTTATTCATACTGGAATCTCTCGAAAAAGGACTACTACATCCTTGAGGTGATTTAGAATCTTCATTGCTGTGACTGTCTTCTAGAGGTTGTTGTTTTATATGTTGTTGAAAGGTGGGATTATTTAAAATGTGTACGAATCTGTCGTCGGGATGATCATTTTCGGGACGACCGTAAGGTGGCATACCGGCATCCGATTTGCCTGTTGATGAAAAATGGTCTGTAAGGATAATTATTAAATCAGTTAATTTATTCGATTGTTTTTAACATTAAAATGTATAAAGTGTGTGTCCTGTTTTTATTATTTCTGTTATGTTATGTAGGGCATTTTATTTTTTTTTTTTTGGCTCATACCACATCACTGTCATATTATTATATTATATTTAGAAATACTTCGTTATTCAGATATTATTAATCACAAATAAAATTATTAAACTTATATAATTTCCTTCGTTTTAATAAGTTAATAATAATAATGATTCGATAAGCTCGTTGTAATCGCCTGCCTGCGGTTAAAAAAATGTGTATATATATATATATATATATATATATATATATATATATATATATATATATATATATATATATTATCCATCGACATTAATCAGTGATATTCACAAATAAAGAAAAATCCTCATCCGTTTACAGTTAAACCGCAAAAACAATTGAACACATTTATGTCACCGAACAATAATCGGATTATCCAAGACCTACTGCACACGTTTTAAAATCCATTCGACTTGTCATTCACATATCCTATCACCGATTGAATGTTTTGCATCAAACACGTTAAAAAATAGACAAAAAAAAATTGGCGGAGGGCATCGGACAAATCCTTAAAACAACAATCTGTTTGTTGCACTCCAGCAGCGTCACACGAGAGGTAAAAGTTGCGGTAATTTTTTTTTAAATATATACAGTTTGTTTTTGAACTTTCTTTCACATATTTTTCGAACCATTAATCATCTTTAGAAAGTCTTTGCACATTAAAAAACCAACATTGATTTTCAAAATATGAATTAACGACATAAACGCTTTCGAGTAATCAGTAAAAGTTGAAATATTTCATTTTTATGTAAAAGTTTTTTTGGTTTTGAAATAAATTCGTCTTTAATAAGATTGAAATACGTGGAAATAAATATATTTTTCTATAGTAATTTTACTCACAATTTCATAAAAGCTTCCCGATCACGTTTTTCGATATATGTCAATCTAGTTTCCATTTAGATTTCTTTCTGTATTTCCAACACTAATTACGAAATTGCTCCATGTTAACTGTCAATTTCAAATTTTTATTATTCGACATCAGAAAAGTCATATTCAAAACATCTGAAATAAACGAAAAAAAAAAAATCTAGACGCGTTTTAATCAGGAACGTAATAGGTAGATATACTACCCTTGAAAAATTATCTACCGAGTTTCGTATCATCAGATGTGAAATGTGAAAATGAAGCCAAAGAAGTAGAATTTTGAGTTTTCAATAAACTCTTTTACATACATACTTTTTACATAAAAAATTCAGGAAAATATTATTTAAAAAATTGGAATGAGTATTTTACTAAAAGATGAACTAGAGACTGTATATTGATGAGAAAAGCGATTTTGTTGTCTGTTGAAGGAGAAATATTAGTTGCGGAGTTGCGAAATAAGTAAGTGCTTGCGATTCTAAAGAAATTCTCAAAATTAAGTTTTTCAATACCATTTCATTCAATTAATTTATCTCTTCTATGACCCTGGTAAAATAATGACATTATTGTTCTATTTCTAGTTTATAAACGAATATGCAATCAGAATAAACATTAATTCCATAGCAATTGTTTAATTTTTCTCACGAATGGCAAAATTCAAACGTTTATTGTATATGTAAAGTGCTCTACGATATGCATACGATTTAATTTGGATGCACAATTTTTATATTTGAAATAAAATTACCAAATTTTTCTCGAACAATTTAAAATCACTAATAAAATAATAGACGATCAATAAAAACATAAAAATAATCAATCTATTCAAGAAAAGTTTAATTTCTGAGAACAAAACGAATTGATTTATTGTAATTTTTGAACGAAAATACGGCTCTAATTATAAAAATATTTAATAATACATAATTCATAAAACCAGCAATTATATTTCTTTAGACCGTGGTATTTATTCATATTAAAAACATAATTCGAGATTAGTTATGTTGTGAATCATTTCCTGTCATTCAATCACATTTCTAAAATGGTTTCAAGAAGACCAAACGTATAATCGTTTAGTTCAAACTACGGTTATTTTTTTTTATTTCGAAAAATTAAACCGACCGACACCGAACTTAGTATATGAGGAAAAATTTGTTTGTATCCTTTATCGACTTGACCAATTTAGTGAGAAAGATTTAATATATTTATGTTACCAATAATTATTAATATAACAAAAAAAAAAAGATCGTTCAGTGTGATTTCTCGAAAAGAAAAAACGGAACGTAATGATATCGTGCAAGAACCTGAAACATTTTTGATAATTTCTAATATGTCTGTAATTATACCCGAAAGACATGATGTTTCAAAATAATACAGAAAGAAAAGAAGTATCGTTTATAAGACAGACATACAAATAGGTACACGCAATCGTTTTTTAATGAGCATACTTAATACACGGAATTAAGAAAAAAAATTGATCGACCAAATCACAAGATTTCAAACTATGAATTTATGTCTTCGAAATTATTGCCTTGTTAAAAGTATTTTTCTAAATAATATATCATTATAAATAATATGATATAAAAAAGATAGATCGCAGATGTACTCAATATATTTAAAGTTATTTATCAAGGACAAATGTGGGTTAAATTTTTCGAATAATTATCGGCATCTTTATTTTCTTTTTGCAACTTGAGAAATCTTAATTAATAAAATATTCTTTTACATTGGACTATCAAGATTGATATAATAGTCTCATATATAAAAATATTACGGATACCATAAAGAAATATGAAAATTTCATTTTTTTTTTACGAATGCGATCTCTATAACACGACGGGAATCGATTATATAAAAGCATTTTTATTTCTAATATAATCATATATATGAAAAATATATCTAGCCGTAGCTTCACTGCAGCTGTTACAGCGTCACATTTTTCATGTCTATAGGAGATAATTTCTTTCTTTATTTTTCGAAAAAGAATGCTTCACATGATATATATTTATAATATAGTATATTAATGTATGTTTTGTCAATTGGAAGGCTTCTAAACAATAAATATAAGTATATATATATATATATTTTTTTTAACGAATAATGACAGTAAAAACTATATAGACTTCCGAAATATTTGACGACTAATTTTCAAATTGAAGATCTCTCTCACGTACGTTCGTCAAGTTCTCATTTGTTTAATACCATTATATATTACAAAGAACAACCAATAGTTAGGTAATAATGATGAGATTTAAATTACATCCCATCGGGATCGACAGCCGTTTTTTTAGGGCCGGCGATCATTTATGAAATTGATTATAGGTAATTTTCCTTTGATGATTTTTAAACGCAATTATAAGCTCGTTACCTCTCGCGTTGATTCGCGCCATTGAAGGGCAATCAAAATTCAAACTTTATCGTTTTTTAATTGACACATCTCTCGATATATTTTCTGACGCTTTAATGTCGGCGATGTTCTTTTTTTTTCCGTTAACATGATGTAATACATTCCCACCTTTTTTATCATCGAAGAATCGAACTAATGTAAGATAGCGAGGAAACGTACAAAGAAAAATCGCGTAGCGAAATAAAGTAATCAACCGATTCAGTTTTTCAACCTCATAAACATTTATATGTATATAAATATATATATATCCAATGTTGTGTATACACAGCATAAATAAATCTATGGAAAATCGTTATTCTACCGATGAATATAAACTTTGTAGCGCTTTCATGGCACCTTCGATTGTATCGGCGTATTATAAAAAAGTTTTTTACGGCATTTTCAGTTTTTACACATGCAACACTCAGCACGCGAACTAATCCCTTCGTTTCGATTGTTTTTCCATATACGCTTTCGTCAGGGCGCCTTTTTCCATTAAACGAAGGTTAATTGTAAGGGGTTGAGGGCGTCTCTTTTCTTTGCCGCGTGACGTTTGTTAAAGATTTGCATAGCCGAGGAAGTCTGTCTCATTTGAATATTGTTTTCAGTGAAACGTTTTTCTTCGGCAAATTCACGTTATCATCGATTCGATTTTATTTTTCATTGCCCTTTAGGAGAGATATTGTACAGCACACATATAACGGATACAATTGTTTAAAAAAGAAGAAACATTTCCCATAAAACGATAGTTACTAATTAAAAAACAACAAAAGGTACTTCTAAGGCAGTTACGGTATTTTTAATCGGTACCTACATATGATACTAATCGAAAGTTATACGGCAAAAAAATAATATCGATTGATAATATTTCGTTTCGAGATAAAGAATTGTATGCAGGTAGGTATAATAATAAGGTCTAATTTAATTTGTGTTTATTGTTTCTACAATGAATGTAGGTAATATCTAAACTTTTTGTCTAACTACAAGTGTCATTCTTTAAAATTTATAGTTTGAAATTAATGAGGCACATTGGAAAAGTCTTTAGAGCAACAAAAGCCATGGCCGCAAAAATTTTAATGAAGAAAATTCTTTGGCAAAACTTCAACGTTCGTATCATTGTTTTCCATTGGTGTACATACAAAAAAAACGTAAAGGGGTTCCATAATAATAAGTAACGTTTAGATATGAATTATTTCTTTTCGTTTTTTTTTTCGATGATCAATATAGTATTGCTTTTTATTAATTCAAAACCGTGCCAATACATAAAATATATTACGCGTTTTTCAAATTTTATAATTTCTTCTCATTTTAATATTTTGGATCCCATCGCTTCTACTCCATGGGATGCAATGGTTGTTCCTTAAGATCCTTTTTGATGTTTCAAATCAGTTTGTTCTACGTACGTTCTTAAAATAAAGCGTCAATGTCAATTAAATAAACATAAATTTCGGTTATAAATGCCTGCAGACTTGCGTTCGGGATGAAATATTGTACGTTAATATTTCAACTATAGTATAACTAAAATTAATCGTGTCATTGATATAATTATTATACCGGGAATATATTTGTTCAAAACAATATTCTCAAATTCTGTTTTCTATTATTTTCGTTTTTTTTTTGTCGGTAGATATTATTAGATTCGTTTCAATGTTATTATTTTGTAGTTGTACTGAAATTGATAGGTAAAAATAGAGTGGTAAGCTAATAGCGTGCTAGTATTTCGAGATATTAAATAATCACATATTTTGATCCGTCCTATGTTGACAATATACCTATGTTGGGTGCGCGCTCCCATGAAAAAGTAATTACATTGTGAATCAACGATTGTTGAAGTAAAAGCAGTAAATGCAGATTATTATAGAAAACGGTCTACATCTACTACTATTCGAAAGATAAACACAAATATTAAAATGTCATCTCTAGGAAGAAAATATTATTGTCTCACGATTGTAAAAGAACAAGTTTTCTAATCTCTCGACTAATTCTTGTTTAATAATAGAATAGAGAAACGATTTTCTATGTATATACGTCGTAAAAACGATTATCAATTATTAGACTTTCGAATATCTGTATAACGAAATACAACAAAAAAAGGGCACACTTTAGATGAGAAATGATGAATTTTTAAAAAATCGCCTTACCTTTCTTTGGTATTAACGATTTCAGTAGGAGTATGGCATTTTCGTCACATGCCCACGCGTGCATTTTCCTATAACTGTCTCTTCCTTTTTCCGTTAATTTATCCCACGGTTTCGGTTTCGAAAGTAACTCCGAAACCGTTCCTTGCGACAATCCTAGTACGTATTTTGCGAATAATCTTTGGCCAATATTGTGAATCGAAAGTAGTTCGCGTACCCTTCTTGCGATCTGAAGAGTATCTGAAAATTTCAATAACAAATTTTAAATTTCTAAATTTTACTTTATTACCGTCGACTCACCCAAATTTTGTGTTGCGTATTTATCGATGTTGTATCTCAACATTTCTTGGAGTCTAGCTTCCATCGGATCTCCCTTAGGTATAAGGCTTTCTCCAAGTCTTCCTACCATAGATCCTGGTGCCATACCTAAATCTTCGGCGAACTTAAACGGAGGTCTGTGATCATCGAATCGGTAAGGGCTCTTTAAACTATCTTCATTTTTTAAAAATGTACACATCGCCGATAAAGGGAGATTGTTATTGCTAACGTGATGGTTGTTGTTGTCTTCTTGCGGACTTTTCGGATTACCGTTTATGAGATTTTCGTTAGGTGAGGATTGACAGACTTGATCCGAAAGTTGGGGAGTGGAAGCCGTACTTTTGTCCGCCGTAGAATCAGCATTAACCGGTGTCGAACACTTGAGCGATATATCTAAAGAAGCAGACGGTGATTTTGGTGTTATACGATTTTGTTCAATGTTTCTTCTCCAAGAAGAAACTATTTCTTCACCTAATAAACTACCGAACGCGTCAACATTTTGAAAAAGTGGCGGGAGGATATTCGGAGGGGTTGTAGAAAGGGAAGGGGTTTGCGGCGGATGCTGATCAACCCCTAGAAAAAATGGAAATAATGTCACATTAACGGTGTTTAAAGGGGAATAGTACATTAGATTTTCGTAGAAAATCCCCTTTAGGTCTGAGGAAAAATTACGTTTGGCAGCGCTGCCATATCTATATGTTTAAATTTCTTTGATTTCTTAGACCTTTTAATATGTTTATGTTTCTAAATCTTCTTTATTTTAGATCTCTCTTCTGTTTCAAAATTAGTTTTTTTTAAAATAGTTTTCGAAAGATAGATTAAATTTTGAAACACAAATGACTTTGATTTGCATTTTAAAAATCGACATAAATCCCGTCGAGGTTTGATACTCGTCTATAGGTTTCCGGTGTTGCCGAACGTATTTTTCTTTAAATATTTAGAAAAGTTTCTATTCAATGTGTTCAAATATGTTTTGTATATTGTATAGCATAGTCTAAATTTTTTCTAGAAAAAAAAAAAAAATGTCATGTCGGAAGGAAAATATAATTTTGATGGTAGGTACTGACATTTGATTTATTTTATGTGGATTCCATTTTCTATAACGTAACAAAATAATTTTAACCGAAGAGTTACGAGTTAACATCAAATTTAAAAGACTTTTATAACGACAGTAAAGCTTCAGTCGGACTAATAAATTTTCCGAGAACAACGACAAACGTATATCTTTCGAGATGATTTGCATTTGATAATTAAGATGAATTCAACAAACTTGAAAAAAAAATTGTTATTCGCAAGTTCATATGGTTGTTTGGATGTCAAGAATCTCTTATTCATATCAAATTACGAATTTTGTTGCTTATGTTTTTAATCGATAATCAAAAAACAGTCTCGGAACCGAAGAGGATTCAAGTAGAAGTTAAATTATTTTTTAAAAATAAACATTTTCGTTCGACTCTGTACAACATAGTAAATTTCAACATATATATGTACTAAACAATAAAAGTATTAAGGACCTTCAGAAGTAGTAAAATCTCAATTATAGCGCACTCGAAAAAAGAAACTAGTTCAAATTTCGTAAAAAAAAAAACTATAAGAATCAACTGGTTCTCACGATGACGAAATTGTCTTTACAATTGTTCATAAAAACAATAAAAACGGCGTTTCTCAAGAACTTGTAATAATAAATTAGGTTTCCTAAGGCAGTACACACATTTTAAAATATCAGTTAAAGCAATAAAAAGGTTACATGACATTTTAGAAAGGAAAATCGAGTCGTATATTTAATTATTTAGTACAATCATTTTTTTATCCGAATTATATTTATTATTGATATTATTGAACAAAGAAAAAAACTCGATTTATTAGATAATATTTTCCAAATTATCACTGATTTTATTAGTTAATTATAATCGGAATATTTGTTATAAAAAATATGAAATAACCTCAATAAAATCTAAACGAAATAAAGATCTACTTTTTGATTTTGATTCATGATTTCCTCTTTTACGCTTGAGAGCATCTCGATCTAATTAAAAATACGAAATTCGAATTAATTACCCCGTTGTGTTCATGAATTATGTCTCTCTTTTTTGGGAAATTTGTGCTATGAGACTAACTGTATCAAACAATGAGATGTTATCTTTTTAGCTTTGTTAAGCTTCTTTGATTTCTACCGAATTATTATTAAATTATAGACAGAACCGGAGTTATTAATAATTACAATAAGATTTATTGATATAAATTTTCATAATTTTTAAATATTAAGTATATAAACTTGAAAAAAAAATTGTTTCTTAAAGTTTTATCACCTATTTTATTAATTAGGCGTATATAATATTGAACGTTGTTAAGGTTTTCGAATTAAACTTGTCGAAAATATTTTTGGATAAAATTTCCGAGTCCATCTCTGTAATGAATTATAATATAGACAGGTTGTTCATGATTTCGACAACGAGTAATTATATTAATTGTTTTCGTAGTTATGGATATACGTATTGTTTCCCTCTACTTTCTTTTCTAATTGTTCTTATAAAAATAGACTACATTCAATTTAATGAGGGGAGTAAAAATTTCGAACAATTTTAAAGAAATTAAGTGATATGTCTAGTGTGACGCGAACGGTCGCTTATTTAAAACATTCGAGATTGAAAAAAATGAAACATAATTACCTTCAATTTCTCTCTTCGGCGATTTATCGTTCGGGTCATGAACGCTGAGATTTTTCGATTTTTCTAACAATAATTCTATATTTTTTCCATCGGGATTATTGGCTAAGTCTGAGCGTAATATACTACAAAGGAAGAATTCAACGTTTTAACGGTTTAATAATAAAATTGACAGATAGTTACTACGAATTGATCAACATTATTATTATTATTATTATTATTAATATTTTCAAATAAATTACTACAAACTAATATTTTATTACAGATTGAAAAAATAAAAATTTGATACGTTCAAATTAACTTACCTGACTTCTCTTTTCAGTTCGTCATAGTCTTTTTGTGAGTCCAATTTGTTTTCTAATCGTAAAACGTGTTGTCTTTTCTGTTCCAATTGATCTTCTAATAAGCTTATCTGTGACATAGATGACTCTTGTAATTTCGACAGACATCCCTGCAGCCTTTGTATTTCCTCTACTAAATGATTGATCTATAACAAAATGATAACAAATAATAAGTTTGTTGGTACGGGTATTTTTGAAAAAATAAATACATTCGCCGATTGTACTTATTATCGATTTATTTCCGTTCATTAAAAGCGAACCGAATATTATACATTCTGAGAAACATTTCTCAATTAATCGAGCAGAAGGGGTGCCTATATATCCACCCCACGAAAATTAATCAATGCATTTGGAAATCACCTTATAGGGGGGTTGGATTAATATAATGTCTTCATTTTCTGTAGCGATTGATTGATTTCGATGCTACGTCATCACTAATTGTAAGTTTGTGTAGTAAGTTCCTTCGGATATTGGATTTTAGGAAGTGAAAGGGAAACCTATCGATTCAAACGAGATAATTACTTTTGGTAGAATTCAACTTTTCAAATACGATTAGGTATCATGTTATAGAAATACATTTTTATACTAGATAAAAGAATCAGTGTTTTCCGGTGATTACTGTCATCGGAAATACAATTTAATTACTAAACGATAAGTCGAAAATTGGAAATGAGTATCTGTATAGAAAACATTATTCTAATCGGAAAATGGAGCTATTAATTATAAATGAAAGATTCAGAGATAAATTCTTAAAAATCGTTCATATACCTAGTTGAAATACACGAAATAGATAAATATGGGGGATATAAATTTATCTGTGGACATTTTCTTATCTCTTTACACATAGTCATTCCCTCGTATTTCGCCAATTGAATCGGCTGCAGCAAGTTCCGACAAAAAGCACGATAGGCCAAAAAAACCTCTACCCTTGTAAGGTATCGGTTTGAATTATTGTTTTAAATATATCACCCTTGAATTTCCCTTCTGTTCGATTTTATTTTTTACTTTTAATAGCCCTCTGTCGGATTATAAAACTAAGGGTTTCCGACCCAAAAAAAGCCCCGCATGAATTATGTCTTAAAAGTGGAAACGAAGAAGACGATTTTTCATTTTGAAGGTATTGTTATCTTCTTCTAAATTAAAATGATAATAAAGATATAAAATTAACTGCATGTTTAATATTGAAACTCAGAGATACTTTTTGTATTTTTTTTCGTTCACAACGTATTCATTGAAATATTGCCTCGTTATTTATTCATCCATCCGTTCACAAAAGAACTCTTCTTCGATTCCCAACAACAAACTCCCCTATTTACTTTCAACTTCACAAACCGGATATTTCTGGCAAGGCATAACTTTTTCCAATCAAATTTTTTCACATACGTGTTTTAACAACCTCATATGGGGTTCAAATAATTTTTGCGAATATACCTAAGAAAAAGTGTATAGTTGCTACTTGAATGTAAACAACAACGTCAATATTTATGTGGGACACCTATAAAATCCGTAAGCTCTCCACAAGTCCACACTCGACATTTTTAATCGAATAATTCGCAACACCAAAGTGCCAAATGATTAAAACAATAATAAAAAAAAAGTGAGCGGCTTCGGTTGGCAGCAATGACTTATGAAATCGCCTTTGACTCACCCTAAAATTCTATAGACCAACGTTATTATTCCACGTCCCGGAACATTTTTGACGACGAGTTTTTAATGGGGACTACTGGAGGTACGTTATTTTTGTTTTGATCGGCAATAAATTCGGCGTGTTATCACGAAATGTGTGATATGAAGTGAGAGCTAGGACTTTTAAATTCCCCGATATATGTATCAGAGGAATATTTAGAAAGGGGAATTGGTCACATTTTTCTGATACCCTACCAACTCTCGAAATTATTTGGTATGTGCTTGAAATAAATTTTTTTCCAATATCTCTCTAGTTTTTATTTTCATTTTAATCAATCGTTTCTCGTATTTTAAATGAAATAAAAGAGAAATAATCCCTATGTTTGGTTACACAATTGGATTGTAGGATATTTACAGGACGTCGGAAAATGTCAAGAAAATTTGCGATGCGATTCAATTTCGTTATTATTTATTCACTGTTAGATGCTTACCGTTTTATATTTTCATTGTTACCTAATTAAATAACGAGTTTCCAAGAATATTTTAACCGTAAATTCTGTCATGAGTCACTAACCCGTTGTTGGTTGTTTGTAAAAATATTCGTAATTAAACATAGACTTCACTATCACCGTGTCAACTGGTAAATAAACTTACATGCATGAGACAAACGTACAATTAACCACTGAATATATCTGTTTAACTTGTATGAGCTTTAAAGGTGATAATATACCGGAAACTATATATT
The DNA here is from genome assembly GCF_026250575.1 of Diorhabda carinulata. Classification (NCBI taxonomy): domain Eukaryota; kingdom Metazoa; phylum Arthropoda; class Insecta; order Coleoptera; family Chrysomelidae; genus Diorhabda; species Diorhabda carinulata. The sequence goes on from NC_079465.1 coordinate 118,020, forward strand.
TTCGTTGATATTTTTAGGAGCGATAAACTATAATATACTTACATAAAATTACTATCAATACTTTTAAAATTTCAAAGTTTATTAATGTTTTGCTTTGTTTTTTTTTCGGGGTTGAAAGGGTTTTATATAAGAATATCATTAAATATACGTTTTATTATTGCCAATTTTGAAAATACAACACATCACACTTTTAATCGCGATTGATGATAAACTTTTTTGCTACGTATTCTTTTAGGAATTAGAAGTAATGATTAACCTTCTATTATTTAATGGATTTGATATATTTATAGAAATTAATATTTAATAATTAAAGGTTTTCGTTATTAATGCCTGTTTTATACGTAAACGGTTCCATTCGGTTCGGTTTGTTTTCGTTTTGTTACATCTACACGAATAGATTTCGAATCGTTTGAATATATAAATTAGTTCACATGCAATTCAACAAATGATTCAGTTGACAGCCTAAAGTACTTTAAAATTTTGTTGTCGTTATCTCTTAGCTTCGAAAAAATAGTAAAAATGCTCCAAATTCTTGACGAGAAGATGCATCCAATGAATTATTTTATATCTTTCTCGTTTTTTTTTTTATACAGAACAAACCATTACTTGTTACGATTATTATAAGTACCACAAATCACCTTAGCGCGAAAAGACACGGAATTTAATACATATAAACCATACGAAAATCGTGTTTCATTCGTTTCCGGTTCCTATGGAAAGCATACGTATGAATTGAGACTATGAAGTTTTGTAAGTACCTTTATAAATAAGAAAATCCGTATTTTCTACATAATATATATGTAAGATGATTATTGATATTGTTAACAACTATTTATTGGATGAGGATGATATGTTTAGTGAACTCACTTGTTGCTTCTGCGACATTGTTGTGTATTTAGTACATTGCAACACTTGGTAAAAACTGTATTAACCTATCAGAATGTATCATCATCTTTAACAATGTTGAGATAACTGAAATCAAATTCCCTCAGTACGACATAATATTACAAATAAATGATGCCTTAAATTATAATTTATAATAAAGCAAACAAAATCGTGATAAATATTGTCAACACTATCATCTCCATATCAGATATTTTACAGAAAAATAAAGAAGAAACATCAGTAAATATTATAATAACCTGTTAATGTATTGTAAAATAAATCATTAAAAAAATCGAGAATAATAATTAACAGATAAGGGTTTTATAAGGTTAGAGATAACGACCAATGGCGCCTAAGTCGCAATTAAACATTCTAAGCAAATAGTTACCTGATAATAAGATCATGGGCGTTCATTACAAGTGAATCTGATCAAACAATTCTTGTTGATGCTATTCTAGGGGTATAGCTCTAGTATTAAACTTATCGAATAAATAAAACAAAAACGATATCTACCGATATATCCTTCCTTTCTTATATCTTGATATTTCCACCCTTTTTTTTATAAATGATTGTGAGCGCCCGTGTTTAAAATTTAATGATAGGAAATCTTAAAATATCTACCAACGTGATGAAATCATTGAATATATATATAAAATTTCGAGATCTTATCATACGATTTGAAAAGATCGCAATTAATATATACATATAATAATTTTTACGATAAGGTTTATTTGTTAACCCAAATTAGTAATTTTATCTTTCTTTACTTTTGATTCTCAAGAAGCGAGAAAATAGAACACCGAAGATAGGTACTGGTATAATTTTTGCTACCTATTTGTTTAAATAATGAAAAAATTTCAACATACGAAGTAGTCGATTTTGTAATATTCATATTTATCTGTAGTGATCAATTATTTATGATAGTTTTTAATTTAAATCCGATATATGAGAAAAATTTCAAAAAATCCGAGAAAATAAATTGAATTTGGCGAAGAATTTATGTCTCGACATCGAGATTAGATCTACAACGAAGAATTTTAATGTTTTTATCTGTCTCGAAACAACTTGACGGTTGTTATTGGCGATAACGTTTGTATTTTATATCAATATGATAGATAACACGATTATTTTATGAAATTTTATAGGGTAATACGGCCGATGATATCTACAGTGAACGTGTACGTACATAATTGGATTGGTACGAGTCGAAAGTGTACACAATATTGGCGGCCAATAAAACAACACCACTATATCGTAAACAAATAAAACGAAAAGTGCTCGTCCAATAACTTTCATACTCGACTTGAAGAAAATAAAATACATTTCATTACAGTCATATTTTCGAAACAGAGGCGTACCGAAAACGACAATATAAATACAATAAATAATTCGGAAATAGAATACGAAGAATATTCGTATTCGAAATGTTACAATTGAGTTATTAAATATTAGATTTATATTTCGAGGGATTCGAATCTTGAATAAATTATATTAAAATTGTAAAAATCGAGATAATTTGCTAACTGTTAACTACATTAAATATGTTACACCACTGCCCAAAAAGATTACAGGTTTATCGAGTGAGTTTGAACGAGTCATAAGATGGGTGAGTCTTGAATTTATGCCCATTCTGATGTTTATCGTTCATATACACTTTATATTCCCCCGTTTTTATAACGTATTCATTTGTAAAACAAGCAATAAGGCATTTTTATTTGGATTTTTAAAAAATTTATATGTCTACTGCAAACGGTAGCAAAATTATTACGATCAGATAACAAAAGAAGGGGGGCGCAGTATTTTTTTTATAATTTTGTTTCTCGCTTTGATACTATTTCAAATAAAAATGGATTAAATAATGCAACCTAATCTCGTATCGTATCGAAGCTAGTCAGTTCTAATTTCACCATATTATTATTCGTTGTGATCATAAATTAGAAGAGATATTCCTAATATCAGAAGAGTGCGGCAATCCTATCTTAAACCTTTTTAATCAATGCCAAACCGAATGAGTCATTTGAATAATTGATTATAGATATGTGGCCGCATTTAAAAACCCTTTTCCCTTCCGTACCCCGTAGGGCCAGAATCGCGGAGAGAGAGGTGGAGAACGAGAGGAAAACCCAGTAGCGGCACTAGATTTTTTGATAACACTCGTTATTATGTTCTAAAATAAAATTTATATGTAGGAGCAAATTTTTTGTACATATATATACGTAATAAACAACTATCTTGATTATAGATGTATAGATTTAATTTTATTTCGTTGTTTCGTTTTTTTTTTGTCATTTTTATTTGAAAGTATCATAAAAACGTTAGTAAGTAAATTTTCGATTGTTGTTTGATTACAAATCCGAAATTGGTACGTAAGAAAAGATTGGTAGCACGCCAGTTCGATTCTGGGTAGAAGGGCGATGAAAAAGCGTTGCATAGCGGGTGACGCCGGCGGCACAGAGATACACATTATCTTGAAGGGAGATATTTAGAATAGGTAGAAATGAATAATCTGAACGTACGAGAAAGATGAACAAATGTCAATTATCGGATGAAAAGAGACAGTGAATAATCAATCGATATTTGCTTCAGACTTAGTTGGTATCACACTAATTGTCAGATGAAGGGCGAGAGGATATATGAGAACGGGGGCTCCGGAATATTGAGAAGGAAAATCGAAATATTCCATTGATTCAGGTTTAAAATACAATAATTAAAACATATATTTGGCATTTCATACATAAATTTTGATTAATAAGAAAAACCGTGAATATCTTTTTAACAATTTTATATATCAGTTACTTTTCCAACGGTCTCCCTTATTTCTCATTTGATGGCACCCCCAAAGCGATGTCGTTTCTAATCACGCATTTTAGAAACGTAATGAAAATAAAAATTTAAAAATTGATTTACGACAGATTGGGGAGAAGGGAAAAAATAAACGAACGTCTTTAATTGGTCGTGATTTACGAGATCTTATCTGAGGGAAGTGAAATTTCGTTATCATATTTTAATCTGTAACACAAAATAAGAGGTCTCGAAGAAATCCAGCAGAATGTTTGAATCATTTTAATAATCAATTTTCATATATATATATATATATATATATATATATATATATATATATATATATATATATATATATATAGAACGAATTTTCCATTCGGTAATATTTCAAAATGGTAAATCACTTATAACGTAATTAAATAGATGCCATAAGATTGATAGCGATAATAAAATTAAAGATCTTTAAATATAATTAAATATATAAGGCTATTTTTAAACCTCCACTTATCATATCATAAAATAATTAGGTATATATTTTATATGATACATTATTGCGTCAATCGTTAATAATTTTTTGTATTAATTCTAATTCTAATTGGTAACTTTAGTTTGGTGAATATTTCATAAAGTGATATTCAATCCTTTATGAAATGAAATTTATCATTTTTTTTATTACAAAATTTTACATTCTGGTTGAGGTTTCGCATCAAATAAGTAGCTAGAATTATAATCTTATTATAATGTCAAAATTCGATGCCTTTCCCGAATAACAGTATTCGTATATCGGTCCAAAATAGAACGAAAAATCAAAATGAATAGCTTCGAAAAGGCATATTTCAATATGAAAATACGAACCTATTATCGACGGAAGAAATTTCGTTTTTCGGGCCGGTTAATCGCGCCCTACTTCCTATTGTTTTCGAAGCTCTTTTCGTACTTTCGATTCGGAAAAATATTTTCTATCGTTTCGTAACACGATGTCGAAGTTGTTCCAAGTAATTTTTGCGATTGTAAATCGTTTTAAGGTGGGAGCTGTGTCGGTCGAAACAATCGATGTTTGTAATAATGAATAATAACTGGTTCGCATGCTTCGAATTCGGCTTCACAGATCAAAACATATAACTGATGGTTTCAGGGACGCCCCAAAGGTTTTTTCAAGGGATGATCTTCGCTCCCGTTTTTCTCCTTGTAATTAATTTCATTAATATCATTCATTGAGGTATATCGATTGTTAAACAAAATCCCCAATTGTATAAAGTACGAAAAAATACTTTGAAAATCTTTTAAATAACGAAAATTTCCTCAATCGTATGACTTTTGATTGTGTATTAAGTAATTAAAGAATTAACTGGGAAAGGTATAATATAGAGCTATAAAAATGGTGGGACTGTATACCTATAGTATCGTGAACAATGGAGTGAATATAAGCTGAAAGAATATTCGAAATAAAGATGTACGATGCAAAGAATTAAAACAGAAATGCACAATGTAATATTATAAGCTACGGATTAGTCTTTTGGAGAATATAAAGTGTGGTAAAATTGCAAGTTCGGATCACGTAACCCCCTATTTGAATATTTAATTTTAGTAATGTATCATTCATTTTTTAATTTTAAAAGCGAAGGTAATCCTCGTTTTCGAATATCGTAACGTGACGATTATTAATTCAAACCAAAATGATATGTATAAGCATATAATGTAATTAATCTCGCAGACTGCGCCAAGAAATTACTAGTATATATTATTAATTTTTAGAATATTATTTGGAATATTTGTCCTATCAGGTACATATCCTGCGCGTTCATGATATTGTATATGTATCGAGTAAGTATTAGTCTCGTCCTTGTCCAATCGGTTTATCAATTTTTGTTTCTGTCCTTTTCTCTACGCCACTCTGAAATCGGCATTTCACTTGGCTCTTTTCTCTTTATATTTGAGAGTATAATTATTGATTATCGAGCTTAGATGTACGTAAGGGGGAAAGGGGGAAGGTGATTAAGCTATATGGAAACTCACCCCTTTCGGAGCTTCGGGGATGTCTGACTGATTGGGGATAAAATACGGGCGAGATCTAATATTTAAATTAGATACGTTTTCTCTTTCTCTCCTCGTGTATATATATATATATATGTGTATGTGTGTGTGTGCCTTAGTTTCCCTTAACCCTTATATTCTCCGTATCGTATGGTCAAACAGAATGACGAATGGATTTTTTTCTTTTATTCGGAAAAAATTCCACTGCTGATTTATTCATCCCACTTTTGATTTAATTAGGCGCCGCTGTTTTGTCACTTTTGCTGGAACATTATTGAAAATTCACCTGACGTTATAGCCCGACAAAGCGTCTCTCAAGCCCTTTGAAATATAACCCAAAAAAAAAAAAGAAAGAAAAATTAATATGCACATAAAGCGAACGAAGAAATTAATATCGATGTTGATACATTTCAGACGGTTTTCGTTTTTAATAAAAAATATATTGTTCGATATATTAAAAAATGTTTGAGAATTAGTTTATCTTTTTTAATGAAAATGAACCGTAGGTAATTTAATATATGTATCTATCTACCTGTGCCTATTTTCTCGCACAATAACCGTTCCACGATTTCAAGACATCGTCGCTTCCCCTTATACTTTCAAGTAACATATCCCACGATTGGATTTTGCATTAAGGGGGCAAATGGCACATCAGAAAAGAGAATAGGATGCCATTTTACTAATTAGAATTGCTCCCAAACGTGCCATTATTATACGAATGCTTTTTTCTCATCTGATATAGAGCGATTAAAAATCTACGAGCGATACGATATATTAAAACGGATTCTAATACACTTTGTAGATTGTCGTCTGAATAAATAAATGATATAGGGGGAGTTTAAATTAAGAGATATTGTAGTTATTAATTAATTTTTACGGATTTAAATTATTATTTTTTCTTAAAAATCGATGGTTATTAACATCAGTAGGTATACAATTTTTTACATTGTAATTACTCAAAAAAAATTTCTTTTCTTTGAGTATTAATATTCCATTTTTGATAAATGAGCTTTTTCTAATGTTATTATTGTTATATTTTAATGCACTTATTTGTGGGAAATGATTCTCTTAATAATTATTCTATGTATGCGTGATAATTGTCTATGAATTATCATTATTTCCCGATCTTATACATTAACTATTTTTGAGCAAAATTAAATTTATTATGCATAAAAATAATATAAACCATTTACACAATATAACGAGTAAATGTAAATAATGTTTTATAAAAATAAAAAAATTATTCTAGATATGTATCAAACGAGACTATATAGAGGAGAAATTACGATCGAGGATTTTGTTTCTAAGGAATTAATTAATACCGAAGGAATACTTTTCAATGTTTCAAGGTTATGCACAGAGTAATGCGTTCGGTTTTCTTTATACATATATACGTATGTATATTGTATATATATATACACTTCATCATTCATATGTGAACAATGGTTCAGTATAAAAAAAAATGAAGCACTCAGTGAATCAGTGAAGGGTAACGATGCATCACACAAACATTGTTAATCACTCTAAAGATGCACAACCTGTATATATAGTGCCTAAATTAACGTTTGCTTTTGTTATTCGCTACTAAAAGACCATCATAAAAATGTCATTGTTGAAGAGTTATTACCGAAGGAAATTGTCTGTTTGATCGGGAATTTTTTCTTATACAATCAACTTCGTCCATTATTAGGTATTAGATATTTATCTTTTGGAAAAGTATTTTCAAGTACTGTTATAAATGAAATCCATAATTCGATTTATTTCGAAACCTCTCGCTTATTAGCGAACGATTGACATTCGCCAAACCGATAATTCCAGTTTTTGCGAGAAATACCACGGAAAGTTTTCATTGTCATCGTCGTCCCTCTGTATCGTTTTCCGAACGATCTTCATTCCTATTAATTTCGACATTGACCGAAATCTAAAACCGAGCTTATAAAGTTGCCATTCGATTTCGAAAGTTTTTTTTTTAATGGACTGAAAATTAATTAGGTAACCATCAATCTCGGATTGAAGGTGTAATGAAATTTCCAATATGAGGTTTTATTTTTGATTGACGATTATAAACGATTAGAACATTAAAACTCTTTCCAATTCTACATTTTTCACTTGTTCACAGGAATTATGATTAAATGAAAAAAAAAGGTATTGGAAAAAATGGAGTGGTAAACAAGACGAAAGAAAAAAATTGTAAATCTATTATAAACTGTTTCTCTTCAAGATATTACGTCTTGATTATACTTTGATTCCTTGAGAAAATTGGAGTATTTACTGAAATAATTGATGTTTTTTTATAAATATTCACACTCGACAGCCTAAAATACAGTAATTAACGATCAAGGACGTCCGTTTGCAATCTATTCCGATATTTTTTTATCATAATTGATTAGTCGATGAGCTTAATTCAATAATAATATCAACATAAGAAATATAAAAGGTATCGTACAAAATTCAGTAAAACGAGTAATTTTTATGTCGAGAATTGTTTCAACAAAGTAAACACAGGAAACGATGACAATAAACTTAATTTTTAATCCTGCGTCCCAACTAAAATTATTAACTTCTTCTTTGTTTTGAATACTGGACTTTTTTAAATTCACATGAGCATCGTTTGCGTTCCGCTTTGCTAAATTCTAACAATAGATTGAATAAAAAAAAAATTTAATTGTGTAGTCGAACGATTTGTGGTTGATATGATTGGTCGATCATTTAATTTTACGCAACTTTTAGGTATTTGATTCGTTTAATAATACGCAAGCTATCATAAATGTTAGCAGCCGATCATCTACTACGTATCTCAACGCCTTATTCCAGATTATACACTAATGTAAATTTTAGTTTATATCTTATTATATTCTGCGATACATAAACATAACCAATTTCCATTCAACCATATAATATCTGTACCTTTAGTAACAAAATCCCGCTTCTAATTTCAAATTTAAAGCTCCGCGAACCAATTATGCGAAGGAATCGGCAATATCTGCCATTTTGATTCAATCTATAGGGATGACACTCTTGGGAGTATGCAACCAGATCTTAATTTGTTTTAATGCCCTACGTAAGAGAGAACGGATCTTCTTTTGTTTTTCTCTCGACCCTACAGATGTATTCGTCATAATTAGATGAGATATCGGAGGTGCCTTTGTTGGCTAAAAAAAAAAAGAAGATGATGAAAAACAAGATGATAATCCGATTTATCAAGGGAGGCATGATTATTACTATTACTGTTTATTTTTCGTAAAAAAAAAGTTTCCACAATAAAAAGTTATTTGTAGAATGAATTTTTCGTTATTATGTGTATGTATGTATGTATGTATCTCGAGACTTTTTATAGAAATATAATTTTACCTGCTAATAAAATAAACCAAACTCCCATCAATTTTAGAACCACACAAGTTTTCACGCGAAAAATAACTAACTCATTGTTAATAATACTATAAATAAAAATGTGCAGCTGTTTGGTCTCAATCTGTCGAACAAATGTATAATAAAAATCAATTTTTTTTTTAATACAAATCGAACATATTTGATAACCTTCCAGGATATCAAATGTTTATCCTATTTCTGTTCTAAATATTGATAAAGGTTTAGAGTTTTCGCATAAATATTGTTTTGTTGCAAACCGAAACAAAAAAGTATGTCAATCGTTGTTTACAAAATCGTAATCCATATAACTACATTGAAATCACGAAAAAAAAAACATTCGAAAAGTAGGAAGTATACAGTTACAAGTTTATTATTGATATTAGATTTATTTTCGAGGACGGTTTTGTGACGTTTATCTATTAAATAACGGTTTCTAAATACATTTTTTTATTTCACTAAAGTATCTTGAATAAATAATTAAGAACAAAAGAATATTTCGATAGAAAATCGATTTAACAGTATAAACTCGAACGGTTTGGTCCTAACTCATATTAAGAAAGAGAGAATACAAATATAATTTTATAATCTTCACATCCGATACATTACTATTAACGAATTACTCCGGATTTTCGAATATAAAAATGAAATCTTCATAGTCTAATGAGTACGTTTCATTTGAAGTGCGCGCATATATTATCTTACACATTAAAACAAAAGAGAATCGGGATTTTACGTTCCCGTATGTATATAGTAAAGCCGTAGCCGTCTGGATCGTTTTTCCTTTCACGTAAATCATAGGCGTAACCCCGGGAAAAACAGCGATCAAATGTTAGAATTACAGTTAAATTCCAAAATTTTACGCAGTACGGATTGCAATAATCAATCGTATCAAACTCCACAATGTATTTCCTTTTGAAATAAAACTTTAGTCAATTGTACAAACATACTATTCAGAAATGAATCTTTATATTTATAGCTCGCATTGTATATAATAAAGAAGTTTAATTACTACAACTAAATTGATACGCCTATGGTATGAACTTTTTTCTCTTTCTCGCTGCAGCGTCTGGAAAGGTATAAAAAAGAGAAACTTGGGCGTTTGTATGGTATGTATGTGTGTGGCGAGAGTTATTACCGATTTTGCTCTTTATTCGTGTTCTTTTCTACCCTTTTCCTAAAACGTTCGGTTATTATAAAACTGTATGGTTCTGTTTCTGTTTACGGTAGTATTATAAGGAGGATCTGGTGATGAGCCCCTTTTGCTTCGCGTGTTTGTTCGCTTCAATTGCTTTATTACTTGTTTCAACTTGTAACGCGAGTTTTGATTTTAGATACGGATGCTTCGAATACGGAGACTAAGACGTTTCCATTTCGTTTTATTGAATGGCTCTTCGATATTATTGTAATTTTTTATACCATTTCTAATTTATAAATCACGTGGTACGGTAAAAAATCTTTATTTCTTTTTCGATAACTATATACGATACCGTGAAACAGAGTTGGCACCATTATACACATAAATTTTATCGGAAAACATCGCTTTTGTATGGTTTGTTTATCTCTGTTTTCACCCGAATATCCGCTAGATGTTAGAAGGAGACAATGAAACGGACCGTGACAAAAATTTTCACGCGTCAAAACAGAGTTGGCCCGAGGTTCTTAAACTAATTCCAATACATGGATAATTCAATCAAGTTATAAAAGTTTCAATAATCATTCCAAGAATTGTTAAAGTTATTGTAAAAATATTTCTAATGTGTTTTATTCAAATAGTAGAATGTTTATTACATCAATTTTACCCAGGTACCTTAGGTTAAAGAAACGCAACTGTTCGTAAATATTTATGTCCATTACGTATTATCAAAAAAATACACGACGTATTATTTTATGAATAATAAAGCGAAAAGGGATTATAATTCGTATTAATATCTAATAAAAAAGAGATAGGAAAGAAGGGATCGAGCATCGGTCGATGCGAGGGAGTTAAATTGCAAGAATGTTGAAATTAGTTCCTAGTCCGTACCTGTTTATCAGATACAACGACTCTATTGGTATTTATTAAGGCATTTTGTTTATTTTCGTTTTCCAATAAATATCTCGCGAGCGTTTTTGGGTCGGGAATCGCTAGAATTAATATCTAAATGAGACGGTACGGCTTTATTTTCGGTTCTATTTTCGTTTGGGGAATTAACAGAACGCCCAGTCGTGTATTTTTTAATTGATTTTTTCTTCAAAAAAAGAACCGGTGACGTCTCGAAGTAAAGCTATTCACGTTGATATATAAATATCGAAAACAAGTCGATTCTCAAAGTGAATAATCACCAGAAAATGATAAGTAGCCGACAGACACAACTATTTTTGTCCAGAATGTCATACGTTACACATTAGCTATATATATATATATATATATATATATATATATATATATATATATATATATATATATATATATATATATATTTCGGAATGCGGTCTTTGTTTTTCTTTTTAATTTATAGAAATGATCGATACGTGTTACAACTGAATATAGAAATAAATTTCTTGTTTTAAATGTATATAATAAATAAAACGTATTTCAACACCGCCTCTGGTCTCTCCAAAATGAAAAGATAATAAAGGTAATAAGAGAATATGATGGGCAGGAGAAATATTAGATAATAAAGACGCCGAGTGGAAAATTCGTGTATATATGGTATAGAAAGGACGAGGCTATCCTTTTTCGGTATATTTTAAAAGGGTTGCAAAGGGTTCTCAATACTGAATGATAAATTAATGAATATTTTACGAAACGAAATTCGATATTCTATTGTGCATATTGGTCTCCACACGTCCAACGTATTCGGAAAGCAAGATTGGCGGGTGGTTTAAATAAGAGAGATTTATTTTCAGAAGGGGGATTCGTAATAATAAAAAATAAAAAAGAAATGAATTAATAGCGTTCATAAAATATTCACGTAAACGAAGTCGAATAAACACTATAGATTTTCTATGACCAAATTTAGTCCGGCGCTGTATTAAAACAACAAAAAACATTGTATCTAATTACCGAATTCCTTGGTGTTGATATCTGGTATTCGAACGCTGCGAATATCCATCCCTCTTTGCAGTGCCGATAAAATCCGTTAAAAATCCCGGTAAATAAACTTATTTTCTTGTAATCGGTTTAGGAGAAACAAGTGCGCGCCTCTATAACCGATCTCTTTTGCTGCACGTAGTCACGTGAACGCAGCTTTTCCCACTCGATAGCATCTTAAGATTCCACACGAAGCAATTCTCATGCTACTTTAAAATTTTGAGAGAAAAAAATCGACATCAATATGGTCTATTCGTTAAGCGATTAGTGATTGGTGATAATTTAATAAATGAACTTTCAAATTATATAATTCTGGTTAAATTGAGAAAGACGTCGAGAGGGAATTTTCGTCGGGAAATTTTCTTGTAATCTTCTTACCTAAATAGTTAAAAGAACACAAAAAACATCCCCAATCTATAACGTTTCCACAACATCAATCTGTATTGGATGTTTTGTATTATGCTATCAATATTTATCTCTTGTATACCGTTTTATCTTTTTCAGAAGATCTAGAAGAGCAGCTGACGAATTTCCCAGATTTCGATTTATTAATTATAAAATACCGTAAAGATTTAGTGATCGCTCGTGAAAGAACTTTATTTGTTGGCAATTCGTTCATAATTATTTTTTATCGGTCATGGCAGGGAAACACATTTGCTCATGCAATATTATAAAATTCAAGTTAAAGACTACAGTTATATATATATATCATATAATTTACCGTGTTACGTTAAAAGATCCTCGGATAAGGTATAACCCGCAGACGAAGATAAATATTCGTAGGAATAAACTGAATTCTTCAGGATTGTTATAAATTATAAAGTAAAGGGCAAACAGCTAACGCGTTCTTGATTTATTGGAATAGCGCAGATAAGCCGGAAGATTTATTCTTATAATTATTGCATATTTATGAATACTAATGCTTTTGCAAAATCGATAGTAGGATTTCTTGAATCGAATAATGTAAATAAAATGTTATATACGATGATATATTTTTAAAAGAAATAAATTCGGATAGTTGTACCTATATATTATAAAATAATTTCTATGTAATAACAAGTATTTCCAATCTTTTTATTACTAAAATGTAATTAAACTCGTCATAGAGCTGGAGCAAAATCATTTGTACGCCTCCTATACGAAACTGTATAATTTAAACCGAGAATATTTCATCCGTAACTAAAAATTAAAAAAATAAAAATCACAAAAGCTCTTTAATGACTATTTTTATAATCAATATTCAGCCATTGAACTTAGATTATTCAATTTTATCATCAATTTATTTGTAGAAATACAGTCGGAAACGGAAGTCCGAAGACTTATCAAAAAGCGTTATCAGTTTTTGTCTTTGTTGGTGTGTATATATACACATAAACATATAGCTCTTTTTTTTTTTGACAAATATGTATTCACACATGCGTGAAACAAATAAATTCTGCAATAACAAATGAGTTAACACAGGAAGTTTCTAATGGCGTATTATAGTTTATATGGTTTATAGCGAAGGTATTGATGAGGTCAGTGGTGTAGTACCTGATATATTATTCCCGAATACGAATACGAACTACCTACCGATCAGATAAAATGTTATCAACAAACGTAATATATATACACAAATTAAATTATCTTTTGTCTTTTTTGGATTGGAATTCCGTAAACTAGAAGCTTCAAATTGTTACCAGGTACTACTGTATCACACACTAGATGTTTGTAATTAAAAGGATGTTTGGCGTCTCGCAAGGAAAGGGGATAAAAAAAAAAAATGTTTCCTAACCTAACCAAGTCGGTAGATTCTCGTTTTCGGAACTCCAATACTAGAAAGAAATATCTGACCCCATCAATATCCCCTTTTAAAATAATAGCTTCACTAATATTTATTCGCTTATTCTTTGTATATGATAAAAACAGATCTAATTAGATGTTCGCAAGTTTTTATTACAAAGAAAATAATTTCGAGATCTGAATATATCTATTTTGGATTTTATAAATCATTGTCAAAAATTATTATTTATTCAATAAATGACGGTAATAATGAGGTACGTCTCTGGTGATTTATTTAAATGTAGTGTTGCCAAGTCCATTAAAAATCATGAATATTCCATTGCTAATTACGAATAACCATGTAATTTAGTCGATAGATGATAATATAGACGTTGAAGAATTTACATAAACATCAAATAGTATTGAAAAAAAAAATGGCCCAACCGGAAATGACAGCGGTCTATTTCGGAAAATAAAAAAAAATAATCTGATCAATTCGACTGAGGTCATACATCGAATTGTTTTTTTTTTCATCTAGAGATAAGATACTAGTTCGTAGTATTCGAAAAAATTATACAGTGCGTTGAATTTAAATAGTAAATGAAATTGTTAAAAAATTTTTATGTCGTCGTTTATATATTTCACACCATACTATATTATTCTTCGGTTTTTTAGGCGAGTAGTAGACAATCAAAAATATAAATAATGTTTAAATAATCGCGGCTAAATGTTATTGGTTATCATGTTTTTATTCGTTATTTATTTATATGAGTGTATGTGTGTGTATATATCAGCAATGTAATAAATATTTCAAAATCAACCTCTATCATCGACCGAATCCGTACCTTTAAAAACAAAAGAATAACAATGAGGGTTCCAAAATCACGCGAATGCCTTATTCCCGACGTTTTATCGTCTCGTAGGTCTTAGATAAGAACGGTGCAGTATCGAATATATGTCATGATACCAAGAAATACAAAGAAACAGCTCCGATATTAATTACCAACTCGGTTTTCAATTATTTTTTTTATATCCTTCAGATCTTAGATGCGATAAACAAGTTTTAAAAGTGATAAATGCGCCCCAATCAAAATGATTAAAACAATTTTTCGTTTTTGGTAGTATCTAAATGTGAATGTTTTATAATTTATAATATAAAGTGAAGGAGGAAACATCTTGGAAGGTAAAATAATCAAAAATGCAATATTATGCAGAATTTTAATGGAAAATACTTGATATTAATCCAAACAGGTGTAAATCGGTAGATTTTGTAAAGAAAACACATTGTACGGGAAATATTTGTGATATGTTGGAAAATAACTTCACCTGTTCCATTTATAAATGTCTCTCCTCAAACATTGATACTAAAATAGAATAGTCAATGACTAAGGTTATCTGTAGCTATTTACAACATGTCACGAAACTATTCGAAACCTGGTACACACACACAGAAAAAAACAAATAAAACTTACTTCTTTGTCTTTGGTTGCCATTTCGTTCTCGAAGCTTTGCCTATCCATATTTAACGTATCTTTGTTTTCGCAATTATTCGATGTATTTGTTCCGGAAAGTTGTTCTTTCAACGTCGTCACTTCTTTCTCCGCCAGTGTCGCCCTCTATAACAAAAATAATGTTTATTAAAACACAACATGAAGGGTCGAGATAGATTAACAAAAGTTATATAGAAAAAAATAATTGCCTAGATTTTTTTTTGAGTCTTAATGATGTAAATTTTGAGGAAAATGTAATACGGAAAACATGAAATATCGACAATAAGTTTCGAAAAAAAAATGTGCGGGTTCAATGGAAAAAAAGATTCGATATAGGTCATAAGATCTAGGGTCTTTGTACATAGATAATTAGTTCTAATAAAAATTAACAAGGAAACAGTAGAGCCAAATCGATTTAGATTGTTTAGTACCACCGAGTGTATTGTATTTTTACGTTGTGGGACGATATTTAGCATAATAACGAAGGATATCCGCTCGTTTTATTATTATTTATTTGCATTTACGTCTAATTACCGAATAAAATAATGAAATTCAAAATAAGGCCTACCCTAACGAAAAAGTATTAAATGTCACATCGAATGCTCCGAGCAAACGATTGACAATAAAAAAGAGTTAAAAACAAAAGAACTCCCACAACATTATAGGACTATTTAACGAAATTTCAATTGAAAAGTGGGTACATTCAGATTGCTTTTCAATAAATTATTTGGATGTCAGCTCGACACGCTTGACGTGTAAAAAAACGCGCGAATTTATTTTTTGAAAAGAAATTCCTAGGTATTGTCCGATTTCCTGTATATATAAATTAAAAGACAGTTTAAATGGTATTTGAATATGATGATTTCCTCGACAATATCAAACGTTTGTTTTTTTTTTGTTCGCAACTATCAAAATTGAAATTTCTCACGTTTCTTGTTTATATAGCAGTTTTTTTTTTGAGACGTGTCTTTATCTGTAAAGTGGTTGCGTTTACCGTTTTCGATGCCTAAAATGAATTTACATTTCATTGGTAACGCGGTAGAAAATCAAGAGGTATCGACTTTTCCAGAAATAGCTACAATTTTTCATTCGGGAAAATGTCAAATTTCACCATTCAAAGATAAAGATTAATAATGAAGGGAATTTCTCTACTTTGAGCTTTTCCTCATCGAAAATTTTGTCACACTTTGATTACTAATTAGTCTTCTAGGGGTGGTTCTCCCTTATTTTACCAATTTCAACCCTTTAAAACAGTCCTTTCGGCTTCGTCATCTCAACCCTTTAGCTTTATTTCGAATCAACTTCACTACGTCTGTTCTGTCGTCCTCTCTCTATGTATTCATATTGAAATTGGCACAACTTTTGATTCTACACTGTTATGGATAAAAATTCCTATTACAAGGAAAAGGACTTTCCTATAAATCGAATATAATTAAAAATATTTAACAAATTTAAACGGTTATTTAAAAAAAAAAAAACATAATGTTTTAATTCGAAATAATTCTAGCGTAGGATTTAAACACAGATAAAAAAATATTCAAACTATTTAATTGTGTTATAGAGAAAACTTTGTTCAAGAAAATGTTCGTGTTAAATATAAAACGTCAAAAGTGACTCGCGAATGAGGTCAACGAGCGTGTAATGGCCGCGTTTGGAATAACGATTTAACATATATTCAAATTTAACGTTTAAAAGACTATTTTACAAGAATCAATCAAATATAACGAGCGTTAAATCGAAGATCGAAATAAATATGACTGAGACAAAATATGAAAATTTTGATTTACAAAAAAAAAAAATCATTATCTTATCGTTTTAATACCCCGTGCTTATATTTACAACATATTTACATGAGTCCTTCGACAATAATTTCTTATAATAAAACTCGAGGGAACCGAATTGTTTGAATAAATAAAAAATAGATTAAGTACTAAGTATTTAAGTGTTTTAATGACTAGAATATAGTTTGAGAGTTTTGATAAGTTTACGTGACAATAATTAAAGTTCAAAATTAAATTTGCTATCGACGATTTTCGTAGATCTAATGTAAAAACAGGGAAAAGAAAAAATTCTATCAAAATTGAACCTGTACGTAAAATTACATCGATTTTTAGTCAACTTCTCCCCTCCTACTTTGATATAACTTAACGCAATTACCGTATAGCAAACGTCCATTAAAACAATTGAATTCGAGATAATGCAGTTAATAGTTAAAACCCTATTGAAAATTGGATATTCGGGACAAAACTGTAAGTTTTAGTTTAGCGATTCATTCTATTAGGCAGGCTTTTCCTTTAAAGCTATAACAAAATTATATTCTCCGTCTCTCTTATTTCATTCGTTTTGCAATGCGAGATAAAGGATAACGGATAAAGGATAACGCCAAAAGTACGCACACATTCTCGTACGGCATCTGACTGGAGAGTTACTCTATCTGTTAATTTTATTAATCCCCAACAGAACCGGATTAAATGAAAACGTGTTGAGGTAACAAAGTAGAAAACTCCACTATTCCCCACCACAACCCCCCCTTCCGCAAATTTTTATTTATTCCAAAGGATTATTTATGTATAAATTGAATTAATAAAGGTAATAAAAAATGTATCAAAACTTTGCGTATAATACAACGTCGTATTTATTTCCTATAAACTTATTACGATCCTGTGTTATTGCCATTGAAATACGGCTCCGTGATTCTCAGTTGTTTTTGATTTGCATGGTCTGGTTCTTTGCGCAAATGTCTCATCGGATGTTAAGCTTACGGCGAATTTCCATAGCATTTGGGATTAGAGGAAGAAGAAGTAACTAAACCATCAGAAGTTTTAATTTTAACTTTTCAAATGTGGACAGGGCAGAAACAATCACAAGCGATAGGGTGAAATTAACCAATATTGTGGAATTTGCGATCGTACCTACAAAGTGCCTTTCTAATAACTACATAAGAATGACAAAAAGAACGAATTTACAACAATTTTCTTTTTTAGAAATTATAATATGTATTAGTTAAAAATAAATAGTACTAAGAAATTATTGCATATAACGAAACAATTGAGATATAATAGTTAAAATGATCGGAATTGAGTTTTTTTTATGAAAGTTGAATGTAGAAAAAGGTCAGGAAAGAAACGTTGGTGGGGAATCTGAAAATTGAACGAATAATGTTATAAGCGATCCCAATTTTTGTTTATTTTAGTTATTAAATTTTTATCTATATTTTATTAGGATCTAAATGTTGTTTCGTACAACGAGAGAAACCGTCAAAACTATAAAATTTAATGAATTCCATCGGTGCCGTCTCTCGATTTTTGCTTCACACAATCATAACGAGAAACTTCGACACTTTATTTTTCAAATTGCCTTCCTAATACGTCGGTTCGCATTTCCGGAGTGCAGATAACCGAAAAACTTTTTAATATCCAATAGTGTTATTATTTTTTACGATACATCGTAATAAATAGGAAGAAAGACGTATAGGGGTTGTCGGAAAGTCATGAAAATTTGAATAACTGATTACCCCCGTTCCCCCATTCCCGTTCTCTCTCTCTCTCTCTCTCTCTCTTTCTCTCTGACACCGCGCCGCGAATATATAAGATCATTATTATTACGGGAGTATCAGATCCGTAAAACAATGTCTGAGTTTGAATTAAAAATCAAAATATATTGCTCCAACATATATCCCTTAGCTTCCCAGTTTAATAATAAACTCATCGACAGTGGCGTAACATTATTATCCCTTTTTCAAATCCTGATAATGCACCAGATTCGTCAGCTATCTAATTTTGTTAAAAAATGACACCCGTGTTAAATATGGGTGTTGTTTTTTTTATCTAATCTTTAAATTCCAATATAATTCAATTTAGAAAATGTAAAAGTTAGCTTCAAAATATAATTTATACCAGATCAAGTACTTCTCCGATTTTTTTATCGTAATAACGATTTTCATTTTACTGAATTTATATAATTTCAATGCCGACTAATTTTGTCCTACTTCTTTCTAATTATTTAATTCCGATTCCGATTTGTTCCGATAGCAAATAGAATATCTACGCCCTTGGAATCTTTAAACCACCTCGGTTGGTGTGGATGAAACTCCGACGCTATTGTTTTTATAATAACATTGAGATATTACCCTATGCGGTATAGAAAGGTGGCTATGAACATATTTCACATAATAAGGCGTTGGGGTGAAGTCGGCGTGCGCGAAAAATTGAACATCGCTCTCTTCTTCTTCTTTCTCGAATAATGAGATGGCCATGGAAATGTAGGTACGTAGCAGTCGAATAACGCTGCCTTATTATTGCGCCTTTTTACATTCGAATGTCTTTCGAAGTCGTAAATAACTTGTGAATCGTTTTATTTATGATTTTTTCTCGCAGTGGGCGGCGCTCATCGCCATCTCTTCAATGCAGATTATATACTCGAAGTTACCTGTATTACAGACAAGACTGGCTATAAATTTTCGCGAAAAGTTGTATGGAAAACAAACGCAGTTTAAGTAAAACGTTTTCTATCGAGTTTCAACGCCGCTCCAACTATCTAGTCTTTTTTGGTCTTTATATAATTTGTTCATAAGTCACTAGAGATTAAATCCGGATAATAGATCGTATAAGGGAAGCCATTCTCTTTTTTATTTCGGAAATTGTACACGGTAGTTATAATTTTTTTAGTTATCAAATCTACCTTGGCCTTATTTTTGGCACCGATTGACTTCTCAAAGTTGTGACTACTGACGTCTACGAAATGACGGAAAAATAAACCTCGTGATATGCTTAGGGCTTCCACAAGATGTGTGGCCGTGTTCAGTAATCATATTTTCACCATTGGTGACGGAGAGCTTCTATAGTATTTATCAGTGCAATAAAGAAACTAAACCACGTAGCTTGTTCAAATTTTGTCAAGAATCTAAAAAAAGATTTCTGTTGACAAAAGCAGTGTTGCTTTTTTTTGGTGACACTCACAAAATTCGAAAAGTCACATTTATTTATAGTTGAATTTTGTCATTGTCTTTTGTTTTCCTTTTTTCAGTAATTTGTATAAAAAGAAATGCCGTTTAAATAAAAAATTTTAGAGCAGACAACAGCATAAGCTGAATATTAAAACATTCAATTAAAAAATATATCATAGAAATGAATGAAAGCCCAACGTTATAAAGTAAATTTGTTCTAATTTTGCCATAATAAGACCACAGATTGAAACAATACCAATTATTTTTTATTTTAAGCTGTCATCTAGATCCACCAGTAGATTTTTTATTTGTTGCTATATTATGAATGTTGAGCGTTAATTTTTAATGATTGTTTTTTCTAAATAATATTCGTGAAAAATATTCATTTTTTTTTCTATAATCAGGTCGTAATTAAATAGGGTGAACATATGAATACAAAAATAAGTTTACGAAATTTTTTATCTACATGGAAATGATCTAAAATCAAAATCTTCGTTATCGTCGAATCCTGTTTTATTGAGATTCAAATTTCCTTCAAAATATACAAATTTCAATAAACGTGAATACGGTTATGGAAATTCTCGAAAATCATTTCAATTAATAATAACACTGAAACCCCGGAATCGGATTAAAACGAAAACGTACATGTATTGAATATTTCGTCTTTGTCTTTAAAGGCTGTCAAAGATTATTAATATCTCCAACTTTCGAAAGCCAAGGCGTCTGCGGGGTTATACTTTCCCCCGAGTCCTCAATATTGAAATACGCGATTATCGATTTGCAATTATCAAATGTCAATAAATATTAAGGCAACCCTTTGAAACGGGACGAGAAACATTTTTGCTTTTGACGGAATATTTAATTTGACACTTTTAATACTCTTAAAATGTCGGACAAAGCAACGGCTCATCTTTTCCGTTCATTTTTTGTAAACATCTTACATCTTACAGAGCCTTATAAAGCCCATCTCTATGTAATTTGAAAAATACTCATTAAAGGTTGAAATTTGAATATTTTATATCTGAGAAAATTAACTGTAGATTTATGTACCACGTGGAAAAAAAGAATTTATTCATCTTGTTTATAACGTACGTCACTACTCGTCTATCGAAACTAGTTCCCGAAAACTATAAATATAAAAGAGAATATTTTTGTCTTTGGTTGAATTAAAATTTGTGTAATTCCATTGTAGTGACTCTAAAGTAAACAAAAATTACTTATTGCCCGTTATCCACGACAATAACATATATTAAAATAATAAAAAAAAAGTTATAAAATATTTTACGATCAATATTGTCCCGGTATTCCAAACATTCCTCGACCGACGTGAATAAAAACAGACCTGTGCTGGTGATGAAATTTATATAGATGGCATCTGATCAAATCAACCGTGGCAGCTGACGTTCGAAACAATTGACGAACACCTGTTTATGAAACAAAACGTATATTCGTTATCAATTGACATCTACCATATCGACGTATCGAAAAAATTATTTTTCAGCTGCTAACTTCGACAAAACAAAAAATGTAACTACAACAGCATTGCGAACGGACCGCAACTGCAGTTATAAAATTTAGCTCGAAAAACGAAAAATTAGTGAAAAAAAAAAGTATTTCCATCTATTCGTCTAAAGAAATGAGAAAGTGTAGCTGCAATTCAATAAAATTTTTTTTCTACGACTTTTGTTTTCGTTTTGTATGTAATTTATTTGTGCGTGAAAGTTCCGAAAGATCGTACCTTTTAAGCTACCGTTATACTAGGATGCTAGCATCCCACTTTGAGTCGAATTTGTATTGGGATGCTAGCATCCCGGACTGCTATTTTATTTTAATTTTTTGCCAGTCGTCAATATGGCCCCAACGAATTAAGAAAAGAAGGCGTCGTGCAAAAAGGAAGTTTAGTGCGGACCTCTTTTTAGCTGTGCATCGCAGTGCACTAGCGAAACAAGATTTTTTAATTACTTTAGAATGTTACTTCCTTCTTTTGAAGAGCTTTTAGGCTACGTCCAAAGCGACATATCTAAACGAGATTCCTCAGACCAATTTCACCCGAAGAGAAACTAGTCATAACTCTGATCAAACTGCGTGGGCGCGCATATGTCAAATAGAGCCGGGATGCACAAGATCGAGCCTCCGGGTGACTGTTTTGGCATCCGATGCTGGCATCCCTAGTCTAATCGCTCCCATTCGATTTAATGCCCCGCTAACCTCCCAGATGCTACCATCCTAGTATAATGGTTAGTGTATAATTTTTCATAATTTTCTTCTGTTCCAACAACACGTAAGACTAAGGATCTAAATTATGCGTTTTTCAATATTTCTGATTGAATTTTTAATACATTATATTTTCAATAGTTATTTTAAATGCCCTCTTGACTAATTTTTTCTAAGGAGTAGATTTTTTATAGCTCTGGATAGATTAATATTTATTTTATAAGTTAACATTTAATTGAAACTTTTAAAATCTAAATTGAAATATTAGAATATTTGTAGTGACAGCAACATTGTGATTACTTAATACACACAACTATGTAAAAACGTTCCCACAAAAAAAATACAATTCATAATATTAGTAAATGAGACCAAAACAATTTCTTATATTACTTGATAATTTTCTGTTTGGCTAGGCGAATTTATAATTACCGAGAAGTTTAATATAATCGCGTTCCCTTGTATACATTCGATACTGTAATCCTTTGTAAGCTCTATTTTTTTTTCCTTTAACCTTAATAACGTGTCAATTTTCCTATACATGGAACTTGGACAAATTTATCATATTTCTCACATTGGCGATAATATTCAAAACTTATCACACCATTCATATTTTTGATAATGTATCGAAAATTCATCATTTTTTACAGTAATTATACGTTTTTTTTTATTGTTTCCCCTCGATAACTAAAAACTATTTTCATTCTATAAATGTCACTTGCACTAAATGATCAGTCGGATTCTTTTCCTTGGAAACCGCTTGTCTACCACATGGCTTGTATTCAGAGACGCGCATATAAGGAGGGTGGTTTTTTTTTATTAATAAATAACCAATAAGTCTTTAGGAGTTTGTCGTCTGTTCCCGTTGAAGTGATCGGAACCACATGGCTCGTATTAAGAAATGATATGTTTATAGCTTCTTTTTGTCTCTGTATATGTCTATACCACGTATGGGGTATTTTTTACCAATTTTTTTTCATCCAAATACATTTTATTTTTACCTTTTGGATTACTACAAGGTCATTCACAGGCTTTATACACGAATCTATATGTATATTTATAGTTTTATATATCCAGAAAAATGATGTAGTTGTAAAATTTATTACAGAATTATACTGTAATGAGTTTCCCTTCGTCTTAATCAATTTGTTGGATACTTCTTATCATTCGTGTGTTGACACACACACACACACACACACACAAAACTCTGTAATCTAATTATTGTAACTGAATTGTTCGAATAGCCATCGGGTAAAAGAAACCTGCAGTCTCTCCTCGTATTAGTATAATTAAATAAATTCTTATTTATTATCCGACACTCGTACTATTGATTATAAAATTAATTTATATAATAGATATTTGTAAATTAAAAAATTATTCGTACACTGAGAAAATTGCTCTACTAAATTAATTTTTGTTTTGACTAAGAATAAATAAACTTTGTAATCCAAATGCAAATTAGAATAATTTTTTGGCCACATTATTTAACTTTTGTTACTTGGTTATTATTCTCGTTTAGATCTCTAGAGTTTAGCCTTGAATGCTTTTGTTTAAATCAAATAAAATTTAAATTCAACAAGCATTTATAATAAACTAAACATAAAGTTTCTTAGAAAATATGCCGCGTATATGTTTTATTGCAGAAATATTGAATTATTGTTTGAGTATTCAGGTCACATTATATTGAAATTAGTACACGGTTCTGTGACGTTTGTATATATTTTTTTCTCGTTATTGATATGATGGTACATTTCTATTCTTGGAAAATAATATTAGAAAAGATTAACTGCTGATATAAATGTCTGTTGAGCGAAAATTGTACAATAACTAAACGCATAAAAAAGATAAATATAAAATAAATGATATCTTGATTTAACTAAGTAGGTACCTATATAGTCGCCGAGCTGATGGTAATATCATACGTAATAATATGTCACTTATGTTGAAAAACTGAATAAATTGAGTTATGAAATATCAATTATAAAAGTGGACATTATTGGAATTAGTACAGGAGCTTGTATCTCCGATACATAGTGATTAGGTACGCCACTGAAAAAAATACATATGTTTCTCCGAAGTAATTGTATATTGGACTCTCAGTCATCAATATATTATTATGAGCTTTTTTGCGATGACACATCTGGAAATATAATGTGTAAAAGAGTTTCAGACTACTCTCTACTCTACTCACTTATATTGGTATACAGGAAATTGTATTTAAATCATTATGAACGACTGTCTGTGAAGGTTTCTTAATAGAAAAAAGAACAACGTTTTTGATTGCTTAAACAGCAAGATCGAATTACTGGCAAATGGTTGGTTATTTTCGTCATATTCTATATAAATCGAAATATTTATACGTATTGGAATTAGGGACGTTTATATTCGGGAAATTTGTTCATTTTTTGACCAGTCTAAGTAATACGTAATACTATATAAATATGAATATAAATATTATATTCATATTTGAACCAATTTCCATTCCGGTTGAGGTATTTCCAAAACATATAATTTGAACGCTTCTTCAGGTCTACCAAAACGTTCACCAAGCAATTTATTTTTGATCTACCGGATTAATAGAAGAAATCATCGGGTGCCAAAAGGCGGGTGACCTATCAATTCGATGTTTAAACTTTTCAGAAACGTTTTAGTTTGAACTAATTTGAATGATTCGTCTTCTGCGATTCGTTTGCATTGCATGTGGCACAACAGTCGATGTTGGACGAATATTGATAGCTATTTTCAAAAATAATCTTATTTTTATTAACAACGATTTTATTTTGGAATTATAACCACTAAAATTTCGTTTTAGGAACAACTTGTTATGCTATTTTTATCATAAAAATCTTTTTGATCGGACAATTGTCGTGAAAAAATTTATAACAACCCATAATAAAAACCATTCGAAATTACAATTATAATAAAAATGATATATTTCGTATACTGATCACGTATAAACTTTGTTGCACAAACATTTAGAAATAATAATACATTCTCCTAAAAAAATGCTTTTGATTATTGCAATATGTAGGTCAAACATAAAACAGATCGTACAATGAATAATTCTCAATTTTTTATGATAATCGGATATTTGAAACGTGTAATAACCATCAACAGCGATTAACTTATCGTAAAACCATTGAAATATTTCGATTTGATTGAGGAAATTGCTACACAATAATTTTTGAATATATATTTTGTATCGAAATCATAAAACTTATTGTTTGAATTGCTCCATTTAACATCATTTTTTAGAATAAAATCAACTGTTATTGGGATATTGTAGAATCGAAATTGTCAATTGGAGATTAAATAATATTTGAATTAATGTCTTCACTTAATATATCAGTGTTTGTAATGACAATGTTTTCCGTTCCTTCTATTTAATTCTTAGAGTACTATAGAACCAAACAAAATTTCAATGTCAAAATATTTCAAAACTCAACAAATTCACCTCTTAATTGGATACATTTATTACAACGAAACTGCAACGTGTCTAAACCTTTTAAAAAAAATGTTTCTTCTTGCTGTGCAAATCAGACCTCCACAGCTTTTATTACCTCCTTGTTGGAAGAGAAGTTACGTCCTTTTAAACTTTTTTTTTTTTGAGTTGACGAAAGAGATGATAGTCGCACGGAGCCGAATCTGGTGAATAAGGGGGGTGTTTCTAGTAATTCAAACCGTAAATCACGAATTTTTTGCACGGCAACATGAGATTTGTGTGTAGAGGTGTTGTCCTGCATAAACAAAACACCTTTCAAGGATAGCTTTCCGCGACTTTTCTCTTTAATTGTTTCCTATAAAGTGGTCAGTAATGTCGAATAGTAATCTCCAGTTATTGTTCTAAACCTTATCTAAAAAATCGATCATGATTATTCCATGGCAATCTCAAAAAACTGAAGCAAGAACTTTTCCAAACGATTTTTGGACACTTCTTAGGTCTTGGAGAACCAGAGTGTCGCCATTCCATCGATTGTTGCTTTGTTTCTGGATCGGGGATCCGTTTTGAAGCAATTTTTCTCATGTCCAAATCGACGTGAACTATAATATGATGAACGCGTTCGTATGAAATATTCAGTGCTTCAGATCAGATACGTTTTAGCCCAATTCGACGGTAGGATAAAATCACGTCATGAACTGCAAACTGACCTTCCCGATCGGTCATCATCTTCAATTGAAAATTGAAAGTTCTTTTGAAGCTTCTAGTCGAATTTTCCACGGTCGCATACGAAGGACATTGATCATCAAAAGTATTAAGCATATCTCCGGTAAATCTGCTTACTTCTTAACCCTTTTAAATACAAGTACTTGATGATGTACTCGATAATTTATTGCGTAACTTCTAATAAGTTATTGTTCGTAGCTATGGTAACGCAATATTTTGTTTATACATGGAACTGGGCTAACTAGATATCGATACATCATCGTACTTATAAATTTTCATATCAACATAATATTATTCTACTTTTGGAATTATCTAAAAAATGATTTTACTACAATTTATATTCGATTTATTCGTAGAGTTGCTACGTTGCATATTCATATCTGCGATATCATAAAATATTCAGAATCCGGAGCCCCTAAAAAGTATCGTACATCGTACGCGGTGTAGCCAATATTTAAAAACATTACTCTTAGGATTTATTCCCTGACAGCCAAGTAATAAATTCCTATCAAAACTCAAACAATAAAGGCTCTACAAGAACATTGTTTTGTCTTTGATATTTGTGTTATATGATGTGGGGGTGCACGAGCACCCCCGTGTTCTCGCTATATATATACATGTCATAATGGGTGATCTATATCTGTACTTATTTTGCATATTGACCGGGAATGAAGGGTGATTCAGTGTTCGATGACGAACACTTTTTGATACGGGGTAAGTATATTGAGATTTCGTAGTAATTCCCAATGGTAGGTATTCTTCCAATAAAGACTATAATTTACTATAATAAAAATTTAGATACAAAGAGCGGTTCTAACTAAATTTTTTTGCCGACATCATATTAATTTTTCGAGCAAAAAGTATGTGTTTAAATTTATATTTTTCAGAAATTATTTTTCTTTGTTTATGTTAACTACTCCAGATAAATATCTTTTAAATCCAATGGCATATTGTGTGTGTGTGATAAACGATCCATTCGTCGGGTATTTACTTTTCCCTTGATGGGTACTAATGACCCAGCGTAATGTTCTAAAAAGAATTAACTATCAAACTTATGGTTTTCTGTGTACTACCACACCTCGACACTGATTCATATACTATAATTTCATTCATCTACGCCTACACACGATGTCTGCGTATCAACCCCCGTTTCTTTTACTCTATCTCCGTTTAATATACTGGATGGTGTACTGTGACGTAGGTACTTCTTGTATAAATCTCGTGAACGTATTAATACCAGACTACAATAATGTGTCTTTTGTAGGGTCTGGTGGGTTATTTTTTTTTTTTTTTCAAATGTAGGCTGAAGTACGCTTTGTATGCTTAAGTTATACGTATAATGGATCCATGTATGCTTTCATTTATACTCGGTGATTTAGAATGAATTATTGATCGGTAGGTACGTTAAATTTCATTCTAAACTGTTTTTATATATATAAGACGTGAAACACTATCAAAATTATTTTCAATATCGTTCAATTGTGTATCATCAATATGGAAATATAATTGAAAATATAAAGGAAATATGTTGTTAAGTGAAAAAGAAAAAACGGGGTAATAAAATTGAATTCGAATAATTGACGAACGAAATCGGCAGAGACTAAACTATCCCATCTGAAATTGCAATTAATGAAGTAGGAACAGAGACAGAAGAGAAGATATATTTCAATATAAATTCCTTCCAATTATATGTACGGTTCAGGTATTTATTAAGATCTTTGATTCTGCCAACCCTTTTCACTTGACAAATCGCTAAAAAATACGGTTAATCTCACGCTAGAATTGGCAAAAGGATGATGATGGAGCTAAAGAGGAGTAGAATATCTCTACTCAATGAGCTCCTTTATGTACATCCGATATGGGCGGATCTACAATTGATTTTTTTTATTCTACCATATATTCAAAGGTTTAGAAAAAATTGGCTCTATTAATTATTTTATCTTTATTAATTAATTAAAAATCGTCATCGTATTACTTTCAATTTTGAAATAAAAGGGTTGAAATTATTCTGATCGTTTCGTTGAATCGGAATCAAGTGTCACCTCGTTTAGTAATTCATCAATATCTTAGAAGGAGACAGGGCGTAACGGGCCGACTATACAGGGCACTTAGTTAATTAGAAGATATCTAATTAAGTTATAGGTTTTTCTCTGAATAAGAAGGATCGGCTTTTCCCTTACAAAAGTTGGTTATAGTAATTAAGAGAATCCGAGAGGAAAGTATTCGGAAATCGACAGCAGATTTTCCTTTAACTTTGCCATCATTGAAATTAAAAGTAGATTACTTTTAAAAACCGCGAAATTTATGTGAAAGAAATCGGTTTAATTTCGTAATCAACTCTCTACTTGATTTGGAAACTTTTTAAAACGAAGTGATACCTCCGTTCAAATCGATTTTTCTAAATTTAGAATCCAAAATACAAATAAAAATATATCATATTATAAAGAAGGAAGTTATTAATTTATAATTATTTGTATAAATTGATCAGTCCAATGTTATATAGTATAAACAAAACACCTTGAAAAGTTTTCTTATCTTCTGCTACAAGTTAGTTTCCAATTTTCATACAGCAAAGAGATGCGACATCTTAAAATAATTTATCTTTTAATTATTATAAAAAGACGCGCTTTTAAAGTAAAAATTATTCCATTAGGTATCTCAATTTTTATATTAATTGAAATAAGATACGTAATATAAAAAGCAGTTTCGAACAAGATATTTAGTTAAAAGCATTTTAGCAATAATGTCTCGAAGTCCCTGAGGAATTTATAAATCAGTGTTTGATAAATTCCGTATACTTGAGAAAAATGTGTATCCTGTTATTTGCTTGTGAAATAAGGTGTTTCGAGTTCGTAGCGAGAATAAGGAAGAAGAATATCCATCGGGAAATTCTCAATTAAAATAAGATATGTAGAATATTCGACGGAAGAACCGGGGTCCCCGAGATGAAAATGAATTAAAACGAAGGTAGAGGTATCGGAAGAAAATTTCACATCCGAATCTGGGAATCGGCGGAATTATCACTAATTTTATTAAATTAACGTCGAGAGATAGGCACGGAACATGAAAATCTAATAATAAACTACTGTCTGAAGTTGCAATTAATGGAGTTGGATATTTCAATATAAATTCCTTAATAATTTATATTATATATTTAACGGCGAGAAAACAAATTTCAAAATTCGTCAAGAGCTTATAGAAGAAATCGATAACATTTTAAATATAAATCATAACAAATATTACTGGTGATGTGATAAATCGTGATTCCGGAACGAGATATGAAAGGTCGAATGCTTCAAAAACACTTTTGATGCAACGAACGACCTCATCCAGATTTGTTCATATAGTAATCGATCAAATATAGAGCGTAGTACTGAGCATAGATCGATTCGATTGGTACAAGCTTATCCACTTATCTTCGTTGCGTTATACCAATAAATTTTTGTCTCAAAATACTGAAATGAGGCAAAGAAAAGCACAATGTACGAATACGGTGCGTTCTCAAAGATTAAACAGATTTCTATTGGAAAACTATTGCGCAAAAATGAAAGAAGCCTTTATGGAATTGTCATAAATTATCAATATCGATAAGAAAGTCTAGTGCTTAAGATCTCTTAAGGTAGCAAGAACATGGCGATAATCAGGTAAACTAATATGCCAAACAAAGATCGCAATATCACAACACAAAGATTATCTGATATTTTTTCTGCTGTATGGGATAAAACACTTGATACGAATAAATATAAAGATGGAATTTGCTAATTTTTTTTCTATTGAATCCAGAAGCTATACGGGAAGTGAAATTTACTAGTAATAAAGTGCTACCTTTTAAAGAATTGGTTCTCGACCCACCAAAGCGGAACCTCCTGAAGCAGCACCATGATATATACGCGTATTTTTGCCCAAATTTCAGTCCAATTTGACATTAACACATAAAAATTGATATAAAGCTTTTTTATCGAATTAATCTAGTATTTATATTGCGCGAGCTTTGTCAATGCAATCAAATCAACGAAACAGAAAAAGACTATATTTAAAATATAACCACTAAGTTTATATAATTTCTATTATATTATAACGGCTTTATTGTGTTTATTGATTACTTAGCTAACGATAAAAAGAATAAGGGACTTATTGTGTATGCACAGATTAATTGTTAGTTTAGTTTGCGTGATGTGATTTGCCAGTCACGATCGAATGTAGAGCAAATTATTGTAAAATTATCGACAACGACTAAATAACTCCTACGCCAATCGATATGGAATGCATAATTTTAGTTTTTCGATGAGTAATCATAAAAAATCAAGGACTCGCTTTATTTAATATTTTCTATATTATAATACCAGCAATACACACAATGCATTCAGGAAATAAATATCTTTTGTCTATCATTTTGACATTGATATTTCAATATATACAGTAGGTATCTGAGACAATAATTTTCGAAAATAAAATTATGATGATATGATACAAAATATACTTTTAAAATTGAAATGATTCAATCGAAAATCTTCTTCTTTTGATGCATCGATTATAAGAGACAACATACTGAGCCACAAATTTTTATCCAAACAGTTTTGTTTTGTAAACACTTTTCCGATATATTGAGGTGAGCTTAGCGTAGATAACAGCCTTATTATTCTTATGAAGGGCTAGAAATTAAAACCAGTGTTGTTCTATGTCTATTACCAAGACCCGCACGTTTCTCCAATTTCTCCAAAAACAAAGATTGATAATAAATAATTTGGTAAATGCGAATAACCTTGTTATGTCTAGATATGAATAAGATGATATCGATAAAAATAGATTAACTTTGGTTGTGTGTGGTAATGTATAAAAGAGGTTTACCTATGACTGATGATGTTCATTGTCTAATAAAATAATATAATTCTCGGTAAATAGATGGACGAGATGTGGAGGGATAACGACGAGAATGTTAAATTGCAAAAAATCGTGCCGCCGTAAATAAAAATAATGTATTTTGTATATAAAATAAATAGATACAAACAAAAAGTAAGCGGAGGCTGACTGGGCAAGGCAAGAGCCTGATCATCGTGGAGAGAAATAAAAAGTATGCGGGAGGGGAGAAAGGAGGTGGGTCTCGATATCGGAACCTCCTCCTTCAATATTTTCAACTCTTTTTCTACCGTCGACACAGGACACGATTTCCCCTCTCTCTCTTCTCGACCGCCGCTGCCGCCCGCGCGATTTCCAATTTTATTATAGTTTTGTCTCGTGCCGCTAGTCTGCGCAATTGTCCGGTCCGCCGTGTCCGTTTCTAAAACTCTCCGCACAGTGGCGAATCGTCTTTTATTGTTCTTTTTTTTTTTTTTTTTAAATATTACTATCTTCGCAGTGGCGCGAATTCGATCGAATAATACTCGATGTAGCTAGAGAGGAAACACCGCCGAGATAATAGTAGCGTACAATAACATCAAGTTGGCCTTGCGACGAAACATAACCATCGTAGTAGCCACCACACACCGCCGCCGCTATTATCAATCTGGCTACTTCATATACGAGGGACTACTCGAGTAATATTTCGTTACTCGACAATACGAAAATTCCATTCATACGATATTCCACCATTTTTTTTATCGATTCTATTTCAAATACGTTATATATATATATATATATATATATATATATATATATATATATATATATATATATATATATATATATATATATATATCGTGAAATAAGCTGGTTTCGTATCTAGAATACGTCTCACTACTTCGCTGCTTACCGTAGGTCATTGAATCAATTTCACGTACATTCTCTTTGATAGGTATATTTTTGGAGGAGCCCCCGTATCTAAGTTATATCTAGTCCGATGTATCCGACGTACATAAACGCGAAATAATGTGCGTGTTGTTGTCTCTCACGATGTTTTGTCTTGACGCGAGCTCTGCACTCGATTTAAAACCCGTCTCATTGTGAGATGAAGCGAATTAACTTCTTGGAGATGTAGGTATCACCATCATTTTATATTTGACAAGAATAAATCTGTAAATATACACGTCGATAAAATAGACACGTATTTTACGTGGGATCTTTCAAAAATATTCGTGGCTCAATGAGACAAGAAAGTTGTAACGATGTCAGAAAGACCAAAAAATGTATACAAAGATAATATACAATTTAATAAAAGTGGACAAGAATCAACTTTGAATTATTATAGCAGAGACAATAAAAGAGACGAGAAATAAATTTAATAGATTCGGGAAATTTCTTTCGAATATAATTTGCGTTGAATATCGATATTTAAGATGTCAAAACCAAGTGATCGAATAAATGATAAATAAGTAGAATTGATTGCTCTAATTGGCCGGCAAAGTTATATAAATCGATAATTCCCTAACGGAAATTAATGAAATATATCATCATAAGGCTTCCAAAACATATTTAGCTGATATTTATAATTCGATATCTCATTGGAGAGCATCGGGAGTCGATAGATTTTAATTTCTAAACTTTTAGACGTTCGCTTCGGAATTAATCACTTGTTAATTTAATTTTACCCAAAACTCCAATGTTATAATACATTTTGGCTTCATAAAACATCGCTTTCGCTCCAAATACCTAAATTATTGTATTTTGTTTCAAATTTATCATTGAAAAGAAATAACAAAAAATGATTTTCCAACACATAGCTATATAATTAATATACTATTTCAATATATATTTTTTATAATTTCTATTGAATGTAGGTACCTAATAAAGTGATTTAATGATTATTTCGATGACATGTTTGTTTCCAATACACGAGTTGTGGTGATCATTAACCCGAATATATATATATATATATATATATATTTGAATTGACGATTAATCACTTTATGTTCAGATTAAGTGAAGTTAAACAATTCAAATGTATCGATGAGCTAATAGCTTAATTGGTATGACTCATCGATTAAAACAAGCGATAATTTGCAAAATTAACATTCACTAATCGAATAATGCATCCAGTCTAACACGCATTCCACAACAAAACAGTTTGGTTTTTCACTTGACCAACAGAATAGGTACTAGACGAATCAAGTTTTAATTTTTTTTTCTCGGTTTTCTATATGGATTTTTTGTGAATATATTTTGTATTTCATTTTCATCGTATTGATAATTTTCCCGAAATCGTACGCGTTTTTAAACATTAATATACAGTTTAGCCATTTTCTTCGGGAAATAATATTATTCGAAATAAATTCCATTAATTAATTTGAATTATATCGGTAGGTATCCATTCTGCCAATCCTAAAAATATTGATAATAGACATGCCAAGGGAAAAACTAACAGAAACATGTGCTGGTTTTTCTCACGCAAATTTCGTTTATTGCCAACGGCCATTACAGTTTTTCGATGAAAACCCTATTATCCGATAAAATGTTTTTTTTTTCAGTAAAATATAACGATTTTGGCGGAGGTGCATGTATTGTTCACAATCTAATAGAAAAAACTACAACGACTTTAATAGTTAGAATGGAATGTTTCAAAGAGGATCCGCCAAAAATTGATCGAATCGGTCAGAGATTAGTACATTTTCTGTTTCGTTTCTATGTTCTGATACATACGAAATTAAAAAAAGACAGAAACTAACAGTAATTGAATATATCTGCAGATGGTTTTGTTGTTTGATTGAATTTTATGAGCAAATCATTAAATTTTATTGTTTTATTATGTCTTTGCCTTAGTCGGTAAGAGACGAATTTTTTAAATGAATTTTCTGCTTTTTTAGTTCCAGTCAATTTTTTTATACATCAACAGTATTCGTTAATATTTTAATGAAAGAAATATCTACTACAAAGTTGCTACACTATATGATTTATTAAAAAAGAAAAACTAAATAAAATACTTTTTCTATTCGTAAAAAAATATCTACATTACCTCGTACGTGATACCTTTTCAGATATTTTCTATTTTTCTTGGTTATTCACACGTGCACAAGTTAGATTACTAGAATCATGAAAAAAAAATCGGTGAAGTTAATCTTAATCACAGTTAATGCCTATCCTTTGAAACGCATCACTCATATATATCCATGAGCGTATCAAAAAAATGAAAATAGTTCTTAAACATACAGAGAGCTTTATAGTTAAAAACAGTCGTTTACAAAATAGAAGGCGTTTTCCAGTAAATACGCCCTCAAATTAATGCAGAATACGGGAAAATATGATGTCGATTTAATTTCCATTGGCAAGTGATTGTGCATTTTTTTGCATTGTAAAATATTGAGCCTTTAACTAATTTTGAACGTGGAGTAGGTAGATACAAAGGTCGTGCTCCGCGTTCCTAAGTAGATATCCGTGCAACGATCTTTTTGAAATTGGAGAAATATATTTGTAAATGGTGAGGAGGATTCAATAGTTAGAAAAGAAGAATTGCAATTACAAAGACAGCAAGACAAAGGCAAAAAAAATGCGATGAAAGAAGAAATAAGAGTATGAGAGTTGGAATCAAATCGTTAAAGATATTAAGTACGGATGTTCGTTAAGAAAAAAATAAATAAAATAAAAACGTTATAAGGTATATTCATATACAGTGTGTCCACGCAAGTTGGCGGTATATGGGACATAACTTTTTTATTATTAATTTTACGAAAAAAAGTTATTGTTTATAAAAAGTTCTGCATGGTTCAAAACCTAAAATTCAATCATCGGAAGTTAAATTTTTTCAGTCGTATACGAGGTTTGCCAAAAAATGTGATTTTTGCTTTCTTTTTGACAATATCGAAAATTGTTATTAAGAAAAGATGTTTAGAATTAAAAATAGCTTTCAAATTGTTTATTTACATCAAAAAAAAAATTTTTTTTCTACATTTTCTCTGCGGTTACGTTGGAAATTTAAGTTTGCACATTAATGCATAATAAATCTAGAATGCACTGGCATTTTTTAAAACTGATAATTGAAGTAGGCTTTGCGAACTGTCTAAATGTCGAACATTCCCATGCATTAATGTGCAAACTTAAATTTTCAACGTAATCACAGAGAAAATGTGGAAAAAAATATTTTTTTTAATGTAAATAAACAATGTTGAATATTTGAAAGCTATTTTTAATTCTAAGCATCTTTTCTTTATAACAATTTTCGATATTGTCAAAAAGAAAGGTACTTTACTCTAGAGCAAAAATCACATTTTTTGACAAACCTCGTATACGACTGAAAAAATTTAATATCCGATGATTGAATTTTAGGTTTGGAATCATACAGAATTTTTTATAAAGAATAATTTTTTTTCGTAAAATTAATAATAAAAAAGTTATGTCCCATATGCCGCCAACTTACGAAGACAAACTGTATAAGTTGTAACAAGACCGAAAAATTACTTGACAATAATCTAAATCTAAACATTTAATGTTGCCAACATCTAAATTATATTTTTTAGTGACGATTTCTACGTCAATGATAAAGAAAGACTAGTGCAAGCATGTGCTAAAGGACTTGTACAACAATCGAAGTAAAATGCAGGTGTACAGCACTTGATATAAAAAGTAATAGATTCTTGGTACCAACTGATAGGAAATAATTGAAAATTAGTAGATAAAACCGAGTTGTTATGAAGATCGAATAAAGATTTCTTTTTTCTTAAGTATTTAAGATGGTATTTGTCTCTTTTGTTTAAAAATAAAATTATTATTGTCGACAAATTAAAAAGTAATTTAACTGTGGTCGTAAGTATTATTTGTTTTTAATATTTAACCGTAATTGTTCTATATGTTCGTAACAGTAACAACAATTTCATTGTTTAAGTTCAGATCGTCTTTTTCCGCTGTTAAGTAAATTGTTATAAAAAAAACACAGTAATTGAAATAATTGTAATCGAAAAGTTAAATAT
The DNA here is from genome assembly GCF_026250575.1 of Diorhabda carinulata. Lineage (NCBI taxonomy): Eukaryota > Metazoa > Arthropoda > Insecta > Coleoptera > Chrysomelidae > Diorhabda > Diorhabda carinulata. The sequence goes on from NC_079465.1 coordinate 154,567, forward strand.
CGTCACACTAGGTAGCTACTTTTAAATAAAATATCGAAAATTATAATGCGAAATTAGTAGGTATACCTATTTTTTCTCGAAATATAAGTTATTTAATTCATTCGACGCTGCTGCGTACGCGTAGGTACTTACGTAAGTATATAATGACTGAACTTAAATAACCATAAATAAAAATGAATAAACAACAAATTATCGAACGATGAGGATATGACCAATATTGATGTTACCCTTTATAGATGATGTTTCCTGCTCTATTTCGACGACGACTCCTCTGCTTCGAACACAGAACAACAAAACGCATTGATGTTGATGTAATTACGTTTAATAGAAAGAGAACAAAATACAATGGCACTGAACGAGAATCAATTGGTCCCAATAAACGAATTATTCACTTATATTCATAAATATATGATTGATGATTAGTAAATTGTTTTACACGTCATATCCGGTGATGAACGGTAATTTTCATGTGCTCCATAGTTATATTCAAAGATAAATTCGTTTATATATATATATATATATATATATATATATATATATATTTATATATGAAGCAAATATTTACGAAATATCTAATATAAATTTATTTAAGTAAGGTAGAGTTATTTCTCACGAAAAAAGTAGGTTAAACTTTGCATTCACGAGAGTAAAAAATCTCTAAAGGAATTCCAAGTTTGTAGACGGCCGAAGAACTTAAGAAAAAGATTTTTCTGTCTGGTTTTTCGAAGAGGGAATTCCGACCCCAATTTGCTACCGATCACTTACCGATACTGAATGGCAGGAACGTGAAAAACTTCTCTCCTCCGCAAAACCCTTAGAAGTATCTCAGTCGAGTCACTTCTCGCCCCAATTTTATTGGAACGATACCGGAAATTTTTCAGACGTGCATAAAAAAAGTTGAAACTTCCTTTTAAATATTTTTCACGCGATTTAACCAGGTGGAAAGCTTCGAAATTGATTGTGGTACGTACCTATAAGAATTTTAATATATTGTTGAAGAAGAAATCATAATATATTTTAATTTATCACAAATCAACGATCTTCTGGAATTTTCTCAACGACTACTAATAAACTATAATTATTTATTCATTTGTACGTTTTTTTTTTCAGTCATTTCATTTGATTGGATGACAATTACGTCTAATTGAGACATGCTTCGAGTAAGTAAGGCGTTTCTTTTCAAAATATCAATTTCTAGTGAAAATAATCGCTACAATTTATTACACTGGTCAACAAAATTTCAATTTTTCGAACTTCACGAGTCATTAAGAAAAAACCTAACTTTCAATTGGGGTTTTTCTAATTAACATTCGAATAAAGATATGCCAGTATTGTAATCCATTTGTCTTTATATGGTTTTTCAATTACATCTTTGACTTGATAGAATCTTTTTCCGTTTTTTCCAGTTCATATTTTAAAGAAGTGTTGCATTTCATTTTATACATAATATCAACATTTATAATTATTTAAGCACGAAGTAAAAACTGAATATCTGATAACAATCTTCTTAATATTTGGACTTGCAAATATTTGTGCACTACAACTAAACGATCTAATTTGACAATCTTTTATCTCGTTATATTCCAAAATTTCTTGTTGATTTTTGGCGCGGTTGATTGAATAATCAAATGTGGCATTTGAAACTTTTCATTATCTTCCTCTATAAACACCAAAAAACTATCCAGTATTTGATGGTGATGATATTTATTTATTCTGCTTTCCAGAAAATACTTTTATATGAAAAAATTTGTAATGCAGCAATCGTTTGTGTGATTTTACAGTTTGCGTCGTATAAAAAATGATATTCTGTTATATTATATGATATTTCTCTAAAAAAATAAAGTGAGATTTATATCTTACATATATTTTAGAGAATTTAGAGAATTGAAAATAACTCAATGAACTGTTTGAATATGTTTTTAGTTGAATCTCTTTGTATACATTGTCATTAATTTATGAAAACGACGTACTTCACAATAATATTGCATAAAAATGTGAAACCTGTCATGTTTTATATTCTTTCAAATAAATAATTGCAATGACCTAATAATGCAATGCTGTATCAGTTTACATCTTCTTCTAATATGGTTTTACGATTTTCCATTATAGTGAATCTGTTAATGGTAAGATTGTAGGTGAGTAAGAAGGTTATTTTCAATAGATTAAATAGATAATCTATCGAAAATACATGATATTTTGAAAAAAATCATTCAAAATAGGATATTATTAAACCGAATCGTCAATAAAATAATACGGGTATACAGTTACAGTGAACGATAACAATATTGTTTGGCAAACTTTTATCCCCATTAATTTTCAGGAATTAAATCGAGGGCTTAACGTAATTTGATTTGGCAGGAAGTATACGAAAATCTTCGAAATCCACCATAGAGCAAGAAACGTAGAGTATTGTTTATTAATCCTCAGTTAAAATCTGCTATACTTTAGTTCTAACTCAGTAGTTTCGAGTAACATTCTCCGATCTTCCATCTCCCGTTTTGTTGAGTCCGTCTTTTTTCAACGAAACTAAGGGAAATAAGTACAGAGAAAGAGAACTCGCACAGCTCCGGTTTAGAGAAAAAACAAATATTTTCCATTAAAAAAATATATTCAAAGTTTGTTGGAAAAAAGTGGAAACATATATTTGTTTTGAAGTACAAGTAATCGAAGATAGGTTTTTTGTTCTCTTCTCTGTTGTGTTGACACATTTTTTTGTACCAAAATCGATTCTATTCAATCATTCCAACGTTTCCATAACTTGTCGATGCCGCGCTTGTAGAAGGATTTGTCTTTTGCCTCGTAATAAGCTTCAGTTTCAGCGATCGCTTCTTCATACGAACTGAATTTCTTACGGGCGAGCATTTTTATGAGATCAACGAATAGCCAGTAATAACTGAGGGTCAGATCTGGATTTAACGACTCGTGAATCGGCGAAGCAATAACCTCCCCAGCTGATTCACCGGCTGCAGTTCGCTCAGATGATGATCGTTTTGATTCCTGAGTGAAGATCCATGTTTCATCTATTGTCACATATCAATGCCAAAAATCTTATTTATTACTTGTAAATATGTTGTTGTTTTTGATCGAGTGTGAGTAAACGCGGCACCCACTTCGAAAAAAGGTTCTCATGTTCAAATTGTAAATACACTACTTTTTGATACCTTTACTGCCTCAGCTATTTCAATTTACGATTAGATATAATTGGACTTTTCTAGTGTACAAGACGACCAGAACGTTCTCCATCGTCGTTGGTTATCTTCACATTTTGCTGACAAATCGAAATGTCATAAAATTTGACAGGTAGTCTTTCGAAAGTTGGTACTTCGTAAACGTCATACGGATTTGACAATGGCAGCGCCATCTGTGCGTTAGTCACGCGACTCATTGATGCGCACCTATATTTGTGTATAAACGAGTATGTCAGTATTTTTTATTTTTAATAGTTTGATGAAGAAACGCGTCTGAATCCGTTCCTGTTGATGAAGAGTTCTGCTAGATCGTTAAGTTAGGCAACAATAAATCTGGGTGTATTGTAAGATCCATCAGTGCATAAGTAAGCTGGTAATAGCGAAGGGGGTAAAATAGGGTAAAACGGTTAAACGTTATAGAACGCGCACAATATGACAAGTGAAAATAATTCAAGTGGAATTCTTACATTCTGCGACAGTAAATTAAATTATAACTCGATGTGCAACTATTTAGAGGTGTGGCGGTGGTGGAAGAGCGGGGGGACGACCGGGACGGGATTTTCCTCCCGTTTTCTTGGCAATCTTCTACATTAATTACATTTCGAATAACAATCATGTAAGAAATCGAAAATTATATTAAACAATAAGAGAGCTTTTGCGTAATTTTGACTGTTGCTTTTATTAAAGCACTATGTTAAGATTATTTCTCATTCTCTACCTTTATTATTATTATTATTATGAGTGAATATGAATTACTGAATTAAATAGGCGATTGTCTAAAGTAAATTAAAGTTTTTTTTTTTTCTTCATTTCATTCCATTAATTTCTCTCCTTTATTTTTTATTATTGTTCGGAATAATAAAAGCAAGGTCATTCCTTGTAGGTACTCGAAAACTTTTTAACAAAGCAATTCGCGCTTTTAAGTTGTTTATCTCGTAAAAACTTTTTTCTAGTGCTTAGGCTGAATTAAAATTTTACGTATTCATGAAGTTTTTTCACCCCCGGTGTTTAGCGTATTATATTAGAAATGTTATTTCGTTTTAACTTTGATTTTTAGAAGAATACCGCAATTAATTAAGCAACGATCAGATCAAATCGTAAAAGTTTTACGTAAATTTACATCAGGTGTTATTCATGTTAGTCCATTCGCAACGAAACGTTTCGCAATATAAAGAAATCATAATAAAATCCATATTGATTGATGATATGCCGTACCGGATATAAAATAAACATAATAAATACGAATTGCATCGAACTAGTGAAAGCCTCCATTTATTTCATTCCAATTTACGTTAAAATATTTATTATATTTTCAATCATATCCGTTAACAAAAAGAAAAGGGTAAAATTTTAAAAGAGGTTTCGCATACTTTTTTACAGGCTGTCGTCAATTAATGATCATATTTGGAGATATTGTACCAGTTTTGGTTTTTCGGCCTAAATGCGAATCGAAAATATTGAGAATGTCTTAAACTAGTGGGTTTAATACAATTTTTCGTTTACCAAATGATTAATTTTGTAAAGTAAAGTAATAAAGTAAAGCCACTTTTAAACTAACCCTCGTATTGATTTTTGTATACACATAGTTGCTTAGGCGTAAAATCGAAATTTTATTATGGTGACCTCGTAAAATTTTATTAGATTATAAGAGATCATCACTGAGGTGCTAAATGGTCAAGATACGATTTTTACATTAGACCCTCATAAAAAGAGAGCCGTTTTGTGTGTGAGTTTGAGCTAAAACTTTCAATTCCATTATTCCTTCATTAAATTAAAAATAAAAAAAAATTCCCAAGTTTCTATGTTCGAATAATCGATGAGAATAAGATACAAAATAGTGGAACGAAATTATGAGAAACAATCAAATACAAATTTTGGACTAAAAAAAAATTTGAAAGTTTTAAATTTGTAGCGATTCGGCAGTTTTATTATAATATATCCCGAACGAAACGGTAGTTCTATTTCGAGAATGATTTAAAGGCTCAATCAAAATTTCCATATGCTGATAATAAAAAAACTAAAAAAGAATATCTTCGCCGTCACTAATTGCAACCACAACTATTTCAAAAATGAAATCTAGCGAGTCAGGCCGTTTGGTAAATTCGAATTCCTTTGTGAGAAGTATTTTTAGACTATAAACATATAAATGACATCTGTTCTCGTGAAGATTCTCCAATAAAGATAGTCGATATTAATGAACAAGCTTAATGAACGTCATATATAATAAATTTCGCTGCGTAAAAAACCTCCGGCTTGAAAAATAATTTAATAGCTTCTTAAACATGTGTTTAAAGGGGGTTATATTTGAGATATTGAAAACACATGTTCTTTTTCGTTTGATACGTTTCAAAAACTACAAACCAAATTGCTTTGTACGAATCGGTTCGGTCAAAAGACCTCACAGATTGCTATTCAATTCAATTCAATTCAATAATAGTACCTAATTTTTTTTATTACATAAATATGCTATCCTATAGTTAATTTTATCATTTATCGTTCAAAAAAAAAGTTGAATATCTGCCTAGCTAAATATTAAATCGCCTAAATTGTCTACTCTAGTTATTGTTTATAAATATTATTATTGCCAATGAAGTGATCGATGTATTTGTTTTAAACATGGGGGTTAGGAATCTTCCGTAGTGGTCGTAGGCAACGATAAAATTAAAATATCAAATTTTAGACTCAAGTCAAGTCAAAAATTGATAGTTTCCAACATCCGAAATTGCTATATCAAAAGATATGAATTATTTAGTTATTGTTGCAGAACAATAAAGTTTAAAATAAAAAAATATTGGTTTTTAATGCTCGAATTTTATCATTTTTTGACGGTTTTATTTAAAATAAATCTAGATATTGATTATGTATAATATATTTTTGAAACTCAACTGATGCACCCTGGTGATCAATAGATTTTTTTTTTCTCGTATTAAAAATATCAATTAACACTTGTTCGTTGTAACAATTTATGTGGGTGTTATTACATCACTTTCGACTAAATCAATTTCTACGATTGTAAGATTTATTCATATCATTTGATAATAATTACCTTGACCTTATATATGGGGTATCATCAATAATTAACATTTATTTAATAAAAAACAAATTATTTCCAAAATTCTATGACGTTTTGTTTATGTTGATAATGTAGTGAGTTTTTACAAGTGATTTGAGAAATTTAAAAGTGGAAATTACTCAGTTATGAACGAGGATTAGTCAGAATGTCTTTGAAAATGTGCTTCAAGGAAAGCTTTCCACGAATGATTCCATTTTATATTGAACGTCACGTCGCGGGCCAGTAATCAGTAGTAGTAACTTATTAATTTGTTTTATATGAAATAATTCGTCGATCACACCTCGTATAAATACGATTTCGAAGAAGATTCCACGTAAAACACCCCCCGCTGCCTACCACATGCCGAGATAGTCATTCTAGCAAAATATAATCGCACCAATCGTACAAACAAGGTGATTTTAATAATGAAATAAATATGAAAATACTCTTCGAGCTGAATGGGTTTTTCGTCATTAAAATTTTGTCAATTTTCTTGTAATTTATCGAATTTATATCTAGTCAATATTAAAAACAATATATTTCGATTATATCTAAAAAATTTGTACCTAAAAATAAAATACAAAATCGATGTTTTTTTGAATCGATGATAAAATTAGTTTCACCACGAATTTCATTATAATTTTTATATATAGAAAATAAGATGAACGAATCAAGATCAAGTATAGTTTTACGTAAAACTTTTTCTGTGTGTATAATATAGTAGTGCACGTTTAATTTTTCATAGAGATAGTAAAAACATTAAGAAAAATGAAACAAAGCTTTCCAACAAATTCGACTAATAGGAACACGTTTTTTTTTTCGTCGTATCTCTTTAAAACAAAAATTATAAACGTATCATTTGTCAACATCATTTTAGTCGTTAAAAATTTCAACTAGATTTATGGGAATCGGTAAAGGCGTAGGCGCTATCAATATGTTCAGTTTTACTTATTATTTATTACTCACGGCGATTTTAGACTTTCAGACAACCGTTTTCGGTGAGTCACACGTTGACTTAAATTTAAGTGTTGATCGTTGTCGCGGTTGTACTGTTTTTGTGCCAAACACGAATTTCTACAATAACAATTCGATATGCTATTTTCGGATTTTCGTATATCGAAATTTGTATTTTGAATTATAGGATCGCGCTTGAAAAACGAACAAAGCTATCAGGTTATTCGAAAATAACATTTCAACTTTATTCGTTTGTAATAAAATGAATAAATCCTGAAGGATATCATCGGTTTTTACTTGACCTAGTATTTTTGAACACACGATATGTTCAAATCGATGATTCGGTGCAATAGCCCGCTATATTATCAGATCTTACCCCAATCGACATTTTTATTTAGCTAATTTCGAATTTATACCTTGAATATTGTTTCCTCGAAACTATTTTCGATTCGTTCACCTTGTATCGTAATTTATTTAGTGTCATCTGATCCTATTTGTATCCTAATGATTAATAATTAATTCAATCAAATTTCTCTTTCGACCGGTAGCTGGTTTTTAATTCAAAAATACCGGTTTCGTGTTCGGTGTCTCCTCGTTTTATAATTATATACATGGAATTTATAAATATTATCACATAATATCGATCGTCAAGGTGTTGAATTCATTAAACAAACTATAAAAATATTGTTTCTTTCACTAAAACCGAAAATTCGCTTTGGGCGATGCTTATAATTATTGGAATGTTAGTTTTTGGTGAACACAACCAATTTAAAAAGACTTTATTGTCATTTTCACTTTAGACAATCCAGTCATTTTCCATTATAGATTTGAAAAGTCAGTTAATTACTTAAAATATTATTAACTTAATAACCCATTGGACTGTACGTTCTACTTTTATCTTTATTAGAATTTGAAAGCTATCGGATAAGTCATGTTTTTTTTTTTTTTTAATTTTTGCTCGATATGAAAGAGCCAGAGACGATTGAGAAGGATTTTTAAAAAGCTTTCACTTATTTAAAATCCTTTGATTGTCGATTCCCTCGTACATCGTATGCGCGTAGGAAGTACGGCTTAATAAATTTCAGGATTTCATTTTTGTGTATGTAAGGGTTAATTTCAGACATTTACACAGAACCGTCTTTGTTTTATTTGGAAAATATAGAGATCAAACATTTTCTCTGGCTCAAATTGAACAGTTTAAATTAATGTTTTAATAAATATCAATTGCTGTTTTTCGATGTTTCCAATTTAGAATAAGATGTTTTAAATACTTGAAAATTCTAACGAAATACATTTAAAGCGAATACGATACTGGATAATTCGAATCACTGAAATCTTCTCTTTTCGAAATGCCCATTGCTTTGTCTTGTTTCAGCACGAATTTATTCACTTGAAGTACGTTTTTCAGATATGTGTAGGAATTAGTAATTTCACCCTTTCGTTTTTTTTTTGGAGGGAAGTTTTTAAGGGTTCTCTGCGATTTATTGAACTTCGAGGGAGTGATATCAAATTTTATGTTCGTATAGGTGCACATTAGGCCCTTATGGATCCGTTTTTTTCTACCTCTTCTGGACGTTTTACTCGAACCTAATTGGGAGAACTTGCTTTATGTGCCCGCTCGCTCTTCTATTCGTTCAAATCGCCTATTTACGGTCTGAATTTTTCGGGAGTTGCCCGATAAAATGGAAAATTTTCTCGCGATTTTTATATTTTCATTTATTCATTTTCGTTAATTACGAAAATCGAAAATTATAGAAATCTGACATTAAAAGTTGAATGGATAATATTGTTAATCTAACGAAACTATTTTTCTGTGGAATATTTCTTTTGAAAGTTTGGAATTAAGATTGATTTACATTTGAAAAGAGAAACACGGGGTTGAAACCTAGATATTATTAAATTTCGTAATTTTGTTATAAATACAAATTTAATGCTTTAATTTTGATAGAAACTCTATTCATTCAACTAAAATCAAACCTCGCTCTTGATATTACACCTTGATTAGATATTTTACGTTTTAGTACAAAAAAACATTTTAATTTTCCTGGCATCAACAAAAAGTTTGTTATTACTATCAAAGAAATGCGAAACTTTAAGTCTCATACAAAAAGCGCTCAATTATTTGTAAAAGTTCGTCACCACCAAAACACAATTTTTCTATTTTGTCCTTAATATAAGATACAAACAAACTTGACGTTTTGATAGATTTCATTAGTACCTTTTGTCACTAAATGTTTAATCTCGTCTCTAGTACAAATAATGATTAATCTATATTTTCGTCTAATTTATTTACGTTTACAATAAAAAAAAAAAAAGAAAACCATAAATAAAAGTTCGTCGGATGAAATGTGTTAAAGCGGTGGCTCCCTCGCTTGGAAGGGTGGCGATTTGTAGAAACCTCAGTGCGGCTTCGAGCTTGAAAGGGAACGCATACTACGGCCGTTCTTTTTGGGGTTCTTTGCAGGTATATTCGAAATCCGAAATGTCCCGCGGGTCACTGGACTCGGTCGATGTGTGTTTGGATACAACACGCGGATACATTCTTGAAATAAATCGTCTATTTTATATAAATATTCTTGGGATTTTTTTATTTAGTTTATTTTTTTTTGTAATAAACGTCGAAGAAATTGAATTAAACAAAGTAGAACAAACAGATTTTAATAGTTAAGTTTTTATTCAATTGAATATAGAAAGTTGAGCATTATTACTAAACGTAAAAATAAAAATTTTATATATACAACTGTCCCCCTCTTAAAGTGGTAATAATGATACATTAAAACTTTCAAAAACATCAATTTCTACTTCAACTTTTATAGGTTTCGATATAAAATTAGTGTAATAAAGATCGAATTGATGACTTTTATTTTATGATTGTTTTAATTTGTGTTTCGATGCTTTTAAGTACCGATAAATTTAGGTGTATATTCTAAGTATTATATTATTTATTTATACGTCAATGTTTATAAACACATCTTTTGAAGAAATGCTCAATAAACAAAGAGAATTTCGTCTTAATGATCGTATCAATCAAATATATACTCTGATTTAATTGAATTCTAGATATAAATCTGTTTAATCACATAAAACGGACAATTATACGTAAAGATTTCAATTATATTAAAAAATTATGAAACTGAAATTACAAAGTAATGAAATTTGATTATCTTGTAATGTAGCAGGCACCGATTTTTTTTAGGTTTTTGATAGAATTGATAGGAAATAGATTTATCTTTGTTCAAATCGTTTCCAGATTTCCAGATAAATAAGAATGACCAATATTAATCGAGTGCTAATTTAATTAAAACAATTAAACTCAATCCAATAAGTGAGTTTATTGTTTCGAGTATAAATTTGGTCAAGTTAAGAGCCCAAACGTACAATAATTATTAAAAATGAGGTAATTATGTATATGAAAGGGTGATTATTGGTAACGAATCACTACGATGAACATATAAATCTATATTCATTATATTTTGTATATATTTCTTCAATATATATATATATATATATATATATATATATATATATATATAGATGGGCAGCCGTCTATTATCATCATCATCATCATCATTATAATTATTAATTACAGTGAAATCAATTGTTTTGATTTATTTTTGTATACATATAAGTGCGTATGGTATGTATAGCTAACCTGTTGCCAGAATTGTGCCAATAGGTAGATTCTTTCTTTTTTGAAGAGCCAATCCATCGACTGCATAGTCTGCATGTCCATATCTCCACCAGGGGGTGGTAAACTGGCTGCCGCTGTCGGCTGCATATGTTCCAGCTCCGCCAGGGTTGCGAAAGAATTGTTACAATCTGTCCTATAAAACGATACGTTCACCTTTCGAAAATTTGAAAAATCCACACGTCACAGTTCGCCATCGTTCGTACCACTTGTTTTTTTTTTTTTTCACTGTCAATCACTTGTATCGTTTTTATTTCGAACTGTCAAAATTGGAATATCCCAATTCAAAAAAAAAAAAAACAACAAAGTAAATAAATAAATAAAAACAAATAGGCACAATTTCAATAATATATAAACACAAATCTTCGATTCGATTTATCGAAAACCGGAAGCACTATATCGGAAGTTTACATACAAAAATTTGTCGCACGGGGTTTTTCTTTTTTATTTTGGAAACTGATCAGGTCGTATAAGTCGTCAAAATCGTTGAACACGTGCTCTCGTTAGGATAACTACCCCAAGACTGACGACCGACTTAGTCTTGCATGGTGCATTCGGCCTCTACTCCTTCCTTCTCGCTCGCGCGTCTTCTGTTTTCCTATCGCTCCGCCCATAGTGTTGGAAACAGGCTCCATCTGACGGTGATTTTCGCGATCTCCGCGTATTTGCCTCTTACTCCAATACATAAATCGGCGTGCTTCTATTCTTGTTCAACGCGCGGAATCGTCGCGGCCAATACAAGCGCTGTAAAGTAAAGGCTGATATTTTCTTTTTACGAAAATCGAAAGATATCTATGTGCGCATTTCTCTACCCCCTTCCTTTACGTATATTATAAGGTTTTTTTTCGTGATGGATGAGAGTTAAGGGGTGATTTTGGGGCGCATGTGCTAACTTCTAGTGTGTTGTGTGTTTTTGGCGAGGAGCGTGTGTCTATAGGTATTTTTTAGCTTCGTTTTTTATTTAAGATTCTGTTGTAAGAAGTTATACAGTATTAACGCTCCACTCGACCCCCTCCCCCCACCCCCCGATATTCTACGAGATATATTCCAATATTCCATTTTTCACAGAGACCTAGAATTCTACAAACAATTCTTGCAATTGTAATTGGTTGTGGAGAATTATTAATAATTAAATTTTCTTTTTAATCAAACAGCATTTTTTCCTTTTTCTTCTAGAACTTACATTAAGAAGTTTCTCGATCATTCAATCCGATTGCTGGACATCAGAATTGTTTCGATAAATACCGAAATTTATGCGATAATAAAGCATTTTTCTCAATCATTACGTAAAAATTTTGTATAAGCAATATTTAAATTTGAATAAAAACTCCAAATCTCATCAGTCGCAGCGTTATTTTGAAATATTAAGGAAAAAATCCATGTTTGCTACCCCCCCCCCCCATTAAATCTAAAAAAGTACTACAGTTTGTCTTTTACATAAATAATATCGATAGCTGGTGAAAAATCGTAGATTTCAATATATATTCAGTCGTATATTAAAAATCGAAAAGTTTTTTTTGATCTTAACGGGCAGATATTCATCAAATAAACAACAAATGGCGAGCCTCATCTGAGGTTAATCGTTAATCACTAAAGACAAATTTCCATTTTTACAAATATGTAAATATATGGAATTGATGTGTAATTTGATGTGTAAACAGATAGATAATGAATTCATGACGGAAAATATAGAAAAATATATAAAAACAAATGGAAAAATCTGAATTTCTCGTATTAATCATTTATACTAAATAATTTACTCGTTATTTTTATTAATATAAATATGTCAAAAATGATTTCATAACAATTTTATAAAAAATGTTGTTTGATTTTTTAAGGTTTTTCTTTCTGATTTTTGAATGAGAGATTTTGAAAAAAAATGTTTAAATAAATTTAGAATACATCTTTTTCATATAAATTTTATTATCGTTGATTCAAAAAATTGATGGAATTACCGGAAATATCCTAAAAGATCATCCAGTTTTTGGAAAAACCTTCTAACTAATAATTTTACTATTAAATTTAGTTGTTGATTTCGAAATGATTTTTTTATAGATTTTCATATGTGAAACCAATAATAAGTGTGATTAGGTATTCGGATATATAATTTGCGGAATCACAATTTAAACAAAAACTAGGTTATTAAATTTTTTGTGCATTATTCTAAAATATTAATAACGCGAATCGTTCCTAATTAAGATATGCAATCTCATAATTAATCTAAAATATACCCATACATTTAACTAAGTTATTAATCAATTTCAAAACTTTTAGGTAATCACCATAATTTATTATTAATTAATTTTTTCTCATGATGAACTAATAATCCAACCAAAACAATACCAAAAAATAACTAATTGAATATATTTAATCCCATGCGAATTCATATATTCAATTAATCGTTGTATTAATGTCGATTAGTGAATAAAAAACTTTTTAAAATCCTCTTTTAATGATATTATTCTCAAAGGAATTTCCACAATTTTCTTGTATCATTACAATTGTTTAAAGTTGAGCCAGATTCGCCGTCTGTAGACTATTATATCTTTTGCCCTTCGAAATTCGATACAATTATCAAAATTACATTTTTTATCAATAAAATTTCAACTGAGAACCAAGGTTTCTTGTAAGATCCTCGATTTTTTAATTCAATCAATCAATTTTGCGGTCATTTGAATTTGCAAAATCATTAATTACATCATCATATGAACTCTAGTTGGTTAGTTCTGACCGAATGCATAAAAAATCGAACCGTATAGCTTTTCTTGACTATTCATTCTTTTCAAACGTGTAAAACTTCTCTCGCTTGAGCAATTTGTCGTTAACGTGGACAAACAAATACGAAATGATGTGTTCAAATATATTTTTTTGGTTTTATTAGAATTTACTAGAAACAGTTGTTGAACTAATTCTGTTTCTACATCGTAAGGGTACATTTTTTTATTAAAATCCAATTTTTTTTTATAAAATCTGCCGTCCAAAGTCACAACCTACTCGGCATTCCGGTAGATCCACGAAAATGAAGTATTTTCGTCGCTTATTTTTAGAAAGTCTCATATCTCAATTAACTACGATTATTTTTATTTTTTTTTTTTGTTTTTTTGAACTGCAATTTCTGATAATGATCTCGAATCTAAAAGAATATATAGGTAAACTATTAATATTCATCGAAAAAAAATCTGAGAAAGATTTATATCTGATATCGTTAATAATTCAATAATATTTTCCCCCAGCTAATTGATTTTTACAAATTTGCATATTCTCATACCTTCAGCAACATCTGCTTTAACCGCGTATATCGAGTGTCTGTTATAAGAACCGATATAACGTGGTTTAAACACTAGAAATTAAAAAAATAAAAAAAAAAATAGGGGTAAATCCCGTAGGTAGCATCTGTTCAAGAAACGAATATCAATCAAGCTACCTTCACGTACCTCAATGAACAATAGTCAAATTTAGTAAATTAACTATGCATGTTATTTATTTTACTGGTGCCGAGTCCGTACCGAATAAGAACACGTTCGATTTGCATACTTGCATAAATTAATCAACTGGCGCAGTCGATATACAATAGGATACACAGGAAAATATAAGAATAATAAGAAGGGTTGATGGGAAGGAACACTCCGTTCGGTGGTAACTAGATCGCAAGATATATATATAAAATGAAAATTATTTAAAGTAGGCCATGTGTTTTGTACGGGAAGATCGCGCGAATGCTTTTAATAATAAGGGCGGAGGAATATATTTTAATGTTTAATTATTTCGTCGTCGTGGTATTGATTTCTCATTTCCAAACAGGTTTTCGTGGGAATGGAACGTTACAACAATTTCTTATCGGAACGAACTATACAGAGAAAACAAAAAATAAATAAATAACGGGGAATAACATCCTAAATTGACTTTACTATTGAAAAAATTACGAAATTAATTCCGAAAAAAAAAAAATATATTTCATGTCTCAATATAACAATGCGCAATTCAGAGAAAAATATATAAACAATTTGTAATCGAGAAAAGGTATTGTTGAAATAAACCATTCAGATCACAGAATCAGTTGCCACATCTGAGAAACATTTCCAAACGCGTATAATATTAAAACAAATAAACTTCAGCAATTTATTAAAATTGCTCAATAAGAATTATCTCATGAACGGTGTTGTTTAATGGTCCGTCTTTTATTATTATTATTATTATTTCTATTTTTTTTTTTCAAACAATAAACAATTAAAAAGTGTTGCACAAAAGATAAATGACTTTGACGTACGAAAATCGGCATGAGGATATTTAGTAATAACACACAAATTAAAACATTAAAAAAAATAGATAAAGATTAGTCTTTGAAAATTGCTGTTTTCAATTGTTAGTGGTTTAGGTAATAGGAATTATGTTTATTTCAGAGTTGGCTCAAGGTAAAAAATCATATTTATTTATATTACGACGAAAATTTTAAAATATGGCTCAATAATTTAATGGTAAAACATAAATTTTTGAGGTTAATTCATGGTCATTTTATATACCTACCAATCAAGAATGTCAAAATAAAAACTTGAATTATTTATTATTTACGAAAAGATGCTGTTTGATATACTAGATAAAACGATTAAATTTCGAATCGAGCCGAAATCCTGTAATTTTTTATCGTCGTCGTCGTCGTCGTCGTCATACATTTTCCCGGACCGTTACACGGTTAACGACAACTATGTTGGAAAATTACAATTAAATCGTAATGAATATGTCACAAGATGTTTTTTCGCTTCCATGTGCATATTCCTTAAGAGATAACCGAAGTAAAACGTGAATAAAACTGATTCTGCTTGAAAATTGTTTATAAACATTAAGTAATTGTATTCTAGAAATCCTAACTACAGATTTTAAGGAATTGATATGAATTTAGACGTGGAATTATCAAGAAACGATGATGCCTTTTGATATTATTCTAATCTGTAAACAAAGTGTTTGGCTTGTATTCTAACAAAACATTTATATAAGTATGTAAGAAAAAATTATCTTGTACGGCAAAAATAGTTCCCTTTTGAAAAATATTGTGATTAAGATGGATACTTATATTTACAACAGCCGAAATTTAGCGACTTCTTTTTTGCGAGGCGTCTGAAACAACAACACCTTAGGGGTCGACAATTTTCCCCAAGTAACGAGTTGAAAGCCTCTGTACGGTCGTTTTTTCACTCGCGACCGAAAGAATTTTGTTTAGTGTATATTAGATAAGACAATTTGTTTAGATTTCTTTCGAGAGTTGTTTTGAAAAGAGAAAAATATTTACAATTCTCACGTATACTTAAATATATTTATAATATACTTAATTATGATTTGATACGTTATAAAAATGAGAATTTCTTCTTCACGTAGGTAGATACGTGTTACTAAAAAGATTATCGTTGTCCTAATATCGATTCAATAACCTCGAGTGTATAATCAGTATTTTAAAAATCGTCGTCAGACTTGAGTTCTTTTGTAAAAAAATTAAAATTAATATTGGAAAAAATGAATATTCAACTAGTGACGTCGATGTAATATTTTTTATCAACAAGGAAGTAACTACCTAACGATATGTTTGATAATGATTTCGAAAAAGTTTATTAAAAATAATATAAGGTGATAATGCCTATCACTTTGAAAGTTTAAACTATCATCGGCGTCACAAGTCGACCAGAGAAAATAATTTGGTATTTTTAATAATAATTATACATCGAAAAAAAAAAAAAAAAAAATACGATCTTGTAGCTAATATACCCCCGTAATGTGTAAGCATAGACAAACGGATTGATGTCTTCTTGAGGCACCTCAATCAATTACATTAACGTTAAGTTAGAATTTCTGGAGCCGTCGACGATATTCATACTTAATACACTGTTTACATCAATACTAACCTTCAGTCTCTGAAGACGATAACTCGGTTATCGAAACGCGCAACAGTAAGTGTAGAAATTGGACGGTCTCCTCTTTATCATATTGCACACCATGTTCAAATAAATTAAAATTTGGTAACCGGACGCGACTAAACAAAACTTGCCGAAAATGGAATTGTATTCACCCAATTAGATAACGTACTAAATTGCTTTACAAGACTTCAACAACATGACGAATTGCTGTTAAACTGCATTGAATGTAAACACATGTTTTATCATAAATAACCATTACGTCTTATGCACATGACATTCGACCTTAAATACAATATTCTGCCACCCAATGCAACCTTTGATGGTGATGGTTGTAGACGTTTTGATAAGAGATCAAAGACGCAAATACAGCAAACCGATCTTACAGATTTAGCTGCTCGAAGTACCTGTCTTTATGCTCGGTTGCCCAGTTGGACTTCATAGTTCCTACATGCATTATAAACTAATATTGCAATATATCGATAGCTCACAATTCTAGCCGTTTCGGCTTTCATAAACTATTTGGCTTTAAACAAGATGATTAAGTTGCCAAAACGTGATTGTCAAGATTAAGTATTTTTAAAATGTTTTTTTTTTGTTGTACAAGTGCTTATTGATTTTTTTTTATTAACATACGTGCGTCGCTGGTGATATTAATATTGATTATTTTTGTAAACGTATTTACGAATATTTAAAATAACCAAAAAAAATTTGACTTGCTAAGTAAATAACTGTTTGGGGTATCGGAGTCCATAATTTTTCATTTGTGTACGATATTTTCAGCTCGAATCAACAATTTTATTATTGAAAATTTCTATTTGATCAATAGAAAAATGTGAGTGAAGATCTTATTAATTGATATGAACTAATTGAAAAATCTATTATTTCTATCCATAATAAGAAGGTGCTTTATTGGATATCTATACGTTACGAAAAAATATCAAAGTAATAATGATTCGGAACATTACATTTTCACCTTTTGCTAGTTTCATATTCGCAGGCAATCGGAGTCAGCTAATAAAGTCAGACAAAAATGTAATCTTCTTTCATTTTTCAACAATTTATTTGTCACGCCTCAGTGGCATCGGAAAAGGTCATGAAATGGAAATATCCACATAAATTAATTCATCATAGTTGGGTTTTTTTCAGTCCATTAATTGTCTATCTCTCTCTCCGTTTGACCACTCTACCATAACCTTATGACTGCACCAGTCGTATCCTGTAACACTTCAATGCCTCTGCGGAATATTTAATAATGGTTTCTTATACCCTTCCACTGTTTTTTTTATATATATATATATATATAAATAGAGTGCTAACTGCGGGTTAATTTTGATTTTATAACGATTTTTTTCGCGTTTATGGAAAAAATTATCAACTGCGTCTGGTATATACGAAAATAAAGAAAAAACAACTAAACTAAAATATCATTATTTGTATTTGATTTAAAATTCGTATAAAATGCCGATTATTTTATTTATAATTAATTATATATGCACGAAATAAAAAACTGTTATTCAAAATAGTACCACTAGCTAATCATTTTATCAACTATCGTTAAATTTTATTTTACTTTGTTTGTATTTTGGAAGATTGAAAAAATTCAATCGAAATTTTTATTGCGCCATTGTCGAAGATTTATTAACCATGAAATGTTAGTTTGCATTCAAAGTAGAAAATGCTAATTGAGACCTAATATTCTTAAAAATATTCAATATAAATAAATAATGATGCTAAACGTTGTTCATTGCAAAATTGCTAAAAGATATTCATCAGCATTTCCTCTACGTTATGAGGTGTCAAAATTTTGTGAGAAATATACGAGGGTTAAGAGAAAAGTTTTTTACCCAATAAACGAATAATTTGTTTTATTACGAAACTGGTAAATTGCGGTAACAACATATTATTCACACCAAAGCTTATGCGCGTTTTATTTATCTCCGATTGAAATTCTATATCACGGTTATTTAAAAGGTCACCGACCCACTATCAAACTACTCGAATATCTTTAGAGATTTTTAAATTGCATTAAATATATTCTAGTTGAAATAGTGGATTGAATAACGCATCTATGATACCAACACATCGAAGTTAGTCAACTAGAACAAAAAAAAAACAGTATGGGGATCGACTATCTGCCGACATTTCCTTTTTAATTACATTTGAATTGATTCACGTACATGTCAGTTGTTTAAATTGTATAATTAATGTTTAATTTATTAATTTATTCTGATATTGTTTCAGACCAACCGTAAAAATTGCTGATAACGGCCGAAGATAATCGTTATAGAGAATTTCTGTAATTACTTACACTGTCTATATATTTATTTATTTATTCATATTACTTGGTTGTGCGTCTGTAACTAAAATTAACCACCGAAACGTCGTAGGGATCGATATAAAACAATAGAAAATAATGACCAAATTTGTCGTGTTATTAAGATACAAATATTTCTCGACAGTTACACACAGTTTTTGAAAATATCGACTGGAATCGGCGACGAACAACAATCGAATGAAGGCCTATGTTGTGTTTTAAATGAATATGACAGTTCGACAACGAAGGATCAGCTTTTTGTTGTCATTTTAACGCAGCTTTAACGTTCCTATTAATCATTCATTGCTATTTTCTCTCTTAGATTAAAACATTTTTATATTTCATCTTTTACTGTTATGTTCTTAAATTTTGTCAATATTATCGTTTGTTTTCATTCTTTCCACATAATATTTGATTAATTTCTTTTTGTATCTCTTCCACTAGACGGCTTCTTTCCCGTTCAGTTATAATCTTCTTTTGAATCCTTCGAGTGTGGAGATGCCTGTGGATATTGGTCGTAAGCTTCTGCAGGTTCTAATGCTCGAGAAAGACGTGCCTTGGTAATTCCAAAGAAATAAATTCCGATAAATTGAAGTTTTGGACGTCTGCAGACGAACTCGGTAATCGTGAGCTCTATTTCTTATCTTTATCTTTGAGCTCCTTCAATTTATACGATCATTATCTTTATCAAATAATGTTGTTTATCCGTTTCAATTCTAACAGTGTTTTATCCTAATTTTATTAAGATAATATTCTAGTTTTTCAACTTTTTGTATAAAAATAGAGGATATATTTCTGGTGTGGACCTTTTAGATGGAAATTTGAAATTTTTATGAATGTTTCCAGCATGTGTTGATGGAATTTTAAATTTATTAATATATGTCTCGTACAGCTCGCACTTAAAAATTAACTTAACCAAATGGGGAATCTAAAATATAATAATACTCTCCAATTAATTACATCGTGGTGATATAAAGACACCTACATATACACGCGCACGCACACCCGGAAAATTATAATTCTATTGACTTGGGAAATTACGTAGTGGATTAAACAAAACAGGCGCCAATAAAGCAACACCTGTTATTATCGGTTTAACTGCTATTTAGGATGTTATAGGTACTTACAGGGTTGTTGTATAAAAAATAAAATATTTAAAACAAAAACATTATTCACTTTCTATGTATATCAATTTGAGTTGTAAACTATATAGAATAGAACGTTGGATGGTGTCGTAGACACAACCAATTTGTAACTAAATACTGCGCATTCGCATAAAAAAAATTGCTAGAATTGTTCATTAGGAATGCTCCGAGATGAGGAACTTGATACGAGAAATTAATGCCCATTCAACGGTTAGTTTATTTTAGAAAATATTGAAACGCTAAGAGATGAAATATTTTGTGAGAAAAAAAAACTTAGTTAGTTATTCAAGACATCATTTTTCTGCTATTGCATAAATTATATTCGCAGCATAAAATTTACATAAAATATCGAATTATTTTAATATTCATGTCGATCTGTAGTACTTTTAAAGCTACTATAATAACTATCATTATATTATTTAAAATATAAGAGCTTAATTAATTATATTAGTTGACCAGCTCTAGAGAAAATTATTTACTAATTAGTATAATAATGTATCCAAGGTTCATGATAATCATAATATAAAACTTCTTAGCCCTTCTATGGAAATTATATAATAATCTAATAAGTTTTTCGACAGACGAACGATCGAATTTTGATTCTTAGTTGACGTTATCGAGAATAGGAAACAAACAAAAAAAAACTGTACATTACCATATACATTCTTATTATTAAATTGAAAAGTCGATGATTTTCGGTTTTCAATTCCTATTAACTCTTAATAATTATTAGATAAGAATATATCTTTCGATTAAATTTCATTCGGACCTGCATCTAAGAAGATAACTAAAATTAACGGATTTATCTCGAAGCAGGAAAAATTATTGTATTCATATTTCAGACTTTATCCGATTCACGATTCCATTAAAGAATTTATTCCGAATTATGGTGTATAATATAGACGATATAATTTTAATTATCTCGTTCGCTTAAAATAGCTCAATACAAGGTAATTTCGGAATTTTTTTCACATTCCCAATGTTTAACTTGAACCACTATAGTTTATTTTAGGTACTACGTGCTAATAGGAACCAATAAGTTTAAATTCCGAACGTCAGGCCTAAATCAATAGAGTTGTTGTATAGAATCACATTTTTTCGATGTTTACCACTAAAGGCGCGGCAACCTAATATGAAATCTGCACTCAATGTCGACTGGTTTTCTTTTTATATGAGACGAAAATAAAATCATATTCTGATAGATGATTGATTTCAAATTGAATTTTTTTATTGGATAAAACTAGTTTCATCCATAATTATAACGCAAAAGACTAACGGAAAAGTCATTCGATGGAGTCAAACTACAACCGACAGTGTTTGAAATTCCAATGAATTTTAAAAAAATTTTCGTTGACGAATTATTCTTATGGGGTCATTAAACGGCGAATATAATTTTGAAACAATTTTTATATTGATTCCATTTCGTTTCGTTATAATTCCACCCCAATTTTTCCTTTGCTGCTACCCTCATTTACGAAAGCAATTACCAATTCCACTAGGAATCATTTTTCTGTTTAGCTTACGCCGGAGCTTATTCCGCCAGTTAAGAAATTCTTTAAAACGGGCACAACATTATTTTTTATTAAACAAAACAAGATATAAATTTAGTATTTTGTACTAATGGTGTATTTTTAAAATAGAAATACATTTTTTAATTAAAAAAAATAATTTATTTTCCTGCGAATTAACATTTTATTTATCAAGTACCTACGAACATTTTTTTTATATAAATTGTCTCAACATTAAATCGAAATATTGACGTTTTAGAGTTTGGGAAGATTTAGTAAGGGCACTATCAACAATAGTTGTTACAATGTGAGAGAAAAAATGAACTTTGTGATAATTTAATTTTTCGATTAAGTTCAAAAGAATGAGATTAGGTTTTGGGTCGGGCGCTTTTAAAAAAATCCAAAGGTCCAACTCAAAAAGTAATAAGCTTGAATAGTAATTAACTTTAAATTTTGATGTGTCTAAAAATATGGAACGTCGCGTTAATAATAATGCTGGTGGAGGTGCGTGTGTATGTTATTGTCTTCGATAATAGCATCTCGGTGACGATTGCCAAGAATTTCGCCTGATATCTCCACGTCGTCGTCGTCGTCGTCGTCGTCGTCGTCGTCGTCGGTGGTGGTTGTGGTGGCGGCGGTACGTAGAATAGTAATCAGTATGGTGCATAAGGATACAAATAAAGTGGGTGTTCAAACAAACAAATTAACCCCTTGTACCTAAAACAGACAAGCAGAGAATCTTACAAAATAATATATACATATATTATGGTTTTCGAATACAATGATGGTTTTAGTTGTGAAAAAATTGTATTATTTGATCAATAATCTGCGTCATCTTCAAATTTTGATGGTTTTACTTCGTTTCACCGATTTACGACTATAACAGTAAGCATTTCCTCGATTTCTCAAATCACATACTCGTGTACATTTTCAAAAAAATAACTAAATTAACTGTCGTGCGTAGTCACCCAGTATTCACGTGTGTGGTCCGAATAACAATCGTAATGAATCGCTTTATCCTACAGAAAGAGTCGAAATCGAATCCCTAGGCGTCGGGACGCATCGAAAGTAGATATTTATAAACCGATCGGCATGTCTGGTGCAAGACCTTGAGGTCAAGCCTCGTAAAATCCAAGCATTAATCAGTTAGAATGAGACCGATAATAGGAGCGTTAATTTAGATGGGGCATTTCGCTTATATATTTTTTTGATGATGTCTGTCGCTTTTAGAAATAAAGGCCGGTGATTTTTATACAAGAACCGCATTACCAGAAGAAATTAATCCTCATTACGTGTCATTTCCAACAACACAAAAGAGTACCCCTCACTTTCATAAAAAAATTGGCCCCAAAAGAATACAGGGTAGTGACTATCATCAATATACGTCAGGTCAGTGTGATTGGTTGCATGCGATGTTTCAGTGGAATTGCTATCATCGAGGGTGCACTCGGAAATCTCTTATATCATTTTATTCTTATAAAGGTGTGCCGTTTTTTTTTGTACTCTTGCCCCGAAAAATGAGAAAAAAAACATTTTTATCTTTTATTCATATTCTCCTCTAATTAATTACCTACCGCTTCGTTTCCGCTTAATAACAATCGGTTTCGTAGACAAGTAGACAAGTTTGACAACAGCGGAATCTTCATACGTCATAATAAGTCAAAAATGACACCTTTTCGGGAGAGCAAAAATACTGTTAGAACCTAACAATCGATTGTTTATCCAGTAAAAATTATTTTTGGCAACTTCATATGATTATTTAGAATAAAACTAACAACACCGCAATTATTGAAATTTCTATATATGTGGGCTTCGAGAGAAATTACGTTCGACATTTATCAAAATCTCATAAAAAAACATTCATTAAAATAATTATTTGTTTATCAACAAATAGCTTTTCTTAGTGTATTTACGTGCATACGTTGTTTGAATTGACTACTAATTTTTTAGTAGATATAATTAAAAATACCGAAAAAAACATCAAAGAAAAATATTTGTAAACGTAAGCGATTCTTATATTAATAAACCAAAGCAAGGCAAAAAAGTTTTAATTGCATTTTTTCAAATTTATCCAGCAATTAACAAGTCATAATGCCATTCAAAACTAATCGTTCATTAAACGTAAGGTATTTTTCATTTTCAACTTTTCAAGAAATATTAATTTATGACCTTATAATATCGTTTGTTTTTCTGTTTAAGCGAAACAAAAAAAAATTATCAATATTTTAATAAAATTTTGATAATTCCTGTAACAAATCCTGTTCGACATCATACGATATGTATTAAGAAGCATGTGGCGTGTATAACATTATTGTCAGAAACCAATAATCGAGGCAATTCAAACTTGCTGGAAGTTTGTTTTGGGGAAGTCGAGTGGTGAAACTCCGGGTTCTCGTTTGACAGAAATCGCTTATTGTTATCGCAGTTATCAAGCTTGTTATAACATTAGAAAGAACCTATAAAAAAGAAATGAACATATTCCACTTAATTAAATTTACTTACGAGAATATTGTACAGAAATTTATCAAATGAAAATAATCCGAAAATCGGGTTTGATTAAAAAACACGATTAATAAACATTTTTCTATTAATCATCTGACTAACTAATATTGATATTGATGTTTTTCTTTAGCCGCCCTACCCTCGGTTGGGCGTTGGTGACTTTGTCTTTGATATTTTGTCAAAAGAATTGATTGTAATTACGTATATATATATAAATTTATCTAATAGTAGGTATCCGAAACGCCCTTATCGGGTGTGGTAAATTTGATGAGTCATAAATAAAAGTCTATTCACACTAATTTTTCAAAAATAAACGTATTATTCGAAATAATTGAGACTATTCCTTAGAACACAAAAAAGAAGTGTAGGAAAGGCAAATTTCTCTTAAAATTAAGGAATATAGTTATCCAGTTTTTTATATTTAAATTGATCAAAAAAACATTTACCTACCAACAGTTTAAAAATCTTCCAATCGGTTAAATTTCACCTTAGGTAACTCAAGCTAGAAAATAGCGAAACTAAATAGGAAATTTTAATTATATTAAGGCAAACCGAGCTGAAAAATTCCTCGAAATTTTCTCCATAATTCCCATAACATTCATTTCATCGTCCAGATTTTCTTCTGGAATTTACTAAAGTAATTAAATAATTACGTAATGTTTCTCCGCCATGAAAATATAATAACGTCTAGCTGAAATTCATTAGTGGATTTTAAAATAGGAATTAAACAAACAGAGGCACAAGAATGCGATGTGTGTGTGTGTGTGTCTGTGTGTGTATATGTGTGCGAGCGCCTTTTCGGGTCCGTAAATTGCTTAGTACTGTAGCTCCCACCCTTGGCCACTCATTAGATTGGACGTCACTAATTACGAGGACGAGTGCAGAAATTAACATTTCACAAACTCTGGAAGAATTATCTACCCCGTAGAGGACTCGGACAAGAAAGGCGACGCATTTTAGATTTCCAATTATTCAACTCGCCTCTAATCTACATTTTCGTTCTACGTACAAACACACTACGTTTGTTTTACTTTTAAATGTTGGTTACAACGTAAATAGAAGGAAATTTTACATATTCACATTCCATATTTCTTATCAACAAATAATCGCGTCGTGTGATACGTTATTAATAAAAAATGTTTGTGAGATACCTAACTCATCAAACTGAATAAAAAATTAGTTTTATTAGTAGTTACTATATATAAGCGATCATCCAGTCAACAAAAGTGCGACCGGTCGTTCGTTCGCTATAAATAAACCGCGTGCCGGTGATAAATCCACAAGTGACGGCTCCCTCGGAGTTGGAGTCACTCCGGTCGGTCACAAAACTAAATTCCAACGGGCAATAGTTCATTCGACCGCCACCGGGCCGGCATTGCACCGTACACCCGACCTATTACCGCTCTAATTGAGAATCGCATTTAGGACAATAAATTTTCGGAAGTCACCACTTCTCTTTATTGTGTTACAGTCCTGTCGTTGATAGCCCGCGTGCCTTTCCAAGTATTTTTTTACGTTCCTTGATTGATTGAAATTTTTTTATAAATTTACATTTTCGATGTTTATTCTATCGATTTTATAAACAAAATTCCAATCTACTTGTAATGATGAAATTCAATCGAAACAAATCTTCTTAAAAGCTACTCCCGAAATTTACTCAAATATTGTATTTTTTTTTTTTTTTTTTGAAAGAGTCTCCTATAAAGTTTTTCATTTCCTGTGAAAGAAGCTGTTAAATCTGATACGAATCAACAACATTCCTCAATAAAAGTCGACAGACAAAGTTAGAACCATAAAAATAACCCGAATTTTGTTTTATTTGTATAATGTCGAATTTACCCTTTTACTATACAAATAACCTTTTTTTTTGTCGATATTCACATGACAAAAACCAATCCTGTCTACCTGCTTTTTGAATTCGGGTTAAAGCATCTATTAGTGTTTCCTTTCGACCCATATTACCAAACATTTTCTATAGTTTTCGACGTAATGATTCATCAAATATATTAAGAACACCACGAAACAATGATTTTTTTGAGTTACTTTCCGAAACAAAAAATCAATACTAATCTAAATGTCGTTGTAAACAAGCGATAAATCTGGAACCGTAAACCCTCTAACGTTGAAATAAATACAAATTTTTGACAGATTTGCGGAAATAAATCAAGCCTACCACTAAGAAAAATTCGTACGTAATGTCTAATCTCAATCTCCTAAAGTGACAATAAATATTCTCAAAAGAATCGTATCAAAAATATGGCGTTAATACCGGGGACTTCCCCTATTCCCCGACGCGACACTACGAAAGCTTTTCATAATTTTCCAAGACCCGTATACTCTTGAAAACCTTGCGCGGCAAAAGTATTATATCTAATGTAGCAGAGGTAAAAATTATTTTACTATACAATAGGCAAGATATATACAAGGATATAATAATATCTAGTTAGCCCAGACCAGTTCCATGTATAAACAAAATATTGCGTTACCATAGCAACGAACAATAACTTATTAGAAGTTACGCAATAAATTATCGAGCCAACATCGAGTACTTGTATTTAAAAGGGTTAAGAAGTAAGCAGATTTACGAAGATGCGTTTAATACCCTTGGTGATCAATGTCCTCCTTGGACTGCAAGCTTCAAAAGAGGTAAATTTCCCGTTGAAGATGATGACCGATCGGTAAGACCAGTTTCTGTGTCAGTCCCTGAAGCACTGAATATTTCATACGAACGCGTTCATCATATTATAGTTCACGTCGATTTGGACATGAGAAAAATTGCTTCAAAACGGATCCCCGAATGTTTGAATGTTGACCAAAAGCTTGCAAGGGTAGAAGCGTTCGATTTGTGCTCGATTTGAAAACGATGTAGACTTCTTAAACCAAATTGTTACTATGGATGAGACTTGGGTACATTTTTAAGATCCAGAAACAAAGCAACGATCGATGGAATGGCGACACTCTGGTTCTCCAAGACCTAAGAAGTTTCGTGTCCGAAAATCTGCTAGAAAAGTTTTTGCTTCAGTTTTTTGGGATTACCATGGAGTAATCATGATTAATCTTTTGGATAAAGGTAGAAATTTTGTTTGGTTCTATAGTAGGCAAAGAATTTTTCAATATATACTCGTAGCTTTGTATTGTCGTACTTGTTTTTCCATAAATTACGTTTGTAAAATATTTCCATATAAATTAAATCAAAGATTAGAGCCCTGTTGGCCATTCAATTGCTCCCTTTGATCCACCTATTCCTCGAAACACGTTATTAGTCGAACGTTAATAATTCTTTCGATACCTTCCTTTTCCATTTTATTTAATTCTTCTTCTTTTTAGCGCACCCTATCGCCTTGACTTTGGCGATCACCATGGCAAAACTATCTATATCTTGAACTGTCCCGCTTCTCTTATCTCAATCCATTTTCTAGTATTCTTCAAACGACAGGTTTGATTCCTTCTTTTTTACCCATCATAATCAACTGGAGAATACTGAACCACGTATCCACCAACTCTCGAACCGTTAAGGACTGCATCGTTCGTTTGCATAGCTGTCCGCTGTATCTTTAGCAAAATCCTCAAAGCGATTAATCGTAAATATGCTTCGACACCATATACTTAAGAGAACTGACATGTGACGATTGATCATCCGTTTCCGAAGTTGAAATTTTGTAATGTCATTTAAAAAAGTTTTATTTATTAGTCGATTAAATACATTAGTATTCTCGGTAGGTATCTTTTTTGCACATTTGATCGCCGAAACTATGTAAAAATTAATCGAGAATTTGATTTTTCATATGTTTTTGGTGACGAAACCGATTTTCTCTTGAACAAAACTCTTATAGTTAATGAATACGCAGTATATTCCTGTGAATGGTATCATACACATTATTTATTTAGTTTCATTATGTGACCCATCAAAATTGGCTTTGTTCTACTACCTACTCACCGGAACGATTTAATATTTCACGTTTAATATCAGCACCGACTTAACATGCGGTCGCATCCACGGGAAACAGAGGGTTTATATCTTTATGGATGTATTTGTCTCTATGCGCGTTACTTTTTCTTTTCAATCGCATAAAATATTAAAAACACGAAAATTATTGATGGCGAATATAAGAATGTGTTCGATTAAAATTAGATTTATAATAAATAACAAGAATTTTTGTTTTAATCAATTATAACAAGTACGGTGCTGTGTCGAATCGAAGACGATCCCTCTTCAAGACGCACCTGTTTTAAAACTTCTATTGATGACTACTGACATTTCCGGTTCGGCGGGGAATCGGTTCGTTTTTCGGTTAGAAATGAATGTCGAACGTCTTTTCAACTGATAGTACTCGACTCGGACGACTCAACTGTTCGTGATGGTTCAACTGTTTGATGCATTTATTGATTATAAGTTCCGATAGGAAGCTACTAGGTACTAACCACGGGTGCGTTTCCGTTTTTAGGTTCCATATTATTAGTAGAAACCCTTTTCCTTTCGATGTACAACTTATAATTAGTATTTTCATTCATATAATTAATATTATCAATAATTATAATTCGTTTACTGTATTTTATTGTCGTCTGTGTATATGTTCTACTGTAAAATTTCCGTTTCGACAATCACACAAGTAAGAATATTCCCGCACATAAAAAAATCCCACAAGGATTAGATATTCTAAATAGGACCATTAATAAATCAAAAATCAATAGCTCTTTCTGAAAAAACCCCTTTCGTTATTCCATCCACCTTTACATACATTTAAATATCTAGAGTAAACAAATTAGAAATAAAAATATGCGCTAGAAATATTTTCTTGTGGGTCCCACACTCTACGATATGCAAAATATTCAGAAGTGGGATTAGAAGGATACAACCATCAATGGTACCCGATGATATATTAAACCTTTGAATGAATAGGTAATGTCCTTCGGGCTATAAAAAGAGGATTTTGGTTTTGAATTGACCTCGTATAAAGGATTTTACGGCCGTTTTCGATTGCTCTTTAAAATGATAGGGAATCCGATAGGGAGATATCGCATATTAAACACAGGTAGAAAACTTATTGTTGGTACTTTTTTAACGGGTAAGATGCACAATACGGTTTTGCATATGCAGTGATAGTTGAGGAAATGACAACAAAAAAGAGGACAAGCTTCGAGAGGAAGTGGACCGGATACGTTAATTTGATGCTAGGATTCTGTAAATCGAAACTTACCACTACAACAAACAATTATATTTATTTATGGGACGTTTCAATAATCAAACAACAATCGAATCTGTAGATTGAAAGAATCCAAAGAAATTTTCATTTAGCTATAATAAGAATATCACCAACGGTAAACTGAAAGAGAAATACTCGGTACGTGGATTAATCGAAATTCTGTGGGAAAAAAACCGTTCCGTCCATGGAATCGAATAATTTCAACTGATTATTTTGAAAAAGGAAAAATTATCAACGATGAGTATTACTGCAACGTTTGATCGAAGGAATAATTACCGAAATTAAACAATTGAAGTTTGAATTGCAAGCTTATTATTCGCCAGATTTAGCTTCCTCGGATTATTTTCTATTATCGCTGGTCAAAGATTTTCCAACGAAGAAGAGATGATGTCAGCGGTCAATGGCTTTTTTGAGGTACTTGATTCTTATTATAAAAAGTGTATGGAGCTAAAAGGAGATTACATTCTAGTGATCTCTAGTGTGATAAACCTCAAAGATTTTTGATAACTAGTTTTTTTTTTATTTTATTTTAAACTTAATTCAATCTGACAGACTAGCGAGTAGATAAAACTTCAAATTGAATAATGTCTTCTGATTGGTCTATATTAGAAAAGATATACTTTGTTTGGTGGTAAGTTAAACAACGAATTTTGACGAAATAATATGAAGTAAAGTAAAACAAATACGAATAACGGGCGAGGAATAGAGCGAACCGGGTAAATAAATAATGGACCCTCTCGAACTAAACTACCTTCATCTACGAGCAGAAATTGGCCGATGGTCATTGTGTAACAATGTACATTTTGAGAAATTGAACAATACGTACAGTCAACATAGGTACAATTCATAAATAAATTTTTAATAAACGTTCAACTTCTTCGAGTGTACATTTTGTTAATTAATATAACAGGCATTATTGACATAGGACTCTCGGCTTTTCTTCTTATTGAATAATTTATTTTTATTTTATCATTATTTTAAATTGTGCATTATGTACTATAATATTGAATAAGAAGTCGAGTACACACACATACGCACACACGCTATTACGAGCGATTAAAAAATATATTGAAAAACAACATCGATAAATTTATATTTTTTTCCAAACGCGCGTGTGCTCATTTTTGAAATCGCAAGTATGTTAAATCCGAAGAAGAAAATTGTAAAGTTTTTCTACTTTTATAATTATATCGAATTACAATTCGATAATCGTTAATAATTAATTACCGAGTTGTACAATATTATTCATTCAATTATCTGTCACACCTTGACACATTCTACATAATTTATAACATCCTCTATTTATACCTATAATTTTTAATTTTTATAAAAACGAATAAGCTAAATACAAATTATTTATAGACTCGTGTTCGAGTTTTTTATCTTTTCATCACCGACGGAAAATATGTGGTCAATGAAAACAAATGAAATTAATAAATTAATACGCTATCAGCCGAATGAAATGTTCGTGAATGTTGTATTTTACATTTCCCTGGAAATTATCGATATGCCATTCATTTTTTTTCCCTCCCAGTTAACATTTAGTTTTTCCTTAAAAATAAAATTGATATGATATAACGAAATCACCTCGTATTTAGAAGAACGTTCTTCTATATTTAAAGTCGAATTCGGAATTCAAAACGAGTTTCGAAACTTTTCCATACGGATTTTATTTTCAACTGGTTCATAAATTTGGAGTAATTTTAATTTAATTAATTAAGTATTCATCGATTTTAGATAAATTTCGAGGAGCAGAACGCGGATGTTCAATGTTCAAATATCGTTCTAGATATATAAAATCAACTCTTGCCTTCGGAATGGCTGCTTCCCAAGCATCCACCGCGTGCTTCCCCCGTTTCTACAAATCATGATATTTTTTCGATGCAACCCTTTCTTCCACCCTCTATATTCGAGTCAGTTTTAATTGTTTTAAAGCACATTGCCAATTTCTGTTAGAATCCACATCGTCGTACAATAGAACGGAAATAAAATTATCATTTAAACGGAAATTTTTCGCAACGAACGAGAAGTAGACAAGCGGCAATAATAATTAATAAAAAAATCGTGAAAATCATCAATGTTTGTTAATATCTCGATATTATTCTATAAATATGAAAAACTGCGATCAAAACATATTTCTTATTAAAATGATTTCATTAATTTATATTGAAAAAACCTCGTACATTTTTCAACGTAGGTTTCTATTTCCAAAAATTATTTGACTTTTGACAAGAAAATTTTGATATTCACAAACTACGATCCGTTTTATCTTCAATGAAAATTCTTCAAAACTTCAAATTATTATGAAATATATATAAAATAATGAGTGATCATTTGATTGAAATAACACACCATAATCTGAGGAAAACAAAACGTTAATGGAACGAGTGGATTTTCCAGGGCGAGTTAAATCTAACAGAAGATATCGTAGACGATGAAAATGAAATCGAAGAATAGATTTTTCGATATTATTATATATCAAAAATAGAATATGTGGTTGAAGATATCCAGCATCAGAAGAATTTGTTTTGGAAGATCGTAAGTCGGTGTGGGATGCTTCGAAAATTGATCCGATTCATGATTGCGTCATTTTTATACCTTTCGTGGTATTTTTTTTCCTAAAACGACGAACACGAAGAATATTTCTCGAAAGTCGATTTTTTTATTATTAGTTTTATGATGAATGAACGATGTAGAAGATAGAGGGACGTCGTTTTATGTTAGATAGCAATAACATGGGAGTTGGTAATAGCGATTGAAATAGATTTTATTGTTTAGTCTGTCGTCTGTTTCGGCAATCAACATACCGAACCTTACTAACCATGACAACACACTATTTAATTGACATATAGCATATTGCAGGTAAAATCCAAAAATAAAATAATATACAATAGATATAATAAGTGCCAAGTTGGCAGTACTCAATCGAATATTCGTATAAATAATTATTCTTGACAAGCGAAATGTTTCCTAGCTGCCGGGAGTAGATATTTTAAAACAATGTAAGTAAGTACATCAAATTAACTAGTGACGATAATTAATCACAACTAAATCTAATTCAGTCTCCCATCCCGTTGTTATCACGTTAATTATTCGTGTTACAGACATTAAAGAGATGAACAGTTTCAATATCAAACACGGAAGCTGTTTGTTCGCTTAATTTTTCTAACTTGGACACATCTCTCGAAATTAGGGATTATTTCCTCTACCGTTGCCGTTCAAATGAACGCGATGGAATGCAAAACGTTCTTGATCAGCCACGTCGTCTACTTACCCTTTTCGGAACGAGTCGACCTTCCAAGAGATTCTCCCTAGTTTACTTTAAGGGAAACTTTGACGTTTGGTATGTTCGACAATCGAAAGAAATAACGTTCGAAACAATGTAAAATATCATATTTTTCGACAAATATCAAAATTTTTAATTGGTGTTGAATAAAGCTATTCAAGTAGACATTGCCGGTTATACTAAAATTAATCTAAGCAATATCAAACTCCAAGAAAAAAACGATAAAAAATTTATGAATATATTATGTGAAAAACATTCGTTTCAGTATCGAATATTTTTTATCACATTTCGTATTTTATAAGATATTTTCTAATTTAATGTTTCGAATACCTACTTCATACACTGTAAATTTTTTTTTGTAAAATTACCGTTGTTTTTCGAAACATACGAATTCAAATTATAATACAAGTTTTTACTAAATTGTTGTACGTTAAAACTTCCGACTCATTTCGACTTCTTCTAGCAATATTACTGATTATAACAAGGAAAAATTCATAATTATCGATTTTGCTCGTAAATTTTTCCTACCATCTACGAATATCGGTTGCAAGAAGGGGAAAAAGTGTGTAAGAATAACCAGGTGTCTTTTACTGTCAAACTCTCAAACATATACCTGTGAGATGTATATACATTATGCTAATTTCAATTCTGAAAGTTCGAGATCACTTTTTCAAGATTTGCATACAAGATGTCGTTTGAGGCATACTTATAATGGATAATTTAATAATTTTGATTTATTACCTGACAGATGCGGCTTTTAAAATTACCGAATAGCAATATAAGGCCAAATTGAACTTTGAACAGTTTGGAAGAGACGCAAAAAGCAAGAAATCAACCAATTATTTATTATTATTATTATTATTATTATTATTATTATTATTATTATTATTATTATTATATAGGAGAACAACGAGGTCAAAAACCAATTCGAATATAAAGTAACTAGTGCCCCCTTATCTTCGACAGATATCGAAGTGCTAATGTCCGACAGTTGTTCTTACCGAGGCTTTTTCAAATAATTTTTACCATTTTTAGATCGAACCGAAGATAATCTAACGGTCATCTACCCAACCAATATAATACTTTTAGTAGTTCGTAGGGGTTATTGTGAAAATTAATTACTAACATTGAATATGCATAGTCCCATGACATTTTTTTCGATACGAGTATAATTCATTGCGTTCACACAAGCGACAATAATTTTTTCAAGGGTAATTATAATTTAGGTACTCTATTAAATACGTTATTGAGTTGATTTATATTAACATTCAATTTTATTTAGCCGCGAAAATTTATTTAATCGCTAGATTAATAGTGAAAAAATTTAGTTAAATAATTAATTTATTAGACACATATACAATGTAATAAACGGTTAAAAACAATCACCATCAGTAGCGTATCAAGCTCGAAACTAAGGGGGATAAGCCATCGTGAAAATTTAGATAAAAAAGTGAATGTTATTGAGAAAGAAATAAAAGCTTGGATGAAGAAAATTTTACGATTTTATGGACAATTTTATATCAAATAATACAAAACATGATTCGTTCTGGACCAAGTTTATTTCGAGGAATTTTTTGCTGCTCTAAAAATGCGAAATTGTTGTAAGATGATTCATCAAAAAAAAAAAAAAAAAAACAGCATTAAAGCGCCTGATAGTTTTCTTGAGAAAATTTATCTTTAGAAGGATCAATCCTCAACATGATTCGGAGTTAGCTGATTTCTTCCTTTTCAATTTATATATTTTATTAATTGTATATTTTGAAGTATCGATATCTACCTAACTTATTTTAAAGTAAATTGTGAACGATGATATTATCGAGAACGGAAATTTTCGTTTCCCTTTTGAATTGGATACGTTGACTGTATCAGTATCTTAGGAATTAGCGTAGATTGAAGTATTATGCTCCGTGTAGAGATTCGGTAGGAGAATCTAATTTAATAAACTAATCCCCGGAATTTCCGTTTTCTTCTAGAAGTGTCTCTCTCTTGTCGATTCGCCAAAGAGATTTTTAGGTTGGACGCAATCAGAGGAATCTAGGCCATAAATTTTAAAGCAATTTAATCAAAAATTTTGTACCAGCACACGATGAGATATTTCCAAGTCGTTTCATTTCCAGTCGCAATATTCCATTATCATACATTACTTAAATCTCAATCTAAACACATAAATAATCGAGAAGGCCACCAGCGACAAATTTGAAACGGAATATAATTGGAGTTTTTCCGGTATCCGTCGACTGAAATTAGATTCGTTTAAAAATTGCCAACGATTTTTTTTTTCGTTCGTTCGTTCGTTCGTTTTTGGTGTTCCGATTTGCTCTCTCAGTCTCTTTAAAACTTCCAATCAGGGGCGGATTGGTGCATCGACGGTGGGCGGAGTTTCCATATTTTTCCGGACAAATATTTCCATGCCATTTTCTTTATTTTTAACCTGCTCCATAACCATAATCGAAATCATTCAAAAAACGAAACGAAACATCAAAACATTTTCCTTACCATACGTACAAGGACTTTCCCAACAATTATCGAATTATTTCAATAAATATGATATTAGTTTAATTCATAAAAGACATTATTCAAACATTTCACTAAATTGAAATCTAAAACACCAAAAAACAAAAGAAATAATATTATATATCAAGTGCTTTGTACTAATTGTCTACTGTCTACATAGGGCAGACATCTCAGTATTTAGAAAATAGACTAAGAGATCATCAATAAGATAAAAAAAATAGGACTGCATTAACCTAACCATTAAATATCGAAAAAACAAAAGTTCAATTATACAGATTCAAAAATTCTTGAAACGGAATCTAATATACGAATAAGAGAATTTTTAGAAATATTCATAAGAACGAAAAAGCTGTAAATGATGAGAAATATTTAAATTTTGTAAATTTTAATAAAACTATAAATAATTTAATTGATTACTGATACATATTTGAGATGTAAGGACTAGGGGAAAATTAATTTTTCTTATAAGAACAAAGTTTTATTTTGATTTTATCCTTATTTTGATATTCATGATGAAGTTTTGAACTATCGATCAATATAAATAAGCAAATTGTCAGCGTCAATAATATATTTTGATTAAGACTTGAAATTAGTCGAAACGTAAAAAATTATCTTTCTTTTATTATTAAAAAAAAAAAATAATTTAGGAACCAAATAATAATTAAGAGTAGATATTTACACATTAATTTGATTATTATTTCTAAAACAAATTGGTGTTCAGATCTTGATCGTCTAATCATTTTAATATAATAATAATAAACTAGCTCGCCATAGACAATTAATGATTTGGTACGTCTCTGTAATTTCCATCTCTTTTTTTAAAGTCGGAAATTGACTCGTTCGCGTTTCCCGATTTGTGATTAGCTAATCTTTTCTCGAAAACTTTTTTTTTTTGACATCGAGTTGAAAAATTTACGGTAAATAAAAGAAAAAAAATTACGAGATTATTGCGATTGATATAAAGTCAAATGTACCGGAAAATAATCTTCGAATTGGAATGAACCGCCGCATTTTTTCATAAGAGGTACCATAAATTGTTTTCACAATTAAATTAAAACTTTTAGAATCTAGTTAATTAATTATAGATTGTACGAAACAACGTATTACCTCGTAAAATATAATTATGGATATGCGATAGTTCAATCTTAAAATAAACTACAATGGTAATGGTTGGTGTATACGCGACGTTGAGCAGAGGTGTTAATTATGCTAAATCGTTTGAGAATATTTTTGGCAACCGTTCGTAGGTATACGCGGTATATTTCAATAATAATCTATTAGTTGAATCAAATATAAAACGCTAGTGGAATTGGGGTCAATATTGCAGAGAAACTATATAAATAATTTAATAATAACACTATAATTAGTTAGAATAAACAAAATCGATGAACAAGAACGATAAAAGCTCTAACGAAATATCCAAATATATTAAGACAGAATAAGAGTAAGAGTAAGACAAACAAAAAATGGTAAGGATTTTATTTTTACTTCCTTCTGAAGCAAGCATTATTCTTGTATGGGAAATATAGTGCTTCATCATGGTAATATCAAACCCAACGATAGTAATTTAGATCGTACAACTTGTTAACATAGTATATGATGTAAAGCGCCAGGTAAAATACCAGTACGGAGTCAGGAAAGGTGGGAAACCATAGAGTTTTCCTCTGCTGAACTTAGATGAAAAAAAAAAAAACTACTCTAAGATCTTCGACGTGAACAGTGAAGTACCACGGGGATGATGGGCTCTTTAGAATAGAAATGCCACAAGGAGATACCCTGGTTGACTTTGCAGATGACGACGTCTTAGCAAAACGTCTACTGTTCGCTTTCTATAAAGTAGGGGTTCGACGACCAGAGACGAAACTCAGCTCTGGCGTGGTCCATAGCTACAATTTGTATGAAGCACTAGATAAAAAAAAAAAAAACTTGACACGACTACAAAGGAAGGTGGTTATACCCTCATATGTAGCGCCTACCGGACTGTATCTGCCGGATGAATAGGGGTAATCGCAGGGTTGGCTCGTGTCGTTTTTAACAACGTTTCTATTGAAAGAAACAGAGCCAATTATTCTAAAGATGATTATAGAATTGAAATACAATTATTTTTTTATTCGTTTAATTGCATTTTTGGATGTTTTTATTTGAAATTTCCATCTCTAATTTTGTCTAATCTGTTAACAATCTTGTGTTCAGTATGTTGATTTAGTTAGCATCGAGAATGAATAAGACGCGACAACCCATCAGCTATTTATAACCCGAATTATGAATAGAGATTTTAATACGTCGGCGTCAGCATTTTCAGTAACGTTTTCATTGTGACTTACAGGCAATTTACTCGAAAATCTATTCGGGGCACATATTACACAGCGCGGCACACCTGCCAAACACTGTATCATCTGTTGCGATATATAACCCGATCTATGTCCCCTCCAATCATCTCGCTTCTAATCAAAGATTTCTATATTTAATCGCATCCGTGTATCTACATATGTCTATGTACCAGTATGATGTGAGCAGGTGACAATATATCTTATTTTCTAAAGTTTCATCGGTTATGGATGCATTTCAAGCGAAACGAAAATCGTCTGAAGTTTGAGATACCTACATACCAATTTATGTTGCGTACACTTCTACCACATATCTACCAATTAAAATTTATTTTCTTCTCCTTTTTAATTATTTATTTATTTTTTCAAATTCGGTCGAAAAGTCACAAAGGAAAATACTTTTTTTTGTATATTGTATATCTTAGTCATTAACTATATTCGTGTCAACTATTCCTCGGCGGTATAAAGTGAAACCTCATTTTGGTTAATATGATAATTTAAAAGAGTTTGGATTAAAAATTTGTTTTTTTTTTTTTAAAATATACTTATTATTAGTCTATAAATGTAATTATGTATTAATACACGGTGAACGCGTTTAAAATGCATCGACTTTTTGACACATTCATCAATCGCATTGTTAACGATTTCTGTAGTAATTAGACACATTTTTTATACGTTTATTTTTCTTAAATCTCGCGAATTTTAGAATGAATGGCATCTATAAATTCATATAAATGTATATATAATAATTTTATTCCATTTACTGTGTATGTGGAATTTATTTTTTGTTCGTGAAGAGATGATTATATATTTGAGTTCCGTTTTGTGTTTTCTAATAGCTACTTTGAGAATTTATCAAGAAACAACAGACGTGGTTTCTGCAAATATGTCCGGAATATAACTCTTGTTGATGACGGTAATAATTTTATATCAGATTCTATTCATATTTGTTCTCACAAGCTCTACCGTGTAGTAAATTATGATAAAGTTGACAAAACACGGTTTTATGAGAATATTTTATATGAAAAATCGTTAGAGGAAATCTGATTATTAACGTCTTTTCAATTTTCTGTATTTCCGTATTTTTTTTTTTTTTTTTATTTTTTCGGTAATGTTGTCGAAGAAACCGCAAATATCAGGATTTAACTTTAGAAAACGAGCCCATTAAAAACCTTTTCATTTCGCCATTTGATCCCGATGTTTCCACCCCCTAACAAAAATCCATTACCGCTGTTTTTGTTTGTCTGCGTTCAGAAACACACGATAAAATCACAAACCTATAAATATTCCACAAGAAAACATTATTTTTCTTTAAGTAACGGCCACAGTGCCAGTAAAAACCTTCCCTCCAGTAATTAAGAAATGTATTTAAAAAATGAGCAGATAGGAGAAAAGTTGCTGCCATATATATCCTTTATATTTTATAGGAAATTATTATACACCGAAAAAAAGAATTCGTAACATCGACGACGACATACATTTCTTATTTCTTAACTGTTTCACATAAAGTTGTTTTTTTACAAAAAAGCCTCCAAGCGCTTTGTGATAACTTGTATTTTGGATTCGTAAACAAACAATTCTCCTTATTTCAAGATATTTATACCGAGGAATAATTAATGTTAGAATGATAAACCACAAATTGTAGATATGATTAACAAAAAAGAAGGAAAATCAAATACATTGTTTCCGAAAACAAAAAGGAATCTCTAGAATGGAAACAGGATAATACAAAAAGAAATTACAGAGTTTAGATATGAAATGAAGATTGTATCTATGATTGTCTCCAAAAAATAAGTATCGAAATTACTCATGAACCATCAAAAAGATCATTATACAAATAATTAAATTGTAGGAGTATATATTCGGCGTAGAAAGCTATGTGGTTAGAAGGTAGATAGATAATCTAAAAAAAAAGAAAAAGAACGAGCAGGATATTAAAAGAATGAAAAGAGCAAAATAAAAATATTAAATAAGCATGGAGATTAATAGTTGACGAGGTAAAAGTTTATCAAAATCTCTGAAAAAATGCAGGGAAATAAATTTAGAAATCTACAGTCGATTACGTTGAGATCAAATTTTGTTTTTATTAAATCGATCAAAAATATATAAACGAAACAAAAAATTTCATCACATTTATAAATATTATTTAGAATCAGTTTTCCTTTTTTAAAAATGAAGTATAGATCGAAAATTACATATTATAGTTGTAGATACGAACAATTTTTCTCGGTGTATGGAATCTCTTATACATTTTATAGGAAATTGCCTTATGTTCCATTTCGCTTTTGGTTTTTTAAATACGCCGCGATACGATCTGTTTTTCCTCTTCGGCTTTTACCGATTTTACGCTTTGTTAAAGAGGAAAAGAGAGACAAAGACAAAGAATCTTACGTTTTAACGTTGGCGATAGGAATTACAGACGGGACCTTATGTTCACTTTTCTCTACTATAATCCATACTTATTACTCGTGTTTTTTAACTTTTTTTTTTTTACTTTATTCCTCAAAGATAATTCAGCGCGGAGCTCCTATAGATTCTAGTTTTCTTGATCAATTTAACAGACACCGCTTTAGAAATACATTTTTAATATTTTTTCGTTAAATTTTATTCACGGTATGTAATCGTTTGGAGGATAATTACTCGTATATACATTTCCTTATTTTTTCCTTATTAGGGTAATCCTGACAAAGTCCACGCTAGGAACACTCAGATTAACTTTTCTTTTGATTTTCCTGATTGTATGCTTGCAAGAAATCTCTCAAGATCACTCGAGGAGTTTCTATGATAATTAAAACTATTTTTTTAAATAACGTTTTATTTGTTTAAACTTTTTACCTCTTACATACCATGCCAGATCACATGCGTCAATCCTTATAATAAAATCATACCTATAAGGATAATCTAATCGGTATCCCGCAAGAAAAAACCTGAGCAGAAATTTTTTCGAAGCAATCCTGAATCCTGAGTAAAGTAATCGTGATTACGTCCGTACGAGGTAATCACAAAAATCGCACTTATTAGTGATTTGCGTTACGTCCTCATCAGGTCCTTGTCGGATTATTATCCTGACTAACCTTACCGGGTTTATTAATATTCTTATCTTTTTAATCGAATATACGTGATAACGTGTAACTATTTATTATATTCTATATGCGAATAGTTTATTTGCGTAATTTCCTGTAAAATGTGAATCATCCAGACCGAAAAGATGATATTTTACCTACGATCGTTCGGTCTGTTATAACAACTGATTTACGCTTAATTATATAAAATTTATAATCACTTTACTACGCTCTATATCAATCCACCAAGTGTACCGAAATTAACTGTTTGGCAATAAAACACGAATAT
Source organism: Diorhabda carinulata (assembly GCF_026250575.1). NCBI lineage: Eukaryota > Metazoa > Arthropoda > Insecta > Coleoptera > Chrysomelidae > Diorhabda > Diorhabda carinulata. Next base: position 195,503 of record NC_079465.1, read on the forward strand.
ACGACAACTTTAAATCACAAACATATTTATAATTTTCTAGAAATACGCGTAATGCACGTATTAGCCAGCGACTACATCGACTCAATATCTCTATCTGTTATTAGGTACCTATTTGTTGTTTTGCAGGTGACGGAAATCGTTGTAAAAAAAAAAAGCTAATAGAGGTTGCACATGTTCGTCGAGAACAATTTTTATGTGTGACAATTACATATAACATATTACTGACGAAATAAAAAAAAGAAGACGTCGTCGAAGAGGGCTACGATACGATATGACGCGAAGAGAACGTAAAACTCTTCAAACTCGAGTCGTTCATAGTGTTCAGACAAGTGAAGAGTTCTCGGTCGACTCGGATGAAGTGCGTTCTAATGAGCAACGCTCCAGGCCAGCCTCTACTCCGATGAACACAGTGTACGTACGGGCGATCTTCTCCTAATCACAATAAAAACAATATCATTACGACAATCGAGAAGTGTTCTCCCTATCAGTGATGTCGATTTAAAATTTTTACGAAAGGACCCTTTTTGTTTTTCTTCTTCTAAGTATATATTTTTATAAATGAATTGCCGTTCGTTGGTCTCGCTAAAACTAATTTTGGTCATGAATTATTTGTGGTTTAAAAGATGAATACCTACCTACATATGAAAATGCTCCGAGCTGAATCAAAACAACAATTTTGTTTTACCTTGATGTTCTGTCGCAAATCGAATATCTGAACGCACCCATAATATTTGACATTTGACAACCAACTATATGTAGATTGATAGTGTTGTCGCAAATCCATTCACACCGAGCATTTATTTTATTTGTTTTAATAATAAAAAGGATTCCTTTGGTTTGTTTTAAATTTATTTTATGCAAAAGTTTAGGTCCTTTGTTTATTTTTATCTTTTGTAATAGTGTTAATCCGAACGACGAAACTGATGATCCCGACTAATAAAGCAAATTCTTACGAGCTGTCAGTCGAAAATGGAGGAATTATCTAAACTTGATTAAAACCGAAGTCACTAAAGGAAATCTGTAGACACTTGAATATACATTAGAGATTCTTGGAATGTGTTGAATTATCTGATGAATGAAATGATTAAAATAGTTGAAATTCGGTAACCAAAATAGAAATATCTTTCTATTGACTATAAATTATTGAATATATTTGTTTCAAAAATTATTTCGAAACTACAAGTAACGAGATTGGTAAACGAATATTCGAAACGAGTAGACGATGGTGACGGCCATTCTGTATAATATTTCAAAACAAAAGTAAGATATAATTCAATTGAAAATCGATTTAAAATTATCATTATCGTACAACTAATGAAATATGTATTTTAATCGTCTCGATTTTAGGTCTGTTCATACAGATAAAAATTGTCGAAAATTATATAAAAAAAAAACTAATTTTAAAACAGAATAGACCTAAAACGAAGACGATTTAGAAACATAAACATATCGAAAGAAATAAGAAATGAAATGAAATATATATATATATACGTACGAACGGACTATATTTTCAACAGATTTTCGTTCGTACTACTTATATAAGTAATATATGATTACCCATTTATTATAAAATAAGTCGGTATTCCCTCGACTACGACACTGATTTTTCTGTAGGTACACCTCTTTTCTCTCTATCCACGGTTGATTTGTTTTCGACTGGGAAAACACTTGTAATGACAAACACTTGAACGGAAAATGGAAAATTGGAAACCGTGGATGGATGACTACGTCAATCTGAAAAAGATAAGGGTCATACTTTGTCAAAGATGAATTGATTCTTGACGGAGCCGCCGTCGCCGCTCGCGGAAATATTTTGAGTAGTTGACAACAACGAACAAAGTTTCGTAATAAATTTCGTCATTTGCTATTGTCATTTACTGATAAGAGGTTTTCTTAATAAAAGAAAAATTCAATCGAATAAATTCGAAATGTGGAATTGATGATCTTTTCCCCAAACAAACGGCGTTTCTAATTAACTTTTAATCTTCATCAATCACCTTTAAATGTTAGGTTAAGAAGATATTGCAGAGGAGTTTAACATCGATATATCTACCATTTCATTACGATTGCCCCTAAGTTACCATACTAATTACCTTATAAATCTATGGGACAATACAAGTTTCGATTTAGAACATATTATACAGGACCGTATAATAGAATTGTTCTTGATTATATTTCGAAACGTACAGTTCCTGGGATGCATCCCAGATAATTTGGTATCAAAACTAAACGTAAATGGCGATAATACCAAACACTAAACAGGAACAAAAACTAATGTGCGTGGAACATTTACGAAATTTAATTTTCCAGTCCAGCAAGTTTTATTGCAAAAATGTTGTACGCTGGTCACTGTCTGAATAAATGACGATATAAGGCCCTTTTTACTGCTTTTGATCAACACTATTAACAGTTTAGGTATATGTACACCCTGCAATTAGGGGAAACTAATTTCGGCGCCGAAATTGCAAAATTGTGAAACTATTTGATTATATTTGTCAGATTAGGCTCGGAAACGTAATGAAAAACGTTTTTTTTTTTTGTTTTCACACTATAAAATTTTAACATCAAATTGAAAACGGCTCTTAACGACCTAACGATCTATAGAAATTTCAATAATTATATATAAACAATTTCCGTGTTCGTTGATATAATATTAATTCGAAAAAAAATATATTAATGCACATCAAGACGTATCCTTAATGACTACTACTATATCCAGTATTTGTTGTATGGGGATAAAAAAAAAAAAATAAAAAGTAATCAGTCTTCAAGTTCATATAAGGTACCGTCATTAACATTGAAACATCATAAGTACTAATCAAAAATAAATTTTGATGAATCGAATTCTTCGACATGGCACACGCAGGTGTTTTTGAATGACGTCCGGATGCCCTTAAAAGCGATTAAGGCATTTTGCGGTTTTTATTGGTAAATCGTGTCTACTTTTGAAGAATTTTGATTGTTCGTTACGACATCTCCATCGTCATCATATAAAACATTTTTTTTATCATTTGATAAAAATTCCAGTTTCGCGAGAAAAATGTACGGATACGATGAATTAATTAGCGTAAGTTGCATAACAATTTGAAGATAGTTTCATAACGATTACCTATATTCGTTTTATAGTCGAATGGTCCGCTAAATCACAAGATCTCACCCTATCAGACTTATTTTTACGTAATTATTAGAAATCTAATGGAAAGCACCAATAAGGAAGAACATTATAAATATAAAATTGCGAATAATTGTTTAGAATTGTTGATAATTGATCAAATTAACAGCTGATCCGCAGCAGTTTAAGTGACACAAAAATTGTGACAGGTAAACGTGGTACAATTTATAATTTTTAAGAGCTTTTAAGTATCGAGCAACAGTGAGAAGTTTTGTTAATCAAAACAAGTATCATTTATTTATAATTTAAGAACAAAGAACCCAAACCCGCAGAAAATAACAACAATAATTAACCCACTGTCAAAATGGCAAAAATATGAATCATATTCACATAAAAAAATTAGTTACCAAAGATTCGTCACTTTAATTCATTAACGCGTTTCACATTTGTCAATTTAAATTTAAAACGTTTTTCATTTGAAAGTTACTTTAAATACTTTTAGGGTTAAACATTACAATTCGAAAGTGACGCCAAGACATTAAAGATACAAGCTTCTTTCATCAACGTAACGGACATTTAAAGTAAACTTTCAGTTATTATGATTATAATTTAATTTGATTACGAATCTTTCAAACTCGAAACGTAGTACACTGTTTATATCATAAAAATGTAACCAAAAACTTGGAAGAAGAAGAAGAAGAAGTGCTTGCTTTTTTAGGTTAGACGGTAACCGTTTATCGAAAAATCTTAAATCTTGAAAATAATATTGTGTTCGAAAGATCTTGATATTTAAATTTTATAAATTTAATTGTTGTTGGTCGTATTTAAGACTATAAAGGAACGTGATGGTTCATAAGACACGATTTTATGCAAAACTTTATAGGTAACAACAAATCTAGAATATCGCTTTCGAGCAAACGAAAGGAATTCGTAAAATGTGTTTCGATAACAAAGTAGTTTTAAATTATTAGAAAGATCGTTAAGGAATTCGGTTTCTCCGTGTAGATACCAACAACTAACTTTATAGCGTATTTGCATGAAAATACGTAATTTCGTAACGAAACATGTCAGCAAATATACCGGAAAACAGGCAGACGCATTAATTAGTGCGTTTTCAATTGAATCTGGTCGCCAATTTATAAGTGTCATTTTACATTCTCTTCGTAGCTGTTTGCTATTTATTTATATAATTTCCTGAATTCCTAACAATACACACGACGAATATTACCGAATACCGATTTAGGTTATTTTAATGGAATGCATTTAAATCTGGATACAGGTACACGTCGATTATGGAATGGTATTCAACAACTTTATTACCAATCATCTATTTTATTATTACTGCGTTCGACTATGTAGGTAAATCTAATTGCACTCGTAACTGTATTCGGTATCGTTGGGGAGTTGTTTCGATGTCCCTGCATTCGGTTGAATCCACTTTTTGGATACATCATATGAGTTAGCTACCTCATATTTCCTCTTCATTAACTGATAACAGTTTTTTTTTTTTTAAATAACAAGAACGGATACGTAAAATCACCTTCAATTTACTGTATAGGTATAGGAATTGTGGGTGGAATTTAGGGTTTAAAATGTTGTTTCATTAGGCTTATCATTAATGGGTTATATAAGCAACATTATTGCTATATGTTTTGCATAATTGCTTTCCAAGTTGAGACTGTTGAGAGTGGTACATTGTAAGGAGTTACGATCATATCTAATATGTTCGTAAGTTGGTGAATAAATTTTCAGATGTTGCATAATAAGTTGGCGTATTAAGAAAACCATTCGAAGATTTTGATATTTTACAACAGCTTAAGCATATTCCGCGTTGAATCGGTTGTCACGGCGGAAGCACCGAAAAAAAAAAAAAATAAATAAATAAAATAAAATAAAATATCCGCATAATAATAAATCCTAGCTCGGTGTCGGATGCCGGCATTTTTCGAGTGTGCACAGATAGATAAATTTGCACATATACACGAAAATAAAAATACACACATAATTTATTTGAGCGGGTCGGGCGGGCGACGATTTTTAAGAAAAGCCATCACCTTAAGTAGGCGCATAATTCATATTTCAGGGTTTGAACATTTTTTGGGGGTGAGAGTGCTCGGTGGTGGCGTGCAGAAGTAGAGAGACATGAGGTGAAGGCGCAAAGAGAAATATTGCGTGTCTTTCTAATGCGCGGATAACTAATGATAATTTAGTAGCTGTTGAGCTCTCAAAATTACCTCAAATTTCCTCTAGAAACACATTTTTTTCAAAACAATTTTAATTACCACTTCTTAGTATAATACGTGTCACCTATATAAGGTACATTGCTTTTCGCAAATCACCTTATTACGGAGTAAGATATCCTTCATTTTATAACGCATCAAAGTGATATACTTCAAGAACAATACAATCATACATAACTTCTCGATGCCGTGCTTGTAGAAGGAATTATCTTTTGTGTCAAAATAGGCTTTCTTCTTCATTTAAGCCGAATGTGGAAGTAATTCGTTCAATTTAACCATCATTGCCATCGATGTGAATCGGTGAATCGTCTTGGTGAAACAGTGGTTTTTTCTTCGACGTTTTTCCTCGATTTTTTTATTCAAACAATCCAACAACTCTATGTTTCACCCTTTTGGAGATAATCTATGAACAATATTTCAAACTACTGAACCCATAACCTTCCCAGCTGTTTGTTGTACCTTCGGACGCTTCCGACGTGGTTCACGTCAATTATGTGACATTGTGACATTTCGACGCAAAAAACTGGTTTATTACGTGTAAATATGGCCAAAAATGGCTCCGAATCATCAACGCGTTGTTGTTTTTAAAAAAATAAAAGTAGCTTCACTCAAATAACTGTCATTTTTTTCTGACTTTCGATCGATATGTCATGAAATTTGACACAAAGTCTTTTGACAGTTGGTACTTCGTAAACGTCATACGGATTTTACAATAGTAGCGCCATCTGTGTGTTAGTCATACGACTTATCGCATCATCAGATTGCTAAATGTTGAGATCGTGTTCTAGGAAGGCTTTTCAGTACATTAGAAGATTGAAAATCCACGATTTTTAGATCACCACAGAGAAAACCGAAATTATAACGTTATTAAACATAAATATGGCGTCTAATATAACATTGTGAATTTTGCTAATTTCTTAATCAAATAGTATAGGTTTCAATGAAATACGAATGGTAAAATTTCTAATCTATCGTCATAAATTCCAATCCTATATACTATGGAATTATCAGTTTATTAAGGGATGTCGTATTTACAAATTGACTAAATTGTTATATTTATAATAAATTTGGAATTAAGGACGCCGTAAAATCCGTAAACAGCTTGCGAAACTGTACTTGTACCTAACTTTAGAAGGAAAAGTGAGTTTGTCTAGGAATTTTGATAAAGCAATTAGCGTTGAGTTGTTTCAACCACCTGTACATAATAATTAAACAACATTCGTTATCAAGCCCCCTCTCAAACTTAATAGGGAGTATCAATCAACAAATTTCATCGTTTTTGAACGTGTCGCCAATATGAACTAGAGTGCAAGTAATCTAATCGAAATATACGTGGTTAATATTATATTGTACTCAGATAATCGATGCCTCGTACTGCTTTGATATTTTATAAAGGTTTATCTGTATCTATTATCGTTTATCCATTTTTCTTCGTACTATCTTCTGAAAAACTTTTTTAATACATTCCCATTTAAGTAATTGACAATGTCCTCAATTCGAATCCAATAGTACGTAACTTCTGGTTTGAATCTGTATCCGCTTTTTAGCAAAATTATAACGTAAGATTCTATTTATGAAAACATTTCTATTATTTGTCAAAGATGATATAAATATTCAGACGTTTATCATTTCCTGTGACATAAAACAAGGTGACTTCTAACCTATAAATCTAAATTAACTGTTAGGTGTCTTGAAACTAATGCTGACATTTATTTTTCTTTCCTTTTTCACTAAATAATTCGAACATCTCGTTGTAAATAGTTGAAAAGAAAAAAAAAAAAAAAAAAAAAACACAGAAGAGATGCGTAAATTACTGGGTATTCAAAACAATCCGAAACTACGTCATAGAAATTCTTTGGATATTATTCAAAATTCAGGAAGAATTTAACGACATTATCGACAATGAATGGCCGCGTGTATCGTCGACACAAACTGAAATAGAACAAAAATTCGATGTTTAATAAAATATGAAGAACACGTCGAATTTATTCATCACCATATTCGAAATATGTAACAGGTATACCTACAAGGTTTATATTCAATTGCAACTTTGAAATTTATTAGAGATTTAAAGAAAAAATGCCGAAACGTCGGATGTATTGAGCTCTAGTTCCATTAATATATTTACCCCTTTATAATGTGGACTCAAAGTTATTTTATAAAGCAGTTAGCAAGAAGAAGACGTTTAAAAACCTTAAATAACTTCTTGAAGTTATTGAGCAGATATTAAATTAAGAAAAATTCGGAAATTGCAACGTTTGTTGATCTCTTCTGCTTTTAACTTCTTTTAACAACGTTCTCAGATTTGTATGCTGAAATATAACATAAAGTAAATTGTCTTTATTATGCTAGTATGATTATTAGGTGCATGATCTTCACTATAAAGAGTTTTTTCTAGTAGAACGAATTAGCTAATTTAATTAATTAACCTTGAAAGTGTCGGATCAAATCCAAATTGATATGATATATCACATAAGTACTTCATTTTTTTTAGGAGTTTTCGTAAATATACTAAAAAGGAAAGTAGACACTTAAAATTCGATAGAACTGTTGATGATTCCTTTATCTTTATCTCATTGTTTCTTTTTTCTAGTTTACAACGTAAATAAATGTTTATTACCGGCAAATGACATGTACATGTCAAATAAAATTCAGATTTGTCCGAGTTTGTCAGTTCGTAAAGTGTACTGAACGGCGCACACGAAAAATTACGACCTGACGCATTCCGATGAAATTGAAATAGCCAAAACAAATACTATCTACCGAACCGCTAAAAATACCTTTAAATATATCCAATAGGAATTCAAAAGAGACACTAAGCGAAACAGATGCGGACTTGATACCTACCTACTCGACAGAAACGTTCCGTAAAAATTTTATTATTTTATTACAATCGATTTTTTAAGAAAAATTTCATGAATGTTGTAAATACATCCCTGTAAAAACTAAATTTACACGCATATTCTATAAATATATCATTAACCATTTATCTTTTCAGTTTAAGTCGTTGTTGATGATTCGAAAAAATCGTCGTCAGTGTCGAAGGAATTCAATAAAAAAAAAAAATAAAACAGAAAGATAAAAAGGTAGAAATTCTCGTAAACTACAGACAGGAATATATATTGGTTTTAATACGAAAATGTGTTTATAAATATCTGAATCGGTGTCATATTTTTCACTTTTTCTTCTTTGAAAAACGCCCCGGTTGATATTTTTAACTAGAAATTCCGAAAAAATATTGAGTCGAATCGATATACGAGGTCTGGCTATTAAATAACGAGACTGCGCCTCTAGAGAGCACCCCTAGACGGGTGGGATAAAAAACGAGTAGTGCTTTGGGCATCCAGATATTTTGTCCCAAAACACTTTTTCGTCACCACAACGTTTCAATCTCAAATTTCTCGTTAAATTGAGAAAAAACTCCGACTGAGTGATATAACTTGTTGTTTTTGAGTAGTTTAAACACTTTAGTTAGTGCCGAAAGATTATTGAAGCACCCAGGTCGCCCTGTGATAATTTCAACTCCAGAAACAGTGACCAAAATCAACCAACTTGTGCGTCCACATCGTAGATTGACCATCCGGTTAATAACCGAGGTTATAAACGCCGATGACCAAAAGCTCTAGCGTCAACTGGTCTGCTCAGATTTCCTTGAAAGGTTAGAAAAAAATCTTTTTCGAAAGGGACCTGATTGGAGTCGATGGAAGCGGGAAAACAAAGCTACTAAAGGCACACACCAAAGAAGACTTCCAGCACTACTTAGATCGATGGAAAAAACGTATGGAAAGGTGTGTGACGAGGGTACTAAAACCCTATTTCGTAACCAGTCTCGTTATTTAATAACCAGACATAGTATTTCTTTCAATAAAATGCGTAAACAGTTTTAAAAATAACCTTTTTCATTAAAATAAAGTGATATATACACTTAAAGTTTCGTTTGGGAGAGAGTAGCAACTCATAGAGCTGTTTAGAGACACTTCTAAACGTGTTCGATGGGATTAAGACCTAGTAATCTGACTGGTAACATCTTAAATGATAAATTCCATTTATCTCGATTTGGTCGAACATAATTCTTGCTCTATGTAGTCACTGAATTCGATTCTAAATTGTTCATGGAGCAAATCTATTTCTTGAATCGTCTCGTCCTTCAAGCTCTCTCCAAAATCTCACACGCCCTCGATAATGAATTTGATTTGAAAGAAACGTTTTCTCACAAAATATTGATACAAATGTTGGACGTGGCGTAAGATACTATACAGAATGAACCAAATAAGAGACAACATCTTAAGGAGATAGTCAATAATGTGATAAACGTTTTACATAATAGTAGTCAATCTACCAGACTTTTTACCTCGATGGAATTAATTTTCCTGTCGTACCGTTAATTGAAACTTGTTCGAAGTATTGCGAAGAAAAAAATTCATTATAAATTAGATTCTAATAATAAATTTGTACGTTTCGCAAACGACGTTGTATTAGTTTCGTTCGCGATTGTAAACGCATTGGAGGCGATCAGATCTAGTGACAGCATCGACAGGATCGTATGGAGAGCCTTCTCAGGGCGTCTCCCGTACCTCCGTCGCCTCGATGAGGCCACGTCGGGATGTTCCACGGCGTCGGCGTCTACAAAAATCGAACATCTATACTAGAATGCGCAAGAAGTGAGGTCGAGAGGTCAGAGGTCGGTAGGAGGAGAAGGGAGCATCGGTCCGCCGATCCGATGGACTTTTTTACGATACTCTTATATAACTATATATATATATAACATCCGAGGCTGGTGTTCGATATCGAATCTGCTGGCTTTACTGCGACGCTTCGCCCGCGCTCTTGGGACTATGTATATATATATATATATATACATAGATGATTTGGTATATAAGGTGTGTGTATATAAGGTCCGTATTGGTTCGATCGGTTTTCAATATTACGAGGAAAAAGGGTATCGGGGCGGGCTTTGAAATCCGATTGATAGGTTGGAGGTGATTGGGACGGTTTGGAGAAAAGAGGAGTGGCTCTTTTCGTCTACAACATTTTTTTTTCTCGCTCCAGACTAATATTTATCGAAAACACTCTTTTTATACTAGATGAATCGCTTCTTTTCTATCCTACAGGTCTAATTCAATCCATATTTAATTAGTTTCATGATTATTATATTCATTCATTCATCTTAACGTTAAAGGATTCAAGGATTAGTTTAATTGTTGTTCATTTTTAGAGAAAAACTGAATAAAATCAGAATGGCTGTCTTATTACAACAGAAATTGTATGTGTGTTGTTTATATCTATCCAAATTTGAACTCGTTCCGGCTTTTCAAGTCCTCACTAAACTTGTTTTAATTAACGCCATGCTGAAATTTTGTCTATGGTAATAATTTAGTAACTTTGGAAACTATTTATCTATGATTGAGTGTTTAAATGTGATTCGACTGACTTGAAATAGATCCGTTAAAGGAAAAACCGCTTTCTCCTTCATAATAATATATCTTTCATTCTTAGTACAACTTCTGGTTCTTGTCGAAAAAGTCCTGAAGACACCATCAAGAAAACGCCATTTAAAAGGAGGATACCAGACATTTTTCTAGTCACGGATGCAACCTTAGCTCCACGGGTCGCATTTTGGATTAGACAAACATTATTTTTTAATTATTTGGTAGTAGTCGTCCGAAAATTCTGGTTGAGTGATTAAAAATCACTTCAAAACATCTATTTTTTCCACAAGAATCAACTATTTTTTTATGTAAAAATATTGAAATAAAAATATATCTATGAGAAAGTCAAAAACAGTTTATCGATTTAAAAATTATGTGAATGAAACATTTTTTAAAGTTGAAATAACTATTCGCCAGCTAGTTTTTTCCTCAGATATTTATCTAGACTCTAACCAATCCAAAGTTCCGTTTCTTCTAAACTATTATCAACGAATGCAATTTTTCTTATACTTATTTGGTGGTATTTATACCACTGGTAAGTATGGATTTATATCAAGAAAATATCTTCGGTCCCCTTGAAATAAGATACCTCATTATAAGACGGTATATCCCATCACTGCCGTAACATAATAACTAAACGTTAGCGCCGTAATGAACACACACATCTTCATATTTAACTGATTTAAGAGGAGGTGTTAATAATAAATTGTCGAGATTGTCTGCACGATCATATTCACTCGTTGATGTATTTAAAAATCTGTGTCATCGCTTGGATTATGAAATTGAACATAATATATTGATCGAATTAGGTAAAATAATTAAAAAAATATATATATATATATAAAAGTCGAGATAATTAACTGTTTTTCATATGATTTCGTAATTTTTGTTTATTTTTATCAGTTCTCGAAGTTATTGCACGCTTTTTCTTTCTCATTTCTCATTTTCTGTTCATCATCATAAAAATAAATGTGTTATCGCATTAAAAAATAGTTAATACAAGTGCACAATTACCCTAAAACTTCCACCCCTGACTGACCGATACCCGATCCAGGGAATCTCGATTTATCTATTCGTTTTTGATAATTCCAAGTCTTGTTTCTTATCAAGCGCAATTAATTAAATCCTCTCCGATATACCTGGTATACATTTTAGGAAAAACCAATACACTTACACGTGAAATTCACTATATATATAATAGGTACATATAAAGATGTTACTTTCGTAATTAAAATAAAATACAACAGGTATATAGTATACATTATATTTCATATTTCGATTCCAATGTGACGTCACGTTGTTTGAAAGATATCTCGCGTACCTACACCTAGGTATGTGTGTCTGGCTATCTGACGATAACCAATTACCGTCTTCAGAAACTGATTTAGTATGAATATTGCATTTTTTATTATATAGTTACACATGTTTTTCTAACAAAAACCTTTCTATTTTTGCATATTTTAAACAGTTTTCCATACGGCTTTTAACTTATTTTTCGAAATACTTAAATCGAACGATTCCATTTAAATTACCAAATTGATTTAACGGACATTATTATGTAAATTGACTACGTTACGTGTCTATTGTTATTTCCAAAGCTTTTTTTTTTATTATTTTGCTAGATTTTTCCTGTTATAAATTAACGTAGTCCGGAAAAGTGCATTTGCATTCAAATTCGCCCTGGCTAAAATATTATATAGATTCTTCCATTCAAATTCCTTCCATTTCCGTATTCGGTTAGCTGATTTTCTTTTGTTTTAATCATAACATCCCCCCTATTTCGATACTTAATTTTCCTCGGTGGTTTCCACTACGTCTTTGTCACAAATTAATTTTGAAACTAAACTAAATTTTTAATAATTTAAATACCGTCACGATTCTATAGAAACTAGAAAGTTATTAGATAGTTTATGAGGTTGAAATTTCAATTGTAAAAGCATATTAATAAAACTTGGAAAAGCGCATACCTATATAAAATCGATATTTTCCAGTCACGTCGGTCGTATGTAAAAAGCAAAACTACAGATGACACATCCAGGCTGCGAACGATGACGAGTGATGCGTCTCTTCTATAAAGATACCTACAATATACTCCGTCTGTATATTTTCCGTATCGTTTTCTCAATTTTCCTTTTATTATCTCGAACCTGATCCAGACAAACCGAGTTAGATTTTGTTCCAGTGAGATACGTTCAGACGAGAAAATGATTTGCCGCTACAATTATTATCGACCAAGTTCGTAATTCTAATGAAAAATCTAACAGTTAGTACTTCAACGTTTTTTCCACACTTTCCATACCGCGTCATTATTCCAGCGGTATTAGTCTGGTAAAATTCGTATTCTTATACAAAATAAATTAATACTGGATGAAATAATTAATTATAGATACAATTCAAGTCGAAATAAATTTAATTTAACGATTCGTAAAAGTGAAATAAAATCTGCAGCCAATTCGCATTCGCCATTTTTAACACATTTTGAAAATTCTAAAAAGACGAAAATTGAAATAATGAATGTGACTGCATTTACTTGCATTTCCGCGCCCAACAATTTTCTTTCGGTAATACATAGAGACAGTCATTAACTACAGATATAGATTGGAATCTATGAGAAATATTTGGCATATGATCAAATTTGGAAAAGTGACAGTGCGGCAATTATGATCCGAAACATCGTCTTGATAAAACATCATATTGTTCTAATCAAAATGCAACTGTATTTTACTTGATTTCACGCCAAAACATCTGAATATTCACGATCTGATGATTTTTTCTTTCAACCAAATTTTCTTTTTCATTTCGTTGCTTTGATTGTTTTTTTTTTTGTCCCGAATGAAGAGTGAAGCCTACGCTTCAAGAATTTTGCTTCGTTTTTGTAAAACTCTGTTCAAGCATTTTCCAAAACCGTTTTTTGTGTTACCAATGCGGTAGGACACATCTCAAACATTTCAAAATTGATATAATTTGCGAAGTACTATTTGTTAGAAGTTTGTAAAATAAGATACCTACCAACTGCCTCTCGTATAACTCAATTCGAAGCAATTTTGGTGTGTTGAAAATTTTTATTGGAACCTACTTATAACTTGGAAATACGCGTCGTAACATGCATTCGTGGCACACAATGGCATTTCAAAAACTAATGAGGATTTTTTTAATTGCACAACAAGTAAGTACTTACTGATGTCAAACGGAATATGCACAATGTTATATGGCATATAGTCCCCGAAGGTGCTCTTTGCGACAGCAACGACAAGAGGATTACGATGACGGGGACAAGAAAAGAAACAAACACGGTTGGACTCGAGATTATTCGAAAAAAAAAAAAAAAAAAAAAAATAGGTAAAATATAATTACGGATACTTAACTTAAATTAAAAGTATTTGTTCATATTAGTTCCAAAATACGCTTTTCTTATTTTTCGATTTTGACACTCGTGTGATTATATTTCGAAATTTTCTGGCACGAAATAACGTCTTACGTTTGTTTTTTTTTTTTAAATATTCTTATTATTGTTTCTTGTAGATGTCTTAATTGCACTACAACTCGTGACGGGGATATTTTAGGTAAATGAAAAGGTAGTCCGAGTATATATATATTCGCCAATAGTATTACTTGGAATGTAGTACCTAATTTACACTTTGTTAAAATGGAGAATCGTTTAAATTGAACATTAAGCTGTTAATGAACAATATACAATAAAAAAACGAATTTTAAAAATATGCGGAACCCGTAATTGATTAAAATTCTTCCTCCTAATATCGCCACAACCCTTACATTAGATTAGGATTAGGATAAAAGTTTATCCAGATATCCAGCTTTAGTACTAACTCTTGGAATGTCGACTGGGAGGTCTTCTTGAAGTGGTTTCTCAAATATCGTCGTTTCGAATTTCGCGAATAACCTAAATTTTCAAATCCTCGCTTTTAGCTTTGCTTAGGCTCATTTATACAGATTGTTTATGTCAAAATATTGGATGAAATGTATAACAAACGTCCAATTAATTAAATCCAATAATAAATACAAATTATAAGATACCTACCCTCGTCTACTTATAAGGAGATACCTACTAAGGGTAGGTGTGTAGTCCGTTCCTGTCAACGTACCTACGACAAACGCCAAACTAAACAAACTTGCTCGAGTAGTTTCCTTAGAGCTAAAATAGAGTCAAGTGCTTTGAATCGTATAGCAAGAGTGCGAACAATTGAAATACGTTGTATTTTCACGTGTTTCTTAATATTCTTTTGTTTTTTCTATTCGCTATTTGTGGATGAGGAGATTTCTTTTAAGGTTGTCGGGCAATTGCCGCTTGTCTTTCGACGCTTGTTTTTTTCCTTTTGTTTTTTTTTTTTTTTTAATTTCGAGATTTATGCGAAGACGTTCCGTTGATTTTCACCAAGAAATCACGGACAGGAGGGTGCACATATACCTATCCCAGAAAGTGGTATATTCGATTTTCTATAAAATATTAAAATAAGAATATTTTCGACAATCCCTCGTAGAGAAAAAACAAATAAATGAATATAATATTATCAGATGATACGGATAGATACTTAAGTATAAATTATAATTTGTCAATAAAACTTTTGAGCGAGATTTAATATACATTTTCCCGGGCTAGGACGTGGAGTTTGCAAGGATCCGGCTTGCACATATTATATAAGAGAGAAATCAATCGTTCGCACACCCATATCGTTCTTTCTCGCTCTATCCCATCTCTCAATAAACGCCCGAGATGCATCGGTTGCGGCCTATAACCCGATATCTCCGATCACTACCTCCCACTCCCCGAGCGGCTATTGGCCGACGCTAAGCGCAGAATCGATACATAGCTATTCTATTGCTATAGATGACTACCTATCGAACCAATCGAGTAGTATATAGGGCATGTATAACTGGCCTTATATACCTGCGATGACGATTTTCACGTAATGGGTATCCGATTGGTCGATCCCCACTCCAATCAATAGTGATAACGAGTTATCTTTCGATAGTTTATGCTTCGGATAGGTGGTTATATCGAAATAATCCAAAAAGAAACGCTCGCCATACGCACGCAACGTTAAATAGGTACTTGAAAACAATCTTCGCATAGACACCACTCTGTTTATATAGTTAAATATAAAAGTTCCGACATATTTTTTTTAACAAGGAAACGTCAAGTTTAAACGATAATTGTTTTTATACGTTTATCAAATTTTTTTCATAATTTTGCTTATTTTTGTGAAGGAACTAGGTTCGAGTAGAAATTCCGTGGAATATTTTCGTAGTTTTATTTTTTGTGATACGAATTTTTGTGCAAAAACTTTATCTATAACTACCTACTTATTATATGTTTATTATATTTCAACTTTGAAGCAGTGTATCTCGATAATTTATCGTTTTTTGAAACTTTTAGTTATTTCTAGAATTATACGTCGAATATCTCGCTTTCAAAACCTTTCGTTTTATAATTTTAATACGTTTCCTCTAAAAAGCTATACGATAATAAATTTTTCACGAAAATACCTTCTAATTGATTTGATTTATAGTAAAATACGTAAAAATAAAAGAAAAAACTGTTAAAATATATTAAAAATTATGAATAGAGACAAGCTTTTGAGAAAACTGATCCGAATCTGCACTCGGAAAATCCCCACCATATTATTAAATTCCTTTCTCGATTTTCATTTTCCATTGTAAGCATTAACCGAACTAAGTTTGTGGTCTGTAATAGTATCTACTAACTTCCTTATAGTGTCTCTAATCAAGTTCACACAAGAGATAATCGGTACGATAGTAAACATAAACGTTTGCGCCCCCGGAATAACCCCATAAAACGATTATTGATTAGACGATCTTCGTTACAGGTGTAATTTCGATTCGCCCCAGAAGGTCAGTTTATTTTAATGACATATCTCATCGCCTCCGGCCGCAAAACTCTTTTATTAAATACCCAATTATCCGTAATTTATTACGAATGATTGATATTTTATAAAAATCGTCACGTAAAAGTTATAAATGTCGATGCATTTATAATTGCGAATTTGAATATAAGAAGCGCGTGCATGCACTTTTCCACATCCACGGCGATCCGGCGATGGTTGTCACCCATCATAGTCTCCTTCCTCCTCATCGCGTCTCTCGCTTTCCTGTCGTTTCGCCTCCTGCCGCCTCCATCAGCGGATCGCGGCGGCAAACGATGGACAGCACAGACGACGAACGGCCCGGACTGATCAAACACTAGTTGTAGCTCTCTTGGATCAATAAAAGCGGAGAAAACCTAAACAACACACACACACCACAAGCGGTCGACGTCCTCTCCAAAAAAGGAGTGAGAGAGAAACAGAGAGGGACGTAGGGATAAGGAGTCCCCGATCTCGCGAAATTCACCCCCGGATTGAGAGATTGAAGTTCGGGATGTGTATGGCCTACTTTCCTTTCTTTTTTTTTTTTTCCTCATTTTATTTATTACGGTCGATATCTAACGGGAAATATTTGTTACATTGTTATTACATAACAATTTCACTAAAGAAACAACTTCAGATGTATAATTCGTTTTAGACTAAGATTTTTAACGTGGACGAAATGTGTCGTCGCAATTTTCTTTAAAAAATTTTTATTGATGTTTAGTTGGAGTTTCGAATTGGCGAAGTAACATACTTAAAAAATATCTTTTCATCATCCCCTAAAGCTTTTCGAATATACGAATATTCTACATAGTGCGACGGATTTTTTTCTGTTAATCTTTTGAACAAAAAATTTCTCATATACCTACGACTTTTCAAACACATTACCTTTGTGTATACGCGTATAGACAAACGAAATTGTCTGAATAATTGTTTTGTTGTTGAAAGCATTTGAAAATTTTTCATGTGTCACAACAAAAATTCCCGGTATTTTTCAACTTTGAACCTTCGGGGGAGGGTTCTAAGATAAAAATTAATTTCTGTGTAATGTTGTAGCCAGATATATTGTCAGTATTATTTCTTTGTCGCTTCGGTTTGGGGTGTTTTTATAAAATACAATAATACGTAAAAAAACACAGAGAGTTTTTTTTTTGTTTTTGAGATAAATGTCGTCGTGCGCGGAACGATATAGAACATTAACATTTATTAAACAAAAACGTATAAAATCCATTCAAATATAATTATCATTATTTTCACAGTTATCTGTCCACACTAGACCATGACTTTTTCCTTTATCTTATTTAACATCAAACATAGGCGTACCTATATAGCTAATTAAACAATAATAATCTATGTTTTACACGATTTTAATTTCTCGCAAGATCTAAATCATGTGTATGTGTATCAACGCTCCCACTAACATTTTTCACTTCTAGGTTCTTAACAAAACGTCAATTCTATGATATTAAGATAAAATCTTATAGAAACGACATTTTTTTTTTCCAATACGTCTGTTAAACAATAATCAAAATCGCGTGAAAGATTTGATATTATGTAGGTATGAAACAAAGAAAATAGTAATAACTGAAGATGAAAATGTCTTACAAAACATCTGAATGACAGTCATTTGGGTTGTTAACTCCTAGAATTGCAATCAATTGAATTTGATTATCTCTCGGAATGATTTATAACCAAGAACATACTCCTAAGAAATCGTTTTTACGGCCAATAAGATGATAACTACAGATGTAATCTCTATTGATCAATTGAGAAAAGGAAAAACACTATTTCGATGCGGAATTTGTGTCGAAATGCACCTTCTCGTCAATCTCCTGTTGATGCAGATATCTTTTTGTACATTTACTTTTAAATTTAAAAATTTATTACAAATTTTCTTACTTAAGAGGTTATAACACAGAATATAACCTTTGAATACTTAGTTGTTATTAAATGGAAACTGCATGGCGGATTTTCGACGCCAGTGCCGTCGGTGATACGTGGCATAACTAATTTATTTTCGCGGTTTATTTAAATTTACAATACGCAACGTATTCCATCCATTTCTGATTTAGCAATTTTCTGAATTTACTCACGATAAAATACGTTTTAGGACTGCGACACGATTTTTTACAAAATAATATTCGATTCTTTTGTAGGTTTTTCACACAAACGATAATTTGACGTCGAGCATCGTATTTTAAAAAATTCTTCCCATTTAAAAGACACATTATGAAAGCGTTTATGACAAATGATTGTTTATCTTGACAATTGACATTGTCAGTTAGCAATGACACATTTTTATTACACTAACGCCACGATTGGTAAATGGTTGAACTAACTATATGTTGTTGAAATTTAGATGCAAGTTGATTTTCCTACTATTGGGTATGTTTTATTTCATAACGTAAACATCACAAGAAGTTCCATAATCTCGTAAAATTGTGTTTGGAAAATCAAAAGAAATGATTATTAATTTTTGACAATTGACATCGTCAGTTAATAATGACACATTTTTATTACACTAGCGCCACGATTGGTAAGAGGCAGAACTAAATATGTAAATTTACATGCACGTCGACTTTTTCATTGGATATGTTTTGCGGGTTAAAGGATGAAATAATAAGTTGAAACGTCGAATTTCATGATAATTTGAAAAAGGATATCAACAAGAAAAATAGAGATGTAGTCGTAAGGATTATAGTTTAATAAGAAGTATAACATGTAAATTAACGTATATCGAATGACGATGAAAAAAAATTTTTTTTTGTCCGACTGCAGAACAGTCTCGAGAGATGTCGCGCGCCGATGATATATAATTAAAATTAAAATCGCCGTTGCGTGAAAAATGTAAAGAAAATGAACGTTCGGGTATGTTATTTTTTCTATTCTACTACAGTTTTATCGTTCGGACAATTAAAACTTTATCATCACGTTTTTGTTCCTTCTTCTGTGACAAAACCGAACTGGAAATAGTCTGAATAATATCGTAATTTTCTGTTCTATGATTACCAACACGTGAAACGATAATTGTTAAGTTCATGAGCGGTTTTTAGAACAATTACGACCGCAGGTACGATCATTTTTTTAAACCATCGACGTTTTACATAAAATATTAACAAAATTTTTTTTTTTTTTTTCTGTAAAGTAGCATCGAATTTTTATTTAATTTATATACAACGTGTATGGTAGAAAATCGCGTCGGCCGCACTTCAATTAAACTGCAAATGTGGAGAGGGGTGCGAAGGGGAGATTTACACTTGACCTAGAATAGGGGTTCGTGTTGGAGAAAAATGTGGGTCGCAGACCTGCTGTTGCTCCACTCTCGATAGCTAAAAGCCGACAACGACGGCGGGGTGTATATATATATATATATATACGGAATATGTGTGTCGAGTGTTGTATGGTTTTTTTTTTTTCATGTATCTACGTCATATAAAGTTCGTCGAACTTGCGATAAGGGTAAAAATACGTCAACTCTATAACAAAAATAGATTTATATGTATGAAAAAAAACCATACGATTTTCTATTATTATCGAGGAATTTACTACAAAATTTAATCATTTAATTTGGCACGTTACTAAATAAAACACTGTGTATATTCGTCTAATTGAAATTAAAAACAAAAAAATCCAAGTTTTTAAAAAAAAAAAAAATACCGATAAGAAGAAGGTTCTCACGATATTTCCCATGTGAAGACTGACGATTCTCGTTTGACCTTTTAATAGTTTCTACGTGTCGTACCGTTTACCTTTACCTCGACAAACGTATATAACTAAATTAAATTCAAAATAATTTCAACAATTTAAAATAAAACACGCAAACATCTGTTCGTTTTAATATTTATCAGAACTTGATAATATTCCGATTCTTCGAATCCGAAGTACAAATTAAGATGCTCGTTTGAGATAAGGAGGTACAAACAAAAAACTCGTTCTCGGAATTGTTGACTTCTATCATTTTAGTTAGGTACTATACAGCTTCTGGTTATTATTTTAATTTGTAATTATGTGACGTCCCGCCGTGAGATTCACCATTTTGTGACTTTTGTTCTAGCATGATCTCCGATCGTAATTTCTTGGAAACGTCAGTCGAGAAGTTGTTAGTATAATCTTAATCACAACTTATACGAAGTTTGTCCCAAAATATCAGATCTATCTTTATATTTTCCGAAATTAGACTAGTCGGTGTTTATCGAAATACTGTTCTTTGGGCGCTGTTTACGATCTAAGTTACGCCCAAAAATCGCATCGGAGGCTACTAGAGCTAAGTGTAATGTTCGATGAATACCTTAGCTGTTTGTAGTAAAAACTGGAACTAACTATATATCACGTAATCTTGATCCCAAAGTGATATGGTCTAATGGTGCTTTAATTCTGGATCTCGTAAATTCATAAAGGAAAAAATTACACAAAAAAAAAAACGTGCACAACTTAATAATTATAGTCAGTAACTAGCCACATCAACGAAGTCTCCTTAGAGCTAAATTTTGGAAAATATTTTGATATACGAGATACCAAAAATCTCTATATTTATTCGGAAGATCATCCGAGGTAAAATTTTTGTTTGTTTAAACTTCTCCCGACGAATAAAGACGAAAAACTAGTATCTCAATTATCGTTATTAAATTTTTACAATGTTTAAAAACGTCAAATTAATACACAGTTGCATAAGATACAGATTTATGGTTTGTAGTGGGTTTTACTGGTAGTCGGTTTTTATAGCCGCATTAATAAAAATTAGAAGCGAACTTGTTGTTGTTGTTGATATATCTGAGATTTATAATGACGAACGGTTTGGTAGAAAGAAAAAAATATATTTGATAAGATCTATTCCAAAAAAAAAAACAAAAAAAATCTAAACTGGAACTTTGAACGCATAGAAACTACCTATTTATAAAGTTATATGTTGACAAAAAAATACTAGAAACTGAAGAATAGAATATTTAACAATAAAATATACAGTGAATCCAAAAAAAAAAAAAAATGTAGATCCGGGAAGTTACCAAATACCTACACAAAGTTTTTTCACGATTAGAGATGTGCTATTTTATTTTTGAAAAGTTTTGATTGCCAATAACATTGATAAAAATAATTTTTATTAATTTTGATTTCTTGTGTGAATTATTATATTTTCATATTAACTTTGGACGATTTTGATTATTTTTGATAGTTTTAATTATAAAAATAACCAAGTAATATAATAATAACAAATAAAAAGGATAATAATTTAAAAAAAAATTGTACACCTCTAATCAAATAGATTTGACAGAGTTTTCAATTAAAAATTGGCGATAATAAAAAAATTTTATACGATAAAAATTTTTATATACTTCGTAGATACAATGTACATTATTAGTAATAATTATTATTAACCGGAAACTGGTAATTTTTCCCAATTCTATTAATTTATTATACGAATTCAAAAGCTGCAAAATACTGTGGACGATTAATGGTTTAATGGTAGCTAGTACGTGACTCACACTTGTTTCAATTAGAATAATTCGAAATTGGAAGATTAATAGTAATTCGTGCATTAAATCATCTCTTTTAACCTACATCGCAATTTTTCGCAGCTAAAATATTAACACGTCACAATATCATGTGTATTTTCTCGTTTAAAAACCCTTTTGGTTAGGTTAGACTGTGTTATATGATCGCGCGTTCACCCAAAATATAATTTTAGTATTTAGTCATTTAACGTGTTTAGAGAGTAAGTAAAATATGATCTAATCTCATATAATTATAGTAGTTTAAAAAATACGTACTCGTACATCGTTTTTATATTGTATGTATGCGTAGATATTAATTATTTTTCGACGACCCCTCGTGTTTCTCATTTAACTTTAATCCGCAATTCCGTAAAATACGAAACTTCTAAATCAACGGCAGGTAACTTACAATTCACACCTCCTCATTCGGTTTAGGAATAAAACGCCATCCCCATGAAAATCACCATGAAGCGTTTAAATGTGTTAGAAGAAGACGGAGCTTTTTCAAGACGCTTTTCTTAAGGATTTGCCAAGACCACACAAGGTTACAATCGGTACATTCGCGAGTTAAATCCATCTTTGAAGCTCTTTCACAAACACAGAGACGTATTAGATATTTTTTTCCCGGACTTTCAGTTAACCCATTTTCAAATGTTTTTCTTTATGATTTCTTTCCATTGATTTTAGGTCAATTTTCTAATGGACATTTTTCCTCTAAGAAATTTTGAATCTTTATAATTGAAAGTATTTTTTTTTAACAACTATTAATTAATATAATTAAGTAAGCAAATTGTCAACGTCAAATCGTATTTTGCTAAAAACCGTAGTCAATTTTTACATGTTTATTTTGAACCGATTTTCATAGAAAATAGACCTAAAATGAAAATGTGACGTTAGTTAACGAACCCGTCGTTAAATTGCTACAAAATTCCAAATCAATTTTCTAAATATCTACGACAAGTCGAAAAGGAATGTTCGACGTACGTACGATATTTGACGAGTCCGTCTCTGTGTACCGACTACCGACTTCACTACACTGTAAATCATTGACTAGGTGGTAGATGTGGAAGTAAGAAAAGCGATTTCGACTAGTACGGGGAGCGACGAAGATAGAGCGTGCGATTTCCAGCTGTAACAATATATCTCGTGTGTTTTTTTAAATAGGAACACTAACCAAAACATATATAGCGGTTTCTGGTGGTGCGAAGTAAGTTATGGGTGACGTTAAGATGTTCTTGTGTCTTCTATCGAACGAGCTACTCCGGTTTCTTGGGGATTTCGTGAAAGTTTTAGAAGATAGTTTTCATTATTACAACTCATCTTATGAGGAACATCAATAATTTAAGACAAATTTGCAGCTTAGAGAAAAAAAACTCATTATAACAGAAATTTATATACAGCGAAATCCGGGCTAAAGTGCGTGGAAAACTCCAGAAAATTCAAATAGTTTGTTTATTTTTCACATAAATTTTTTTTCATAATTTCAATTCCAAATGGTGTTTACTCGACTGCAAATTGACCATCAGATACTCAAATTTCTAGTATTAGTACACTCTAGAATACTTAGATGTACATCAATTCGATTTAGTTCGATTTCAGAACTTTTCAGATCGATCCGAAAATGTTTTAAATCGCTTATAATAAACTTGACTCAATTTAGATCTTTCAAAATCATTCTGGAACCTTCTAGAAATTTCTCGAACATACATAGAATCTGCTTCTTATATAGTGCGTTTCGATAGCTACGTCTCATCCTCTTCAGAGATTGACAGTAAGTCAAAACTGATCCGAATTTTGGTTTACGCAATTGAGTTGAGTTGATATTGAGTTGTTGTCGTTTGACATTTTACTTTGTTGACGAAAACTATGGAAAATCAAGTAAGCACACGAGTTTTTCCAGTTCTAATTATTATCATTTTCTGTTCGTTTCCACGTTTTGTCTATTTAGTTAAAATTAAAAATTAATTTACTGCGTAGAACATCAGTAATCACATTCGAAAAAAGGAAGACAAAAAAATTAAAATTTCCACAGAGACAGGAGGAAAATTAGTTTGAATAACATTAGATCTCGTCAGATCTAATAATACGTCTATTCATATGAGTAAATCGTTTGTGTTGAGAAGCTACTTGAAAACGGAAAAATTTGCTTTTGTATACGGAAAAATGGCGAACGAATTTTTCGCTTTTTTGTTTAAAAAGAAAAGAAATCGACTCTCTATTATTATTTTAATGTTCGTAACGTTCTACTCCAACAATCATAATAGATATTTTTTTTTTTTTTAATTCCCTGCACAAAAATGTGAAAATAAATATAATACGAGATAGAATTTAAGAGAAATTATTTGTTGTAGGTATGACAAACTCAGTTACACGTTTTGAAAATTCATTAAAACTAACTATTAAATTCAATGTAGCACCCTAAATTTGAGTCTCTCTCCTCTAAGCCTCAACTACTTGCCTTTCAACTAAACTTTCTTCTATAAAAAGTTTTCCCTCTAGGATCAACATTAAAACTTTGATCTCGGCCTCATCAATAAAAAAAACATTTGGAAAAACAATCCCCACATTCTATAAACGTATTGTATTATTTATTTTATCTTATAACTATTTTAGTCCACTAGGTATGAAAAAAATAAACAGATATCTGTAATATAAGATAAACTTGATTTTACTCGAGTTCTCACACATCGGTTCAAATAAAAACCTTTTCGAACACCCAAAAACATCGAATCGATGGTTTATCCGACGTATAATCCTCGTTTGGAGCCCGATGATAACTTCTATTAATCCGGTAGATCAAAAATAAATTGCTTGTTGAACGTTTTGGTAGACCTGAAGAAGCGATCACATATTTTGGAATGGAATGGTAATAATAAAATAATAATTGGATCAAACGCTTGCGAAAGTATATTTACTTAATGGTATTACCAATTCTGTTCCATCCCGAAGACGATTTCTAATTTATAACCACGTTTTATTCAATAGTCAGCATTAACTACACCGAACTGTTGAGTAAGATGGTGAAGGAAGGCAAAAGAAACATTCGTCAAGTCCTGATGGTCAATATGGAAAAGCCACTCCACGTTAGAGTGTATCAGAAGTATCCGATGGGTGGTTTTTTTTTTTTTATCTTTTTATTCAGTTCAAAACAATAAAAATAGAATGAAACAATGATAAATTTATCGTGTCGTTTATTACTACAAACTCTCAATTGTAATAAATTGAGGAAGTATAATTTAAATATTAATCATGCATTAAATATATATATATACAATGATCCCATATGGTACGCGATATAAATTTAATCGACTTAAGGTCCGTTAATTTACTAATTAAAAGTTTCGATTGTTTTTACACTGTCTTCTCGTTAAAATTATTAATTAGGCTCGAGTTACTTTAATTAATAGATATTTTCGTATTTTTCAAAATGGTTATATTAATATTTGAAATTGTGTGATAATCTGTAGGGGTGTAACTTATTTGTTATAATTGGTTTAATGTAATTCGATATTTCTTATACCTACATATAATATCGTTGAAGTCATTATTTCAAAAACAGAGTCAAAGTTAAACTAATCAGACTGGTGGAAAATTACTCCCTCTCTCTTTCTCTCTTGATCGTTACTCTTCAGTTGCGGTTTGTCATGGAAAACCCATTTCTGTTTTTCCTAATAACTCATTACTTTGCTAATTAGAGTCGGAAAAGCGTCGTCTATAAATTTCGCCCCTTTTTCAACAGTTACAATTCCAACCCTTTATCTGAATTTACCGATATCACCACCCTTATGCCAACCCTTAAATAATTCCCTAGATCATTGACGCTTAAACCCTTTTTTAGCCCTTATAGCACATGTGTCTCTGTAAAGAAATCATCCCTTAATGAACCCCCGTTCCTCTTTCTTTACCCCTATACTGTTATCTTCTTCTGTTTTATCGGAATTAGTCCTTAAAACAAAGGACAGATCGCATTTTGTCGTTGCTGTAGCTTTCGGAGTGGAAAGTGGTCGTGCCGAATCCAGAACCGGATCAAAATAAAATTAAAAAATACTTTTTCCAAAAACATTCTAGAGAAAAAATAATTGCGACAAAAACTTTCGTTTTATTACATAAAAATATTCTAATCGATTCAATCGCTTCGACATTTGTTGTATATTTTGTTATATTCCAAAGGGAAAACAATTCAACGGGAAATTTAATAAAAACGCGATATAAAAAAAAAAACTTTGTCGTAATATTTTCCTTACATACAATTAAAAAAAAATATATAGTTTTTTGACGAATAGTAATTTATTAATGACGTAGCTTGATCCAGCTCTGTCAAAGTATCGAAGATGCGGGCATTTCCAACCCCTTTCGCTTTTGTTTTAACTGTAATGTTTGAAGAGACACATTAAAGTATAAAACTACCCTTGAGATGGATATATTCTAATACATGTGGCAGTTGACTTACCTAAAAGGGTGATTTTTTGGTAGTGAATATTGTTATTTGAGAAACGTTGGGGAATTTCGAACGCTAAGGGTGAGGTGTTAAAGTGAGGGACGCGTCAGTTATTAGCAACTAATAAAAGGAAATAAGTAAAGGAAACTTTATGGAGGGCGTGTCGAATAATAAAATAAAAACGTTTTAACTACCTAATGTTACTTTTGCTACGTCACAACACACTAATTTCAAAGTTTTAATTTTATTTTGATTAGAAATTATTGTTGTTTCGAAAACAAACTTTTACTGCTTTCGAAGCTAATAATTATAACGATAATTGTAATTTAGATATCATAAAAGTGAGAATATTCAATTTTTTTTTCTTCATTTCTAATTACAATTAATGACTTTTAGTTGTTCTAACGAACCATTCATACAAACTTAAACGTCTTCAAGTATCTTCAATATAATTGAATATTCACATTTTTATTTTTTAAATTCTCTCTCTGCGCATATAAACACCTCCAAATTCTGGGGAAATGTTTTACCAACTTGCGAATTTAGATCCAAACTCAAATTAGAAACCAAATTCCTAATTATGCCAATCTGGACTTATGGTATCCAGTTTATTGGAGTTGGTCCTGATATAGCAGTTGCTCTCCTCTGCAGGGCTGAAGCTGTAAAGGCTGACAATTAAAATGAATTCATTCGATAGATACTCAATGAAGAAGTATTCGTGTATTCGAGAATCAATTACGTTAATTCCAAATCTACCACTTACCAAACATAGTTACATCCACAGAATTTATAAATGAATCCACTGGTTGGTAGTTTGAGTAGTGTAAGCACTTTAGTTAGTGCCGAAAGAGTATTGAAGCACCCAGGTCGTTCAGTGATCGTTTCAACTACGGAAACAGTGACCAAAATCAACCAAATTGAGCGTGCAGATCGTCAAATGACCATCCAGATGATTACCGAAGCTGTAAACGCCGATAAAGACTCCTGACCAAAGGCTCTAGCGTCAAAGGGTCTGCTCAGATTTCCTTGAGAACAGGTTAGAACAGTTAGAAAAAGATCTGCTTCGAAAGGTACCCGATTTGAGTCGATGGAAGAAGACCGAAGAAGATTGTTTCGATTAATGGAAAAAAACGTATGGAAATGTGGAATGTAGAATAATTTTTATAATAAAAACAGTCTCGTTTCAAACGTTAAAGTTAAAGAATTTCTATATATGCAGAAGAAAGACAGATAAAATACTAATTTTCCGCTGGTGGTTTTTTTTTTTTATTAGAAATTCCTTCATTTACTTTATTATTCATTGATTTTTTTACATATATATGTTTCTGTCTATAATAAACAAAATAACATTTATTTAACTTATTCTTTAACTAAAATAATTAGTTTGCACAAATACATTATTCCATTCATTATTTAAAACTATTAAATTTAATAATGTAAACAAGAATATGAAAGATTTCAATTCAATGAAATACTACGCTTATATGGTATTTCACGGAACTAATTTAGTTATTAACCTTTTGTGGTTAATAGAAACGCATATTGGTCTTTTCGACAAAATAAATTGAAAATAAATCCGTAAAATTCTAGTAATAAATAACACCACAATAATTAATTTTTTAAATAATTTATTTCGTACAAAATATCGAAGTAATAGTCCTAGAAAAAGTATCTGTCGACAAAATTATCATCATCATCAACAACAACAACAATTATTTATTTGATAATTATGTTTTGACATTTTATTTATTTTCGAATAACATTTTTTCTTTTGGAAAACCTATCCGGGCTTCTGGAATGAAAATACAAAATCAACAAGATCTTGCGTTACTTGCGTAAACTGTCTATAAAATATTTGCGGTTTCATTAATAGAAAAATGTGTGAATATATTAAAGACTAGATTTTTAAACGCTAAATACGTTGACACATAACAAGACTAAGAAAAATTAAAAATACAGATAATTTTTTCGCGTTACAGTTAAATTCCACCGAGTTAAGTTGTCCTGAGAAAATGTTTAATTTTAGAAATAAATAATTAAAATATTATAAACTTGCTTAACACCTTATACGGTAAAAAAAAAAAATTAAATTAAGTGTGTTTTATTAGAACGACTTTTAACCTTTTATTTCCTAGTCGTTTAGAATGATATATAGCACAAATTACAACACACAGATGGCGGCACTTGTTTGAAAAATCCCATTTTATTACAGACTTTATTATTTGACTTTAAACGAGGCCGTACGAATCAAATGAGATGAAGACTCCAGAAATATCGAAGAAAATTCATTGGATGATCGAGCTAAAAGACATAGTAGGCATTTCAAAAAGTGCAGTACGTCGCGTATTATCTGAAAATTTGGACATGAGAAAGCTGTGCGCAAAATGGAACGAAAAGCAGCGTCGTGAAGATGTTTTCATCGAGTGTTTGACAATGTTTCACAGAATTTTTGAACCGTTTCATAACCATGAATGAAACGTGGGCCAATCACTTCACACCCGAAATAAAAAAAACAATGGTCTGAAAAGGAAGAATCGGTTCCGAAGAAGGCAAAGACCGCTGCTTGGTTTTAAGGGATGCACGTGGGGATAATAATCGAGCTAAACCTGCCGAATTTGGCTAATAAAAACTGTTGTTCGATCAAGACAATGCACCAAATCACGTATCCATTAGTGCAATGGCCAAAATTAATGAATTAAAGTTTGAATTGCAACTTAATGCTCCGTTTTCGCCAGATTTAGTTCCTTCGTATTCTTCTCTGTACCCAGACTTGAAAAAACGTCTTTTCAGTAGTTTGACGATTCTTATTATAAAAATTATATCGAACTTATTGAACATTTTTGTGTTTTCTTTATTGGGCACAACATGCAGAATGGTTTCAAAGTCAAATACATAAATAATTCGTCGATTTATCGAATTGATACTTTTATTTCTGAAGATTGTGTCTATATGTATATAGAAAATTTTCAATAAGAGGGTTTATTTTGAATAGCGGAGGAATATTAGAAATCGATCAACGATTCTCTATGCGGTCGTTTGTTTGGCGAAAAGTTGAACAAACATTTCCTTTCAAATCGAATTCCTCGTAATAACCCAATCATTTCCGCAAAGGGAACGGATACTTTGCGAAAGAAGTCTCATCAAATATTAAATTCTCATTTCAGCACCCCCACGCTATCAATTTCTATTTTCTATAGAGAGAGATCGGTTTTTTATAAAAAGCAAAACAGGTAAACATATACAAACTCTACAATATTTTTCTTTTTGTTATGCTATGATAAAATGTTCATATCAAATTTTGACAATCTTTCAAAGGGTTTTTTTAGCATTTTTGATCAGTTTGGAGTTTGATTTTATTCGATGTTTCTTGATTCTGTTCAATTCTTGTTAGTTTCGATAATATTGGTCAGTTCTTAATCATTTTGATCGATTTTTGAGTGATAATTACAGTTACATTTTTATTTCTATTTTTGTCGAATAATATTACTTATTCCAATTTTCATCAGATTTTGTAACTTTGAGATGATTTTTATCGATATTTGTATCCGATAATGTCATATTAATTTTTTGATCGTTTTTTTTTGACAACTTTAGATAAATATTGTCTGTTTTTTGTCGATGTCTACATTAATTTAAATTGTTTTTAACATATAAAAACGCCGAATTCCGTCAAATACCTAATTTGTAGTAACTAAAAACAAAAGAAATTGATATTGCTTTAGACGAAGTGTCATTATCATACATTTTGTTTTTTATGAAACTTAATTTCATCTTCTTATTTACTTAAGAACGAAGTAGACAATAAGATGTCTGTAAAGATAAAAAAATCTATAAACGATGCAAGTAAAACTGGGTTTGTTAACAAAGCTCCCCATTGTTTGTAAGAGATACATATATAGTAAATTGGTAAAATATGCAACATCGACTTCATCTCGTACTGATAACGGTCTATTTTCATTTCGTCTGCGGACTAGACAAAGAGACTCGAATAAAAAATTCGTTGGTACGCGTAAAACAACAATTTTAAACGACTTATCAACATAACCGTTAACTAGTAATATATACCCACACATATGTGTATGTATGTATATGTTCATCCGGAAGCTCCCAATTATTTATACGGAGACATCACTTAACACTACGTACTTAGATTAATATACTAGAGATAATTAGTTGATCTTATTACAATTATCACTGGTTATGAGCAATTGTTGTCTACAGAGACGAATTACAATTCTTATACGAAAATTGCAGTAATTTTGACACGATAAAAACCGTCTTTTCATCAGTGACTTGAAGTGCCATCTATTTAGAAATGCTGTAAAACAATATAAGAATGGTTAGTAGACAAAAAGAAGAAGAATGAAAAAAACTTTATTTCGACATACACAGAACTGAAAAGATCGTAACACGCCATTTGGTTTGTTACGTTTTCCTTCAAATATTTTGAATATTCCTTTGTTCACGTATCGCGGCCCAGTAGTCACTTCTGTATCTCTGAATTTATTCGAAATTGTCCTCTACCTATCTACAAGTGTTCAAATCAAAGTAAATTTGTGTTAATCTTCATATTCGCTGGTGAGGTTTTTGAAAAATATTTTATAACTTTTTAATTGTGGTACTTAGCAGAAATTGAACAAAATGGAGTAGAAAAAACAAATTTGAATAAAAAATTTTTTTTTTAATATAACCAAATAGGAATCTGTTCTGTTGTATTCGTTCTGTTTCCCAATTAAATAGAAAATATGAAGTTACACGGAAACTATTATACTCAAAATAAAAGAAAATTAATAAAAATAACTGGAATTTATGTCGAGTATTATAATAAAAAAGGAAAATTAAAAAGATACTTAAATAGTTATAAGCGAAAAATTTACTTTGAGATACAATTGAATACAATTCGAGATTTCATTGAACATTTTCAAAAACACGAAAGTTGGAATAAATATACAGAAGTGACTACTGGGCCACGATACGTTAATAAAAGAATGGCATTGTACAAAATCATCCCTTTCTATATATTAATAGTAAATTTGATGCAATTGTGGCATAACAACACTTTCCGAAACATATGAATAGATAGAGATGTCATCAATTTTAATAATAGAAATGAGTGGAATAGAAAAATTTCGACTACAATAGATTGTTATTATAAACTGTGGGTATCAATATCTTTATTCGCTAAAACAAATTTACGCTAATTTATTTTATTTTGGTATTAACAGATTTATTGTTCATAATTTTTTAACGCTTAACAAATAGCTATTTGTCATCGGTTATAGTAACGGAAAAACGTCAAAATAGTGAGATTAAGTCATTATTTCAACAATTACGTAAATCCTACATGTTTTTTTTTTATTTCGATGTCGGCCCACTACTGTAGTAGGCGTTTATCGATATTAATAATAAAACTGCGTGGTATAATAAAAAAAATTATATTAATGGAAATTGTTGTATGTTATAATTGAGGAAAAATGCTATTTCTACGTACCTTGACAAAGCGTAAAAACACTAACACAATTTGCCATAACCGATGAGCAAAAGGCATTAAAATTCACATCAAAGGTAAAGAAAACCCTTTTTATAACATTACCTCCGTCTCTTTCTATCTTTGAAGCAGGAGCGGTTTGAATTTAGACGACAGAAACCACACGAAACGTAGTTTAATACAAAAAAAAAAAAACATTGAAATATGACCCTTACGTATTCCTTTAAGTAATGGTAATGATTGCTTTTAATACATTCCCAAGTTTTTAATAACAAAAACAAAAGTTTTCGATTTCTTCACAAAATGACAGAAATAACGTTTCGACGATCGATTCATACGTGGCTTAAAAATGATCCAGTGGAAACAAATTACAACAGCGTGGTGGCTACTCATCTATATCTAGAAAAAAATTTACTAAATTAACATTAATTTGAACCTCGAACGAAGCTAAAGTCTGCGAACTCAACTATATCAAGAATACTTTGCAGGTAATTCGATAGTCGATGATTTTCATCAAATATCCTGTATGTGTAGGCTTATATGAATCACCCTATATATATATATATATATATATATATATATATATATATATATATATATATATATATATTTGAGTTATTGTCAATACAACGTCGCATTAGACACGATCAAATCAAAACCGAAAATATCTTTATTTCATATAAATTTAAGTTCCATTTTGTTGTTGTTGTTGTTGTTGTTGTCTGAAATGTTTATGTTAATTATCGGAATAATATAAAACTTTTATCAAGCAATCCGTCATTGTTCGCGGTATGGTATATGGTGTTGAATACCAATTCATATTCCATTAACCGGCCCTGTTATATTTTAGTCAGCGCGAATCTCCGGGGACGTTAAAACAAAAGGACTACGTCGGATATTTTTCGCTTGTATCATATAGAAATATTGTCCAGGATATGTGCTTTGAATAACATTTTCGGAATAGTAAACTGCTTCTATATTTTCTTCATTTTATGAAATATAAATAATTTTAACATATCAGTGAATAAATTTTGAAGTCAAAACACGTCACTCAATCGTGTGACTAACTAAAAAAACTACATTACCGGCGAGATCGGCGCCTCGGTAGTCACTGAGAAATAGAACTGGAGTATACGGTGGATGAGGAAGCAATTCGAAATGTAAATCATTCAATTTAACCATCATTGCCATCGAGTTGTGAATAGGTGCATCGTCTTGGTGAAGCAATAGTTTTTTCTTCGACGTTTTTCATTGATTTTTGCATTCAAAAGATTCAACAACTATATAGTTTATGCTTTTGATTGTCTCTCTACAACAACATTCCATACGCATCCCAATATATTGAAGCCATAACCTTCCCAGCTGATTGTTGAGTCTTTGGACGCTTCGGACGTGGTTCACCGGTTACAGTCGATTCAGATGATGATAGTTTTGATTCCGTAATGAAATGATGGATCCATTGTGACATTTCGACGCAAAAAACTGATTGATTACGTGTAAACATGATCAAAAATGTCTCCGAATCATCAACACGTTTGTTGTTTTTGATCGAGTGTGAGTAAACGCGGCACTCACTATGAAAAAAGCTTTCTCATGGTAAAATATATATGCATAATTGTTAATACACTGCGTCAACTATCTCACGCAGTTTCAATTTACGATTAGATATAACTAATTTGTGGATTTTTTTGACGTTTCCTGGAGTAATCACTTCAATTGGACGACCAGAAAGTTCACCATCGTTTATATTCAGTAAACCAAAAATAAATTATTCTTTTCGATGGATCAAAGTCCTGATAACACTTTTATAAATATACCGATAAATTAACACACGAAATTGTTTTGAAAATAACTTCACTTAAATGCTTGTCACTTTTGTCTAACTAATCGAAATGTCATAAATTTTGACACATAGTCTTTTGACAGTTGGTACTTCATAAACGTCATATGGATTCGACAAAATGGCAGCGCCATCTGTGTGTCCGGGACACGATTTATTCGGTGATGAAATAATTAATGAATTAAACCGAAAAAAAAACGTAATTATAAACTGAATATGAGTTAATATGAAGATAGTTGGTATTTTAGCGACAAGACCGGCTGTATTTACTTTTTGGTTGATCAAAAATATTCATGTGAGTAATTAAAATTTCATTACATGTCGTAGAACGTACAAATTTCAATGACCGTAATAATTTACCGTCATTATCCGAATTATTATTATTATTATTTTATATTAAAATGTCGTGCTGCTATCTTCAAGAATCGCAACATGTCTTCGAACCGAAACAAATGACAGAAGGAAATGATTCAAACTATTGTATCGTTAGATAATGTGGCAGATATATCGTGGAAGGTTTTTGAGTGATCGATGCGTGGAGACAAATAAAAAACAACACGCGTTTTAATTGACATTGTCGAGAGGAAGTAAATTTCGTTATTTTTTCGGTGTTTAAACGGCGTAAAAGACACGGTATAATATCAAACGTATAAAATTTAATAATTCGAAATGTATTTGTACATTACTAGTACCCCCGATCGTTATTTAAAGTCATTAAGCTTCCTAATCAATGTAACAAAAGCTCTATTTGACCCCCGTCTATAATCGTCATACAGCATTTGTCAAAGATCAAGAATTGGCGCAAAACAAAAGCGTAATACTTATAAATGACATCTTTCTCTCTCTTTCCCTCACCCTCGGACATGTCGGCTATTTAAGACAAAAAACAAAAATTCATCATTAGCGTAGGAATGGGATCTCTATTGTATTCGTTTGTCCACCCACTCACATCGCGACGTTTTAATTCATTCCATCGCTCATTGGACAAAACATCAAAATCCTTTATTTCTCGATTCAACATCGGTTATACGGGATGGCACAACTTTATATTAATAGAATTTTACACTTACGTATATTCGACTGTTTGTTATAAATACGATAAAAAAATATTTACGGAATATTTTATTATTCCCGAATTACTTAATTAAAAATGAAGAAGGTTTTTGATGTGCGACGTGGCTAACAATTGAAATATTTCATTTAATAGCAAATAAAATCTATCAAAACATTAGCGGATATTAAGAGAAAACTGAAGAAGAAAATAATGAAAGAGAAGACGTTTTGGATGTTTACTACACTTCAGACATCCGTTAAAACTAGGTTTTAGTTATTTTCAATGTTATAAGAAAATTTTCTAGAGTGTCTCAAAGATCTTTTTCGGTTTTTCTAAATTGCCGATTAATTCGGTTGGTCCTCCTGGTATTTTCTATAGCCGGAGTGTAGCAATCAGCATGCCGAAGATAGAGAGTCCGACGCATCGCAAATTCCACGGCGATTCGAATTAGCCAGATATTGTTTGATATATGATTCGATTCATATATCACTTGCGAGAGCCGAGGTGTCACGTGACATCTACTCCTGACTAATCACCGTGAACAGTCTTTGAAGGAATATCACGAGTGTTAGGCTACGTATAATCGAGGATCAACAACATCGACGGGGATATTTTCATTAGTTAAGGGGTTTTTGATATAAATTTAGACCACGACGAATCAATCAATCGATGAATTTGACCAAAACTTTGCTGTAGATATTAGATCCGGACTAAAACGACACATATTTTGTTAAAAAAAAAACAATTTTTGCTATTGTTTCTTATTATCTGTACCGATATGAATGGAAATATCTGGATATTTTCAAGCTATACTCAATCATTTTACCTTTTGTACGAGGTCTGGCTATTAAATAACGAGACTGGTCACGAAAAAAGGGCTTTATTATAAAAATTATTCTACATTCGAATGATCCCCTCCCCTCGTCACACACCTTTCAGAACGTTTTTTCCATTGATCGAAGCAGTGCTGGAAGTCTTCTTTGGTGAAGGCCTTCAGGAGCTCCGTTTTACCGCTTCCAACGACTCAAATCGAGTACCTTTCGAAGAAGATCTTTTTTTAACCTTGCAACGAAATCTGAGCGGACCCGTTGACGTTAGAGCTTTTGGTCATCGGCGTTTACAGCCTCGGTAATCATTTGGTTGATTTTGGTCACTGTTTCCGGAGGTCACTGGACGACCTGGGCGCTGGTCATCTTCAGGTACTCACTAGAGCGTTTACACCCCTCGATTGTCCTCATTTGATAAAAAAAAAGCCTTCAATATACTCCCCTTTATTAGTCACACACCTTTCCATACGTTTTTTCCATTGATCAAAAGCAGTGCTGGAAGTCTTCTTTGGTGAAGGCCTTCAGGAGCTCCGTTTTACCGCTTCCAACGACTCAAATCGAGTACCTTTCGAAGAAGATCTTTTTTTAACCTTGCAACGAAATCTGAGCGGACCCGTTGACGTTAGAGCTTTTGGTCTACAGCCTCGGTAATCATTTGGTTGATTTTGGTCACTGTTTCCGGAGGTCACTGGACGACCTGGGCGCTGGTCATCTTCAGGTACTCACTAGAGCGTTTACACCACTCGATTGTCCTCATTTCATAAAAAAAAGTTTCAAAAATCATAAAAATGAGGATGGTAGAAAAAGATTTATTATGATGTACAAAGAAATATCGAATGAAATGTAATGGAGATGAGATTCCTCAACAAAATGGCAGTTGAAAATTATAGAAGAAGAACGAGGAAAACAAGGATTTAAAAAGCTGGGACAAAAAGAAAAAAGGATCAAACGAAAGATAGAGAGGCGTGGATAATAATCAAATCGAATATTTTTTTTATTAATTACGAAAATGTCTTTGGATATTTGGATCTTGGCCGCCGCTGATGATGTAGCTGGACACGAAATGTAGATTTTGAAACAATAGACTGTCGAGATGTAAATGTGTGTTCGGGGTAGGGATCGAAAGAGTGAGTAGGATGGGGAAAAGACCCTTTTCGAGTGTTATTGTGATTAGAGGGTTATAAATTATCAAATTATTGATTTTCGGTTTGAGTGGACTCTGAAAAGAGTTGATATACGACGATGAATATCAAGAATTGCCGTTGGGTCCTAATGGACTTAGGCAAAGTGGTAGAGGAGTGAACGTTTATACGAAAAATAAAAAAAAATAACGATTTTTAAATATGTAACTCAATACAATTATTATATATATATATATATATAACAAGGGGAAATTTCTTCGATTCGTGCGAAGCGATCGAAAATTGTATAAACGGAAATAAATTACCATAAAATATTTATACGCCGAACGTATTAATGATTTAGTTTAAAATATCTCCCCCTACACTAATTTATATATCATAGTTTGTGCCTGACTTTCGCCGATACCAAACTTAAACGAATTAAAACTATAAACGCGATAATCATAATTCACCATCTATCGTAGGTATAAATTATTTTATTTCGACGATTCCGAATCTTGACTGGTAGTCATTAAATGCCAGATATTTATTTTAGATCTCATTTGTAGACACGAAACACTTTCAATACACTTAGGTACTAATTAACATTCTTTTTCTAATCGTATCCGTGGGTATTAAACAGTTGATGTCTTCGACTACATCTCCGCAAGCGTAAAATTCATCACAATAAGTATCCTCGTATATATATAAAGATTTTTTTTTATAAAAAACCAGCGTCTTTTAACTCTCTTTTTAAAAGAGAATTCCTTTGGCTGCTTTTGGGGATTACAGAAATCCCTAATAGGTAGATTGACTGACATCAATAAAAGCTTAATACGCGTCTTTGATCTCGTGCGATGGAATATGAAATTAAAAAAGTTTTGAAAATTTTGTTGTTTACTTGATTTCAGTTTACGTACCTTTGATTTTTGTCAATTTAATTAATTCGTTGCGATCAAAACAACAAGAAACTTCAGAAAAATGCTCCAACGAATAATAATTTATATAAACATTTCTTAGTTAAAAGTTTTTATCAATAAAAAAAAAAAAGAAAATAATCAAGTATCACTGAGTATAATCACGAATTTTGTTGATTAATGATTAAAGATACCCCTACATAAAATATTGATTTAATTACTTCGATTATTTGACGTATTGCTGCACATGTATTGATGTCTATCCATTTCCACACCAAGAATTTAATTCTGTTAAATCAAATCAACTCGAATCTCTTTTTTTATGATAATTTCAGTCGATCAAACAATCGTTTCTTCGGGATTCTAGACTTAATAGATGATTGAGTTCAGTTCGAATGCTTGTCATATGTCATACGTCATATGTCAATCAAAAATATGTATTCCTTCGAAAGTTATATGTTTGTTTTAATAAAGCTCAATTTCAATACTAACCAAATCGAGTTAATTGTAGTTATTAAAGGCTGACATATCGCAATTTAATTTCTTTAATCAATAATCAACGTTTCTAATGTTAAATAGCTTGTTAGATACAAATAAATCATATCTACGCACTTCCTTTTTGAAAATATTCGATTAAATTCATTTCAATGAATCAATTGTGTTATTTATCGTTGAGTTTTCGATTCGATTTTCGAATCCTATAAAACTGTATCCCTATTAGAACGAACACGCGTGTAGAGGGAAAATTCGATTACGAAATGGACAAACATAAACTTGTACGAAACACACACGTCCACGATAAACCATCAATATTTCATCGATACCGATATAGGTAGGTACTTCACCTACATTTCGTAAAAATCAAACAACGTAAACAAAAGACCGACGACGTACAGCCATCAATACAAATTGAAACAAATGAAGCGCGAAGTAAAACAAGGACATCAAAATTCATATCAATCAAATAAAACAAAAGTGG
The DNA here is from genome assembly GCF_026250575.1 of Diorhabda carinulata. NCBI lineage: Eukaryota > Metazoa > Arthropoda > Insecta > Coleoptera > Chrysomelidae > Diorhabda > Diorhabda carinulata. Next base: position 234,322 of record NC_079465.1, read on the forward strand.
GCGAAAACGTTTCAATCGCGGCTCACTACACATTTTACACACATACACAAAACGAAATAAATCAAATGGCATTCATTTTGAACTTCAATCAATCCCGACTCGCCATTGAAATCTAGAACTCATTGACGCTAACAAAACGGTATGAAAAACAAACGAGCAACAACGTTCACCCAATAGCCGTTAACAATACTCGATTAATCAACGAACAAATGAATGACAAGTGACAGGAGAGTATCGTCGAAACCTGAAACGCGATTCGAATTTGTTTGGAAATCAACTCCGCGTGTCTCCCCGATTCTCTTTTTCAGATACACTCTTATTAGATTAGGAAACGATGGATGAAAAATTGATATTCGAATAGTTATTACTAAATTGAAATACTACGAATATTATTACAAGGTCATTTCGTCGAAATAATACATAAATACACGCGGAATCGTCGACGTTGAACGATTTCGATTGTCGAAAAAAAATTATAGTCCGTTCGTACTTTACCGAATTTGTAATAGTTTACATATTTTTATAACTAAGTAAATCGTAACAATTATTTCCATATTCATATGTACGAAATGATTTTTTCGTTAAATCGATTCACGAGGGTTGAAATTTTAACTTCGTCCTCCCGGTCTATTTTACCTCCAATTCGACACGACGAAATGACATCGGAACAAGCTTTTTAAGCCGGATACCGCCATAAAATACCCCATTTTCCAATAAACAGATATCAATACCTACCTGTTGATTTTAGGGGGTGAAAAAATACGATGAAAAGGGAGTTCGTTTGGTGTATAGATAGGCACCTCGGCGGCACGTCGAGTTTCGGATGACTATGCAAATCGGTCGAACGACAAAAAAAAAAAAAAAAAACTTAAAAGTGTCACTGGGAGAATTACCAGTGATTAGGAAATTGAATTTAGGCTTTTGAGTGTCAATTGATTTATATAGGGTATTGAAAAAATTTAAAAAAAAACTCTTTGGAGGATTTTTGAAAATATTCCTCGTAGAATGAAACATATTAAATAAACGAAATTCAATTTAAAACCTAATACCAAAAACCGAAACGATTTTGATAGCAAAAAATAAGGTAAAATACTAGGTATCAAAAGAGAGGGAATTTTTAATTTGGGGACTCGATTTTTCATATAGATAAGATGAAATCTAAAGAAGGCTATCAAAGAAGAAGCTAGGAGTAGCATAGCTTCTCTATAACCAACTAGGCATTTCGTTTTCCCGGTAAAAATTGACCTTAATTCTTCGTGTTGGTTTTTCCTAAAACGTATAGCGGATATATAGAGGATAAAGTTAATTGTGTGCTGTTAGAACACACAGAATGTACTACATTGATTTGAAATTCCTCGAGTCGGTTAAAAATCACTTAGGAATCACGTGATTATTGTTTTATGTGATGGCGAATAGCAAACTACGAAAGTTTGTGAAGAAACTCATCTATCAATCGATATGGTACACGCCTTTTAAGATTCGACGAGACGTTTTGGATTGAAGAGTTAAGTAGTAGACCTACGCTGCTCCTAGAGATCAGACACGCGTGATTTCGTTTTATTTTACGTTTTTGACAATACATGACGTGGTCGCCACAATATTAATGTTTCTTTTTAATCGAAATAAGAAGAAGAAATCGAAAAATGTGCGTTCCGTTAAAGTAGGTACGCGTGTGGTAACGGCATTATTATCATTACTATTATTTATTATATATTTTCGATGCGTTCGTTCTCTCAACAGATATCTCTCGCTTCTGTTTCTTAATAGCAGTGATCGTCTGTTGTTTTCTGGAGTGTCGGGTTGAAGTGGTGCTGCGGTCCCGGCCTCCCCCGATATTTCCCATTAGTAGAAACGGCGACGTTCTTCGTTCGTTCGGCTGCTTGATTTATTTTATTGCTTTCAGTAGCGCTAATGTTTATTTCTGTAAATTACAAGAAAGGGGTTTGCATATATTCCACCGCATCGCTATACCACGCCAAGTGTGTACGTATATATTTCGTATACACCGGAGAGACAATCGACTCAACGTTCGGCCTTTTTCACAAATTCAATCTTCGTACACTGATAAATTGGTTATATTAACGTATCCTTCAATATTTCCTCTATTTAGAGGGAATTTTGAGTGATTAGGGAACACTTATAGTTATTGAGGATTAAATAAAAATAAAACGATCAATTCGTTACTTGGTATCCAATTTAGAAGATTACTAAACTATGATCCAGATTTTTCATATAATCGCGCTACAAACAATTTTATCAATTCTGTTAACGACGTTTAGCATTATTAGGCACTTCTGTAACTTTTCCTCGGTTTCTTAGACTGTTTTTCTATAGAACGTTTTGTCAATTTTTGAAAACCTGAAAAAAAAAAAAATGATCTACAAGTATAATTACAGGCAAAAACGTTTTTTGTTGTAAACGATAAAGCGTCAATACATGAATTCGATAATCGAGATAAAATTTTTCTGAGTGTAATTGTATTTATCGTACTGGTTAATGTTCATGGGAATCGAATGGGTGTTGTAGTTGAAACAAAACGAACCAGCCACCGACTATGCAAATAAATTTCCTATTACTTATGGCAAGTGTTCTTGAATCCCAATCCCATGTAATGCACTATAGATGTAAAATTGCGGAGAAGAGGAAAGATAAAAATTACAAAATTGAATAAATTATTGAATATAAGTATATTGTACATACTAAATTATCGATCTATTTACTATCGTGGGACCATGTGCACATGCCAGCTTAGGAAAAACAACTGTCAATAATAGCCTTTGTTTCAAAGCTCAAGATACACTTTGATGTTTCCCCTTTGGATAATTGGGAAGAGCCCTTTCACTTTATTGTTAGTGGAAATACCGGGATTTCGGTTACGTAGGATATGTAGGTGTACCTACTCTCTAAGTGTTAACGTCTTCTCTTCCAGAAACTAGAATTTATCCGACACAAATAGGCGTAGTATTAAAAAATAAATATGAAATTCTTTATTATGCATTATACATTTTTTTTCGTCTTTGAATATGATGATATATAAAAATATATAAAACAACATTAATAAAATAAACTACTTCGTTGTCTACGATTATTCTTAACAATTTACACTATTTACACAGGGTAATATTTCAAAATATCTGACTCATTTTATTTCGTGTGAACAAACTCATTTTATTAGGATATCATTACAAAAACCGTTAATTAACACTATATTTTTTTCTCCTGATTTCTCCTTTACGTCGATCTTGTGTCGCTCTTCCACTCGTTCGGTATCGATATTCAAGTTGACGACAGAGAAGGGTCTACGTGATAATGCTGTTATCTCAATTAAAAACAAATGACTACTGCCCGCATCTTGGTGCTTAATTACTGCTTACTTCACCATTTAACTAACTGGGAGTTTGTTAAGTGCCGTAATGAATATTTAATATTTTTTTTTTTTGACTAAATTTTATTGTGTAATTTTCCGTTATAAGGGTCAATTCAATATTTTAAAGTCGATATCATATTTGAACTTTGTAAAAGTACGCCATCTATTGGATTAGTTGAACATAATATAGTAATAGTTTCGATACGATATTTAGATTAAAGGCAAATTTTATTTATACATAAAAATGATTAATCAAATGATTTATTAGAAAAATTTAATAAAAATTAATATTTGTTTGTGTATTAATAAATAGAATAAATCAAATTGATAATTTAGAAGAAGAATTGTGACGTACAGCATCGATGGTTCAGTGGTAGAATGCTCGCCTGCCACGCGGGCGGCCCGGGTTCGATTCCCGGTCGATGCAATTTTTTTTAAAAATTCCGATATATTTTTTTTTTGGATAATGCAACAATTTCAAACCGAAATTAAAAGAAGGCAGATGTTTTCACGTACCATGACCGTATATTAGAGTCGAATAATGGGAAATATAAAAACTAAAAAAAAATTTCGAGGAAACGTAAAAAGTAATATAATTTAAAAAAAATATATCAAAAACCAATCCGTGCCAAGTATGATTTCATGGGTGGGCACCTCTTGGTGTCATTATTTTCAAATTTATTGTCACACAAAAGCGACGGAAGCACATTTTCATTGATGCGTGCGTATAAAAATTATACAGGATGTCTACTATACATTTAACCGATATTTTTTCATTAAGATATTCATATAGTGATAAAAACAAATTATTAATTCAAGAAATTTATGTTAGAAGATTACAATTTAAGTGCTCCTTCGCTCATCCCTGTGATCCCACTGAGCAACAACGTCAGATTTTCGGCATTCGACACGGATTCTTCTTAACCAAATTATCTGATTGATTCGTAACACAAAAAGAAAAAATTTATTATTTGATAAGGAATATATAAAATGATCCGGCGCTACTGAGCGTACCGGTAGTGAGACTCTATGCCAGAGTTCTGGCTCTAACCGCCTCAAAATTGAATTATTTATGCCTTTGGTCAACCGGTACCTATACAACATAATAGAAAACAAAGTTAATTACCGCCACGAATGGGCATTTCGCTGTTTCAGTTAAGAAACAGGAGGTGCGTCCGCCTCCCCGCCTCTCGTCTCTTCAACCTTTATTTGTAACAGGAACGGATTAACACTCATTAATAAAAACGAACATTACAAAAATTGATGATTTAGAAATAATCATTTTACGTATTTAATAATTATTCGATGATCATATTAATGGTTTTGCTACCTTTTTGAATTCAGTCTAAAGCCGCGATTCCCAAAGTGGTCAAGATCCACCAGGGGTCCAAGGGAAACTCGACGGAATCCACAATCGACCATGTGGATAGTACAAGAGGTGCTACTAGAGCTTTTAGTACTAATGAAGAGTTGAAAGTGTCATTTTAAAGAGATCTCGTCAATCAGTAACGCCACCCAAAACTCGAAATCAGATCAAGAATTGAGCAAGCGCGGAAAACTCTGTACAACATGAGGACACTTCTGGCAAACTGGGAACCTCAGCGAAAGTTGGATCATGGATGCGGCCACAGAGAAGAAAATTGATGCGTTCGAAATGTTCGAAATCCGTCTGATAATAGAAAGGAGGGAGATCGAAGGAAAACGGTCGTTTGGATCAATAGCCGTTTGGATCGAAGAAGAAGAAGAATTCGTCTTTGAAACACAGCTACAACACAAATTATCATAGTTAGAACTAATATTTTTATTGGTGGCGATGTAGCAAAAAGTTAATAGAATCGATATAGATGATATAAAACAATTACGTGGATGTGTATTATAATCTTCGAGTCGTAACTTATTCTGCATTCTCCTTTATTTATTGACCAATTTTTCATGTGTTTCTTTATTGTTTCAATTTCTACCATTTCCGATAAAAAGCTTTAAATCTCTACGATGTCTTCTGTAATTTATACTGCTCCATATAAGCACTGGTGACTCCCCGCTATCTTAATTAACATAATCCATTGTTTTAACGGTATATACTACTTCACCCTTTTCCTGCTCTGTCAGAAGATATTATACAAAATACTTCACAATAAACAAAACGCGCCGCAAACTTTATTTCTATTGTAAAATATCGTCGATCGTATCATAAACATGAAAAATTAAGTTTTATATGTAGGAAATGATAATTGATCGACATTTGTATCTAACGATACACGTTTCGATACCCAAACAATCATCTTCAGTAACTCGCCGTTTCCTATTTTTATTTTTATATAAAAATTTGATATGGAAATTTCCCTCTGTATAATATTGGACGATTCTAGCATTGAACATGACTAATAGTATACGTGTAATATTATCTAAAAATACTGATATGAAACTTATTAAATACGTTAGGGCTTCGCTTAGGGTAGGCATAATTAAATTAAAATGAAAATTTAATTACTACAAATGCATTTGTATACTGAAATAATAGCATGATCGCTATCTAATCTATCGTTTACTAATTACTTTTCGACTTATACAGGGTATTGGAAAGCTAAAAAAACGACAAAAAAAAAAGTTCGTGCTGTCAGATTACGAAGATTTTCGAGCTGCTTTCAAGAAACCCAAGAAACGATCAATTCTAACGAACCTGGATGAATGAATCGCGACCAGAATCATCAAATCGTTCCACCGCACATTTTTGGCAACTCGTAGTGCATTATCGGAGCTTGCCGCGTCCTCTATACAGCCCCGATTTGACACAATCTGATTTTCAATCGCACCTGGTTCAGTTTTTGGAAAATGACTTCATATAACAAATGTTTAGTCCATCCCTGCGATATCCGTGTGAATGATGTTGATGTTGAATTAGGGATTGTAACATTCAATTTATGAATTATTAGAGAGGGCCGTGCTACCGCCGCCGTACAACGGAGGCGGCGGACGTAGTAGACGTTCGTTTGTTTCTCTATTTCCTCGTTTATTTGGGAAAATTCATATTAGATTAGACCGCTAACTAGATTTTAAGTAAATGTCGGCGAGTTGAATGGGGTTTTTCGGTTGTTATTTAAAAGGGACAAACAACTAATGCCGAACATTTCAATTTTTCGTTTAATTAAACGTTTATATCGAAAAGTCAAATTACCTAATTGTTAATTTATGATTAATATTTATCGAATTATTTTATATCTACTTACGTATTAACCTGTTAAAATAAAAATAATTCCGTTTCTAAATTTTGTCTCAAGATCAAAATACGGATCTCCAAAATAAACTTTTCGTTCGAAATATTCTGATCCGAGTTGAAAACTTCGAAATTCCAAATATCTTTCATATTATAATTGCGATTATTTCGCTAATGATTTCCTTTTCGCTTAGGTAAAAATATCGCTTTATGATTTTCATCTGAAAGCTTTTGTGGAAAATATTTCGAACGTTGTCTGTCTGTAATTTCGAGTGAAAGAGTAGAAGGAGACGATGGAAAGCGGTTACCGATGAGAAGATCAAAAGAAAATCTAGCATCGGTAGCCGTTTCACTCAAATATTTCGTCGATGTTTAATCAAAAGGAAAGCGAGTAAGTATATTTCGTTCGGATTTCCAAAGGGTATAGTTTTTCCACGCGTTTCACATTATACCTTGCCTCCACCTATTGTATATTTCATTTGTCATTTCATAGAAAACGTTTACGGCTACATTCGATTATGGATTTTGAAAGATTTTTACGTTTTATTCAACAGAAACCTTTCATTCAATAAAGTCAACAATGGTTCAGATCATGGAATAATTATTACTAAATCAAATCAAAAATTCAATCAAATTGCACCCTAATCAGTAAATTTAGCTCTTTCGGGTTATTTTTTGTTAACGGACTTGAAAAAATCGCTCGGTAAACGTTAAATTTAGCAGATTTTAGTTCATAATTAATATAAATTCAAACTTTTTATTTCAATTTTGATTTTGATTTCAATATGACTAGTATTATCTTTTATTTTGCAAAAATTTCGATTCTTTGGAAGGTTCGTTGTTATTACCTTTCTATAATAAATGTTTAACATAAAATTAAATATGTTTCGGTTGAATTATCCCCTACAAAAATCTAACTTTAGTTATCAAATCCGAGGGTTACGGTGTCGATCACGTAAAGTGACATAAAAACGTCAAGAAACAAAAGATCTCAACTAAAAATTCCCTACACATCAGGCGCTTCTTCTTTCTTTACGAATTATATTGAATCGCGACGGGTGTTCAACCCTTATAAGTCAAATTCTAAACTGTTACACCGAATTCGAAAAGATTTTTTTATTGTTTGTTAACCATCTTTTTATTTAGATTAAAACAGTTTTTTCAATATACAATATATTGACATCAAAATGGAAATTTTTTTAGTATCAATATCTTTTGTCGAAAGCTTTTTCTAAATCGATAAATCGCAGATATACGAAAGAAGATTTGTGTAAATTATCTTATTGTTTACTTTAGTATTTTCAAAATCAAATATTTACGTTCACAAATATGATGATAAAACCGAAATATTTCCCACTATATAAGAATTATGAGCAGGTGTGATATTCTCAAAGAACGCATTGTAAAACTAAACGATAAGACGTTTATTTGTTCCTTTATTCACCTGTTTCCTGACTGAAAACAAAAAGGATCATTAATAGTCGATAACGACTCAATAATTATTATTAGGATTTTTCAGCGAAATAGACTATTCAGCCGGCCGATAATTCAGAGGTAGATTTAATGATCGTTATTTCGGAAAAGAAATTTTATTTGTACATCGATGAGATTCTTAATTGATTCAAATATAAAAAAAAATGATTGATATCGACGTCTTGTTTTTCACATTCCGTTAAAACAAACTTCTTGAAGGTGTCGAACGGATATTTTAATCATTTATAAACTTGGGATTATCCAAAGATATCCAAATTAAATCGATCTATTTGAAATTATTCATCGAAATTCGCTTCCATGATAACTTGCATGTCTCAAATCAATAATGGATAATACGGTCATTATTTCACCCATCTTTATATGAGGATTGCACCAGAAGTACCTGGTTTAACAGAGAAATATCACCTCTTAATTGTTGGAAAATCCGAGGGGGCTAAATCTGGCGAATAGAGTGTATGAGGTAGCAATTCGAACTTTAATTTGTAATCAAAGTATTTAAATAGAGTTCCAATAAGAACTCACTCGAATTGAGAATTCTTTAGATTTTGATCAGGGTCTTCAAAAAATGTATATTTTCATGACTATAAATTAGAAAATGAGAATAATGAAAGTGGTTTCGAGAAAAACATGGAAATTACGCTGGAAGGTTTGATTAGAAAAAATAATATTTCCATTTTACGAGCTGTAGTTTTATAATCAAGTAGTTTGTTCACAAAAGGGCCATAACTTTGGATTTACTCAACCGATTTTTGGAAAAATGGAAACAAGCTCTTTCTATATCTAACCTAAGACAACCTTGTAAAATAATACACGCTTTTTAATAATAATATAATGAAAAAATTTGAAATATAAGTCGAATTCTTCTAAATAGATTTTGTTTCATCTAAAACAATTTAGATATTTAGAGAATTTATATGTTAATTTTTAATTCAAATCGTTGTTTTTGATTCAAGGCACATTTTCGCTACAAGGAAACATGTTTTCCAATTAAAATTTCACCCATTTCAATATGTACCTTTCAGGTGGCACCTCCAACAGGTCAATTATCATTATTAAATAGAAATTATATGTCGACGGGTCTAAAATTGACCAGTAAATATTCCGAGCACCTTTATTAGGGCGTTACATGATTTAGTACTCAATCTATTCGGTTAGTTTATAATTCCCAGATGTTTAACATCAAGTTTTGTGTCATATAAGTATTGCAGGGACTCATGTAAATGAGTATTAGGTCTCAAATTACTTTTGTCATCACGGTAATTGTTTCTGACCTTAAGTTGGGAAATTCGACTATAATAGAACGACAAAATTCCACTAAAATTGTAATGAGAAATGCACTGCAAAGGAATTTTATTTGTAATTTTTGACATCGAGATGGAAAATAACATTTTTTGAACTACATTTTTTTTTGTTTTTATATCCGTTTTAACTGATATATCGTTTTCACCATTTCATTTTTAATAAAAGGAATAAATTCTTTTATTCTACGATTATGTCTCACTTTTATTTAAAGCTTTTTTTAGATTGATTTCCAAAATGTTACTCAATAATAGTATCGCGGGGTAGTTTTTATTTATTTTTTACTTTGTCCACGATTATTTCTATACAATTTCAGCCATATATGGTGGCTAGAAATCAAAATTTCGATTAAAAATTACGTTTTGAACTATAAAGAGATCAATTTTTTTGTTAATTAAATGAAAAATACGTCTTTTTGAAAATTTTGTCGAGTCACGTTAGGTCTAAAACTAATAATCCTACTTTGATTTATAAGTTTTCCTAAATGGGAGCTAATAAATTGAATGTTGTTTTCCCAAAGGTTTATAAACGTGTATAATATACCAAATAGAGAGTTTCTCATTAATCCCTTAGAATTTCGAAGTTTATTTCGGCAGCATTGATTCAACGTTCAGATGTTTTTGTCTGCTGGAGATCTATGACCCTGCTGTTAATTTTCCCTTAAGAAATATATATCTTCACCCTTTCCAGTCGTACCCCTTTGGCTTTCCGTTGAGGAAAGACGATGAGGAGCAAAAAGCTCATGGATGCTTAAGAGTCTTTATCATCGAGAATTGAAATTTATCGGTTCTCAGTATCGATTCCAGTCGAGGAGTTAATTTTGCACGAAAATAGAGCCAAAATAAAATACCCCCTATTAATAAATCGAGAAGTAAAAAGTTTAAACCTATTCCGGACCGATATTGCGAATGAGGATGAATAATTACAAGTATTTAGTTAGATATATAAATGAGTCGAGAGAAAAGGATAATGCCGAAAAGAATTAACAATAGAACAAAAGAATTTAAAGTCGGACGATCTAATTAAAAATGTCATTACATAAATTCGATCGAATATTTCCTTTTATCTCATTTGTCATGTTGCGGTAATTCAGAGACAAATTTCCTTTTTTACATCGTTTAACAATTTATCGTGTGCATTTTTATTTCGGGAATATATACCTACCGCACATCCCGAGGGTGATTTCTCGGGATATTGTGACTTGTTATCATCGGTGCAGTGGCTTCAATAGACCCTCGAATACACTGACCAATTCCGGGGGTTGTTTTATAGTGATTTTATACCGGAACACAGATAAAAAGATCAATTTGAAAAGCCTCCTATGTAATAGAAGACCGTTTTGTTTGGAAAACAGTTTTTTAGGGATCGTCGAGTATTATTTGAGGATTCAATTAGTGGCCGGAAGGGTTTTGTTGGATATTTCCAATTTCCCCAAAGATTTTCGAAGCCATTCATCAATCTGATGACAATTTATTGATAATTGACAATATTTACAAGATACTAAATACCGTAAATATTTTTTTTGACGGCTAGATCGACATATAAGGACTACTTCTTTCTTTGATTGCTACTTGTTCCAAGTCAAATTCGTCTATTTTTTGGGTTTTCTTACAACCATACATTTGATAATTGATGATTACTATATTTATAAGAGGATAATTCCAGAAGTACCTAACCTAGAGATGGTGGTAGTTGCTTGAAAAATACCACTGTATTAGAACCGCGTTATTTAGTATTTATTTGGCAGCCGTCAATAGTGAATTTGTAGTAAAAAATTAATCATCGTTAGTCCAACCAATATGAAAACTGAACTAGATTCTTTTCTAGGTGAGACTAATCCTTCATTATCAACAGTATAATATTGTGTAGCAAAGTTTAGACGAGACTGTTCGACTTACGAAGACCGGCAACTCAGTTGTGGACTAAATGAGGTGACGACTCCAGAAAGTGCTGTACGTCGCATATTAACTGAAAATTTCGATTTGAGAAAGTTATGTGCAAGATGGGTGCGGCGATGGTTCACAAAAACAACGTCGTGCAGATGTTGATGGACTGAAAACGTAGAATATGCTCCAAATTAGGCAGAAATCGTTCCATCAGCAGGCAACTATCAACGACGAGTATTAAGAACGAAGAAATTAAGCAAAAACGACCGCATTTGACTAAGAAGAAACGATGTACCAGCACGAACTTATTGAACATCGCCGGAAAAAGTGTATAGAGCTATAAATAGATTACGTTACCGGGGGTACGTTTGGTATATACTTATATAAAATCGCCGGACATTCTGTATAAACTATTTTAATTATTAAATTATATATCTTGTTGGTTTTTTAGTTCTATTTAAGAGATTCGTGTTGTTAAATAAGTATGTAGGTTTAAATAAGCAGTTATTTAATCTGAATCTAAATTAAGGTTGAAAAAAAAAAAAAAAATAATTATTTTTGATAAGATGATGTCTCCGCAAATTCTCAACCCTCTTTAGATGCAATTTATCTTGAACATTTCTTCTTAACAAGCGGAAAAACAGAAACATAAATTACTTTTAGTCCCAAGTTAGGCGGGTGTCCATAATCTGATAGCCAAGCTTCTGGTAAAAATTAATAACCTTTTTGGGCGTTCTTAGAGGAAATGGAAATCTTTAACTAAGATATTTAAACATTTTTTATGGTTTCTACAAATAATATACCGCTTCCCATCAAGTATAACGCGATTTCCACAATTTTTTTTTAACATAACCGAAATAGGCAATAACTTGAATAAATTTATGAAATTCGACGGCGATTTTAAATTAAATCGATTAACTTCCTTTAGCATATTAATCTTAAATTAAAAGCGTCGTTCACATGTGAATTCCCGACGTCCTAAACTACATATATATATATATATATATATATATATATATATATATATATACATAAAATTTTCTTCTTTCACAAGGTCACCCTCCATCGCTTGATGTATATATGCATGAAGCTATGAATATTGGGTACGTCCATATAAAGGAATGAGATATGGACATCATCTAGAATATGCCTTGACGTGTATAACGGAATGGCGGAGAGAGTATGTGGGTGGGGTAAGGGGGGATAAGAAATGTCCCCGAAATACGGAAAAGGGTTAGCGAGTGATTGATAACCGAAAATGAATGCGTCCTGCCTTTCTGGCCGAAGGGAATTGGCAATATCAGCTTCCTGTCTTACGGGGTGAACAGATTTCAGATTCGCAAAATTCAACGGGGTATTTTGTTGCTGATGACAATTGCGTTATATTATGAATAGCGGAGAAAACCAGAAAGAAAAAATGTGTGTATAATAAGTAGCAAACTAAATGGTTTCAAAAAGAATTTGAATCGTTATGTTGGATCTTAAGTTTAAAACACGAATCGAATTCGAATACGTCTGATTTCGAGATTAAATCAGGTAGAATTATCAAAATTACGTCGATAAGTTGGCCGTCGAGGCAGTTATTGGAATTTACTTAGAAGTAGTAAATAGTAATAAATGTCACTTCATTCGTATCCCTCTTTATACCAGTGGCGTAACGTATACCAAACTTGAAAAAAACTTTTCGAAATTTTAATAGATTAGATAAATGATTATTTCGCGTTTTTATGCTTTTTTTTTAAATCTAATTAATTCCTTATGTTTGAAATAAAGAATGGTTCAGTTATATTGAAGATTGACGTAAAAATCTGATTGATGTTTTAGGTTTTTTTCGTATTATCTGATTCTCAAAGAGAAAAACATTAATATACAATTATTTTTTTCAACAAATACTCCCTATGTTATACGATAAAATATAATTATGTGTTTTGAAAATATTCGGACTACGCTGCTGTCCTCGTCCCGTTTATAACAATGAGAAAACCCACAGAAACCAAACGGACACACTTATTAACTATTTATGATATCTTTCTGATATTTTTTTCGAATTTTGGTTTTATCTACCTGCGTTTGTTTATGTCATAGTTTCTACACTGTTAATCTTTATAAAAAAAAAAAAAACCGAATCATATCTTTACCTTTTCGAACTTGCTTGTATATCAACAATATTGTTTTTCAAATGATAATTTTATACAAAATATTCATAACGAAAAGGAAATTGGAAATATATATAAAATAACATATATATATATAATCACAATTGAAGTTTAAAAACAAGATTAAATGTTTCTAAATAGTATAGTGATTCCTGATCGAAATTGTGCGAATAAATTTCATAAAGACAAATGGTTAACTCGACCTCTAGCTCCGGAATCTGAATGTCTTGTTTTATCAAGGATGCTACATCGAATTTCCCGTTTTCTGAGTTAGCTTTTAATAATAATAATCTTATTATGTATAGGGGGATGTGATAGGTGACGACATCCTCGACAATTAGAACCGTCGGTTCAATTTCTATGCATTTTCGTTAACCCACCAACGTAGACCACCGAAAGAAAAGATAATGGGTTTTATTTTTATTATAAAATTCAACATATAGTGTTTGTAATGTTGTACAATTAACGATGTACCTAAATTGAATAAGAGAACCCACTTACGTGTATCCTATTCGAAAATTTTAACAGTGTACATATTATAACGATATGATAATGGCCTACCCAATGGTTATTAATTCAAGAATGATGGTATTTTATGCATATAACGTCAAAGTTTATGATTCTTTATGTGATACAGATGATTGGTTAGTATTATTATGGCCTTTGCTAAGAAACATAATTTTTATAACATGAGAACGAACCGAACATCACTTAATACTTATATTGTGTAATTAAATGTGATATTTGTGTTTCCAATTTGCATTCCTCGTAATAATATAAATCGAAAAATGTACGATATGGAAATCTTTTAGTTTATTAAGTCGTTTTAACTTACGACACGGTATAATTAAACTTATATGGGTGATTCCGTTCTAACTGTGATTTTTTGTATTCAAAATTTCAAGATTTTAAAATTTAACTTTTCCAACTTTTTTATGCATATTATTCATCTATTTTACTGTAAAAATAAAACTCTAAGAGGAATTTACTACAACTTCAAAGTATCACGAGCAAGACACAAATGTCGGATTTTGAGTTCCACGGTACTGACTCATTTATCCACGGTACTGACATGGTAACTTAAGATATTAAACAACAAGTGCATCAATTTTCCTCAGTTTGATCATAAACATTAGAATTTATAAGGTAATTAGTTTAAATCATTTGTTACGACAAAAAAAATTAATAATTTATCGGTAAATTCTAGGAATGGACATGACACGGTACTGACATTCAAGTGATGTAGTATAAGTTTTCTTTAAGTGGCAAGTTATATTGTATAAAAATAATGTTTAAATATCTTAAGAATTATTCAATTAACACAAAATTTTGATTAATTGATTATTAATTAATGACTAGTACAAAAAAACAATACAGGACATTGAATATCACAGTTATAATGGAATCACCCATATACCAAAATGTATAACCTAACCAAATAATTCTTAATATTATTTATGAATAATAACAATAATAATATTCTTTCGAAAAGATTTCACTAATGACTAGTCATCGTTTCCTATCCGGAGACTGTGGCCGCAAAAGGAAGTAAAAGAAAATACGTTAATAACCGTACATCTACATTACATCATATCACCAATAATCTTAACGATATACTTTAAGAATATACGAAAATGTATAGAGAAAAAAAAAAAAAAAAAAAACAACAAAAGAGGAAAAGCTCCAGGCGTGCCGTATTAATAAATTTATTGCGATAATAGACATTGAAAATGTTGTAAGCTGGATTTTCGTTGTTGATCTATATATTAGAATCGAATGACAAAAAAAATGTCTTAACTGATGTGTAGTATTTCTTTTATCAAATTAATGAAATTAATTCTTATTGATAATTATTTAGATTCTCATTTCAGTCTTTGATGAACCCTATGTCTACTACACCGAGAGAAGGGGGCAAATCGCCCCGGATCTACATTTTTTCGGGCCACATTGAGCTCCATATACTCATAAAAATAATAGTCGCAAAATCGAGAGTCCAGAGGAAGCACTTCCAGTAGAGACTGTAAAAGCTTTCTCAAATCCACGTACATAAAATAAATTTTGAGCTTTGCATGTTTTAGAGTTCAATTAAAAATTTCATTTACCAAAATTTACTATATTTCATTATTTATTCCTATAAACCTATTAATCTATGCATAATGTTTCAGTACATTTTACGAATTTTGGAAAATTGAGACATTGGGTCAGTTCAAAGACGTATCGGGTCCAAACTCTGCCCCGGGCCGCCAAAAATTCATCTGAACGTTCTAAGTTATCTTCTTTTATTTCTATAATTCCAACTGTTGTGTTTTTCATTTGATCGAGTATCCGCATTTCATTTATTTACATAAAAAAATATAATAAATTTCGAAGGTTTAATGTAACAGACACCCTTTGAAAGTTATTCTTTATCAACCGCCGTTATTTATAACTAATTCTTATTCTTATTTGGTTGTAGAGGTGACAAAAAAGAAACGGAGATCTCCTTGGTTCAACAAAAGCTCGAACCGAATCGAAGTGGTTGAAATTAATAATGAATGTCCTATAAACGATCTTAAATTATAAAATGACGTCCGACATATTTTATTAGTTGTTGAATTCACTGGTCGCAACGTGGAGTCTAGCAACCGGATGATTTGTAACAGTTTAATAAGTCATAATTCATTTTTCTTTTTGTTGTTATCGGTAACGAAGAATATGATTTACTTTCGAACAAAACAGAATACTAAATATTGGAATTATTTTACTTTCGGACATATAATGTTCCCTTACAAAATGATAAAATTAATTTATCTAATTCCGCAGTCAAATTTGACCATTTAAGTCACTCACTTTGATATTTCGTAACCTTCATATATGAGTTATGTAAAGTAGTTATGTAAAAACGTAATTGTTCAAGTTTCAAACAATAATTTATGTAAAAACTGACGATTATTTCATCAATTAAATTCATTATTTCAAACAACATTATTGAAGATATAATTATTTGAAGTGAGTCCATTTTTTGAGTGAATTCTCTTGAACTTATTGTCTAATATCAATTTAATTTGAAGCTGTGATATCTACTTGTATATCGGGGGCTTTGTCCAGAATGTTTTCTAATGAACCCTCGGTTAAACTGTTGGATTTCCATCCTTCGTGTTTCTATATTTTCAGAATGTACACTCCTCCATTTCCATTATAATATTGAACAAAAATCTGTCGTGTTTTACAGGTAGGAGGTCTGATATTTCTATACTTTTTGAAGAGTTCAACAAGATAGACACCAGCAATATGTCCAACAGTGATTTTGCTTTATGGAATCGTAAACGTCTCCTTCTCGTAGAAATGTCAGTTCAACCTTCCCGTAGGAAGGGCGGATTTACTTCTTAATTATGATGTATTAAACTACCCGATGCAGCATTTGCAAACTCTCTTACATCAAATGAAACGTTTGCCATTCTATCGGATGCCACGAAAGCGCAGAATTAGATAAAACTGAAAATTTGTAATAAAAACTCCATCTACTGATATAATAAACTGAATGGACGTCCTGTATAGACAAAGATGTGATATAGAAAACGTATATTTCAACTGAACTCAATGGGGAGGAAGCAACGTCATTAGAAACACTACTAGTCGATGGAAATGGTAAAAACGAAGGAAACGGAAAGTGCTTTAACAAATCGAACATCGAGACGAGACGAGAGGCGTTCTACTGGACTAATGACCGATACGTTCGTTAATGAAATGTCCACTCAAGAAAACAGAATTATTGTAAGCCTCTTGAGGGGGGAAAATTTCCCTGTTCAAACTTCAATTGCGAATGTATTGAATCAACGGAAATTCTTTCAATGTATGAAAACTTCCCATATCAAACTATAAGTGAAAAATCGTTTATTAATTTGTTTATTACTGTATTTCGTTATCTAATAGGCGTTCTTAAAGCGACATTCTTCTATCGAAAAAAATAAAAATTTTCGTCTACGAACAATATCTATTCACATCTAAAGTTACTCAAAAGCTCCCGTTCCTATATATTCGGATACAGTATCATTCGATAGATAAAATCTCAATAAAAAATAAAATTAATGCGCGGCATTAACTATAATGTTCTTTTTTTATAACGTTCTTTTACGCCTAGTTTTTGAAAAATGATGTGCGATCAAACAATAATAACGCCTCTGAAGATTGTTAGATTTGATTCAAATAATCGAATTTTTCATACACATATAGTTCAGAGTGTTTCATACTTTGTTCCATTTCAATTGCAGTTGCACTTACCTTCAGGTATCAATTAAGACGGTAAAGCTTCGGTAAAACTCATGTTAATTATTCTTATTCGAAAAAATCGTCGATTAGTAATTTTATAACGTACACAGTTGGTCGAAATTTAGAGCAACCACAAAGATTGAGCTATTGAAAAACAATGGAGATATTGAGTAATCGTTTACAAAGTAAATTAGATGTTCCGAACAACATTATTTGTAATCAACTTTAGTGACAATTAAATAGAATCGGCAACGTGTATAGATTAATAAGATGAATGTAGCGAAATGTCAAGTCGGGTCGTATCACCTCAATTAGTAAATTTTTGGGTAAGTTCCCAATAATATTCGCCGATCGGCAACGGTACTAAATAAGTAACCATTTCAAGGGTGGGAAAAGTGAACTGAAGCTATGCGACTCGACTGCATATTTCCGAAGGTATTCTCGTAGAGCGGCAAACATCAAAGGTGTTTTTTATATAAATTTTCAGCGCATTTAAGTGATTGAAACTATTGACGTTTCCCATATAACAAGATCTGATTTATTTTTTCAAGTGCTCGGATTAAATTGGCGAATAATTAGTGATAATAAACGTAAATTTGTTTGGGATTTTGTAAAAAAAAAAAACTGGTTTTATGGTGTTTTCGCTTTGGACGTTTAATTTATCATACAAATCTTGGCATCTATTTTTAATTAAACTCACTATTAAAGTTTAAACTAATGAGGTAGTTTTAAAAAACAATCACGGAACGAAATATAAGGAACAAGGAATTTGACTGTACAATCAACATTTCGAGATTTGACGTTATGTACTCCAAAAATTACATATTTATGACACACGAGAGCTACAAAAATAATCCATTCACGATGTAATCCAATCATTTGTCTTGATTTAACCTTCAGATATAATTGATCCGAGGATTGACAATTACTTCGAAAGCTATTTCCATTTGCTGTACTTC
The DNA here is from genome assembly GCF_026250575.1 of Diorhabda carinulata. Taxonomy (NCBI): domain Eukaryota; kingdom Metazoa; phylum Arthropoda; class Insecta; order Coleoptera; family Chrysomelidae; genus Diorhabda; species Diorhabda carinulata. The sequence continues at coordinate 252,945 of NC_079465.1, forward strand.
TAAATCGATTATAAACATGCTGAAACATCGGATTTTACTTGTTTGCTTGCTTGCTTTCTAGACTGTTAATAATACAGAAGATACAGTCGAAGAGTGTCAGACCACATGACCGTGTCTGCTAATCCGATCTTCAAAATGAACAGTAAGCTAGTACTACAAAAACATAACGCGTAGTGCGGTGCATGAAATAACGGAGGTTTGCCCACGTAATACTCGGAGAATTTCCAAATAATTCCAGCCCAAAAAAAGATTTAATTCTTCATCGATAAAGACATGAGGATTCCGGTCGTTCAAATACAGGCAGCTATGCCGATTGAGTTGCTTCATCTGATCATAAAAAATGAAATGCTGGAACTTCATCTACAATCTGCTATCGGGATCATCCTTTTGATTTGATAGTCGCACTGCAGATTCTATCGATACTGGTCGTCCGAATCCCGACGCGTCGACAATAGAGCCCGTTTTTAAGAATTTCTACTACGTCTTCCACATTGTCGAACGATTTAGTTGTTGAAATTATTTCGCTATAGACGCAATTGTTTGCTTCGTTTTAATCTTTTTCGACATCGTTGCCAGATTTATGAGCGTTGCCGAACTTACGCCGTATTTCATTTAGCACCCAAATCATTTTCATGATTCCGATTTATATGCCAGGAGACATCTCTATCACGCGGCTAGGTTAGATTGGGCTCCAAAACTTGAAAAGTAGTATATCAATGGTAAATGGTATTTATTTATCAACGTATCCAGGTTTTACATTCGATTCAAATAAGACTACGAAGACAACCAGAATCATTGTTAAGTCTGTCGAGGTGGTACTGTGATGGATTGAGAAGGAATCAGCACGAGTTTTTAGTATTTTTATTATTTAAAAAAGATCTAGATATCATTCGACGTATAAAATATCCTCTTTCATTTAATTATTAGTTTATAACTAAAAGGAGTTTGTTTTTTTTTTTTTTCAATTTGTTTTTCGTTGAATCGTATTTTATTAGTTTTTTAAACAAACGAAAAAAAAAAAAAAAAAAAAGAAAAGTACATCACCCTCTATAATTAAACCTCGATTTATTTCTCGAAGCGGAATAAAATAAACAAAACGTCTAATTGACAAATCGTTATTATATATACGTCGGTAGCCGAATTGCAGCGAGCTTTTTCTTTTCTAACAATAAATGGATCTTAGTGGCCGGTGACAAAGATTTGTATAGGCGTTAAACCCGACGGCGACTCTGATATATTACTTAATCTCACATGCGCTATGTTGGTGTCGTTGTTCTATTGTTGGACAATTGATGAGATCGGCCGCGTTGGACTTTAATGCACTCTGCTCTCTCTGGTGTAGATTGATGATTAATTTTGGATCGCGTATCAAGGTCTTCCCTAAACGCCAAGACGATAAAATAAAACTCACACAACGATTCACAACATCCATGATGTATGTAACGGGATATCCAAAAGATATTTTTCAATTTTTACCGTAGTTTAAGTCCATGCATCGTTCACAAATACGAGGGTAGCTAATTAAGCGAATATATCAAATTTTTGATGGATACTTGAATCTAGATAATGAAATTAAATCGCGACGATTTTCTATGACTTCTGACGGTTCGACTTTTGGCGCTGAAGACCAATTTCGAGCCCCACACATACGAAACTGTATTAATCTTAATGGGGTGTATTTCGACAAACGATATCAATATCAAAGCTTCTTTTCTTTCTATATTTCATCGTATATATAAAAATTTGATTGAAATTTCTCATTATTTCCAGACAAGCGACGAACAAGTGTATTAATTTGATGCTCGGTTGACTTGAATCAAATTTCTTTTGTTTGGAACAATAGGAGAGGAGTGGGAGTGCGTTTGGAGGTTCTATATACAAAGAGTCGATAGAACATCAAAGCGTTCCACGTAAGTGTTTAATCCGTAATTTTGGCAGTTAATAACAATAATCGTGGGTTAAATATTAATTTTTCGCATAGTTTGAACTCTGGCGTACTCTCCTTTGAAGGGCCTACGTCGGCTTTGATCCCTGAATTTCATACGCGCGTCGCGGCGAAGTACGGGGACAGGAAAATATGGGGCCTCAGGTATTGGGAATACCGAATAGTTGATGAATTCCTAACCTTTGGCCCGAAGCTACCAAGTGGATTGCTTTTACGTAAAAATTAATTATAGAATTATCTTGTGCATGGATGCCCTTACCATTCCGAAAACTTACAACTTACTACTTTTGTTTATCATCATCTAGCTTGGAAAAGCGTACGGTTAATTGGAAAATTGCGAAAACTGATTCGAAATTAACCCGATTCGCAAATAATCTTACAAACGTAGCCATTCAAAACCAACGAACAAACGAATTTAAATATGTATATATTTAGAGGAGTTGTTCTTTTTTAAGAAAGTAATGTGCAAGGATTAATTTTTTAAAACATTTTATACCGCGTTACCATTATACAAATAACGGAATTGTGGCGGGGTATATCGTGCAATAATTTATTTTTTTCGAGTAATTTCGTATCGCATGTTACATAATATTATTTTGACAGAAAAGAAATTGAACATCGAGAAATTATTATTTATTTCGAATATATTTGCCGAGGTTTCAATTATAAATATGTCCAAATGGACGTTTCAATTAGCAGACGTTGCGTGATTCTTTCGAATATATACCTACCTAACCACCCCTTTATTACCTGTTTCTCTCCCCTTTCGTTTATTTTGCGAAAAATCCCCATTATCTGTAACACATTCGGCGATTTTTATATAAGTTACGGGCACGTTAGATACTCAAGATATTCACGAAATTTCTTTTTAATTCTATTTAAATATTATTTCCCCATATTTTCAGTTTTCGGAAAATTATCACAGACGGAATCTCACGAACGTAACAGATCGTAGACTGTTTCGTTTATTACCTTAAATTAAACAAGAACAAAACAAACAAAGTCGAAAATGCACCTGTCTCTTATAATCATATACCTACTAGGATAACGAAATATTGATTTACTTGTACAAACAAACGAAACAAACGAATTTGTAAGATTAGAAGTTGCGTTCTAACTAGCTGAAATTCGATAAATGAACTATATGAGGTGAAATTTTCCTCGCAAACACCATCGCATCAGAACGAGTGGGCCATGACCGATCGTCAGCTGTTCCCCGCAGCGGACCCATGCGGTGCTTACTCTAATCGAGGATCTGTTATCTGACAACCACCGATTGTGCTGGGACGTTCGATAGAGACATATGGCCGATACACCGAAAATAATAATAAAAAAAAAAAAAAAAAACAAAACTGATTTATCATTGTCATTGTTTCTTATAGCGCAAATTTCAATATGAATATTAATATAAAATTAACACGAAAAATGTTAATAATTAAATCTGTAGAAACCTTATGCTCAATTAGAGAATGTTCCCTCGAAAGGCGTTGTTGCAGATCAAATTATCAGAAATTCCAACCCTTTAAAGAACCTTAAAAGTGTTGAGACGCGTAATTAAAAAAAATAATATCGAATACAAATTGAGTTATGGCCGCAATTTCAACTTTAAATAAAAGGGTTACAAAGGAAACTTGTAAGAAAAAACGTATAAATCACAAATTAAGTGGTTTTTTTTTAGGTAGATAAGGGGTGAGTTATATAAAACACAAGGGGTCGTCTTAAATTAAAAAAAAGGGGTAGGAAAAGTGCCGCCACGACGCGGTATTGGATAATAAATTTTGGATCCCATTTAAAAGTTTAATACACTTGTTAAAACTGAATATTTGAAAAGGTTTTACCCTTTAACAAAGAAAAATCATCAATGGCAAGTCTTTACGATCTTGTTTGGAAATACCAAGAGACTTGCCTTGCCTTCTACACCGCAAAATTTATTATTATTATGAAAAATTTGTTTCCTTCTTCTATATATGTAAAAGATGTTGAATTGCTTTGAATTAATACGTGGAAACAGACCTTTCAGGACGAAAAACGAGGAATATTTTCAAAAATTTGATTACTTCGACTATCTAGGTGTGATGATGAGACGAAAAAGCTAAAAAATCGGATAGCAAAGGGTAGTGGAATAATATTTTTGAAGCAAAAGCGACAAAGATAAGAGTGTACTGTATGAATGTGAGTCCTGGGTGATTATCGACAAGACTGCTGAAAAAATAAAAGTGTAGGAAAGGAAAGTAATCCAGAAAAATAGTCTAAATGTGTGCAGAATGAATGCAAACTGAATTGCCGAGAGAAAGAAGGAATTAGAAGAAGAAGCAGGCTGGAAAAGAAATGGATAGGAGAGGTAACATCCGATTTCGATGATTTTTTTTTTAAATGTTCGTTTTCAAGGCGGATTTATGAGATAAAATATGGAAAATATCCCCCCCTGCAGATTTCATATAGTTTTTTGACTTTAAATGTCATCATTAAAGCGCCTTTTTTGCATATAATCGTTCATAACTTTTTTCCAAAAAAAAAAACAAACGCAGTTTGTATATTTTTTTTGTTAATCTACACAAAAAACTAACATTTTAAAAAAAAAATTATTCATTATTCATTTTTTATCTCTAACAGTAAACCCTAGTTAGATATCATTTTTTAATGGTGAAAATTTTCAATTTTTCCAAAATTAACTTTTAATATCGTACACTCGATTAAAATATGTGATTTTAAAAATGTTTTCTTTTCTATATAACTTCAATGATTACTTAATAAAAAAGGTACAAACGATTTTGTGTGAGAAAAGGTCATTTTAAGAGAAATTTTTATTATTTTCAATTATAAAAATATGATAAATCAACATTTTTGTATAAAAATTTTTTTTAATTTGTTCGTTTTTTTGTGTAGATTATGAAAAAAAAATAAAACAACTCAATTTGATTATTTAGAAAAAAGTTATCAATGATTATACGCGAATGAGTGTATTTTCACGAACATTCAAAACCCAAAAACCAATATAAGTTTTCAATTATAAAAATATGATAAATCAACATTTTCGTATAAAATTTTCTTTAAATTTGATCGTTTTTTTGTGTAGATTATGAAAAAAAATAAAACAACTCAATTTGATTATTTAGAAAAAAGTTATCAACGATTATACGCGAATGAGTGTATTTTCACGAACGTTCAAAACCCAGAAACCAATATAAGTTTTCAATTATAAAAATATGATAAATCAACATTTTCGTATAAAATTTTCTTTAAATTTGATCGTTTTTTTGTGTAGATTATGAAAAAAAATAAAACAACTCAATTTGATTATTTAGAAAAAAGTTATCAACGATTATACGCGAATGAGTGTATTTTCACGAACGTTCAAAACCCAGAAACCAATATAAGTTTTCAATTATAAAAATATGATAAATCAACATTTTCGTATAAAATTTTCTTTAAATTTGATCGTTTTTTTGTGTAGATTATGAAAAAAAATAAAACAACTCAATTTGATTATTTAGAAAAAAGTTATCAACGATTATACGCGAATGAGTGTATTTTCACGAACGTTCAAAACCCAGAAACCAATATAAGTTTTCAATTATAAAAATATGATAAATCAACATTTTCGTATAAATTTTTGTTTCAACTTGTTCGTTTTTCTGTGTAGATTATGAAAAAAAATAAAACAACTCAATTTGATTATTTAGAAAAAAGTTATCAACGATTATACGCGAATGAGTGTATTTTCACGAACGTTCAAAACCCAGAAACCAATATAAGTTTTCAATTATAAAAATATGATAAATCAACATTTTCGTATAAAATTTTCTTTAAATTTGATCGTTTTTTTGTGTAGATTATGAAAAAAAATAAAACAACTCAATTTGATTATTTAGAAAAAAGTTATCAACGATTATACGCGAATGAGTGTATTTTCACGAACGTTCAAAACCCAGAAACCAATATAAGTTTTCAATTATAAAAATATGATAAATCAACATTTTCGTATAAAATTTTCTTTAAATTTGATCGTTTTTTTGTGTAGATTATGAAAAAAAATAAAACAACTCAATTTGATTATTTAGAAAAAAGTTATCAACGATTATACGCGAATGAGTGTATTTTCACGAACGTTCAAAACCCAAAAACCAATATAAGTTTTCAATTATAAAAATATGATAAATCAACATTTTTGTATAAAATTTTTTTTTAATTTGTTCGTTTTTTTGTGTAGATTATGAAAAAAAAATAAAACAACTCAATTTGATTATTTAGAAAAAAGTTATCAACGATTATACGCGAATGAGTGTATTTTCACGAACGTTCAAAACCCAGAAACCAATATAAGTTTTCAATTATAAAAATATGATAAATCAACATTTTTGTATAAAATTTTTTTTTCAATTTGTTCGTTTTTTTGTGTAGATTATGAAAAAAAATAAAACAACTCAATTTGAAATTTGAATTTAGAAAAAGTTATCAACGATTCTAGATCCAAATAAACGAGGTAACTGCGAAATTATAAAATTACCCTTAAATATTTTGTAATATATATTTTGTAATTTTCTTTTATGGAAAAAAATAACCTGAATGAGCCTAAAGAAACTAGATATAAACGACGAATCAACTGCATGATTTATTGGAGACATATTTCCAAAACGAATCAGTTTCTAAAATTTAATGCTGTTTTTTTAATAAGAACTATACGTAAATTAAAAAAAAACAGCTCAATGCTTCATCGACGAGATAGAGTTAAAATATTATCGAAACTTTTTTAAAAAAAGAAACAGTGCTCTGTGATCAGAACCGCGACGACAATATTTCATTACAAACATGTTTTCTTTATAATGCAATAACAACGTTATAACTATTATTAAAATCCTTCACACACTGTATATTTGTATTACTTTATTGTATATTTTCGTTTGTATCATGTAAACAACTTTTTTTATTATTAATTTGTTCGAAAAAATGATTGCATTGCTGCTAAATTTTTCATCTACCCTTATTTCCAAAAAATTTATTCAGAATTACATTACATATAAAATTTCTCCGAATCAACTTTATCAAAAATTTCGAAAATAATACCCGAAATTTAGTCTTGAAATTTCTATTTTAGAATTGTTCGAAAATGTAGAATTCCCAAATACCATATCAGTGCATATTAAAAAAAATCAACCGATACATCATTTATTGGAACTCAATGTATACCGATTGATAGAAGACGAAAGCTCTAATGGAAAAATATGGAAAATACGATTGAAGAATATCATCATTGTTGACTATAAAAAGGAAAGAAATTGATTTCTGTACGTAATTTTATTATTTCTAAATAAAATATATCTTTTTATAAACGTATATTAATCATTCGAATATCCACCTTGAAAATCTACTTAAAATTAATATTCCCTCGCTGGTGACATTATTTTTTTTTTGTCTACTTAACATAAATTCTGGGTAAGCTTCGATCCCACATAAATTCCCAATAAATCAATATCATCGGCTGAGAAATTTCGGGTGGAAACGTCAAATAAATACGCCCAGTTTTATCGACAGTAGTAATCTCGAAGGTATTTTCTTATCAAAACACCTGTATTTTTACCATTTAAATTCAAAATAATATTTAGTGGTAGATGGAAATACTAGCCAGAGGCGTAGACAAACAAAATAAAAAAGGGCAGTCAAAATAAAAGAAGAATTAACAATTTTTCAAATAGATCCAATAAACCTATCGTGGATTGTTGCACCAATTGTAGCTGGTTTAGTGCAACGTTCAATGTACAGAGATATGACTTTTTCACATGTTTTCAAACTTTTTTTTATGTAAAAAATACGGTAAACCTTGTAGTAGTTCGAGCGGTACCTTTTGTGAAGATATGTGTACAGGCGAACTTGGTGTTCACGAGCCACGTCTGTCAATCAGATCTTTCTTCTATTATCCAAGCTGTTCAAGTTTCTGGTCAACTCTGGATTGAATTCATAATTGATGCGAATAATATTCTAAAGATGGACGAATCTGCGCCTTGTAGAGGCTCTAAGCTTTCGCGAAACTGACATACCTCACGAGCGAATTGGCTGTAATGGTGATAAATCCTGAGCCCCAATTTAAACACTGCAGCCTCCTGGGTCTTTGCCGCGTTATACTCAATCAGGTTGCTTTCATGTTTCCAAGATCAATAATCGAAATTCATCTTGAACTAGGTATTGGAAGCGATTTAATGACTCGAACTCAATTAAATTTCTCGTAAGAGATGACAGGATTGAGGATTTACGTGAACAAATAACAAAATATAACGCGACAATTAATTTTTGTAGGACTTATTCGTTGTTATCAGTAATATACAAATATTGTATTAATATTCAATCACAATGAGGTTTAATGATTGATTGAAAGAGACTAAGAATTTAAACAGTTAAACTTTATCCTTTATTGTCTATGGTTAGTTTATTTAGATCAGATACTTAATATTAGGTAGCTGCATAGTCATTCAGACATAAGGAAAAATAAGAATAATCTAATTTTTTTGTTTTAATTTAGTATTGGACCACGATAAACAATTCACGAACTAAAATATTCACCCTCGAATTTTGTCGATTTAAAAAATTAAGGAATGTCAGAGTGGTTCCGGTTAATAAATAAATATTCTTGAGTTAACGTTTCTTGAGTATTTGCAGCATTTGTCACGTTTTTAATGAATTTTAAAAGGAAGTAATGTTTCGAGAATCACTCTTGGGATTGAAGTAAAAAAGCGAAAGATTATCAAAACATTAAAAGCTTCGGATTTACGTCAATGCAGTGATTTGGAAACATCTCCGTTCGACAAAGCAGAAAATAATTTTCCTATTTCACATTTAGTATACCTATTCGAAGATATCGTTAATTGTTTCGGCTAACTTGACTATCAATCAATAAATTCACATAATAGAAATTTCTTATATTTTTTTATTATTTTATTATGTTACGCTCATGTCGAAAAATCTCAGATTTTCATTCTCAGAAGGTACTCATAAACAATTTTGGGGAATTCGAAAAGAATATTGATGAGATGCTTGAGAGATGTTAATGTTAGTTTTGAAGAATGTGACTAAAATAATATACGCACTACTAAAACTTTTTCTCTTACTGAGCTTGTTATCACTCAATATTTATTGCTCGGTTAATTTTTATACCGAAGGTAAAACAAATTAAGACATAAATATACGCTGACTTTTTTAACCATTCGAAACGATTCTGTGAAAAAAATAGATAAATTTTAGAAAAAGATTTTTCGTAATTTACTTTCCCGAATACTGTATTTATAGTCCATTCGTATAAAGGAGTGAATTATTCGATTGAAAGCAATAACAATAAGATTTGAAACAGAAATCGAATTATTACAAAGATTTTTACTTTATAAACATACTGTATTATTATTTTCTCAGCGTGGATTTAAATGAGAATTTCCATTTTTTTAAATTTCCTTTTGTACAGTTATTTTGTTGATAGTCCAGTCATTTTAGACCAAATTAGATAAATATTTCGGTAATAGTTTCAAAGTCAAAGGTCGAAGGTCACAAAAATCGATTTTTTTTTAAATTTTTAGCAAATATTTCGTTTTCTATAGGTTTTATGCTATTCGTAGTTATTATAAATATTGTAGAGAATTCAATTTTCTACAACTTTTGTATTCAACACTTTTTTACAACACATACCTATCCATGTAAATGAAAAATTGTTGAAGGAAAATACTTAAATTCTGACTTTCTATATAAATAGAGAAATAAATTTTTAATTAATATTTTCATTGAACGTGTCATTTTATAGATTTACTATTAATAAAACTAATAAAAATTTCAAAAACAAGCTCTAATTGCAATTCATCCTTTTTTCATCGTCGTCATCGTCCATCTGCTGAAGAATTTCGTGTTTCTTTTTCGTTACCGCCTTCAACGACATTTGTCTCCAAGTTATTCATGATTTCAGAGTCAAAGGTTCTATCATCTTTAATATTGGTCTGATATGGTACAGGACTGAGACAAGATTGTCCATTACACGCAATCTAAAGAGCACTGCAGCCCTGCATTCCTTGATCCGCAAGCCACATTTGTAATTACAGAATATTTTATCGAATAATTCATCCGACGGAGGTGGTAAAATAGGTCATGATCCATTCCAGGGCTTATAAATCATGCCATAAACGCGATCGAAATGTTGAACTGCACATTCTCAAATAATCGAGATATTTGCAAAAAAAAAAAGTCGATTTTTGTGACCTTTAACAAGTTTAACCCCCTACAATTAATTTTTCACTCTTTACCGTGTTTTATACTTATATATTATTTCATTGTTTTAGTCGATTATTTTTATATATCCGATATGTTTTCTCTTATTTTTGTCTATAATTATAAATCGACGTAAGCATTTTATTATCCTTCGAAATTCCACAGAATCATAGTGTGTGGCCGGTTATAAATCCTTTCTTCCTTACAGGCACCCCGCGTACATGCAGTGAAGCACCTAACAGACTATAAATAATGTAATCTTGCACTTCTGTATCACAGCCTTCTTTATTTTATTATAGCGACTACTTCGATTCGATTTTGTCACGATCTTTTCTTGTTTTGCATATATATATATATATATATATATATATATACAAGTTCTCATTTTCGACACGCAACCTCAAATCTAAACTGCATAAATCTTATCTTTTATCCAATACTAATAAGAAATTTTTCTTTGTTTGGACGTCCTTTGAGCGAATCGTTTTCAAGACTTTACATGCAACTTCAAGTGTCGTAAAGACGTAGCGACATGCTCAATTTAAAAATTTCTATCTAGTTAAAAGATTTTTCAAAATTCCTGAAATTACCAAAGATATTTGGGTACTATTCAAATGCCATCGGTGGATGAAGAAGGTGTTGATATTTCCGATCACTTAGGTGGCTACAACAATCCTTTTTGATAATATCTCAAAGAGAGGCAACTCAAAATAAAACAAAAAATACGTTTTCAATTTTATTCTCATCCGCAAGATATGGGTACTTCATTTTGTTATCATCCAAAGGGTGCATATTTTTTTGAAGTTGAATTTCTCGGCCCAAACAAAAATGATAATTCCTCTGGACCCCGAGGGTCCGTTTATTCCCATGGTTGCCATGGTTTACACGGACATTTAGAATGAGACGTGATATGGGGGTTCCTTATTGAACACTAAATTTCCCATTAAAAACTTTTTCGCGATTTTCAGAAACAGTTTACCTAATATATTTGTTGATAATAATAGAAAGTTTTGTAAATACGATATACATCTTTATCTGGAAAATCCGGAAAACGTTGAGTATTTTTTCTTCCTTCTGAAACATTAATTAAAATCGAGAGTTTTTGTTTTAATAATTTGTTGGATTGAAAAACCGCTCTGGTCCGACGAGTCGCGAGTTTGTTTTTGTTCATTCAATGATTTGATTAAAATTTTAATATCGTTGATTTGCTTTTCGGTTTGTGAAAGCTCCTTTGATAATTTAATAAATTTTTCATTTGATTGTATTGAAATTCAGTTTGAATCGGATATAATAAAATATTCTGCTGTTTTCACCAAGTATTTTCCGTTTGTTTTTGCGCCCCAAATAAAAAAAAGCCTTGATTGAATTTTATGCTAATTTAACAGAATAATTGCTAAGGTACACACCAGAAAAATTCGTTTATTTCTTACCGCGTCAAAAGTAGATTTTAACTTTTATATTTGATGAATTGATTAAATTAAAAATCCGGACACATAATAAACAAATATTCATATTGGATATGACTATATAAAAACGATCTCGTCAAAAAAACACTTCCGATTCGTATTTCTTGTTCTATCAGTAGACTCGCCACAAAACTCTCGTGATCGCGGTTGTCATGAAGATTAGACAACTCGAATATTATTTTCTTGAACCAACCTAAGAAGCTACTCAATCCACCTCGAGACACCGCAAAGACTCAACAATAATATAACATGTAGGTCATTCGAAATAAATATAGAAAGGTAAGAAAAAAATACTTATCTTGTACTAGGTTCTGAAACACTCTTCATATTATAAAATTCGAGAATCCGAAGCTGTTGATTCTGTATAAAGGTCCTGTGCGATTTTTCTGTAAGGGTGGTATAATCCTGCGTCTATAAATCCCTCTGTCGTTATCGTCACTTCCAATCTACCCCTTTCCATTTTCGTTTTCGAAAAGGAAAATGGAAATGGGATATTTCACCCACCAATAATTAAATATCCTGATTAATGGCTTATTATCCAGTAGCGCTGAATATTCAACTCAACAAAGGATGTCATTTAAGATTTCGATCGAAAAAATTGGACACTGGACATATATCATTTTAATCAAATATTTTTAATAATTTATAATAATTAAACGCTCGGTTTGAAACTTGTTAAGTGGATGAGAAACTTCAAACTACGAAAACCTAGGATCAAAAATGAGAATATGAAAACAAGGACATCTTCTTTGCATTAAAGGAGATATCTATCGAAAGAGATCATTTCTAAATTCACTTTCGGGGGACAGGAACATGGACCACAACACAGAGCCAAATACAAAAGACGTAAAACGTGAAGATGAAGGTGAAGATCGAGGAAAACTTATATTGAAGATGTTAAGTTAGATAGAACCTCATTAATCAAATTTAGTACCATGAAACTTATGGTAAATCAGTATTAAGAGCACCGGAGTCCAAATAGATCGATAGAACTCATTCTACACGGAGTTATTGGTATTTTTAACATTATTGGTTTCAAGTGTACAAAGGACAACGGACAAACCGTAAAAGTCGATAGTTAAAATATTTGTGATGAATTTATATCAATTATTTATGAAAAATCTTCATGGGGATTAAGTTTAAAACAAATTATCGGCCGTCAATGGAAGCAGGGGGAATTTCTAAAATGTTGAGAAGACATATGTCGGGTTCTCATTAGGCTCGCCGACAAAAGGACCATTTTTAGCAATCGAACCGGTCCTTTTCGTTGAAATATCCTCGTAATCAATCTATTGTTGCCCGCATTTCTTTGATTTCTAATAAACATTTAAGAACGTTTTTTATTTTTTTTTCCACTCTTTCTCGTTAATAATAATTACAACAGAATCGTTTCACATTCTACAAATGAAAAATGTCAACTTTTCAGTAATTTGATACGCCGTATTCGATCCTCCATATAAACACACTCGAAGATTTGATACATTTGCCAAGGTTTGATCACATGACACATCTCTGAATTATGTATCTTGATTCTTAACTTTATCCCCCGTGATCAGATATTATACGAACTACACTCATTTATAATTCTTCTTCTCTTATATATCTACATGGTACATTTATATCTTTGATTTGTGAGCCATTCAAGACCAGCTGCTGCTTTCCTAATAGATAGGGATGGTTGGCTTACCATAAAAAAATATTTGACACCCGTGACCACTGCGATGGGTAGCGGGTGTCGCTTAGAAAAAAAAATTTCTCAAATATAAACGATTTTTTGTATCATCAGAGACTACAACAAATTATAGTCCAAACGGTCAAGTTCGGGGCTATATGATGAATGAATTCATAAAGTCATTGAAGACATAGATATTCTATGTAATTCAACCACTCATCGGTTCATAATTATTCGATTAAAACAACGATTAATTTCGTTAATTCCAACAGGAATTCGCAAAGGAACATTCGGTGTATTAAATTTACGTATTTAAATATCCGATTCTCAGTTTTTCGTCAATAATATCGAGTAAATCAAATAACTTTTCTGAAACTTTTATTGTCAACTCGGACTGAATTTTTTCAAAATATCAACGGAGATATGTAGTTTTTAACACCGTCTATTAGAAATTATTTCTATTATAATAATTAACTACGAGCTTGTCTGTCTATTATCGACGATTATTATTACTTGTACAATCTCCCTTTTCGAGGCAGTATTAATTGTATACATATATCTCTCTCAAGAATCCATCTTTCGATTGTTTACATATGAAGCGGCGAAAGCAATTACTTGATAAGATTGGTTGAATCGCTGCTGACTGTTTCTCAGAGATACATCAAAACAAAGGTTCTAGAGTGTATATATATTCCGATTGTTACCAGGAAATAAACTATTCGCATACACATATTTCAAACTTCAATAAATATTAAAGCTGTTTAATAATTTAATATACATATTGCAATCGAATCGATTTTTCCACGATTTCTCTATCCTCCGAGGTCTCAGCACGGTTCTGCGCATTATCGAGCATGCGCCGTATAGATAAAGTGTCTCGAACGAAAGAGAAAATGAATATTGTCGGCACCGTAATGTAGCGATGTTTTTTTCCTATACCAACTATTCATATTTGTAAAAAAATCACTCAGGATAGGACTCGACGCGTTGTACTTAATAATAAAGTTTTATAGTCGAGTCGTTCGTTGATTCGAATCACTTTGGGAATTACGACATTAAACAGAAAATCCGCGTTTTTCGACTTGGTTTTGCGTGTCTTGTTGTACTAGATCTTGAGCCTGCATAAATTCTTGGTCCTATGGACTAAAAATAGGTCTTGGTCTTGATTTTTTTGCAAGATCAAGGCCTAGACTATCAGACCAAAACCAGTCTCGATCATAATTATCAAAATATGAAGAATCGTATTTGAAGTTACCTAATTTTGTCAACGAAATTAATAACAATGTTTGTGAAGTTGATTTTTTAACTTTGCTTGTTGTTGTTTTTCTATCGATTTCTCGCTGGTCAACTATAAAATATGTCAAATTAAAATGCGATTAAAATTTGATGTTGTGTGGATTTTAATTTTTTTATAGTTCGACGTCTTTAAAATCCATCGTCGATAGACGTTTTCCGAAAATCTAAAATTATTTACCGCCCGTTAAAATTTTAAAGACCAAATTAAAGAAATTTATATTCCTATTAATATCACCATCCCTTTGCAATAAAATAATATATCTACAGGTATAACGAATTAATGTTTAAAGAAACATGATTCACTAATCAAAATTATACGACCGATAATAAAGTGATAACTATCTATTTTATTTCTTTGTCTTTAAAAAACATAAAATTCAAAGTCATGAATTTTTATTGGACATTTTTTTTTTGTAGAACGACGACAGGACCGTTCTAAAAATCGATATACATCAACCTACACGTTTAATTTTCTTTTGTTTATCAATTCCCCGTATCCTTTATCTTTATCGGGCGTTTATTTTCTAATATCGATATAAGAAATAATAATAAATTGTGTGATCCGACCCTGTTTGATAAATTTCCGTAATCAAAGGAGCATCGACGATTTTCTAGAAGCAACCATTACATGTCGATACGCGTCGAGATAAGTCGGTGTATAGGGCGATTGTTTTATCGGGGTTCGAGGTAATAATCATTAGTGAACAACCTGAGAAAACATCTTCGAACAATTTCGAAACGCTCAACTAGCTCCTCGACCATCCGATAATCATTTTAGTCCATCATTCGATCGAATGTTTTTTTTTTCTTTTCATTTACCTTCGATATCGTATTGGAATTTCAAGTATTCACGTTAAATTTAATAGAATACAGGACGAGTCAAAGTTTATTTGTACGCCAATGATGTATCTAATCCACGAAATACTCTTTATTGTGAATCAATTTATCGTTGTCTTCTTCCCACAGAACGTGTCAACCACCCTTGCCCTTATAAATCATTTGTGCGTTAATACCTACTAACAAATAAGCAAACAAAATAAATTAATAATAATTTACATTCGATGTTAAAGGTATAAGTCAATAAGTATTTTGTTTATGTTTGTGTCGCTTGTTGGTTGAGGATAAAGGCCACATAAACATGCAGATTTCTGTGGGATGGGACACCATCCATTGTATCGGATAGTGATCTATGGGTTTCACTTTTTTTATTTGTATTGTACAACTTTCAAGATATATAATTCATGATAATATCAGTTTATTGTTAACAAGTATACGAGTGCTATAAAAAAATAATTTTTCTTCGCTTCCGAACTTCAAAACATACTAATCCGGTAGCTAATAACCAAAAATTGGATCGGTTTTAGTGCCCTCTTTCAAAATTGGAGAATTCTTCAGGCGTGGCTGGATTTGATTCAAGACTCTTGTGATAACAAACTTCAGTGTGCACTAGGATTAGGTTTTTCCCTTTCCTGTACTGAATATGAAGGCTTCTGTCACCTATGGAGGTTTTTGGCTTGTCTACAGTCATATCATCATCATCATCATCATCTATCAGCCATCTTCCATCCACTGCTGGATATAGGCCTCCTCTAGTTTAAACCATCTATCTCTATCTTGAGCTGTACGTATCCAATTTCCTACAATTTTATTTACATCGTCACTCCATCTTGTTGGCGGCCTGCCTCTACTTCTCTTATCCATTCTTGGCCTCCACTCCAATATTCTTCTTCTTCTACGGTCATATACCTAACTGGAATTAACCTCATTCACACTGCACATAGATTTGTTAGTGGTTGGTGGCTGTGAAATTTGATAGTTTCATCATTTTGAACCATCCCACGAATTGGAAATTTACAATTTTCCGACACGGATACAACTGTCGTCGAAATATATTGTCGTATCGTATGAATATCATGCAGTTCAGTATTTTCTAATTAGTGAAAATCGTCCACCTGGGAATTTAACAATCCTAAAAAAAGTAGAAGCTATCAGAAACCCAGCGTGCGTCTTCATATATTTTAAAAAGTAGTAGCCTCGTGGTGATTTTTATTGAAGATCGATTGAAAGGAAATCTCACGCAGTGGGTGACTTCCTCATGTAGCGGTATAAATCAAAGGATTCCGATCATCGATACTCATATATCGAAATTATTAAATGATATTAATGAGAATAGAGAGAAAATTGATTCTTATTGTTGTTACAATGAATCGACGATAGTTTCAAATACAATTATCGTATTGTCTAGTTTTATTTGCTTCGGCCATCAATTATATTTTCAGAAATGTTATTAGTTAGAAGAGGTAATGATTAAATTCAAATTATGACTCTAGGTAACTAGGAGGTATGTCTGAATACCGATGTTTTGAATAATTTTACAATTCAAATCCACATCATACCGAAAGATGATGGGTAATCATATTGAAATCACGACAATAAAAAAAGAAGAAGAAGAAACGCTCTAGTGGAAATAAAATTGTTTGATTTGATGCCGACATACCGATCACGACTCGATAAAACCATTTAAAATGAACTCGAACCAACGACAAACAAACACAATATTTCTTTTTTGATTATAATTTGAAAATGCAAGACTTTACGGCTCCCATTGTCATGAAATTATCCAAGAAAAAGTTATGAGTGTTCTAAAAATGCCGAAAGACCTTCAGATTGTCTTGTCTTAGCTTTTTGACGTATTTAAATAAGAAATTTTGGGCTTTATCAGGAAAAAATTGATCAAACTAATCAAAATGAAATTTCATTGGTCAAATGACAAAAATTGAAGTGAATCGATATTAATAGTCATCGATCAACATGACAATAGACGTCAATTCATGTCGTAAACTAATTACCACGAGAATTGTGTCAAGATATAATTCGAAATTCCATTCAATTATTGGTATGGACAACCATGGTACATAGCAGCCCTCAGACTTTAACGACGGGGCTTAGCTTGTGACTACGTTGGGGAACCCGGCCTTGGCAAACCACTAAAGGCCTGGTTGGAGTCTGTTTAACTCGACCTTGACCGTCCTATAGTCAGCCAGGCATTAAAAGTTGTAACTTTTTATGAATTAAATTCTTTTATGCATAAAAACAAATAAGAAATAGTATCATTTCTTTATATGTTTGCTTATTTATTTAATACTTTTATTTTATTTATTTTATTTTTACATACAACCAGCCTGGTCCAGGCTATCAAACCGAGCGAGGGACATTGTTATCATCCCATAGTTCCGCCAAGTTTTGGCCAATAACGGCTAGGGCCAGAGTTGTACATACTTGGCCCAAGTCCGGGCCTATATTGGGCCCATCGTAAAATCCTATATGGTAAAGAACCCAACAACCATTAAACGCTTGTAAAAATTCGTGTGATTGAATATTTTTTCTGATATATTCCAATTTTTGTGTGTTGCGGCTTCAACATTTCCAGGTTTTCCTTTTCACCATAATATCACATCAAATAAATAGAAAAAAGTAAAAAATAGAAATGTCAAGCTAAAAAAATGCCGACATATTTCTTTTAGGTATATTATATTGAAGAATCCGTGTTACAAGAATATTTTATATATTCTGAGCGAATCAGACAATAATTTATATCGTTTTAGAGCTAGTATTTCCCCAAGGTATGCACTAGGAAGAAATCTAGTCACGTTTGGTTTAGCTACCGACCAAATGTCAAATAGATCAGTTGATTCATTGGAATCCTTTTGAAAAACTTTTATGATAAATCTAATCTTATTTTGAATTGTTTGTGCGGTTTTCTTTTCTCGTTATTAAGAATGCATGAAATTCCTCGCTGAAAGTAAACAAAAAAGAAAGACCAGTGCTAGGCAATGATGAAATTAACTAGTAATTTAAAAAACTAAAATAAGCGAATTTCTGGTTGTGTGTTAAAACCGATACGTGACAAAAATACACCTTTCCACCCCTTTTATTCCCATTGCATTATTTTTATTTATTGAATATTCGATGAATTTTTGAAGCGTAATGAGTTTCAGCTGTTTTAACAAAGATAACGCCATGATAAATTAAATAATGTCGTATAAAATGATTATTTCGATTTAAAAACAGCACAAATACAAATTATATAGTTAACATATTCTATTTTAATTTGAAAATGTCAAATTAATTTATGTATAATGAAAGTTTCTTAGTCCGTTACTGTCTACACAAAAGGCCGTCACCTTTAGCTGCCAGTGTCAGTGTTTACTGCTTCGAAAACGCCGCAGTAAATTACCTGTGGCCGCAATTGTTCCCAATTACACATAGACATCCCCGAAATTGTTCTAGCATCGTTTCTCGATATATATATATATATATATATATATATATATATATATATATATAAACACAATCCGTAAAATCAAAGGCGAACTTCGTTATGCGTATTTTACACCAGCGGTGCCGTTCGGGGTCAACACCAACAATTTATATTATTGTACTCTTGATTTAATAACAAAAATTAACGTGAAAATATAAATTTATGGTATAAAAATGCCCTTTACTACATAATACTTTCGAAAATTCCGTAAAAATTTTGAAGACGCTCCATCTAAAGTTGTTTTTCGTTAAATAGAAATATGAATTCGTTAAAATGAATTCTTTCGTGTTTAAATTTCTAAATACCCGCTACTGTATTGCACAGACTGAATTTAGCAAACGGCCGAAGCCCAGAGAGTAAATGAATACGCTTCGGGCAACGGTATAGCGAGTACCCGTACCTTTGACCCTTCTGTCAAATTTCCTGGTCTTTGGTCGAGGGCCACTGTTTCCTTTGTGTTGCAATCCACAGTTCGGCCCTTCGGCACATTATCGCCTTCTGATTTCGTAGGACTAATTATTGCCCTTTATAGTTTCAACAGAACGAGCGAGAGAGACAGAGAAACTCTTGGAAATAATGTTTGGTATTCATTCGACCATGGAATTTAGTATCTTTTTCTATAATTTTTAAGACGATTATGTGTTGTGTGGTAATGGCAGGTAGTCAAGTTTCTGATTTAATTACAGTTGAAACGGAACAGAAGCATTCAATTTTCCACATTACTCTTTGAATCCACTGACTTGGACAAAAATTATACATTATAACAGATATAACGACTAAATCCAAAATATTATTAGAATACCAATCAATGGACCAAAAACCATTCTTCATCATATCTCGCCGATGTCGTTGTACGAATTGTAGTAACAACCATTCATCATACAAAATCATAAAACATCGCAGATTATTGATAATTAGAAACAATTTATGTCCTGCCTTTTTAAATAATTCGACAATAAGAGGTTACTCTCGACCACTTGTAAGTTCAACTCATCAATACCTATTACTATAATTAGTGACAATCCAAACCGATACTCGATATCTCTCCATTATTCTAAATTGATTTTTTATTAACCGCCCGCATGGACTCATCCCGTCGTAATGAATTTAGATGTGGTAGTGACTAAGCGACGACCAAACAGTAAGTCAGCATTTGTTTGAAATGAAAACAGTCAAAAACATCGAATTGGTGGTTTATCCTTGTTTGGTATCAAATGATTTCTTTTTGTTCCCGCAAATCACAAATAAATCGCTTGGTGAATTTTTTTCCCTAAGAAGCGGTTGAAGCGTTCGATCACTTGTTTTGAAGGTTTTGGAATGTGAAAAATGCTTCGAAATTGGTTGAATCCCATGCAAAAGTATATATCGATCTCAATGGAGAACCTTTTGGAAAACTACAAAGCCATATCCAATTAAAATATTTGTTTATTTCATAACTTAAATAGCAATCGTCGTCCTTTCGAAAACATTGCGTTCAATTGGAGGTTAAACGCTTGGAAAAAAAAAACAAACAGATAAAGTAAAATCGAGCGGAAATGTAAGTCGATAGAAAGTATAATCAAGTTTTGAAAAATATCAGCACACCTCGGCGTTTGATCATCGTAGTACTGATAGATATATAAAATGAGAAGTTAATTGCTTACACCCAAGATTTTTCCTTTTTCCTACTGCTTCTTGTAGACTTGAATATTTTCTGTTATCCATTTTACTACGATTCTAGAACCTCCGTCTGATTTAATACATCATATTAATAATATTCAATGGTTTTGATCAATTTCCGAACAAATTGTGTGTCCGTGTTGAATTTATGAGGAATAAAAGGAGTTTAATGGGAGCATATATATAGAGGAAATAAAAAATAACCGTCGTCAATTCGAGTGAAATCCATCATTAATCGCCATCAGTCCCTTGATTAAAGTGATGAAACGAAAACAGTGACTAATGAGAAATGACGATTAAAACCGATTCCAATAATTAAATTTCCGTTTAGGTCTATTAATCAGTTCAATATAGTGTCATGCTAAACCGAATTTATACATATATATATATATATATATATATATATATATATATATATGTATGTATGATTCCGGCCGTGTCTACTCAACCGATTGTTTACCCGATTTATTTTTAAGTACACGTTAATAATTCAGTCGCGTCTTCTCTCTACATCATTAAATATACTTTTAGAGAGCCAAATCCCGAAGATTTATGTTTCTTTATTGGATCAGAAACTAAAATTACACTCTAATAAACACATTTTCCGAAGTGTAAATTGAAAAGCTGCTTACAATAATTTACACTAATGGGTTTCTTCACTTAAACTTTATTCCCGATATATTTATTATATATACGTAACACGCACTCGCACCACCCGTTACTACCTTAATCTATAGAACGGGTAGAAAGGGATTTAATTAAAATTTTACGACGACAATTATAAATTCCTAAAAAAAATCCGATCAAACTGCACTATCCGAATTTCAACACTCGTATCCTTCATTGAGAACTTCGACTGTTTATTTTCGTTGTTTTTTTATTTTCATTCCAATAAAGGATTTGGCTTGATAAATTTCCAACAGCAACGTTTCACGTTTGTCCGCGTACAGAATCCTGACGGAAACAATTCGCCGAAGCAAAAGCGCAAAGATGAACTCAAACTCATGCCAGATCATACTACCTACAAATTTTTTCGAATTGGTAGGCTCTACCCGTGCTAAAACAAGAAGAATCCATAGATTCGACGGTGTGTCGAAATGGGAATCTTCTTCATGAACGGTAGATCAAACAACATTCCAGAATGCAAGGTTATGGTATGCTTTCAAGCATTTCCTTCGTTGATAAAAGTGTATTAGATGACATTTTTTACATATGTGTTATGATTGACATAATTCTTATGGTATTTTTTTTATGAAATAACAATTTTTTTGTTTAATTCAATTCACCTCCAAGTCCCATTGAATCAACCGAACGAATTTTTGTACTAAATCTATGGTAATAAAGCTTCCATTATTTTCGTAATCTTTCCGCGCAGTCAATATTTTCAAGATAAATTACTCGAGGGGTGGCCGAGAAAAAATATCGGTCGTTTCAGTAATATACTATAATCAATCAATGGCTAACAGCTTGATAACTTCCAGACGGAATTTGGTCGTTTTGTCTTCCAGAAAGCTCATTAGAAACTGATCCCCGTTGTCTAAGACAGAGAAAATAATGGCAACAGCTATAAAAATAAAAAGTATGATCTATTGAGTTAATCATAAAGCGAGATGATTCGATAAAAGCGTTTCTAACTATTGCGAAAGTTCAGCTCAATAAATATTTGTCTCGTTTCGGACGATATTTATGGGAATTATCTTATATGGGGAAAGTTGTATCGATGGTGTATATCACACAGGACATTTTATCGGTTCTTCTTACAGCATGTATTTCGAATTATTCCACGTTTTCACTCAATTTTATTCGATACCTACCTACCGTAGAAAATACAACAAGAATTATTAACAAAATGATGGATTACATTACATGGATACCTAGGAAAGAAAACTAGGGTTTCATCAAAGGATTATATCCACGAAACGTCACGGTCAGTCGCTGGAAATCCGCTTATATATAACAGATAATTTGAATAACGAAACTGAGATTTCTTCCAAACAATTGTGGAATCAACTCTTCAAGATATATCCAACGTTTCTGGTCAACAACGAATTGTTCAAACTAAACATTCAATATCTTGATCAAAAATAATATCAACTTATTTACAAGAGACTGTAAATTGTAAATATAGTCATTAGTAAATATATTTCGCAGCCGACTACAAATATTTATTTAATAATTTATTACGAAATGAAAATACTCGGTCATTAAATATGTGGACGACGTATGGATTTTGAATAAGAATATAGGGTTATTCATCTACGTTTTCTTCATAATAAATCTTTCCGTTAACAAAAATTTAGGTGAAATTATTTAGGTTGAAAAAACAATGAAGTATTAAATTTTTACATCGGGAATAAGCATGATCGAAATACTGACCTTTAGGTATGACATGTATCAGTCATCTCTGAAAGGATGTTGTGGGTCGATATATTAAAATTTCGGAATATATTTGAAGGAATATAATTTATGAACTGGCATAAAATTCATCGGAATAGATGAATCACCACGTACATATTAAAATAGCGGTCGTCGCTTCGAAATAACATCTCTATATTTATCTAGGTGGCCAGGAAATTTTAATTAATATTGTTAATTGGAAACGTCTAGAATGGACAAAATAATAACTAACTATTCGCCAGGGAATTCTGAAATATGCGTATGTGGCCAGTGGAAATATTCATGTATGTATAAAGTTCTGCAGAAAATAAGAGCAAACTGTAATTTTGTACAGAGTCTATTGTACCAATTTGTAATATGTTTATTAACTTTGTTTGATTATGCGCCAGTCCATCTCTTGGATATTATTAATTGGAAACACAACCTCACTTTTATGTTTGTTAATAATTTCGAACGAATTGTTACTACATAATATTCAAGTCAAGACACTTAGGATAATGTAACGAAACTGGCTTCTATTGATGATAAAGGTGAGTTTACACATATTTAGTTGACACTTTTTGTGTCAAACAAAAATAATTTGCGCGCTATTTTCGATTCATCGAAGATTTATATATTAACTCGACGCTCCGCCAACTAAGAACAGAAAAGTTCTATGTGATTATTTCAATATTGACTTCACTAATGATTGTGCCACTCGGGAGTCTCTAATAAACGTTTTTGATTTATATCAGCTGAATATATGCACGTGGATACACCCACTCGATTTACTAAAACAACTTCCTCATTACTAGATTATATAGTATCCGACATCCCACCCCGTGATGTTAATCATTTTGTAATTAATTCAAGTCCCACTGACCTTTCGCCGAATTTGTAACACCTAATAAATCTCTTAAGAAACACACTCAGTTGGTGAGGATTAGACTGTTATCAATAATTTGAGACCCTCGGGACTCAGGGTTCTATTTTGGATATAGCTCTTTTTTTTTCGGTTTTCATCAACGATCTCACAGACCTACGGATCAATGGTCAATTCACTTTATCAACGCAGTATTTGTTTAAACTCCTTGAGTTCGATCAAATTTCTTGGTCTACATATCGACGGTGTCCTTCAATGGTCTGTACATATAGAAAATCTGACAACAAAATTAACCTCTGCTTGCTTTGCCATTAAATTTGTGTCTGATCATCTCGATTCTCGTACTGCTTTAACAACTTATTCCAACTTGTGCCTTTCTTGGTGTCTTGTAGTTTTTGCTTCTCTTCGATTCTATCTTCAAATTCGTTATATTTATGGTTTGAGTAGTAGAACTCAAACACAAAATTCGAACTCTCCACGCTTTCTTAATTTTAAAATATGTTTGTTTGGTTCGCAAACACTTCCACAACTAAACTGAGAGACCCACGCCTTCGATATCCAAAGTTTTCACGATTATCTTTGTTTGTATAAGAACTGCTATGTAGATTGATGGTCAGATCTGATGTCAGTTCTGATGACCACTTTCTTGAGCCGTAATAAACTACAATCATGAAAAAATTAGGAGCTTGATCGAAAAGAAAATCAAACTTAAAACGCCGACGCAGGTCTTGATGACAACTTTTCGCCTGAAATTTCAGAAGGTTGCAGATTTTTTTTCGGTCTAATCATGTACAAATCCGATTTTTATACAAGTCGATGTTTACACTTGTTTTTTTTTTCAATTTTCGCGGAAGTTTCTAGGATAATACATACGTCAAGTTATCTGTCAAAATGTTATTCAGGGGCACCAACCCACTATAAAAAATTACCAAAATTAGTTTTAAACGGAGTTAGTTGGCAACGATATTTTTTTAATAATCAACAAATTACGTTCGAAGTGAAGTTCGTTCAATGGAAACATTGTACGAGACAGACCGACTGCGAATAGAATTAATAGAAGTTACATACGACAATGACCGGACTAACAACAAGAGTATTTGTGTTTGTTCAAGAATAAAAATATAATAGAAATAATGATATAACGAGAAAATGAGTTCGTGTTGACTTTTTTATTATGTTTCTGTTCTCTATACAGCGACACTATTATTATACGAGGGGCCTTACATCAATCAAAAATAAACTTACCGAATAGGGAAAATACGTTCGGAAAATACTGAAAACTATAAATTATTGGGCATCCTGTAATACGAATAACGCAATTTATCGTACTCATGATAGTACTTATATAAATTTTTAAGATAAATATTTTTACAACGCTCCAACAATCGCTTGCTTACGTCACCAGCGCCGATCGAAATTATTTTTAAATATTCGTAAGGATTAAAAGTTCGTCGATACCTTTTGCTAGTTATCAGGCAATTACTAAATTAAAAATTAATAACATTTAGGAAACAATATTCCAACATAATCGAAGCTGAATTTGCTACAAACATATTTATTTGAACTACAACACATACACGTAAACATAAAATCTTGTTTTTGCTTCACGAATATGTCATTTTGTGTCTGTTTATTTGGTTCAATCCCCGAATTTTCATATTCTTAAAATAGTTATTTGTCGAAGACTGTTTTTTCAAAAACTGTTTAACCGAAATATCTCGCCTCCCTCGTAAATGTGAAGCGATTCCAAGGTTGGACTTGTCCCAATTAAACGAATTGACCAAACGTGTCGCGGTGATTTCTTCTGAACGTAAAAAATTACTCGTAACCGGGAATATGACTTCCGGTCGGATTATGTGAAATGAAAAGAACACATGATCGTCATTCGAGAATTATTGTATTTTTTATTAATTATGGTAGTTAAGGGTCACCCGGTCATCCGAGTCCGATATGGGAAAGAAGAACTCGAAGGGTTGTAGTCGGGGGGGGGGGGAGGGGGGGTGTTGCCGATTTTAATTCCATATATCTATCGAAGCAATTTAACAATTTAATTAAAGAAGTAGAAGTGAATCTAATTAATTGTAAGACGGAACATAATAAAAATGTCTGTTGGCTGCCATTAAACTATCATGTGAAAGTGGATTAAAAAAATTAAGGAAACAATAAATAGTTTTAATTAACCACCACCTATATAACGAACAAATAAATCTGCGAAAATATCTTGAGGATCTTTCCAATGGTCGAACATGATTTTGCTCATACATTGCATAATTTTTATACAAGATACCATACGCGGAATGTTTAAAATATTATAATATATACGCTACGAGGATGGTCCCAAAAATACTTAGCCTCATACTTAGAAATAACGGTAATTAATTGAAAAATATCTGAAGTAGATTCTATTCTGGACGAGACCCCTGAGCAGATTTAAAACGAAACCGTACGACCTGCAAAGACACGAGCATCGTAGACGTTGACAAAATGACGTGACGAAACCGGAAATGTTGAAAAAAATCCACAAATTGTCGATTGAAAGTGCGCGAGCTAGCAGATATAGTAAGCGTTTCAAAAAGGGCGGTATATTAACTGGAAATTTGGACAAGAGAAAGCTGTGAATATGTTTTCATCGAGTGTTTGGTGATGTTTCACAGAAACGTGAGTCCACCACTTTACAACAAAATAACAATCGAAAAAATGAACTGGAAAGGTAAAATCGGCTCCAAAGAAGGCAAAGACCGTTCCATCTGCAGGTTGTTTCATAAAAACAATGCAACAGTTAAAAAATTCGTTATTGCAATTGCCAAAATGAAAGTTTGAATTGCTACCTGATGCACCCTATTCTCCAGATTTAGCCCACTCGGATTATTTTCTGTTTCCAGACTTGAAAAAATGCCTCGGTGATCAAATATTTTCAAACAATGAAGAAGCGATATTGGATATTTCGAGGAGATTAACGATTCTTAATATAAAAAGGTTATCAACAAAATTTTTGTGTTTCCTTTGTTGGGCTAGGCACTTCTGGGACCGTCCTCGTATAAAGAAAAAATACGGCAGCGAAATATATATACTATAATAATAAGGTGTGACATTTTTTTCATAAATTAATTTTTTCAGTACTACAAATTAGAATTAAAAATGGAATAACTGTAATTATTACAAGCTGTGACGAAAAAAATGTTCAATTTTAGTCACCTGAGCTCTATAATTTTAAGGAAAAAAAAAAAAGAATTCTCATGAAAACGTGTAACACCTATTTAAAAATAAAAACCGAGTTTATATTTTTCATTCTTTATTATAATATAATAATAATATTTCGTTTCCAATACAATTGTTAATTGTTAAGAATAACGAACAAAAATATATCCAGAAAATCATATATTTACCTAATGGAAATATTCGATAATTTTCCATTCGATCCCCCTAAATCCTGATCAATTAACCGATTTTTGGTGTCAAAGTCGATAAGGAATTGAGGTTTAATAAAGTAAAAATTGCGTAAAATTCGTCATTATGCTGTCAAAAACAACGTAATAATTAAAATAATTATTTTTTTGGGTAAAAGGCTTAAAATGTCACGTCTTTGGGGGAGGACTCGTCCTGATACCCTTTGTCAAGACCATGGATCCGCCGTTGCTATAGAGAACATTCCAAAATCGATAAATCGTTAAAAGAAAACACCATTAGATCACCCGATTGTTTCCCATTAGACTAATTCACAAAAAAACAACTTTTCAATAATAAGTACGCAGTGAATTAATTTTTCTTCCTGTTTACCCTCTAGTATCCACATGAGTTTTTTCTTTTCCCGTTTATCTAGCTTCTTCTGTTGGTTGTTTTATTTAGATGTAGCTTCACCTTTCTGAAGATTAGAACTTATTCAGTTTTCGCATTTTTTAACTTCTTTTCGTCATCCTTTGTTCCAGAATTCCTCCCTGGTCACCGTCGTCCTCGTCAACCACCCCAAGATATACGTAACTTTGAACTCGTTCTAAAATCATCACTTTTTCATCATCCAGTTTCATTGTGGTTTTATCATTATCATGAACTGCGAAAAGTTTGGTAATATAACGAAAAAGATGTAGATTCACTTATAATTTATGACGTGATAAAATTAAATTGATAAATAATCGATTATTTAATTGGAATATTCGTTGAAATTTGCTTATTATCAAACACGAATAGTTTAGTATGGAGTCGGAATACTTAATATCATAGATGCGTTTGGTCAATTTGTAATGTTTGTAATGACTTTAGAGCATAATATTTTGATGGACGGCCGAAAGGGTAAGTTCAGTTCAGAGAAAATGGAAAGGGCTAAAGGGAGTAGATTTGTCAGCTGTCTTAACACGACTGGTCCGAAATGAAAGTCGGAAATTGGAGAATTTGTAAATGATGAAATATACTGTCAGGTAAACGCTTTCGAGGTTTTGACCGTCTATCGAAAAATAAAATTTCATATTACAAATAATTTTATTCGTGAAGGAATGAATGTTCATACAGCAAAATTATTTTGACAAAAATTTCGTTTCTTTTTACCTATATCGCTTAGTAAACATTCTAAGATCCCCTCCAACCCCCATTTAACTGAATAAAGAATCAGTTTTTGCATATTTTTGTTTGTTTGTTTGAGATCGACTTTGTTCGTTCTTAAACTTTTTTCTTCTATTGGGGGGACGACCGGTTCTCGCACTTTGTATTGGAATATCATCTCTATTATAGCACATATTTCTTCATAAGTATAATTTCAGGAAGCCTCTGATTCTAACAAACCATCAAACAATATCGAAACTTGCTCCACGTTTCTGCTTTTAGAAGACAGTTTCCGTATGCTTCCTGTTCGCTCAGATCTCGAGTCGATTTTTGCGACAGCCTTCGACATATCTACTTGCAGCCCTGCGATTATCCCTACACCTTCATCAGGTACAGTCCGATTCATATGCGGATATCCAGTTTCTTCGGTAGACGTATCAGACTTTTGTCGAGTCGGAACTGGTTCAAAGATGAGGATATTTAACCAAACAATAATAATAATAAGTTTTCCCTTCTCATATTTTTCACGCGAATTTTTATAAATATACTTTATGTATACTTTATACCGTTCAATTCCAGCGTATAATGCAACAAATTGAAAGCAAATAGCGCGTCTAATAGCACGTTTCGGTATCGATTGACCCGATATTATATCGATATTAGTCGATTATTACGTGTATCCAGCACTAATCGATAATACGAAAGGCATAGCGGAAAGTTTCGCGTGAAATTGAACCTTCGGGCCGGATGGATTGAAAGTGGAATTCGATTAAAGGGGTTTCCGAAACGACGTAGGTGGCATAATTATTGGATAAAAATTGATTTCGGTGTGTAATAGTTATTTGTTTACATGGGCGGGGATATACGGGTCGGGTTACGCCGAAAGGTGTCGCCAATTCATATATTTATATACGGGGTATATTCGAAAAATAAAACTTGTTTTATTATATCAATTAGGAATTGAAGGTGGAAGCGACTCGAAATCAAATCTTTTTTTTTATTATCATTTGAAAAGTAACATAGGAAATAGCTCGCAATATACAGGATTAACTCAAAAATGCATTTTTCATCTATTACGCTTACATGAATTCGCGTTATACAAAATTAAATAGTAAAAAGTAAATATTCATTAAAAATGTTTTTTTAAATTTGTCCATAAATTGTCATAGTACTATAATAACATGCTGCGATACTGGAAATCCAATGTTTAAAGGTGTTTATTTAATTTGCTCCAAGATCTAATATTCAGGAGCTCCAGAATCTGCACGCTGTATTGTCGTCTAGTTACAGTTTTCTGCCCCCTGTCACAGTAATTGGTTTTACCCTTAACTACCTTCTTTATCAATGCCTTTTCTTCTGTTTTACAGCTGATACAACAGAAGGGTTTGTGCAGATACTTTAGCGAGTTATTTCGTTCGCAGAGTGATTTTATTTTCTTGCCTACATCTTTTAACTCGTCCACGCATTTTTGACAACTGCTTGGTGTGTTTCCCCATTTGATGGTATTTCTGTTCATATCTTGTATGATATTAGCTTCTATGCTTGGTATTGGGGTGTTTCTTTTTCTAAAATTATAGAAGCACATCCCGGGATCGGTGATTTCTGACACAAATTGGTAAAAATCGACCAGATGGGTCATCAATGTAAAAGATCTTTTGAGTTTAGAAATAAATTACGAATCTGTTTTATAAAATCATTGTCATTATCTACAATTATTTCATTACGATATATATATTATTTTCCAAATAAAAATTTACACGATAAAAACGTCCCACCGACACTGGTGGAATGAATTGTAATCCTTGTAATTGGCTTTCATGTAAATAACCTGCACTTTTTAACAGCTGCGACAGATAAATTTTAATATTTAATTTGGAAAAGAAAACGTTTTATTTTATTTTGTTATTGATCCTGTAAATCAAGTTAAGGTAATGCGCTACGGTCTGCCACTAAACAATTATTATAAAATGATGCATTCGACCAAAGTCGTACTCGTATCAAAAAAGGGAACCAGCCTTTTCAACAAGAACCAAGATATTTAAAAAACTACAACTACACTAGTTGATAATCGAGGATTAATCGTTTGGTCAAACGTTTAGAAACTGGCTCATAATATTTCTACAACATCTTCTCCATGATCGAATTTATGATTTTTTGAAATTAGTTTTAATTTTATGATCATTTTTCTATATAAATTCACTCCTTTTTAGAAACATCTACTGGTACTACATTGGTTATAGTTGATTATAATATATGGGACATCATTTGAAAGGTTCCAGCAGATGTATTTTGATTAGTGAACACAAAAGATGAAAATTACGGAGGTGGTCAGGTTTTGTACTTTGATTTCTTTTTATTTTTTGGTCATTGCCACAAGGTGACAGGAGGGTGTGTGCGTGTCTGTTTTGTATAGGGTTAAATGTTATTACTTTTATACCTACGTTTTCATTTGTGTGTTAATAATTCCTATTGTTAGAAACAGTAACCAATATATACTAGTTTAAATTGATCGCGATCGAAAAAAAAAAAAAAATATATATATATATATATATATATATATATATATAAAATCAAAACAATTCTAAATTTTCTAACAAAAGCGATGATAAACGTGAAAAAAGTCGGTTTATACCGAGGTTAACTAACTTATATTGAGATCTGGCAACGTTTGATTAACTATAGAAACTTTTTTGTGTTTTTACCACCAAAATACCATCTCAATTTTACAGCCTATGAACCAGCAGGCTATAGCAAACTTCAAGGATTACTATCACAAAACAAAACAATCCAAACGTGTTTGGTGGAAGTCCTTTAATATAGTCTTCTTCTTCTTTCTCTTTCAATAGAACCAGGTCCTAATCGTTTGGTACTCTTCCTGGATCTTCCTGAGAAGCTCAATTCTCGTACCACCTCTTTGTTAATCTGCCTACAGGTCTACGTGTGTTCGGTCTCTGAGTTTTAGCCTCCTTTGCTTAGCATTCTTTCTACGTGATTCCTCTAGAATCTTTTTCGTGCCTTGGTCCATCTCACTACATCCCATACACCGAGAAGTTGTTGTTGCAGCTCTGAATGAAGTGAAGCTAATCCGTACCGAACGGAGTTTGGAGAAACCTTTTTTCTGATGTGGTAGAAGCACCAAACAGACGGTTGCAAGATATTATAAGAAGATAACGGTGTTATGATGGTTATAGTATCGCAGTCGGAAAGCTCGAAGAATACGTAGAAACCTTTGAGCGATGAAGAATTAATGAAAATTCGAATAAACGAAGAAGAATAGTCAAAAGAAAGAAAGTTATGTTATCCAGGAGGCACTTTCCGATCTATAGATATAGGAAAATTAGGATAGTGATGACAACCGTGTATTATATCAGCGGCAATACATAGAAAACTTCATTAAAAAAAGATTAGATCAGTATTTTTCGAAAAAGTAAACAATGCATTTCCTTTTTCGATATATCGAACAGATAATTTTTAGTGTAATTGAATCAGTATGAAGATTTATAGGAAAAACATATATTGAAATGAAACTTTTTCGTTTTTTCTATACGGTGAACAACTATTAGAAGTCTCAAATTATATTGAAGTCGATTTCGGTTTTGATATGTATATGTTTGATATGATGCAGTATCTCGATCTAAAACGACTACCTATTTCCTGTAAAGTATTAAATTTCTATTTAAAATACTATGTTGTGTGTGTGTGTGTGTGTGTGTGTGTGTATATAGTTGGCGATGCCGGCACGCAACGACATTAAGCTCGACTTAAAAACAAAAGAAATAATCATAACTATAACATAAGACAGTCACCAAAGCGATAAACAAGACAAAATCATACCTCGGCATCTAAATAAAATAACTACACGTAAAGCGAACCGAGAGATATTCAGTATTTATTTTACAAATTTACGACTGAAGATCACATCTTTCTTAGTGCAATTATAGGTCTGATGTATAGCCAAGTTTTTGAGCTTCACAAACTGCTTATGCTACCTGAATATGTTATTACCTGTTTTTGAGACTAGATTTAAACCAGCAACGTTCGCGCACTCTAGACGGACTCGCTCCATCTGACACTTCTTATCAAACAAGATTATTTAAAAATTGTTCGCCGGTTTTCACCGTATCGAATAGAAAAAAAATTATACGTGAAATTTATCATTTTGGTTACAAATAGCCCCGGGGAAACTTTCTACTTATTTAGCGTCCTGGTACCTGTTTATGTATACTTTTTCTTTAATTACGGGTAATAAAAGGGTGCGTATTTTTGTAAATATTTGTTAAAACTGACAGTCGAAAATGATATTTCGATGATATCAAAGATAAATTTGATGGACTGTATCGGTGATTTAAATTAGTTTATTTATTTAAAGTGTTGCTATTAAAATATTAGACAGCATTTTCAATCGACGATCATTAAGTACCGTTTTGTGGATTTTCTTAAACATTTCCGGTTTCGTCACGTCATTTTGTCAACGTCTACGATGCTGGTGTCTTTGCAGGTCGTATATATATATAATAGAATCTACTTCAGCTTTTATTTCGGTTATGAACTTTCTGATACTGCGATATTTTTCGATTAATTACCGTTATTTCTAGTTCAAACCTCTTGGAATACAACATAGATCATTTAACTTGTAAAAAATCTTGATTTGATCAGTTTTGATTGTATATAATCCGTTTTTTCTGATTATTTAAACGATTTTTTTCTTTACACTCATACATATTTGACATTTTCTTTCCTTCGTTAAAATTATTTATCTTCAGATCCGTTTCGACCTGATCTTCTCATCCTGTGTTTGATCCTTTTGATGATTTTTTCTTAATAATTTCCTTTTTAATTTGTTTTCTCCTTTTTCTGTAAGACTCGTTGCTTTGTTTCTAACCCCCCAAAAAAAAAGACGAAATTTGTTTATTAATAACGATATCGATTAATCGAATATAAATAATATAAAAATGAGTTGATATAACCCGGTCCTGTCTGTTCGCATGGCTTGCCTTGATCAAGACGTCCGAGATGTTTATTAATGGGTGGTTGTTCGGGTTATTCTTCTTTTTTATTTTTTCTGTGGTTAGATTTTTGAGATAAAGTGATGCATGATTGTTGAATTTATTGTTATGGTATGTGTTATATGGGTGTTGGGACTTTGTCAGTTGTCATCGACGATTGCCCTTAAGAGCGATGGCAGTAGCTGTTTTTAAAAACGTTTGGAACTTTCTTAGAAACACCATATTTTGATTAATCATTCATTTTTTTTTTTTTTTTTTCGAGATAAACTACTAAACTACGTTTTTCCACAAACGAAAATATAAACGTGATGAATGTTAATGGCGAAACGTTTCAGTTTCTCAGAAAAAACTTGAACAAAAATTGAAATATAATAATTAAAAGAAATAAATAATACAAAAAAAAAGATGATGAAGAATTTAACGGACTATTTTTTTTTTCTATATTTTAATACCCGTCGAATTACCTACAATTCACGATGATTTATAAGCGATAAAATTCGTCTCGTTTTAAAAGTTTTAGTGGAATTATCGAAGCGATTAAAATCAATTGTTGTTAAATAAAATTAACAATAAAAACAAAAGATTCAGCTATCGACCTATACCAACAACGTTTTACTTCGTTATAAAAGGAAATTTTACGATTTCGAGGCGTACAACAGGCGCCAATATTTATGGACCCTTTGATTTGATGTTGTAAAATTTAAAAACCATCAACAGGATTCGATTTTAATGAACTTTATTTAAGAACAAACTACTATTAAATCTCTATTTTGATAAATTCTCTAAATTATCCCAATATTATATCAGGTAACAACAGCTAATTGCTTTGATTGAAGAAGGATTTGAATCTCACAACTTCCCCGAACCATTTCGTTGTATATATATATACAAAAATATCATAATAGAAAGTTCCAAATTTTCAAGACGGTACTGGTATAGCTATTAGTACCTACACCTACACAATATATGCTGAGAGATCCTCCATCCCCATCCATTTTTTCTGCTATATTTTATGCTTTGGACAGATTCAAAAAAGTTCACACCACAAAATCAAACAGCATCCGCGATATGTACAAGACAACAACAAAAAAAGCTAAGGAAGCTCTAAATAGTGATAGTGCGTGAACTCAATTCTAAAACGTAAAGTGCTCAATGAATTGGAAAACCTCCAAATATCAGCCTGCCCATAGAGGAAAGTTCCAAGGGCCCAGGCTTGGCCCAACCGTGTACAACTCTGGGTCAAGCCTGGCTGAGTTTTTTTTCTCTATTCATTGCCCGCCATCTTTGAACTCGAAGATACGCTTCAGACATATCAACTTTTAGTAGTAATAAATAATAAAAAACACACACACACACTGAATAAACTAGAGATCGGATTGATCAGACCCATAATAAAAAAAAGTATGGCAGCCCCCATTGGGTCTCCAATGAATGGCCAAGGCTGGGTTAACCAAGATTGGCCCAACCTTGGTCCAAACCTGGGTTGTCAACTAATGGCCGCTTCCCACGACTGGCCCAGGCTTGGTCCCTTTGTCAACTCTGGGGTTTCCTGTTTGGGTGATGATGTGAAATCGTGGAGTTCTTCTAAGGCGTCTAGGCCAAATTTTTGCCCTCCCAAATCACTTTCAATCGATACATTTATACTATATTACCAACTCTTCAAAAAATCAAATTTAACTATGGGAATTGGTCAATGGGTCAATGAATGAAAACAAAATAAAACTACGGTAGTTTTTTTTTTTTGATCATCCGGTACATAATTTCGCACTTTTATTCTCGTTCGGCACTTGTTTAGCAACATATGTTTCCACTTGACTTGATTAATAATAGATATTAGTAAGGGGCATGTTTATAATCCCGATTTCTATGACATCGGCATCAAGAAATGACAGTGAGGATACAATCCTAAGGATTAAAACGGATAGACAAGGATTCAACTAGAGAATGTTCTCGTTGCGTACCATGACATTTCTCAATTTCGAATATATGGAAAGAATTTGTATATAGAGTGAATCTATTCTATCATTTTGTAAATTAGTTTTTAGTCACGTTAAATATGAAAATTCGTTTTTTCAAATTTCCGTTGAGTTAACTCGGAGATGTCGCCATTTTTTACGTGTTAACGTACATATCTACCTCATCAGCACTTTTTCATTTTTTTCCCAGATTCAATTTATGTGATAATCGTACGTTCGTTGGACGGTTCAAAAGAAATTACTACAATAAAATATGCGAAAAATACAGAAAGTTACAGTCTATAAATATAAGAATGATTCAAAAAATACACTATTTTTTTTAATATATCTAAAATATTGTCGGAAATGATTGAAAAACTGTTTTTTAACTGTTCAAACTGTACCAAATCAGTCTCTTTATTCAAAAATTTGACAAAACTCTTTGAAAAACATGATATTTTAGTCAAAACATTGAATCAAAAACGAGAAAATATTATAAATTATACTTTAAAGTTGTATAACTTCGAAACGCGTTGGTTTATCGAAAAATTATATTTAGATTTTTTCCGTATAGCGTTCAATTTTGTAAAAAAGAATGATAAAGGATTAGCCTTTTTGATAAACCAATAAAAAGTTATGAAATTGTAAACTTGAAAAAAAACAAACTTTTCCGATAAAGGAAATTTGAAATTTAACATATTTAATATTAAAAGCTGTGATTTTTTTATAATTATATCCAATAATATTTTCCATAACAAATTTGTTGATCAGTTTAATAAATTTGATATTTATTATATGAGTTGGGTTGTAAATATTGAAATCATCGTATTTTTGTTAATTTTTAAGAATTTAGGTCGAAAATTCTCAATTTCTTCTACTATTTTATATTTTACATCTTTAGTTTTGACTTTTTTTTCTTCTACTTTGTTTTTTTTTTCCAATTTTTTCCCTTTTATATCTATTTTTCTAAACTTTGAGTGACGCTCCTACAATTTTTGTCAAAATGTAACGATTCTCTTATTTATTTACTCTTTATCTGTACGTGGAATGAATTAATAAACACAGTTTCTTACGTTCTCAATTTATTTACACACTATAACTACACTAAACTTTTAATAATTCACTTGTCACTATCACTTAAGTAATTTATTTAAACTATTTGACTACTTTACTAACTGCGTTTACACAAATCGTTTATATACCTAGATGAAATTCTACAAAAATCTAGAACAAAAATAAAGAAATAAATAGATAGACTTAATTAGAAACTATTAAAAGAAAATATTGTAAATAGACAATATAAAGTTTTTAAAGGAAATATCAGAAGCGCTTTCGCCATATATAAAAAAAGTGAAAGACGTCGTCCGAAAGGCGCCGCGCGAATTCGCCGAATTTTTAAAATTCCGTAGTAGCTGTATAAAGCTTAGTGAACCATTTTGGGAACTTGTTCGTTACAAAAAGTTTGTTGTTTTTCTAATTTTTTTGTTATTCTGTCGACGTTTATCAGTTTCTGTCAATTTTTTTTCATTGATTTTCATTATTTTTATGTAGGGTTTTTAGAAATTTTCGATAAATTTTGTCAAACGTTGTTTATTTCTATTTTTCGTTGGCTTTTGTTTGTTTTTTTTTTGTTAGTTTCTTTCAGTTTTTTCTAATTCTATCGGATATTGTCAAATATAGAAGCTTCTATATTATTTTTTATGTCGTTTTTCAAAATAGTCGATCGATAGTTAGAAATATTTCCGAAATTTATACGATTTTTCTCAGTTTTTTCTAATTTTAGTTTATAATATGTGCTATCTTTTGATGTTTTTGTTGGTTATTTTCAACTTCTCGTTAATATCATGAGTGATTGTGAATTTTTTTCTATTTTATATTATTTTTTCTTTTCTTTCTTTTTCTTGTTTTATGGGCCCTTTGTCGTATCTATTATAATTCATCATTTTTTGTCACTTTTTGACATTTTTTTTCATATACTTTCTTAGACTTTTCAACACTTTTGTCTTGTTTCATCATTATTTTATCAATTTTTGACTATTTCGCCGGTTCTCTCGAATTTTGTAGACTCTCTTTATCAATTATGGTTAATTTCCTGAAATTTTTTGTCCTATTCCATCTGATTATCGGTTATTTTGTTAAATATTTCAATAATCTTATTGATATTCCGTTGATTTATTTGAATTTTCATCACTTTTTTGTACATTTTCATCAATTTCGTCGATTCTTATCAATCTACGAATAACTATTTATTTGATTACATAAATTTTTCGATCAACTGACGTATTAATTAATAAAATCAATGATCCCACAGCTCAGATTGTCGGCACATCAAATTACAGACCCGGCGCGGCGTCTTTATAGATACGGTTGCACTTATTTACTCATGTGTATTGATCATCGAGGTAATGATTAAAAACAATCAGGAGGTTACGATGTTTCAAGATTGCAACGTTACGATTCCTACCTTTGTTTTAATGTGTAATCAAAAAGCGCAATTGAAGCGAACCACTATCACGGCAATAACAGAAATCACGGATAATCATTGATTTGTAAAAATACTCGGTTAGATATTATACGGGGGTCGCCCTTCAAGTTTTCACTAAAAAAAGAAAATGTTTTATCCATATTCTGAAACTCTGCAGAAGAGAAACTCCTATATCAGGGCCAATTCCAACAAACTTTCTTCCTATACCGAATCTACCAAAAAGGTTTTCCGGCGAATTTCCGCGGTTTCGGCTTCTGAATGCCACGAATAACTATATTTATTCATTTTTAATGGGTAACTCTGTATATAACATCCTTTTTCAATTTGTAAAATGTGTTTTCTTATAAAATATCATTTTATAAATAAGGAAAACGTTAATTTATTATCCATTAACGTCTATTATCGTACGAATATTCTTCACTATGACATTTAACGTTCGAAGGCATCAATACGCAGACGATGCGAGTCGTATTTTAATTTATTATCACTTACCAAACGGTCAGTATAAAACGACCGTTATAGATAATCTGATCACCTGCATCGTTATTTGCGATTTACCCTTTTTAATATTCAATTTCGAACTGGACTTTCGTTGTGAAAGACCGCAATAATAACAATAATAATGATCCGACTCGTATATAATATACGTTCACACGCACATTTAGGGTAGAAAAACAACCTTATATATATTGATAAAGGGTGAACGTTGAATCAAACCGATAGAGAATGAAAAGAAAATCTGGTTTTTGATCGATGTATTTGGATAGAAGGGGGATGTTACGATTTTTTACCGAAAATACAAGGTGTCTCGAAAAAAAATAATCCTCGCTCTAATGACCGTGCGTTGTGCGTCCGTAAGCAAACCCGCATTATTATAGTAAATTCAGAGCGTTATTTACACATGCCAAGTCAAATTTTTCTTGGAAAATTGATTTCTAGAAGAAGAGACATTAATCGGCGTCCACGCGGTCCCGATTTAACACCTAGTGTTTGTTATTTGTCGGATTATGTCAAACCGACTTTCTTGGTACATTTAAAAGAAAATAACCGTCGTATACTTGGGCAAAAAGGTTCTATACAGATATTACGTACAGCTTGAACTCCTTTGTAAGAAGGAAATTTTTCTGGAGCCTCATTATGTCGTACTGGTGTCGATGGAGATAATTTCGCGTCTACTAAAACCGCTAAAGCGACTTCACTCGTACGTTTCGGAGATGTGCTGGAGCTTGCGTTTGTCCAGTAGCTCTCAAACTCATTCGAGCGACATAATTTAATACATTTATCGATGTTGTCGATTGTTTTGTTTTTAGTCGTTTCTTTCTGTGGGAACTAGATTCAACAAATGGAATTCCTGGGCGATCTTTTTTTCCTTTTAGGAGTTTCTACATTTTTCCTTATTGTATTGATGTATTGATTTATTTATTTTATTTTATCTTTTAAATAATCAAATTTTTATACGAAATTCTGAGCAGACCGAATATAAAATTAACAAATTCGTCAAATCTAATAGAGAATCGCGTGAAAATATTTCCCTTTTCGTATAAAAAAAGTATTTATTACGGAAAATTTTTAATTTTAATGGAAAATATATAAAGTTTTTTTTTTAGTATTTTAAACTCAAAGATCAAAGTTAAATGAATATTTTGCGAAAGCTAAAACTCCGGCGTGTTTCATCAACGATAACCAAACATCATATATTATATCAGCTTCTAATATATAACACGGTATATGTTAAATTTCAGATGATTAATTAATAAATGAGGCAAAGGGGTAGGACAAACGCGGCGGCGAGTCCTGAGTCCTTGCTAAAGGATAACTAATGATTTGTAAAGACGTTGTTCAAGCTTGAAAGGGAAACGCTAAGGGACGTTCTCGTCCTTTCGTTACGCTTCTTTATTATTGTGTTTATTAATAGTCCTGTGTGTCGAGGAATGGAGGACTATCATTTTCTCGTCCTTTCGTAGTCCTCTGACGTGTTTGCAAAGATTGGAAAATTGGCTCATGGTGTGAGAATACAAATTAGGGGGTTCGATTGATGTTTCCCCTTTTCCATAGCGGTTTCATAATAGAGATCCAGAAGGTTTTTGGCGATGTGATGGATTATTCTCGACAGGGTTGTTTCTGACTTTAATCACACCATTTTTCATACATTTTTCCCAATCTACAACCATATATACTATGACTATATAGAAAAGATTTATTGTACAAAAATCTACAACAATTAATTGTCTACATAATTTTTGATATTATTTAGGTATTTGTCATAGCACGGGGCGAGTTTTCTTTAGTTGTTGGGGCGTCGTAAGATAAGTTTCATCCCCCGTATCTATCCTAGTGAGAAAATCATCCATATTGTCGATAAAAATCTATTTTCGTTTTGATTTTATAATCGCATGAGACGCGGCGAATAATTTTTTTTAAAACCTATATTTAAATCTCGAGATATAAATAAGTTGCATAAAATAATACACCCTCGTCGTCGTAAAGTTCTCTTATCAGAACGTAGGGACAAATATAGTTCCTACAAGTTGTTAAAATAACGCCGCGTATTAATAAATATTAAAGTTAATTTATGGTAGCAAATAATGCAAGCGCAAGGTTATATTTACACGAAAGAGGGATGATATTATGAGGGTAGATGGTGGAGAAAATGTGAAGTCAATTTTCAAGTTATATATCACTTCCAAGGTGTTCTATATCGAAATTTACAATATATGTAGGCGTAAACAGTATGTTCACTAAATTATGTGTATAATACGAGATTCTATCTTTCATCCCCTTAAACAGATAATATATTATGGGTTTCATTTAGTATTAAATTCGGGCTCCTCGAAAGTTAATTCCATAAATGAATACGCACTACATAAAATCGCTAAATTCTTAGAAAGACGCGTTACAACCTTCAAAAATATTTTAACCAATTTATATCGCGTTATCGTTATTATCGTTCTGGAGGGTGCTACAATAATAAAAAAAAATTTACATCTCTAGTTAGAGAGCTCTAAGCAAAGTCGAAATTATCAGGAATTGTACATGTTTCGGTGATAAATTTAGAGATGAATTTTGTTGCATTCCACAAGTTTTCTCAAAGTATCTATTAGAAATTTAATGTACATAAAGAGAAGTGGAGGGTTTAACCGATACAATTTGAGTTGGATATTTCTTCACATTGCAGTAGAATCGAATCTGTATAATATATACTAGTCCGACTATAAGGCGTCGCAATGTAAATAAACACCTAAAGAAAATGAAATTTGGAGGAAAGGAGAGGAAGGAGGAACTGTAAGTAAACGAAAACGACAGCCTCCAATATCACAATCAAGTAGTACGTTTGGAAAGACCACAAGGAGTTTACCAATTATTTTAATAAAGACCAAACGTCATTTTCTAACTTGTTTTATTAAAAACTAAATTCCAATAAGAAGATTCAGTTGGAGAAGAGGAAGTTAAACGTTAAACTGATACTATAGAAAGGATTTATTTTGTCCCCCTTTTTTGCTAGGATATTGGGGAACTCGGCGTTTACAACTGATCCGTTAATCCCACTCCTTTTAGAAAATCCAAAATGTAAAATGGCTCTAGCTGTCAGAGATCTTCGTCTTTCGAATTTATGATATTGGAGCTTATACAGTTCTGATGGCTGCTTGGATTTCGGATAGGACAAAAATGAGTGACAGATCTCGTAAGCTAGGACCACAAAAGTACCGTGGTCGGTTAATAGTTTCACAAATTGAAAAAAGTGAAGAAGCAATTTGTTAATCCGTCCTATGTTTCCCTCTACGTTCCATCAATTTTTTTCCAAAGGTGAGAAATAATTTAGAGACGCCGACAAACATTTCAGGATTTCACGGTACTTTATAATAATGTAGAAATACGTAATTCATCACATATTATACTATAAATATTTGTAATAAAACGAAAATATGTTTTTGCTAAGAACTATATTTAAGTTTTATTAATATGCGTAATCGTGCCGAGCACAAGTTTTTTTTATAAGCGTCCAAAGAACACGCCATTTTTCATTTGTATACTTAATCAACTAATTCAAATTATAAGTTCTCACACTATTATTTATTAAACAATTTACACGTTACTATACTGATCTTGTTGAACTAAATCACGAATTCATTATATTTGCGTTTGATTCGAGATTAGTACATTTACAACCACGTTTTAACATTTTTCTGGAAATATAAACGACAATACACATTAATATCCAATAGTTTAATATCTATTTTTTTTTTTTTTTTATTAAATACTTATTGTCGCGTCAACTACAGTTATTAACGACAATAAGCTGGTCCTTATCAGCGTAAAACTGAACCAGGTGCGATTGAAAATCATCGTCATTTAGGTTTGAGTTTGACCATTCGAAGAATTGTGCAAACTTCGAAATAAACGGTAATCAGATTGTGCCAAATCGGGGCTGTATAGAGGATGCCAATCAAGCTTGCCAAAGATGTTTGGTGGAACACTGTTCTGCTCGTTTTTCTTCGATTGTTTAATCTAATTTCATCAATTGTTGACAGTAAACATCAGAATTGATCGTTCGGTTCCTTGGAAGCGTTTTTGTAATTTGACAGCACGAGCTTTTTCTGTCGTTTTCCAACTTTCTATGTAGTTCGTTCTGGTTTTCGAACTATTTCACTGTAAATAACCTATTTTTCGGTTCTCATGCGAGTTACCCTGTATACACATTGAAAAATTAATTTTATCAAGAATTTTCAATTGGCTATCATCCGTCCGATGATCCCGAGACAGATTCTTATTATCATTAGCACAAATCGAAAGTACCATCAGCCAAGCGAGACTATTAATCAATTTTTTTAGATAAATCAAATATCAAACA
Organism: Diorhabda carinulata; assembly: GCF_026250575.1. Classification (NCBI taxonomy): domain Eukaryota; kingdom Metazoa; phylum Arthropoda; class Insecta; order Coleoptera; family Chrysomelidae; genus Diorhabda; species Diorhabda carinulata. Next base: position 295,629 of record NC_079465.1, read on the forward strand.
ACAGAGAGCGGTAGCGTCGAATGTGTCAGTCAAAGAAGAAGAAGAATTTAACAAATGAACGTTGTTCACTCAGTCGGACAGTGAATTGTCTTGACTTATTCACGGCTACCGTTGATTTTTATGTATAAACGCAAATGATATATCGATGTTCGGTGGTATTAAAAAAAAAGTTTAATATCGATAATTTAGACGACTGATCTTAATAATGATTCGATTTTTTTTTTAAATATATTTGAACGCACGGTCTCAAACTTGTGCAGATTTTCATTTGTGGAGGAACCTACTTTGAACCGATATGTTGTTTGAACGGACATCACAAGATATTATTTAAAGTGGTGGTAACGTTCAACCATTTATTTGCGAAGATTAAAACATCGGGAAAGTACCTTGGGTACATTGGGGTTCCAAATATTGAAATTTATTGAAATTTCAATTATAAAAAACGTACTAGTTTCAGTATACATGAAGAATATAAAGTTACGTGAGAATCATTATGAGTTAATTAATTATATGACGTACATTCATATTTATTTATATTTAATAGAATATTTTGCTGTATAAGTTTAGTGTTTAAATAAATTGTTTATCCAATTTTTAAGCATCAATTAACTTTGTTCGTACATTCGACGTAATTTCTCCCGGCGTTAATTTACATCTGTATCAAGTTGAACCTTAATAACAAAATTAACGCTTTAATATTATTGCAAATAGGGTTTAAGGGTTAACAAGATTAGAGATTGAGAGCTGGAATGCAAGTATATAGGACATGTAGACAACAATAACAGCAGTCGCAAATAGTATATGGGTTTGTAAATTAAACAATATATGTATATATAAATAAATAGGTACCGGTGGAGTGTTCGGAGCAGCTTCAGAATAAATAGAGAATTTAAATTTAATTAAATACAGTACATTTGCTGAAATTACGGAAAATTAATGTCTTTATGTTCTAACCTGAGGTTTCGATCACGATCGGTTGTATTTTATAAACAGAACCGAACTGAAACAAAAATATTTTACATTACATTAAACAAATTTCATTTTTACCAACTGATAATTGGCGAATATTGTTGATTCTCCCTGTATTATACTTATGGAAAATACATACGAAAGGAAATTGCAGAAATCGGCGCTACTACACATACATTCTACAAAATAATGGCTGTGAAAGTTTGAGAAAATACGGAAAAACCTTATTCCGAGACTTCTCGAGTGGATTCAGATCTGGAAGATCTGTCGCAGACTGTGTCGAACGTAAAGAATTGAGGATGAAGATGTACGAGTCAACGAATATAAAACGAAATTCAAGTCAACATCACTAAGTAAAAAAGCAGAAGTTTTCCAATACATCCGAATGAAAAAAAAAAAAAAAACAAAACAATAAGACAAATAGTAAGTTACGAGCAAGCAAAACGTGGACGTAGAGAAAGAGAAGTTAGATATAAAGGAAAGGAAAATAATCATAATGATATAAGGGGATGAAAACGGGGGAGAAAATAACACGATATTTGAAAATAAAAGACCAAATTCTCAATTATTTCGCAAATAAATTGTGTACAATCTTTCCAACACCCCGTATAAAGTATATAGGGTACGAATACCATTTTTTTTTTTAGTCGTTTTATTACTTTATTTGTATTTTGCGTTTGAGTCGGTCCATTCCTGAAGTCACAGGCGTGAATGGTAGTCTAGCACTTACCAAGACTACGTCCGTGCCGGTTTGTGTAGTCTGTAATCTTTTTCCGTTCTAATAGCGTTATTACGCCACCTGTCCACGTTGGTGGGCCACGTTCTTTTATATATATATATTTCTATTGCTAATCCAATTACCAAGTATGCGATACGCTATTAAACTAAGAATCAAAACAAAGCTATTTTTTCCGTTTTACTTTCTAACCCTACCTCGTACGTATATCGATAGATCTCGAATTAATGAATAATGACAAATATCATTCCTCGATGACAGACGAAATTAATTCAATGGATGACTAATTGTAGCTTCAGTCAGTATTTATTTGAACAAGCCTATAAACCTTCGGATATTCAAAAGCTAAACAGAGATTTATTCAGAAGGGTTATTAATAAATTTATATTGAAAATACGAGGTGTACGTATTAAATAACAAGAATAAAATATTGAATTTTACATTTTCGCTTATATGTGAATGGATGGAAACAGACAGAAATCGCTAGTCGTAATTTCCTGCCACTGTTACCCTAGCGATACGGCTATACTGATTTGTTTGCAGTAGCGATAAGCACCTTCAGTATAGTTAATCAATAGCCGTAATATTTGAAATTACTACTAATAGTGTTTTATTAAACGAAAATTGTTTTTGGTTTTTAACGAATTTCTACTATTTTCTTTTAAAACGAGATCGAAATTTTGGATTTTCGTATGCTTTTGACAGATCCAATTTAATTTTAATGTTTTGTAACGCTTGGATCGTCCATTTGACTGCGATTATGTTTAAAAAAAAAATTGTTTAAATATCAAAATTTGTATAATTTTTCTACATTGTGGATCTAGATTATATTAAAAATATTAACGAATTAATACGCTTGAATATTCATTCTTAATCTGCTATTAATATTTGACAGAAAATCCTTCTTATATATATATATATATATATATATTTTCACGTCAAGATCAAACTTTAACTTTCCTAAACAACGGATTAATAAACCGTTGATTGATTGCAATTACTATAAGATGTTTGTTTTTGATACACGTCTCAAAATCTACATGTTTTGTGCTTATCCTTCAGCAATTACCTTTTTCTTCTCTTTCTAACTCTCGGAAAATCCCCACTTTTCGATAAAGACGGAAAGAGCGGTTGTTGAGATAATAGTTCATGTATCGACGGGGATACGACAAATTCTACCAACAATGCGTTTTATTCAAAATGATTTTCCAAATGACGTTTACCGAAAAATTTATCCTGTAGAAATCATTATTATCAATTAACAAATAACAAAATCTAATAAAAAGATGCGGAGCGACGTTTATATAGATCCCATAAATACACCGATGTTTTGTGTGAAAATTCTAATTAGAGTATTTGGTTGGAAACAACTTGATCGTCCTTCCTATAGTTACGATTTAGCGCCCAGTGATTGAAAAAAAAGTTTCATTCACCATAGAAACACTTAAGTGATGAATGATACAACAATAACTTTCCAAGGGATGATCAAGTGTTATTGCAAGATCAAATTCTTACAGGAATCGGAGACATTGTTTCAAAATAAGTGTCCCGATCTATTCGAAAAGTCCAATTGAACGGATGCACGAGAAAGAAGCGAAAAAATCGGAAGATTATGTAACATATTCATTCTTTTCAATACGTTTAAACGTGAATATTTCGAGAACCATCATTATTGCACGGTAATATGATCATATTAACTTTGTAGTACTAATTTTTCATCACTTTAGCACACTCTAAGCAATCATACGACTATTTAACATCGTTTCCATTCACTAGTTTCAGTTGATCTGTCGTTATAAACTGTAGTTACTCTAGTGATACGACTATACTGATTTGTTTGCAGTAGCAACAATGGAACCAACTTATAAATTGAGAGAATGAGGAAAGTTAACGAAAAAATCGTTTAAAGATACAACGTCGAACTTAAAAAGAATCGAATGATTTTTAATGTTTGTCTTACCCCTTCAATTTATACCATATTAGTTTGTTGAAAGTTTTCCGGCTAAGGAGGAAAATTTGCTAGTGAATTCTGTTGCCAGTTTATACTTAAAGTAAGTTTAGTCATGCGGGGAATCGCAAATTTGCGATTATGGAAAATATATATTTTCTTACAAGTCGGGGATTTTATTAATTAGAAGTTTTAACGAGGTATACCCAAGATTAAATAAATAGTGGTTCTTTCGTTATAATGGGTATATATGTTCGTTCGTCTACAGATTTTTCGTATCGGTGAAAAATTAAATATAAACTAACATCGCGTGAAAAATTTCGTTTACATACTAGTTTAAGTTATGGGGTATATATACGTGGTTGTTACGATTTGTAAGTAATATAGTTGATAAGCAATTTTAATTGGATTTCGACGCACGCTTTTCTTCAAGAAAATGTGTGACAGAAACTATTAGCGAAACTACCATTACAACTTAAATTTACGAGAAATATTTTTACATAAAAAGGTAATAATCTACAAAAAGCATACAACTTTGAATCTTTTATCATGTTCGTATAAAATTAAACTCGTTTGATAAATTATAACTTTGGAAAAACATCGGAAAATTGATCAACTATTAGTGAAACGTCGAATTTTCTGTTTATTTACTTCATAAAGAAGAAGTTACGCTTTATATTATGTGAGAATGCACTGCGTGGTAGACTTGAAACGTTTCTTACACAAACTTTCAATTATTTGATTAAGATAATGCAAAAAAAAAAAATTGTGTGTGTCAGCTCCGACGCACGACTGGAGTTTACTCCTTAAGTTCGATAGTCTAACCAGACGCAAAAACAGTTTATTTAACTTAAAAAAAGATTGGTTGATTGCCAGAATATTTTGGGCTTCCTTCATTAATTTTTTTTTTAATCTGTAAGCTCGCTATCTCTCGGCCGGAGTTTTTGGAGGTTTAGATTTTTTCCTAGTCAAAAAATATAAAAAAAAATTTGAAAATTTATAAATGCATAGGTAATTATAAAAATTTAAGAAAATTGATAAAAAAAAGGTTTTTATAAACATTTTTTTTAAATTATTATAATTAATTTTTTATTTAAAATATAATATTATCTTAATAATTAACAAAAATGGTTATAAAAAGATAATTATGTCACTAAATCTTTTACATGCAATAATAAATAGTACATGAAAATTATTTAAATAAAAGTTAAAAAATAACTTTTCGAAAGAAAATTATATAAAAACATTATTATAATGAAAATATAATATTGTCGATTTTTCTGATAATATTATCGAATTATTGACTACAGTTGTTAATATTTAAAAATTATTTACAAAATAAATCATAATAACGTGGAAGAATTTATAGACATCGACAAAAAAATTAATTTTTGGTTAGGTTAGAAATTTTCTATTTTATGTGGATGCGCTCGATAATTCATTTTGGGTTGATTATCTAATTTTATGTGTCGTTTTCAAGTATATATTTATATGAACTACATCGATAATTATTAAAATATTTAATAAATACAAATTGCACATACTCATACATATAATACATGAATTATAACGTACCTTGCAACCACGTGTTTGTTAGACGTTCCGGCAATATCATCTACACCTCTTTCTGCCATAGTTATTTGAAAATACTTTCAGTTCACTTTAGCGGAACACATTGATAATAAAACTTCACAAATTAGAAAGTGGGTGCGCACCAAAAACGTAACGAGATTTTACTCCTCACATTTTTCTCATACCGGGCCCCTTATATATGCAAATCGATTCTTAAGGAGTAAACTCCAAAAATTATAGGAAGACGAAAGATTACATAGGAAAACACACAATGAACTAACGGAAATGACTAGAAAAATAGAGGAAAAGTTGATGGATTAAACAGAAATAGATATCAAAGAAAAATAATCGAAAGAAAACACGGAATCTTAACCTAAAAAGATATCAGAAAATGAGGTTGATTTTTCATATATCTTTGTCAATAATGTTGCTAAACGTTTTCTTAAGAATCCATATCCATTCGTTATCTACAGATTTAGTCATCTGATTTTATTATCTATATGACAATATAAGAGATTCAATCGAATCGCTATCTCAATGTGGGACATCCACAAAAACATGCGGCTTTACGTAATCAGCGATTGAAGCTTTTCACTTGAGATAATCACAAATTGCTTTCTAATTATACCTCAATTAAAAATGGAAAAAATATTAATACGCCGTCTGATAATTTCTGAAACAGTGTTTTGACATTTTTTTCCGATTTTAGTATTAATTATACTTACAAAAAAATTAATAATAAAGCTTGACATGTAACACTGAAAAATCTTAGTTTTCTAAGATTATGTCTCAGCAAATAATTGGCCTATTTGGAACTAACTGTGTACTGGTATTAAATAAATAAAATAATGTAGTCGTTGGTACAAAAATTATATTATTTTTATTTATATTTACAACACTTATTTTCTCAAATTGAATATAAAATAATATTATTATAATTATGTCTTGTTCTTTGTCTTTTTCGATGTTTTTTAATCACTGTTGGCAGCTTCCTAAATTAAAAAAGAATTGATGTTGTGCTTTAGGAATTAGATAGAAGTGATAGAAGGTGCTTCGGTGTAAGCTTTCTTCAAAACTACCTCCTTTGTGCTTCCCCTTGTTTTTCTTTTTTATAAGATAGAAAATAGAATATTCATTTTGTTTCCTTAGTTCAACTATCTTTATTTGCATCGTTCCAGGTTCATTTCTCATCATCTGCGTTCAGAGAAAAGTTTTCATCAAAATCCTCAGATAACTTCTTCCAATCATAAAAAAGTCCGTTGTCCGTTGGAGGTCTTAACAAAAATGGATATTTCACTAGGAATGAAAATGGGCCCACTTTTCAAAATTTTCTTTCAATACGAGCTTCATTTTCCGCGTGGCCAATTATTAGTTATTATCATTGTAGCGAGGTGGGATATTTTTATTGTAAATTGTATATCGAAGTTTAATTCACTTTTGGTTTTCGTTTTTAATTAAACGCGTCTATGAATATCTACTACAAATTAAACACTGTCAGCCGTTTATATTAGAGATGTTTCAAGATTAAAATCGGTCATTTTTAAAAAATATCCTTAACTAATCGGGGAATGTTTGAATTATGAGATGCCCGCTGGTAAACGTTATTGGAAATGCTCATTTTAGTTCCTTTTATACTCTTCTACACAATGTGTGGTAAATAAGAACAGATGTAGTACACTTCTTCGAACATAACTTATAACCTATAAGAAATTTATCATTGGTAAAATATTGCTAAGATATTGGAAATGAACGCGGTTTCTCTTGAATAATGTCCTCTATATAGTATTGTCGATATTTAAAGTAAAGCGCTATTCTAAATATCCAAATATACCAGGAAAACTATAAAAACCGTGTGTACGTCTTTAATTAATTCAACGGCAAATAGTACCCACAAACGTTGTACACACACACACACACACACACACACACACACATATACGTACACAACCAGTTCCATAATTCATAACTTATATCTACAATTACATTTAAATATAAATCACCTACAAGATTAACAAGTTTATAAACTTAGATTTATTGTTATATTTCCTTTTCCCAAATCAAGGAAACATTATATAAAATCGTGAATATCGCTACTCGGATCAAGTCATATAACGAAGCAGTGCAGGAGAAAAAATTTTCGGTTTAAAATTCTTTAAAATACCAAATTTATTGTTATTTATTGTTTTCACACAAAATTGGCTCCGATATGGGTTACCTACCCAAAAGACTTATGAAACAGATACAGATTTATAATTAATCAGTTATAGACGTTCCGTTAAACAAAATTTTTTTGTTTAATTCTAATTAAAATAACAAAAACCGGTTCTGATAATCGAACGTTGGGGTAATCGACGCTCTACTGTACTCAGACAATTTCATTCAACATAATAATGGATGAAATCGTGAGAAAGGAAAAAACGGAGGTCGCGGAATGGGCGACAAAAATCAAAATCTAGAAAGAGTCCATTAAATGCAAAATGAAAATTCAAAGGACAAATAATACAACAGAGGTTGGATTTGATATAACCAAGAGACGTAGAAGACGTGTCTTCAGAACGTGGTATGGCGGAACAAACACCCGAGACAAAAAAAAAAACAAAGACAGGAATTCACAAAACGACGATACAAATAAATCAGAAACAAGGCCAGGAACATCAAAAACGAAACAAGTCTCGGAGATTACAGTGGATAAAATTAACGAATGGTCGATAAATCTCCAATTGGAACAAGGAAAAAAGATCGACCACGAGAGAAGCGAAGTGACAATCTTGAACAAAGATATCAAAGAAGAAATAGACGTTAGAACTATTATGGAAAAAAGAAGAGGTAAACTAAAATAAGATAGAAGATAATAGAAACGCAAAATACACTGTATTGGGGGGTAGATTTTATTTAATTTTTTTTTTTTTGTAAAACAGCTGGTACAACAAATAAAAACTATGCTTCGGCTTTTCGTCGATTGGATGTAAAGCAGGTAGAAAATAATCCGTTGTTTCAACCCTTAAACATGTGTTTAGATATGAGCTCAATTTTTTGCTTGGTAGGTTTGTTAATAAACAAAATTGCCGCTTATAAAACGAAACAATAACAACTACAAAATTCTTGTACAAACAAATACGCTTTTAGGGGCGGCTTATACCATGGATACCATAATTTAATCTTTTTGGCAATAATTTGACCAAAATATCGATCTTAATAATATCAATTTGTTTGCAATTTGAGATCGTATCGATATAACATACTGTATTACCCCTTTTAAAATGTTCCAAACGAAATTAGCGAACTTTCCCAAATTGTCCTATAAAAATGACAGTCTGATATGTTGTTAATCATATTTGAATGGACGGTTTACGCCTAGAAAATGGATTAATTGGTAGCGGGAGTGGTAAAACTAAAACGGACTTCATTAAAAATAAACGGGGATCGCATGACTGAAAAGAAAAAATCTTTCGGTAACACATTAAAACACATGAGCAAAATATGAGCCGACGACAAAAATATTATAAGCAATGAAATGCAAATACAGATACAACTTCTTTTGAAACCCAATCGTTACATCGAGATAAACAGAAACATTCACAAATCAAGATAATTGAACAACCCTTGACCTGAGACCTTCTGCAAGTCTTTTCTCGCTCGTTTCCTAGTTAAAACTTGATCCAGTTCGTTTCTTGATTGAAAAATTAAGTTCATTCCGGCGATAAGTTTTTGATAATTGTTAATGGCTCAGCGACATCAATTTCTTGGATAATTTTTAAAGATTTTCTTTTCAACTGATATCTCAGTTTTATTTCCAGTTTGAGAATCGACAATAACCTTAAAGGATAGTTAAATGATTAGATTAAGTCTTACTCCATTTCAATTTTGAAGCTGTCGACTACTCCGTGAGTTATTTTTGAGCAACTTTGTAGTTGCTCAAAGTCTCCTTTTTGGTTCTAACTTGATACGATAACAATCTGAACGAATAGCTAAAGGATCAGATGAAGTTTTACTGGAGAATCGCTTCGAGACGAAGAAAATTCGAAAGACGTCTCCTGGAAAAGCGAGATCATATAAAAGAGGTTGAAGAAATGAAAAATGAAAAATTTCTTGATTGAATATGTTGTAATTAATTTGGTGATACGCTCATGAGTATCTAGTAAAGATCAGATTAAATTGCGACGATCGTCGTCCATTTCCAAGAATTTCACTGACGGTCGTCTTTGGGTTCATGGGTCATGTAGTAGCCGCGGAATTATCATTATTAAAACAAAAGAAATAAGAGCGAATGTTTCAAGTTTAAGTAAAAGATAATAAAAAAAAATCCGGTTTGTTGGATATGAGTTGATGGGAACGTTTTATTGCCGTATCGTGTATACGAAATAAAAACATAATTTTATTATTTATTGCGGTTAATCTTACCGTTTTAATGTTTTATTACACATCTTTTTATATGTAATACAATGTGGATACTAAATAATATTATATTTAGTAGGCAGTATATACCTAATAATAAAAATAAATAATCGAATTTTTTAATAGAGAATCAATTAATCATTGAGTAATTAATTACAACCGCGCCGAATTCACAATTAACACAATTATAAATGAAAATTAATCAAATTTGAATAAACAATTTAAAGGAAGCTGAGTTGATTTATTTTTTCTTTGGTTTAATAAAAAGAACTTTTTTTGAACCCGAGCCGTCTCGCCAAAAATAGCAGTAAATCGCTACGGCTATAACCATTAAAAACAAACTTTCAAATCAATATTGAATATCTGATAATAAATTAAAGTAAAAGCAATCTTCAATAACATAATTATGCCATTTATTTGAACACCTCGAGGTTTGAGAAAAATATATTACAGTAATAAATTATTTTCTGCATAATTTCGAACATTAACGGTCCTTATAAGGGGGGGTTACGGATATATTGAGTAATCGTTTCAAAAAAAAAAAAAAAATCTTATCTTAAAACGAGTTTTTAACTTCCCTCTTCAAAACAGACTTTTCCGTTATTATTATAAGAAAGAGAAAGACGAAAATATTTACATAGATATATAGATCTATACAAGAATGGGATAAATTCGATTCGAAAAAACGTTCAATTCAGAAGGATTTAGAATTAAACAAAGCATCAGATATTCTAGACATACTATATAAGTGTGAATTATCGTTTACCTACTGATTTACAGAAACGTTCATGTTGATCGAAAAATGTATTGAACCAACGGCAATTTTCCGATCAACCCAATCTCGTGAAGGTTTTCCGAAACTGATCGTTTTGGAAAAACGATAATATCAAAATAACATCGTGCCGATTGGTGCCAAGAAATGCCGAAGAAATTCAATCTCGATGCTTCAAAAGAAGTCAAAACATGGAATTGATGAATCATCCGATGTATAATCCTTGTTTGGTACCCAATGGTTCGCGAGTTCAACGTTTTTCTACACCTGAAGATTTGGAGACACCTTAACAATTCGTTCGAACGGACGCAAAAACGTATTGATCTTAATGGAGAATATTCATTTATGAATATTTGTCTATATCAAAACTCGAAAAGAAAATCAACTGAAATCAGAAGAATAACGCTATGGACCCCAATTGTTGCCAAGGAGAAGAGGCAGGCCGAGAAAGACTTGGAGAAACAAAATAGAGGAGGACTTAATATAGAGAACTGGAGGGCAAAATTCCGGAACAGAAAGGAATGGAAAATAATAACAAAACTAGCCGAGACAAACGGATAAACTGTAAAGAAAACAAAAATAGAAAACGAAGAGTAGTAATTCACCTCAAAAAAGGATTTCAAAGTTCCATAATCCAGAGGGTTGAAAAATTTGATGATCCCCAAATTTAATAGCAACTAGTCTGGACCCGTGCTGCTCCGCAGCAGCAGTGACTATGTGGATGATTATAGCTTCTTATGTTGTCAAAGATATACAAAAAGTATCGGGGCACGGTCAAAAAATCAGCCATCAACAACATTGGCTGTGCCTCGACCCTTTGGTTTAATCTCTACCTTGACATTTTTGAACGATTTCCCACAAGATAGGGCTACACAAAACTCTGTAGCTATATTAGAACCTGAGATATAGATCTTTGAATGTAGAAATATTGCCGAAAACCTACAAAAATCCATAACTCCACATTGAATATCCGCGCCTAGCTCCTCTCCAACTCGACCGATTTAAGTGTTCAAAAACTCAAAAGAAAGAAGGTGTTTCAGCGAGTGTTCTTAAATCAAAACGATCTCTGTAGCTATATTGGAACCTGAGATATAGATCTCTGAATGTAGAAAAATTGCCGAAAACCTACGAAAATCCATAACTCCACATTGAATGTCGGCGCCTAGCTCCTCTCCAACTCGACCGATTTAAATGGTCGAAAACTCAAAAGAAAGAAGGTATTTCAGCGAGTGTTCTTAAACCAAAACGATCTCTGTAGCTATATTAGAACCTGAGATATTGATCTCTGAATGTAGAAAAATTTTCAAAAAGCTACAAAAATCCATAACTCCACATTGAATGTCCGCGCCTAGCTCCTCTCCAACTCGACCGATTTAAATGGTCGAAAACTCAAAAGAAAGAAGGTGTTTCAGCGAGTGTTCTTAAATCAAAACGATCTCTGTAGCTATATTAGAACCTGAGATATTGATCTTTGAATGTAGAAAAATTGCCAAAAACCTACAAAAATCCATAACTCCACATTGAATGTCCGCGCCTAGCTCCTCTCCAACTCGACCGATTTAAATGGTCGAAAACTCAAAAGAAAGAAGGTGTTTCAGCGAGTGTTCTTAAACCAAAACGAAGTCTCTATCTAGAATAGAACCTGAGATATTGAGGATAGAACGTGTGTATGTGAAAAACTCCCATAAGTAATTTACAGGGGGAAATCGCATTTGAGTATAACTCGAGAATGGTGAAAATTAGATGAAATCCGATGGTTGATGGCTGATCTGTGCATCAATACCTTTCATTGAAAAAAAAAAAATTAAGCAAATCGGGTGGGTAGAACGCCTGAATGGACTCGGAATGGAAATCATCAATTTTTTTAATATATAAGATCAATAAACAGATAAATTTGTCATAAGTAATTTAGTTATAATCAATTTTTCATAATATATAATATTATCTGGACGATGGCAATGGCAAGAAAAACCATTTAGAGAATGAATCTTTCTCTATAAATATAAAATTGATGAATCGTATTTGCTGATTGAGTTGAAATTTTAGTATAAAACTTTGTAGAAACATTAATAATAGAATAGAAACGAACCGATAGAAAAAATAATGGAATTTTTACAAGGCACGACGCTGAAACTATTTTTAGTTTTATCATCAACACAGATATATACAAGTTATAAATTACAATACTTTAGTGACTGAACCGATATATTATATTGTTGGGATCGACTAGTCTCTTAAGTTTAAATTCATGTTTTCACTCTCGATCATTTGTCGTGTGTGCCATATGCGGCGGCATTATAACTTGTGAAAGAAACTGATATTAATGTGGCAGATCGATTCAAGTTTGTAAAGTGATAAAAATTTGCTTATAGTCAAGAATTTCATACATTTCTCATATGAGGAGTCCTTTCCAAATGTATCTACAGATAAAACTAAAGCATTTTTATTAGTTTTGCAAATGGACACTCTCATTTTGCATTAATCGAATCTGGTTTTAAACATCATTTGATCATCTGATTAAATTATTTCGTCTTACGAGGATCAGACGAAAATCCGACGACATTTTTACTTGTTTAATTTTAGTAAAGCAGTTAAATTCCAGAACAAATAGTTGAATATCAAAATTAAAGGTATTAAAATATTGTATAAAATTGGTTAGAAAGCTAAACATTCGTAATAGCATTACAACTAATACAATGTGTCCAAAAAGAGTATCGGGTATTTGAATAGTACTCGGGGACGCTCAAAGTCTGTATCGTGCCGTATATCGTACACGCCACGCCACGCCAAGAGATGATAGCATTAGGAAATAGATCGGTATGTTCGAGAATACAGGTGCGACGGTTAAAATTCAAAATTCTGGTCGCCCTCGTTTAGTTCGCTATGAAAAAACAACTGAAGAAGTTGAGGTTCGTCGAAATCCATCTTTATCCATCCGAAACCGTTAAACATCAAAAAATCGTCCTTACATTCGATTTTAAAGGAAGATTTGCATTTAAAAACCTATAAAATTGAATTGGCGCAAGAATCATCGAAGGATACGAACTATGCTAATCGACTGAATTTTGCGAACGAAACGACGCAGCGATTTAACAACTTTGAAAACATACTGTCCAGAGACGAAGCAAATTTTCACCTGAATGGTCATGTTAATAAGCAGAATTGTCGGTATTGGGCGATCTTTAGTATCGTAATTTGTTTAAACTCTAAAATTACAATAAGTTAAATGAAAATTGAGCAATAGATAGCGACAAGCTTTGAAGTTGAACTTGAAATTATTCTTAAGCTAAACCGTGATGATCAGAGTTTGTCGTAGACAGATTCTTAGTCTGCAGTCTAACCAATGTTAGATGGAAACACAGTTTTAATTGTGTCAATTGGAAAAATATGCATGTCAGCGGAAAATTCATGATATTTTCTACCACTCCGGTGCACAGAATAAATATTTGATCTACACAAGTTTATAATTCCATAGAATTCATTATTTACATTTCGTAATTTTTTTATTTCACATTTTTAAAATCTTATCTCAAACATACGTATATTTATTAGGAGGTACCTACACGTAGATATCATATATATATATAGAATAATTTTCGAATAGCACAGCATAAGAATTATTTGTTTTATTTAAACTACAGTTGTGGTTTTATCGAATAATAAATATTTGAAACGAAACTTTATTAATTTATTACTATTCTGATAAGAGAAGCTTCACATTGGAATTGTTGATTAATAATGTCGGCGTTTTCCGTTTCTCAAATTTCGAATTATTCCAAATGAAATTACTACAACAGATTATTTAATTACCTAATTGATCGTATATATTTTTAACGGATTAAAATTATAATTTTATAATTGGAATAATCTATATCTCGTTCGTTATGCTCTATAAAAATAAAAATGTAATTAATTGATTCAATTTTAATTACGAAATCTGAAATGCTTTCTAATTGAAAAATTAAAACTTGCATACATATTATTATGATTTTAGCCTTTATATAATCGATTCACTTCTCGTGCTCGCTTAGCATTAAACAAATAAAATTATCGAAGACAACCATCTGGACAAGTCATCTGTCATTAATCGATTACCAGACCACACACGAAGCATCCAAAAGATTTTATCTTTCGTTGTCAATTTATACATTATGATAAAAAAGCCTTGTATAAAGGCAAAATCCATGTCGAGAGGAGTCGAGGACGAAATTCAACTGGGATAACTACTCTTTTCTTTACTTAACAACTAAACTAGATTAGAATTTTTTGTGATAAGCACGCTGATCACTGATGAGGTTTATCTTACGTGGTTCCTATCAGAAAGGTTCTCATCAGGATTACCAAGCTTATTCTTGATTAGATTTTCCTTTTGGTTCGTATGGAAATAAGAGGTTTACACCAGCCGAATTTATTACAAGATTTATCCAAATTTCGTGGACATGATGGACAGAAAAACCCGATGAAATATTATTTATATATGTAGTTATCCTAGTGAGTTGATCCTTAGAAAGTTCTTGCATGGACGTGACGAGGAAAGTGATCCTTGTTTGGATGTCGTCGGGATAACCAATAGGGTGATCCTGAGAGGAAAATCTGATGGATTTGATGGATCGTTAGGTCTTAATAATAAGTTAAATCTGTAAGGCAAGTATTAATATCAAGTAGTAGCAAGATTTATTTAAATTTAACGTTTTTGCTTTTGGTTTCGTCTCACATTTTATAAAGTCACGTTTCGTCACCGGTAGTGAAGAGTCGTTGGGTCTTGTGTTACCTCCCCTCGATGTTGTTTCGCGTAGTTCGGTTCGTGCAATTTAATATTCATACAAACACAACAACGTATGTTTTAAGTATAATAAAAAATTAATTATACAATTTCATATATACATCTATTGCGGTAGTTTCCTTTCTAAAAGTTTCCAAATGCGAAATTTTCGCTGTTAATTGCTTTTTAATCCATCGGAAAAATTTCTTTTCACGTCTACGAATAAGCTTGAAAATTATAAAAATGATGCGGCTAGCGGTTTTCATTCCGAGATTGGTAAAAAATTACGTTGCAACGGATTCTGACGTTTTAATGCATTTCTAATTAAATATATATGAGTTATACGTCAAAATTTCACAATATCTCGGCGTTTTTTTTTAAAGGATGGATTAAAAAACAATAAAATCACGAATTAAAAAAAGCGAGTGGACGAAATATCTGTTCATTTTAAAGTATGCGACAGGTATAGAAAGCGTAACAGAAATCAAAACTGTAATGCTTCGAGATGAATTTTAAGGCGCTATTAAAGAACCTGGGGAAAAACTGGATATTAAACTATGATTTGAACTCTAGTTTTAACCAAGAATGAATAAGATTGTAGTTAAACAGAGATTTTTCTAGGAGTTGCCACAAATATAACCAAAATTATATCGATATTCGCTTTAAAATTGAATTTTTTAAAAAAGTTGTATAAACAAAAATGAACAGAGAACAATTTTCGAAGCAATTTATCTAAAAACGAAGTACGTAGTACCTTGTGAAACAATATAAAGAAAGTTTTTGATATTATTATTGATAATATCTTCATCATCATCATCATCATCATCGTCGATTTTATCAAAAGTAAAATGCAATTTTTCGGTATGTATAAAACGTAAAAAGTTTAAACTGACGTTTGGAGTTGAAACTTCACTTATAAACTTGAACCTAAATGTCCAACCCCCAGCGGAATGATCCAATTAACAATATGTTCCCGTGTAGATTTTTTTATATTTCCAAAGTTATATTTTTTTAAAAAACATAAAAAATCAGTATTAAAAAATTCAATTTTGTTTGAAAGTAAATGTAAATTTTGCAATATTCTAAATATAATTAAAATGTAGTCGCCCAAAGGCGTTTCATATTTGCATATTCATGACATGTTTATCTCAAACTTATATTATCTTTAACTTTATCAAGTCTACCGTGTGTCTACTGATGGATTAGCGACTTCTATTTATAGGGGGCGAAGGAATTTTCCTCTAATTTAAATAAATAAATCCTCCGTTTGCATTCTTTTATTAAATTACGAATGTTCAAACACTACTATTCGATCGAATTTGGGTTGGATACTCCCGGAAATACCAGATACTCACATAGAGATGGCGCTAATTGCTTGAAATATTAAAAAGTACACAGTCTTCAAGTTTGAAGACGCTTCGTTGTTTACTATTTGTTTGGCAGCCATCAACAGTAAACAATATGGCATTTGTCCAACCAATGAAAACTGAACTAGATTCTAATCTGGATGAGACTGATCCTTCTCGACTGAATGAGATTGAATCTTCTACGAAATCTACTAAAAGTGTCACCAGATTGGTTATTAATTTAAAAGTGTAAATGAATCCACAATAAACGTATTTTCCTCGAAAGTATCGAGCGGAAATCATAAGGTTAACTTTTGAACAAGAAGGTTTGGGTATTGAACAGTTTGTACCGTTGTAAATATTACAAAATATCTGAAATATTTCGAGGTACTCTGAAGTTATACCTTTGAAATTGTCAAAAATCAGAGGAACAAAGGTCGTTAGTCGATTTTTTTAGACCATTCTCGTTTTATTTTATTGTTTCCTCCAGCGAACAAGATGTTTTTGATATACAAGTATCTTCATTCCTTTGGAGTTAATTCGCTTCGTGTTCTTTTTGGTGAATCTACCTTCATTTGGACGGAGTGTGTGTGTTTCGTTTTCCTTTGCTAAATATTCTTTTTTAAATCGAAATTTCTTATTTTATGTCATTTAAACATGTAAGCGTTTCATTATCTGTTAGATTAGAGATAGTTTTTCGTTTTTTCGTATCGATTAGGTCGGTCGAATTTACTTTTATAACTTTGTACGCTCCAATATGAAAATCGTCTCTGTCGGTCACATCCTATGAATTAATATAAAAGCAAAATAACCGACAGCATCCTCTCTCTGTAATCTATAAGTTGGGAAAGGCGAAATATATTAATATATGCAAAATATGAATTCTGCTTTTGAGATCCACTGCAATGCTGCGAGGGTTATGGAAAATGGCAGAGTGAAATTACAAAATAATTCTTTGGTTTGTTATCTTTACTTTTCTTCCTGATTTTCGTTTGAATAATACTAAAATTCCGCATTAACTTAGTTTGTTCGGAACGCAAAATAAATCTACATCGAGACATACAGACATGGCATCAAATCTATTTAAAAACGCATTTTTTTTTTCTTCAATTCAATATATTAATTCGATGTTTTGATTGTTTCAAAAAGGTTTGAACTTTGAATTAGAGCTAGCGTTGTGTCTCGGTGGAGAATGGACAATTTCTTTACTGTCAAACTTCATGATCGCAATGTCAAATTTGACATATTCACATTACAGTATCCATATCTCGAAACCTAAGTAGCAACCCTCGTATCGAAGATTCAATTTATAGTTTAAAACATCTAATATTTCCGAATCCTTCTCAATTTTAGATAATACCGAATACACAGTGTCTCCAAAGAAAAAAAAAAAAAAAACGATTTAATTCAATTATTTAATGATACATTTTGGTGTGTTTATCCCAGTCTACGAACCGTTTCCTTTGAAAATAAATGTGGTTTTACGTATTTTTGAGTTTTCTATAAAGGAGGAGGACGATATTTTTTTAAATTTTCACTCTATATATAGTCTATTTTTAATTTTCGAAAGAATAATAAGATTCGTTGGGTATATTTTGGATGGGATGGTGGGTCCATTGGAATTTGTCCTGATTTAGGAATTGCGTTACTTCAGGCCGAAAACATTAAATAAAAAACGAACCGCTAGGCTGGGTTTTTATAAGAAGAAAACAAGCGGTTCCTTTCAGGTTTAGGTATATATTTTGGGCGATTTTTTGTTGTTTTCTGTTTATTTTTTAGATTTTTTTTGTTCGGGAGGGTAAACGGGTACAGCTGCGGCCTCTATCGTGGCCAATTAACTGGTATTGGTTCAGCCGCAGAAAATCAGAAACTGTTTTTTGATTTCCTTGAAAATAATGGATGCGACTCTGGTTGTTGAACGATAATTATTAATCACCGCAAACGTAATTAATAAATAAATTTCAATTAACATAATCCTTAATCTTTGTTCTCTTCGTCGGTGTCAACTTATCGGAAGTGGAGAGAAAGAGAGGGAAGGAGACGAAATTTTGGTTTGTTCTTAAGAAAACACGTTAGAGAAAACCTAATCAGGTTCGAAGGGTGGTAATTGAATCTGAAATCTAATAGTGGTTAGACGTCCCGTGAGCTTATATCGAAGAAGTAATATGGTATATTATAAAAGCAGTGGTAACTCGTTTTTATATGAAATTCCCTTTATTATATATATACTAAACAAAAAATATAAATGTTACATAGAAAATTATTGAACAAATTTATCGCAATACGTGAATTATAATTTATAATACGGCTCGGTAACTTCAAGAATCCCCGTATCTTTTCAATATAAAATATTTGAGACTTTTCGACCTAATTTCGATCTTTTTCGACCTATACGGCAGATGACAGTTTATTTGATATGTACTAATTATTTTTTTCGTTCTAAATTTTCTTCGATATCATCATTATCATTCCACTAATGATCGGTGGAACCTAATACACGGAGAAGCCCGAAATAATTAATGATTTTTTAATATCGCCGAGCCAGAGGTGAAATTAAGGATATATACCTACACATACAAACACCAAAAACATAAAAAAAAAACTCATTTCGAAAGCCGCTGTAGATCTTCCCAAGTTCGATCATCAATTGTTAATTCACCTTTCCGCCGTATACGTCGCTTTTCTTGATTATGCTCTCGGCTTTTGTTTTTGTTAATGACACACATCCATGGCCTGATTGATATTAGGGAGGAGTACGAAATTTCAAATAATAAATTGATGGAAGTCAGTTTTGCTAGATAATGTTCCATCGGTAAGAAAACAGTAGCGTAACAAACGGAAAATAAATCATTAATTAAAAACTATAACTACTCAACGTTTATTTATTAAACTTAAAATCAAATCTTCACTGATACGCCCGATGAACAATTACGTGTGGAAACCGAAAGATTTGGAAAGAGTCAAGGAATTTGGTACAAAACCCCTAGGTACCTACCAGGGCTCAAATCTCGAGGAATCATCGGTTATGAAGATCAAGGAGCTTCTTCGTAATCGCGACTCGAATTTGGATCTTAAAGAAGCAGCTTAAAGTCGGACGAAAGCAAGAAAAGACGAATTTACAAAGACCAAGAAGAAATAAAAATTGTAGAAGAAAAACCTAGCCTAGTCTAAGGAGTTTAGATAATCTAGGTGTTAATTTTTGAATTTTCCATTTTAACCAAACGGATTAGATACTAAATTCCAGTTAATACTCTTGTATTACGTACTCGGATTACCTTTCCGTTTACCTGAAATATCATAAATAAGTCACTCCAACATATTTAGTTTACTGTTTATTCGAATCAAAGTTATAAGTAACTGTCGGTATTCCTCGATTGGTTTCCCTGATTTTTTTTCTAACTCTTCTGGCACACAAATGCCGGTATAGCATTCAAAATTGAACGTTCTACGTATGGAACATGTACAGTTATTCCGAAAAAATAGGCTACCATTTGGAAAACTCCATACAGAACACAATAATCTGGAAACAAACTTAAATGGTTCTCGGATAGGTATTTTTACCGTAAAATATGTCAAATTCGACATATTGATATCAGTGTTTGTCAAATTTAAGTAGCAACTGTTGTAGTAGTACGTATTTGGGTGATTCCGTTCTAACTGTGATTTTTTGTATTCAAAATTTCAAGATTTTAAAATTTAACTTTTCCAACTTTTTTATGCATATTATTCATCTATTTTACTGTAAAAATAAAACTCTAAGAGGAATTTACTACAACTTCAAAGTATCACGAGCAAGACACAAATGTCGGATTTTGAGTTCCACGGTACTGACTCATTTATCCACGGTACTGACATGGTAACTTAAGATATTAAACAACAAGTGCATCAATTTTCCTCAGTTTGATCATAAACATTAGAATTTATAAGGTAATTAGTTTAAATCATTTGTTACGACAAAAAAAATTAATAATTTATCGGTAAATTCTAGGAATGGACATGACACGGTACTGACATGGTAACTTAAGATATTAAACAACAAGTGCATCAATTTTCCTCAGTTTGATCATAAACATTAGAATTTATAAGGTAATTAGTTTAAATCATTTGTTACGACAAAAAAAATTAATAATTTATCGGTAAATTCTAGGAATGGACATGACACGGTACTGACATGGTAACTTAAGATATTAAACAACAAGTGCATCAATTTTCCTCAGTTTGATCATAAACATTAGAATTTATAAGGTAATTAGTTTAAATCATTTGTTACGACAAAAAAAATTAATAATTTATCGGTAAATTTTAGGAATGGACATGACACGGTATTGACATTCAAGTGATGTAGTATAAGTTTTCTTTAAGTGGCAAGTTATATTGTATAAAAATAATGTTTAAATATCTTAAGAATTATTCAATTAACACAAAATTTTGATTAATTGATTATTAATTAATGACTAGTACAAAAAAACAATACAGGACATTGAATATCACAGTTATAATGGAATCACCCATTTATCGTTATAGTCGTAGTCAAAGTTGTAAATTAATAACTGAAAATATGTTTTTTATTTAAATATTAAAATTATTTACGGTCTTTACTATTCGAAATTGTTTATTACCGACGACCTATCGAATACAGTTTCTTAGTCACGTGATAAAATTTAAAACAATGAGTTATTTTCCCATTTCCGCAGATTATAAATCTACTTTAATTCGTTGAAGTATAATACATTTTTCGTCTGGCGAAGAACGTTTGATTTAGATAAGGATCCGTTGACTTTTTCTGCAATTAAATCAACTATAATTCACTCGAGTAACCGTACAATTATCTATGATTCTTAATTGTTGGGTATTGTTCTTTTGATATATCTACATACCCATTTAATCACGTTACATGTTCGTACATATTTTTTGTTTCAATTGACGACTTTGTGAATAAATTTGGAGATTTACGATAAGTAAATCCGGCAACGTGGTATATATAGGAACGTAACGTATCCCACGGACATTAGTCGTGATTTCTCCAACATCGTCGGGTAGTTAGTTCTACTTACCCATAATTTCCTCGATTTTTTTTTTGGGCGTACTGCCAAACAATCAATATTCTTAGTTCGTTTATTGCCAAACCCTCACCTAATATGATTATAATGATAACTTATGTCAGACATTATTGATAACCTCCTTCCAGTGATCGAAAGGGACCGCCAACGGCCCATCCGACTGGCCCCAATCAATCACGGCAAGCATATGTCTTGTATTCTATCTACATTAACGTTAACGACGTACCTATACACTATTTTATAAATATAGTTTTTAGAAATTGAAAAATTTACACAGTTAAGTTGAAATTACTGGAACCGTTGCCGATATTCATACTCGAATGAATGAATGAATGAATGAATGAATTCGTCTACGTTTAGCCTTCTTCGTAATCTAACCTAACCTAACCTAACTTAATCATACCCTGGAAAAATATTGAAACTCTTGACTGATTTTGATAGGCAATTTCCCATTGCCGTTCCTTCGTATTGCTTGTAGAAATCGATGTTCTACTAGGAAAAATTTCCATCCCTTACATACTTTTCTTCTTCTTTTTCTATCTTTAATCCATCGAGAAATACTCGCATTCTAATAAAACTTATAAAACACTCTGTATCTCATTAAATACGACGCAATAAAATTGAGTGACATTAGAAAACACCCTGTACATATATATACGTTGTTTTAAAAAAAAAAAAAAATGAGGAATTTTTCCAATAAAATTACCATTTTGTGTGATCTTTTGTATAATATAAAATATGTCTATTTTATCTTTTAAAATCAATATGAAAACTGTATCCTTCTCAATATATCTGACAGTTTAATAGCGATTTTACAGGTTGTCGATGCCAAAAGGTCCTTGTCCCTTTTTTTTTTTTTTTTTTTCTCCAGAAACAGACTGTTACCTAAGTATCTACCACCTGTTGATATCCACCACCAGCGAGTTAGAAATTTATGTCGATCGAGTCCATTCAGCGCGGATATTTATTAGGATTTGATTTTTTTTGGTTATGCGCTTCTACTTTTTCTTTTATATCGTAGGAGTTCTCACGGCGATTCGGGCATCTTATTCTTCTTCTTTTTTAAAAGGAATGGATTTATCGATACGGTCGAATTAACTGCCAACATAGATGGGGACACACAATATATTTTCTATTCTAATATGAACAGTTATTTTAATTATGTGCGCATCGAAAGATTTCGCGTGTTTTTTTATTTTTCTCTCATGGTGGAGAAATGTCATTGTAATCGTTCTGTCACTACCATTGACGTGGCAATAATTGAAAACAAACTCTTGAACTCTCCGCCGCGCCGTCAGCGAACCCGGTCGCCATATTTAATTTAAATCTAATTCCTGATCTTACAAAACGAACGGAATCAAATCAAGAAAACAACAAAATGGACGTTTCGTCTTTGTGTCTCGTTAATTTTAATAAGAAACTGAACGATTCAGTGTCGTAGAAAAAGGGTGTGTAAAATAAATATAAATAAACGAGTTTATTTTAAAAAAAGTATTGGGAGTTCGAAATATTCGCTAATGAGACAAAAATAACTTGATTTCAATGAATGGATACTTCATCATACGACAGCGTGGAAGACGTGGTAGAAATTCTTAAAAACGGGCTTTGTTGTCGACGCGCCGCGTTCTCGACTACCGGTATCAGTAACAACTAACGAAAATATTGAATAAGTAGCGCAGTTTGAACATTCCATAACCGCGTGCCGACCAAAATCCTGCTTGAGATGTGTGTGCGTAGGCAAGTTTCCACGCGGGAAATCTCGTGGGTCCATACTTTCTTGGTGGTTACGTAAGAAACCAAAATTATTTGGAAATATTCCAAGATTTACGATCTAAAAATCGCGCGAAAATCCTCATGCGGGATGGAGCTTCGCCCAACAGCTTGACATACTTTTTAATTTCAATTTCAATAAATTTATTTTGAAGCTGCTTTGTTTTCTCTAAATGCCGAGTGGGTGGAAAGTTTGATTTTAAGATCTAACCGCCTTTTAGAAGACGGAATCGCTACGAAATTACTAGTCTAGACCAGGGGTTTCGAAGCTAAGGCCCGCGGGTCAAATTTGGCCAGCGACAACTAATGCAGGACAATCAATTGAAGTATCTAAGCTTAAGTATATTTATAAATAACAAATATCGAACAAATATGAACTCAAGTACAATTAATAAAACGAAAAACGACGATCGTTTGTAGTTGTGGGTTAATTTAGAAAAATTAAAATTGTTATGGCACTTGAAACGTAGCGAAAAAATTATTGTGGCCCGAAGGCTTCGAAGTTTGAAGACATCTTACTTGTACTGTGTCTCTAGCTAAACAAATTGACATTTATCGAGCTCAGATGCCGATAACTTTGAGTAATAAGTTAAGGACTTGATAAAATAAATCTGTGGATATATAATTGCCTCGTACAGGCCTGTATATACAAATAGACAGACAGTGGATTTACTGAATAATCTGTGCACGTCATCCGATTTGATTGAATCGTCTCCTCGAGATCTGTCGATGAAGATAAAGTCAATTTTCGACTCGACCAACATAATTTATGTCATTATATATTATTTTTCACGTCGCTTCGGACTTATCAATTTTCGTTTTTCTTTTAAAGTAACCGGGTATTTAAATACTCATCACTAAAATAATGATCGGAACCATTAAGCTTTTCTGTATTTTGTAATTTTTCTTATTTCCGATGCGACGCTAAACGCGACCGTAAAAAAATTTAATTGAATTTTAATTTCGATTTAATTCGATCGATAGTCGCGTATTCTATCATCGATATTTTTCACAGAAACGATTTGCGAACGGAAAAACTGTTCGCCGCAATTTTCAATTGTAATAAACTTGCCGAGTGGAGACTTAAAAATTAATATACTTTAATAACTTGAATAGAAAACCGGCAAAAAGGCACGTTTAAGGAAAATCAAAGTTCACAAAACTGCATTTTGAATAGGAACACGCTTTAATATTTCCTGGCAAACATGAAAGAAAGGAACAGCAATTACCGTCACAGACAATTACTCCAGCGTGATTGCTTTCATTCGTCAATTGAAACAAGGCGGTTACATAATTTTTTTCCAATTAAATCATTTCTCGTAGGTGACTCACCTCTCGTAATTATTCCAGTTTCTTTGTTCTACATTTTTATCCACTTCTTTATCTACAACCCCCTTTTTTCTAAATTCCAAATAATGCAACCCAATTATTAACCGGCCGTTAAATCACCCTAATTTATCACTAATCAACACACATATATGTATTGTAATATCAAAAATACGTCATTATATATTAACCGTGTTGCCGGATTTTTAAAATAGTCTAAAGATTGAGGAAACAATTAAACAAATTGGGTTATGTTAATATTTGATATCGCAAAAAAATCGGTTTTAAATAACGAAAACGATTTTCTATAGTGTTTTTAATCAACTAGCAATTACACCTGGTTGTTCAAGAAAATATTTGTAGTTTGATTTACAAGTTTTAGTCTAAACTCGCTTTGGAACCAAACAATCTGGTGCGCGTACCACACCTCAGCTCCTTATTTTTAATTCAAGGGTCACTAAGTTTTCCATAATCTTTTTCATCCTTTCCAAAATCTTCAGTTATAAATAAGTACCCAAGAATTTTTGTTTATCCGCGGAACCAAAACAATCGTAAGACCCATATTTACATATGTAGGGACAACACAACAAAATCGAAGATATTGTCGAGGACAGCAAAGTTGAAAACATCGAGAACTATTGAAGGAGTCAACCTAAGAGATCAACCACGTCGACAGAATGTTGAAAGATCGATGGGCTAAATGGACACAGGACGAAAAACCAACTCGAAGAGTAGATAGCACGAATAAGATTAAGTCTTAAGAAAAGAGAAAGATGTTGAAGTTTCGAATGGAGTCTAATCATTTCGTAACACCTAATAGACTCTATCTGATTAAATTTAATTAACATCACACCTAATTTAAATACTATACGGTAATAAGATCCGTATCTCTTTGCAACGGTTCCTGATTCGTATTTTTTTTTTTTTTTTTTTTTTTTAAAGAATATTAAATGTTGTGTTGATGAAAAACAGTTCAAGCTTATGTGAACCAACTCAACGCGAGCATTTAAACGTCTAGTCAATGCGATTGTTGTTAGTTGGATATTTTTTAATATTTTATTAAGTAGAAGATTCTCGATTTTGATAACGCTCAGGACTTTCCCACGTGTTACATTGTTAATTGTTTCGCTTTTTCTGAAATTCTGAATTAATATTATTATCTAAAATATCCCTGTTGTACCTATTTTTTCCATTATCTCAATTTCTTCGACGTTTTTTATAATTTTTCTGCGAGTTTCTTCATTTTTATCGTTAATATGTCTTTATTAATCAAAATACGGATGATTTTTTTAAAAATTATTGTTATAATAATTCAAAAAAAAAAAAAAAACAAGTTTCATTTCCAATTAACATAAGTAGATGTCTGTATAGTTCGACATTAACGTAAGTAGTTCTTAAGTTGAAAAAGCTGCAGGGAAATATATTGAAAAATCATCCGAGTTTTCGCTTTCCTCACATCTCATCATCATCTCGGAAAAATAACCAAGAACTTTCAATTAGCGTAAAAGGTGTCTTTTCTATTGCTCTCTCTACCTTACTGGTAATACTGCACCCTACTTTATCGGCCGAGGGCGATATTAAACAAGCAGCCCGATCATACTATTCAGGGTTGTATTTCGTGATAAGAGAGTTTTCAAATATGGCAACCATGACGTTAATACGTCAAATACGACAATGTCAAAATAAAGTTTGACGTTTTTAACGATGAACGTACTCAGAACGTGTTGACATACGAGTTGTTTACACTGCATTGTATCGATGAATTAGCTTCGAATTTTTGGGACGAAGCTACAGAATGTACCACAGAAAATGTTGCGCCTAAACTAATATTGCAAGAGATTGAGGCATAGTTGGGAATCAATTTCACAATAAATGGTAGCGTAGAAACAAAAATTCTTAATTAGTAACATTTTTTGAAAAATTAACTTTATTTTTTTCTCATTAGTATTTAGATAGATCTATGGTCGTCGTTCTGATATTGTTTCATAATATCATTTATATCATATTCACTCTCAAATTTTAACGAAATCAATTTTTGAATCTTTTCCATTAATCTCCCGTTGACATAGATAAATATTTTAAAAGCTTTAGCGACATTTTCTTCTCCAATAACATAGTAGAAAAGCTCTTTGCAATACGCTAATTTCCAGTCCGTCTCTGCGTTACTGTAGACAAAGACCGTGCGTAAAACAGGTATTATGAGTGGGATGGGAATCTATTGTAAAATCTTGAAGCTTCTTATTACTGTTAACATGCGCGATCATTTCTCGAAAATTAAAAACGCCTCCAGCACGTATCATTTTCATTTCCATTCTAAAATAACAAAAACTTAATTTTCAAATCGCTATTTCATTGTTTGGTTGTTATTTTTTTTTTTTTTTTCTCTCGTTCCGCTTACGGGGTATCATCTACTCATGTCGATCACCATAATAGGATGGTATTAATATTATTACCTTTTCGTAAACTGGACAATTTCAATTATGGAAAGATCATTCGGATTATTTTAAAAATAAGGAGTTTCAATAATTGAGGAAGGATTGCAGCCGGTGAATCAGGTCCGAAGCGTCCAAAGACTCAACAGTCAGCTGGGAAGGTTGGTGAATCTTTTCAATGCGAAAATTCAAGGAAGAGAAACGTCGAAGAGAAAACTATTGCTTCACCGATTCACATCGATTACAACGATGATTAAATTTAACGATATACATTTCGAATTGCTTCCTCCTCATCCACCTTATAGACCAGATCTGGTCTCCAGTGATTACCGGCTATTCGCTAGTCATCGAGAAGTTATGGAAGCGTCGAAATAATTGTATTTCTTTCGAAGGAGATTACATTAATGAATAAAATCGGATATATGACAAAAAAGGAGTGTATTTTTAAATACGAAACTCGGCATCCAATTCTGGTTGAAACGATGAAAATAAAAATTTTTCTTTCCATTGAAAAATATTTCTTTGTAAATGTTGTAAATATAATTAACCTCAGAAACATTTCGATATTTTGAACGGTAATTGGAAATGGAAATTATAACATTCCAGACAGAAGCTTCAGTTTGATAGCAACCCTTGCGGAGAGGATATATAGAAGTTCGCCACAAAAACATCTGAGCATCAAGGCTAAAAGGAAAACAAAAGCAAGTCGAACGAAACAATTGAGTAATTCAGAACGCTGTCGATTCGAATTTGTTTCCCTGGGCGATTTATTCCATTTCTAAGCCCACCATCGCCGTATAAACGCAGTGGTGTCACACGTATCTTTATTTCGCGTACGCTTATCTATCAATTACTTTCTTTTTAATTATTATCGACTTAAAACGCGTTGGCCCCTTTTTCAAGTTCACAGTTGTTGTTTTTGGAACGAATCCTCACTATCAAAGAAAAGTCTCGATAATGCGTTGATGGATATCGGTTCTGCAGTATTCGCAACCGATCAACTTTACGTGGCACTTTCGAGTTACAAGTGTGATCGGCTTACTCCTAATTAATGTCCACTTAGCGTGCAGGAATCCTCAATTTGTTAATACAATAGACCAAGAAGCGTTTACAGTTTACAGTCTTGTCAAAAATCGTAACATCAAAGCATCCGCGATAAAATCACAGAGACAGTGAGTGGATTTTAACTGAAGCTCGAAAAGAAAAAGAAGAAAACTATTTACCTAAAAAAAATAAGAAATTAAGAAATATGGTATTTAAAAGGTATCTAAAGTTATATGCGACGCCACTGGAAATATCGTCAATTTAAGAAAATATCTGATACGAACCCTACGCGTTGAAAGCTTACTTTGTACAAAGTGTTGCTTCACAATTAAAGGGATACACATTGTTTTTGTTTTACCATACCGATAGGTAATACCCTCAGGTTATTGGTTTAAATTTTCATTAAATATATGCCTGAATGTATCATATCTTAATTAACTGTAAATCTAAAGCGGTTGTTAATTTACAAATAACGAACATCAATAATATAATTATTCAGAATAAAGGATAGATATTTGTAAAAACTAAACATTTTCAAGGCCGATTCCATCACTTTCTAACGTCATACGTCAAAATCACGTGACAAACGCAAACGGATATGATTGACAACGAATCGTCCATTTTGATTTGTCGAGCCCCATCTGTGGTTGGAAAGTTTCTTTAGTAGAATTTTTAGTAGAATTTTCCCATAATTATAATATTATTTTCTTTACTAATTGAAAATATGTTAATAGTCTCGAAAATTGCTGGAAAACTAACCCTGAAATAGCTTTATTTAAATTCGTGCTTCCGTCAGATTTTATCATTGTACCAATCTTAACCTCGGAACCATAACATCATCAATAAAACTCTTTTTTTTTATTTTTTTTTTTTTTCAACGTGCCAATTTTCACAACCGCTTTTCTAAAACTCGATAAGGGTTTCCGAAAACGTTTGACAGACGAAAAACATCCGAAAGAAAAATTGAATAGACCTGTGAAACCAATTGACCCGAAAATACAGACCCCGCGCAATCTTTCGAATAAGAATATTGAAGGGTGGACTCCCTGTTGGACAGAATCGGAGTCGAAGGAATTTTCGAAAGAATCGACTTGTAATTTACCATTAAAACTATATATAGATCAGAAATTGGAAACATCAATTTAAATATTAGAATTTACAGTAGTTACGTCGTTTATTTGACTTTTATTCAATAAATTTGATGAAGATAAAGATAAAAATAAAAAAGATGTTTCATGGTTATAACCTATAATTGATTATTTTGCATATTGTATATAAAAAAAAAAAAGATGTTTAATGTATGATTTCATATAATTAGACCAGGAAAATAATTTTGGATATAGTCGCGTTTCTTAAAAATAACTAATTGGTAAAACAACGGATTTAGTTCGACAAGTAATTATGTGGATTAAGAAACTATTATTGCTTGTTCAGACGATTTTAAAAAAAGAATATTAAAGCTGAATAAAGACTTTGAACAAACAGATACTGAGAATACACTTTTCATAGAAACCTAGGTTTTTTTACATTGTTTAAAGAACCCTTTAATCTTAATTGGGCTGATATAAAAAAAAATTTTTAGTAATGAGAAAATTGATTCGAGTTATACTTAGTCCGATACTGATAATGGATAGATTCTAAACTGAGAAATTAGCCCGATTTTTTTTTTCCATCGGTTGACTTCGTTGACTTACTCGAAATTTTCAGTTTATTTTTCGGTAACAAGCTGTAAAGAATGATCGGGTGCCGGTGTCGATTGGACCCAGCCGCGTGAGTTGAATGGAAAATGGAGTTTTCAGGGAAAGTGTTTAAAAATTCGCCGGTAAAGGGGAAGATCTTTATTGATAAGTCATTGAGGGGCGAAAAAATAAATCGGAGGTGTTTAACTGGTACTCAATTTTCATAAAATAAATAATAATATAGATAAATAACAAAATTTGTAAATTATATTAAATCTATTATACGAGTTAATCGATTTTTTAAGGGATAAATTTCGGGATGAAGACGTGAAATTAAAGTTTTCCGAAATGGAAATATCTTTCATATTATCAAAGAAAATAAACCGAAAAATATGGCTATAATAAAAGTCTATACCCTTACCGTAAATGCGAATGAAAATGATAAAGATGGATTTATGAGGAATTAGAAAAAATAAATGACCGAATAAATATTTAAATTTCTTAATTGTGGGATAGGCGGGAAATTTCTACGAGGTATAATCTCAGTGTTTCTCAAATATACGGCGTTAAAATTGGATACGAAAGCATCGAAATCTGCATACGAATACAAAGTTTTCCAATTCCAAATTTATTTTTCAACCAAGTAAATCTACGAGGACTCGAGTTTTTTTCTATAACTAACGCATATTATGAATTATTTGAGCCGTTATATTTTCCAGATTTCGCCCCCAGCGTCTAAAATTTATTTCGTATTGAACAATCAGATCCAGACGTAAAAGTGAAGCTAGAAAAATAATTTTCCCCGCATTTGATCGCGCCCAATTTGCGTATCAAATAGGAGAGTTCAATTTCATGG
The DNA here is from genome assembly GCF_026250575.1 of Diorhabda carinulata. Classification (NCBI taxonomy): domain Eukaryota; kingdom Metazoa; phylum Arthropoda; class Insecta; order Coleoptera; family Chrysomelidae; genus Diorhabda; species Diorhabda carinulata. The sequence continues at coordinate 326,296 of NC_079465.1, forward strand.
GGGGGGGGTTCAGTTTTTTATTTTATTTGGTCCCAATATGCTTCTAGATATTCCCGAATTGTTTACATTTATACGTAGTTTATTAAGTTAATAATAAAAAAAATATTTTCGATGCATATTTGGGTATATAGAATTTGATGAGATGACATTTTATAAATTTCGTTATTGATATCGCGTCTGGAACGAACAGAAATTCGATAAGTAGCCGGGAGGATGATGCGTCAGCATTTTTTTATCGAAATAAAAATAAAGAAAAATTTAATAACTGCTGATTGTATTAGGGCATTAAGTCATAACAGAGAGAGGGGTCGATTTAAAATGTTCGATTCTTCACTCGTCAGTAACCGTGACTTTCAATAAAACATATTCAACGTTTTCAAAGTGTTCACAATAGACAGGATGTTTATTATAAGCGCCTTCTGCCTTCAAAAAGCTACCTGATTTTATGACTCCGCGCCTGATCATTTATTAAGATTAAGTTTCGTTATTGTAACACAGTGAGCCAGACGTACGAGAAGTATTATCTATTAAAAAAATATATACAGGGTCTTTCACTACAAATAGACACCCCCTACTAAATTTGACTGTCGCTTTCGCTGGCACATCCTCATAGTCGAATCCCCTTGAATCGGTTTCGAATTTTATTCATATACGTTTATTATAAATTAACCGATAAATTATCTTCTATCTTATACCTACTTTAGTTTAAATGTCTTTATGTTGATTGCTGCTTCTTTATGGAAAGAATCTCCTTCGTAAAAGTGGTAAAAACACTACCTTGTGGTACACCCGCGTTGATTTCCTTCAAGTCTGAGTAAACAGACTCTAATAGTTTTGCCCTATTGGTTAGGCGAGAGTTTATTCAGTTTATATTTGAGCCCTTCAAGCCAAACTTTGTCAAATGCCTTAACCACGTTCAAGAATACAGAGGAGTAGCGTTTTTTCGTTTTGGTTGGGTTAATTTTTTTCAGTAGCTTTGATATCATTGGTTTTTTTTTCGGTTTGGGATTCATTATGACTTTCCACGAGATAGGTAGAGCTTTCCAAGGGTTTAAATACTTCATTTTGAGTAGTATAAGTTATTTGCAAACTGTCTTGATTTTGGATTAACTCTTCAAGTCGTTTTTCGTCTTTAAATCTTAGTATCTTGGGTTTTATTTGAAGAAATTCTTCATATAAAGCAAATAAATTTTGTTTCCAATACGAGTCGTTTATGTTTAGTATATATAAAAAAAACTGCAGATCTAGAAATACCTCGATAAACTTTAAAATTTCGAAATTAGATGGTTTTACGTGATTTATAATTTGACCGTAAGATGGCGGATGGTTTTATAGCGTTGACGGTCGCTTGGTTAGGTCGTAATCGGTATTTTTTGTAAATTCATTGTTATTTATCTTCAACCTGCTTGGACTTTTGTGATATAAATACGTATTCTATGTAAATCGATCTGGGTATAAACTAATTATTTATTGTTTAACAACAGACATGTAAAACCCACTGAATTGAAAATCAAAAATTTACATAGCGGAAATCAGATTAGTCTTACGTTCGATTCATATCTACTTCTAGAATAATTATAACATTAAAGCGGTGCAAAAGTTCGTTTTCATTTAAAAAAAAAAAAATTAGATATGAATAGACCTTTCGAATGATGTATAAAAGAAACGTTTTAATCGAAGGATGTTTGTTAAAATTATTTCGTTCTATTTAAGATAATTGCGGTCAAATTTTGTACTTAAAAATAAAAATCCCACGACAGAATTTCCTTTCTTGAGTCAACAAATAAGAAATTTTATGACCAAAACCAAACAGAATATTCCTTACCTACCCAAGCGGTTCTCACATGTGCTTCAGCTTTTTGATAGCTTTATTTATAACTGAGTTATATTATACTAATAATCCGGATCTAACAAACATGTGTCTCTGTATGTGTATATATATATATATATATATACAAAATGTGTGTGGGGAGCTACGATTATTACCATGCGATTTCCTTCAAAGATAATAGTCGCATCTTTTGAACTTCGATTGGGTTTGTTTGAACGTTTGTGAACGCCATTAGGAACGGTTTTTTTTATATCTAAGACATCTCGAAGTAATCACACACTATTCTCAAAATAATAAAATAGAAAATCTTTTGCTATAATACCGACAAAAATGAAATTTACCACTACATATTACTTGTATTGAAACGTCAATTTGTTATTTATAATAAATGTATTTCCACGTCCAGAAAATTTAGCAAATACACGCAACCACCACAATCCCGGCTCTTCTTCCATAATTTTTCTAAACATCTCTTTCGAAAACAAATCTAAACCTCGTTGTTCATAGTAGATGGCGCTACTTGTATTGAATCCAATTTGACAGCTGTCGATCTATTGGTTCCACAACTGTCAACCGAGAACTGCACCAGATGAACTGATTTTAAAGCTTGGTAAGAGGCAAAACTCGCGAATAAAATGGAAAGGCATGAACTGGGCTTCGAATTGCTACTACATCCATTATATTCTACAGATCTAGTCCCCAGCGACGTTTTCCTGTTCTCAGACCACTTGATGATGCTCGCTGGTTAGAAATTCGGCGCCGAAATTGAATCAAATTTCGATTATACGATTATTCCATTTGTTTTTTATATATACGAAAAAAACGAAGTTTCCAAATCCTAACCTCATCGTATCCATCAATATTTGTCTCAGTTTATATCGGGATGACGATAACCTTTTATGGATAGAACATTTTTTGTTCGGTATCGCGGCATAAATCAACAATCCAAAACACCAACGTCGACACCGTGGAAAAACAAATCAGATGACATAAGTACCAGATGTAATTGACATTTCCGATAAATCAGAGCCGATGTACACGGGAAAACCTCTCCAACTTCCGCAACCGATAAGGGCTTTTATCCATTAACCGATACCTCGTTGGAAATAAACCAATTGACTTGTTAAAAGCTGTTTATGAATCTCGAATAATAACCACTCGAACTTCGAAACATTGGAGGAGGAAAATTTTGATTCGAGCGCTTGGAAACTATTGGAGTTTGTCGAAAATATACTCGAAATTGTTTTTCATACAGAGGCGGGCGGGATACATAGTTTTTTTTTTACTAAAACGAACCGTTTAAAAGCTCAAATTTCTATTATTATATTATCAATTTAAAGTAGGTATTTTCTTCTTCTTTAATGATTTCATTGTATTGGTTTCCTTCGGTTTTTTTCTCTGGTAGTTGCTTACCATTTTCGTACATACGCAGTATCCAATCTTGAACAATAAAACGATTATCCTTCCCCCCCTTACTCATACTTACACCTGCGAGGGTTTTTGAATCGAGTTGTCTCGAGCTCCCGGCGAAGCTACGCCGTTTCCACTGAATCAGCCCGCGCGACGTAGTTTTATCTTTTGTCGCGTTAATAAGTTCAATTTCTGCATATCCGAGTGGCTTATGGACACCATATACATTTCTATTGAATCGATCGTGTCGAATTCCACCTAATTTACTTAAATCTATTTAATATAGTTTTAGAAACATTCTTCGAAACATCGAAATTGGCTTCCTTAGTGATTGATACGCTTTTTTCTTGTTTGTAACTCGTACCCTTAAAATAAATTTTCATCCCCGACGATGATTTTAACACGAACGTTAGTTATTTATCGCAATTGGCCGTAATATGGAACAGATATTTTCTGTTGTTGACTCAATTGATTTTGAGGTATTTTATAGCTTTTCGAGTTTTAGATATCTGATGAGTTGCGGTATTGTTTTCAAGAGGTTTTCCTGGTTTCACTCAACATATTTAATTTTCATTTGTTGATCGAAAATGCGCCAACCACTTATTATAATCAATTCTATACCGTAATTATAAATACGGCGAAGCAACTATAAAATGAAACAGCCTCGGTTACAAGTGAAATTAATACCGGACTAAACTTGAATTTTATCTATATAGATACAGTTAATAAACAAATAATAGAGCAGGAATAATTAGCAAAAATAGAGTGGGTTTAGAGCTAAAAGGTTCTGTACTATAACCAACTTATAGGGAAAGAAAACAGACCGGAGGACCTAGTGTTTATAGATTTGCAAAAAATTCACGATAACATCAATATCAACGATATAAATGAAGAAAAAAATCGAAGACGCGATAATGGACGCCTCCAGAAGAGTAAATAGAACGTCGAAGTAAGCGACAGCGAAGTATTGACATTCAGACGTCAGTCGGCGTTGTGCTGCAGCCATGTAAACATGTTCCGAAGGTCATAGTGCTGCAGAAATCCATCGGAGAATGAATCGTGTGTATGGAGAAAACTTCATGAGTTATGGTGTCGGAAATTTGAAGATGGTGTGTATGATGAAGTGGACCCAGGACGCAAATCTGTCGTTTCAGATGACCTGGTTCAACAAGTTGACAGAATGGTTGAAGAAAACCGCCGATTTACCATTATTGCTTTCATGTTTTACCTGAATTAAACACGTGGTTTCGTGGGAAGCGAATTTAAATCAATTGGAACCTTCAAACAAACTTCAAGGACTTTCTTTGAAGACAAACGTCTTAATCTCTTCGATAATTACGTCGAAAAGTTTCCAATCTTTCGGTAATAAAACTATTGAGAAAAAAAAACAGCCCTCGTATAATCATAAAATACCTGAAAATGTTTCAACATGACCCTCGTATACGAATTGGATTAAAGTCGCTGAAATTTCGACTTAGTTAATACGCTCTTATCACGTTTATTATTTATCCATTATTATCTTGCTTTTATTATTAAAAATAAACTATAAAAGAATCGATAAAATTCTTTTTGAAAACGCGTCTGCATTATATAAAAATATATAGTTTAACGTGAAACAACAGACGGTATACATAATATATACTTATAGTGCAAACATATATTTTGTAAGATGTATATCGGAGAGATCATAAAATGTTTTGAGTACGGACCACCCACCTTCAGTACTTTCGATGTCGAATGTTATTTTTACTGCTCGTAACGAAAACGTCATTAATTAGTCAGTCAGCCATGTGGACTGCACATTAATGCTCTGTCGAAAACCACGGTGAATTTTCAAAGCGATTGTTGCAAAGTTATTGTGTAGTTTTCTTTTCAGAAAATCAAATAATTTTTCAATAACCACCATTGAGAAAAATCAACTAATTTTACTTTACGTCGAGTTTATTATTTTTCTAAAACATTGATTAATGCCATATATTAGTAAACTATTTATTTATGCAACCAAGCATACATCGCTGTCATACATTTATATTGTGATGTATGCAACCAAAAATACATATACTTATCCGGGGATTATAATTACAATAAAAACTTGCACGGTTAGAATATAGTAATATACTATTGTAAATAATGAAATAAATATTATTCTCGATACAATTAAATATTTCTTTAAGTAACGTGCTCCACATAAATGAAACATCGTTTTTAACGAAAGTAACGAGTGTTCCCGATATGTAAAGAACGCGCACCTCTACATTAGCCTTGTTTTAAATGTTTTTCTGTCTTTATATTGTATCAGTTGATGATTGAAAATCTACTACTATTACGAAATGTTATATAGATCGTTTTCTATATACGACTAATAAATTCTTGTTGTAAATATTAACAAAACATGTCAAAGTTCTTACATCGACATCACTTCTTCTTCTTCTTCTTCTTTTATCGTAAAAAACTTTTTTGTTAGAGATGTAAATTTGATAAAACGTTTCTCTTCGGTAGTTGTACTAATACATATATTAGTACAAGTTTTTATTTCGACAATTTCGACTTATGGGCTAGTCCTACCGTATTTTCGAAGCGACAAAATAATTGAGATCCGACAGGGATTTTGTCCGCCATGTTGTACCTTCATCAATAATAATCAGATCTATTGGTAATTATTCGGAGACGTCACCTTGGAAACTGACAACAATTAGGATAAATTAAGGGATGGTGGGTGAGTGGGCGAATTTTGTTGCGGTTTCCGCACGAAGAGGTAGAGGACAAGGAGGAGGGAAGTCAATTGATAATCGTCGAAAAGTTTGAAAGTTATTTGAGTGGTGATTACCGATTCAAAAAAGACAAAAAGGGCCAATCAAAAAATTTCAACACGCAAATAGTGAATAAATAAAATTTCATACAGGTATTTCCATGGTGCATGAAATTTCGTTGTGTAGTGTGTGAAAAATCGATTCTCTCAGTCGGAATAATATAGGAAAAGACGCAAGAAAGGAAGAATAAAGATTTTCAGGATCATAAAAGACGTTTTCACAAGCTACTGGAGACTTTGGATCCTTTGATTACGAACATGAGATCCGAACCGAAGGATTCCAGTCACCTGGAAATCTATTAATCCAATTCCCCAAACAAATTGATTACAAAATTCTCAATTTTTTGAGCTCGATTTGTATCTTGTTTTCCAATTCCTCATTAGTACTTTGATTTTTCGAAAACTTCAAATAAAAATAGTTTAATCTGTCGTATTTTTTTATCCTGATTCGAATGATATCAACTCCGGGTATGTACGTTAATCCGTTATGGAGATATTGCGATTGTCGGGTGAAAAATATTCCCAACAATAACTGTTTACATACATTGAATCAATTATCGGAGATCAGCCGGTAATTTGTCATCGACTATCGGAGTCGGAGTCACAGAACGGATTAACTTCGGGTTACGCATAGATTGCGATTGTCATTGAAGCGGATTAACCAATCGATGGCAATTGTCATCGACAGCTAGGCAACCCGCAACGACGATTCTTGTCAGTTTCACCGTGTGTTAATCCGCATTTGGAAGCGACGAACTATTTGTCGAGTCATCGGAGAATATAACGAGCCATTTAGTTTAGGCAGAGCGATTTATTGGACGCTATTGTTAGTAGTTTGAATCAACAAGTGTTATTTCACGATTTTTTGAAAACCTTATTTTTTTTTTTTTGTAATAAAAATCACAACTATAAACCGATGAATTATCAGCAATCAGCAATTTATGTCGATCGCGCCTTTATAGTCACAATCTTATGTTTATCTATAATTTTATTTACGCCGAAATGTCTATTAGAATGTGATTTAACGTATCCAGTAAACATCAGGCCCCACTTTTGATCGAGAAAAGTCGGTCGGGTGGAAAAAATTAATGTTACTTTCTCTAAATATGGTTAGAGGCAATAAATATGATAGTGCCGTTATTGCTCCAGCCGTGGAAAACCCTAAAGATGTAATAAGTAGGAAATATGAAGACCGATACTTTATTTCGACCCTTCGAGAGAAGAACACAAATCAACTGGACATACTTTTATATATTTCTTTGAAAATTCAATGCATTTTAATTTCAATAGGCGATTCAATGATGATATCATTGTTTTTTAAACTGGTATTTCTCCAGATTTGAGCACAATAAAACAAAAAAAAAATTGCAACACGAAAAGTTTATATCTTAAAATTACTATTACCAATTAAAGCCAATTAAAAAAAAAACGAGTTTGTGGGGCTCAAATACGAAATTCTTACACTAATATGAGAATTTGAAGGCACGTTTTTCACCAAACGGAAAGTGAAATTTTTAATTCCGAAATTATACGAAAAAATATTAGTTTATTAGATATATTAGTCGAGTTGATGATTTTCTTTCTGACAATGCAGTATTCGAAAGTTGGAAGTTTCTAAATAATGTCTACTCACTAATGTGTTCCAGTTCGTCGTGTCTCATAATTTACGAGGCATCTTAGGGTGTATACTTATCGTTTCGTGATATTTCTCAAAAAAAAAAAAAAAACAATTGTAGAAATAAAAATTAATCGTACGGATAAAATTATTTCCAAAATTATCGGCTCGGCAACATGAAATACTACGAACTCGTCCACGACAGGTATCGTGAAGCCATTCCTGTTCAGTTATGATGGAAGAGTCTCAAATTTGGTTTTAAAACCGATTCTTAGGAAGGCTTGTTTGCTTAGAAGCTAATAAGTCAGTTTATAATGTCATAATAAATACGAAACAAAGTAAGAATTATAATTGTAGATCAAGTAGATTGACTGAATATTATTGAACCATTGAAAACATGGCGAATTAAGAGATTTTTTTTCCGATTTCAGCCTGTATGATTCCCTCAGTTTCGTCCTATGTGACCGAGATACCAAATACTGTTTATATAAATGTAGACATATTTCCATTAGTAGACGAATTGCTTTCTTTTTTTTTTTCGGTGATAGTTCGGAGAATTTTGAAGAAAAACTTATTTGTCAGAGTTTTGTTTTCATGGCGTTTCTATCATTGACGAGCTAGGGGAGGAATGCTTTTACGTGACAGGTATGACAAACGAAAATAACAAGTGATATATAGACGGTGGGAATTGAAAGGGAGCACTAGGACAAACGAACCCAAAAGACCAGATATAAATAATTACTAACATTCGGATGATGACACAATCTCTCACACGTACACAGTTACACGTTCTCCTAAAAGAATAAAACACAAAATTAAAAAGCCCCGCTAAGTAATATTGAACATTATAATGATTGTCCTCAAAAAATATGATCGAAATTATTTACAAAAATGATTATATCGTTTGAGGTGTTGAACAAACTCCACAACTCAAAATTTCGACATGAGAAATCTATGTACAAGATAAGTGCTGCTTGGGCTCATCACTTGACCAAACGAATCAGAAAAACAATCGAAACAATGGTCTGAAAAGGAAGAATCGGTTCCAAGGAAGGCAAAGACAGTTCCATTCGCAAACAAAGTCATGGCGTGGGTTTTTTGGGATAATTTTCATCGACTATCTTTGAAAATGAAAAAACTATCGAAGGCGGGTATTATTACAACGTTTGATAAAAGAAATCAAGCGAAAACGGCCGCATTTGGTTAAGAAGAAAGAGTTGTTTGCACCAGCTCACAAATTCGTTATTGCAATTGCTAAAATTAATGAATAAAAGTTGTGAATTGCCATCTCATGCAAGATTTAACCCCCTCGGATCATTTTATGTTTCTAGCCTTGAAAAAATGACACTTGGAGGTCACAGATTTTCCAACAATGGAGAGGTGATGTCGGCAGTTGATGGCTATTTTAAGAACCTTTACGATTTTTATTATAAAAAGGATGATATCGAACTTATTGAACGAAAATTTTTGTATTTTCTTCGTTGGGACAGGTACTCTATCAATTTAGATATAAATTATTGCTTCACGGAAACCAAATCATGAAATTACAAGACTTGGAAGCTTTAAGATCAAACTTGTATTGAATTTTGAATTTTCTGTGATAAGTTATGTTTTTACATCTCAAATTTAACAAAAATATCGTCGATGTCAACGTAAATACATAATTAAATGATTAAAAACAAAAAAAAAAAAAATAAAGTTGGAACCCCCAATTAGGGGTTACGAAGGACCTTCTGTGCAATTTTCAGTCGAGATACTCGATATCTATTTAATTAAATTCGGTATAAATTGTGTCGATTTAACACGATCACTGCGACACTACCAAAAAGGACGTGACGTCGCTGTTGCTGGTGCGATACCAAAATTCAATCACACGATTGAACGGTGGTTCATTAATAATGTGTGCGTATGTGTGTATAAATGTGAGATTACGTGCGGATCAGTGCGGAATATGCACTATTGCCGGTGTGTATCAGCTGTTACACATTGCGCATTGCTTACAACGAACAACCAACGATATTAGTCCAGTTCATCCGTTTAGAATATTACATATCTATAAGTATACACGAGAATGGAAATAATCGGTAAGAAAAAAACAAAAACGTACCATTCTAAATCGACCACACCACGATTCCCTTACATATTATATAACCTTCATATTTATCACCAGATGGTGTTGAGGTAGGTCTGCGATTATGCTAGTAGAGCACCTAGAGGTCTTGCCTTCCACATACCAATTTATTAGCTTCTTCATTTCGCTTGTTTTCTCTGTTTAGGAACGTAGCTTCGATCTAAAAATGCTTACCAAGCAAGGTGATTCATAGAGGGAAAGAACTATCAATCTCCTCAACAATAATAGTAGTTGTTTCTTATTCAATCCTAATTTCTTTATCAAATCTGTCTAGTTGCTCAGTTTCATCGAAATGTTGCTAAATATAGTTGTTGGTTTGTGTATTTTTTTCGTATCATATTCAAAATTTTAACAGTCTAAAGTAAATTGAAGGTGAAGGTTTTTTGGTACTTTTTTACGGATTTAAGTGAAATATATAATATATTGATAGATGAGAAACGAAATAAATAAATGAACGTGTGTTTGACGGAATTGCCCGACGTTTTGACGTATTCATTGCGTCGAAACATACAATTTCCCATGTCGATTTCCCAAAAGTAGGCACTAAACGAGGATCCGCAGAATATTGGGGAAGCGATGTGTCCCGCGTCACACATGGGACAACTACTACTGTAGAATCACTAAACAAACCCCTATTGATGGTCCAAGAAGTAATAAATGTTGACTCTTTGTCTACATATATTCTTTCTTTGTCGTTTCGCCCTTCGAATGAACGTCTCTCGAATGTTCTTAATTGATTTCTTGTTATTGTCTGTGTCTCATTAAGATAGGATATAATTGATTTTAGGGAAAGATTCCTTTTATTGGATTCTTATAGTTACAATCAGTATTAAATAGTTATTTCATTCCATTAATTCAAATAATTAATTATCTAAATACGGAGTCACAAAACTTTTTGTTACGCGTAATTATTTTGTTTAATTACACAAAGTATATTAATTGATATATTTTTTCGAAAGATGAATTACATCAAACAAATAATAATCTCATAAATAGATACAGCAAGAAGTATTAATAATCAAGTTTATTGCGAATTTATAAAGTTAATGAAGTTCAAGATTAGAAGCCATTTATCACATGAAAGCAATAATGATATATATATATATATATATATATATATATATATATATATATATATACGAGAGAATGATTACTTTTCGGGATAAAGCGAAGCTCCTATCATTCCTATAAATTTACAGGGTCAATCTATCTAAATGAATATGTTAGAGAATGTTAAATCTCTCATTCAATACATTCCAAAAATTTTTAGAAATATTATGTGGCACCCAACGGTAACAATTCGATTATAATTACATAAAAGCGTTTCCTTAATCACATATCAATCAAATTCATTAATCTACGTCTCCCCATCTCAAATATTTCTAATAGTAATTCGAAGAATACTACAAACTATAATCTTTTAAAATCGTACAAGTGAATGATTGTCATCATCAAATACGCGTTTTTTTTTTTTACTTAAATCAATTTCCAAATCATTTTCTTGTTGGGATATACACCTCAGTATCCAGTGAGACCAGTAACTCTACTAGTAAATCTACTTCCTGGAAGAACCTTTTGCAACCAGTTGATACGGATACGATGATTCATACTTAATGTTTCTGATTTCTTCCACTGTTTTTATAACCGCGACGTAATTATTGATATGGTTGTTGTTCCTACGAAGCGTTTATTCTACGCGTGTTTGGCTAAGTACCCACCATAGAGTCATTTTGATATTTACCCCCAAAGAATTTCAAAATTTCAAAATTCCATTCTCGCTTGGAGAGCTGCTCTGCTATGTAATAGGATAAATGTCCATACCACCAGGAAAATAGAAGGTTCTACTTGTCAATTCTCATTTAATAAACTGATGGGACCTAACGGGGGACCTAATCTATGCATTCGACCATTGAAATAAATTATATATATATAGGATGGCGAGTGTATAATATATATTTTCTTTTTGATTGAACCACTTCGTAAGGGTTTGAAGTCAACGCCTGTTATCCCCAGAGTTATCGTGTTTATCAACGATCTACTCGACAAAAAAAGCCTGGCGTCGCGGCTCAAGATTTGGTCCTTTATTGTCATATGTACTGGCAAAGTCGCGTGGCCAATTTAGCCAAGACAAAGGTATTTACGGCTCTCTACAAGATCCACATTGGTACATCTTTAGAAGACGCTTCAGTTATAAGAGTTGACCAGAAACTTGAACAGCTTAGCTCATAGAAGATCTGACTATTATTATATTAGGGAACCACCCAACGTTAACATAAATAGAATGGAAAGTAAGACAAATGAAGAAACAGTTCGATTCAAAAAAAGTTTAAATAAAATTTCGATATACGATTGTCGAAATCTACTCTAGTAAAATGATACGAATTTAATTTCTGTTGAAACGAATCTCGAACTCGACAAGCCCTGTACGGATGTATATATATAATCAGAGATAGATATTTGTCAGAAGGACGACGTTTCTATCTTTTGAAGTTTCTCTTCTCCCGACGACGTCCCAGAAGAGACGGCAATATAAAGTTTGTATCAAGTAAACTTATGAATATAACGAACTACTTTCTCGCAACGAAATCCATATCTCCGAACTGAACTTGTAATACTTGTTATATTTGATATTTGTCATGGCCCTCTCGATCCCTTTGGCGCAATTGTCTCTTTCATTTAACACAAAGAAGGGGAGACGAGGAGACGCGTACCCCCTCGCTTCCTATCCACATATATATATATATATACACATACCCGGTTTAATTTTAATTTGAATGTAGAAAGTTTTTGAAAATTACAAGTTTTAATGTAGCCGTATCGAAAATCGAAAAATCGAAAATGGAGTTGCTAGATAGGTAATTGGATATAACTCGTTATGATCAGATTGGATCCTTTCATAGACGACCTGGAACAAGTAGAAGACGACATAGTAAGGAATAGTAATCTCAATTAGTCAGTGGACAGTAAAACGAAGACTGCGGGTAATTTATTTGACCTTTAAACCATCTGCGATTTGACCAAACAAACTTACACCAGCTCATCGGCTACCAAGAGAACGATTTGGTCTTCAGAGGCGTTCCCCGCATGATCTGGAGCAATTTCTATAGACGTACCGTATCCGAGGACTCTTGTTGAAGGCGTATTCTCAATGCCAACGTCACCAAATAAGTTCATAGAGGTAGTTTTAATTATAATCTTTCTTGCTTAACCATGAATTACACACCAAACTACAAAGTTTTGATTTTGTTATTTGGAAACAACGAAATTATCGTTAAAGATCTTTTCGATGATTGTTAATATCAATTAGATGTTTATAAAAATGTATTAAATGACTCTAATCATCTAAAATACGTTATCGGAAAATCTTGTTGTAAGATATTCCTAATTTCACGAGGTTTATTTCCCGTTACCAATTAGACAGGTATTGATGGAGGGAAATTCTTCACATCCCTTCAGGATTACATGCGGTTCGACGCAGGAATTTCGAATGAAGGGCCAATTAACCACGTCAGAATTCAATCGCTTGCTTGCTGTTTGCCTGTTTGCTTGAGTAATGAGCAAGCCATTTAGTCTTGTTAGAAGTTGAAGAAATATTAATACGCTAATCAATGTTTTGTTATCGTAATTTGAATAAAAAAAAAACATCCAACTAGCCGGATTTAATGATATTTTCGTCTAATTAGTAGAAAAAAACTTTCCAAAAAACACAAATTTCAAACACTATATTATAAAATCGTTGGCTGATGGTTTTGAAAAGATGGAAACATCGTGGAATCTCATAAAACTAAACCCAAACGTCCAAAGGATTGATATGATCGGTTCTAGCTAATCAAATTTGCATTATCAATAACATAATTGAGTAGAGTTTGGAATTGACGTAATTTTTTTACCAATTGAATGATGGAATCGAATCCACTACGGAATCATCGTGGTATAAAAAAATCTCCTACGGGAAAACAGCTATTTATACGAATTTGGGCTTGTTATCAGATAACGGTTGAATAATTCCATCAAACGGGTTCAATAGGGATTCCGAAGAAGGGCCATCGCGTAAAGGGTTTATCGGGTGTGTACGATTGATGCGGATCTTCGTTATGTGCCCTCCAAACTTTATATCAATTGCTCTATAGGCGATTCGGATTGTCAATTTTGCGAGATATTTATTTGGAAAATAATTGGCGGTTCGGTATTGTCAAATTAAAATTTACATATAATAAAATCTACCCTACCGATTATAAATAAATGACCGTCTTTCTTTTATCGAGATCTGAAGGATAAAAAAACAAATCAAAAAATCACCAGCGGCCATATTCGAAGGTTTTATGTATATGTAAAGATCTATACATAGAAGTTGTGGACATTTATCGACGTTCCGAATCAGCATAACCGAGAAATCCTCCACTACGATAACAGCATTTCGAAGAGGATTTCCTACCCTTAAATGACACTCTCGTCGTCTGTATCTATATCGAATATATCCCCGGAAAAACAAGGGTTTGATATATATATATATATATATATATATGTAGCGTCAATACTAAAAATATATGAAAATAAACAAAGTGGACAATAAAAAATGCGATAAACCGACTTTTCATTTTCTATGCGTAATTTTGAATCACCGAAAACTTTTTCTTCATCAACAACTATGTATATATATATATACAGTGGTTTCAACAAATCCACGGAGACCATCCGACACGGTAATTTTCAAACATGCAACTGTGTGAGTTTGTTTATAACCGAACCCTGTATATATAACTGATAACGACGAGACATTTTTTTTTTTATCAAATTACTGGAAAATCTGAATATATTATGTTACTTAGAAGTTTGATAATGGCGAAACTTTCGCTATTAAATTTATGTTCAATTAAAAAGTTTCCCTTTTTTATACTATAGCATATTTTTTTTTCTCGAGGCCAAATATGTAATATTTTGGATAATGATAGAGCTCGGTGATCGATTTGGTCCCGAGAAAACCGGTGTTTGTTATACAGTACGTTCACGAAGTAAAATAATAATAACGTTTCAATACTTTAAGAAAAAAACAAACTAAGAATTAAGTAGTTTTAACGGTTATATATTCATAATATAAAAACACCAGCTTTGGAAGTAAAATATGCATTGGATGCAGTTGATGATGATCCCACAACTTGCTTACGCGAAATGTCACGGTTAACTACAAGAGCTTTAACTCTTCCATATCCGGAAAGTTCGTTCCATTGAAGTAGAAATCAAAGATGAATAAAGAAGAATCGGTATTATTAATCTTTTAAAGAAACCCTCGCTGTGAGCTCCCTTTTGTCGTTTGAAGATTCGCTCAAATCACACCACACGTACCCCAAAAGGGAAGAGCTTATCGAAGATGCTACTCAATAAAGGCATAATAAACCTTTAAGGAGAAACTCAATTTTTCAGATAAAGCTTCAATATGTAACTCCCATTTCAAAGAGGAGCCCCTGGGAAACAAAATACGGCCTAGTACTGAACCTCGAGGCACTCCACATTTTCTATTCAGACACCGTTTTATCAACCGTTTACTTATGAAGCTGGTTTCACACAAGACGGTTTTATTGATTCCGATAACTTACAGATGGACAGATGAAAAAAAAAAAAAAAAATCCTCACGGTACAATGAAAATGAAGAATCATTATCGATTTTTTGTGTAGGTAGTAATGGAGGATAATAATTCCCGGTATATGTTCTATTGGACATTCGTAGACACATGTGGTTTTCCACTTCCCAAATAATATAAAAAATCATCTTAATAACATTTTTCTATATCTTAAATATCTTTATCCAAGTTGATATCCAATATCGCAAAAGTTTTTTTTGTTTCTACTCGATAATTTAATACCTCCAATAAGTATTTTCAATAAATAATTACAATTATTATGATAATTTTTCTTATGGCGAACGATTTCCTTCAAATGCACCTTTTTGTTGAAAAATCCGTCGAAAAATTCATTTTTGTTATCTTTAGATTGTACAAATTGTCCCCGTAGAATTTATATTTGAATTTGAATTCGATTTCGAAATTTGAAAGCCTATAATTCAGAAACGAGAAGTCGTATGAGAAAATTTAGTGTCACATTATTATTTTGACGTAATCTACTCACTTAATTTTGATTATCGTAGCACCTTATCGATGTGTCACCGTTTAATATTACTACCTGGAATTATAATCTGTATAAATAAATAGGAATAAAAATTTTTTAATTGACTTGTAGAATGAAAAATCTACTTTACGAATACAAATATTACATATAAAATAATTAATATTAAAAAATAAAAATTCGAACTGATCTTATTTATCGAGAATCGAGAGTTTTTCTCAGTGTCGATCGACACGAAAATTTTTAGTGTGTACTTGAAGCATGTTGTGCGATGCCATGTCGACTTTGATCAGCACAGGATCAGCTTTGATAACGAGGCCGACTATGATTGTATGAAATATTAATGAATCGACTGGTAATGGAATAAATTAATTTCTAAAAGCAATATTTCGGCGATAGCGGGAGGCGGCGGATTAGGTGAAAGCATCGGAACTGCAAGAGGAAATTAAAGAGAATACCTAATCAGAGTTCTATACTTATCTCTATACATATATATATACAACGGATCAATGGGTGTAATCGGTTTCCTTCATACGAATCGCGTATTTAAAAACGTACAACTAAAAGAAACTTTTAAGGTAGAAATTTATACATTAAATCAGGTCTGTGAGAAAAATAAACTTTGAAGCTTTAAACTAGTTGGATTGGGATTTTAATAATATATTCAGTTCCTTCCAAAACGATTTGATAAAAAAAAAGTAATTATACATTATCCTCTATAAACACAAATTACCAAAAGCGAATAAACATTAACAAGCGACGAATTAGAGAAAAAGCGAAGGAAAATCGGGGTATTAATAATTTTATATTATGTTCTCGTGCAATGGTGGAGATAAAAAAAATTGTGAACTTATTAGATTCGTGAAAATAAACATTAAAAGTTACCATGTCAGTACCGTGGATAAATGAGTCAGTACCGTGGAACTCAAAATCCGACATTTGTGTCTTGCTCGTGATACTTTGAAGTTGTAGTAAATTCCTCTTAGAGTTTTATTTTTACAGTAAAATAGATGAATAATATGCATAAAAAAGTTGGAAAAGTTAAATTTTAAAATCTTGAAATTTTGAATACAAAAAATCACAGTTAGAACGGAATCACCCAAATCGATAAAATGTACAAAATAATGTCTATTTGTATGGTAATAATCTAAAGAATGACTTAAGATTACGGTAAAACGTTCTCAAAAACTTCTGAAATTATATACATAATAATCTTGGATACTTGCCTTGAGTTATTCACCTCCGAGATTTTTACCTGGGTACTTCATTTCTTTCTTAGTGTACTTCTTTCCTGTTTACTCTCATTTTCCAAGGCCGAGCTCTCCAAAATATCACCAATTGATTAATTAGAGTCGTCGGAAATACATCTCAAGAACTAGACCAGAAATTTCGAGACGTGGGGGGGCAATAAATAATTAATATCGAATCGGGACATTCTATATAATGAAATGAATATCTAGAGACGCCTCTGATCGTAAGCAAACATAATCTTCAAAAAAAAAAAATCCTCGTAATCTTTTTAGTTACTAATATATAGCGTTTAATGTATGTGCGTACGTACAGAGGGGATTAAATAATTTTAAAAAAGCCCTTAGGCGAATACGACCCTTATGTGCGGTGAAAATATTGAAATTCGTTCCTTTTTCTGAAAATCCAACCCGTTTCGCCCTATGTATATATTCGCTAATAAATAACATATTTTAAGGTAACTTAGTGTACCAAATTAAGGGGTTGAAAATTTTTCAGATGTGTGTTTTATTTCTCCATTATTTTGCTTATAGCGCGGGTTTCTCTTCTTTCTCCAGGGACGGCACGTATAATACACACACACACACACACACACACACATACGAACACAACTTTTTTATTAACAACTTGATACACGTCTGAATGAAAAATTAACTAAAACGTAAATTTGTAATTTCTACGTTGAGTTCTCGAAATTACTAAACATAATAAGATACCAAGTGGACGTTAATGTTTATTAAATCGTGAAAATTTAACAAATTACTTTCAGGTAAATCAATACAACCACAAATAGAATAAATACTTTCAAATTGTTAGTATAATATTCATTACTAACAATCACTCTTCAACAAAAACTCATTTTTTTGTCAAAAATTGTTTTTACTCTCACTGGGGACCAGATCTGGTTTATAAGGTGGATGAGGAAACAATTCGAAATGTATATCGTTAAATTTACACTTGGTTATCATCGACTTGTGAATCGGTGGTTCTTTTTTCGAAATATGATTCCGTTTTTTCTTGATTGAACTCTATATAATATACACTATTGATTGTTTCCCTTTTCGAGTTAGAAAACGGAAAATTTTTCATGCGTATTCCAAAATACTGGAGCCATAACCTTCCCAGTTGACTGTGGTGTCTTTAGAAGTGATTCACCGGCTGCAGTCCACTCAGATGATGATCATTTTGATTCCGTAGTGAAATTATGCATCCGTGTCATGTATCGAAGCGAAAAATTTGATTTATTACCATTTATTATCATCAACATACCGTTTTTGACGACCACTAAATGTGTAGTATCTTTTGGAACCGGACCTGCATTCCCTCTTTTATTTTACTTACCCTATAATTAGAAATTAGCCCCGTTAATCCCTAATGGTCGTATGGATGTGATATTGTAGCTAAACTTTGACCCGAAATATTCGTAAATAAATTATAAAATTAGCATCGGAGGTCGCCTATCGGCGGAATATACTCGAAATTATTTCTTTATGAGGCTCATTTGGAAATTTTGTTTTTCCTAAAGTCAATATTAATGAGAGGATTTTCAGACGGAAGCGTCCGTAAAATATTTATTTCTTGAATGTATGTATGTATATATAAGCATTCGGTTAATTTATCAAAGCAGCGTCGCCTGAGGGAGAAAAATCTTATTTTTATATCAACGGGAAAAATTAATGGATCCGGTACGTTTACATATTTGATAAGAAATAAAATAAGTTTCTTCTCGGTTAAACAATACAATCGATAAAGAATTAAAAACAATTTTTTTTTTTTTTGTAAATACAATATTTCAACATCAAATTCAACAGTTATGAGAAGTTGAATCGTCACGAATAGAGAATTTAAACGAAATTCGTTTGTTTGTTTTGTCCGTGTATTAAAAAAAGTTGGTAATTTGGATTTTACAATCATTTATAACACCCCGGAACGTACGTCTTTGTTAATGTTAGACACGTTTAACAATGCACGGTTGTCAGTAACCACTACACTTTATTCCCTCTTTTATTATTGCATTAATTTATTTAAAATACCCCGGATTATTTACATGACGTTTCATAGTTAAACCTATACCTCAACCGAGATAAATATAATATAGAATCAAGTATATTTAAACAATTCCGATGATTAATCGTCAAATATTATTATATAAAGCAAACACGGTTAATATTACGTCTGTTATCATCAAGAAAACCGACACTTGTCTTGGCCAACTGTTATTTTAGACGTTCGTATGAAAAGGGTATACAAAATAAATTTATCGAAGTCAATAAACTATTCTAGATTCTATATTCCAACAAACTTTTATTGTATGAACGAATATTTGTTATACCAAATATCAAATAATGACTATGAGCATACTCGACTAATCGAAATGTCATAAAATTTGACACGCAGTGTTTTTAAAGTTGGTACTTCGTAAACGTCGTTCGGTATCGCCATCTGTGTGTCGGTAACACGATTAATTGAGCGATTTCTACTTTTTTTTTATGAATAATTATGTAAATAATTCAAGTCGTTTTACTAATTTCATATTTTCCTATTCGTGTGACACCTCTAACAGGTATTACTAATTATCCATAGCAAACAGAGGAAAAAAAAGATTCGAAAAAATAAAAAAAATAAGAATAAATTCACACTTAATCTGATTGTCGCCTTAGTGAAAATACGCGTGTGTTCAATTTTCGTGCGTGACTGAAAGAAGAAAAAACGGCGGTAACAAAGTAATGAAACAAACAAGGAGAGGATTAATTGAATATTGTGAAAAATATTTTTACCGCCTACTAGATTAGCACCCGGTGTATTGTACGTAACCTGACTTTGATTGAACTAAGGGTTCAATTTAACATTAGCGCATCGAATTTTTTGTTAATGGGTTTACAAATAATTTTCGAAAATTTATTAAACTATCGAGAAACGGAAAAATGCATATTTCCAAGTGCATAAAATGACTTTGACACGACGACTCCGATTAAGACAATTGACAAATGACAATCAAATTTTGACGTACGCAGAAACGATCTTATATTTCGTTTTTTATTATTATAATTTTCAATTCTTTCTTAATAGCAGCATACGGGGTGTTCCGAGCTTGATGTAAAAAATTCGGTCGGTATACACGACCCTTAATTGCTAAGTTATAGGCCATCTTTTAATCCTGGAGCACTCTGCATAAATAAAATGGTTTCTGAGGATTCGCTGGATGGAAGGTTTTTAAGCGAGAGTCGATGGGTACATACCATGGGACATGAGAGGGAAATCTTTTCAAAATTGATATATTTGAATAGTTTCAATATAATTTTGTATACTAGCAGCTTGTTGTTGCGATCTTCGACCTATTAACCAATAAAATTTGTTGCTGATTCGATAACTGAGTTTGTAGTTATAATAAATGGGGTAAAATATTTTGTTGCGCTACTGATATTAATAGGTGACTTTGATGGAAGTGGTGCTAGTATCAAAAATAAAGCGAGAATATGATTGGTCACTTATTTAATTACATTCATCTATCATTTGCTGTCGACAATCGCTGACTTTGACCGATTGACTCTTACAGTCGCTATCCTACTTTTTGTTCTTTATATACATAGGTCTTAGATAATATATTAAAAATTAACCGAAATTACATAAACTACTAGAAAAAATTGCAATTAGGTTGAATTGTATTATTTGGTCATTTATAATCCATTTACAACTTTTCAGTTGGTGTAAGTATTTGTGGTATCACTAGATTTTAAGGTGAATACATCGCTATTCCTAAAATATTTAACTAAAGTGATCTATGAAATCACCAGATGACGTTCTTCCTGGGGTATTACCATTACAAAACCAAGTAACATAACCACGACCAAGACACGTACAAGAATCACGCAATAAGGAATCTTCTACCCATCTGGATTAGTACTAGATAACTTCTTTCCTTGAAACCCAAGAAGAAGCTTCCCTATCACCACCACGGCTGCTAGCAACGGTCTACGAAGATCTCTCTGTAAACTACGTCCCGTCTCGTCGATCTTCGGCGTTGTAGCTTCATCTGGTTCATTGTAATCTCAAAAACTGTTTGATTCATCGAGTTATTTCTTTGCTTCTAAAATTTTCCCTTTTCAAGTTTTTTTATATAATTATAGATAATAACCCAGTGTTTAGAGTTGATTCATCAATCCCATTCTTTTTAAAAAGTCTACAAAATTCATCTTTTATTTCATATACACCTCTGAAGATCTTTAGTGCTTCAAATTTCGGGAGAGTGTGGATAGAGGTTTCGTCTTTATGTGTTTGTGTCCAGACACAGGATTCCTGTTAATATTCGTAGATTGTTTTGACTTAGATTGATACATTCAGAAGATGTTTTCTGGTTGTAGTTTCCCGGAAGAGTTTTTGCCTGTCTCGGCATCTGTAGGTTGTCCCATTAATTGGTTTTGCTACCCATTGTGCTGCAAAAACTCAACAGTATTGATTTTGATGATTGGATCTATCCTGTACATCGCGTAATATTTTTCCAGAAGAAACGTGTGAAAAATTATGCACCAATAAAAATTTATTTCACTTGTAAATATCTACAAATCCCGCAAAAATTTAAATAATTCAACTTGATTAAAAATGTATGCGCTAGAGCAGGAGAGTTTTTGATTAAATCGGGACCTATTTTTCTTTTCAAATTAAAAAAAAAGTTGTATATTTGATGAGATCCCGTTCAATTAGCTCCGTTTAATTGACTTTTCGGAAGGCAACGTGAAATTGTCCACGATCTTGCCAAGATCTAAAACATTCCACCCTTTTATTTATTATAAAAAACGGTGAATATTTATGGTTTTGTTTATTAACATCCGCAATAAAAATAAAAAAAAATAAAAAAAGTTTTTAAATGATGAAACAACGTCGGAAAATCGAAACCACTACCGACGCGATTTCTCCGGTGTCGGACGAATTAGTATTGCAAATGTTTCTTTTTATGACTTGAGTGCCACCGAAAATTGCTCAAGCAAAGTCGTCCATCCCTCAATCACTGACTTCAATAAGACATTTTTATGGGTGTCGTATTATTTTTGGACGTGAGAAAGATGCCTTCTCTCAATCTAGTACAGGCGATATATTCGTAATATTCGATAGAAAAATCATCAAAATACATCGCTCTAAATAGATGATTGATGAATATTAAGACAATAAATCAAAAGAAATCACGATATTTTTGCACGCAATTCCTTAAAATATCAAAATATTACATAGAGGAATATTGCATTATGCAAGTTTCTTACCACTGCGTAATTGTTGCCACTACTTAAAATTCTAAAAGTAAAAGTCATAACCTCAAACTTTATTTAACATTTTGTGAGCAGTTTGAAATTGAAAATAACAAAAAGTAACCCCAGTACATCGCTGGCAATAATTATATCTGCCTCTGTTTCGCATTTGGAGTCTGATGGATAAATTAGCTAGAGAATTATAGGAAAATTATTTGAAAATGGACGAAAAAACATTTGGAAAAACTCTTAAGGAAAATAAAACGTAAAATAACTAAGAAATCCTCGATTAGAGACTCAATATCGGCAGATCGGAGACTCACAACTCAAAATTCTAACCTCAAATTCCATTTGATACTTTGTACGAGGGTCGAGGTAGAATTGGACGAAACAAACGTACAAAAATTATTTGAAAATGGACTAAAAAACATTTGGAAAAACTCTTAAGGAAAATAAAACGTAAAATAACTAAGAAATCCTCGATTAGAGACTCAATATCGGCAGATCGGAGACTCACAACTCAAAATTCTAACCTCAAATTCCATTTGATACTTTGTACGAGGGTTGAGGTAGAATTGGACGATAAAAACGTACAAAAATTATTTGAAAATGGACTAAAAAACATTTGGAAAAACTCTTAAGGAAAATAAATTATAAAATAACTAAGAAATCCTCGATTGGAGACATAATATCGGCAGATCGGAGACTCACAACTCAAAATTCTAACCTCAAATTCCATTTAATACTTTGTACGAGGGTCGAGGTAGAATTGGACGAAACAAACGTACAAAAATTATTTGAATATGGACTAAAAAACATTTGGAAAAACTCTTAAGGAAAATAAATTATAAAATAACTAAGAAATCCTCGATTAGAGACTCAATATCGGCAGATCGGAGACTCACAACTCAAAATTCTAACCTCAAATTCTATTTAATACTTTGTACGAGGGTTGAGGTAGAATTGGACGATAAAAACGTACAAAAATTATTTGAAAATGGACTAAAAAACATTTGGAAAAACTCTTAAGGAAAATAAAACGTAAAATAACTAAGAAATCCTCGATTGGAGACATAATATCGGCAGATTAGAGACTCATAATTCAAAATTCTAACCTCAAATTTCATTTAATACTTTGTACGAGGGTCGAGGTAGAATTGGACGATAAAAACGTACAAAAATTATTTGAAAATGGACTAAAAAACATTTGGAAAAACTCTTAGGGAAAATAAAACGTAATATTAACAGATTAGAATCTCATTTGTACATGTTTTTCAACTTAAAAAATATTGAATTTTGCATTCCATTGCACGTTGTATTGCATCATGTCAAGCTGCATTTAGAAACCGAAACTATGCGATCCAAGTCATAAATTTCATCGGAATAACGGAACAGACTGAATTCCTTTAATGGTAACGTACAGAAAACACCTATGAAGAAGACGACGAGGTACTCGCTCAAGAGTGTACAGCCACCATAAGAATTCAAAATTTGTGTAAGGTAAAATGTGAAAGAAATCAGAAACCAAACCACTTGGTAAACAACCAAAAATATGGTATGGGAATTTAGAAGAACAAAGAATATTGGAAACTATATAGTAAACGTTTCTGTTAAAAGGGAATTAAGAAGAAAAAACCTTCTGTTCATCTATATAATGAATACTCGATAGAAATTTCTGTTTTAACAAACTTTCTTTGAAATTTCGCAAAATCGAGAGTTTAGACGTTCGAGATAATGCGAGTTGTTTATTTAATCTTGTTGTCCCAACATTATATCTTGCAATCGAGGTAATTACTTTCCGTAAAATGTGTGTTTTATTTCGAATTATTTTCACCTAATCACCTGTACTATATGCGGGGGGTTTGATGACGTGGTGGATTTTATTAAAGAGCGACGGACAGTAGAAGTATGTACCTTTGGTGTTTTGTCATTGGCGTCAATACGTCTCGTATCTTTACTGCACATCATCCGGCAACATTTTATTTGTTTTTGATGGGGCGAACGTATTAGACAAATGTGTATATCGTGGTTTTACGGGGATGATTTTTTCTTGTATCGACTACTTTAGTAATAATAAAATTGTAGTAAAAATATTTTCCGAGAGTGTAATAATCTATTACACTAAAAATTTTCAGAGTGCACCGAGAAGCTTTCTCTTTTTATATCGACAATTTCATTCATTATAAATAAAATAACATTCTCTCTCTTTCTCTCTCTCTCTCTCTATATATATATATATATATATATATATATATATATATATATATATATATATATATTTAGTTGTATCACATCAGAATTCTAGAAATGTCACTTCAATTAGAAACCATAAAATTCATTCAAATATTCCCGTTCGCCGCTTTCGAATTCGAATGACAAAACGAATTGAGAAAGAAGAAAAGGAAAAAAAAAGCTGCAAACTGATAAGCAGAATTGGTAGTGTCATCCCTTAAAAGAAATTACTCTTCGATTCCCCCGAGGTGAAATTGGTGCCTTCCAATTCTTGTAAATTCATGTAAAAGTATTTTCCAACCCTCTCAGGACTGCAACAGGGTCCTTATTTGTTTCTCTCGCAGGAACGGCCTCGAAATACAAAAACTGTATTCATAAGTCATCGTAATCAATGATTTATAATAATCTCATTATTTATTTGGAAAATTGAAAGTATTTTGATTTGATTTCTTCGTTTATATCTAAATTCAAACTTTATCGTCGTAGTATTCATACAAGTGTTGTTTTACCGAACCTGGAAATTACCAAGAGCTCAGAAATGTGGAGAAGACTTAAGGCAGCTAATCTCAAACCAAAAGACTAGCAACTTTGCCAAAGACTAACTTTGCCACGGTACTACGTTCTATTGCCGGTACGGATTAGCCAACGCGTAGCACGGACTTAAATCCTATAGAATATTTATTGGATGAGTTAGGACTATAAATCATGGACCAGGTACGAAATAGGACCTTAAAAAGGTCTAACAGCTTTGGAATACTAAAATCGGAAAAAGTTACTTGTTGTTAGTTAGAGTGTAGCGAGAAGTAGTTTCCGAGTCCTGTCCTGTTTGTCGATTTCTGCCTTCAGTTCGAATTTGATTGTATCAAATAAAAGTGTCGTTTACCATATCAAAATATGTTTGTATATGGAAATATAGCACGTAACTGTCACTGATATTAAATTTGAAAAGAAGAACAACACTTTACTTTTCCCTATAACGAAAAAGACAAAATTGATCGAGAATGAAATATTAAACATTAATAGGCGAAGGGTAAAGGAGCATCCATATTTTATTGTACAACTCGAACTCGTACGACAATTTATTATTTCGAAAAATTGGTTCCAGATTATACGCGAATATTACCATCAAATTTCTAGGTTACAAATAATTGTTTACGGTTGATAAAAATTATGTTGTAAAAGTTTTTTTCATATAATCCTGTTTTTCTTATCTAAACTAAAACTATGTGTTGAGTTACAGAAACTAATCCTTCCAATCATAAGCATTTTTTGTCCTTTTTCAAAATTCCAAAAATTAAGAAGAGAAACTAGACAGCGTTACCTAACTGGACTTTCACAGCTTCAACACACTCAAATTTTGTTCCTTTTAATGCAGAATCCACTTTAGGAAAGATGCAGGAGTCGTCGTATCCTAGTTCAATTGCATTCAAAGCGTCAATACAAACATTTTTGCGAGCTTTCTGGAAAAGACCCAACAATCATTTTTTAACTATTTTGGAACTAGTTTTGGAAGTATTTATACACATCTTATCTAATACGAATACAGAATAGAATATTTAAACATGATGACGAACCTAACCTAACCTATCCTAACCTAACCTTACGAATATTACGTCAAATTCTTCAAAACTAACCTATATTTAGTTGGGTCGAGGTAGATCAAATATATTATAATTATAAATAAATGATAAACCTCGTAATCAAATCCTATATTAATTATTTTGATCGACAAATGATTTCATTATGATTATTCGAATAATTTATTATAATAATATCTTATAGTCCAGTCCTGGCGGCCACAAAAATCGTCGCTCTTCTTCCTTCCTTCTCAAACTTGGATATTTCCGTTCTTTTCGGTCGTTCAGTCGCATCCGACCCTTTTCTGAGTCGTAAAAACCTTTTTATGACATCCCTATTGGTTATTTGAGGATTTTCGGACAGCAGAAGATCTTTCGGTTGACTTTGATGACAAAAACCGACCATGAAATATGGATTGGTGATATTAGATGTTCGGTTTGATTAGCGTTACTTTTATATAACATATAAAATAGCACAGGTAAAATGGGCAAAGACTAGCAATCTAAATAAAATTACGGGCACGGATTTTCGAAATTTTGGAATAACTTGAAAACTAAGAGGTATTCAAAAAAACTGCTTTCGATGAAAATGTAGAGCATAAAATTTTCTAGAAAAAAGGTCTCCAGTTATTTTTTCGTTGGAGCCACTATTTCTGAGTAAATCTCCCTCGACGCCGAAAGCTATAATTATTTCAATATTCACAGACTTTTTAGTAGTTTCATTTTATGCTCTACAGTTTTGGCTCTGGTATTTTTTTCCAAATTCCTCATAGTTTTCGAGTTATTCGCGATTCAACGTTGTGCTCCACATTTTTGAGCGTTCAAACCCATTTTATAACGGAAATTTTGAGGTTAGGAAAAAATACCTAGCATATTTTTTTGTAGAAAATTTTGTGTTCTACATTTTTTGTTAAAACAGTTTTTTTCAAATTCCCCATAGTTTTCGAGTTATCTGCGTTTCAAAATATTTTCGAGCCTTAAAATCCATTTTATAATGGAAATTTTGAGGTTAGGAAAAAATATCTGAAATACTTTCTTGTAGAAAATTTTGTGTTCTACATTTTTTGTTCCGACACTTTTTTCCGAATTCTACGTAGTTTTCGAGTTATCTGCGTTTCAAAATATTTTCGAGCCTTAAAATCCATTTTATAATGGAAATTTTGAGGTTAGGAAAAAATATCTGAAATACTTTCTTGTAGAAAATTTTGTGTTCTACATTTTTTGTTCCGGTACTTTTTTCCGAATTCTACGTAGTTTTCGAGATATTCGCGATTCAAAATATTTTTGAGCGTTCAAACCCATTTTATAAAGAAACTTTTGAGATTAGGAAAAAATACTTTGACACGAATCTATACAGAAATTTTACGCTCTACATTTTTTGCTCCGACCGTTTTTCCCGAATTCTACGTGGTTTTCGAGATATTCACGATTCAAAATATTTTCGAACGTTCAAACCCATTTTATAATGGAAATTTTAAGGCTAGGAAAAAATATTTAAAATACTTTCTTGTAGAAAATTTTGTGTTCTACATTTTTTGTTTCGGTACTTTTTTCCGAATTCTACATAGTTTTCGAGATATTCGCGATTCAAAATATTTTTGAGCGTTCAAACCCATTTTATAAAGAAAATTTTGAGATTAGGCAAAAATACTTTGTCACGAATCTATACAGAAATTTTACGCTCTACATTTTTAGCTCCGACCGTTTTTCCCGAATTCTACGTGGTTTTCGAGATATTCACGATTCAAAATATTTTCGAACGTTCAAACCCATTTTATAATGGAAATTTTAAGGCTAGGAAAAAATATTTAAAATACTTTCTTGTAGAAAATTTTGTGTTCTACATTTTTTGTTTCGGTACTTTTTTCCGAATTCTACATAGTTTTCGAGATATTCGCGATTCAAAATATTTTTGAGCGTTCAAACCCATTTTATAAAGAAAATTTTGAGATTAGGCAAAAATACTTTGTCACGAATCTATACAGAAATTTTACGCTCTACATTTTTAGCTCCGACCGTTTTTCCCGAATTCTACGTGGTTTTCGAGATATTCACGATTCAAAATATTTTCGAACGTTCAAACCCATTTTATAATGGAAATTTTAAGGCTAGGAAAAAATATTTAAAATACTTTCTTGTAGAAAATTTTGTGTTCTACATTTTTTGTTTCGGTACTTTTTTCCGAATTCTACATAGTTTTCGAGATATTCGCGATTCAAAATATTTTTGAGCGTTCAAACCCATTTTATAAAGAAAATTTTGAGATTAGGCAAAAATACTTTGTCACGAATCTATACAGAAATTTTACGCTCTACATTTTTAGCTCCGACCGTTTTTCCCGAATTCTACGTGGTTTTCGAGATATTCGCGATTCAAAATATTTTCGAACGTCAAACCCAATTTAAAATGAAAATATTAAGGTTAAGAAAAAATAACCACAATACTTTTTTGTAGAGAATTTTGTACTCGACATTTTTTGTTACGACAGTTTTTTTCAAATTCCCCATAGTTTTCGAGTTATCTGCGTTTCAAAATATTTTCGAGCCTTAAAATCCCTTTTATAACGGAAATATTGAGGTTAGGAAAAAATACCTAGGATATTTTTTTGTAGAAAATTTTGTGTTCTACATTTTTTGTTCCGGTACTTTTTTCCGAATTCTTCGTAGTTTTTGAGTTATTCGCGATTCAAAATTAGTTTAAGGTTATAGCTCAAAACCCTCAAAAATTTGCCTGTACTATGATATATGTTCCATATCAATCGGATCTAAAGGGGATGTCGAATGGTGAATATAATTTTGAAAAAACTCAGATTCAAATCGCATATTTACAACGTAGAAAAATTTTTTTAGGAAAATAATTATTATTTCCTTTATATTTTCCAATTATATGGAAGCGTATTTTTGGTTTATTTTCTGAAAACGCTCCTGCACCTTGTATAGTGTTCAGTTATGATATTTAAATGCATTTTAATTGTTATTTTGGTAATAATTTTTGCTTGTGTTGCTCATTAGCGAGGCGAACATTAAAACTCATTTACCTGAGAAAAGAGGTAATAGAACGTTCAAAAAAATATGATACTTAGCTACGGAATGACGTAAATATAAAAAAAAAGGGATAGATTACACCTAGGTAAAAGGGAATAAACGACTTGCCAAAGGCGGTTCTATACAAAAATTAGATAAATACGTAGATACATTAAAACGTGGAAATGAAAACACCTTCTATTAACATTCGAAAACTACACGAAATAAATTGTGAAAATATCCATTATTCTAACTTCAAAAATATGATTTTTTGTATCAATTCGTCTTTCTACATACTACGTTTTCCATCTCTCTCCTCTATCCATTATCCTCCAAAGGGATTAAGTGACACCATTTATATTTGATTCGGCAGTTGTTTCCATGTTTGTCTATACTCTGCAATCTTTTCGACATGATGCAAAAAAGGGTTTTATTTGATCTAACCATCTAGTTAGAGGTTTGCCTCTTCTACTTTCCCTTCTACGATTAATCTTTCCATTGTTTCTGATCTTCTACTGCAGATAAAATGCGGTTTATTCTGGTTATCAGCCTTGTACGTTGACCAATTCGTCGGTTTAGCATTCTATCCATGATACTCGAGAGAGTAATAAACCCACATTTCTAAAGTTTGTATTCGGTTTTTAGCTGTTTTTTTTTTGTATCTACTGTACTGTACATGATTGATGCATTAATGTGCTGTACGAAACCACAAATTATTTGTTAAACGTAGAGTACGGTCCTGCTTTAGCGTCTTCAACCCAAATCACGTGCGCGCTATTCGCGAATATGTTTTAGTTTACTATTTTTCTTCGATGATTAAATTTTAGTAAAAAATTTAGTCGCTACATCGATTTCTAAACATAGTTTCGTATATTGATCGTCGTAAATATTTTCGGGGGCCCCAAGAATAAGAGTCGAATATCGTTACGCTAATGGTGTGGCACAGAAAAGCGCATAAGGGTGAATTTTATATTTGGAACATTAAATTCTTTTAATTACTTTCTGTATCTACATATTATACGTGTAGTTCAGGCCATTATTTTTGGAATCGTGAATGTGACTCGGGTTCGCCGCGTGCCTTTTTAGAATACTGATTAATTCTGTTGGATAATATATTTTATTTGTACGGATACACACCAAAAAATTTATACAGGACACACACACACACACACACACACACAGACAAAAAAAAAGAAAAAAGAAAAAACGTTAGGTTACCGCATGAATATTAATTTCTTTTTAACTAATATTATGTTGCGAAAAAAAATTTGATATGTGACTACTAGGATTTAACGCGCTTTTATAAAAATGTTTTCCAAATGTATATGGTATCGATAAGAGGAATTTCCCGTCCAATTTGCTTTTGTAATTAATAAATCAATTCGGTAACGTTTTAATCCTTATCCCGAAACGAGAGAGAGGAACGAAATCCTCGATGTCCTTGATGTAATTTCCGTTCTAAAGGATATTCGGCGCGATAACCAATTAATTACGTAATCTTATCCTATATCAACCCTTTAGGTGGAGGGTCTGATACAAGAGACTCTACTACTCGGACCATCGCCATATATCAGAACGACGCTGCTGGTCTACCGAACGCCAGACATCGAAACTTGACGTCACTATACATTAACGTAACAAAAATGATTCGAAACATGGTCGATGATCGCCAAAAATTTTTCCCTACATATTGAAGATACAATGGTCATGGTGTAAAAGCTGATTCAAGTGGATCCGAACAACTTATAATCAGAGATTTTGAAAAAAAAACCACAAAAATTCGATGAAATCTTTAATATAATTTAATTTTTGAAGATGATTTGATAGCCCTATACAGAAGGGCTAATTTGGACCCAATTTTTTCGAATATATCGGCCGTTATTTCATAAATAAATGCTTCAGTATTAACTTCCAATTATCAATCACATTTTTTATCCGATTATTTAGAACCCCCTCGGTTTTAAAATAGAAAAATTATCGTTCCCTTTATTTGCTGCCACTGAATAGTATTTCCGGTAATACCTCGGTATCTAAAGGACTTCTAGGATTATTGTCTCGTTAGAAGGCCACTCCGGGGTCAGTATGCGTACCAATCCTTTTAGTAGAGTCCTTCATAATCCGATACTTGGTATAATAAAGCAACGGTAACTGGTTCGGAAACTAATACAATCGGCTGATATTGACCCTCGGATAAATTCGATGAAATGATTATTTTTTTTAATCATAAAATCGAAATATTTGTTCGTTTTTTTCGAAATTCGACTCTGGGGTTATGGTCATAAATATAAAAATTCTTACCTACCCCGGTAAATAAGTTACTTGAAGTGAAAATTTCTCGTATAAATCCCGGAAAATATATTTTCCGCGAAGGTATTTAATAAACACACATAAAGCAAGTGCTGTTCTTTTGAATACCGTCAAAGATTTTAGCAATTAATTTCTTCCAAATCAGGTAGTTTCAATACATTTTAGGAATTGATTTTCCACAATTTTTTTTTTTTAATTAAAGAACTGCTCTAGGGCGAAAAAAAAAATATGAAAAAGACTCTTTTCGCGACCGTATTTATCAGTTCCTGCTTTTCTGTTTGGTTTTTCACATCAAAGGATTGCTCTTTCTTTTGTCTTCTTTCAAATGAGCGAGATTTTTTGCTTAATTATCAAAAGGAATACGAATTATGACTTTATGAAATATACAACTCGATTACACCAAGACGGTAATAGAATTTTTTAATTTCTCCGCGATCGGTTGATTTTTATGGAAATTGTTATTTTTATCGACAAATTAGCAACAAATATCTCCAATTTAAAAATTATAAAAATTACCGAAACAGTCCTCATCGCCGAAAAATTAGATTCAAGTAAACACAGAACGTAGTCCTGGTCCTGCCTCAAAACTAAAGACAAAAATTCAACCATTCGCCACGTACATTCCGATCCACGAAAAGGCCTACAACGCTGTTCCACAAAAAGTGTACTCATACACATCGTTTTCTCAGTCGAAATGTTTGAAAAAGAGATTACACAAGTAAGGAAACCACCAATCTACTGATTAAGACAGCCAGCACCGTAGCGTCATCTCGAGGGGCGGTTCAAAACACGATAGGTGCGTGCACCACGTCTATAAAACTCTGCAAATAAATGTAGACAATTCAAATACAGAAGTTGAAACAATGAAAGAAGATTTAAGAATTTTGAACTCATTGCTTTCGGTTAGAAAAAATGTCAATACAAAAATGTTGAGGAATGGAATGGAGAATGTGGAAATAAAATACTTGAGAAAATCGTGAGATTTCAGAGAGAATACAGATCAAACAACTGCTCTGAAGAAGAAGACGAGGAAGACCTTCAACCACTTGGAAAGATGGGGATTGAATACACCACGAAGTTATCCAGAAAACCGAATGGATATATAAGGAAGCTGAATATTCCATATATAAATTATTTGAAAGGAAAAAAAGTTTCGAAATAATTCTTATTGTTTTTTTTTTCTTTCTATATTTAAATAAAAGTTCATTTCTCTTTAGACGGAATTAAATACAAACACCACAGCAGAACTGCGGAGACCACACTCATATTTGTTTGAAGTCCAATAAAATCCCAAAGCGGCAAGAGATATTTCTAATTCAAACCTTTTTTAACGAGACCACGTACATACACTCACATACATACGAAAAAGCAGTAATAGTAGACGGTTTTATAGGTACGTACTCAGCTTAAATGTTCCACATACATCTTAAAAATTACACTTTTTAGTGAAAATACTTCGATAAACTTTGCGGTGTATACTTTACGTTAAAAACAATGCAAAGAACAAAGGAAAAAGCATCTAGTAGGGTATAGATAGACGGGGAGTTTTCCAAAAACTAGAAAATTCACAAAACCTTCTCGAATTTTCGTCAAGGTCAATTCAATTGAACGCGATTAACCGTGTCTATTTTAGCAGAATTCTACATATTTAATTATGCATCTTTACTTACTAATGTACACCCTCTAGATAGAAATATGACGGTTACTTCAAAAAATCAAAGAACTTACTGGCAGACTCGAAGAAGAAATGTTGAAAAGACGCAAGCAAATGTCGATGAAAACATTGACAAAGAAGACAAAATTATACATTGGAAAGCAAACTATGATAACATACAAGAGGAATACCTCAAAGGGCTCGGTACCAAAACGATATCCCTTATTACGAAGATGTTCAATAACATATATGATTCAGAATGCTTGAAATCGGAACTAATTACATTTCCTAAGAAACTGGACACTAAGAAATGCGACGATACTGTACACGGTTAATCCTAAGAGCCAGCTATTTCTCAAAGTAAGTCACATGCAAATTATATGTTTCGGCTTTGGAATCTGATTAAAAAAAATCTTTCGTTAACTCTTTCAAATGCCTGCTAATAGAATGAGGATGGCCACGATGATCGACAACATTCACCACCGTTAGGCACCACAAAAAGAAGAAGAATTCATCATACTTGTTTGACACATTGCTTACAACATGGCGGCTGTTTTACTAAGAAGTTTGAGATAATGAATGTGACAAGTCGGCCTGCAACATGTCCAAATCTTATGATAACGCATTTTGGACACCATCGAAGGCCTGATTTCTCTCGACGATGCGTTCTTTTTCCTGAACAGCGACTCTGGAAACGGCATAGTCCATTTTTAGATAGAATTCTTGTTTGTCGTTGTGTATCGAATGACGTTTGACAGCTAATTGACAGTGATGGATCTAGAAGATAACCTTTTATAAACCCGAAAAATGCGATTACCGATTAAAAGATATTTTTAAATTGTGACACCAAAAAACATTAAAATATTTTGAGGCTAATACTACTATTAGTTTTAAGATGCAGGAATGTCGATTTTACGAATATAATTGAGGAAAAACTTGATTTATAGTGGAATTGTATGAACGGATAATTGAAAATAAAGATACAAGAAGCAAAAAAAAAGGGGGAAAGGGAAGGAATAAAGTATACGAACTGCCTTTATTTCAAAAATATCAAACCGGAATTACATTGTTTCTTTACAGTCTTTGTGTTGAAAAATTAATTATCCAATAAATCACAGAATATTTTCCTATCTAAGTAATATTCTTAACGATAGTCAGGTCCTGTACATATATATATATATATATATATATACGTAGCAGCTATATGGTTTGTAACAAAGCCGCAAATTTGCATCCTATAAATCAAATAAGAGTTCAACTCTCTTGCGCGATATTCAAAACGCATATCTGCCCAGAATTTTAAAATCCGTTCTGCAAAGATGGCCACGTTTTTAATGAAATAATACCGAATGGACGCTGTCCGACGCCGTGGATGCCTAAACGAATAAGCCTGAGTTGGCCATGTGTGCAAAAATTACAAAGAAAAGGGCTCTCTGTATATATATATATATATATATATATATATATATTTGTATACGAATATTCGTTTTGCGTTAGTTACTTCTCGGGTTGTTGCGGAAAACTAATTATTATTATTTTGTTTTGTTACTAATTAATTCAAAGACTTTTCAAGGTCCAAACGTTCATTTTCTTCGGATACTACCGAGATTCTGTAAACTCTTTTTCATAACTACTTCATTCAATTGGATGGACGTTTTCTGATAAGTGCGAGGATCGATATATCGGCCGTCACGTTCTCCCGATCTTAAATCATTAGATTTCTTTCCATATTCGAAATTTACGAACGAATAACGCTTACGATTAACAACTCGATAAAGTCTAATATGATGATGAATAAGTTTTATTTGGCGGCGTCTACTTCAATCACATTTTATTCAAAATTTAATTTTTCATGGTATTTTTTCGCAATAAACGTTTTTAAATAAAGACAACAGTTATATCGGAAAGAAAGCCCGTTGCTCTAAGCTTCCTCCCCCGGATTAAGTCGCGTTTGGATGCGAAGAAGGACATTCCAACCACCTCCTGTCATTTCGACAGGTCCAGACAGTTTTGCCTCTTCTTTGAGGTCTACGGCAGATTTTGGAGGTCTCATTTTTTTGTTAGGGGCCACCCACTTTCGCCTTTTCGGTTTCGTCTTCTTTACAGCTGGCCCCGATGTATTTTTTTATTTTTATAGGGATCGTATTTTTACGATGAAGATTGATAATTTTTAATTTGAGAATTTGAGGCGTTTCGAGTTCGGAATATTAAATCGTAGTTAGAGACAAATTTATAATGATTAGAAAGCGTTTTTATTCGATTTTGAGCTGTTTTTTTTTTGTGAAAACGTCGATGGAAGAGAATGGATACGAACAGAAACAAATAATGAAGGGATTTGAAAGAGACAGGACCCTCTTAGTCGAAATGTATATAAACGTAATGTGTCTGATGGGTTAATAACGCCATCAGGTCGTTATCTGTCCCGAACCATTTCGTTGCCATTACGGAAAAGTATAGATATATCTAAGAGAGGGACTCGGCTCGGA
Source organism: Diorhabda carinulata (assembly GCF_026250575.1). Lineage (NCBI taxonomy): Eukaryota > Metazoa > Arthropoda > Insecta > Coleoptera > Chrysomelidae > Diorhabda > Diorhabda carinulata. Next base: position 361,979 of record NC_079465.1, read on the forward strand.
CGAAAGGACATAATGTGTATCAAATTATAAGTTATGACTTTTCATTTTGACTTATTAGCGATGTGATGATAATATGTTAAGAGAACACAAGCCGTTTTACTCTAAATAATGAAAATTTATATCTATAACATAAATAAACTTTCACAATCTGGCAACGTTACTAATCATACTTAATTCTTCTCTTTTACTGTCATATTCGGTTGCTTTTTCAGGTTTTCAGTCTCCCATCAACTAATTCTCTTGTTTTTCCAAATTTTTTTCATATTTTTTTATTTTAAAGTGGACCCGGAAATATTTTTTTCTCTACTAAAGATTAATTCCACTTTTTTTTTGTTTTTTTTTTCTTGTTCTTTGCTTTTCCTTATTTTTTCTCATAAAACAGTGATTACTTCTAAAATCAGTATTCACTGATAATTAAATTCTTCTTTACATTATACAGGATGTCCCACGACGAGTAAAAACTATCCGTATATAGCGAAATATTTATAGTAGAATCGTGAAAATTTCTACGTTTGGTTTTTCGAATACGATCTTTTTAACTAAAATATTTTCAAAGATGGCCGATTTCCGGTTCTAACGGAAGTCGATTGTAACTTTGTTATTTTATATAGAACACCCTGTATATCAATACATTTTTGAAATCTACGTAAAATTTTAGTATATTTTTTTCTGAGAACCCTTTTTCGAAAAATACATACTTTTCGAGTTATTAATTTTTATGTAAACCCTTGCAGACCCTTATAAATTATTTTTTTACGAGAATACCCTTAAAGATATGAAAATGGTTTCTGTTCGGTTGCTTTCAGCAAGATCAGACGTATTTAAATCTATGTTGAAAAATTTTTCATTTTATAAATTTGGTGTACACCTGCATCTCTAAAAATTTACGGAAAACATTTAATATCTGCATATCTGTAGGGTTTAGGTATATAAACATGTATATGAATTTGCTTTATTTTTTATCCCCGAATGCATCAAAATAGAAAAAACCGGGTGGTTATATTTGAAAAAATAAAGAAATTTGATATTTATAAAGTTAAACTTTGAACACTTTTTATACACACCCTGTATAAAATGAAAAATTTTTAAACATAGATTCAAATACGTCTGACCTTTGTTAAAACAACCCAATAGAAAGAATTTTCATATTTTTGAGGATATTTTTGTAAAAAAATAGAATGTTATGAAAATCCATTTGTGTGATTGAACTCCAATTCTGTTTTTTGATTGGTAATTTTATAAATTCCTCGGTGCGTTTAATAATATTTATTTGAAATAGGGAAATTATCGATATGAACGTCCGCTATTAAAGACAACGAACTATTTACGACATTACCGAAATGACGCGTTTTATCAATTTGCAAATTCCATTTCAACACATCACACTGTTTATGGGGGTCAAATATTCCAATTTACTGAATGTGTTCGAGAATTTATTGTCTTATTTCCACTACTAAATATTCAGCCGATATGAATTTTCCGACTCGATTAACTTTTTCGTATAATTTTATTGCCAATTTTTAGGTTGTTGATATCTCTCACCCTCTCCCGTCTTTTCAGTCTATTGCGCCGATCGAGTCATTTTATATATTGAAACGGGAAGCGTTCGCCGAGCTTTATTAAAAGCGCTTTTAAATTGTCACATTTCTGCGAAATTCAACATCGGTATAAATGTAATTAAACCTTCATTATCGAAACACGTTTCGACCCGCGTAACATCAATATATTATATGGAATAGGTTATTGGCACCGTATGACGCGTCTCACTCCTCGATATCAACCTAACCTAAACCGCAACTAATACACATCCGTGATTAACAATAATATCCGAGGGGCTCAATTTATAGAACACCTGTACCTAATTAGCTGGGCGTAATTAACCTTCAACCTTACTTGTTGATTTTGCCAATGTTCCAACTTTATAATATCTACCTAGTTACCTACGTTAGTTCGACTAGTTAGCTAGCGGATACTACACCTTCATTGATTCCCCCATAGTCCGGTCGCTTATTATTCGATTAATTTCCATTTTGTCGTGAAAATATATTTTGAAAAAATCCTTCGCCACCAACTGTATTTTCCTGGTAATGCGACACGTACCGTTTTTTCATTTAAATATTATGGAAAACATCGAGAAATTCTTCCTTTCCCGGAGACTCTTCCTTAGAAAATGTTTTCGTTAAATCGGCGATAGTTTTTCAAGATTTTATTCGTTTTGTGACACGTCTAACAACCTCCGAAAAACTTCAAGATGTACAGTAATGATTGGAAAAAAAAATTACTACAAATCGATTTTTGATTACCAATTCGCGATTGAACATCCGATTAACTTCTTCATACAAAATTAAAGAGAAAAAAAAACTATTTGTGAACCATACATAGTACGAAAAACTTTTTTACACTGATAATCGAATTAGTTGATTCAAAAAGAATTAATCGATTCATCATTTTCGTTATTAATGTTAATTATCAAAGTTCCTAATTGTTGATTTTTGTTTAATCATTATACGGTAATTAAGCACTTTCGCGATCACCTGGTTTTTTGGCTCTAGAAAATCGAAAAATTGATGGATTTTAATGATCTTGGTCTCAAAATGTTCCATTTTACGGCGGATTTATAAAAAAAATTAGTAGAAATAGCCGGAATGAAAATTTCTCATAGTTTTACTGTTTTAAATCGTAAAAAAACGGTTTCGCAAAATAATCCTTTACAAAAAATTATGGTAATTATACACTTTCGCGGTCACCTGGTTTTTTGGTTAGGTTTGGTTAGGTTAGGTTAGGTTAGGTTAGGTTAGGTTAGGTTAGGTTAGGTTAGGTTAGGTTAGGTTAGGTTAGGTTAGGTTAGGTTAGGTTAGGTTAGGTTAGGTTAGGTTAGGTTAGGTTAGGTTAGGTTAGGTTGGCTCTAGAAAATCGAAAAATGGATGGATTTTAATGATCTTGGTCACAAAATGTTCCATTTTACGGCGGATTTATAAAAAAAAATTAGTAGAAATACCCGGAATGAAAATTTCTCATAATTTTACTGTTTTAAATCGTAAAAAAAAAACGGTTTCGCAAAATAATCCTTTACAAAAAATTGTGGTAATTATACACTTTCGCGGTCACCTGGTTTTTTGGTTAGGTTAGGTTAGGTTGGCTCTAGAAAATCGAAAATTGGATGGATTTTAATGATCTTGGTCTCAAAATGTTCCATTTTACGGCGGATTTATAAAAAAAATTAGTAGAAATAGCCGGAATGAAAATTTCTCATAGTTTTACTGTTTTAAATCGTAAAAAAACGATTTCGCAAAATAATCCTTTACAAAAAATTATGGTAATTATACACTTTCGCGGTCACCTGGTTTTTTGGTTAGGTTTGGTTAGGTTAGGTTAGGTTAGGTTAGGTTAGGTTAGATTAGGTTAGGTTAGGTTAGGTTAGGTTAGGTTAGGTTAGGTTAGGTTAGGTTAGGTTAGTTAGGTTGGCTCTAGAAAATCGAAAAATGGATGGATTTTAATGATCTTGGTATCAAAATGTTCCATTTTACGGCGGATTTATAAAAAAAAAATAGTAGAAATAGCCGGAATGAAAATTTCTCATAATTTTACTGTTTTAAATCGTAAAAAAAAAACGGTTTCGCAAAATAATCCTTTACAAAAAATTATCTCATTATCAGATAAAGTTCTTATATATTTTTTTTTGTATTATACATTAGTTAATAAACAATTTCAAAAAAAAATCCAAAAAGAATGATTTTTTTCAGTTTTTATAGCTTAAAATGAAATCGATGAAAAACAATCAATTTTCGTGAATAGTTTCGTACTATATTCTTCAATGTTAATAGTTTTTGGACCATTGAAAATCGAAAAATAGTTAAATTTTATAATTTTGGTGTCAAAATGTTCCATTTTACGACGAATTTATGAAAAACGCGGGGTTAGTGGCTGAATTTGCGGTTTTTAATAGTTTTAAACCTTAAATAATAGAAAAACTTTTTTTTTTTTTTAAATATACATTTTTTTATGTAAATTGCGAAAAAAAAAATATACGAACTTGATTCCGCGACGTCAGAAACAGTTACGAAGGATTATATGTAGAAAGTCATTTTTTTTTGCATTTAAAGTCATGAAACTGTAAAAAATATTTATTTTGTTCAGTTTTCGTATTTTTTTTTTATAAATCCGCCGTAAAATGGAACATTTTGAGACCAAGATCATTAGAATCCATCCATTTTTCGATTTTCTAGAGCCAAAAAACCAGGTGACCGCGAAAGTGCTTAATTACCCATTATTCCAAAAACTAATTCATGAAAGTCAAATTGAAGAGATCGACGTTTATATTTGTTTTTCGGATTATTTGATGAGTCAGCTCGTCTTCGAGAACCATCCCGACACCTACGCCCATATTTCGAAATAATCGACAGTACCCAAATAATTTCTTTGTAATACAATGAGAGAGGTGCAACTTTTATGTCTTGATTAATTTTTTTTTTCATTCACAATTCATGTATAAATGAATAAATTATCGATGTCTATACCCGCGTTTTTATTTAACCCCGCCATCTACCTACACAAAATCGGTTATCGATATATTTATATAATCGAGAAAATTATCTATGGAAGACGAGGAGGAAAATTGTCGAAACCCTCATTCGAGGAATCTTCATAATCATCAGTGTAAATTGGTTGGAAGAGTCCCGATTAGCAGAAGGATGCACAAACAATAGTCCCGGATTCTGGAATCATACACATGGAATAGACATGTATAATACACTATTCAATAAATGGCAGATTCTGTTACCAGAGGCGTACAACTCATTTTGAAAATATTCTCTCTTTTTTTTTTTTTCTTCTAGAAATCTATTATAAAAATAATAAATGACATACGTCACTATTTAATGAAGCTACTAGACTATCGAAAAGTAAAATCTAAATAGAGAAAAACAACTATTTAATATGAATGCTACGCAACCTCAATAATTCGTGTGATCTGACAATTGTAGCTTTCGTTTTCATTGACGCTTCATTCTTATTAATAAATAACAATAATTATACCAAATTCGAATGCTCCCCTTCAATAAACTTCTCCCCTTTTCCCTCGCTACACACCTCACACCTTTCCCGTACGTTTTTCCCGTCGATCGAAACGGTGCTGGAAGTCTTCTTCGATAAGTGGCTTCCGTCGACTCAAATCGAGTTTCTTTCAAAGCGGATCTTTTTCTAAGGAAACGAAAAAAGTCGCACGGTGCGAAATCTGGTGAGTACGGCGAGTATTCGAGCACTGGAGTGCGCTTACTGGCCAAATACTTTTGGTCGGGAGTCAGATTTTTTGGCACCAAATTCGCACAGACTTTGGACGCACCAAGCGCTTACACCACTCAAAAACACGCGCACCAGATAGAGAAGATTCAAAAATTATTTGTCTAACGCCCAATCACACCATATAATATTCAAGTGATTGGACAGTATTCAAATTTCTAATGGAATTTAGATAGACAATGTACCGTATCCTGATCTACCAGACACCATTTCTTTATTAGAGTTTTCTGGCGTTATAAATAATGACTGGACTGTCTAGAAGGGTTGATTTGATGATACACTGCTAGTGGAAGCAGGGCATCGAAAAAGACAAATGAGGAATGTCAGCATTGTTTGAGAGAAACCTGCTGAATATCTATATAGACTTGGTGAAGAAGCCACGTCGTTTTCCTTTTGAAATTTGTTATTTTCTATGGAAATTCGGTTGGAATTTTACTTTGTCTAACCACCAACTCGCTCAAATGAGCATTGGTTATGAAAAGATACGAATAATATTGAGAAATGTGATTTGGTGGAACTCTAAAACATTTCAAAAATTTATTAATTTTTACTGTTTTCAAACTAGCAAGCAAGCAAGCAAGACGATCCCGCAGCTACAAATTTTAATAAATTTATGAACAATTGTTGAAAGTTTTATGGTTCGAAGAGTCAGTAACAAAAGACGAGGTGCTAGTTAGTTTTTGAGGTGGTTGTAGAAGCACCCGGTTATGAGTTAACTCAAAAAATCTACTAATTTCGATTTATTGATGTATCTATTTAAGTGATAATTTTCTGTTAAAATCTATATTAAATCTAAGGTATTGTCTTTCTTTTAGTCGTACTATCTTGTCCAAATCGTCCAATTATTTCTTCTTCGTTGTTTTTTTTTTTTAATTAAATAAAGAATTAGAGAATTTAAAAGTTTGTAAAAATGAAATAAGAATATAAACAAATAATTTTAGATGGCTAATCACTTTCAGTTTAAATTTTTCGAAATCTAAGAGCTTTTCCAATTATATTCATACTTAAATCTATTTATATGTTTTTAGAAACGAATCGGTCTTGATTTTGAGTATCTTTTAATAGAAAATCGTAGGTAAAAATTGTCGTTTTAACCTTATCAACCGTATGATTAGGCAATTTGTGTTATTATTTATATAAACCTTGTTGTAAGAGACGCTAATGTAAATCTGATAGTTAAAGATATATATATATATATATAATAATAAGGAATACGCAGCATCGGTACGCCGAAACTCCTCCGGTACAGTGTACCTTTGAACTTGACAATTCAATTGTTCTCAATTTCCTGTTAATCGCTTTTCCAACAGCGTCTTGAATTCACTTTGGAAAGTGTGTGAGTGAGTGGGCGGGCGTGTGTATGTTTGAGTGTGACTGTGTGCATCTGTTTGTTATTGACGTTTTCCTGATTAACTATCGGGTTCTTAGCTACTTTGAAATAATCGAATTGCCATTTATACGAACGTTCCCGTCGATGTTAAACAATAAATAATCAAGGAGACATCGTCTCGTCGATTTTAATACTTTAAAATAAAGATAAAGACACATTTCAATTAAAAATACGAATTCTGGAATATTGATCTACCTGTCTGTGTACCGTAAGTCTTTGTCTATAGACCTTTAGTTCTTTACAGAAGCCCCAACGGCTGTTAAAACTTTGTTCGAGTGCTAATTCATCGTACAGTGTCCAGTCAGTATATCAGTGATTCTCGTGAACTCGTTTTTTTTTAAATGAAAAGGCCTTTTCAGACCTGGGGTTTTTGGGAAACGTTGTGGTACTATGAAAGGTCGATCGGCTTGTTCATTATAAGTTTTGGTAATTTGGGGCTAAATATTGCAGAATTTCAAGCTACCGAATCATAAAAAAATACACAGGTCATAGTTTTTGTCGAATTTCGACGACGTTATTTGCCGATAACGGTGGAAATATCGAAAATTTAAAGATACGCGGTTAGTTGGAGTCAACTGGGTTTGTATGTTTGTGCGTGCGAAAGAAAATGTCTCGGTTTTAAATCCATCGGCCAAAGAAATTTGTTTTTACTTAAATATTAATTTTAGATTTAGAGCTAGGGGTAGTTTTGTATTGGTAGAAAAGGCCTCGAATAATTTCCTTTTGTTTGTTTGAAGAAAAAATTAATTATTATCAAATTCCCATTTCTTGAATGTCTGTATTATTTTAGAAATTTGACAACGTTGTAAATATATTCGTTTCGTGACGCGTGTCAATTTTCATTTGTATTTGGAATCGCTCGATATAGTGAATAATTTTTACGTTTTATTCGTTTTCCCAATAAATCCGAATATTAATTTGAATTTGAATGTGACCGAGGTCCATTTTTTGTTTTATCTAAAATTACCATACGTAACCACTGATACAAGCCATAAATATTTATCGCTCTATAAATAATCGAGTCAACTCCTTTTTTCTAGAGTTGATAATGGTATTCAGCGGCATGTCTGTTCCCCTCATCCTACATCACTAGACCCGTTGAACTGCTATACTCTTTATTAAACTCATTAATTACCAGAAACATCACACACAATGGACCAAAAAAGTGAAAACGAAGCAGAATCGGACTTTTCTTAAAAACGATTCGTTGCTTCATTCGAACGTCGACATAATTATAAAACATACAAATAATTTCGGTGGAAAAAAATACAGATTATTAACAATAAAATCACCTCAAAAAAAAAAAAAATCAACTTTGTAAGTTAAACTTTACGAGAACTGGGTCCAGCTCAGTTGGGTATCTGGTCACAAAAGTGAAAATGAAATCGATTCGTTCACCAAATTAGGATCGATTTACTCATAGATTGGTCTAGAACTCAATCTACATTTCTCAGTAGTCTGCTTGCAAAGTAAACTTGGGAAAAATGGAGGTAATTATACACTTTCGCGGTCACCTGGTTTTTTGGCTCTAGAAAATCGAAAAATGGATGGATTTTAATGATTTTGGTCTTAAAATGTTCCATTTTACGGCGGATTTATAAAAAAAAATACGAAAATTGAAAAAAATAAATATTTTTTACAGTTTCATGACTTTAAATACAAAAAAAAAAATGACTTTCTACATATAATCCTTCGTAACTGTTTCTGACGTCGTGGAATCAAGTTCGTATATTTTTTTTTTCGCAATTTACATAAAAAAATGTATATTTTGAAAAAAAAAAATTAAGGTTTAAAACTATTAAAAACCGCAAATTCAGCCACTACCCCCGCGTTTTTCATAAATTCGTCGTAAAATGGAACATTTTGACACCAAAATTATAAAATTTATCTATTTTTCGATTTTTAATGGTCCAAAAACTATTAACATTGAAGAATATAGTACGAAACTATTCACGAAAATTGATTGTTTTTCATCGATTTCATTTTAAGCTATAAAAACTGAAAAAAATCATTCTTTTTGGATTTTTTTTTAAATTGTTTATTAATTTATGTAGAATACAGAAAAAAATATAAAAACTTTATCTGATAATGAGATAATTTTTCGTAAAGGATTATTTTGCGAAACCGTTTTTTTGAAAAAAAGTAAAACTAGAAATTTCCATTCCAGCTATTTCTACTAATTTTTTTTATAAATCCGCCGTAAAATGGAACATTTTGAGACCAAGATCATTAAAATCCATCCATTTTTCGATTTTCTAGAGCCAACCTAACCTAACCTAACCTAACCTAACCTAACCTAACCTAACCAAACCTAACCAAAAAACCAGGTGACCGCGAAAGTGTATAATTACCATAATTTTTTGTAAAGGATTATTTTGCGAAACCGTTTTTTTACGATTTAAAACAGTAAAACTATGAGAAATTTTCATTCCGGCTATTTCTACTAATTTTTTTTATAAATCCGCCGTAAAATGGAACATTTTGAGACCAAGATCATTAAAATCCATCCATTTTTCGATTTTCTAGAACCAAAAAACCAGGATAGTACTTAGCCTCTTAAAGAGGCTAAAACACTTTTTCTTTGCATGCCGATTTCTTTTTTATTCCCGTTTTCATCAAAAACTTCAATATTTCCTAGTACAACACTGTTTTGTTTACAAAAATGCGGTAAAAATCAATCAGCTTTGACACTAAGTATGTTTCCTTTGTCAAAATTTCAAGGTGTTAATTTATGATTGTGAAAAAATCATTAACATTACGAAAGGGAATGATGAATGTCTATAAATTATAGTCGATTGCAAATTGCGTTTTTATTAGCAATTCAAACAAAGGTAGTTAATATTTTCTAGAATAATATTCAATCTCGACAATCTTTCGATACAGGGTGGGGCCGTAATCTTTTTCACTTTCGGACCATATTTTATGTTGTTAAACTAAATATTTTTTTGGAATTTGTTTTAACGGTGCCCACCTTGTAAATATTTTTCGTTTTAGGATGATTATCATATTTAAACGGCATCAGTAATGCCAGAGTGGATTATTTTTGGAAAGAGACAAGACCCAGACGTGGGTGTCAATATAAACTAATTAGTTTGGTGAAGTATCGCTTAAAAAACTAAGAAATAATTTTGTTAAAAATGAAAATAAAATAAATTGGTAAGAGTTAAATATATAAGTGTGTAATGAAGAAATCTTCGTTATAAGGATAATTTTTATTGATTAGGGAAACCCCTTTTTTTAAAATTCGATAAAAGACGTTGCGACTATGGTTGTACGTTATAATTTTGACACGAGCCGACCACCCGAAACGTTCTGGTCTTTAACACTAAAGAAACATGCATCCCACTCCAGATATGACAAACTTATCATTAATTAGACATGCCCAGGTCATTTATCTGGTGTCATTGGCGAATTGTTTGTTGGAAATAATATCCGCTGGGTATCTCTAGTCCGTTTAACGACTACGCGTTTATATAATTGTCATAATATCGAAAAATATCGAAAAACAAAATGTATGTGATGGAATAGAACTAGAAGATAATAAATAATGACACGTACAAAAAATATCGTAAATCAAACGCAGCGTTGTCAATAAAAAGGACGACAGCGAAATAATACTAAAAGTTGTTCCATTCATTCGACGAAAACTTTCTTAAACCATTTATCTGTGTGGATCTTTTAGTCGACGAATTCAGTTCCCCATTATTTTAATGCTTATCTTTTCCTCTTGTGAGTCGTGTATTCAAATGATCTAAATCAAATATTTCAATAGAAATCTAAGTTTAAATCTGAACGTGAATCGGGTTCACTCTTTTGAACGCGTTATTGATGTGTTTTTATGCAGGTGTGTACCGCGCCTACGATAATTTCTTTGGTGAATATATACACGGTGGAACATAAAAAAACAATCGACACCGATTGTTCGCAATTATTTTTATATCGGAAATAGCTGATAAAAACGATGATACTAGAAGTATCTTGTCTGATCTAGAGATGACCTCGGATCATTTTCTGGCGGCTCCTTCATAAGAACTTATTTCATTTTTTGAAATTAGCATCCCCAGTACATTAAAATCATCATTAAAATAAACACTAATCAAATGAAAAACATTTTTTTTCTTCATAATTTTGCATTTTTCCGAAAACTATTTATTGTCAACGGACTAATATTGTCCACAGATAATTTTGAAACCTCTACAATTCTAGTTGGACTTAATACAACGAATTTGTACGATTTCTCTCTCATATATATTGAAGATACGACAAATAATTGATTATTAAAATTATTATTAATCCGAGTTTATGCTGTCTTCAGTAAAAAATTGAATTTTTCTTAGACTTAATGAAATTTTCGTCTTTCCCCCTAACCACATTCTCGTGTTTATTTCCAGATCTACTCGAACGAGACAAAACACAAATCTAATTTAAGTTGGCTACGTTCCGAAGTTCCGCGACTGTCACTTGTCAATCTAAGGCCGCTTCGATCTGTCTCTTTCCATTTCAAGTTTAACGCCGCGACACGTACGACGCCCACCCTTAACATTCAATTAACGTTCTAATTGGAACCGATCGGTTCAGGAAACGGGCAGATTTAGACGCTACTTTTTTTTTATATATATATATAAGTATATACACACAAATCCACGACTTTTTTTCGTTTCGTTTACGTAACGATAAAAAGTCAATGTCAAAAATAAAGTTATAAATAACGTACAGAGCCATCTATCGATTGGTATCTTGTTTAGAATGTTTTAAGTAATGATAATGGAAGAACTGAAACGGAAATGACGTGGAAAAGAATCCGAAGAGCCGGAATAAAATATGGGAAGGGAAAATAAAGAAGAATATACCATCAAAAAGGGAAAACGAGATATTCGTCTTATTTGACAAAGAACAATGGTAGGAAATTCGAACGATGGAATTAATTTCCACCACAATAAATGAAATAATAATAGAATCAATTATATTCTCGGGGAGATCCGAATTGAAAACAAGAAATAATTAATTGAAAAGCCAAATATTGGATCTCTCATCATCAACGCTCACTTCCATCTAACCGATAACACATTTAAAGAGAAAATTAATAATTCAATTAAACCCAAGTTATTGTCGCTGATGAATATTTATAGACATTTCTTATATAATGAATATATATATATACAATGCGGATAATAGAAATTGAGAATTTTCAAATAATTATTTCATATAGGTACCTCAATTTTATTTACTAAAATTTTAGATTCGGATTGTGGATATGTCGAATCTGATGTAGCCATCATAAAGTTTGATATTTTTGATAGTGGACGTACTTAAACAAACTAGATTCGACTTTCGCCGATTTTCCAATCGTTATCGCACTTAGCTACATAATTGAGTACTTGAAAGTCGTTCAAAATCATCAGTTCCACCAGAGAATATCGAAGCTGTTTTTCGTAAAGATTTATACGCGTTGGATACCGCATAATTTGACTTATTAAGACGAATCCTGGTTGCTAGTTGTTCGGAAATAACTGGTAATGTTTCATAAGTTCAAATAAAAACGTTGTTCGAACAGTCAAATCGATTTGATACCCGATGATTTACTTCTTAATCCAGTAGATTAGAAATAAATTTAGTTTAGAAGCGGTTGATTAGTTGTAAACACATACAAAAGTTTATTGATCTTAATGGGGAGTATTTTGAAAAAAGACGAAACCATACAAATGCAATTATCTCGAAATTTAAGTAACGACCCTCGTATTTCACTCGATTTGTCAACTGTCAACTGTCAATTTGTTATTTTTGCATATAAATCAAAGAATAATTCGGTGTTTGGTATAGTATATTCTTTTTAATATATGTGGTTGAAAAAGTCGTAATATAGAAAGAAAAAAATGGTCGTTTCTATCTTTATTTGTCTCATAGTTTCTCTCCGCTCGACTAATTTATTATCTTTTCCCCTAATACATCGACAGAACCGCGTCAAAGTGTTGATACCCTAAGAAAGAAAAATGTATTTCTTCAGATGTGTGTGTGAGTGTGAGGGTTTCCTTAATCCGATAAATCAAATCAAAGATCACTAGATCTTTCTCAGACAGAACTTATAAGAGCTTATAGAAGCTCTACAAGAATAGATCGACTTTGCCGTCTCCCGTTTCTTAAACTCGATTTTCTTTGGAGAATTTTTATGTTTTTTTTTTTTTTTTTCTTTTCATCTTTGATATTTTGATCTTTATTGATTGTAAATTCGTTTTTGACATAACGCGTGAAAAACATTCTCGAATATTTATCTTCTACAGAGCGAAACAATTTGATATAAAATCGAAGTAGATAAAACTAAAATTTTTTTTTTATGTCGCGTTATAACTTTTTCAGTATATTATCACCTATAAATAATAAAATGGTATCATAAAGAAACACCTTAACGCTAATTGAGCACATTAAGTACAACAGATGCAAACAACGACTATAACTTCGGCAGGAGATGTTGTTTAAGACTGAAACGGCCAAAAGTTTTAATCACAATAATAATTTTAGTTCAATTTATTCGTCGTAAAAGCGTATAAAAACAATGTATTCATATTTTCGAAATTTTTTAATCAATTTTCATAGATAAACTAAAACAGTTCAATACTTAGAATTATCGATTGTTATATCATTTCAATCGGTATCAGTTTTCTCTATACTTTCGAATTATCTATGGTCAAAATTAGCTATTTGTTGACAGTTGACATTTAATGTCTTGTACAAGGCGAAATTATTTTTATTTATCTGTAGAATAATGATAAAATTGTTTCAATTCATTGAGCAGTTTAATGAATCTTTACAGAATTTGTAAGTAAGTATACTGATGAAATTTTCTTTCAATGAAACAACGCACCAAACATTCATTAACTTTAAAGTAACTAAAGTATCCGAATTATCTTCATTACAAATTTGTGCATCTTTTTTATTCGTAATGCTTACTACCTGTAGTTGAAAATCTCTTTGTTCTTTGTTAAAAATATTGTTGATACTTATTTTCACCTATACGATGACACGGCGTATCTTCTTCTTTCATATACGTTGTCCGATGTCTGTGTGACGTTAGCCAGCAGCACTACAAAACCTGTATGATCTTCAGCCGAGCGAAAAACTTTTTGTGCCAGTCCATTCTCGGATATTTGTGATATATTTACATAAAAATCAGTATAAATACGCCTCTGTTTCCTAAATAACAATGGCCGGGTATGATAACAGTACCGATGGTCACTTGTCTGTCAAACTGTCAAACTTCAAGTTTGTATATATATATGTATAAACCTCCGATGGTGGTTGGTCCGTAATTACACACAACCTACTCCGATACACTTAATTATAAACGGAGATTGAGTCGGTTAAACGGTTTTTAATTGGTTGTCAACTTGTTATTCGATTGCATTTCAACTGTTTCGGAACGAACGGACGAATAACGCCTGTTCGATGTAGTGCTTTTTAATTTTCTCGCGATCGTACCCCGCTCGCGTATCAATCAGAAAATGTTAGGTAGACTTCGAATACGTTCCGTGGAGTTATTCCGAAAGATGACAAGGCGATGTCTGAGAAAATTTAATTCGTTTATTAAATAAAACACGAGAATGCGATATTCCTTCTTTGGTTATTTTTTTTGTTTCTAATAGTATAAAAACAAATATTTGTCGAACTTTAGATCCTATTGATATAACGGGGAAAATGCTCATCAAAATTCATTAGAAGTAGCGCGTATCTTGACATAGCAATTTCGGTCTTGAGAGAAATTGAATCAATTGATTTGTGACAATGTTGTTTAACTTGAGCATAAGTAATCAAATTCAAACAGAGCAATACCTTTGTACGAGAGACCTTCTGTTTGTTTAAGCGACTGAGAGATAATTTCGTCTAGATATAACTTCGGTAGATGTAACTAAACGTTTTCGATGATTTGCATATGTTAAGGTATAAGTCTGTCATGCAAAAGACACCGAACTCGCTATAAAATCGCTCGATTATTTCGGTTTTATTGGAATTTTAATCATTTAGAAGACATCTGGGGAAATATGACGAGCGATCGACACTAAATCGATTCGGGTTTGAATTTTATCTTCCTCGGATAGTTCTTTAGACTTCTCGGACCGTTTTCCGATAACAACCAACTCGATACAAACATTTTTATACAATAAATCATCCTTTACAATAAAAATTAATCATAAATACACTCCAAATGTATATTGATTTTTTTATCAGCTAGCTTGAAGTCAAAATTGTCTTCTTCATCGTCACAGTCATCATTTCTAATCTATTTACCATAATCAAGCCTTTCCTGATTACAAATTTTGAATCTAGAAGATTGATTCATGGATTTTGACCAGTTAAATTCGGATCTTCCTACAATCTTCGGTCTACTGTGTGGTTACTAAAATTTTTTACTTTCAAATTATGAGCTGGTACGTTTTGGAAAAGAAAATCAATCATCATCACTACGATATGAAAATTATATTGCGGAAAGAGAAATAGAAACATCAAATTTCATCAGTGGTTTTCGATTCGAGCATCTTAAGAAACAACTATCACCAGTTTTTGGTCATTTCTGTATATCAAGAAAGGTTCCTCAAACTTTGTTAACAATTTAAGTATCTCAAAGACTTCGATTTCTTGGAGCCGCCACTGTCTATGTGGTAGAACGATATTTTTTTTTAGGTCTTGATAAATCATCGATATATTAAGAAGAAAATAATCCATTCTTTTATTAAACTCGAGCACACGAAATATATAAAAGAATAAAAAGTCCACTGTGTTACGCTATACACGATCCAGCTGCTCTTTCAGTCTCGTTCCCTTTTCTATTCTTCATTTTAATCTTGAAAGGATTCAATCGGTTTGTCTACGATCGAATCGAGGCATTTCGAATTCTTCAGATGGACACAATAGAAAAGGATCAACATTCACTTTTTTAGGATTAACAGTGACATAAAAAAAATTGTAACAACTTCAAAAACGTCGTTTTCTTCTTCAATAATTTTTTCGTATAAAAATCGTATCGAAGATGAAACTTTGAAGTACGAGGATGGTTACAGAAGTACCTGGCTCAACAAACAAAATATACAAAACTCGTGGAAAAACAATTTTTCCCCGGTGCGTCGTCTTGATGAAACAACACTTTCTTTTTGCTTGATTTCTTTACTCAAACGTTGATGGTTTTTCCTTTTTTCCACCTTGCCAGCAGGTGGAACGGTCTTTACCTTGTTTGGAAAGTCAGTTTTCGCTACTGAAAGCTACCAACCAATAGATTTTGGTAATCTCCAGTTCAGTGGTAGTTTTTAAGGGATTACCGCCGCCTCTAGGTCAGACCAGGGACCATATTCGTGGACTAAACGTTTCGGTAACGATTTGAAATATCTAAAACTACGTATATCGTTTTTTTCGGATAAATAGTCTAATTGAAGTTTAACGTTAACTAATATATTTGCGAATCGTATGCTATGGGAATCCCAAGAATCCCTAAATTGCCAATATCGTCTTATTTCTTATCGAATTGACGTCATAAGTTTCAATAACCGATGACAAGTAATGTTTTCGGACCGGACTTTCGGGCTCAGAATTGACCAAGAGATATTGTGCCTTTAAGCCCCGTTTATATCGTAAAGAACGCTGTTTACGACTCGGTGAAAAGCTGTTTAGTGAGATGTTACTTTGTGCTTTCCCACAAGCAGTTATGAAACTTTCGGTGTACGTATATTATACCAGAGACACACATCGAAATATTACGAATAAGTTTGAAACGAAACTATCGCTTCGAATTTTTTGAAATTCGATAAATTAAACTGTTCACAGACATTTTGGAGTTCGATTTTGTACACTGGGTAATTTATTTTGTTTGTTACGTACGAGGTTTATCCACAATGTAAGTTTCGTTGAGATCGGAGTTTCGAGCGTGTACTGTGGTAATTCTGTTCCAACGTTCTTACAACGAAAATAACGAGTCGAAAGTTTAAATTATCCGTTTTTTATGAAGAAAATCTTATTAGACGTTATAACAATTAACAATTCGATAAACAAACGGACGTACCTCGTATATCTATATATTCTATTATCATTTCCGATTCTAATTGTAGTTGATTATTTTACTTACAAATTTATATGAATTCTCCATCGAATGATAACACTAAAATTTTAATCAAAAACCTCACATTTGCATGCTTCGCAGCGGCGAATGTTGATTCTCTTTTGTTTTCGTAGCCGGGGTTGATTTTCTGCTATTCAATTATCTCTTCCCTTCTTTCTATATAACAATTGACAATCCGGAAGGTTCGTCTATTTAGTTTTCCTATTAATTTTAATTCGGTTTTTACACAAAATAGATTTAAAAATTCGACAATTTTTGAGACGCCCTATATATTTAACAGTTTTCTTAGGTCGTACCAGGCGAATCGGAAAAGTTGCGGCACATCTCGTGTTCCGTATTTTCGTTTCGTATGCGAAACAAATAAAATAAAAAAAATGATGTCTGTTGTAATGAAATATTCAAAGCCCGAGTATTTTTCTTTAATTTTAACTAGAGAGCACACCCAGATTGTTAATTAACATTTTGATTTTGTTATCTCAGTCCGAGGCAATTAAAAAATTCGCGATATCTAAGCTCACGTCTCCGGCGAATGGCCAGTACAATAAAATGACAAATTAAATAAAAACGCGCGGAGGAGGAAAAAAGGGTTTTCTTTAAACAAGCAGAAAGCTAAATTAAAAGAATTTTCAATCGAGATACGACTCAGCATAATTTCTGACCCTATCGCTTTCCCCGTTTTTTCTTGTTCAAACGCTCAAACAAAAGATTTGATTGTGTTGATAAATAAAAATATAATTGCCAACAATTTTGCTCCGGTAACTTTTGAACGATCATCAAATCTAGTTGCAAAAATTCTACGCCAACTAACAAATTTCCCACCAAAAAAATACAAATAATGAAAAAAACAAACAAACAACTTGTTAAAGAAACCCCAAATATCGTTCTTAAATTAGTTACAAACACATTTTATACTAGAAAATTGTAACTTAATCGTGTATGACCTTGAAAACTAAACGTGAAATTTCCCAAATTAAAAAAAAATCACCGACAGGGCCTGATTAAGCTAGGGGCTTGGGGGCCCCAGGTCCAAGAGGGCCCCATAATTTGTATTTTTTGATGTGTTGATACCACAAATCGAACGTATTGATATTATTTTGTGAATTTTTCCGGGTTTTCAAATTCCTTAAGTGGCCCCCGTCATTATTTTAGCCCCGGGCCTTATAAATCTTAATCCGGCCCTGATCGCCGTATTGCGATACCATAAAACTCGCGTATCATTTGGAGACACAAACGTAGCTTTCGACAATGTTGACCGGCAACTTTAGCTATTTATTTATTTTTATAGCTGCGATGTTTTTCAGATAATTTTACAACGAAAACTTCAACTATTTCCGAAACTGTAAATATTATATTTTATTATTTTCCATTTCGGTAACTTTTTTTGACATAATTCAATTCGAACGTTTCACGAATGTAATTGATTGCTTTCTAATATAAATAAGCCACGATTCTTTCTTTTAATTTTTTGTTTTAAACTATGAAACGTTAAAAATCAACCATATCAAATCAATATGGAATGTTCGAATCACCGGGGGTCGATCTACCTATCAAGCTGGTATTTCTAAAGGCGAAACGGTAGGTAAGATAAGTTACCTATATCTTGATAAAGGTTTTTTCACTGCAGGAGGTATCACATATCAAAAGAGCGACCAAAGCAGTGCTCTTTAGTCCAATGGACGGCGTTCTACCGTAAAACGTAGAACAATATCCAACATTTAACATTATTACGACTTCATCACCAATTTTTCTCTACGTAAAATTTAATATTAATAATTTGTTATACCACTATGATTAGACGTAGTAACGTCGAAACTATTCAGTGATTACAAACCTCTCTTTGCAATTGGGAACCACTGGGGATGTTAAAATCGACAAAAAGGTCGATTTTACATCGATTTCATCATAGGAAATGATATTAGCCAGGAAAGTAGTTATTTCCTCTTATGAAAAACGGTAGAATGCAATATTAAATTTCGAAATTATCTCAGTATGAATAGTAGAAATCCTTTATTTTGATATATAAGTTACAACGAAGTCTATGCCAGCTGGAATTATGACTAAATTAAACACCAAAGTGTCTTTCCAATATACATTTTCTGGAAATCGAATTGTCAAGATTTGTCTATTCTATTCTATTCTATTTGTCTATTGCATACCCAAATAATCGAAGGCTCAGGAAATATATTACACTCAGTACACTCTGGTATTTAATCTAGTCACAATCCCACAACGAAAATTTTTTTCTTTATATTTCAGGTCTTTTTTTTCATTTAAAATGACTCAATAGATATCAGATGGTATATTTATATAATTTATTTTATTATTTAATTACGACGATTTATCATTAAAAAAATGATATTTCTTATAATATGCTACCCCGTCCGAATGAACGAGATGCAACGATTTCTTGTGGGTTGGGTAGCTGTCAGTCAGTCATTTCGATCCTACGTCAAACGTCGCTACGTTCGCTTCATTTCATCCGTTGTGGTTCGTTCGTAGTTTTTATTTCATTGTAGAAACGTTTCGGTTTGAGGTATTTTCTGTATCGTATCGATATGATAACTTTGACGGACACCTTTAATATCAGACAACACAAAACGTGTTATTAACCGACTTCAGATATTTAATATTTAATACATATTTATTAGTTGGTCGAAATCGCTTCGGGCTGTTTGGAATTCTCCGTTGTTGGATATGGAACATCAAAACGAAATTCAGAATCAACATCTAATATCTCAAATTTGAAAATTAATTATTTAAATTGATGTACGTATATTATATAGTTGACTTTTCGTATAAAAAAAAAATTGTAGTGAATCATTGAAATTCTTATAATTTATTAAGTAAATTACTAAAAAAAATTGTATAATTTCTTAGGATCAACAAATTAAGAAATATGAAAAAAATAAGAAACCGAAATATTTTTAAATTTTTATAAATTCATAAAAATTGATCTCAATTTCACAATCTTTGTATATTGAGAAAAAGCGCTTCAAATATATTCACAAAATAAGTCGGATAAGTCATAAAGATCGGTGATTTGTGAGATACGGAGCGTTAAAGTTGACTAAACGAATATCGGCGGAGAAATATGTTTGAGTCTGTGTATTTCGATAAATAATTTAGTAATAAAAGTGGAATATTCTCAATTTATTGATCAATTCTTTATGATTAAACAGATAATTCGTTTTTTTGTCTAGGTTTAAAATTTCAAGAGATGTAAGGAAAATTGAATAATGACATTTTTTAACGTTAAGAACTTAATTTGCCTCATTCAAATGCCAAATTCCACATTATTTTTGCTCTTTTTTAGTCAGTATTTGAAATATATTTAGAAAAATACCGGAAAAGTTGTAAAGATATGCAATTTGTGAGATACGGAGCGTTAAAGTTGACTAAACGAATATCGGCGGAGAAATATGTTTGAGTCTTTGTATTTCGATAAATAATTTAGTAATAAAAGTGGAATATTCTCAATTTATTGATCAATTCTTTATGATTAAACAGATAATTCGTTTTTTTGTCTAGGTTTAAAATTTCAAGAGATGTAAGGAAAATTGAATAATGACATTTTTTAACGTTAAGAACTTAATTTGCCTCATTCAAATGCCAAATTCCACATTATTTTTGCTCTTTTTCAGTCAGTATTTGAAATATATTTAGAAAAATACCGGAAAAGTTGTAAAGATATGCAATTTGTGAGATACGGAGCGTTAAAGTTGACTAAACGAATATCGGCGGAGAAATATGTTTGAGTCTTTGTATTTCGATAAATAATTTAGTAATAAAAGTGGAATATTCTCAATTTATTGATCAATTCTTTATGATTAAACAGATAATTCGTTTTTTTGTCTAGGTTTAAAATTTCAAGAGATGTAAGGAAAATTGAATAATGACATTTTTTAACGTTAAGAACTTAATTTGCCTCATTCAAATGCCAAATTCCACATTATTTTTGCTCTTTTTCAGTCAGTATTTGAAATATATTTAGAAAAATACCGGAAAAGTTGTAAAGATATGCAATTTGTGAGATACGGAGCGTTAAAGTTGACTAAACGAATATCGGCGGAGAAATATGTTTGAGTCTTTGTATTTCGATAAATAATTTAGTAATAAAAGTGGAATATTCTCAATTTATTGATCAATTCTTTATGATTAAACAGATAATTCGTTTTTTTGTCTAGGTTTAAAATTTCAAGAGATGTAAGGAAAATTGAATAATGACATTTTTTAACGTTAAGAACTTAATTTGCCTCATTCAAATGCCAAATTCCACATTATTTTTGCTCTTTTTTAGTCAGTATTTGAAATATATTTAGAAAAATACCGGAAAAGTTGTAAAGATATGCAATTTGTGAGATACGGAGCGTTAAAGTTGACTAAACGAATATCGGCGGAGAAATATGTTTGAGTCTTTGTATTTCGATAAATAATTTAGTAATAAAAGTGGAATATTCTCAATTTATTGATCAATTCTTTATGATTAAACAGATAATTCGTTTTTTTGTCTAGGTTTAAAATTTCAAGAGATGTAAGGAAAATTGAATAATGACATTTTTTAACGTTAAGAACTTAATTTGCCTCATTCAAATGCCAAATTCCACATTATTTTTGCTCTTTTTCAGTCAGTATTTGAAATATATTTAGAAAAATACCGGAAAAGTTGTAAAGATATGCAATTTGTGAGATACGGAGCGTTAAAGTTGACTAAACGAATATCGGCGGAGAAATATGTTTGAGTCTTTGTATTTCGATAAATAATTTAGTAATAAAAGTGGAATATTCTCAATTTATTGATCAATTCTTTATGATTAAACAGATAATTCGTTTTTTTGTCTAGGTTTAAAATTTCAAGAGATGTAAGGAAAATTGAATAATGACATTTTTTAACGTTAAGAACTTAATTTGCCTCATTCAAATGCCAAATTCCACATTATTTTTGCTCTTTTTCAGTCAGTATTTGAAATATATTTAGAAAAATACCGGAAAAGTTGTAAAGATATGCAATTTGTGAGATACGGAGCGTTAAAGTTGACTAAACGAATATCGGCGGAGAAATATGTTTGAGTCTTTGTATTTCGATAAATAATTTAGTAATAAAAGTGGAATATTCTCAATTTATTGATCAATTCTTTATGATTAAACAGATAATTCGTTTTTTTTTCTACGTTTAAAATTTCAAGAGATGTAAGGAAAATTGAATAATGACATTTTTTAACGTTAAGAACTTAATTTGCCTCATTCAAATGCCAAATTCCACATTATTTTTGCTCTTTTTTAGTCAGTATTTGAAATATATTTAGAAAAATACCGGAAAAGTTGTAAAGATATGCAATTTGTGAGATACGGAGCGTTAAAGTTGACTAAACGAATATCGGCGGAGAAATATGTTTGAGTCTGTGTATTTCGATAAATAATTTAGTAATAAAAGTGGAATATTCTCAATTTATTGATCAATTCTTTTTGATTAAACAGATAATTCGTTTTTTTGTCTAGGTTTAAAATTTCAAGAGATGTAAGGAAAATTGAATAATGACATTTTTTAACGTTAAGAACTTAATTTGCCGCATTTAAGTGCCAAATTCCACATTATTTTTGCTCTTTTTTAGTCAGTATTTGAAATATATTTAGAAAAATACCGGAAAAGTTGTAAAGATCGATGATTTGTGAGATACGGAGCGTTCAAATCTACGTATCAAAAATTGTAGATAAAATTTATCAATCTATGCATAAATTGTTAAATAGACAAGACAAAAAATAAACAATATAATTTAATTTATATAAAAAAATGGTATGATTTCAATCCATCAATCGAATTCTGCACCATTAGGGGGATAAGCATTTTTTTTTAAGTCTAACAAACAAAAAAATGAGCATCTCAGGAAATGGATCAGAAGTGACAATCGCAATCAGACGTTTTCAATGAAAAATACCCGCCGACTGCTATCGTAGGACCATTATAGTTATTAAAATTCCCTTTTATTTCTTATCAACAGCGAAGACAGGGATAGAATGGGATTGACAGATCCTTTATCTGGATAACAATGGAAGAAGTATTCTCGATATCCTCCAGGATTATTTGCGCGAAAGATATATACTAAGTGATTTTCTCTTAAAACCGCTTTTATTTAATATTCCAAATACAATTTGTGTGTATATAGGTTATGTAACTAATTTTCCAAATAAATATCCGACAGACCAAATTCCATTATTCGAAAAAGAAAGAGGAAAATTGCCTGTAGAATAATTTGAACTTAGCAATGAAAAAAAAGTCTAAGAAACCTTTTAAAAATCCCAAATACAAAGCACCACTTTTCGAAGAACAAGGAATAAGACTTCCAATAAGTTTTTAGTATCAGTAGGAGGGGTAGCGGATCTCAAATTAATTGAAAAATTCAAAGTGATAAGGAGAATCTGTAAACAAGGGATGTTCTCTTTTCTGGATCAAATAACCGATATTTTAATTAAGCCAATTCCGTTATTTCACACCGGAAATCTTTGAGGTTTCTTCGATTTTTTAATATCTTTCCAGATCCCTTCTACAAATAATTTACAGGATGTCCAAATCTCTAAAAAAAAAATCTATTCAAACAAACAAGATTTGTTTCGTGGAAAATCAATTTGAACGGAAGTTGGTTATCGATTAGTAAATCTAAAGTATTATGATAAGTCCGTTTTAATCCACTACGATTACAAAATACATAAATACAAACAACTGTCGTTGAAACGTCAAACGAAACGTCAAAAGTCAAAACGAATCTCTTTCAAACTTCCGAGCTAAGAGTGTACAAAAATTTATACAACCGAACGTACATCGAGCAGTGTGATCGATATAAAGTGTATTCCGAATACAATCAGATGTATATAATCGAACGCACTTCAAAAATTCTACGGTTTGTAGTACAAGGTTTAGAAAAACTAGCAAACGAAGTTGTTTTTATTAGAAAAATTATAAAAAAATATTATTTATATTAAAAAAATTCATTAATACAACATGAATACAATCTTTTTATTGAAATTACGTATTCTTCCGAGCTAAGAGTGTACAAAAATTTATACAACCGAACGTACATCGAGCAGTGTGATCGATATAAAGTGTATTCCGAATACAATCAGGTGTATATAATCGAACGCACTTCAAAAATTCTACGGTTTGTAGTACAAGGTTTAGAAAAACTAGCAAACAACGAGGAGAATTTAGTTCTGATAGTTCCTGGACATAGTTGGAATACACAGTCGGCTTATGGGAACCAATATTAACATCTAGAAACTTGATTATGTGTTGAAATTAAGTGCCAGATCAAAAAAAAAAACGAAGAGGTCATTAATGGAATTCAAAAACGTATTTACGAACTTTGATTTTGATTCATATACTACGTTTAGTTCGTACTATTAAACGATATGGAAGGCCGGACATGGAAAGTTAAATCGATGAACAACTGGGGGCGTTTGAAATGTAGATCTATCGAAGAATTTTGATAAACAGCATGCGTGGGACGTATACGAAACCTCAAATCTTGATAGAAGGAAACATTGGACAGGGATTAGAACGTCAAGTGGATAGCAGTGGAAGATTAATCATTATTTTGAAAGTTCTGCAGGTCTAGTTCAATTCTATTAAGTTTATTAAAAAAAAAGTGCCTATTGAAACGAGATTTTCCGTTGAGGATAGTTGAAGATTCGCTTCCTTGTATTTCTATTTATATTTCCGTGGAAACGTAGTAACTTTTTTTATTTTTTTGTATATATTTCGGAACGCGACATATCCTCCAATCGATAATTTTAATATTTAAATGAAATGTCAGTCGCTATAAATGTATATGTTGCCATTCTACTTTAGCCCCGATGTCACTTACGTTATATCTTTCTTTCAATATTATATGCGTTTAAATATTCTCCTACATCCTCTTCTCTTCGAATGAAACACACATACACACGTATAGAGAGAGGTACACACGTGACTTCCAGTTCCATATCTTTGAAAGTATTGAATAATTCCGAGACACGAGACGGTTCAGACTCTAAAAATCGTTCTGTTTTATTCATAGGTAAGTCGATTTTTCTTGTAGCTGCCATAAACTCCAAAGATAAATTCAGTTTAATCGAGCATTTGAATTTTGCACCGCGACAAAACCGCCTCACTTTAAGATATTTCTAGAGACGGAAATTTCCGACCTTAATATCTTCAAAAGTGAGCTTTCCGAGAACCTAATTCATTAATCGATCTTTCGATTTATTCTTTTAATAAGACCCTGTTTGAACTGCACCAGATTTTGTCAAAAAGGTCTTTATGCTCTTTACCGAAAGTGGTGGATTGCATGTTTGCTTTAAAAGTTTGTACATCGATAAAGTATGGCTGTTATCTACCTTGAGGATTTTGAAACTTACTTGTGTTGAAAGTAGTAGAAAAAAAGACGGTTCCCAGCACGTACCATCCGATTGCTTCAGTGCCAAACATTACCAAGTTAACTACTAAATCGGAAACGTAGATTAACTAGGAATTTCGTGAATTTGTCACCAACTTTTGAAATGAAGCTATATATGGGTCCCAGCAATCGCACCGGACCGATCTACGTCCTTTTTTATGGCTTAGTAGCTTTCTCATAGATGCCTAAACCTCGGAAAGGTTTGAGGTTTACGCTGGTATTCCCCGGGACTACCGTCGCGCAGCTAAAAATCTATTAGATTATTTGTTAACAATGATAGAAAACGCGATCCCCTTATATCAGCTGATATTAATTGTAATATAACAATATATCAGGGCGTAATGTATCAGGGGGTTTCACAAATCGGTATATAATATCTAGGCAAATAGCCTTATCGTTTGCGTGAGATTTAACAATTACAACATCACCCGAAGTTTATCTCGTTGTACATCGCTCTTAAACTGCAATGTATATTAGTTATTACTTGATAGAATCGTTGCCCATCACTTTTCCCTTATCGTGAAATTACGTAATATATGTATGGTTACCATAAATGTATTATAGTATGTGCTTACAGTAAAGCTGTTATTTGTTAAAGTTTATGACGTTTCAACTATACGATTATCACAACCGAATTCCGCATTCTCTATCATATTTTCTGTTAACCAGTTCATATTTTAACGAAGAGTTGACGATGAAAATTAGATTTTATCGCTTTTCGACACCATTATTTTCAATAAATATCCGTTTCCGGACGAAACAACACGTGGTTCTTTCAACCATTTTGTCGACACCTTTCCCGGCCTGACAAAGAGATGGCGGTAGTTTCAAGTTCGAAAACGCTACGTCGTTTAATATTTGTTAATATTATTATTTCCTGTTTTCAAACAATAATAAATTTTCGCTCGGACCATGTACGTGTCGTTTAACGTAAAAATAAAATGAAAAAAAAAAAAAAAAAAAAAATATGCGAACGCGATAAACTTAATCAAAATGAATACAAAAAGTGTACATCCGACACCTACTTGATCTCGAACATGGAATAGTAAACAATTAAGTATGGACGGTGTCAATTTAAACACATTAAATATAATGAGGTTTAAGTAACGGCGGGTAGATAATGTACCAATATCGAGTCCACCGCCGAACACACAACGAAACAGCACACGCATCAATATACCCGATCATTGGCAGGAAGTGACATCATCTTTGACAGCTGTCGTCTGATGTGCGACCAGCCAACTTGATTAATAATATGAGGTAATTGGCGCCTTTAGTTCGAGTTTGGGTGTTGATATGTTATTTAT
The DNA here is from genome assembly GCF_026250575.1 of Diorhabda carinulata. Classification (NCBI taxonomy): domain Eukaryota; kingdom Metazoa; phylum Arthropoda; class Insecta; order Coleoptera; family Chrysomelidae; genus Diorhabda; species Diorhabda carinulata. Next base: position 388,499 of record NC_079465.1, read on the forward strand.
ACAGATTGTCGCTATTATTTCGTATCGGTATTAATATAAAAAGAATTTAGAATAAGTATTTACTAATAATATATATACTAATGTTTCATATAATGGATTTTCGTTTTTTATTTTTCAATTTTCTTCTCTTTTCCTTTCGTATTATAACGTCAACTTAAGAGACTCGGCTCGAAATAATATATTTATAATGCATTTTTCGCACCTGTTTAAAAAACGGGCGTCTGAACCATTTGTAAGTTTGATTGAATTTTAATACAATTTTTGGTTATATCCTCTTTGGGAGATTTAAAAGAAGAAACGGGATTATAACACGCCGGAAATGAGAAAACAATTTATATAGAATAAAATAGAAATTACCAAAGTTAATATCTATTGAAAATAATTAATATTTTTCTTATTAGAAACTAGAGAATTTCTTAATCAGTTTTAATTACAAACAGAGATTCGTAGAATCTGTTTAGTAAAGAATTATTGAAGATTGGTCTTGAAACAAGTACAAAAACGAATTGATACATCATCTCACAACTTATTATATATCATTAGAAACAAATTAGAGAGAATCTTTGCACAATTTGTGGTGAGTACACAATACAAATAAAAATAACATTGGACGACCGAAGAAATATTGAAATTTATGGAAGGAAAACGATGAAACAGAAAGTATTGCAAGAGAAAAGTAGATGACGGATAAATACAAGGAAATGGAAGAGCTAGAAAACAAATATTAACTTCGGTAGCTTCCGAGTATCTCGGTAGACTACACAGGCAATAAAAAAATAAAAAAACAAACGGGACCTGATGACATTCTATCGGAACTTGAAAAGTTTGATGTACACCGAAGTATTTTTTTGATATCCTACATTTTAGCTTAACCTCGGATTCGACAAAACTTTCTACAAGGATGTATCGTGTCTGAGAGATAATTATCCTGTTTATCATAATTATCACACAATTTTAAACGAAAAACTTTGGATTGGACCAAACCAATTTAAACTTGAAGAACGAAACGATTGAATATTTGAGGACAAGCTGTATAGATCAATATTGATGTAAGTAGTACTGTGTATTGTTGAATCTGAATGGGATTAAGAAAGGAAATGTGGTATTTAAAAAAAAGCACCATATCAACTTTAATTTAGAAGAATTAACTCTACTTAACATTTGATTAATCAATTTATCAAGAAATTCCATATCCAATAGAAAATTTGTTTTTCCTTTTTATTCCAGTTGTATTCGTCCCTTTAGAAGACGTATTGAAATAGAAGAAAAAAAAGGACATAAACGTCGGAATCCAAGATAAAATTTACAAGAGTTATTATATTGACATACTCCTGCCAAATAATCACCCGTAAAGAGGGTAAACAGCTTTTTAGCTTAATGAAAAACTAATTTATGCAAAATTCGAACAATTTTCGCGAATACAAACAAAAAACCTGTTAAAAAATCTGAGTTTGTGTATACACAAAGGCTCGAAAGCCATTTCGGTAGGGCAGGGTGTTCACCCTTGGAGAAAATATGATTGTGAATTTTCGCAACCCTTCAACAAGGGTGAGCTTCATTTGAATATCGGAGAAAATCTATAACTCTGTGTCCCATTCAGATATTAGATATTAGGAATATTCACAACGTTGGCTATTAGAAAGGCGGATATCCAAATTTTACGCGATATTATCTTCAAATAATTTTTAACATTATCCAGCTTGTTGCTCAACAAAAGCTACTAACTAATATTTCGAAAAACTTTGCAATCGCCTTGCAAAAACTCGATAAGCAAATCTGAATAATTCACCTACTTTTCGATTCACACGAACGTGTTCTGCGCGCTCTTTTTATGACCTATAATGATCTGCGTTATGGTATTGGTGGATTCAGGACTTTCCTAGCTGTATAGCTTTACATGTTTTCATAAATTTTCATAAATATTTATACAAAGAAGATAATTGGCAATGAAACTTTGGTAAGTAGTACAAAATAATACTGAGACTCAATTAGATCCGGTTTATTGGTTAACTATACAGAGGCATGATCAAAATATGTCGAAGAATATAAATATATATTGTCAAAAATTATTATTTGTATTGAATTTTGTGGGGTAATTGGATTGGTTCTTCATAAATATTAAGAAATTGATACGTTTGATAATGTGGCATAAGTTATTGGAAGTGTTAAGTGTTAATAAACTTCCGTTAAGACAAAAAATAGTAGTTGGTGATTCATATTATTTTTTTGTATTGAAATCTATCTAACAATTTATCAATTCAGCACGAAAAATGACAAATATGAACAAGGTTTTCAGTAATTTCAACTTACCAGGACTATTTTTTCACAAATCCCTCTATTGTTTCAAAATTTAACTCAAAACCGTTGTTTAATTTAGTAGTTTCAATGGAAAAACGTTTATTCTGAAATTTTCGAAAATAGTATTTGATTAAATTAAAGCGAATTAAATCTTTTTATGTTTTGGTTAACTTTTATAAGCTTTGAAAATGTGATTAGTTATTTTTTTGGATATCCGCCTGGGCGTATCGAAAGTCGAAATCTGCGGTCGTCTCTACTCTGCTCGATTGAAAGGAGTACAGATTAGCATACTTTGTGTTATGAACCAAACAGTCGATCACGGTATGAATTTATTCTATACAAGGTTAATAAAAAAATATACGAGTGCTTTAAGAAAAATCCTAGAACGTTAATATGAGATATTTGACAATAAAATCCTTTTCGCGACTATTCTAGCTCGAGTAGAACAGAGGATATTTATCAAAATCATCAAATGACTAAACCTAATCAAAATTAAATAAATCTCCTTCAAAAATTATTAAAAAACTGAGTTTTTTCAAAACGATTTTCACAAAACTAAGAATACTTCAAACATTCGCCTTGTATACAGATCAAAATAGTATCAATTTTGAGAAAAAAATTGAAAAATACTTGATTGTGAAGTTATTAGATGGAATTTTAGTAAATGCAATTCGATTTATAAAAATATATTTGGCAGAATAGAAAATTTCATCAACAGTCTTCGATATCTTGTTATTTATTTTATAGACACTCTGTATACGACCTAATTTTAGCCTTTTATAGCCCATCTTACGAAATTTTCTATTCAAACTCGACAAAAAGTTACATAAAATATAAAATCGCAGATAGGAATTTCTTCGGGAGGTTTTCAAGTTTTAAATTTGAAAATACTAAAAATTCACCTACAACCGTACAGAAAATGCATTTCTGTAGCTCTAAAGAACAAAGAATATGATTGTAAATTAGGGTATCGAATACTACTCGATAGCAATCGATAATAATCGATAATCACTCGTAATAATATATGTTGAACCGATTTCTATATAAAAAAACACGAATTATAACGTTGAAATAATCGAAATAAAATGTTTCGTTTCAATGAGGTATGTAGGTGAAAATCGAGCGGCGCCCATAAATTCCGTTTAGAGGTTCGCGAACACGAAATAACGAAAATTTCTTTTAATCATTTTTGTTCGAATCACATACCCAGTAATTAAGGTGACAATACACCGTGGTACTAAATACCATACTTCATATAGTCCGCCGTATATGGGGTTGTCATTTTGTAGCGAAATCGTCCAAATAAATGAATATTAATTCAATCTGTCCCTGCAGAAAAATTCACTAGATTCGTGCTTGATACACAATTAAAAAAAAAAAGCGCGTATATTCTTTTCCCCTGAACATCATCGTAATAATTCTCAATTACATCGTATAACGTGGCAAACCCTTTGGATAAATAAATAAAAAAAAGTGGCCGCAGAAAAATAAATTAATTTCGAAAACAGTGAGTGTCTTTGCTTGGAAGTCTACTATGGCGGTAGGTACGTGGTGAATTATGTCTATGATGAAAATTTAACTTTTATCTAATTTAAAAGTTAGTTTTTGATATAAATAAATCTGTCCGAGCTCGGCAAACGTTAACCCAAATTAAAATATATTCGCAGTTTAATCATCGCCCAAGTACAAATCCCTTTTTATCTATCTAAAAATAAGAGAAGACAATTTCCAAAAATTACACGAAAAAGTTTCGCGTTTCGAGGTTATGTACTAAATAATCGTGGCAACTAATTGGGCAATAAATAAATTCTTAAATTAGACTACGAGTGACATCTGTGGATGAGAAGACTCAATCTAATATGAATAAACCCATAATCATTTCTTAATATCCCTGTATTCGAAATTGAACCGATCAATTTTTTATATTTATAATTAATTCTTTAGATAGCTATAACTCAATATTTATTCTATAAAAAAATTCAAAATAATTTTTAAAATAATACTCAAAGTATCGCTTAAATTTGGCTCGTTTTTGAATAGCACTAGTTTTCGCGGGCTTTAATTGACGTCAATTGCCACGTCCGGTATTTGCTTACTTCAAGAATGACAGTTACTTTATAGGTTAGGTTAGGTAAGAACAAAAGTTAAATATAATTAATCCAGGACGTGTCTTTTGACCAATTATGAGGCCATTTTTAAATTCGAGTTTCACTCTTCAATAATAAATTTATGTTCGATCCTATCGGATCACTCAAAGCTGGCTTCCAAATGATCAAGTGGTGAATCAATCTACGTTTTTTTTTTCAAACTAAAGTTCCTTGTATGTTTTATTTTGTTTTGGCCGGTTTGTTATTGCATTTTATGTGTTTCAACCATCTCGATCACTGCGATATCTTTAATCTGACGATAGTTTCTTCGTTCAAGATTTAACAGCATCTATTGTTGATCTTCCGGGTCTAAATCCATACCCATATCGAGTTTGCTTGATAAGTTCTGGGATTTATGGGTCGCGATACCTAAAGAATCATGGGGAAATGAGAATTTTTAATGTTAGAGATGTTTTTTGATTCGTAAATATCAAAACTGTTAGAGAATAAATATTAATCTATTGTTAGATATTTGTATTATGTATACGGATAAATCTTTGACTAAAATTTGGACCGAATAAGGAAAACCGCGCATCGGACGTTTACCTCTAATAAATTAGGAGAAATATTCAAACAATTAGTGAAGCGCCGTCTGTATTATTAACTACAATTACACAGTAATTTCGAACAAATGATCTATACCGTATTAAAATTAACTTTGTTGGTATTCCCTAATAACTCAATTTGCAATTAAAGTAAAATTACAAAAGCTACATCCAAATCATACGGTCATTAAGAGAGGGCCAAAACGTTGTTAATTATAGGACCCGTGCGAAACGGGGGCCAGTTTCGAACTTTTAGATTTACGACATCAGTTTATTTAATTCGATATTTATTCGTACTAACTACTCCTCATTCGATTGTAGTCGAAAAACATTATATAATAACAAATTTAAAATAGTTATTATTTCATTAATTAATGAATATATAAATGTTGTTAAATGTCAAATATAATTGAACTTGACGTCCAAGTTGACCAACTTTTGACGCCGAACGTCAAAAATATAACCTCACTTTTCTAGTGTAGTTTGATGACATCTCTGAGTGAAAAGCTTGCTTAGAATTGATATATATTTCGTATTTCTGAACAAAAAAAAAAACGTTTAAACAACATAAAATTTATAAAAAAACGACCCAAATCGTATTTGCAGTTATATACTAGATTCAATTCAATCAATATATTCAAAAATTCGATTCAATAGAAGAATTTATAAAAAAATTATTCATATTTTCAAATACGCCCTCTAATGGGGGACTCGGAATTCGGAAAATAAGTTTCACGTGTCTTTCCACGCCACATTTGTGATAATATTTTTTCCCTAAAGCTGTAATATAATCCGTTCCTGAGATACGGCCGACTCCTATTCTTAGTTACCCACCCTGTACATTTTATCAGTACTACCAACAATAACAAGACGTCATATAAAAAAATCGAACCTTTGAATTGACGTATAGGTTAATATATGTCATGTCATACTGACGTTTGATAAGAAATAATCTAATAATGCTACTTAAAACAACTAATTAAATATTTTTTTGTCAATTAACACATGTTAATTCGTAGACGCAATAATTTTATAGCACTTGTAAATAAATATATAATATAACCTACTCTATAACTATAACTGACATTTTGACGTTTTATTATCAGTATATTTTCGGTTTACTGGTATATCTGATATTTATTGATTATACAATTTTTTGTTTAATTTTACCGTTTAAGTTATTCACGAATCGTTAGTATTTTTATACAATAATATTAATAAATTGACGTAAATATCTAAATATAACCTAAAAATCTTGTCATTCGGTCTGAAACAAATCACGGCTTACTTAATTTGACTATTATTATTATATTTGACATCTGACAGCAAAAAATTTGTTTCAACAAGAAGCATAACCTAAAAAATGATCTATTTATTATAAGTAATTGGAATTGAGGCACAATCAAACGTGCTATGAAACGTCTAATTAAAAGTGACAATTAGATTATTAGATTCGATTAATTAGAAAGTAATTGAGATTTTATTTGTTGTTGTAGGTAAGTTTTGAGTAATATTATCGAAGAAAAATGACCTAAATTAGATTTTTTATAATTTGCAGGACCGTTTTAAGATAAATATATTTAAATAATAAGTAAAATGAGTGAGAGGAAAGATTCCGAATCCGAAAAAGGACGATTCGGTTGGACGGTGATCGATTCTTGCGGTATACCGCACATTTTTCGACCGGACGGTATATATTGTGCTTTACGTACCCTGGAATACGGGAAATTTACTAAAATGCCTTATTTCGTTAAAAAAGAATTATTATCCTGCACGAACATCGAATATTTCCATGCAACGGAAATTGAATTGAAACTATTAAACACAATAAATTTCAATCACTGCGATTCTCAATACGGTATAAAACAATTCGATTACACGGATTTATTGATGAATATTACAGACGCCGAACCAACGTGCAAATTTCTTCGAATCTGTTGCAGCAAATTAAAAAAAAGTTCGGAAATCGATATATCGAATTATTGCGGTTTTCTAAGAATGAACAAGGTATCTTTTTTACCTTACAGTGTACAGGATAATAAAAAATGCGTACCCATGTTTTATTTCGAAGGCGAGATGGAATACCTGCAAAAATATGCAGTAAAAATGGAAGGTTGGAATTTGTCTTATCTCAAATTTTGCTGCAAGATCCAAGGAGTAAACAACATCCTTTTGACAGGTTAGTTTCGTTACAATTATAATTATAATTGAATACGCGATAAACAAAGTTTATTCTAAGGGATCTAATCAAAACTTTAGGGGTTAAACGTATACGAGGGTGGTCCCAGAAGTAGATACCGGGTCCAACAATAAAAAACACGAAAATTTTGTGTTTTCTCATACTTTTTACAATAAGAATCGTCGAACTTTACAAAATAACCATTAACTCTGACCTCCGAGTCATTTTTTCAAGTCTAGGAACAGAAAATAATCCGAGGAGGCTAAATCTAGTTTATAGTGTGTTTGATGTAGCAATTCAAACTTTTATTCATTAATTTTGGCGATTGCAATAAAGAATTTGTGATCCGGTGTATTATTTCTCAACCAAATGTGGCCGTTTTCGGTCGGTTTCCTCAAATTTGGAACATACGCTCCATAGATAGATACTCTCTAATCTCTAGGTGAGATCAGGTACTTCTGGTATCAATGGTTAATCAACGGTTCCTGCAGGATGTTTTTGTCGTTTTGTCCACAATTAGTGGCTGATACGGCTGTTTTTGATTTTCCTATTTTACAAAATCGGTCTTACGTATCAGATTTAACACCGTGCAATTTGTGGATCTAATCGAGAAATATTTCAAAGTTGTTTCTGACGTAGACGAGGAAATCATGGAGCAGATGTGTCGGCGATTTCAAAATTTCGATTTTTAACCACTCCTCGTCTCTTATAAAACGTAAAAAGATCAAAAAATTAACCTGGAAGCGTAGAATGATGGTCCATATAAGTCTCAAGGTTAATTTGGGATTTCCATCGAGGATTTCTTCGGTCCGGATGTTGACCGACTTTACGTTTTTTACAACGAAGAAAATAAAGGGCCGTAACTATGTTATGTAACGGATTTAACCGATAGAAATGATCGATTTTCGAATTAAACAAACTTGGTGGAAAAGACAAACGCCCAAGAAGCAGATCACCAACTATAAGGGTAGACTGCATCATGCCGAAGAGATTTTATAGGATAGGACAACAAGAAAATCTATTTTTTACGGTTCTTCCAGTTCGAAATCCGCGCTGGTTTTTTTTTTCCTACGGGATTTTTCCATATCGTTTCATATTTCGACTTATTTTGTAGACTGTGTCCAAAGTACCGAGGAGTACAATCGTCTTTTTCACCTTTTTTTCCATAAACTTCATAATGAATTTGCGGATTAGAAAAATTGTTTTTCCGTACTCTAATACGTTGTCGTTTTCCAGGAGATTCCTATTACGTAGTACCCCTGGACGATCTCAAGAAATGCTTTCCGGAAAACACGAAGTTCGAGGAATTTTGGCCGCACAAAGCGTCTCCGAGTAATATAAGACAATACGAAACCGATTCGTTGAACTCCCTATTTTTCTTTTTCAAAGAAAAACCAACGAAACGTACGATGGAAGACGTTCCGAAAGAGTTGGCGATCGCGCCAAAGCAAAACAACTACAGAAGGAACGTCCATTACATCGGTCCTCGTTACAAACATTCCTTTTATTATTTCCAACAAATAAATTTGTACGATCGAATGATCAATTCGATCAGTATGAAACCTAACGACGTGTTCGATAGGTGGGTGACGTTGGAGGATTTGAGCCGAATTTATTTTTACAATTCATCTATAGCGTTGTGCGAACAAGTCGTTCGTTCTTTGAAGATAGAAATTCGCAAAGCGAACGTCCTTTTGAATAATATTTTACATAACGCCGGTTCCTACGATATTAACAATAATATGCATTTAGTACCGTTGGAAAAAATATTGAAATACTGGCCGCAGATCGATTACATGTTGAAGAATGTCCCGACGAATAAAACCATCTAGAAACTCGATTAAAAAATAGTTTAAGATCCATTATCGTAATTAGCTTTTCGTGTTTTCTCGATTAATAATAAAATTTGATCGATTTTTATATCAATTCCTAGCTTTTACTCACCCTATAGTTTGCGAAAAGAAAATCATTTCACAAATTCACAACCGTTTTGGTCCTTCGAGCCGGAGCAACAATTGGAAACGCGTTACCAAAACACGAAATGATGGTACGTTCGCAAAATGATTTTATTTTCGAAGATATTTCCAAAATGTAACGGAAAACAGTAAAAACCTCAAAGTAAAGGCCGCTAAATCTATTGTTCGCGTGACTAATTTATCTGAATCGTTACAAATCGTTCAAAACAGGTCCGAATAACCCTGATTTAATCACTTTTCTATACGAAACTTTCTTGCATTTTGTAGCCTTCTTCACAATATTTGAATAAACTTTCATCCTTACGTTTAATTGATAAACTTCCTCGTCGATAAACAAGCGACTATTTATACAAAAAGTATTTCTCGATAAATCGATTCTAGAAAGTAAACAAGCAAATAAAAAGTGTAAGACATGTAAACAATCTTTCTGATAACCGCCGCATCCGCCAAACTTTACACTCTTCTATTATAACCGAACAGGACCGATTTCACGGTCGTTGACGAGTTCGTAACGTAATTGGAACAACAAAAGAAAAAAAAAAGGTTAAAAAAGTTTGGAAAGCAAAAGAAGAAGCGGGGAAAATGATTTTGGAGGACCTTTTTTACAAGAAGATAAACAATTTCTAATTGGTCGTAGACAAAAAGGTAAAATGGGGAGCGTTTATAAAATTTTTGTAAGGCCGAGGTGAAAAAATTACGAAAATAGAGCAGCTCCTAATCACCGTTGTGCTTAACAAAGATCTCGAAGAAAAAAATTGAAATTTTCGTAGAGTTTGGGGAGTTTGATTAATTAATTATTAATAATGAACCACTCCGTATATTGTTATTCGTCGGGTTTTAACCGCTTAAAGGATTCTTTATGGTTGTCGCATTTCAATCAAACTTCATCCCGATTCATGACCGGCTTAAAAAATCCTTCGCATATTTTAAAGTGAAATGCGTCGATACCCTGTGTATCAATTACATGGTCCTTTAAGCAGACGCTGCCTCGTATACATAAAAATTCACCCTCGTTTCGCTTTATAAGAAAAAGTTTAAAAACGATTAGTGATCTACTTATATCTCGGTCGTTAATCGAAATATCTTAGATGAAAATTGATATTGGAATTTTTAATAGTTGAAAAGAGGGTTAAAAACACGAGAGAGAACTTTCATCAGTTATAATTTGATCTGTAAGCAATTTGAATTTAAATGTCTTATCAAAGGAGATTTTTTTATCCCGAAGGAAAAACGTTGATTGTCTTTGGAAAGGAAATGACGGTGATATTATGGATATGAAGACTTTTTCGGTATACCTCGTATACTACCCGATAGCATGTTTTGTGGTATTGCTATCGATTGATTCGACAACAACCCACACCCAAGACCCAATAAGTCTTTATGCCAAACACGGTGTAATGACGTTTGTGGAACGGCTAATACCAAAGAACGACGAGGAATGGACAAACGTTGGTTTTCTTCAACACTTTGGGCTACAGCAGCGATATTCTCAGTTGTTGTTGAGCGACGCGCACGGGTTTTATTCTTCACATCACTAACTTGTCCCAACAGCTCAAATTTTTCCACCAATTTCTGTATTGCGGTCCGAGAAAGTGCTTCACGTCGACCCCAAAATGTTTTAGTTTTACGAACCGTCTCTGCCAAACTTTCACCATTTTTATATTAATAATTTTAATAATTTCAATGCGTTGTTGAACGCATTCTCATTAATGGCGTAGTTTCTACATGTCAAATGTCAAAAAAATTACAACTTCAAAAGTGACATTTACCGAAATAGCATCTGTAAGCAATTTGAATTTAAATGTCTTATCAAAGGAGATTTTTTTATCCCGAAGGAAAAACGTTGATTGTCTTTGGAAAGGAAAATATTAATTTTTTGACATTGACGTTCAATTCAACCCTATAAATGACGGTGATATTATGGATATGAAGACTTTTTCGGTATACCTCGTATACTACCCGATAGCATGTTTTGTGGTATTGCTATCGATTGATTCGACAACAACCCACGCACACACACACACTCACACACTCACACACGTTACTGTCTCTGTTTTATCAGATGTTTAGTCTCGATAATTGTCAGAAATATCGTCAAACATTAAACGAAGTCTTTGACGGATAGCAATATTGCATGACTTCGGAAGAGATGAACTTAAGGAAAGATTTTCTATACCTAACTTGGACAGCGTACGCCAATCTCGACCTAATCGCTCATCACGCACGATACTAATTAGGAAAAATCATTAATTATCCTATAAATGTAGGATAATTATCCTTTAGGTGAGTTATAACTAGGGTATTAATTTCTATGAATTTATAGGTTTCCAACTTTACGATGTTGAATCGATTTTCGCATTATAATAATAGTTAATTATAAAATGAGACATAAAAAAATTAGAATTCTAATTTATATTACTTCATATTAATGGTTGAATTTCGATGATTATTTTTTGACATTGACATCTGTCATTTATCCAACTCTCTCGGCGTGATTTAATCTATGGTCTTCAAGATGGTGTAAGTACTTATATAAATACTGATTCGATTGATTCAACTGAGCGCAATCGAATACGACGAAACCACTGATGTGACTAGAAAACCAAAACAAAATCATTATCGATATTTGCCGCGACGTGAAAAAGGAAAAATATAAGAAGTACATCTATGGATATCCCCTATGGAGAATTCAATCTGTGCGAGGCGGTGGGGCGGTAAAGGGAAACGTAAGGAAATGAAGCAACAAACTTACAAATGGCCCGGAACGGCATTAAGCAGCAGCCGATCGTAGAGTGCCCCGGAATGTTCAACCGCGATCTGTTTTTGGTTTACCGACCGAATCAAGACGCTTCTGAATTGGCATGTTAATAATGGAAACCGTCAAGTACGCGGCATGATGAACTTTAAGAGCGAGACGGATATAGAAAAGAAAATGGTTTTCCAATGGGAATATTATATGGTGTACATTGATTTTTTCATTTATTTCAACGTCGAAAACTATTATTTTAATACTACGCCGACGCTTTTATTAGTTTATACAGTTTCTAAAGTCATTTTATCTATTCCTTTTGTTTACACTCCAAAAAGTTGTGGCTTGGTATTTCAACTGTTATTTTTAGGTTAATAAGAATCTGGAAGCAACTGAGAATTACAAAAAATTTACTGAAGGTTAGTTATTACTTAAGGAATAAGTAATATCAGACGCATGGGATTGTTGTTTCGATCGAATTTTCGTTTGATAAAGAAAGACACTCCATTTTAAGATGTCGTATCCCCCACTTGATTTCTAATAAGACTCTCCGAAATAAATATCCACTTCTTTGCTTAATTATTCACCGAAGTTAATTACTTTTTTTCTTGTAGTGACGTTTGGTTGGCACGCTCGAGTTACCTTTTTTTTTCTTCTTCTTAATTTACAGATACTTCAATTAAAGAAACGTCTTCATAAATTGGCCCTTAACACTTTTATTATTTATTCCTGTCTTTTCCGTTTTTGCTGTTGTTTTATTTTATTTTTTCCGCGCTCAAACGTCGAATCAATATTCATTAGAGCAGGGGTGGTTAGTCCAAGATTGAGCAATTTAAACATTAGCAATTAGTATAACTAATGGCTTTTTCATTTAACCACACCTTTACGAACTGTTTACATCATCGTTTATTTTCAACGGAATTACATCCCCGATGACCGTGCAATACGTGTTCGTACGCGTTCATGACATTCGAAACTCACATACAAAAGAAATATTTTCATTTCGAAGATTTATTCATAATCAAAATGACAATTTCTCATTCGTGATTCAAACGTCATGTCAAAAGTCAATATATTCTCAATAACAACAAGAAATAAACAATATGGCAGCTCAAATCTAATGCTATTCAATCTTATCCCAGGCCACATACAAATAGAATCAAAATTGCAAAAAGGTTTAATAAAATCATCGAGAAGTTGTTTGATTGATCGACACGCCATATGTCGGCCTTACTAAAATGTTTAAACTACCTATAAAATTTTCGAATTTTTTATAATTTTTCTTTTTACAAATATTTATAAAGGAATTGAGAAAAAGTTGTTTATAAACGATATAAAACGAGTTGTGGACTTCTAGGAAATAGTAGGACGTCGGAATTTCCGGAATTTTGCATAAAAAATTCATGTCCGTTATAAACAAGGTGCGTATTGAGTCCCATATTAACCCACGCAGTAGAAACGAGTACGAACAACTTTTCCAAAGATGAAAAACTCTTAGATCAATAACACTTTGCGACAGAAAACGCATTTGGCACATTAAAAATCAGGAAAACACATTGGAGGATGTTCAGCTGGAGGAAAGTACGAAGAAATGCTGTAAATTACGAACTATTTCAAAATGAGTCTCACATTGAGACGAATTTAAAAAGAAAAATCCGAATTTTTTGATTGTCGTTTACAAATTTAGTTTCAGATCCTTGAGCTATTATCCTTTTGCCTATTTTTATCATGAAAAAGAGTTTTCTTTTGATTAAAATATGCTGTAATAGATTGTAATTGGTGTAATGAATATCTATTGGATATATATTTTGTAATTTCAAACTGTATTGCACGTATTTACCTACGTTTTATCTGTTATTTCTTTGTTGTGTCGCACTCTAATAATAAAAACTCTTCCCCCTAATCCGACAACTGGAGTTTTTGTGGGGTGAAAGCGATTTGAAGAATACTGCGAGGCTGCCTAATCGATTCCCGTTTCCTTTTGTGGCTGATCTGTTACAGATGTCGATTTTATGATAGCTGGAAAAAGCACGGGAAAATCCATTCTTGTATCCCCTTAATGTTACTGTCAATATCGTTCAAAGATGCATTTCGACATTCCGAAAGAATACACGTCATCAACCTTAATATTCACGGAACACGAGGAAAATTTAGCGAATCAATTTAACGTCGCGTATACGCGGTAAAAATGCGTGTTATTCGGTTTTATAAGCCGGAGTCCTGTCAATGCGGTATTTCAATATATCTAAATGAAAATAAAGAATGCCGGCCAACGGTCACCGCAATAAAATACACCGAGATAACTCTTGCATATTTACATTCCTTCAATTCGTCCGATTTACAAATTTTCCGGCTCTCCGGCCATCTACGGATCAAATAAACTCCCGGATTAAAAGTACGGATCGAAAATTTCTTATGAAAAAGACAAAGAAACCGCAAAGTTTTCGGCCACATTTCAGTTTAATACGGTCAAGACCCGCACTGTTAGTTTTACAAAAACTGCAGTTTAAGATATTGAGACAGAAATTTGTAAGAAAGTTGATAAGTCAAAAAACACCTCCATTTCATCCTGATTTTTTCCATTTTTCGTTATTTTCGACTACAGTTATTTGAGGTTATTAATTTTTATTTCATTTAAGAAGATTTCAGAAGATCACTCAGCTTAATATACATGTTTTAAGGAACCTCCTTTTGTAAGTAGTTTCTGTCTATATATATATATATATTATTTCCTATTACGGAATTGGACAATGACACATTCTCCAGAAACGTTATTGACATAAATTATTGTTACATACATAACAGGAGATCTAGATTGAGATCAACCGTCCAGTAAAGCCATATCGTGTTGTGCTATTGTACAATTACCAATTACATTCCCAATTGCGCGAATTGATTTATAACTAATGCCTTTATACCAGTATTGATATGTGCCGATGTGAATATGGCTATTTATGCGTTCGGTCAGATACTTATGACGGTGATTTATGTCATACAAATGATATTATTGAAATTAACGACGATTATTACGAATATTCCTATTTCCCGATCAAGTATCAAACATTATTCGATGGATTGGGTTTTAATATTTGAATATCTCCAACACGAATAATAATGACGATATAAGTTTTTTAATTGCCTTCATTTCTTCTTGCAGCGCCTCAATATCTTGCTTACGTCACCGGCGCCTATCGCTCGACAATCTACATTAACGTCCCCACCACGTTGTTTGGTTTTATCGCATATAAACTGTAGTTATATTAATAATTGAATAGAGTTTATTTCAATTTGATTTTGTTTATTGTTTATTTCTAATATGACCATTAAGATACCACAAGATTTCTATTGTACTGGTGCGTCCTATTTTTTACATTTTTTACAGGATCGTACAATGAACTTGGCTAATAAAAAGGTTTTTTTCTAACTAAAATATCCCATAATTGAATTTTGAGTTTACTTTTATTATTTATCCTACTGTACGACATCTTGTCTTCTCATCTAACCTAACCTTACTTAACCTAACCTAACCTAACTTTATCTTAGTGTTGATCATGTTTTCTTTGGAAACTTCTGTTCCCATTGGCTAACTTTCGACTCTACGTGAAATGTATTAAATATTTTTTTTTTTTTTTTTTTGTTTTCTTTAGTCAGAGTTTTATTTCGTGGCAATCCATGAACTGTTTGTTCCAATAATAGGTGTTATTTTGATATTCAAAGAAAAATGCCATTTTTTGAGATAAATGGAACACAACATCAGCCAAATGGCCGCCACGACTGCGCTTACAGGACCATATCCTTTTCATGAAATTTTCCGTAACCAAATTGCAAAACGGCTGCCCTATGTCCTCGATAGCCTCACGAATTCCATCTTTGAGGTCTTGAATCGACGCTGGACTGTTGGCGTAGACCTTATCTTTCTTTGTTGGCCCCCAAAGGAAAAAGTCGCAAGGTGTTAAATCCCAATATCTCGGTGGCCAATTGTGATCATGGTTTCGTTGCTTGTTTGGCACGTAGCGCGGTCTAGTTGAAAGTAAACGTTGTCCAAATCAATACCATCCAATTCCGGCCATAAAAAATCATTAATCGTCTCTCGATAGCGCAATCCATTCACCGTAACTGTCGTTCCAGCCTCATTTTCGAAAAAGTAAGGTCCAATGACACCGCCAGACCATAAACCGCACCAAACAGTCACGCGTTGAGGATGGAGAGGATAACTCTTGGGTTTTCCGAGCCCCACATTCGACAATTTTGTTTATTGACTTAACCACCAAGGTGGAAAGGGGCCTCATCAGTTAAGATGATTTTTCGATGAAATTCCGGATCATTTTCAAGACACGACGTTGTTGATGATCGGCCGGCTTGAGTTCTTGTGTCAACTGAACTTTATAGGCCTTAAGACCCAAATCTTTATGCAAAATACGGTGTAATGACGTTTGTGGAATGGTTAATTGTAAAGAACGACGAGGAATGGACAAACGTAGGTTATTCTCAGTTGTTGTTGAGCGACGCGCGCGGGTTTTATTCTTCACATCACTAACTTGTCCCAACAGCTCAAATTTTTCCACAAATTTCTGTATTGCGGTCCGAGAAAGTGCTTCACGTCGACCCCAAAATGTTTTAGTTTTACGAACAGTCTCTGCCAAACTTTCACCATTTTTATAACGAATTTTAATAATTTCAATGCGTTGTTGAACGCATTTCCATTAATGGCGTAGTTTCTACATGTCAAATGTCAAAGAAATGACAACTTCAAAAGTGACATTTATCGAAATAGCGGGCTGTTCAAAATAACACATAACACTACACGTATTGTTGATTTTAAATACGTCTACATATAGTTATAAGCAACAATAAATATTTAAAACGTTTCAATTTAATCTAGCGAAGCCCCAATTTATGTGTGACCTCTTTATTTGACCCAAATTTCTGATTTTTTGAATAGTACGTTATTTCTTCAAATCGAGCGTTAAATCGATCAATAATTCGTCGTAATAAATCGATTATCTATTGATCTTTCAAATGCAGCAGCGGATCTAACGAAACTGCATCGAATCGCATTGAAATGAAGTTTGGAATGAACGAATTCTGTACTAATTGATTTTTCAAACCCCAAATTCTCGTTTAAATAATTATTTCGTAACGCAATAATCTTTTCGATTGTATCGATGCATTGAATATTTTTTCGTTTCGATTAGTTACCATAAACAGCAATCTATTAACATTGTATGTATACCATGTTATATGCAAATTGTCGTATTTCGATTTCGATCTAATAAAATCGATCTATTGTTCTCGAGAAGTAATAAATAAATTAATATTTTATATTAAATACAGTTCGTGTATATCTTTTTTTTGTATATACAATAGGTACTTCATTTGAATATCATCGAATATCTTTTCATAAAATTATTTCAATAATAAATAACTGACGTGTACGATATTTATTATGGGTAGTACATTTTACCGATGTATTGTTGCTTCTGAACGATGTATAAACAATGTCGAGAATTATGGACGTCGAAACGACGATTTTATCTTATTACTTGTCTATTTAATATTATTTTTTCACCACAATTTTCCAAAGGAAACGATACACTAGCTGTTGGATTTATCAAACCGAAATATGTTTACACAGTTCGGAAAGTGTGTCAATACCAAAAAAAACATAAAAAAAAGTATGATTTTGAATCATTAAGATCAAAATAAACGATGGGAATCCAGTATTTCGGCTCTAAAGCTAGTTAGGGTCCGAAAAACGTTCAATAACAGTTTGTTGGGATACAAAATGAATATTTTCTCTATACTAGTGAAATAATGGATGTCAAAAAACTGTTTTAACACCCACCCTATTCGCCAGACTTCGAACGTATTCAAGATTTCAAGTTTAAGAAATGATATAACGTGGTTTTTAACATTAAAGCGAATTCTTTGATGCAAAAGGTTTCTAATTGATATTAATATATCAAAAACTGTTTCACATAACGAAGGTTTTATCAAAATTATACAAAATCGAATAAACGCAAAATGGTTTTAATCCTCGGATGCAGAGAAACGTACAACTGTCCTTTATCGATTTCTACGAGGCTTTCGATAACGTAAAACACGATATTCTGGCGTTAATGCAAAAATAAAAGTGGGGCAAAATCCCCAATGACAGTTATTAGTAAACGAAATATCTGACAATAGATTAAAGTAAAGATTTACAAGAAACGACCCACAAACTTCAAAACAGATTTATTTTTGCAGTATCGAAATGGAAAATACAAAACCCATTTTTCGAATCCAAAAAAATTACACTGGACATACATTTTAACTGAAACAAACTATTAAGCAATATTGTAAATGTTTACGATCCTACCAACAATCAAATAAGTACTAATACAAATATTGGACGATGTTATTTCTTTAAACTAATTAAATGTTGAACAATTCAAGTACAAATAGTAATTAAATCAAATTAATAATACTCGCAGTTGTAATTTTAATATTACTTTTACGAAATAAAAGTTTTTTTAGTGTACGGACGTAGAAAAATTGTCGTATAGAATTCGTGAGTAAAGTAACTTTTTTTTCACTCGTAGAAATTGGAGTCGTACGTGAAAAAAAATATTATTTTACTCATTTGTTGTATAAATAACTATTATGATCATTATTTAATTCGATTAGATAACATCTTGTTATGGAAAAATATTTTGTGGGGTTTTCATATTTTTTAAGATTATTTACGATGATATATTGTCCCCTTTTCGAAAAATAAAACGAGGAAACTTCGATTTCCATTTAAATATAATTGGGTATCATTAATTTTGATGAACGCTCGAAAAAATCGGAAAATTTCCGAAAATCTTGATGAAAAACTGAAAACGAATGACTTAAAACAAATCACACGGATAAATATTGCTAATAATTATAAAATTATGATAATTTTCGCCGGTAAAGTATGAGAAATATTTCGAAAGACGATTCGCGATCGCGACCGGAAATCAAAACAATAAGAAATAAAAAATAAGGAAAAATCCCGTCCACTCGAGAAGATAAAAAATATACAATCTAAAACGGCGATAGTGACAGATTGTTGGATATAAAATAGGGGATAAAAGGGCATTCTTTCTTTATTTTTTATTCGACCACTTGACTACTAGATTTAGAGGGGTTACTTGAGGTTTTCCGGATAGACCGACGTAAGGGCCCGACCCTTCGACTTAAAATTGTTGCTCTGGCCAAGATATACGACCATCTTCGATGATATTATACCATTTCATTTTTACATATACAGTTCCGTACGCTTTTATTCTAATTAATCAAAGTTTCGAATCAATTATTTTAATTCAAAACAAAACGATATCTATCGGTAAATAGCGAAAGTATTTAATTGTCGGTTAGTTGAAAATTAGAAATACTTTGATAAAATTAATAGAAAGGATTAAAATCGTCTGAGAACATAACCTGAAATGCTTCGTAAGCCGTCAGCTGTCAAATAATAACATTCTAAAACAAACTCTTACCGTAAAGTCAACGCATTTAGCATGCCATTATCTATAATAACATAGCAAAATCACGCGAGCGGGCACCAACTTTGCAAATTGCTAAATTGACAATATTTGTTAGTACGGCAGAATCTGCTATAGGCATTGTTTAGTATTGCCGCTTCTAGTGCAATTTTGATCTGGCGAATACACCGAACAATGACGTAAATCAATCGAAATCGCGAACAACATAATAAAATTCTAAAAATTGTATAGTAAATCTCCATCAAAGAGTAGACAGTTGTAAAATTGAACGGGGATTCGAACCCACGACCGGCGAATCCGAAGATCGACGCCTTAGTCCGCCCGACGACTAACCAAAGACAATTAAAATGGTGGGATACACTAACAGTAATAAGTCACAGACAAACTCACGCACAGGAGAAGTTGTGAGACGCAAACAATGATGAAACAGACAAATATTAAGTCGACGTTGGACACACTTCTTGAACGCCACGTGTTTTATATTAAAAATCAAAGTTGCAGTTGATTTTAGAAGATTTAATTTATCTTACGTCAGTTTTTATATCTATAAGTAAATTTCCGGCTTTCGTTTGATTTTCGGCCAACTTTTGAAGGTGAAAATGTTGTCGCGAGCTTTGGACGCATCGTGTGGGAGCGGCTTTACTCCAAATTACAGACGAAGGGAATTAAAAACTGAAAGTATTTTATTTTAAAAACTATTGAAAGCATGATATATCACGAATGGTGAGTTGTACGAACGATTTTTCTAAATAATTGTATGATCTACAAGTTTTTCGCGATAAAATTTAACGTTTTAAACAAAACCTCGATTTTGTTTGGATAAAATTGAGTGTGGTAGATGTAAGATTTGTGATGCTTAAAACGATTTCAGATAAAACTGATATTAAATTATTGATAATAACAGATGATAACTAGTGTAAGCGGCTGTACTAATTCTGGATACTTTACCTTGCTGCATAATCTTAATACAGTTTCACAAGTTTGATAATTAGTGTTCTTAAGCCAAAGTTAGACAAACATACAAATTTATTGTGTCTTTTATTTTAACATCTGTCTACATTAACACCGGGTTTTTCCTTGTTTGTCTAGAAAATATCTGATTCAAACTCGTTGCAAAAAAGTTATTGAAACTTATTTCAATAAAATAGCAACAATAAATGGGTCGGTCGAGATACAGAAAAATTGATAATTTTCTGATGCGCCTTCGCCAATTCCAACACAGCTTTTTGCTTCTGATTTATGATGATGATGATGAAAATTTTATACATTTCGTACGTATTAAAAAATAAATATTATAAACGTGTATTTCTTTTGAAATAACGTTTTATATAATCTTCATTAATTATACACATATCAAGTATAAATCTTCTCGGTAAGCAGAATATTGTTGACTTTCGTTAAAGTTTAAGGTTGGAAAGGAGAAATTGTAGATTAACTCCCAAGTAAAAGGGGTTATAAGCCGTGGATGTAGTGGAACCAAATTGCTGGTTACACAAACAGCGAGCGTCTTGTAAAAATTTCTCGATGATATTAAATCAGGTATGCAAACAGATTACCTATTCGAAATTATCTCCAAACTTTGTCAGACATGCCTAACAATAGATATTAGGGGAACTTTTAGGAGGCCCCGTTAAAGAGATAAAGGATATTTAGGAGCGAATCTCCAAACAGAGAGAATTTTAATAATTAAACGTTTAAATAATCAAAATCTCGTTGTTATTTTAATGAAAGGTTTTTTTTTAATTCGTTAATTGATTGATATTACACGGCGGGTTTCCAGCTCTTCTACACATTCTCCTTTCGGTACGTTTCGTAGCACCGGGACATTCTTCCGAACAACTCCAGAACTCGATGCACAACAAAACCGCGTCAATCGAATAAACGAAACCGGCGAAAATGGCGAAAGTTCCGGCAATCATTAGAAAAATTTCGTTGAATGATATACACATCAAACCGGTCGCGACCAGCATACAAGATATGGGAAACCACGTCACCATAATCCATTTTAGTAAATTCGTATGCCAAAAATTTATAGTATACATAATTAGAACGAAAGTACTTAGGATAATACCGATCGACGCCGTAATGAATGCTATTAAAGTACTGTCGTAATTTATCCAATTGGAAGTGAATCCGCCATATCGATCGAAATTTAGAAAAATAATACAGAATAAACAAAATATTATCTGCAAGATTTTCAGCACTCCGGGAAACTTGCGTAAGTAACCAGATTTTAAACGCTTCACCATAATTTATGAAATTGATTTGACATTTCAACTGTCAATTTATATATATTTTTTGACATAACGATCGATATACATTGCTTTTTACGATAGAACAATAGATGGAGCTATGTCAAATCACTGACGTTGACAGGACTCGGTTACATCTGGAGATATAGAATGAATACTTGAATGAGTTTTTTTAATTTAATTTAATTCTGTTGGAATTTTTGGATTTATTTCCCTTGATAGATCATTAATCCAAACGAGATTCCAGATAATATAAATTCATTTATTAACTCTATCGATTCGTGCTTTCCTACAACATTTCCTGGTGAGTTTTCCCTGATTTCATCAAATTAGAGACTAAATCACCGACATAACAAAAACTAGAATCCAATTTTTACAATTACCATATTACACCATAGAATTTATATAAAGAATAGGTAAAAACAGATAAAACCATATTGGTACAGTGAACCAAGCAAATCACTTAAAGATCTTCACGGATTAGTTTGAAATTTTGACAGAAGCTCAAAAATGATGCGAATAACAAACCTGATTTGGTGCCAATGTAGGCTTCGATCCCAAGGGGTGGAAATTTAAAAATAATATCGGGAATCGATAGAGAATTGAATTTTATGAAGAAAATATGAAATGAAGTTTTTTATTTAATTCAATAATTTCTGAGTTATTGGCGATTGAAAATTGAAAATGAAAATACGTTTTGCAGCATTTTTTTCTCGAAAAACTCGAAAATTACGAATTTTCTGGAAAAAATTATTCTTTTCAAAATTAAAACTTATAGAAAAACAAAGATATTAGTCAGTTTAAATTGAATTTTTTCAATAATATTCAGCAAGTTATGAGTCACTGAAAATGTATTTTTTATTTTTCGTAAATTTATGCAGAGTTTTGAGCTCAAATAACGGAAAAACTATCAATTTTTCGTAAAAAATTGTTATGAATATTTTTAAAGTAATTTTTTAGACCTTTAAAATGAGTTTTTACAAAACCGTCTAGCATGAAAATTAAGCGAGTTATGATGAAAATTAGAAAAAAACACGTTTTTCAACATTTTTCCACGAAAAACTCGAAAATTACGCATTTTCTGGAAAAAATTATTCTTTTCAAAATTAAAGCTTATAGAAAAACAAAGATATTAGTCAGTTTAAATTAATTTTTTTCCATAATATTCAGCAAGTTATGAGTCACTGAAAGCAAATTTTTTCTTTTTCTCAAATTTCTGCAGAGTTTTGAGCTCAAATAACGGAAAAACTATCAATTTTTCGTAAAAAATTGTAATAAACATTCTTTGAGTCCTTTTTCAAACCTTTAAAATGAGGTTTCATGAAATCGTCTAGCATGAAAATTAAGCGAGTTATGACGAAAATTACAAAAAAAAACACGTTTTTCAACATTTTTTCACGAAAAACTCGAAAATTACGAATTTTCTGGAAAAATTACTCTTTTCAAAATTAAAGCTTATAAAAAACAAAGAAATTAGTCCGTTTAAATTGAATTTTTTCAATAATATTCAGCAACTTATGAGTCACTGAAAGCCAATTTTTTCTTTTCGTAAATTTATGCAGAGTTTTGAGCTCAAATAACGGAAAAATTATCAATTTTTCGTAAAAAATTGTGATAAACATTCTTTGAGTACTTTTTTAAAGCTTTAAAATGAAGTTTCATGAAATCGTCTAGCATGAAAATTAAGCGAGTTGTGACGAAAATTACAAAAAAAAACACGTTTTTCAACATTTTTTCACGAAAAACTCGAAAATTACGAATTTTCTGGAAAAATTACTCTTTTCAAAATTAAAGCTTATAAAAAACAAAGAAATTAGTCCGTTTAAATTGAATTTTTTCAATAATATTCAGCAACTTATGAGTCACTGAAAGCCAATTTTTTCTTTTCGTAAATTTATGCTTGGGGAGTTTGAGCTCAAATAACGGAAAAACTATCAATTTTTCGTAAAAAATTGTAATAAACATTCTTTGAGTACTTTTTTAAACCTTTAAAATGAGGTTTCATGAAATCGTCTAGCATGAAAATTAAGCGAGTTATGACGAAAATTACAAAAAAAAACACGTTTTTCAACATTTTTTCACGAAAAACTCGAAAATTACGAATTTTCTGGAAAAATTACTCTTTTCAAAATTAAAGCTTATAAAAAACAAAGAAATTAGTCCGTTTAAATTGAATTTTTTCAATAATATTCAGCAACTTATGAGTCACTGAAAGCCAATTTTTTCTTTTCGTAAATTTATGCTTGGGGAGTTTGAGCTCAAATAACGGAAAAACTATCAATTTTTCGTAAAAAATTGTGATAAACATTCTTTGAGTACTTTTTTAAACCTTTAAAATGAGGTTTCATGAAATCGTCTAGCATGAAAATTAAGCGAGTTATGACGAAAATTACAAAAAAAAACACGTTTTTCAACATTTTTTCACGAAAAACTCGAAAATTACGAATTTTCTGGAAAAATTACTCTTTTCAAAATTAAAGCTTATAAAAAACAAAGAAATTAGTCCGTTTAAATTGAATTTTTTCAATAATATTCAGCAACTTATGAGTCACTGAAAGCCAATTTTTTCTTTTCGTAAATTTATGCTTGGGGAGTTTGAGCTCAAATAACGGGAAAACTATCAATTTTTCGTAAAAAATTGTGATGAACATTTTTAAAGTACTTTTTTAGACCTTTAAAATGAGTTTTTACAAAACCATCTAGCATGAAAATTAAACGAGTTATGACGAAAATAAGTTAAGCAACTCTAATTTGAAAATCTAGTTCCATTTCCGAAGAAATACAACAAAATATCAAAACAGATAAAAAACTTTTGATTTCTTCCATAATTTTGCTGTCTGTGTGTGATTATCTGATACTATCCGTTATTAAAATGAATAATGTTTTCCTAATTATCTAGAATATTACCAAAGTTCATCCGTCCAATTATTTCTAATTTATGACAACGTTCTGACACCGTTTTATTCGTTTCAATTTAAAATGAATGCTTAATATCACTAAACACGAAACATTAGTTTCCAAACAACAGTTTCTATAATTATTATTTTTTCCTTCCGGATTCTTACATCAAATAGAATCTAATTAAACGCTATTATAATAAAAAAATCAAATTAAATATTGGAAAATTTCAATAATCAAATATAGGAACCTCCTGGTTTGAATCACCACGTATAGATTGAAACCTATAGGTTCTAGTCAGAGTTTGGAATGCGAATCTTTTAAATAAATTAGGATTGAACGGTTAGTAATCCTCACTTATAACTAGATTAATAGGTTTCACAAAAACCGATCCATCCAGGTCTATAACAGCATCTAATCCTCTACAAGTTTTTGGCTTCCCAACATCCTCAAAGGATACTAAACTCAATTCAGAAGAAAGCAATTTGACTTATAGGCGTTCTAGATATGACCAGAAACCTTTTTCTGTTTTACCACCACAAAATTACCTACGGTAGATGTTTTTTAGAGCTGTCCAACGTAATCCCATCTACAGCATGAAAGACACCTACAAAAGTTTCGATAGATCGATATCCATAGGCTTGAATGTAATAAATTTTTTCGCATGGCTTCGGAATACTTTTGAGAAAAGAATATTTATCGCCTTTGAACAAGTTTGAAACGTAGAAATGTGTTTGAAAGAGCGAAAATATAAGGAAACTTCAACCGAAGATTTAGCTTTGCGCTTCCGATATGAATTGCCTCGATAATAACGAGGAACCGTGAAAATGAAGAAACTCTATGGTTAGTCGAAGATTTTTAAGATAAAGTCGACAATAAATAATATCCTTGTACTCAAATAAACTAGCGATAATCAATTTTTTATTTATGACATAGAAAAACGTAACATCGAAAATGTAGTGATTAATTTCGACTATAATCTCATCAATATCATATGTATAAAACTATCCGGCTGGTAGATTAGATTCAACGAAAACGACCGATTTGAAATTTAAATTAACAAAGGTCAAAATAACACAAAGGTACCGTCGAGAAGACAAAACCGTTTCAATCAGTCAAAACGATGTAGAGCTCAATTATATCAGTCAAAGAACGGATGATATGCAGATATTGTTTTAGATTTATATTATTTATGGGTATCATTAACATAATCTTATTTTTGTTAAGCCCAGTAGTGGGTTGTAAAATAGATATACACGGCGTACCAAGAAAAAGTAACATTTCCATATTATTCTTCAAGTTTTATCGGATAGTCGACAAGAATTGATGCAAATTCACAGTAAGACATTTAACTACTAACAATGCAGAAGATTTAACTTTTCAAAGCGGCTTTGTGACATCATTTTATTGCACCAGCTCTTCATTATCACTAGAAAACTTTCTTCTCTTTCTCTTTCGTTTTGTATCTTATTATTATCGCCAATAAATTCTTTCAACCTTCTAACTAACAGCTTTACATATTCCACCATACACCAAAGGACGTTTTTCCAGTCTGTGATATTATAAAACGAAGTATTACTTTTTCCTAAATTTTCTTTCAGGTCTTTTCTGTTTTAAAATTAGTTTTTCTTAGGAATTTTCGAAATATTGACTTACTTCGGTCTTCGGTCACGAACTCGTGCTTTAAAAAACGAGATAAATATATTAGAACGAATATTTAGTGAAAGGAACGAAGTGCTAAGAAAAAACAGTTTATCCAGATTCTCTTGTACGTAAATATTCGAATTGCGCGCCACGTTTGACAGTTATAATGTCACATATAACGTGACAGATCGGTTAGTAGACGCGTTCGTTTGTAATGGTTCGATTACGTCGAGCTCGTAGAGGACGTTCGAAACAAAACATCACGATAATAGTCGAAAATGTGACAGAAAGGCTAATTCGCCATCGAGAACAGGAAAAGGACATTTCAACGAGCATTCTTCAACGAATATTCACGAACAGCGAAAAAACTGAGCAATTGGATCCTTGAGCAAATTATGCATATTTTCACATCGTTATTAGGCAAAATAGTCGCATTTTCCGGCTTAGAAAATCTACGAAAGATTCTTCAGAAAGCAATGCATCCACGAAGGTAATACACAGTTTTTGGTGCCTCATTTGGACATGTGGTTTCATCAGTTGACTTTTGGTCGTGACATTTCCCGATTTGGCCAGCACGTTCTTGCGATTTGAGCCGTTTGGACTGCAACCATCGAAGCGTTGAAGCGTTATTGAAAATACCGTCAAAAAATCTATATGTATCTTCAATCTAACTGTTTTCTACTATTAAATTATTTATTTATTATTTAATATTCTAAATAAATTAAGTAACTGGCTTACCGAAGCTTACTTTTGTTTAAGTAAAGTATTAAAGAGATTATCGCGTATATTAAAGGTGATAACCGATGTGCTAATTATAAATCCAATAATTACTGATTAAATTGTTATTAAAGTAGATTAAAGTATTGCCAGTTTCCCGTGGAGTTTCCCTTATATTGGAAATTATCTTGTTAAAACACCCTTCTCGATATTTCTATCAAAGTATATATAAGCTCTTTGTAATACCGGCGAGAGAAAGCTCCGCTTTTCACAAAACTCGATTGCGTTCGAACTTTGTTGATATCAAATATTTTGAATATAAATATAGGTGACAAAATCACTTTGAATAAGGAAACGACGAATTTTGAATTTTGATCGAAATTGTAGATAAAACGCCTGGTAAAACGAAAAAAATCTCATCATCAAACTGTTTAGGTACAGTACTTTTCTATAATTAGATAAAAGACTGGAAAAATCCAATTTTTCAAATGATATTATACGGGAATTGTACCATAAAGTTTCACCTACAGTTTATTTGCCCGTACCGTATATAGTTTATTGAAAAGGGAATCAAAAGTCTAAATGAATAATGTGATAATCAATAAAAGGCATTAACGTCGGTTATAAATCTTCTTGTATATTGAAAACAGTGTATCTCGTATAATATAAGAGAAGTCTGATTGCAAATAATCCCCAAGGAAAGCCTGGAAATTATGAGATTAAAGACTCTCTCTTCTATATAAGAGTCAATTGAGAACCGATACACCATTGACGTACTATGTTATATAATGAAGAAAAATAACAGTTTTTCAAAACTTATATACTTGTATTTTTTTTACAATTAGTTTCATCAATTACCAGATACGAAATTAATACAACAAAACAAAAAACATCCCTCTTAAACTGTAGATTACGAACGAGGACGCTGGGATATAATTTAAAGGTGGTTGAAAGAATATAATCACGAAAAAAACAGTTTATCCAGATTCTCTTGTACGTAAATATTCGAATTGCGCGCCGCGTTTGACAGTTATAATGTCACATATGACGTGACAGATCGGTTAGTGGACGCGTTCGGTTGTATTGGTTCGATTACGTCGAGCTCGTAGAGGACGTTCGAAAAAATTTATTCTAGGAGAAAGTAGACGGGAAATATCAAACTTTTCTCTATTTTTAATTTTATATCTTGTATTTAAGTAACGCCACTGATAATATAGGAGACCCTTTGACTTTCGAGATTAACCGTTATTTATAGGGTCAATTCTGATTGGTATCCTCCGTCTTCTATAGGCAATCAGCGATCACTCAACTATGCCAATTTACAATTAAGTTTTTCTTTTGAGCTTTCGCAATTTCCATTTGTTGCTTCGAATCAACTTATCGAATTAGCCGAATAATCAACTCCAAATTATTAACTACGAAAAATCTTGAACGGGGCGTTTGTATATATTATGAAATATTCGCGAGAAAATCCAATAAAATTACTTATTATTACGTAATTTCCAGATTTTCTGTACTGATTTTTCACTTCAACGGCATCTTATGAACGAACCTCGACTTTAAGTGCGAAAAAGGTTTTAGACTAAATTAAAGTTTTCTTAAATAAATTAGTTTTACACTGCGGCCCAAAAAATCTACTGTAATGATCCTAGAA
Organism: Diorhabda carinulata; assembly: GCF_026250575.1. Taxonomy (NCBI): domain Eukaryota; kingdom Metazoa; phylum Arthropoda; class Insecta; order Coleoptera; family Chrysomelidae; genus Diorhabda; species Diorhabda carinulata. Next base: position 417,069 of record NC_079465.1, read on the forward strand.
GTACCTAGAAGAAGCGGCTACGTTTTTTTAATATAATTTTCATGGATTATCTTTGAAAATGGAAAAACTATCAAACGTTTGAGCTTAGAAATTAGTGTTGTTTCATAAAAATAATACAAATTCTTTATTGCAATCGCCAAAATTAATGAATAAAAGTTTGAATTGCTACATCAAACACACTATAAACAAGATTTAGCTCCCTCGGATCATTTTCTGTTCCCAGATTCGAAAAAATGACTCGGTGGTGAAATATTTTCCAACACGTGTCGGTTATTTTGAGAAATATAACTGGGAAATGAATTTTTTTTCAATTTTGGAACAATCAATTTTCTTGTATAGAATAAATTTGTTGGTATCGGATCTAGCCCGTTCCTGAATGGATCCATAAAGTAAAGAATTCGATGTAATGACAACATTAAAAATTCAAAGTGGTATCGTTGTTGGCGGGGGGTTCCCGCACAAGACGAAATACAGAAGCTGATACAAAGGACCTCATTAATCCGTGCCACGGTAAATAATGTAATATTGTCCGTTAAGAAGACACCTATATTTGTCACTAATCAAATTAAATATATTATTCCATTGTAATATAAATACGAGACTTAATAATAATCAGTTTTAGTAATAATTTGTTGGGCGCAACGGCAAATTAATTGATATAATCGAGATTTTCAATGGCAACCACGCGGATAAATAAAAACCAAAGATATTTCTAAAACATCTACAGCTTCTTGTAAAATCTACGCTCGAGAATTGTAGTTAACTTTGATCTGGATGCTTATTAGGAATTTCCAAATTGTATAGACCAAGACCAGAATAGTTGAAATTGGACGTACCGATCGCAAAAACACAAAATTTAATTTCGAGTATTTTGGAATATCAGATTGATTGCCGATAGAATTCATTCGAAATAATAGAATCTTAATGAATCCTCGAATCATGTCCGAATAAACAGATTTCGCCTTCGTACTCAAAAGACGATAATTTTCGAACAAGAAAATCACCGATGATTCCAAAAATTCTGGATTCCATTATGTGGTCACTTGAAATAAAAAAGAAAAACTTCAAGGATCTCCCTCATTTTCCGCATACCGTCATTGCGAAACCCGATTTCAAAAGCTTAACAGAAACAAAGTCTATCTCTCGCCCCGATCGCAAAGACATTTTTAATTTATTCAGAGCCGGGCTGTAGTAAACCTCCCCCCGTCCGTCCCCCCGTTCCTACCGTATCGCTATCGACCCCCCGGCCCCCAATGGCGATATACCGCATCGCCAATGATTCATTGATGACTTAATTTGGGCGTTGTCATGACGACGTTTTGCGTCTTCATCCCGATCAAGGATCGACTGTAGGCGTTGTCTTTTTCTGGTCGAACGGGACGTCGCGTTCGAATGAATATTCACAAGTTATTAAACCGGGACACGCTCTTATACTTTCTAGACTCACGTCGTATGGGTCGAGGGCCATATATTCCTCGCAATCATAAATAAATCATTTACTCGATATTTATTAACGCAAAGTTTTATTACAAGCGGACATCATTCTTAGACTCCCTGTATATTTATCTGGAACTATTCTGAAGAACTTACGGGAATATTTTAACGATTTAGATTAACTACGAAGGCATCGGACGAAGATAAATCTTAAATTTCGAAAATAAATAGTCAAAAGAAAAGGATAAGAGGATTGATTTTGAAAATATTCGATCGAAAAGCTGCTAGAAGATTGAGTTCAAGGAATATCGATAAAACCAGGAGGTGATAATTTCAATTAAACATACGAGAAGGTTTTGTTTTGTTCAGAGTATGTACTCGATGAAGAAGCTTCTGCAGTAGATCGGACGATTCTTGGTGTACACTCAATCTAGTATTGAAATACCAATACTGGTTCAATCTGATCTTTCCAGATGAGGTTTTAGATCAACTCCAATTACGTCTTGGACAAGAATTTGTTTTGGTTACCGTTCAAAGTGAATTTTTATTGATGAATACTATGTACAGCTGTGATATGAAATTAGTTTCCCTTTTAGCAAATTTCTTGTTAATTTAAACGTCTTTGTCTTTAGCTAATCCTTATTTGGAGTCCTTTATATCGTTTGCGTGGTATTTATTTCGAATTTATCGAAATACATGATGAATACTTGTCATAAAATGAAAGTTTCCATTAGAAAACGGAGTAAATACTAAATAGAAATATAACTTGAGTACATTCAGCTTGTCGACTAAAATTCTAAGCTGGAATAGAGGATATCTGTTTTCATAAAGAGTTGTTTTTAATACTGGGGATGCCAAAAGGACGGCAAAATTCACGAGGTACATAGTTTTATACATTGGAATGATGACAAAAGCTTCAGTAAAACAAATATGTTTAATCAAACCTTTCTTACTCTTTCAAATGATTAAAGAAATAACGATAACGAAGCTAAAGGAACGAAGTGCTAAGAAAAAACAGTTTATCCAGATTCTCTTGTACGTAAATATTCGAATTGCGCGCCACGTTTGACAGTTATAATGTCACATATGACGTGACAGATCGGTTAGTAGACGCGTTCGGTTGTATTGGTTCGATTACGTCGAGCTCGTAGAGGACGTTCCAAACAAAACATCACGATAATAGTCGAAAATGTGACAGAAAGGCTATATCGCCATCGAGAACAGGAAAATTCACGAGGTACATAGTTTTATACATTGGAATGATGTAAAACAAATATGTTTAATCAAACCTTTCTTACTCTTTCAAATGATTAAAGAAATAACGATAACGAAGTTAAAGGAACGAAGTGCTAAGAAAAAACAGTTTATCCAGATTCTCTTGTACGTAAATATTCGAATTGCGCGCCACGTTTGACAGTTATAATGTCACATATGACGTGACAGATCGGTTAGTAGACGCGTTCGGTTGTATTGGTTCGATTACGTCGAGCTCGTAGAGGACGTTCCAAACAAAACATCACGATAATAGTCGAGAATGTGACAGAAAGGCTAATTCGCCATCGAGAACAGGAAAATTCACGAGGCACATAGTTTTATACATTGGAATGATGTAAAACAAATATGTTTAATCAAACCTTTCTTACTCTTTCAAATGATTAAAGAAATAACGATAACGAAGTTAAAGGAACGAAGTGCTAAGAAAAAACAGTTTATCCAGATTCTCTTGTACGTAAATATTCGAATTGCGCGCCACGTTTGACAGTTATAATGTCACATATGACGTGACAGATCGGTTAGTAGACGCGTTCGGTTGTATTGGTTCGATTACGTCGAGCTCGTAGAGGACGTTCCAAACAAAACATCACGATAATAGTCGAGAATTTGACAGAAAGGCTAATTCGCTATCGAGAACAGGAAAATTCGCGAGGTACATAGTTTTATACATTGGAATGATGTAAAACAAATATGTTTAATCAAACCTTTCTTACTCTTTCAAATGATTAATGAAATAACGATAACGAAGTTATGGAAAATACAAATAAAGTTAGAAATAGAAACTACGAATTTTTGGAGTAAATAAAAATGACACTAGAAGGTTTCTTTTTTAAATAATGAAATTGTAAATGTCCATAATAGTTTTTTTATTAATCTACGTACATACTCGGATATTTTATGTAAAATTCTTGCTTTTACTCAATTATTTTTAATAAAAATACAATGAAAAATATATTTTTTTTTGTAATTTCATTTCGACATTTGTCTGTTTATTCATTATTCGGGTTGCACAGTTGGATGCTTCTCTCTTAGTATCCTTCGTGACCATTAATTTCATTAGATCCTTTTTCTCCCACAACCGAATCGAAAAATTACACTGATTAATTAGGTCGTTAGAATCTATTGTCTTCAACTTCGGAGAAACGGCCAAGAGTAAATATAAATTCGGCGAGATATCAACACAAACGATAAAGAAAAAAAAACGAGTGTCGAGAAATCTAATTTGTTCTTTCAGAAAACTATACCGGGTTTTGTAGCCCCTATCTAAGGAAAAATATCGAAAATCGAATCAAAACAAACACTACCGTACCAAGAGAAGAATACAAGACCTCAATTTGCGGACCTGAATCATTGTTCGATTTACTAAAGTCCAAAGAAACTTAGAAAACAGATTAGTTTGACCAAGATTCAAACTGTACTTTACGGTCAATCGATATAATGTTAATAATTCATTCTTAGTTTGGTTAGTTATTTATTATCAATTAGAACCTTGTGGTTTTCTGCAACTACAGCCCAAAATACCGATTTATCTTCAGTCTCTGAAGACGATAGCTCGGTTATCGAAACGCACGTCTATCAGTGTACGTATGTCAAGTTTGTAAGGATTGGAAACTCATATTTATACAGAGAGATGTCTTTTAAAATTGATTTGTACCGAAAAAAATGTTTCCCAAGCTTGTCAAAAGTTTTTATACTGAATAATTATTGTAGGTGATTTGTTTGTATTGAATCCAGCCCTGGCGGCTGCCGATTCCACGTTGCATCCATGGAGAATAAAGAGAAAAAGGCAAAGATATGCGGAGTTATACCATTTGGAATTCTGAAGTGGTTTTTATTGAAAAGAAAATAAATCAGATATGATATAGAGGCATTTCAATAACTTCTCGGTGGTATGGTGGTGTACGGGAAACGCACACAAGTGTTCTTGTGAATCCTCTCTCTTACGATGAAAATACTCTTCATGTTACAGGATTCAATTCTAAGAAATCCCTGAAAAGATAAATTATTAATGTAATGAGATGGGAATTGGGGGTCCCTCTTCGATACACTTTTATTTTTATATATATTTTTTTTTGATGTTGTTTTTCGATGTTTGATGTAGAAGAAAGCGAAATGTTTTTACGGAAAATTCAGACAAATTACTAATAAATGTAAAAATCGTGATTATAATGAAAGAAAATTTGTTTTATTTGAGTCTAAGAATGTCTTAAGAATGTAATTCAATATGTGTTTAGATACATAGATTTTATGGAGATGAAAATCCTTTTCCAGAGGTAACAAATCATAATTAGGTATATTCTCTATTAAATGAATATCGTATTAAATTAAAAATACTAAAAAAACTTTATAGAAACTCCAAACTCGAATAAAAAACATCGAGGGCGATCAAATAGGAACTAAATAAGATTATTAAGTCATTTTTATGACTTAATTATTTATTTAATATAGAAAAACTGTAAAAAATCAATAATTTGAAATTCAAGTTTAAACTACCCCATCTGAAAAGACCTAGAAAGACCCGGATGTTGAAGAAATAGGTAATATCCAGTCAAAATTTGTTTTTTGAATTCTATCTGTTAAAAAATTGGCTACTCTACTTTATTACCTTCCAAATAGGTTCTTCTTGGTTCATTTTTGCCAAAAAAATTTGTTAGTTTGGCTATTCCAATTTTATTTAGACAAAAATGGCAATTCTATCTTTATTTTTCGTCAAAATTTGCTATCCTTGGCTTATATTTCACCAAAATAGGCTGTTCCAATTTTATTTTGGTCAAAAATTAGCTATTCTATTTGAACTTTCGTCAAAATAGTTTTTTCTTTAGTATATATTGTGAAAAATTCAATTTCGAATGTCAAAAATTGTGTATTTTGAATTCTATCTGCTCAAAAATTGGCTTCTCCACCTTTATTTTCCTCAAAATAGATTTTTCTTGGTTCATTTTTGCCAAAAAAATTTGTCAGTTTGACTATTTCAATTTTATTTATACCAAAATTGGCTATTCGAAATAGGTTGTTGGTTAATTTTTGTGAATATCGTATTAAATTAAAAATACTAAAAAAACTTTATAGAAACTATAAACTCGAATAAAAAACATTGAGGGCGATCAAATAGGAACTAAATAAGATTATTAAGTCATTTTTATGACTTAATTATTTATTTAATATAGAAAAACTGTAAAAAATCAATAATTTGAAATTCAAGTTTAAACTACCCCACCTGAAAAGACCTAGAAAGACCCGGATGTTGAGGAAATAGGTAATATCCAGTCCAATTTCTAACATCAAGTGATCGAAATCCGAAAACTCAAAAATAGAGATCGATCACACAAGTTAGAATCTCCCTGAAACTCAACCTTCTTGGTTTGAGTGTCTAAATTGACCCGAAATTTTTATTTTAACGATTCAATATGGTTATTTTTTTTTTTTTGTTATTCGGGAAAGGGAATTTGTAGAAGGGAATCCAGGAATATTGAATAAATTAATTTAGCGATAGGTCTCGAACAAATTAGTAAGAAAATTGTAATCAATGATTCGGAAAGAACGCTCCTCTTCAACCATTACCGACACAGCAACATCAGTTGAAAATCCGTAAATTAAGATTGCTTTCACTTAGTTTCTCTCCATTTGGTTTCCTTCGTAGGAAATATGTTAAAATTAATGTAGCTTTCAATATTGAACCGGTTCAGAATATAAATTTTCAGATATTCGCTTTACATCTTTCTAGAAATTTAATATCACTCGACTCTAATTTGTATTCAAGGAATAAATCCGAATAGAGCATTTAATTTGCTTTACTGCAGTCAATACGCACACTCCAGAAATGTAATCAAATCATGATAGATTTCGAAAGGAATATTTTGAAATTTAATAACATAAATTACGTTTTATTCATGCATGAGGTTCATTTGAATCTCACGCATTTCTTTGTAACCTTTTAGATTTATTACATTTACAAAATTTGTTAAATATCAATCCCGAATATCTAGTTTTTAAAATATATTTTAGAGAACTAACCAAAGCGTATGAATTCTAATTTTTTTTAGCTGATTACGTTAAAAATATAAATTATCCTAATAAAAAAAATTGGTACTTTGACTATTTCAATTTTATTTATACCAAAATTGGCAATTCAAAATAAGCTGTTGGTTAATTTCTATGAAAAACTCAACTTTTTGGTGAAAATTAGACTATTTCAAATTTTATTAGATCAAAAATTGGCTATTCTAGTTGAACTTTCGTCAAAACAGGTTTTTCTTTAGTCCATATTGTCAAAAATTGGCTACTCTACTTTTATTACCTTCCAAATAGGTTATTCTTGGTTCATTTTTGCCAAAATAATTTGTCAGTTTGACTATTTCAATTTTATTTAGTCAAAAATTGGCTATTCTAGTTGAACTTCCTTAAAAAAAGCTTTCTTTAGTACATATTGTCGAAAATTCAATTTCAGACGTCAACAATTGTGTATTTTGAATGTTATCTGTTCAAAAATTGGCTTCTCCACCTTTATTTTCCTCAAAATAGGTTTTTCTTCGTTCATTTTTGCCAAAATAATTTGTCAGTTTGACTATTTCAATTTTATTTAGTCAAAAATTGGCTATTCTAGTTGAACTTCCTTAAAAAAAGCTTTCTTTAGTACATATTGTCGAAAATTCAATTTCAGACGTCAACAATTGTGTATTTTGAATGTTATCTGTTCAAAAATTGGCTTCTCCACCTTTATTTTCCTCAAAATAGGTTTTTCTTCGTTCATTTTTGCCAAAATAATTTGTCAGTTTGACTATTTCAATTTTATTTAGTCAAAAATTGGTTATTTTAGTTGAACTTCCTCAAAAAAGGCTTTCTTTAGTACATATTGTCGAAAATTCAATTTCAGACGTCAACAATTGTGTATTTTGAATGTTATCTGTTCAAAAATTGGCTTTTCCACCTTTATTTTTCTCAAAATAGGTTTTTCTTGGTTCATTTTTGCCAAAATAATTTGTCAGTTTGACTATTTCAATTTTATTTAGTCAAAAATTGGCTATTTTAGTTGAACTTCCTCAAAAAAGGCTTTCTTTAGTACATATTGTCGAAAATTCAATTTCAGACGTCAACAATTGTGTATTTTGAATGTTATCTGTTCAAAAATTGGCTTCTCCACCTTTATTTTCCTCAAAATAGGTTTTTCTTCGTTCATTTTTGCCAAAATAATTTGTCAGTTTGACTATTTCAATTTTATTTAGTCAAAAATTGGCTATTCTAGTTGAACTTCCTTAAAAAAAGCTTTCTTTAGTACATATTGTCGAAAATTCAATTTCAGACGTCAACAATTGTGTATTTTGAATGTTATCTGTTCAAAAATTGGCTTCTCCACCTTTATTTTCCTCAAAATAGGTTTTTCTTCGTTCATTTTTGCCAAAATAATTTGTCAGTTTGACTATTTCAATTTTATTTAGTCAAAAATTGGCTATTCTAGTTGAACTTCCTTAAAAAAAGCTTTCTTTAGTACATATTGTCGAAAATTCAATTTCAGACGTCAACAATTGTGTATTTTGAATGTTATCTGTTCAAAAATTGGCTTTTCCACCTTTATTTTCCTCAAAATAGGTTTTTCTTGGTTCATTTTTGCCAAAATAATTTGTCAGTTTGACTATTTCAATTTTATTTAGTCAAAAATTGGCTATTTTAGTTGAACTTCCTCAAAAAAGGCTTTCTTTAGTACATATTGTCGAAAATTCAATTTCAGACGTCAACAATTGTGTATTTTGAATGTTATCTGTTCAAAAATTGGCTTTTCCACCTTTATTTTTCTCAAAATAGGTTTTTCTTGGTTCATTTTTGCCAAAATAATTTGTCAGTTTGACTATTTCAATTTTATTTAGTCAAAAATTGGTTATTTTAGTTGAACTTCCTCAAAAAAGGCTTTCTTTAGTACATATTGTCGAAAATTCAATTTCAGACGTCAACAATTGTGTATTTTGAATGTTATCTGTTAAAAAATTGGCTTCTCCACCTTTATTTTCCTCAAAATAGGTTTTTCTTCGTTCATTTTTGCCAAAATAATTTGTCAGTTTGACTATTTCAATTTTATTTAGTCAAAAATTGGCTATTTTAGTTGAACTTCCTCAAAAAAGGCTTTCTTTAGTACATATTGTCGAAAATTCAATTTCAGACGTCAACAATTGTGTATTTTGAATGTTATCTGTTCAAAAATTGGCTTCTCCACCTTTATTTTCCTCAAAATAGGTTTTTCTTGGTTCATTTTTGCCAAAATAATTTGTCAGTTTGGCTATTTCAATTTTATTTAGTCAAAAATTGGCTATTTTAGTTCAACTTCCTCAAAAAAGGCTTTCTTTAGTACATATTGTCGAAAATTCAATTTCAGACGTCAACAATTGTGTATTTTGAATGTTATCTGTTCAAAAATTGGCTTTTCCACCTTTATTTTTCTCAAAATAGGTTTTTCTTGGTTCATTTTTGCCAAAATAATTTGTCAGTTCGACTATTTCAATTTTATTTAGTCAAAAATTGGCTATTTTTGTTGAACTTCCTCAAAAAAGGCTTTCTTTAGAACATATTGTCGAAAATTCAATTTCAGACGTCAACAATTGTGTATTTTGAATGTTATCTGTTCAAAAATTGGCTTCTCCACCTTTATTTTCCTCAAAATAGGTTTTTCTCGGTTCATTTTAGTAAAAAAAATCTGTTAGTTTGGCTATTCCAATTTTATTTAGACAAAAATTGGCAATTCTATCTTTATTTTTGGTCAAAATTTGCTATCCTCGGCTATTATTTCGTCAAAATAGGCTGTTCCAATTTTATTTTGGTCAGAATAAGATTTACTTGTTTAAAAATTGGCTATTCTAGTTGAACTTTCGCCAAGACAGGCCTTCCTTAGTACATATTGTCAAAAATTGTGTATTTTAAATTCTATCTGTTCAAAAATTGGCTAAAATACATTTATTACCTTCCAAATAGGTTCTTCTCGGTTCATTTTAGTAAAAAAAAATTGTCAGTTTGGCTATTCCAATTTTATTTAGGCAAAAATTGACTATTCTATCTTTATTCTTGGTCAAAATTTGCTATCCTTGGCTTATATTTCGTCAAAATTTTATTTTGGTCAGAATAGGTTTTACTTGATTCATTTTTGTCAAAAAATCAATGTTTTCAGTTAAAAATAGACTATTTGAAATTTTATTCGATCAAAAATTGGCTATTCAACTTGAACTTTCGTCAAAACAGGTTTTTCTTTAGTCCACATTGTCAAAATTTGCTTTTTGAATTCTATCTGTTAAAAAATTGGCTTCTCCACCTTTATTTTCCTCAAAATAGGTTTTTCTTCGTTCATTTTTGCCAAAGTAATTTGTCAGTTTGACTATTTCAATTTTATGTACTCAAAATTGGCAATTCTATCTTTATTTTTGGTCAAAATTTGCCTTTTTTGGCTTATATTTCACCAAAATAGGCTGTTCCAATTTTATTTTGGTCAAAAATTAGCTATTCTATTTGAACTTTCGTCAAAATAGTTTTTTCTTTAGTATATATTGTGAAAAATTCAATTTCGAATGTAAAAATTGTGTATTTTGATTCTATCTGTTCAAAAATTGACTAATCTACCTTAATTTCCCTCCAAATAGGTTCTTCTTGGTTCATTTTTGTCAAAAAATCAATTTTTTCAGTCGAAAACAGCATCATTCGACCACCGAGCAATTTTTCCAAGTTTGGGAACAGATAATAATCCGAGGAGGCTAAATCTGGCGAATAGGACGCATGATGTAGCGATCCAAACTGTAATTCATTAATTTTGGCAATTGCAATTACAGATTTACGACCTGTAATGACAAATATAGTTCAAAATAATAATGTTAAGAAACTTAATTTTCGAAAAAGAATGAAATTACACCAAAACCAACCTAACCAACCGAAACCTTTCACATTATCTCTGTATATTTTATCTATGCGTCTGTATGGAAAGGCAACGAGGTCAACTTAGAATATTATCTGAATAATGTTTAGTAGTTATACGTGGGGATCATGATACATGACTTGTGACACCGCCATCTGCCGTCAAAGTTGCATTATACGTTACGCGTATATATAATTGCCGACAATTAATTATTGTTAATTACCTTTAGGGTTGCTACTGTTGATCAGTCACAATAATAATCAGACATATTTTAAAAATCGAAATATAAAATATTAAATATAATTTTTGGTAATAAAAAAAGAGGTAACCGATTCTTAGTAAATATTATCTATAACCATCATCCCAAAATTGATCCACCAAGTGATAAATCCTTTCCATCGATCACCTTAATCAGCGAGAAGTGTCCAATGCCCTGAACATTAGTTAGTTTACTGTTTCCAAAGTTCACCAAAAGACTTGTAACTTTCATCAAAGATGCGGTTCCAGAGAAACGCTAGTAGTGGTTGTGAGTATCTGGACAGTCAAAAAAAGACTTTGCAATAGCCAAACCCGTCTACGATTTGCCATAAAACACTTCGATTGCTCTAACGAAGACCTGGAGAAAGATTCATTCGTGCAGTGTCCATTACAATGCCTCTAAAACCCCCAGGTCCGAGCGACGAGCTGCCCAGCTAGATCAAGACCATGAGGGGGTTACTGTCAAAAGTTTTCCATTTCCTCGGTGAAGATTGAGTCCACGTAATCGGATCATTTCTTACCAATGAACGAGTGGGAGTCGAAACGTCGAGAATTTTTGTTTTAAAGTCTTTATTCTTCGAGTCGAAACGTCAATCTTTGGAAAACTATTTATAAAAACTAATTTTGAAACGGAAGGGACTTAAAATCAAAAACATTTTGTAGCATTTATATGCGAAAAGGTCTAGGAAAAGAGATCTTTGCGAGTGAGTAATTCGGGAACCTGTAAAAAATTTATGATCCGGAGTTTAACGTTCTTCCGTTAATTGGAACTCATCTTATATATAAGTACAAGTCTATAAGAAGAAATCGTTGGGCCTACAGAGTGTATAGGGCCATAACGTTAATTGGTACGTATCGTTATTTCGGTTCATATCTGTTCTCGGCAGGAGGGAATTTCATCGATAAAATCACTAAAATCGCCCATCAAACTATATAGACATCCATTCTATAACCAGTAAGTTGCTGATGACTTCCATATACAGGGTTGTTCGAATAAGTAAATCGAGTTTGTAGAAAATGAGTATTTCAAACTAAAATAAAAACTATTTAGTAACAAAAACATATGGAAGGATCTTGGAAATATTGTAAAAATGATTTAAAGAGAAGTTACATATTTCAAAATGAGGTACACAAATTATTCGATCGTAATTTGCAATTCGTTCACCCTGTAAGCTTAGATCGTAATGTATTTTTGACGACTCTGAAATTAGGGTACGATAAAATTTTATTTGGACAACAATCTTTCCAATTAAATAACTTTTATTAGTAATAACGGATTGATTTTTATTTCTCTATATATTTCAATTTGTAAAAAAAACTACAAATTGTATAAGAATAGTCTCAAGATTTCTCAGAAATTTTTGTTCAAACTTTCGAAAAAATCAATTTCGACGTTTATATTTATCAAAATTATTCAATAATTGTTTAAAAATTTTCCGGAAACATCAAACTATCTCTGGATTTGCTACTCAAGTTTTGATATACAGTTTAACATGGGTGATAACCCATCAATTTCCATGTTTTGACTGTTCAAAAAATGTTCGATTGATGCGTGTGATAAACTAAACTAGTTATTTGAAAAAAAAACTCCAAATTCCTCGAATTTGGACCCGTATCATGTTTAATTTCGGGTAATTGACAACTTTTGAAGCAACATTCCTTTGCACCAATCGACAAGAGCTTCTTTTTGAGCCGTTGTCAAATTATGCGAACGAATCTTTTTGACAGCCAACTGTTCATGAAAAAATGAATTTTCCCGAATGAAATTTCGCCTTAATCCCACTGTACATCAAAAATAAATAAATATCAAAGTAATATCCATATAATAAAAACTTCTTATGTATATATATATATATATATATATATGAATAAATTACTTAATTACTATAATTAATTAAATGAACTACCCACTCGTAGTATATTAACATATTATGTATAATTAATTAACACATTGAAAATTCGAAATGAAGATGATTAAACCATTTATCCGCAAGCATGACTTCCTTTTATATATCTATAGATGTTCCATATTCATTTAAAGCCGAAGAAGATATATCCTTTGATGTCACATCACCGGTTTAGTTTTTCCTTAAAGAAAATCCTGAGAGAAGTTCGTTTCAATGGTAAATATCACCGAGATTCCCATTGATTCGAATACGTATTCGTTTGATGTTAATTTTTAAAAAATATCGACCGAACGTCTCTGAAATATTCATGTCCGATGCTGTATTAATCTTATTTTTTTTTTCTTTTATTCGGTAATCAATTTATGAGCCGACGAAATCCTCAACAGTGAAGTTCCTGGTATAAAATTCACATAAATTCGAGGATTACCGATTGACAGAACTCACTTTATCCCATAAAATATCCGGTTGACACAGGGAGAATAAGAACACTCAATATTTTATAAGGATTCTATAGTCTGAAGCCCTTATTTGTATTTCGAACGTGTAGAAAGAAAATATTATATTTAGATTATTTTATATCCTAGACATGGAATTTTTATATGTAAATATATGGAGAATAATCATTACTTAAAAGTAGTTTTTGATTTCGCTTAAGACTTCCTAAATGGGGCGTGGATAATTTTTGATCTGGCCCTGACATAGTAAAAACTTTCCTTTACACAGGATTTCATTCAATAATTATCTGATGAAGTAGGCTTCTCTCTAATTTTTGAGCTTCCATTATCAGTAAAAGTGAACCATGATTATATTCTCAATTTTTTTAGAAAATTATTATTATTTAAGCTAATTAGAATCGAAACTAAAATAGAGAAATATTGTAAAAACATAACCTAGTACATATATAAACATTTAAAGATGAAAATCCCATTTTGTAAAGGTTAATCTTGAATTGTTTTTAACTCGAAATCAAAATTGAGTTCATAAATATTACCATAATCCCCCATAGATTTCCCCATCTGTTTCTTGTTCTAGGAAAACAAAGGTCATCCCAAAAGTTTGATATTTCTTACTCTAAACTTTCTACTGACATAAATCCTTATATTATCCTTGTGAATCGACCAAGGACATTAACTATAACATCTAGTTCAATCTGTATTCTATTTTGAGTTCGAAAATTCGATTTACCATAACCCCCCATAGATTTCCCATCTGGTTTTTATTCTAGGAAAACAAAGTTCATTCCAAAAGTTTGATATTTCTTACTCTAAACTTTCTACTGACATGAATCCTTATATTATCCTGCTGAATTTGATCAAGGACATTAACTATAAAAACTAATTCAATCTGTATTCTATTTTGAATTCGAAAATTCGATTTACCATAACCCCCCATAGATTTCCCATCTGTTTCATGTTCTAGGAAAACAAAGTTCATTCCAAAAGTTTGATATTTCTTACTCTAAACTTTCTACTGACATAAAGCCTTATATTATCCTGCTGAATTTGATCAAGGACATTAACTATAAAATCTAGTTCAATCTGTATTCTATTTTGAGTTCGAAAATTCGATTTACCATAACCCCCCATAGATTTCCCATCTGGTTTTTATTCTAGGAAAACAAAGTTCATTCCAAAAGTTTGATATTTCTTACTCTAAACTTTCTACTGACATGAATCCTTATATTATCCTGCTGAATTTGATCAAGGACATTAACTATAAAAACTAATTCAATCTGTATTCTATTTTGAATTCGAAAATTCGATTTACCATAACCCCCCATAGATTTCCCATCTGTTTCATGTTCTAGGAAAACAAAGTTCATTCCAAAAGTTTGATATTTCTTACTCTAAACTTTCTACTGACATGAATCCTTATATTATCCTTGTGAATTGACCAAGGACATTAACTATAACATCTAGTTCAATCTGTATTCTATTTTGAGTTCGAAAATTCGATTTACCATAACCCCCCATAGATTTCCCATCTGGTTTTTATTCTAGGAAAACAAAGTTCATTCCAAAAGTTTGATATTTCTTACTCTAAACTTTCTACTGACATGAATCCTTATATTATCCTGCTGAATTTGATCAAGGACATTAACTATAAAAACTAATTCAATCTGTATTCTATTTTGAATTCGAAAATTCGATTTACCATAACCCCCCATAGATTTCCCATCTGGTTTTTATTCTAGGAAAACAAAGTTCATTCCAAAAGTTTGATATTTCTTACTCTAAACTTTCTACTGACATAAATCCTTATATTATCCTTGTGAATTGACCAAGGACATTAACTATAACATCTAGTTCAATCTGTATTCTATTTTGAGTTCGAAAATTCGATTTACCATAACCCCCCATAGATTTCCCATCTGGTTTTTATTCTAGGAAAACAAAGTTCATTCCAAAAGTTTGATATTTCTTACTCTAAACTTTCTACTGACATGAATCCTTATATTATCCTGCTGAATTTGATCAAGGACATTAACTATAAAAACTAATTCAATCTGTATTCTATTTTGAATTCGAAAATTCGATTTACCATAACCCCCCATAGATTTCCCATCTGTTTCATGTTCTAGGAAAACAAAGTTCATTCCAAAAGTTTGATATTTCTTACTCTAAACTTTCTACTGACATAAATCCTTATATTATCCTTGTGAATTGACCAAGGACATTAACTATAACATCTAGTTCAATCTGTATTCTATTTTGAGTTCGAAAATTCGATTCATCATAACTTCCCATAGATTTCCCATCCGGTTTTTGTTCTAGGAAAACAAAGTTCATTCCAAAAGTTTGATATTTCTTACTCTAAACTTTCTACTGACATAAATCCTTATATTATCCTTGTGAATTGACCAAGGACATTAACTATAACATCTAGTTCACTCTGTATTCTATTTTGAGTTCGAAAATTCGATTCATCATAACTTCCCATAGATTTCCCATCCGGTTTTTGTTCTAGGAAAACAAAGTTCATTCCAAAAGTTTGATATTTCTTACTCTAAACTTTCTACTGACATAAATCCTTATATTATCCTTGTGAATTGACCAAGGACATTAACTATAACATCTAGTTCACTCTGTATTCTATTTTGAGTTCGAAAATTCGATTCATCATAACTTCCCATAGATTTCCCATCCGGTTTTTGTTCTAGGAAAACAAAGTTCATTCCAAAAGTTTGATATTTCTTACTCTAAACTTTCTACTGACATAAATCCTTATATTATCCTTGTGAATTGACCAAGGACATTAACTATAACATCTAGTTCACTCTGTATTCTATTTTCAGTTCGAAAATTCGATTCATCATAACTTCCCATAGATTTCCCATCCGGTTTTTGTTCTAGGAAAACAAAGTTCATTCCAAAAGTTTGATATTTCTTACTCTAAACTTTCTACTGACATAAATCCTTATATTATCCTTGTGAATTGACCAAGGACATTAACTATAAAATCTAGTTCAATCTGTATTCTATTTTGAATTCGAAAATTCGATTTACCATAACCCCCCATAGATTTCCCATCTGTTTCATGTTCTAGGAAAACAAAGTTCATTCCAAAAGTTTGATCTTTCTTGCTTTAAACTTTCTACTGACATAAATCCTTATATTATCCTTGTGAATTGACCAAGGACATTAACTATAAAATCTAGTTCAATCTGTATTCTATTTTGAATTCGAAAATTCGATTTACCATAACCCCCCATAGATTTCCCATCTGTTTCATGTTCTAGGAAAACAAAGTTCATTCCAAAAGTTTGATCTTTCTTGCTTTAAACTTTCTACTGACATAAATCCTTATATTATCCTTGTGAATTGACCAAGGACATTAACTATAAAATCTAGTTCAATCTGTATTCTATTTTGAATTCGAAAATTCGATTTACCATAACCCCCCATAGATTTCCCATCTGTTTCATGTTCTAGGAAAACAAAGTTCATTCCAAAAGTTTGATCTTTCTTGCTTTAAACTTTCTACTGACATAAATCCTTATATTATCCTTGTGAATTGACCAAGGACATTAACTATAAAATCTAGTTCAATCTGTATTCTATTTTGAATTCGAAAATTCGATTTACCATAACCCCCCATAGATTTCCCATCTGTTTCATGTTCTAGGAAAACAAAGTTCATTCCAAAAGTTTGATCTTTCTTGCTTTAAACTTTCTACTGACATAAATCCTTATATTATCCTTGTGAATTGACCAAGGACATTAACTATAAAATCTAGTTCAATCTGTATTCTATTTTGAATTCGAAAATTCGATTTACCATAACCCCCCATAGATTTCCCATCTGGTTTTTGTTCTAGGAAAACAAAGTTCATTCCAAAAGTTTGATCTTTCTCACTCTCAACTTTCTACTGACATGAATCCTTACGTTATCCTTCTGAATTTGAACTTTCTGCTAGCACAAATCCTTGTCTTTTCCAGTGGAATTGATCGAGGACATCGAGTATTTTCTACAATTCAATCTAAGTGACAGATGCTCTGATAAAAAAGCTCCAAACTTTGTATGGCACTAGCTCCAAAGTTTCTTTTTGTAAAAACAGGGGTTTTTCTGTTAACTAGCACCAATACCAAGTTAAATCAAAAGTTTGAGGATTCTTTTCTGGTGAATAAAAAGGAATTTGGTGACGCGATTAAAGATGTTGTTAACAATTTTCACATCTTCGTTTCATATTCTTCTTATAGTTCAATTTCAATTATATCTTCACTACTTTTTATAATATTGTTAGTTGCAGCAACAATTCTCATTCAAGTTATTGGCGAAATTTTGTTTTAGTTTAGCGATTCCTGAATTTTTCTTCGTGGAAAGCTGCAATTTTATCTGTTTCTTGCTCGGAAACTCTTCTACAGGATTAACAAAATCTAAATTTTCTAAATCACATCATCTTTGGCAACGATCTATTTTGATTCTTACCATTCCAAGTTTATGTTGGTATCAACATTTGACCATTTCAATAACTTTTGTCTCGATTATACAAGCCTTATACGTACTTAATTCATTCAAGCTTCGTAAAGATAAGATTCCAGCAAATTAGTTTCTTGAATTACAAATTCGATAAGAAGGAATATCAATTTTACCTCCGGGTCGATTTCACAGTCCATAAGTTAAGTCTGTTACTCGTTTTTAATGTCATTCGATTTCTCGATTGGACCCTTCGACCGCAAACAGAGCTAATTTATTTAGGGAAAAGGGATGGACGTAAACGGCCAGAAGTGTGTGTGTATGTGTGTGTGTGTATTATACAACACGGAGAGAATAGCCAACAGACATTAAATGTTGCGTCGAACGAATCGGTGTTGCTTTCAATCGAATTTGTTGCAAGTAAGACAGTACAAGAAAATTTCGTCATTCCATATACATTGGCGTGCAAAGATAAACAGATTGAGGTTATAAAATTCAATATTCAATCAATAATAACTTAATAATTAGTGTAATATTTAATAAAAAAAATTATTTTTTTCATATTATTGACCGGTTTTATTGCTTGATGAAGCTTTCTTTTACGCGATTTAATTTAATTTTTAATAATTTCTTATTAAAAATTACTTCAACAATAGCTTGTTTCTATCTAAATCCGTTTAAAAATTTTTATAATTAATAATAGAATTTTTTAGTTTTATTAAAAATGCGTTAGTTCGCACCGCCCATGGTGATTCGAGGTCGAATCGACCACCTCGCAACACAACAAAACAGCAATTGGCAATCCTCTTTCATTGTTGAACAACTGATAATGAAGAGACCAACCGCCGCCGCCGCCGACCGCCGACCGGTGACCGGTGACCGACCGACTATCGAATACCCCGCCAAAACGATGGGCCTTCAATTGCTCCCTTTAACGGTCACCGAAACCTTAAACGTTAACGCATCGCCTCATCGGTGCTATTCGTTTTCATGGCCCTCGGACTTTGATGGTTGCACAAACCCTAATTTCCTTGGAAAGGATAAAACGGTATTGGAATTACTCTAAAACTTCATCGGCACAAATGCACATTAAAGCAAAAGAAACAGAAAGAAATAAATAGATTTAAGTGTAAAAATACGTACACATACACTAACAACTAACCAACATTTTCCCATTATTATTTATCGCTTTTCGATATTTTCTTGTTCGTATTGTTTTATTCATCAAATTTGATGATGGTTTTTTGCCTTTTTTATCATTCTTCTATCGATTTTCTCATTATCTCAATTTATTATCATCTTCCAATAATATTTTTTCGTTGTTGTTTCATTATTTTTTCTATTTCCATTATATTGTCGTGTTTTTTGTATTGTCTTATATCATCTTCTATATAATCTTCTCATTTTCCATTCTTTTATTCTCTCCCTTGACCATTTTTTCCATCATTTTATCGATTTCATCGTTTTTTGTTGACTTTACATTACATTACATTAATTCTTCATTATACTTTCTTGTTATCTTCCTTCTTCGTTACGTTATTATATCTATTTTTCTTTTGTCTATTGTTATCGCGTTTCTCATTTTACTTTATAAGTTTTCTGTTATTTTATTGTCTTCTTTGTTTTTCTTGTGCTTTTCAATTACTCACCAATTTTATATCTCTTTCGATTCTCTTTTTATCTCTTTTATTGCCTCTCGCAATAATTATGCGGTTCTTCTACTAAAATTTATTCTTTCTTTGTTATTTCGATATTCTTTATATTATTTCATTTCGTATCTTCAGTATTTCGATGTTTTTTTTACTTGTATTCTCTTCCCATCATATTTTTACGTTTTTATACTTCTTTTATAGTTTCGTCATCGTCATTATTTATATTAAATGATTTTCCTATTAATTTTATCGACTTGTTGAATGGTATATACAGGAATTGATCGTGGTGGACCGCGTCGTCGTCGTCGTCGTCGTCGTATCTCTAGTTTTGTGTTCTAAGGTCCACTTCGAACGTCCACTGACCGTATATATATATATATATATATATATATACGTTCGCGTACCAGTTTCAATGGCCATTGTTTATCCATGCTTCAGATACTTGAAACAAATGAAACAATCGCGACTAACTTTAGTTCTGCACCGTGCATTTCCAAACTGACCACTACCATGAACTTATCTCAACGCCTTCTTTATCATCGTCCTACCGTGTGACGTCCACAATTGCGGGTATCAATTGTTTGTTCTACTGGACACACCGGACGTGAATACTCCGGGTGGGGTGGGTGGAAAAAGGGATACGGCGGCTGAGTGAAATCTACCCTCTATATCGACATTTCCAACTTATAATATCTGTGTATTTAGTGTAAATATACGTCTTGGAAATGGAAATATCGAAAACGACTGCTTGAATTAGATTGAATCGTTTATTTTGAAATTTGATTGACGCAATTTCATCTTTAATTTATTATTAGTTACAAGATTTCATTGTATTATTTTGAGATTAGCTTCACTTATAACGAAAAAACCTTCGAAAAAGTTGTAATGTTGTAATTTAATGTTTTCTAGCTTCTGATTATTTCAGAAGCTGACCTAGATTCTATTCTAAGCGAGACAGTTTCTTCGATATCAACAGTAAAATATTGGGTAGCGAAGTTTAGACGAGACCGTACGATCTACGGAAACCAAAAGCGGTGGTCGAACAAATTAGGTGACGACTCCAGAAATGTTCAAAAAAATCCACGAAGAAAAACCGAATGATCGTCGACTGAAAGTATACAAGCTAGTAGACATAATAGGGATTTCAAAAAGTGCGATACATCGATAATTTGGGATAAAAATATATTAAAAAATACGAAATCTATAAAGCGTATGTTTCGAATTTGAAGAATCCTCAATATTTGTTCGTAAACCATTTTTAATTTTTAACAGAAGCAATTGGTTTTTATTTAATTTCAGTATTTCAATTTTGAGAAAATCAAATTTGAGTTTATTTGGTTTCTATAACGATATAAACAAGCTGAGAACCATTTTCAAATCATTCCAAAGAATGTCTGTTTCTGTTCGATCAAATTCTTCTTCATCAATATCCATTTAACAACGAAAACAATTTTTTTGGTGTAATAGACATAAATAGTTTCAACTTTTGATCATACTAATGCGTTTTTATTTAAATTTAACGTTTTTTTTTTGTTTAAATCAATTTCTTCCAAGAATTTCGATATTTACCTATAAATTGTCATTATCGTAAATTTGACGCATTTGACATTTGACTTTTGACATTTGACGTGACATTTGACTTGTTTTACATCAATTTACATCTTGTAAATACATCAACTATAAGTATCTCCTATTTCCAATATTTCTTCGTTTATTTCAATTATTTATTGAATATTTTTCTCTTCCTCTCATTCATCTTCATCTATTTTCGCTCTATCATCTTCATAAATTTCAATATTTTCTTTTGTTTTAACGAACTTTTCCATCGAATCCATTTTTCCCATAAAAGTTTCCTTCTTTTACTTATGTTTTAGTTAAATTCGAAATTTACAATGGGAAATTAGCAACGTTTCAATACTTGAAGAAATGATAACAAGATGGAGTAGCAAAGTTTAGACAAGACCGTACGATCTACGGAAACCAAAAGCGGCGGTCAAACAAATTAGGTGACGACTCCAGAAATGAGCAAAAAAATCCACGAAGAAAAACCGAATGATCGTCGACTGAAAGTATACAAGCTAGTAGACACAATAGGCATTTCAAATAAAAAATATTATCTGTGAAAAGTCAATCGGCCGATCAAAAATTTTAAAGAATTAAGTACATTCAAACGATAACGATTAGTTTCAAGTTTTTAGTTCGTATAGTATGAATATCATAATATTTTCGAAATAAATAAAAACATAAAGATATATGGTTGCAATCTAAACACACCAAATTTTTCGTTAAAGTTAATTTTTGAATGATTGAATATAAATAATTGTGTCAAAGACTTTGGCAGGCTTGCAAAAGTATGTTTTGAATCATATTTTCCTTTTCTGCACCAGTATGTCGCTGTTTAAACTTTAAATTTGGACAAAAAAATACAACGTCACACAAATAAAACCAAATTTTATACATAACAATCGAAATAATGGACTGAAAAGGAAAAACCAGCTCCAAGGAAACGTTCAAAATCTAGTACTTCGGGGACAATTATTCACAGACCAAATTTTTTGATTCCACGAATATTTTTATGATTTTATGAATGACGTTTCTAACAACGTTGTAGATAAGGACAACGACGATCGTAAGTCACTTGGTCCACCTATTGACATGTATATTACTGCATTTGATAGAGATTGAGTATGTCGCCGATTCCGGCATACAAACGATATTATAATACACATATACATACATTTGACGATATATATACATATATATATATATATATACCTACGCGCAACCGTGACGTCGCATCCTGCACAAATCATCCTATAAAGGGAATCAACGTGAGGATTTGGACTCGATACCAGAATTAGAATTAATTGGATTGTGAAAGGGATATTGTGGAGAAATGGAAATTGCATGTGCGTGCGTGTCAGAATATGTGTGTGTGTGTGTATCTTGGGATGATGAGAGGTTGATATGCATGTTAATTAGTAGTAATAAAACATTCAAACGATTTTAACGATCAAATATTTGTTATTCGAACACGTAGAAAATGTATATTAATCATTACATCGTAATCTTCACTTAAAAAAAAAAAATTATAAAAGAAATTTGATGTTTCCCGTATTGGAATTTCTGGAATTTTTAGTGGGTATTCGTACTGAACACACTGTTTAAACTACCAATTACACCGTTTAACGCGCGGTTCGATAACCAATTAACGTCTTCAGTAAACTAGTTGCAGTGCTAGTGGTGGTGTAAACAGTCTTCAGTCTCGTCGAAACTCGAGTCAAACAGTGTAATCGTGTGTGTTGGTGGTTTAAACAGTTTGTTTAGTTTGATTTTTCCTATAGAGATACAAGTAATTTGTGGTTTTAATGAAACAAATCAGTTTATCTGATTATTTTTATAAATTGTTAAACAATCTTTTTTTTTTGAGCTTTATCTTTGTTCTTTTCAAAACAAGTTTAATTTCGTGATAATTTGAAATGAAAATAAAATCACTAGGAATTAGATCCTAGGGAAGGATAGGACGAATGAGATAGCAATTGGTATTCTAAATTCTAGATTCATTATCCTGGTGCGAGAAAACTAATTTTTCTTAAACATTTTCGTCATAATATTTATTAAATCGTATCAATAATCTATCGACACGACAACTTTGATATTCTTTGGCGCAAATTCCGCCCGAGAAACTTGTTATAAAACTCCAAACATTCCACAACGTTTCTTACACCTAATCATTCAAAATTTCGAAACGTTTATTTGAAATATGATTCTGTACAATTTGTCGCGTTCTCTATCTACGACGTAAAGACCTTAAATGAATGTTTAGAACGCGTTTAGATCGAAATTAAAACTAGAGAGTCGAATAATACAACAGAAAATGAAAATTAAGTACCTCGGAATTAACCAAAAGACGTAGTAGTTTTAGTAAGTGAAAAACTAGCTAAAACATAAAAGGTCGAATGTAATATGGTGGAACAAATACCCAAGACAAGATATAATCTGACTTATAATGATCTAGACATCGGAAACATCAAATTTTGTAGACTCGGGCTCCCAGAAAAAACGCTATTGAACCGAGAAAGATATTTCTATATGTAGAAATCGAAATATGACTTGATAATTTTTAAAAAAACAATTTGAATTGTTAAATTTATACTTATTTATATTTATATATATATAGTTCATTTCCAGTAAGTTGGATTTGTATAATTCGGAACTAAGAATTTATATATCGACGCGTATTTATTCCGGGCAAGCAACACATCCTGTTACAAAAGCATTTAGATGGTATCCGTTCGAAACGGAAATACCGGCCCGGCAGAGTGCCCATCGTGGTAGTGCGGTCAGCAAAAGTTAAATATACAGTATCACTCTTAAACGCTTCTACTGTCGATTAAAGATTTCACCGTATATATCATTAATATTTATGTTTACACGGCGATTAAATAAAAAATACCGTGTATTATAACACCCAAAATACCACGAGAAGTTCAAACATGAAATCGGCCAATTTTTGGCCGAAAATACGCTTTCGCAGATCACCAATAAACAATAATTTCAAATAAAACCAAAATTTCACGATTAAAAAACAAAAAAACATTCATTATCAATGAAATCATTTTTTAATAACAATTATACTATATTTAAATATTTTTTTCAGTAATGAACTTATCTATGAATTCAAAAATATGTAATTTATCTCTGTCCTTGAACAATCACTAAGGGACATACTTTATTTACATTTTAATTGTATTCTTGTTTATGCTAATTACATTTTAAGTAGAAAATAATTAATTACATCTTGTTTAAAATCTATAAACTCGAAAATTCCTTTACAACGATAAAAATTGTACCTTGCAATCGGGCCCTTATTATATCGTACGAACCTTTTTATTTATAGCCCTCTATCTCAAAAACGATTCACCGTATAAAAAAATTTTTCGTACAAAAGTTGTAGAGAATTTGATGCTCTATAATATTGATTTAATATACAAATAGCGTAAAACCCATAGGAAACGAGTTATTTGCAAAAAATTTGTATAAAATCTAATTTTTCCGCATTTTTTGCAAATAACTCGTTTCCTATGGGTTTTACGTTATTTATAATTATTATCAATATTGTAGAGCATTAAATTCTCTACAACTTTTGTGTGAAAAGTTTTTTCATACGGTGAATCGTTTTCGAGATAGAGGGCGGTGTTTGAAATCAATTGGTAGTCTCGATCAAATTAATCTCTTATAAATTTTATAAATTATTGCTAAATATATAATTATAAATAATTGTCATTTTTCAATAATAATTACACTATATTTAAATATTTTTTTCAGTAATGAACTTATCTATGAATTCAAAAATATGTAATTTATTTCTGTCATTGAACAATGACTAGGGGACATACTTTATTCACATTTTAATTGTATTCTTATTTATGCTAATTACATTTTAAATATAAAATAATTCAGTACATCTCGTTTAAAATCTATAAACTCTAAAATTCATTTATAACGAGAAAAAAATTATACCTTGCAATCGGGCTCTTATTATATAGTACGAACTTTTCTTTTATAGCCCTCTATCTCAGAAACGATTCACCGTATGAAAAAATTTTTCAAACAAAAGTTGTAGAGAATTTATTACTCTACAATATTGATAATAAATAAAAATAACGTAAAACCCATAGGAAACGAGATATTTAGAAAAAATATGAAAAAAATTGATTTTTTGCACTTTTATTGCAAATAACTCGTTTCCTATGGGTTTTACGTTATTTATAATTATTATCAATATTGTAGAGCATTAAATTCTCTACAACTTTTGTTTGAAAAGTTTTTTCATACGGTGAATCGTTTTCGAGATAGAGGGCGGTGTTTGAAATCAATTGGTAGTCTCGATCAAATTAATCTCTTATAAATTTTATAAATTATTGCTAAATATATAATTATAAATAATTGTCATTTTTCAATAATAATTACACTATATTTAAATATTTTTTTCAGTAATGAACTTATCTATGAATTCAAAAATATGTAATTTATTTCTGTCATTGAACAATGACTAGGGGACATACTTTATTCACATTTTAATTGTATTCTTATTTATGCTAATTACATTTTAAATATAAAATAATTCAGTACATCTCGTTTAAAATCTATAAACTCTAAAATTCATTTATAACGAGAAAAAAATTATACCTTGCAATCGGGCTCTTATTATATAGTACGAACTTTTCTTTTATAGCCCTCTATCTCAGAAACGATTCACCGTATGAAAAAATTTTTCAAACAAAAGTTGTAGAGAATTTATTACTCTACAATATTGATAATAAATAAAAATAACGTAAAACCCATAGGAAACGAGATATTTAGAAAAAATATGAAAAAAATTGATTTTTTGCACTTTTATTGCAAATAACTCGTTTCCTATGGGTTTTACGTTATTTATAATTATTATCAATATTGTAGAGCATTAAATTCTCTACAACTTTTGTTTGAAAAGTTTTTTCATACGGTGAATCGTTTTTGAGATAGAGTGCGGTTAGAATCCCGTTTGAAATCAACTCTTATAAAGTTTATAAATTATTGCTAAATATATAATTATAAATAATTTTCATATTTTTTTTCCAGTAATGAACTTATCTATTAATTCATAAATACTTGTAATTTATTTCTGTCAATGAATAATTATCAAGGGACATACTTTAATTACTTTTTAATTCTCGTTTATGCTAATTACATTTTCTGCCCTCTATCTCAGAAACGATTCACCGTATGAAAAATTTTTTCAAACAAAAGTTGTAGAGAATTTAATGCTCTACAATATTAATAATAAGTACAAATAGCGTAAAATCATTAGGAAACGAGTTATTTACAAAAAAGTGCGTAAAATCGATTTTTTTGAATTTAGAACCTTAATTTTTAAAATTGCCCACATCGAATTATACGTGAGTTTTGGGAGGAGTTTTAGAATGCCAAATGAACAAGTTTAAACGACTTTATAGCTGGGTACCTCAAAATTCTTGCCTAAATTTGCCTAAAATGACTAATACAAAGTTGTTTTTGTGCAGTTTCAGGGGTTTAAATCACACCTTACCAACCTAAATCAGTTGAAACGGTTGAACTGGTCGAATTTGATCGAACATTATCCTTAAAGTCCCGATTTGTCGCCGTGCGATTATTATTCATTTGATCCATTGAAAGGATATCAAAATTGAGTGATTTTAATAAATAATGATAAAAAGACAAACTGTATCGAAAAAATATTGCGTAAAACTGGTTTGTACATAAAAATAATTTAACGAAACCAGTTCTAACTATAACAGATCGTATTCAATAATCAACAATATCAACTGAAGGTATCCAATTTCCCAAACACAAAAGAATAAAACGCAAATGATATCACCTACTTGTCGTACCGCTCCGATAGATTGATTACGAACAAATAAAAGGGTTTTAGATCTAATTCAACTAGAAGAGATAATGGTGAGATTAAATAACGTCATTTGATATATATATTATCGATACGACTTGGCCGGAAAACGTAGAATATAAAGCAGAAAATTTATTGATAATTCAAAAGCTTTAAATACAAACAATTGGTAATATTAAAGAAATAAAACTTTCGACGAAGAAATCAATTGAGAAATACGAGTAGAAAAGAAGCAAAAAGCATTACAAATCGAGGATTACTTGGTGAATAGTTAATTCAAGTAGTTTTTTCATCAAGGTACTCTAACAGAGCTTTTGGTGGCCATTTTGCAGCTTTAAAAACAAAGTAAATACTTTGAAATCATACCAAATGGGTGATTTACCTTCATTTCAATTGATTGTTCAAAGACGAAGCTCAAAAATTGTTAAAAGTTTCGTACACAATGGGACATTATAAAATAACGATTCGCTAGAAATACCATTAAAGAATATGATGAAGAAATAACTATTGAAAGCAAAGTTGTATCGGGAAAGAAAAGTATTAATAAACGGGACCGTTTCTAATAAAGAAAAGTTTTTTTTTTCAATTTCGATGTCTGTATTTAATAGTCGACAAATCAAATTTCCAAAAGAATTCAATGACTTGCGAAAAATGCAATATCAATCCACGCAAATCACGTCGATGTCATTCCAAGTATAAAATTGAATATATCCACCCTTGATAAATAAAAAACACCCTTAAATTTGTCTATAAACCGCCAAAGTTTTCCCGTATGAATTGGAAAACCCCTATGGTCAATTCGCTTGTTTCGTTCCCCTTACAAATCTTGAATTTAAAACAGATTTCTCGAGCGATTGAATAAAAAATATAGTGGTCACAAATTATGTTTTTTTTTTATTTATCTTAGGGAAAGAAAGGACAAATTGGTTTAGTCGGGAAATGTAAATTGATACATTGTAACAAATTTTATTAGACGGCTATATTTTCCAGTGGTTATTTTTCATATACAAATCAACAATTTAATCATTTAAAATAAAAAATCAACGTATCAAAGCTAGTTTTTGTGATATAAATTTATAAAACCGCCATATTCCGGTATAATTGTGACCATATTCGCCGGATTTGGTTATCTGTGATTTTTTCTTTTTATCGAAACTCAAAAAACCGTGTCGACGAACCTGTAGTGAGTCCGCTTCCAACAGGTGTATAGAAAATTGGTTTTTGAAGGTCATTTTTAATGAAATGTATGTAAATCTTGAAATTAAAACATTAGAAAAACAAAATATTACATTGTTCGATTTATAGACACGTTTTTGTCATTTTTATTATTTATTTTCATGAATCCCACCTTCCAAAATCATCCTAATTAACAACAAATATTCATTTTATGAAAATTTAGGACAATAACAACAAAATATACAAGGTGTCTCTCGAATAATTAAGAAAAAACTACGAATACTGACACAGGAGATTTATCGGAACACTGTCGTCTTAACTAACACCTGAAGACGCCACACCTAGCAAATAACGAGCAGATTTTGTTGCACAGAAGACGAAACCTCCATCCACATTCTCTCGAAGTTTAAAACACTAAGAAACTCCAGAGTACTACACCTGGATGGGTGAGAAATAGATACAGATCTCTGGCAATTAAAGAAATCCTTTATTGTAAAGGAATCCTGATCTCACGGACTATATAATCCTTAAATCAAAGAACTGAACTTGTCCACTTCCTTAACAGTTTATTATGTTCTTATTGAGTCGCATCTTCAAGCTAAAAAAGCGATTTAACTGCTTGGAATTCTTTGAAAGATTAAAAATTCTGACTTTTCCTTCTTTATTCATCTTTGAATCCGTTTGACTAATTCTCCAATTTCAGAAAGATCGTTGCACGAAGCAAGACCTTTATCTACGTATTCCACGTTGAGAATTCGTTGAAAGCTCAATATTTTACAATGCAAAAAAATGCCCAATCATTTGCCATTTGAAATCAAATAAATATCATATTTTTCCGCATTTAGCATTAATTTGAGGGCGGATTTTTACTGGAAAGTACCTTCTACTCTGTATCTCCCCCTGTATGTTTTCCATTACTAATAATGATATTTGGGTATGTATCAATAAATGTTGAATTTAATCGGAAGTAATCGCGAATATAGTTGTAGGTGATAAAACATACCGTAAACATAAAAATATATTGTATAAAATATCTACCGCTCCAGTTTAAGAATTCATCTCACACATCGTGGTGTAGTACACCCGGTAGTCACAAAAAAGATATCAATGTATACCAATCTATAACGGAGAGACAACTTCCATCTTTCTTTTCACAATATTGCCATTCATATCCACGAACGTATCGAAATAAATTTCACTAGGGATAACAAAACAAACATACGAAAAGGATTTTTTCTTTATAATGAAAAGATTTAATCATTTCGTGATATTTTTATTATGTTTTCATCATTATCTTATATATTAGTTTTTGTTTAAAAGGCTATAATCCTAAATTCGATGTTTTTAAACACCTTAATCTCGTATCGGAAAACTCACAGCTGTAACAGTACAAAGATAACCAAAACAGAAATGGAAATGACTCCTGGAATTATTTGTGGTATGCAGGACACTAAGAAAACTGAAAATAAATGAAAGAAAGCAACTGGAAAGAAATAGAAACTCGATAAAGTAAATAAAAGCACAGACTAAAATCCAGAAAGGAAATTGAATAAAACAAGATCCGAAAGTACTGGAGATGGCGATTTGG
Organism: Diorhabda carinulata; assembly: GCF_026250575.1. NCBI lineage: Eukaryota > Metazoa > Arthropoda > Insecta > Coleoptera > Chrysomelidae > Diorhabda > Diorhabda carinulata. The sequence continues at coordinate 446,587 of NC_079465.1, forward strand.
AAAGGAATAATGAAAGACCAAAAAGAATGCAGAAATATATACAAATGGAGAAGAGATATTTGAGTGGAGACTAATGGAAAAAGGACAAAGAGGAAAGGAAACTGAAATCCAGAAGAAAAAATTGAATAAAACAACATCTGGAAGTACTGGAAATGGCGATTTGGAAAAGAATAGCGAGAGACGAAAATAAAAAAAAGAAAGCAGGAATATATACAAATGGAGAGGAGATATTTGAGTGGAGACTAATGGAAAAAGGACAAAGAGGAAAGGAAACTGAAATCCAGAAGAAAAAATTGAATAAAACAACATCTGGAAGTACTGGAAATGGCGATTTGGAAAAGAATAGCGAGAGACGAAAATAAAAAAAAGAAAGCAGGAATATATACAAATGGAGAGGAGATATTTGAGTGGAGACTAATGGAAAAGAGACCCAGAGGAAAGGAAACTGAAATCCAGAAGAAAAAATTGAATAAAACAACATCTGGAAGTACTGGAAATGGCGATTTGGAAAAGAATAGCGAGAGACGAAAATAAAAAAAAGAAAGCAGGAATATATACAAATGGAGAAGAGATATTTGAGTGGAGACTAATGGAAAAAGGACAAAGAGGAAAGGAAACTGAAATCCAGAAGAAAAAATTGAATAAAACAACATCTGGAAGTACTGGAAATGGCGATTTGGAAAAGAATAGCGAGAGACGAAAATAAAAAAAAGAAAGCAGGAATATATACAAATGGAGAAGAGATATTTGAGTGGAGACTAATGGAAAAGAGACCCAGAGGAAAGGAAACTGAAATCCAGAAGAAAAAATTGAATAAAACAACATCTGGAAGTACTGGAAATGGCGATTTGGAAAAGAATAGCGAGAGACGAAAATAAAAAAAAGAAAGCAGGAATATATACAAATGGAGAAGAGATATTTGAGTGGAGACTAATGGAAAAGAGACCCAGAGGAAAGGAAACTGAAATCCAGAAGAAAAAATTGAATAAAACAACATCTGGAAGTACTGGAAATGACGATTTGGAAAAGAATAGCGAGAGACGAAAATAAAAAAAAGAAAGCAGGAATATATACAAATGGAGAAGAGATATTTGAGTGGAGACTAATGGAAAAGAGACCCAGAGGAAAGGAAACTGAAATCCAAAAGAAAAAATTGAATAAAACAACATCTGGAAGTACCGGAAATGGCGATTTGGAAAAGAATAGCGAGAGACGAAAATAAAAAAAAGAAAGCAGGAATATATACAAATGGAGAAGAGATATTTGAGTGGAGACTAATGGAAAAGAGACCCAGAGGAAAGGTAACTGAAATCCAGAAGAAAAAATTGAATAAAACAACATCTGGAAGTACTGGAAATGACGATTTGGAAAAGAATAGCGAGAGACGAAAATAAAAAAAAGAAAGCAGGAATATATACAAATGGAGAAGAGATATTTGAGTGGAGACTAATGGAAAAGAGACCCAGAGGAAAGGAAACTGAAATCCAGAAGAAAAAATTGAATAAAACAACATCTGGAAGTACTGGAAATGGCGATTTGGAAAAGAATAGCGAGAGACGAAAATAAAAAAAAGAAAGCAGGAATGTATACAAATGGAGAGGAGATATTTGAGTGGAGACTAATGGAAAAGAGACCCAGAGGAAAGGAAACTGAAATCCAGAAGAAAAAATTGAATAAAACAACATCTGGAAGTACTGGAAATGGCGATTTGGAAAAGAATAGCGAGAGACGAAAATAAAAAAAAGAAAGCAGGAATATATACAAATGGAGAAGAGATATTTGAGTGGAGACTAATGGAAAAGAGACCCAGAGGAAAGGAAACTGAAATCCAAAAGAAAAAATTGAATAAAACAACATCTGGAAGTACTGGAAATGGCGATTTGGAAAAGAATAGCGAGAGACGAAAATAAAAAAAAGAAAGCAGGAATATATACAAATGGAGAAGAGATATTTGAGTGGAGACTAATGGAAAAGAGACCCAGAGGAAAGGAAACTGAAATCCAGAAGAAAAAATTGAATAAAACAACATCTGGAAGTACTGGAAATGGCGATTTGGAAAAGAATAGCGAGAGACGAAAATAAAAAAAAAGAAAGCAGGAATATATACAAATGGAGAAGAGATATTTGAGTGGAGACTAATGGAAAAGGAATCGAGATGAAAGGAGACTAAAATCCAGAAGGAAAATTGTATAAAACAAGATCCGAAAGTACTGGATAATGCAGGAATATAAACAAACAAGAAGATACAGATAAAATCTATTAGAAAGATGTGCAATGTTTCTAGTCTCGAATTAAATTATCGAAAAATTGAATTTATATATTTGGGTTATCAGTTTTTTTTTCTTCGTTTTATTCCTTTTTGATACGTCCTTGGTAGCTGAACTTTCTGATAAATCACCCATCTACAGTCACATATTTGCAATTTTTCCGTCTACATCGTGATGGTTTCTTGTAATGGTTCGCAATTTGTAGCCAGTGCTCTCTTCAGTACAATAAAGATATTACCCGCTCGGATGCGGTTATCCTAAGAAGAATAAAGCACCACATTCTGAATTGCCCTTTTACATATGTGCAACACCGCCGTGTACACGTTACAAGAGAAGATCATTACAAATTCTTTGTTACGTGTTGGATTTTATCACGAAATTATTACCAAAAAAAAAAAAACAAAAGTATATAAAGATTAAGTCTCACAAGACAAGTTTAACAATTAACATCCTTATGTTCCCGTGAATTCGGAATCCTTTTTCCCTTTTTGCGGGGCTTCAACACGTTACGCGAGGGTGGAATTAAGACGTTCCCTTTTCGTTGGTAAAAATACGGAAACCATTTCTCTTCACGACCTGATTGAACACATCCGAGTGGGCCCGATAAAGATATCAACAAATAAAAGATGGCGAAAGCGTGTTTAGATAGAAAGTGCAGTTTCGGTTAATGGTCTCCGTATAACCCCCTCGAGAAGCTTTTCAATAATACGTAACCCCGGTCGTCGTTTTTTTTTTATATATATAACATAGGACAAACATCTCAATATTTGGTAAAGGTACGTACGAACATAATTTCGATGATGATGATAATAATAATAAGAACGACACGAAAAAAAGTTTTCGTTTTAGCGCGGATTCAAGTGGACACGTTGTATATATATATTTATATATATATAACAGTCGCGCAACGATAACCCTTTTGCCACAATATCAATTGCAGGTATGACCAATGTAGACACATCTATCAGTATTGCCGACCTCTAACCGCCCTTCTCATTTGCAGTGCCTATGTAGATCGGCATCCGAACGCAAACAACCACCACGTTAGGTGTTAAACATATTAACCGAACATTGGTTTTGCGGTAAAAGCGCACATGTGCGAAATCCCATACGAACCGTTCACTTTTTGGGAAAACTCCCCTTTCCATTTCGAACCTCGATTGATTTGGACGACTGGAATACGGCTTTCGCTTCCAATCTGTTATCGAGCCCTTTTGATTTTATCAATATTCACAACGTTTGAATTGGAAATTCGCTAATTGCGAACCGGTCGCTGTTTCATCCGATAGTTTTTTCAATTCGTCTCATACAAATGATGGCAATTTTTTATTTTTTCGTTTTTGTACATAACATCTATGAGGGAAAAGAAAAATTCTCTATTGTACACGTAAATAACCGAGAAACTAAATATTAATACAAAAATAAATTAATATCAATATTAATAATCATATTAATATTAATATTAATATTAATATATTAATATTAATATTAATATATTAATTTGTCAAACTGAAAGCTTTGGTGGTTCTATCATGGTTTGGGGAGTAATTTCTTTCGAGAATAGCACGGAGTTAGTACCAGCAAATGATGGAAGACTAAATACTGATTGGTATATAACCCTGAATTGGCCTGCACGTATCCCGGACCTTAACCCAATAGAGCGTATCTGGGACCATCAAGGATGGCAAATTCAGCAACATCCGGCACCAATAACAACACTAGAAGATATTCTTTTTAATTTATGGGAAAACATGCCGCAAGGATACGTCCAGGACTTGTTTAGAAGCCTTCCAAGACGAACGGAAGCTGTAATTAGAGCGAGGGGCGGCAACACACGCTATTAGAAATTCGTTAGCTGGTTTTAGTTTTTTTGTATAAATGTTTTGTACAATTTTTGGTAAATCAAACTTTTTGTCCTATCTCTAATTAAATTGATATAAAATAAATGTTGTAAAAGGCTTATCTTTTTGTGTTTTAATTCGTAATAATAATAAAATTCGAAAAACAGGCAACGCGTTTAAAATATTTAAAAAATAATTAGTGATTCGATAATTCTTTGAAATTTTCATTTATAATGTATGTAGGAATCCTAAAATATGTGATAATGTGTATTAAAAATCAGTATTTACAATGCCCAGAATTAAATATTAGTAATAGAAAACTGCGTAAAAGTCAGTCCAATAAATACGCATTTCAATCGGTGAATGATTCTACATTTTTTTCGTACTGTAAAATATTGAGCCGTTATCTAACTCCGAATGTAAAGTAGGTAAATAAAAATCGTGCTCCGCGTTTCTATGTGTTATTTGGTGCAAAAAACTACAACTTTAGTTTTAAAAAAGTTGAGACGAAGAAGATTATAATGGCATCATGATTTAAGTGTGATTAGCTCAGATCAGAACGTTAAGTTTCCTCCAAGAGAAACTAAGGAGGTTTAGTACTTAGCCTTGAGGCTACCCACATTCGATTGGTTTGCAAGTTGTATCAAGCTGAAATAATTGTTTAGGGCATTATCTGAAAAGTCATTAAATATTTTTATATTTTTAGATTTATTATTGCAAATTTGAGGTACAAACTGTATCAATATCCTGAAATCCCCAGTCCTTATAAATATCAAAATATCTCAATTTTTCGAACATAAAACTAAAATATTTATCAGTTATTTGACTTTTGCAGTATATTGTCTTGATAATTTCTCCCCGATGTGTTGTAAACTTCTTACGATTTTCCAGATAGGAGTTCCTCGCGTATATTTCAAACTTCCAAACTTCCAAAATATTTAACCAAGCGATAGAATCCCATATGTACCGGATATTTACGTAATAAGGAAAAGAAAATTTTAAAAAAAAAATGTTCATTTGGTATTTCTTTCGGTCTATTTCCATTTGCGTTTTATAAACAACATTTTTTATACTACTACAATTATATATCCATAATAAAACTCATGATATTACGGTGTATTAACTTTTCCTTTTCCACCTGTAGCGCATAATGTAAAATCGGACGAATTAAATCGTTTCTATTATCTCAGAATGACGGTAACCTCACTTTTAGCTAAAAAGCAAAAGTAATAGCCTCGAATATAAACTGGCGCGGTTGAAAATAGCGAAAGGCATGATGGCAGGAGGAGAAAGCGAGTTCTGAAGTTGCTCATGCAGGCGCAACGGGTCGAATTGTCAGCGCTATGCGTTGAACGATGTCTACTCGAAGTTTGCCTTTTCGACGTGTGGAGTCGCCACCTCGCACGGAACGAATAAACTTTTCGTTTCAATACAATATTTTGACGATCGATTCCTCATGTCGAAATATATAATAAATGTTATTTTACCAATTATACGAGGAATGGTAAAAAAATACGGTGAATAAATGTAGTTTTGTAGTTTCTCATTAAACACGATTCTTTAATAACAAATTAACCTCGAATTTAACCAATTTAAGTCAGAAAATGTTGAAATTTGTTTGTAAAAATTAGTAAATTAACGATTAGTGAGATTCGAAACACCTTACGACGTCAAAAACAGACAAAAATATACAAAAAATTGGAAAATTCACTTCTTGGAACAGTCCGCAAAACGTTTACGAAAAGCACGATCTACCACATTCATCTCACTCACCAGATTTAGTACCGTGGGAGTTTTAATCGAAATTCAAAAGGGAGCTCGTCAAGGCTGCGTTCTTTCTCCACAACAGTTTGTAATTCAGAATGTGGTGGAGGAGAAATATATTGAAAAAAACTAAATTCATGGATATTAATATTAACTCTATTTTTACACTGGATGGAAAACAAAATGGGGATCGAAAAGTTACAAACTCACAAATGGATCCAGACGAAGAAATCAAGATCAAAACTGATTTAACTCCACAGGAAATTGTCAAGTACGCATCCTGAAGATACTCTGGATCTATGGAACCACCAACGACGAAGTACCAAGACGCATCGGTCGCAAAAGAAAGCTGTTGATAATTATTAAACAGAAAACTAAACTTCCACGTCGGAATAGGTTTCATGTGCGGTCGATACTGTTGGAAAATTTGACCTTGAAAGCTCAAATTATCGAAAAACTTGAGATGCGGCTCTATAGAAGCATCCTGAAGATACTCTGGATCGATAGAACCACCAACGACGAAGTACCAAGACGCATCGGTCGCAAAAGAAAGCTGTTGATAATTATTAAACAGAAAACTAAACTTCCACGTCGGAATAGGTTTCATGTGCGGTCGATACTGTTGGAAAATTTGACCTTGAAAGCTCAAATTATCGAAAAACTTGAGATGCGGCTCTATAGAACCATCCTGAAGATACTCTGGATCGATAGAACCACCAACGACGAAGTACCAAGACGCATCGGTCGCAAAAGAAAGCTGTTGATAATTATTAAACAGAAAACTAAACTTCCACGTCGGAATAGGTTTCATGTGCGGTCGATACTGTTGGAAAATTTGACCTTGAAAGCTCAAATTATCGAAAAACTTGAGATGCGGCTCTATAGAAGCAACCTGAAGATACTCTGGATCGATGGAACCACCAACGACGAAGTACCAAGACGCATCGGTCGCAAAAGAAAGCTGTTGATAATTATTAAACAGAAAACTAAACTTCCACGTCGGAATAGGTTTCATGTGCGGTCGATACTGTTGGAAAATTTGACCTTGAAAGCTCAAATTATCGAAAAACTTGAGATGCGGCTCTATAGAAGCAACCTGAAGATACTCTGGATCGATGGAACCACCAACGACGAAGTACCAAGACGCATTGGTGGAAAAAGCATCTTACATAGGACATACTGATACAGGACATGATGCAGGGCAGATTAGAGGAAAAGAAAGCCTTCGACAAGAAGAAGATATCCTGTAATTTAAGAGACAAGATGGACAAATCTCAGAATCGGAGATTCGATAAGAAGAAAAGTTTTAAATAACTTTATGCATTATTATGATGAAAAAGACACCTATTAACAACAATTTGACATTAGGAAAACCGCGAAAGAGCAAGAATCAATTCAAAGAAATGACGAAAATTAGTTTAATTATGTTTCATTAGAATTTTCCATCGGGTTTTGTTTTTTTATTGTTCTAGCCTCGATAATAAAATTCAACGTTCATTATTTTGTATAACCCTGTATAACGTTTCAATATTATTTTCCTCATATCTTCAATTTAATTGTTTACAACAAAATAATACGATTCACCATTCAAATCGTTCACGGATTTTATGCACCAGATGACATTTTCCGTTTCGTTTCGTAACCGCGTCTAACGACTTCGAATTAGAAAAAAAAAACACAACGACCACAAAAACCTCTCATAGTGATTGCGGTATTTGATCAAACTTATTATTTCCCGCGGGATTCACGTACTGACAAGCTAGAAACGTTAAAGCGAACGTCAACCTAAAACAAAGCCATCGAAATATTTTCCTGTATAAAATATCATCGAAATCGTTCTTTTTAAATGTCAAAAAAATTTGTCAGCGGCGTGACTATAATTAGATTCGAATACGTGGTTAAGTAGAAGTTTTTATATCGATGGTAAAAATTTGAAAATATGGCGGAGTCGCGTTCGAGGATGATTTTGAAATTTTGGTGGACGCGACGTACTCGTTCGCCATATTTTTAAAAATTGAAAATTATAACGAATTTTGAGAGAAATTTTCGCAAACTATTATTCCGGATCAGATAGACTATCAGTTAACTGCTCAGAACTAGATTTTGCGTCCCGTGACAGTGGAAATTTCAAATAAAAACCTATAACTTTATTATTTCTTACTACGACTCAAAATCTCTCAAATTCGGCGGATTAAAATGACTAAACAATCATTCTGGAATAATTATCATAGTGAAAAATTCATGAAATAATTATTGGCTTCAAATAGACGCCTAAAAACAGCCAAAGTACTTCAATTTAACCATTTGATTATCTAAAATACGGATGATCTTTGATTTTAAAACAAATTTGATGACTTTTGTATCACCATTTGTGAAATTATTGAACGATATATTCTTAAACCCATACTTCGTTTGGTAAGGTTCTCAACGACCTCTTTCTCGACGTTTTTTTTGCAAAAATTTCAGTACGAGTCTATTAATAAGGATAATACATAAAACATTGACCAAAATATTTTGATTCAAATTTTAAAAGATGTTAAAGAGTCCCTGCTGTATCTCGAATACCAATACGATGATTTTTGATAACTATTTCTTCAATTTTTTGGATATTATCGTCGTTATTAAAGGCTTTACGACCTTTGGGGCATAAATATCTACGTTCTATATTATATCTATATTATATTTAAGAATTCCGTAGCAGTTGTTTCATTTGAATCAACAAACTTTTTTCAATGGTATCAGAAAAACCAACACGACAATGTATGTGGGGAAAATTTGAAAAAAACGGTAGATTAAACTGATAAACTGATTTAACGTACGTCACTGTAGCGGCATTCTCAACCGACCGCCATAAAAGAAACGTGGCAGTGCGTAACAGGTTATTTTACACATCTATGGCTACCCTGATGTGTGTCGTAGTCCTTAGAGTCCTTTGCGGAGTCCTGGCGAGTCCTTTTCCGGGACGACAGCATATCAGTCGTTTTCCCCAAGGTGCCGTTTTCGAAATAAAATATGTTATCGGTATCAGGGTAATGTTTCTAGGTACTGACTATAAGTATTCGATTTCGATTATCAGAAACAACAACAAACATTTAAGTCTTTAATTATTATTATTATTATTATTATTATTATTATATTAAAATATTTATATTTCTGTCTCAAAAAAAGGGCGTATTAAAAATATGGAAAGTTTACTTTCTAAAGTACAAACGCAGAGAAAGATTAATAGAAGAAGATGATATCATAGTTAACTACAAGAAAGACCAAATGAAATGGATGGAAAAAACTGTAAGAATCGTTTTTTGAAAAACGAAGTATAAAATAACATCTGAGATGTTTAAAAATATTGGTGACCAAGAGGTAAAATGCAAATGATCAAAGAATTGGCTTTATAATGCCAAAACACAAAAAAATTTGATAAGTACGATGATGAAAATATACGGAAAGAAATTGTGATGAATCTTAGAACCAATAAACATTCTCAAAGTGGTTAAGAAAGGGTCGAAATATACGGAATCGCATTAATCACACAGTAATAGAAAAGATGTTGATGTACTAGAAGAAACTTTAATGAAAAAAAATAAAAGTTTCATCTTTTTTTTTCGTATTTAAACCAATTTAAACGTTTTTCCTACGGTAGTTTAACCAAAAATTTGTGTAAATTCACGAAAAATGGTTTTTCTTAGAATCGAATTCGAATAAAAAACGAATTTTCCAAGACAAATTCTAGTGAAAATTGTTTTGTATGTTCAATTCGATGGAAAAATGACTTTTCTTGAATTCTATTTGGAGAAAACTGCTTCTAATTTGGTAGAAAAATGACTTTACTTAGAGAATAATTATATGAAAAAGGAATTTTCACAGTTTAATTTGGAAAAAATCGGTTTTTCCAATGTCAATTAGGCTTTTTTCAGTGCAATTTGGTCAGAAAACGGCCTTTTCAACGGTAATTTGACCAAAAATTTGTGTAAATTCACGAAAAATGGTTTTTCTTAGAATCGAATTCGAATAAAAAACGAATTTTTCAAGCCAAATTCTAGTGAAAATTGTTTTGTATGTTCAATTCGATGGAAAAATGACTTTTCTTGAATTCAATTTGGAGAAAACTGCTTCTAATTTGGTAGAAAAATGACTTTTCTTAGAGAATAATTATATGAAAAAGGAATTTTCACAGTTTAATTTGGAAAAAATCGGTTTTTCCAATGTCAATTAGGCTTTTTTCAGTGCAATTTGGTCAGAAAACGGCCTTTTCAACGGTAATTTGACCAAAAATTTGTGTAAATTCACACAAAATGGTTTTTCTTAGAATCGAATTCGAATAAAAAACGGATTTTCCAAGACAAATTCTAGTGAAAATTGTTTTGTATGTTCAATTCGATGGAAAAATGACTTTTCTTGAATTCTATTTGGAGAAAACTGCTTCTAATTTGGTAGAAAAATGACTTTTCTTAGAGAATAATTATATGAAAAAGGAATTTTCACAGTTTAATTTGGAAAAAATCGGTTTTTCCAATGTCAATTAGGCTTTTTTCAGTGCAATTTGGTCAGAAAACGGCCTTTTCAACGGTAATTTGACCAAAAATTTGTGTAAATTCACGAAAAATGATTTTTCTTAGAATCGAATTCGAACAAAAAACGGATTTTCCAAGCCAAATTCTAGTGAAAATTGTTTTTTATGTTCAATTCGATGGAAAAATGACTTTTCTTGAATTCAATTTGGAGAAAACTGCTTCTAATTTGGTAGAAAAATGACTTTTCTTAGAGAATAATTATATGAAAAAGGAATTTTCACAGTCTAATTTGGAAAAAATCGGTTTTTCCAATGTCAATTAGGCTTTTTTCAGTGCAATTTGGTCAAAAAACGGCCTTTTCAACGGTAATTTAGCAAAAAATTTGTGTAACCTCACAAAAAATGATTTTTCTTAGAATCGAATTCGAACAAAAAACGGATTTTCCAAGCCAAATTCTAGTGAAAATTGTTTTTTATGTTCAATTCGATGGAAAAATGACTTTTCTTGAATTCAATTTGGAGAAAACTGCTTCTAATTTGGTAGAAAAATGACTTTTCTTAGAGAATAATTATATGAAAAAGGAATTTTCACAGTCTAATTTGGAAAAAATCGGTTTTTCCAATGTCAATTAGGCTTTTTTCAGTGCAATTTGGTCAGAAAACGGCCTTTTCAACGGTAATTTGACCAAAAATTTGTGTAAATTCACGAAAAATGGTTTTTCTTAGAATCGAATTCGAATAAAAAACGGATTTTCCAAGACAAATTCTAGTGAAAATTGTTTTGTATGTTCAATTCGATGGAAAAATGACTTTTCTTGAATTCTATTTGGAGAAAACTGCTTCTAATTTGGTAGAAAAATGACTTTTCTTAGAGAATAATTATATGAAAAAGGAATTTTCACAGTTTAATTTGGAAAAAATCGGTTTTTCCAATGTCAATTAGGCTTTTTTCAGTGCAATTTGGTCAAAAAACGGCCTTTTCAACGGTAATTTAGCAAAAATTTGTGTAACTTCACACAAAATGATTTTTCTTAGAATCGAATTCGAACAAAAAACGGATTTTCCAAGACAAATTCTAGTGAAAATTGTTTTGTATGTTCAATTCGATGGAAAAATGACTTTTCTTGAATTCTATTTGGAGAAAACTGCTTCTAATTTGGTAGAAAAATGACTTTTCTTAGAGAATAATTATATGAAAAAGGAATTTTCACAGTCTAATTTGGAAAAAATCGGTTTTTCCAATGTCAATTAGGCTTTTTTCAGTGCAATTTGGTCAAAAAACGGCCTTTTCAACGGTAATTTAGCAAAAAATTTGTGTAACCTCACAAAAAATTATTTTTCTTAGAATCGAATTCGAACAAAAAACGGATTTTCCAAGCCAAATTCTAGTGAAAATTGTTTTTTATGTTCAATTCGATGAAAAAATGACTTTTCTTGAATTCAATTTGGAGAAAACTGCTTCTAATTTGGTAGAAAAATGACTTTTCTTAGAGAATAATTTGATGAAAAAAGAATTTTCGTAGTTGGATTTGGAGAAAATCGGTTTTTCCAACGGTAGTTCAACCAAAATTTTGTGTAAATTCACAAAAAATGTTTTTTCTTAGAATTTTCTAATTTATTCAATAAATATCTTTTCATCGCAAACTAGTTTTACTGAGGTTAGTTTGGTCAACAAAAATAGTTTTTCTCCGTACATATTGGTAAAAACTAAATTTGAAAACGAATATAAAGAAAACGATAATGACGAATAAACGGTAAATAAAACATTCGGCTGCGAATCGTGGTATTGAATCAGCAACAAAAAATTGAAATACAAGTCGGGGAATAAACTCGGTGATAAGAAAAGTATTGAAGAAGAAAAAGCTGACATGGAATGGAACAAACAAGGTTGTTATCAATAAGAATGTTTGTAGCTCGACATCCTAAAGGGTTGAAGGGGATGATATGTTTCTTTTTTTTTAATAAAACATCACGACTGTATTAATTAGAAGTCACGAATAGCGAGTTTTTATAGTGGAGTTAAAACTTACTTTCCCGTCACGATAAACCTCTTAAAACTTTTCCCAAAAAAAATAAAAGTTTCATCTTTTTTTTTTTCGTATTTAAACGAATTTATACGCGTGTATAAAAAGGACAGTAAAGTTATTAAGCGGATTTAACAAACGGAATTGGGCAAATAATTGACTTAAGAAGATAATAAGTCAGCTCGGGATGAATCTACCTGAAAAACTGTTTATAAAATAAACTATATTAACTAATACAATAATTAATAGTGGACGTCAACTCGTAGTAAGGAAAATATATATTCCGGTGAAGGGCCAGTCTATCATCGTATCCCTAAAACGTACAATAATTAGCGGCCTCCATAACGAACTGTATTATTTTGTTTAATCCCTTTCCTTTAATTAAGTGAGGGCAAAGCTTAGCAGAATGAATTGACCAACACGCTCTTTGTCATTTTATCAGGTTTGGACTGTTCCAATATACACGCGGCGTCTCAAATTTAAAACACAAAACGCTTGTCGAGCGGGTTAAAGCTTCAACCTCCGGATTCGCCGGTCGTGGGTTCAAATCCATGAGTACGATGATGCTGAAGAAGTTGTTGACACAAACTAAAATTCTTGACATTAACAATCGAAAAGAGGACGAAATGGCTGCTAGGCCAGTTTTAAATTATTTAAAGCATTCGATTCAAAGTTCATGGACTCGAAATTTTGTGACCAGTTGTGACATGGACAGTCAGAGGGGTAGTTTATGGATGATCCCTCACATCTTATAACTGTCTGCCATCTGTTAAAGATTTACTATACTAATGACTAGTGCTTGAAGAAAAAATTCACCGTTTTTTTTTAAATTTGTTCTTCAAAAGCGACATTTTTTTGATCATTTTTGTAACATCATTTACCTTCTCCGACCGTTTTTCTACAATCCTTCGAATCAATAGAATAAATTTTATTTTTCTTCATAAAATATGGTTAATTTGATAAAAACGAGGAAGTACGTTCCTGTATTTGGACACCGGGATACGACATGGGAGGAAAGAACGGACGCGGTCCTTTGCAAGGATAAAAGGATAATATAGAAGCTTCACGTGTTTTTACTTATGTCTTAAATTCCTACAAAATGTATCCTAGAATTCGGTTTGGTTGAAGGATTATTATTGTATTTATCATAATTCGTTATAAAGACTTGATGTACTGTAATCCTATTATTATTTTCATGTGTTGTATATCACAAACATATACACAGGGTGTTCCAAAATTGGAGATTTAGTAAATGACGTGAAAATAATACGTTTAATTCGGTAAAATTTATGGTTTATTTGAAATGTGGTTGGCCATAAAGAGACGTTCTGAAAAAAATTAACATAAATTGTAATTATTTATTGAATATTATTAGAAATATAATTAACCAGGTGCATATCCCATCAGGAAATCGAATAGATGTTGACAATCATATCAACCTTTTGTTACCATCCAAAAGTATTTAAAACAAATTGGAAGAAGAAGTTTTTTGAGTTTTATAGTTTAACAAAAGCGAAGTATGATTATTCAGAACGCAAGAATCGATGGTTTTCTCTAAATAAATTATCAAAATTGGGGTTCGTATCTCGAAAATGTGGGTGTTTGTTGAAGTATTGGCGGATTTGTCTATTTTTAAGTGATGAAAACTGGATAAACTTAATAGAAAAGAATGGCCTTTCCAACGGTAGTTTGGCCAAAAATTTGTGTAAATTGACAAAAAATGATTTTTCTTATAATCGAATATGAACAAAAAACGAATTTTCCAAGCCGAATTTTAGTGAAAATCGCTTTGTATGTTCAATTTGGTCAAAAAATGACTTTTCTTAGAGAATAGTTCTTTGAAAAAAGGAATTTTCTTAGTTGGATTTGAAGAAAATCGGTTTTTCTGATGTCAATTAGTACAATTTAGTAAAAGAACGGCCTTTTCAACGGTAATTTTACCAAAAATTTGTGTAAATTCATAAAAAATGAGTTTTCTTGAAATTAAATATGAACAAAAAACGGATTTTCCTAGCCGAATTTAGTGAAACTTGCTTAGTATGTTCAATTCGATGTAAAAATTACTTTTCTTGAATTCAATTTGGGGAAAACTGCTTCGATATTGGTCAAAAAATGACTTTTCCTAGAGAATAATTTGATGAAAAGAGATTTTTTCAAATGGATTTGTAGAAAATCGGTTTTTCCAAAGGCTCTTTTTAAAAGCAATTTGGTAAAAAACGGCCTTTTCAATGGTAATTTGACCAAAAATTGATGAAAATTTACAAAAAATGGTTTTCCTTAGAATCGAATTCGAACAAAAAACGGATTTTCCAAGCCAAATTCTAGTGAAAATTGTTTTTTATGTTCAATTCGATGGAAAATGACTTCTCTTGAATACAATTTGGAGAAAACTGCTTCTAATTTGGTCAAAAATTACTTTTCCTAGAGAATAATTTTATGAAAAAAGAATTTTCCTAGCTGGATTTGAAGAAAAAAGAATTTTCCTAGCTGGATTTGAAGAAAATCGGTTTTTCCAACGGTAGTTTAACCAAAATTTGTGTAAATTCACGAAAAATGGCTTTTCTTATAATCGAATATGAACAAAAAACGGATTTTCCAAGCCGAATTTTCGTGAAAATCGCTTTGTATGTTCAATTTGGTCAAAAAATGACTTTTCTTAGAGAATAGTTTTTTGAAAAAGGAATTTTCTTAGTTAGATTTGAAGAAAATCGGTTTTTCTGATGTCAATTAGTACAATTTGGTAAAAGAACGGCCTTTTCAACGGTAATTTGACCAAAAATTGGTGAAAATTTACAAAAAATGGTTTTTCTTAGAATCGAATTCGAACAAAAAACGGATTTTCCAAGCCAAATTCTAGTGAAAATTGTTTTTTATGTTCAATTCGATGGAAAAATGACTTTTCTTGAATTCAATTTGCAGAAAACTGCTTCTAATTTGGTCAAAAATGACTTTTCCTAGAGAATAATTTTATGAAAAAAGAATTTTCCTAGTTAGATTTGGAGAAAATTGGATTTTCCAATGTCAATTATGCTTTTTTCAGTACAATTTGGTCAAAAAATGACTTTTCCTAGAGAAAAATTTTATGAAAAAAAATTTTCCTAGTTGGATTTGACGAAAATCGGTTTTTCCAATGTCAATTAGGCTTTTTTCAGTGCAATTTGGTCAAAAAACGGACTTTTTAACGGTAATTTAGCAAAAAATTTGTGTAACCTCACAAAAAATGATTTTTCTTAGAATCGAATTCGAACAAAAAACGGATTTTCCAAGCCAAATTCAAGTGAAAAGTGTTTTTTATGTTCAATTCGATGGGAAAATGACTTCTCTTGAATTCAATTTAGAGAAAACTGCTTCTAATTTAGTCAAAAATGACTTTTCCTAGAGAATAATTTAATGAAAAAGATTTTTCCCAGTTGGATTTGGCGAAAATCGGTTTTTCCAATGTCAATTGGGCTTTTTCTAGTGCAATTTGGTAAAAAATTACTTTTCCTAGAGAATAATTGTATGAAAAAAAAATTTTCTCAGTTGGATTTGGAGAAAATCGGTTTTTCCAACGGGAGTTTAACCAAAAATTTGTGTAAATTCACGAAAAATGGTTTTTCTTAGAATCGAATTCGAACAAAAAAACGAATTTTCCAAGCCGAATTTAATGAAAATTGCTTTTTTATGTCCAATTTATTCAATATATATCTTTTCATCGCAAATTAGTTTTGCCGAGGTTAGTTTAGTCAACAAAAATAGTTTTTCTCCGTACATATTGGTAAAAACTAAATTTCCAAAGTGCAATTTAACAAAAAATAGCTTCTCTTGGATTCTAATCTCATATAAAAACTTGTTTTTTTACACTACGCTTTTTTATAATTAATTCTGTTGAAAAGACTCAATTGAAAACGAACCCTGTTCTGACGCGATCCAAATACATCGAAACCGAAACGTTCTTCTCCGTTTATTTTTAAATTAACGGCGATTCGGTTTTATATTATCAATATTTTATCTAATTGTTTTAACGTTTTCGGTATTTGTTTCTCTACTCTCTAATCTATTCGACTGCTAATTAATATGTATGTTATCACAAGCATTTATCTTAATATGTCGTCTTGATAGTTGTTAATTGGATGGAAGAAGAAAATGACAAAATCTACGAACGAAATCCATGAAATATGTAGAGAAGAGAACGGGGAAAAGGTTGTTAACATCCCGCTTTCGTCATTCCTAACAAACAACAATATGAAGCAACGTATCCGTCTCAATTAGTAGTTGCAGACCGCAACTTCTGCAAGTTGTATGTCTTTGGTTTGTGCAGGGGCGCGATTTAAGATTCACGGATAGCCTCCGCCGCAAGGTGATAAATTTTAGATACCTACGGCATTACAACACCTTTGAACAGTTAATTAAACAAAATTTTTACGCGAATGATTATGATTTACCGAAATTTTTTGAGGAATTTCGTGCATAATTTTACAAATTATTCGTCGTAGACCGTATTATAATGCAGAAAAATGAAATTTAGGGACTAGCCGCAGTAAAAAAGAAAAAAAAAACACCGAATATAAATCGAGAAAAAGAGAATTTGTATATAATTTGTTGAACAAGGAGAGAGAAAGAGAGATATGTCAGCAAACGTTTTGTATAAAAGGCATACGGTAAAGTTAAATGTGGTGAAAATATTAAACAGAGCAGTGACAATGTCTATTGCAGTCTCCCAGTTCTCTCTCCCAACAAGAATATTAGGGTGGATTATTTCTGAAATAAGGGAGGAATTTACAATTTATATCAGACGTTTAATATGTCGGTGATGATTTGTAACTCGATCTCTGCGCGGGACACTTTTATGATGACATGTTTGTATGCCTGTATGAATATTTTCAACATAAATGTAATGTAATTTATTAAAAGTTTGAAATAAGGAAATTGCGCCGACTTGTGCGAATACGGTGACATTTCTCGCTTATGTAAATCGCTTACATATAAACGACACTTTCGTATCACTCGATTCACCTAACTCATATACTAAAAATTACCCACCAATCAACCTCTGACTCGCGAAAAATTATACCAAAGGGAAAAACCCACGGAGGTTGTACGAAATCATCATAATTAACTAAATAAATTTTCCATTTATCGAATAGTCACGAAAGGGGTTGCCGTGGATCAAAAATATGTAAACGAAAACTGAAATCACTCGACAAAGATGTTCAAGATATTATACGTATACAGAATACCAGTTTAGAAACATTGCGACAAATTTTTTCGGGTTTCAAACACAAAAAACTGATTAAACGAATGCCATTAACCGATTCACTATTGATAGTTCGTCAAATAAAAGACTACCGAAGTTCTAATAAACAAATGGAGTGCAAAAAGGGCTCAGTTCACGTCTGGTACCCTGTTTAAACCAAACTCCCTCCCAGGCAGATACATTTTACTCGTCTATTTACGTTTTCTAATCTAATTTTCAGTTGTAACAAGTTAACGAGTTATAACAATCATTATTATTGTTAAAAATGAAATTGGGCTCGGTTCACGTCTGGTAGTCTGTTTAAACCAAACTCCCTTACATGCAGGTACATTTTACTCGTCTATTTACGTTTTCTAATCTAATTTTCAGTTGTAGCAAGTTAACGAGTTATAACAATCATTATTATTGTTAAAAATGAAATTGGGCTCGGTTCACGTCTGGTAGTCTGTTTGAACCAAACTTCCTTACATGCAGGTACGTTTAACTCGTCAATTTACGTTTTATAATTTTATATTCGATCAACTATGTCAGTCAATTTATAATGATTCGATTGCCTTTTAACAAAAAGTATTTATAAATAAATTTATAAAATAATCTACGTGCTGGATCAAAAGAAAATCGTCGAGGGCGAGGGTTTTCATAATTTGCAATTGATGTTGTGTAAGTAGGAGTAGGGATGGCATCAGACTAAGACTATTGACCACAAACTAGTTCGGAAATTTGAGTATAAAACAAAAAACGTTTTTTAGCATTCAATATAGATTAAATGAGTTTCACCAAACTTACAAACTAACCGCGGGTCTATCTAAGCAACCACGTTCGACCAAGGGTTGTAAGTCAGTCTTGGACCTAGCTAGGCAATCAGGCCTGGTCAAGATTTCCAAACAAAGCGAGTTTCAACAAGTTTGGGTCAATAATTACTTGATCTCGGTCTATACTACGCCCATAATTGGGTGTGGAATGTTTTTAATATTATTAAGGAATTAATAATAATAATTTTTTCGTATTATGTATTAAATTAGATAAATTTCGATATTTAAAGTGTCCAATATCACGAATTTAAATTGGGTGTTGAGAAATTCGTCGGAATCTTAATTTAGCAGTTATCTGCTTGAATCAATTTCCATAGTTGGAATCTCACGTACGTATATCCGATACGGGGAATTCAGAAGGGTAGTAATAATAGACTATACACAGTATTAACTCACATATATACACATAGTTTTGCTTAATAGTTCTCCAAGTATATTCAAAATTCGTTATTAACGCACCATTGACTTAATAGGTTTCAGCGGAACGTTCACTATTTGGGAGATTGTTGAATTATATGGTGTATGAAAGATTTACTTAATTTTGTCAAGAGGAATTCATAAAAACGCGTATAATTTGCGCAATTCAATCTCAATACTTAGTATATTCAAGAAAAACCATCAAACTTAAACAGCCTTATCAACCCTTCTAAATATTTGTCCTTGGGCACCAGAATATGTCAAAAATTAGTTTTAAGATTAGTATTGGTCAATCCTGGTTCTGTCTATAATAATTATAACTTATTTTGGTTAAACCGCGTTGATTAGACCAGAAAAATGCGTTTTTAGTTTCTTTTTCAGTCTGTATCTTCCCAATCTTCGTTATTCAATACCAATCGCTCAATTTTCCCAATAATTATGACAGTTGTTAGTTGTTGCGAACGTTCCTCCTCGGTCGATCTTCAAATTGAGCTGCTCAAATTTTTTTTAGTCGTAAATGATAGTCCATACACAGTCCATTCAAAAATTCCTCACAACGATTATTAAACAGTCAAAAATAGCAACGAATTTGTACAATTAAAAACATGTCTCGAGTTGTGGAAGTCGGCCTTGAAGATAGTTTGAAGCCTCTTCTTCTAGATCTTCTAAATATTTTATCACAGTTGCCATTTGTTGTCAAAATACAACACAAAGACAAACACCTCGACATCGTACGTTAGTTAGTAAGTTTGAAAATGTTTAACGGAACTAAAAAGAATTCTCATCAAGAGATGCGAAGATGAAATATTAATTTTTGCACGGGTAGATTCGTAGGGGATGTTCTAGATATGAATACCGGCGAATTACTAATTAAACTCGTAGCTGATGGCGTGGCCGGCGTTTAGACCATTCCAAAAATTTAAAGAATAACTAACGCGCTGGTTTTCGCCACTTATCAGTAAGCGTTTTATTGAATTTGCGAAATTATCTTTTGTTTTCTTACCCATTAATTTTTAGAACGGAAAGTTTTTAATTTTTAATCTAAAGCGCTTCAAGAAATTAATTTTTGATGTGTTTTAATGGCCTCCTGATAATTTCAGCCGGTTTTTGCGTGAAAATATTACAACAGTTTTTAATTTATGACCGCGGCGTGTCGACCTCCTAAAAAAATCGTCGTCGAAACGAATATTTCATTTTCCTTCCTACGTACCAAGTCAGGTGGAATTTGCGGCATTTTCTAACATTTTTTTCCAAAAAAAATGATCATCCAATAAAATTAAACAAGAAATTCATCGATTGAAATCGAAATTCTTGAAAAAAAAGTATAAACTACTATCAAGTTGTTTGAAAAGCTTTTTCACAATGAAATTTCGTAAATTTTGAATATTGAATCGCAACAAGGGACAGAAAAATCCTTCATAGGACCTGTATAATAGAAAAAAATACTACAAATAGGTATAGAGCTCCTGGGAAACTATAACCAGAGGTCTGATGAAGGTATCAGCAACCTACGATTTCTAGCAGGAGTTCTGTCGAGGCACTACCATTTCAATAAGCCGATAGATGTAGCTGATAATGCAGCGGAACTACAGAGTAGTACATCTAGGAGTTTATGACAAAAAAAACGAAGATCTCTGATAGCTAGACACAGTGTATATAAATTGATGCTCAAAAAGATAAAATTGAAACATCGTCATTTTCGAAATGTCTCTCTTCAACTCTTTTATACATGTTAAAATGGTTTTTGTTTTATTGAGAATGTAATCTTCAAGATTTTTCTTTGATTTTGATCTTTATGGACCTTTCGATAACAGAATAACTGTATTTAAGAAAAAAACAGTTTGTCTAAAAGTTGGTCATACTATATATTTTTGAGTCTGCATTCGATTATTTCCATAATTATTATTGAAACTCGTGTTATTCAAGAGAATTCTCAGTTATGGTAAAATCTAACTGGAAAAAATTCGGTATGTCGCTAATTAAACCAGTTTCGAAAATAGGTATCAGCAAAAATCGATGTAAAACATAGGCATATTCAAAAAAATCATATCTAACAAAATAATCGCGATGTAGATTCAAAATTCCACAAAAGTATTAAATATGGTGAAATCTAACTGGAAAAAATTCGGGATGTCGCTAATTAAACCAGTTTCGAAAATAGGTATCAGCAAAAATCGATGTAAAACATAGGCATGTTCAAAAAAATCATATCTACCAAAATAATCGCGATGTAGATTCAAAATTCTACAAAAGTCTTAAATATGGTAAAATCTAACTGGAAAAAAATTCGGAATATCGCTAATTAAATTCAAAAATAGGTATCAGCGAAAAATCAACGTTTATATTTCACCTTGTAGGTTTCCGTTGAAGAATTTATTCCACGAGCGGCTAATAAAATCTGCAATCCCTTAATGCAAATGCAGATTGTATAAGTGATATCTTAAGAAGCAAAAGGAGAGATAAATTGTGAAAATCTAAGAGAGGAGTATGATCAGAGATTATGGATATTTTAAATACTGAATGCTACCCTAAAATGACATCAAACCGATGAATATTCATGTGCCGATGATGGCGGGTTTTAGACGTATCTTCGATGTTTTCCTCTTCCGATCTCTCTTTCCTCCAAATCCCTCCCGCACCCCTTTTTTAGTTAATTCAAATCCCCTAGAACACGTTCATTATATTTATGCTAAATAATCTTTTTTTTCGACTTGTCAATTTTCATTTTATTCTTGCCTATTAGTCGTATAATCGACGATATAAATATCAATTTCCTTCGAAAACTCTCCCAACAATTCTCAAAGTTTTTCCAAGTATGTTACTTTGATTTTAAAAAAATTAGAGCGTGAACTTATTTTGCAGATAGAGAACGTTTCATAATCGACACCAAGATTTTATTTTCTTTGAACATAACTCCATAAATACTCCATAGGATTCAAATCCGGGTTACGCGCTAGCCAATCCATATCGGCAATTTTGGCATCGTGTAAATACGGGAATTGCCCTGCATTAGGATCATTTGATCCCATCAACTTTTTTCTATGGATCCGTTAATGTACTCCTCCAGTTTGAATCGGTTTTTATTGTCTAAATCATCCAGGAACCTCCTCTAAGGACCTCATTTTCTTTCGTGCAACATTGCGCGAATTTTTTCCAGGATTTCTATACATTTATCCTTTCCCATAACATGCAGAACTATACAGAACGGATACCCGTCGATAGATAGTTCAATTAAAGTGTCAAATCGATACTCGGAGAGTTGTGGTGTTGTCCAATCACTTCTCGCGTTTTTCTGAGCTCTTGTTGAACTTGAACATGATTTTCAATCAAATCCCATCAACCTTGAAATAATATAAATAATCTAAATTAGAATTTTGATTGTAATAAAAACAATGTTGTGTAGTTTTAAAAAATGATGAGGCGATATATTTGGTACGAAAGAAAGCCCTATATGGAAACGTTCTCGCATAAGAAACATCTCATATTAAGATCTACAAAAGAGGAGAAAGATTTATCAATGTATTTATTCGCGATCCGCCCTACATAATATATGAAAATGTCGTATATATCTAGATTTGCATATTTGTAAAAATTTCTCCCGGATCACTCATAACGTAATCTTTCAATTTCAAAAATCCTCGCATATACATATATTAATATATTTATATAAATTCAAAATCCCCTAATAGTATTCGACGTCACTGTTTTCTACAAGGTCGTAGTCGAAATATATTTAAGGGGGGTTTCAATATCGCTAAATCTTGAATATTGAATCTCAAGGTCAAATTTCACGTAATCGTTGCGGTATTTCAGTTTTTCGACTATTTCATATTAAAATATTGCAGCGATTTTGACAAAACGCCTTCGATAAATAATCACGAACAACTTTTAGACTGTTTGTGATGATTTTAAGAATCGTATATCCGG
Organism: Diorhabda carinulata; assembly: GCF_026250575.1. Taxonomy (NCBI): domain Eukaryota; kingdom Metazoa; phylum Arthropoda; class Insecta; order Coleoptera; family Chrysomelidae; genus Diorhabda; species Diorhabda carinulata. The sequence continues at coordinate 469,385 of NC_079465.1, forward strand.
TATTTAGCTCTACAGCTCTGTAAATGTACTTAAAAAACTGTAGTTTTATTTTGTTCGATCAAGGTACCACGACTATTCTTTCTCACTACTTCACGCTACGCCACGCCACCCCAACTAAGCAACTCACACGCCACCTTACGCCACGCCATATCAGATGCGTTTTAAAAACGTGTAAATAATTAAATTGTTGTTCACGATTTTAATGGATTCAAAATTTTATTTATTTATTTTTTTTTTGTTCAAAATTATAGAATAAAATGATCGTGGTGTTACGTGGCGTGGAGTGGCGTGTCGTTCGACGTTAATGATTGCGAATTGGTTAAACGGTTAATTATTAATTATAGTTTTGAAAATATTGAAATAATTTAATATAGTTTTTGAATAATCGGTTTTTTTTATGTTACGTCACTGTGCTAAAAGGATATTTTCGTTAGTTTTATGTTTTTCTCTTTCGCCTCATTTGCTTAATGCAAAGTGGCCTACTGCGTTTCTATAGATACTCAAAACTATATTTAATGTTCCGTTAAATACTCTGATGTATCCCACTTTGAAATATGTCCTAGATTTTCGATGGGAGCATTTTTCATTTTATATTTTCGTTATAGCTGCCATCGAGGGTATCAGCTTAAGCGAATTTGATGTAATACATTCCTTTGAAGCTATAGAATCGTTTTTTTTTTTTGGAAAAACAACAAAATTTTTTAACTAAACAAAAAAAGACAAAAACGCGGGTCTGAAAGAAGTCGAAGAATTTAAAATATACCAAGAAGACTAGGTGTGATATAAATGAATGATATAGAGCAGAAAACAAAAATAAAAAAACAAAAAAAACATAATTTCCTAATAATCGAAGTATAACTCATCGTATACTATGTTTCAAATCCAAAATTTCGCAAGCTCTTTGGGATCTTGTTTAAACTATGTAATGAATAATCAACTCGTTAACAGTAATTTTTTATTATGCTCTAGAATATCGAAAAATCGTCCGATTTCGATAAATTTTTTTTTCAAATCTTTATTTTTGCGGCGGATTCACGAAAAAAATTACGGGAATAAAAAAAAATGGAAACTTATATTGGTTTTAGGGCTTTAAATGTTAATGTATTTTTATTAACATAATCCTTCGCGTATAATCGTTGATAACTTTTTTCTAAATAATCAAATTGAGTTGTTTTATTTTTTTTCATAATCTACACAAAACAACGAACAAATTGAAAAAAAATTTTATACAAAAATGTTGATTTATCATATTTTTATAATTGAAAACTTTTATTGGTTTCTGGGTTATGAATGTTCGTGAAAATACACTCATTCGCGTATAATCGTTGATAACTTTTTTCTAAATAATCAAATTGAGTTGTTTTATTTTTTTTCATAATCTACACAGAAAAACGAACAAGTTGAAACAAAAATTTATACGAAAATGTTGATTTATCATATTTTTATAATTGAAAACTTTTATTGGTTTCTGGGTTTTGAATGTTCGTGAAAATACACTCATTCGCGTATAATCGTTGATAACTTTTTTCTAAATAATCAAATTGAGTTGTTTTATTTTTTTTCATAATCTACACAGAAAAACGAACAAGTTGAAACAAAAATTTATACGAAAATGTTGATTTATCATATTTTTATAATTGAAAACTTTTATTGGTTTCTGGGTTTTGAATGTTCGTGAAAATACACTCATTCGCGTATAATCGTTGATAACTTTTTTCTAAATAATCAAATTGAGTTGTTTTATTTTTTTTCATAATCTACACAAAAAAACAAACAAATTGAAAAAAAATTTTATACAAAAATGTTGATTTATCATATTTTTATAATTGAAAACTTTTATTGGTTTCTGGGTTTTGAATGTTCGTGAAAATACACTCATTCGCGTATAATCGTTGATAACTTTTTTCTAAATAATCAAATTGAGTTGTTTTATTTTTTTTCATAATCTACACAGAAAAACGAACAAGTTGAAACAAAAATTTATACGAAAATGTTGATTTATCATATTTTTATAATTGAAAACTTTTATTGGTTTCTGGGTTATGAATGTTCGTGAAAATACACTCATTCGCGTATAATCGTTGATAACTTTTTTCTAAATAATCAAATTGAGTTGTTTTATTTTTTTTCATAATCTACACAGAAAAACGAACAAGTTGAAACAAAAATTTATACGAAAATGTTGATTTATCATATTTTTATAATTGAAAACTTTTATTGGTTTCTGGGTTTTGAATGTTCGTGAAAATACACTCATTCGCGTATAATCGTTGATAACTTTTTTCTAAATAATCAAATTGAGTTGTTTTATTTTTTTTCATAATCTACACAAAAAAACAAACAAATTGAAAAAAAATTTTATACCAAAATGTTGATTTATCATATTTTTATAATTGAAAACTTTTATTGGTTTCTGGGTTTTGAATGTTCGTGAAAATACACTCATTCGCGTATAATCGTTGATAACTTTTTTCTAAATAATCAAATTGAGTTGTTTTATTTTTTTTCATAATCTACACAGAAAAACGAACAAGTTGAAACAAAAATTTATACGAAAATGTTGATTTATCATATTTTTATAATTGAAAACTTTTATTGGTTTCTGGGTTTTGAATGTTCGTGAAAATACACTCATTCGCGTATAATCGTTGATAACTTTTTTCTAAATAATCAAATTGAGTTGTTTTATTTTTTTTCATAATCTACACAAAAAAACAAACAAATTGAAAAAAAATTTTATACGAAAATGTTGATTTATCATATTTTTATAATTGAAAACTTTTATTGGTTTCTGGGTTTTGAATGTTCGTGAAAATACACTCATTCGCGTATAATCGTTGATAACTTTTTTCTAAATAATCAAATTGAGTTGTTTTATTTTTTTTCATAATCTACACAGAAAAACGAACAAGTTGAAACAAAAATTTATACGAAAATGTTGATTTATCATATTTTTATAATTGAAAACTTTTATTGGTTTCTGGGTTTTGAATGTTCGTGAAAATACACTCATTCGCGTATAATCGTTGATAACTTTTTTCTAAATAATCAAATTGAGTTGTTTTATTTTTTTTCATAATCTACACAAAAAAACAAACAAATTGAAAAAAAATTTTATACAAAAATGTTGATTTATCATATTTTTATAATTGAAAACTTTTATTGGTTTCTGGGTTTTGAATGTTCGTGAAAATACACTCATTCGCGTATAATCGTTGATAACTTTTTTCTAAATAATCAAATTGAGTTGTTTTATTTTTTTTCATAATCTACACAAAAAAACAAACAAATTGAAAAAAAATTTTATACAAAAATGTTGATTTATCATATTTTTATAATTGAAAACTTTTATTGGTTTCTGGGTTATGAATGTTCGTGAAAATACACTCATTCGCGTATAATCGTTGATAACTTTTTTCTAAATAATCAAATTGAGTTGTTTTATTTTTTTTTCATAATCTACACAAAAAAACAAACAAATTGAAAAAAAATTTTATACAAAAATGTTGATTTATCATATTTTTATAATTGAAAACTTTTATTGGTTTCTGGGTTTTGAATGTTCGTGAAAATACACTCATTCGCGTATAATCGTTGATAACTTTTTTCTAAATAATCAAATTGAGTTGTTTTATTTTTTTTCATAATCTACACAAAAAAACAAACAAATTGAAAAAAAATTTTATACAAAAATGTTGATTTATCATATTTTTATAATTGAAAACTTTTATTGGTTTCTGGGTTTTGAATGTTCGTGAAAATACACTCATTCGCGTATAATCGTTGATAACTTTTTTCTAAATAATCAAATTGAGTTGTTTTATTTTTTTTCATAATCTACACAAAAAAACAAACAAATTGAAAAAAAATTTTATACGAAAATGTTGATTTATCATATTTTTATAATTGAAAACTTTTATTGGTTTCTGGGTTTTGAATGTTCGTGAAAATACACTCATTCGCGTATAATCGTTGATAACTTTTTTCTAAATAATCAAATTGAGTTGTTTTATTTTTTTTCATAATCTACACAAAAAAACAAACAAATTGAAAAAAAATTTTATACAAAAATGTTGATTTATCATATTTTTATAATTGAAAACTTTTATTGGTTTCTGGGTTTTGAATGTTCGTGAAAATACACTCATTCGCGTATAATCGTTGATAACTTTTTTCTAAATAATCAAATTGAGTTGTTTTATTTTTTTTCATAATCTACACAAAAAAACAAACAAATTGAAAGAAAATTTTATACAAAAATGTTGATTTATCATATTTTTATAATTGAAAACTTTTATTGGTTTCTGGGTTTTGAATGTTCGTGAAAATACACTCATTCGCGTATAATCGTTGATAACTTTTTTCTAAATAATCAAATTGAGTTGTTTTATTTTTTTTCATAATCTACACAAAAAAACAAACAAATTGAAAAAAAATTTTATACAAAAATGTTGATTTATCATATTTTTATAATTGAAAACTTTTATTGGTTTCTGGGTTATGAATGTTCGTGAAAATACACTCATTCGCGTATAATCGTTGATAACTTTTTTCTAAATAATCAAATTGAGTTGTTTTATTTTTTTTCATAATCTACACAGAAAAACGAACAAGTTGAAACAAAAATTTATACGAAAATGTTGATTTATCATATTTTTATAATTGAAAACTTTTATTGGTTTCTGGGTTTTGAATGTTCGTGAAAATACACTCATTCGCGTATAATCGTTGATAACTTTTTTCTAAATAATCAAATTGAGTTGTTTTATTTTTTTTCATAATCTACACAAAAAAACAAACAAATTGAAAAAAAATTTTATACAAAAATGTTGATTTATCATATTTTTATAATTGAAAACTTTTATTGGTTTCTGGGTTTTGAATGTTCGTGAAAATACACTCATTCGCGTATAATCGTTGATAACTTTTTTCTAAATAATCAAATTGAGTTGTTTTATTTTTTTTCATAATCTACACAGAAAAACGAACAAGTTGAAACAAAAATTTATACGAAAATGTTGATTTATCATATTTTTATAATTGAAAACTTTTATTGGTTTCTGGGTTTTGAATGTTCGTGAAAATACACTCATTCGCGTATAATCGTTGATAACTTTTTTCTAAATAATCAAATTGAGTTGTTTTATTTTTTTTCATAATCTACACAGAAAAACGAACAAGTTGAAACAAAAATTTATACGAAAATGTTGATTTATCATATTTTTATAATTGAAAACTTTTATTGGTTTCTGGGTTTTGAATGTTCGTGAAAATACACTCATTCGCGTATAATCGTTGATAACTTTTTTCTAAATAATCAAATTGAGTTGTTTTATTTTTTTTCATAATCTACACAGAAAAACGAACAAGTTGAAACAAAAATTTATACGAAAATGTTGATTTATCATATTTTTATAATTGAAAACTTTTATTGGTTTCTGGGTTTTGAATGTTCGTGAAAATACACTCATTCGCGTATAATCGTTGATAACTTTTTTCTAAATAATCAAATTGAGTTGTTTTATTTTTTTTCATAATCTACACAAAAAAACAAACAAATTGAAAAAAAATTTTATACAAAAATGTTGATTTATCATATTTTTATAATTGAAAACTTTTATTGGTTTCTGGGTTTTGAATGTTCGTGAAAATACACTCATTCGCGTATAATCGTTGATAACTTTTTTCTAAATAATCAAATTGAGTTGTTTTATTTTTTTTCATAATCTACACAAAAAAACAAACAAATTGAAAAAAAATTTTATACAAAAATGTTGATTTATCATATTTTTATAATTGAAAACTTTTATTGGTTTCTGGGTTATGAATGTTCGTGAAAATACACTCATTCGCGTATAATCGTTGATAACTTTTTTCTAAATAATCAAATTGAGTTGTTTTATTTTTTTTCATAATCTACACAAAAAAACAAACAAATTGAAAAAAAATTTTATACAAAAATGTTGATTTATCATATTTTTATAATTGAAAACTTTTATTGGTTTCTGGGTTTTGAATGTTCGTGAAAATACACTCATTCGCGTATAATCGTTGATAACTTTTTTCTAAATAATCAAATTGAGTTGTTTTATTTTTTTTCATAATCTACACAAAAAAACAAACAAATTGAAAAAAAATTTTATACAAAAATGTTGATTTATCATATTTTTATAATTGAAAACTTTTATTGGTTTCTGGGTTTTGAATGTTCGTGAAAATACACTCATTCGCGTATAATCGTTGATAACTTTTTTCTAAATAATCAAATTGAGTTGTTTTATTTTTTTTCATAATCTACACAGAAAAACGAACAAGTTGAAACAAAAATTTATACGAAAATGTTGATTTATCATATTTTTATAATTGAAAACTTTTATTGGTTTCTGGGTTTTGAATGTTCGTGAAAATACACTCATTCGCGTATAATCGTTGATAACTTTTTTCTAAATAATCAAATTGAGTTGTTTTATTTTTTTTTCATAATCTACACAAAAAAACAAACAAATTGAAAAAAAATTTTATACAAAAATGTTGATTTATCATATTTTTATAATTGAAAACTTTTATTGGTTTCTGGGTTTTGAATGTTCGTGAAAATACACTCATTCGCGTATAATCGTTGATAACTTTTTTCTAAATAATCAAATTGAGTTGTTTTATTTTTTTTTCATAATCTACACAAAAAAACAAACAAATTGAAAAAAAATTTTATACAAAAATGTTGATTTATCATATTTTTATAATTGAAAACTTTTATTGGTTTCTGGGTTATGAATGTTCGTGAAAATACACTCATTCGCGTATAATCGTTGATAACTTTTTTCTAAATAATCAAATTGAGTTGTTTTATTTTTTTTCATAATCTACACAAAAAAACAAACAAATTGAAAAAAAATTTTATACAAAAATGTTGATTTATCATATTTTTATAATTGAAAACTTTTATTGGTTTCTGGGTTTTGAATGTTCGTGAAAATACACTCATTCGCGTATAATCGTTGATAACTTTTTTCTAAATAATCAAATTGAGTTGTTTTATTTTTTTTCATAATCTACACAAAAAAACAAACAAATTGAAAAAAAATTTTATACGAAAATGTTGATTTATCATATTTTTATAATTGAAAACTTTTATTGGTTTCTGGGTTTTGAATGTTCGTGAAAATACACTCATTCGCGTATAATCGTTGATAACTTTTTTCTAAATAATCAAATTGAGTTGTTTTATTTTTTTTCATAATCTACACAGAAAAACGAACAAGTTGAAACAAAAATTTATACGAAAATGTTGATTTATCATATTTTTATAATTGAAAACTTTTATTGGTTTCTGGGTTTTGAATGTTCGTGAAAATACACTCATTCGCGTATAATCGTTGATAACTTTTTTCTAAATAATCAAATTGAGTTGTTTTATTTTTTTTCATAATCTACACAAAAAAACAAACAAATTGAAAAAAAATTTTATACAAAAATGTTGATTTATCATATTTTTATAATTGAAAACTTTTATTGGTTTCTGGGTTTTGAATGTTCGTGAAAATACACTCATTCGCGTATAATCGTTGATAACTTTTTTCTAAATAATCAAATTGAGTTGTTTTATTTTTTTTCATAATCTACACAAAAAAACAAACAAATTGAAAAAAAATTTTATACAAAAATGTTGATTTATCATATTTTTATAATTGAAAACTTTTATTGGTTTCTGGGTTTTGAATGTTCGTGAAAATACACTCATTCGCGTATAATCGTTGATAACTTTTTTCTAAATAATCAAATTGAGTTGTTTTATTTTTTTTCATAATCTACACAAAAAAACGATCAAATTTAAAGAAAATTTTATACAAAAATGTTGATTTATCATATTTTTATAATTGAAAACTTATATTGGTTTTTGGGTTTTGAACGTTCGTGAAAATACACTCATTCGCGTATAATCGTTGATAACTTTTTTCTAAATAATCAAATTGAGTTGTTTCATTTTTTTTCATAATCTACACAAAAAAACGAACAAATTGAAACAAAAATTTATACGAAAATGTTGATTTATCATATTTTTATAATTGAAAACTTATATTGGTTTCTGGGTTTTGAACGTTCGTGAAAATACACTCATTCGCGTATAATCGTTGATAACTTTTTTCTAAATAATCAAATTGAGTTGTTTTATTTTTTTTCATAATCTACACAAAAAAACGATCAAATTTAAAGAAAATTTTATACGAAAATGTTGATTTATCATATTTTTATAATTGAAAACTTATATTGGTTTCTGGGTTTTGAACGTTCGTGAAAATACACTCATTCGCGTATAATCGTTGATAACTTTTTTCTAAATAATCAAATTGAGTTGTTTTATTTTTTTTCATAATCTACACAAAAAAACGATCAAATTTAAAGAAAATTTTATACAAAAATGTTGATTTATCATATTTTTATAATTGAAAACTTATATTGGTTTCTGGGTTTTGAACGTTCGTGAAAATACACTCATTCGCGTATAATCGTTGATAACTTTTTTCTAAATAATCAAATTGAGTTGTTTTATTTTTTTTCATAATCTACACAAAAAAACGATCAAATTTAAAGAAAATTTTATACAAAAATGTTGATTTATCATATTTTTATAATTGAAAACTTATATTGGTTTTTGGGTTTTGAATGTTCGTGAAAATACACTCATTCGCGTATAATCATTGATAACTTTTTTCTAAATAATCAAATTGAGTTGTTTTATTTTTTTTCATAATCTACACAAAAAAACGATCAAATTTAAAGAAAATTTTATACAAAAATGTTGATTTATCATATTTTTATAATTGAAAACTTATATTGGTTTTTGGGTTTTGAATGTTCGTGAAAATACACTCATTCGCGTATAATCATTGATAACTTTTTTCTAAATAATCAAATTGAGTTGTTTTATTTTTTTTCATAATCTACACAAAAAAACGATCAAATTTAAAGAAAATTTTATACAAAAATGTTGATTTATCATATTTTTATAATTGAAAACTTATATTGGTTTTTGGGTTTTGAATGTTCGTGAAAATACACTCATTCGCGTATAATCATTGATAACTTTTTTCTAAATAATCAAATTGAGTTGTTTTATTTTTTTTCATAATCTACACAAAAAAACGATCAAATTTAAAGAAAATTTTATACAAAAATGTTGATTTATCATATTTTTATAATTGAAAACTTATATTGGTTTTTGGGTTTTGAACGTTCGTGAAAATACACTCATTCGCGTATAATCGTTGATAACTTTTTTCTAAATAATCAAATTGAGTTGTTTTATTTTTTTTTCATAATCTACACAGAAAAACGATCAAATTTAAAGAAAATTTTATACGAAAATGTTGATTTATCATATTTTTATAATTGAAAACTTATATTGGTTTCTGGGTTTTGAACGTTCGTGAAAATACACTCATTCGCGTATAATCGTTGATAACTTTTTTCTAAATAATCAAATTGAGTTGTTTTATTTTTTTTCATAATCTACACAAAAAAACGATCAAATTTAAAGAAAATTTTATACAAAAATGTTGATTTATCATATTTTTATAATTGAAAACTTATATTGGTTTTTGGGTTTTGAACGTTCGTGAAAATACACTCATTCGCGTATAATCGTTGATAACTTTTTTCTAAATAATCAAATTGAGTTGTTTTATTTTTTTTCATAATCTACACAAAAAAACGAACAAATTGAAACAAAAATTTATACGAAAATGTTGATTTATCATATTTTTATAATTGAAAACTTATATTGGTTTCTGGGTTTTGAACGTTCGTGAAAATACACTCATTCGCGTATAATCGTTGATAACTTTTTTCTAAATAATCAAATTGAGTTGTTTTATTTTTTTTCATAATCTACACAAAAAAACGAACAAATTGAAACAAAAATTTATACGAAAATGTTGATTTATCATATTTTTATAATTGAAAACTTTTATTGGTTTCTGGGTTTTGAATGTTCGTGAAAATACACTCATTCGCGTATAATCGTTGATAACTTTTTTCTAAATAATCAAATTGAGTTGTTTTATTTTTTTTCATAATCTACACAGAAAAACGAACAAGTTGAAACAAAAATTTATACGAAAATGTTGATTTATCATATTTTTATAATTGAAAACTTTTATTGGTTTCTGGGTTTTGAATGTTCGTGAAAATACACTCATTCGCGTATAATCGTTGATAACTTTTTTCTAAATAATCAAATTGAGTTGTTTTATTTTTTTTCATAATCTACACAAAAAAACAAACAAATTGAAAAAAAATTTTATACAAAAATGTTGATTTATCATATTTTTATAATTGAAAACTTTTATTGGTTTCTGGGTTTTGAATGTTCGTGAAAATACACTCATTCGCGTATAATCGTTGATAACTTTTTTCTAAATAATCAAATTGAGTTGTTTTATTTTTTTTCATAATCTACACAGAAAAACGAACAAGTTGAAACAAAAATTTATACGAAAATGTTGATTTATCATATTTTTATAATTGAAAACTTTTATTGGTTTCTGGGTTATGAATGTTCGTGAAAATACACTCATTCGCGTATAATCGTTGATAACTTTTTTCTAAATAATCAAATTGAGTTGTTTTATTTTTTTTCATAATCTACACAGAAAAACGAACAAGTTGAAACAAAAATTTATACGAAAATGTTGATTTATCATATTTTTATAATTGAAAACTTTTATTGGTTTCTGGGTTTTGAATGTTCGTGAAAATACACTCATTCGCGTATAATCGTTGATAACTTTTTTCTAAATAATCAAATTGAGTTGTTTTATTTTTTTTCATAATCTACACAAAAAAACAAACAAATTGAAAAAAAATTTTATACCAAAATGTTGATTTATCATATTTTTATAATTGAAAACTTTTATTGGTTTCTGGGTTTTGAATGTTCGTGAAAATACACTCATTCGCGTATAATCGTTGATAACTTTTTTCTAAATAATCAAATTGAGTTGTTTTATTTTTTTTCATAATCTACACAGAAAAACGAACAAGTTGAAACAAAAATTTATACGAAAATGTTGATTTATCATATTTTTATAATTGAAAACTTTTATTGGTTTCTGGGTTTTGAATGTTCGTGAAAATACACTCATTCGCGTATAATCGTTGATAACTTTTTTCTAAATAATCAAATTGAGTTGTTTTATTTTTTTCATAATCTACACAAAAAAACGAACAAAATGAAAAAAAAATTATACAAAAGTGTTGATTTTTCATATTTTTATAATTGAAAATAATAAAAATTTCTCTTAAAATTGACCTTTTCTCACACATAATCGTTTGTACCTTTTTTATTAAGTAATCATTGAAGTTATATAGAAAAAAAAACATTTTTAAAATCACATATAATAATTCGAGTGTACGATATTAAAAGTTAATTTTGGAAAAATTGAAAATTTTCACCATTAAAAAATGATATCTAACTAGGGTTTATTGTTAGAGATAAAAAATTAATAAACAAACATCATTTTTCAATTTATTTTTTTAAAATGTTAGTTTTTTGTGTAGATTAACAAAAAAAATATACAAACTGCGTTTGTTTTTTTTTTGGAAAAAAGTTATGACCGATTATATGCAAAAAAGTGCGTTTATGATGACATTTAAAGTCAAAAAACTATATGAAATCTCCAGGGGGGATATTTTCCATATTTTATCTCATAACCCCGTCGTAAAAACGAATATTTAAAAAAAAAATTCATCGAAATCGGATGATTTTTCGATTTTCTAGAGCCAAAAAACGAGGGGACCGCGAAAGTATAAAATTCTGCGGTTTGGCATGACGAGAATTCTTTCGACAGTCTCTAAATAAATAAAAAAAATGAGTAAACAAACATTTTTCAATTTTTGTTTTCTCAAAATGATCGTTTTTTTGTGTAGATTAACAAAAAAAATATACAAACTGCGTTTTTTTTTGGAAAAAAGTTATGAACGATTATATGCAAAAAAGGGCGTTAATGATGACATTTAAAGTCAAAAAACTATATGAAATCTCCAGGGGGGATATTTTCCATATTTTATCTCATAACCCCGTCGTAAAAACGAATATTTAAAAAAAAAATTCATCGAAATCGGATGATTTTTCGATTTTCTAGAGCCAAAAAACGAAGGGACCTCGAAAGTATAAAAATTATCAGTAATTATCTAAATTAGGTTACACCCCTCCGATTTCGTTGAAATTTCAGTATGTTATAGAGAAAATTACGCTAAAAAATTTGATATATAAATATGTAGGGTGCGGAAATCATCCCTTCACGTAGTTTTTCAACTTTGAAGCTCCAGAAAAAGAAAAATAATTTGTACATAATAGTTTAGCTTCGCATTTCTAGCCTAACCTAACCTAACCTAACCTAACCTAACCTAACCTAACCTAACCTAACCTAACCTAACCTAACCTAACTTAACCTAACCACTAATTTTAACTAAGAATATTGATAAAATATCAATTAATAAACAGCAATACACAAAAATTCATGGAATTTTATCTTTTTCATGGTTAAATACGTATAAAAAAACAAATATTGATAGATTTTCTAACGATAGTCGTATGTAAACAAACTGGAACTTTAAAGTTGAAAAACTAAGTGAAGGGATGATTTCCGCACCCTGCATATTTATATATCAAATTTTTCAGCATAATTTTCTCTATAACATACTAAAATTTCAACGAAATCGGAATGGGTGTAACCTAACCTAAAAATTATCAATTTTTTTTCGTTTCCAGACAGACCTAAAGTTTGATAAAGACCGAAGTAGATAGAATATAGTTAATAGCTTATCTAAAATACATTGAATTTAGGAAAACGTTTATTTAGATAAAACCAAATTAAAATGACATTAATCGAAATTTATTAAATCGCGATTTTCTTCGTTATTATATACGCTACCGAAGTACGTACATATCAATTTACTCTAACGCGATCATTTAAATCGAAACGATGATATTTTTATTATCTTTGACAAAGATTTATACCGACCGACATCAAAATGCAAAATTAATAATACTAGACGCCGCCGCCGCCGCCGCCGCCGCCATCGCCGAAGTCTTATTTTTGTATTAAATTCTTAATAATAAAAAATAACCTATCATTATAAAATCGAGCTGATACGCGTTTTCCCCATCTCAGTTCTAAACGAGACGAAAGAAAAAGAAAATAAGCTAAAAAGAGACGAAGAATCGGGGGTGAGATCGACGCTAAAAAATATTTACGGTTCTTAATCCGTTTTCGATATTCAAAGATACCGCATAATATCCAAACCAAAAAAAAAAAAACGTTCATAATTATATTTGACACTCCTCTAAGTCGCATTTTTCGAAACAAAAATATTTCGAGCTGGAATACCAGGTCTGAACTTTGCCAAAAGTGGTAGAACAGAAAAATATTTTCCTCAATTCGAAACCAAACATTGGTTTGTATAAACGAGGTTACATTCGAATGATCCCCTTCAATATACTTCCCTACCCTCGTCACATCCCTTTCTGAATGTTTTTTCCATTGATCGAAGCGGTGCTGGAAGTCTTCTTTGGTGATGGTCTTCAGAAGCTCCGTTTTACCACTTCCATCGACTCAAATCGAGTCCCTTTCGAAGCAGATCTTTTTCTAACCTTTCAAGGAAGACCCTTTGACGCTAGAGCTTTTGGTCATCGGCGTTTACAACCTCGGCACTCTTTTTGGAGTTGAAACCATCACCTGGGTGCTTCAATACTCTTTCGGCACTCACTAAAGCGCTTACACTACTCAAAAAACACGCGCAAGGAATAGAGAATTGTCCTTATAGTCCTCATGCAACGAGTTATATCGCTCAGTCGGAGATTTTTCTCAATTTAACGAGAAATTTGAGATTGAAACGTTGTAGTGACGAAAAAGTGTTTTGGACAAGATATCTAGATACGTAGTTCACTACTCGTCTAGGGCACCCTCTAGGAGCGGAGTCTCGTTATTTAATAGACAGACAGACCTCGTAGAAGAATACCTTAACTGTGTAAATAATGAGAAAAATTTCGTCCAGAAGCTGTAGATTCTGAAAGGTATATTAACGATTGCCTCAGTAAAATAGTTGATTTTGTAAGTCAACTTCACGTTGGGGATAATATGATGTAATATATCCCCCCTAATTTACCTCAGGTGCGTCCAATTGAAAGCAGTTTTATATCTTGTAGGGCAGAAAACAAAAAATTAGAAACAATTTCAGCGGAGTTTTTAGAAAAAAGTTCAAAATCCACGTTCAAGTTGTATTTGGTTTGAATTTATAACTTTGTTAGTTATCAAGCTGTTAATTGAAATATTTTTATGCAGATATGGATATGAAATAAAGAAAATTTATTGCGGAAAAACATAGAAAAATGCGATAGAAATAAACGTATTTCGTTTAGTATGCTAAATAATGAAGAAATCGTCGTACAGACATATATGTAACTGTAGTTTAAACAAAAGTTTTTCCCACGAGTATGAAGAAAGTTTCCAAACGCGGTTCGTTCGTAAATCATTTTAAAACCATCGAGAAACGTGAAAATTTGGTTTTTTCCAACGTAGCTTTGGTTAAAATTAAGAAAGGAGGCGCCCACTGGGAAAACACCAAGACCAAGATGGAATGACCAAGAGGATGAAGATGTAAAGAGACTTGGTGGAAAAGCAGACCTGGCTGAGGATAAAAAATTATGGAAGCAACTTCAGAGACAATGAAAACTACAAATTTGCTATACGTAGATTTTTGTTAGACTTAAAGAAATTTAAAAATTGTCATAGAAAAACTTGAAGATTCCACAAATAAGGAATTTGCTGTGTTTCCGAAGGCAAATTTTTACCAAATGGATAAGGAAATTGCTGAACGTAGTTTTTCCTAAAGCAAAGTACTCCGAAATTGTCATATAACATGGAGAATATTCAGTTTAGCAGGTTTTTCCAATACAAAAAACTGGAATATTTCGGGACGCGTTACCTCTGTCGATAAATATAAAGATGAAGATCCTCCGGGATAAAAAAAAGGAACCTACCGCTGAACAAACTGAAACTATGGCTAATCTATTACCCTCAAACCAAAGCTTATTATTCGGTCGTTATAAATGAGATGTAATTTATATTCTATTTTAATAATGCTACACAGCCATTTGGCATTACTTTGTGTTGTGAAAAAAAAAAAAAAAATCTTATAAAGGGCCCCGAAAGCAAATTTGCATCCTCGTAAAATGGACGTTTAAGGACGAATCGCCGTTTCGATAATAAACGATAATTTTTTTGAAAAATTTATATTCGAAGATTTAAGCCGTTTCTATTAATATACAGGAAACGTTGAAAATGATCTAAACGTTTAGATTTCTATAAAAAAAAAAACAAAACGTGAAATTAATCGCTGACCACTTTTTTTCCAAAGAGTTTCTATTAACAATATTGAAAATAGGAAACTTATTGAACGGACTATTTATAAGGAGAGTAAAGAGACGAAGGCGGAGAAAATTTTTAATCATGCCCCCATGCCCTTACCCTAAAAAATGTCTCATCTTCCGATCTAATCGCGCGATTTCAATTATTTATAGGTGTTTCGCAACCCTACTGGAAAATGAAAAATAAACGGGCGTTTTTAATTTTTATTTCCCCTGTTACCATGATAAGGTTAGCGAGAGTCTCTACTGGATTGATGACTCTTTGTCTTGAGAAAATGAACATTTATATAACCTTAAAATTATTACCGTCTAATAACACGATACACGTTAAATAACGAAAAAAAAAAAAAAGAAAATTACTAATTAGACGTATTTTTCTAAATGATTTTTCATCCTTCGAACAGCTGTCATCATTCATAAATATCGGGAATACAGGACACATAAACAGACAAGCTCAATAATAACAAAAAACATCACAATCAAAAATCGTATTCATTTTATCAAAATTATCACAAAATAGTGTGGACTAACAATATACAAATGTTTTTTTTTATTGTTTTTTGTTATTTCTCTTTGTTTTTATTCTGTTTTTTTGTTGTTCTTTTTTATTTTTTATTATTTATCTTTGTTTTTTTTGTTTTTCTTTTTTGTAGTTTTTTGTTATTTCCCTTTGTTTTTCGTAGTTTTTTGTTATTTCTCTTTGTTTTTGTTCTGGTTTTTGTTGTTCTTTTTTATTTTTTATTATTTATCTTTGTTTTTTTGTTGTTTTTTGTTGTTCTTTTATGTAGTTTTTTGTTATTTCCATTTGTTTTTCGTAGTTTTTTGTTATTTCTCTTTGTTTTTATTCTGTTTTTTTGTTGTTCTTTTTTATTTTTTATTATTTATCTTTGTTTTTTTTGTTTTTCTTTTTTGTAGTTTTTTGTTATTTCCCTTTGTTTTTCGTAGTTTTTTGTTATTTCTCTTTGTTTTTGTTCTGGTTTTTGTTGTTCTTTTTTATTTTTTATTATTTATCTTTGTTTTTTTGTTGTTTTTTGTTGTTCTTTTATGTAGTTTTTTGTTATTTCCATTTGTTTTTCGTAGTTTTTTGTTGTTTCTTTTTGTTTTTTGTTGTTCTTTTTGTTTTTCGTAGTTTTTTGTTATTTCTCTTTGTTTTTGTTCTGGTTTTTGTTGTTCTTTTTTGTAGTTTTTTATTATTTTTTCCTTTGTTTTTCGTAGTTTTTTGTTGTTTCTTTTTGTTTTTTGTTGTTCTTTTTGTTTTTCGTAGTTTTTTGTTATTTCTCTTTGTTTTTGTTCTGGTTTTTGTTGTTCTTTTTTGTAGTTTTTTATTATTTTTTCCTTTGTTTTTCGTAGTTTTTTGTTGTTTTTTTTTTATATTTTTTGTTATTTCTCTTTGTTTTTATTTTGCTTTTTGTTGTTTCTTTTTGTTTTTTGTTGTTCTTTTTTATTTTTTGTTATTTCTCTTTGTTTTTATTTTGCTTCTTGTTGTTTCTTTTTGTTTTTTGTTGTTCTTTTTTGTTTTTCGTAGTTTTTTGTTATTTCTCTTTGTTTTTATTTTGTTTTTTGTTGTTTCTTTTTGTTTTTTGTTGTTCTTTTTTGTTTTTCGTAGTTTTTTCTTATTTCTCTTTCTTTTTATTCTGTTTTTTTGTTGTTCTTTTTTATTTTTTAATATTTATATTTTTCTTGTTGGTTTTTGTTGTTCTTTTTTGTAGTTTTTTGTTATTTCCCTTTCTTTTTATTCTGTTTTTTTGTTCTTTTTTATTTTTTATTATTTATCTTTGTTTTTTTTGTTTTTCTTTTTTGTAGTTTTTTGTTATTTCCCTTTGTTTTTCGTAGTTTTATGTTGTTTCTTTTTGTTTTTTGTTGTTCTTTTCAATTTTTTGTTATTTCTCTTTGTTTTTTGGTGTTCTTTGTTGTTTTACGTAGTTTTTTGTTATTTCTCTTTGTTTTTATTTTGTTTTTTGTTGTTTCTTTTAGATCTTTTTTGTTTTTCGTAGTTTTTCGTTATTTCTCTTTCTTTTTATTCTGTTTTTTGTTGTTCTTTTTTATTTTTTATTATTTATCTTTGTTTTTTTGTTGTTTTTTGTTGTTCTTTTATGTAGTTTTTTGTTATTTCCATTTGTTTTTCGTAGTTTTTTGTTGTTTCTTTTTGTTTTTTGTTGTTTCTTTTTGTTTTTTGTTGTTCTTTTTGTTTTTCGTAGTTTTTTGTTATTTCTCTTTGTTTTTGTTCTGGTTTTTGTTGTTCTTTTTTATTTTTTATTATTTATCTTTGTTTTTTTGTTGTTCTTTTTTGTAGTTTTTTATTATTTTTTCCTTTGTTTTTCGTAGTTTTTTGTTGTTTCTTTTTGTTTTTTGTTGTTTTTTTTTTATATTTTTTGTTATTTCTCTTTGTTTTTATTTTGCTTCTTGTTGTTTCTTTTTGTTTTTTGTTGTTCTTTTTTGTTTTTCGTAGTTTTTTGTTATTTCTCATTGTTTTTATTTTGTTTTTTGTTGTTCTTTTTTGTTTTTCGTAGTTTTTTGTTATTTCTCTTTGTTTTTATTCTGTTTTTTTGTTCTTTTTTATTTTTTAATATTTATATTTTTCTTGTTGGTTTTTGTTGTTCTTTTTTGTAGTTTTTTGTTATTTCCCTTTGTTTTTCGTAGTTTTTTGTTGTTTCTTTTTGTTTTTTGTTGTTCTTTTCAATTTTTTGTTATTTCTCTTTGTTTTTATTCTATTTTTTTGTTGTTTTTTGTTGTTCTTTTTTGTAGTTTTTTGGTATTTCCTGTTGTTTCTTTTTGTTTTTTGTTGTTTCTTTTTGTTGTTTTTTTTTCATTTTTTTTTTGTTCTTTGGTATGTTCTGTTGTCTCTTTTTGTTTTTTGTTGTTTCTTTTTGTTTGTTTTTTAGTGTTTTTTCTTGTTACTTTTTCTTTTTTTTGTTCTTTGTTGTTTTTTTTTGTTTTGTGTTGTATTTTGTTGTTTTCTGTTACTTTTTGTTTCTATTTTGTTGTTCTTTGTTGTTTTTTTTTTGATTTTTGGTGTTTTTTTGTTGTTTCTTTTTGTTTTTTTTTTTTGTTTTTGTCGTTTGGTTTCTACTTTTTGTATTATTTTGTTTTTTGTTGTTCCTTTTTGTTATTTTTTTTTTTCGTTTATTGTTTTTCTATTTTGACGACGATATTGGACATACCACGTCGATAGAACCAAGAAAGATTTATGGAATAAACGAGCAAAGGACGAAAAACCAATTTCGAACCAAATCTTCGGCTGAACCCCTTAGATATGGCACGAAAACTGGACTTCTTAAAATGCCGGATAGTAGTTTTAAGGAAAGAAAAATAAGAAGTAGCATCTTAGCATCAAAAATCGTATTAATTATATCAAACTTAATCCAAAATGATGGATGGATAATTATACAAATGATTCATGTTTATGATATTAAACATATTCGAATTCTCGGTGATATTTTGTATTAATTTAGCATTAAATCTATCATTTGAAAAAAAACCAATAAATCATCCTATACCAATTGGAAAAGTGAGTAACACGATCCCGTCATCATTTTTTATTCCATGTTAATAAAACATTTCATTCTATTTACTGAATAATTTATTACATTGTAAGCGCTTCGATGTTATGGGGTAATTGATCGAATCATTCGGAAATATAAAATGGTTTTTTATTTCGATACTATTTTTTTTTATATATATATTCCACGACAATAAATTGAAACAATCATATTACAGGGTGATCCTACTTTACAAACTTTCCAGGTTTAGAGTTATCATTAAGTTTTCCTTTTTTGTTTGTTTTTTCTTTGTTTTTTTTCTTGCTTTTTATTGTTTTTTGTTGTTTTTTGGTGTCTCTTGTTGTTTTTTGTTTGTTTTTTATTTGTTATTTTGTTTGTTTTTCCTTTTTTCGTTTATTTTTGTTAAATTGTTTATTTTTGTTTGTTTTCTTTTGTTTTTATTATTTAATAATTGGTGAGAGGCTGCATTATGCTCTATCATCGGCTATTTGGCTGGAAAATTGGTTCACCACGTTATAGGGAAACCTCAGAAAACATGCAACACCTACGATTGCAAAAACATTCTATATATACTTGGAAACATTTCGATTGTAATAACTTTTATAATTTATTTCTTTTCGAAATTAGATCTTCGTTTTTGTCTTACACCCTGTATGTGCCGTTATCTTTCTCCCTATCTAAAATTACATCTAGCCTCAATATTGATATTAATGGGTTTTATTAGTAGAATATTGTGTTTCTCTTTGATATCGGAGTCCATTCCGAACACGACAGCTTACGAATATTATACTTTGTGACATTTGTGAGCTCACAATGAGGGAAATATAATGAATTTCGTTTTCTACAAACATATATATATATTTTTTTTGTCACGTAATATAACCACCGTGTATGGTATAACAGAAACTGCCTGTATCTGAACTTATCTTCCATTACATCGATAAACCACAACAGCTTTTCATCTCTAGATTAAATTACGAAGCTAATAGAAAGTTTTTCAGAACTTTCCAGGCCGCTGTTATGGAAAAAACAACGCCGACTACAATATAATTTTCAAATACCCTTTTCCAATTGTCTACTTGCTAAGTATTGAGCCTGCAGTTAGGAACTTGGAAGTAGAAACTCATACCATAGCTGATACGTCGTCCCCATCAAATTTGATCCTTGTTCAGCAATCTCAATCTTGTTGTAACGCAGATCCTTACGAGGTTGCATCAGGAAGTCCAGTGAACTACAGGAAGAAACTATAACATTAAATAACAATCCTAGATTCCTTAACAGTTTCTCATACCCTTATTGAGTCCTATCTCCGATTTAATTTGAGCTATAAAAGGCAATTCTTTAAAAGATTAAAAATTCTGGCTATTCCTTCTTTATTAATCATTGAATCCTTTTGACTAATTCTCCGATTTAGGAAGATCGTAACACTAACCAATCCACGTTCAGAATTAAAGGCTCGATATTTTACAATGCAAAAAAAATGTATAATCATTCGCCAATTGAAATCAAATCGATATCTTTTCCTGGAAAGAACCCTCTATATAAATTTTCGATCATAAAGTGTTTCTCTGCGTTTTTAAAGGGTTTTATAGCTCAAAGACATGTCGAAACTCTAATTCATCTAATTAATAACAATCCTAGATTCCTTAACAGTTTCTCATACCCTTATTGAGTCGTATACGAAAAGGAATTCTTTAAAATATTAAAAATTCTTCTGGCTCTTCCTTCTTTATTCATCTTTAAACCCTTTTGACTAATTCTCCGATTTAGGACTAACCAATCCACGTTCAGAATTAAAGGCTCGATATTTTACAATGCAAAAAAATGTATAATCATTCGCCAATTGAAATCAAATCGATATCTTTTCCTGGAAAGAACCCTCTAAATAAATTTTCGATCATAAAGTATTTCTCTGCGTTTTTAAAGGGTTTTATAGCTCAAAGACATGTCGAAACTCTAATTCATCTAATTAATAACAATCCTAGATGATTCCTTAACAGTTTCTCATACCCTTATTGAGTCGTATACGAAAGGGAATTCTTTGAAAGATTAAAAATTCTTCTGGCTCTTCCTTCTTTATTCATCTTTAAACCCTTTTGTCTAATTCTCCGATTTAGGACTAACCAATCCACGTTCAGAATTAAAGGCTCGATATTTTACAATGCAAAAAAAATGTATAATCATTCGCCAATTGAAATCAAATCGATATCTTTTCCTGGAAAGAACCCTCTATATAAATTTTCGATCATAAAGTGTTTCTCTGCGTTTTTAAAGGGTTTTATAGCTCAAAGACATGTCGAAACTCTAATTCATCTAATTAATAACAATCCTGGAGTCCTTAACAGTTCCTCATACCCTTATTGAGTCGTATACGAAAGGGAATTCTTTAAAATATTAAAAATTCTTTTGGCTCTTCCTTCTTTATTCATCTTTAAACCCTTTTGACTAATTCTCCGATTTAGGACTAACCAATCCACGTTCAGAATTAAAGGCTCGATATTTTACAATGCAAAAAAATGTATAATCATTCGCCAATTGAAATCAAATCGATATCTTTTCCTGGAAAGGGTTTTCTTCCCTTTTTGGATGCTCGAAGCTTTTTGAAACTGAAAAATTTTTGGGAATTTGATATGCGACAGTTTAACGTTATCGAAAACGATCTAAATAGAGTCGAAATTCAACGAGAGATGCGGATGCGGAATTTATTTAATAATATTGACAACAAAGATTGAGTGCGTTAATTTTAAAAGGAGAATATCCCGAGTCCCCTCGTCCCATTTATATCAGCAACATTCACACTTCCACGGCATACATTATTCTCATTACATTCTCGCAGCTCTTAAAGACAATTGCGATTCGTAATAAACGTCTTTATTCTTAATTAAAGCAACACTAGCATTCCAAAGTACACTAACTACTAAAATCATCAGATCCTCCTAATGCGGCACACACATAACACGTAAGGAAAGACACTTTCTACTAATGGCGACTAAGAAATTCTTAAAGGGAATTACTAAACTTTAGGCCTTTTGTGCCATCTAATGGATATGAAGAAGCTGAGGAGTTGTTTTTGGATATCTGTCTGATGTATAATGTTTTCCTTCTATAACAAGTTATTTTCGAAAAGGGTTGAATAGTGTGTTATCCGACATTTTCATCGTGAAACGTTTTTTTTTTATATAACTATCTGTATTGTATAACAAATAAATACCCTCACCGACATACAATAAAAACCCTTTGTGGATTTAAATTCTTGAAATTCGCTCCTTTGGGCTCGACAAAGGGCATACGGGTAGATCAAGAAAAACTCTACACACAACAAGCATTTCTTGTTTAAACTCGCTTCCAGAAAAAAAAACGTTTACATAGTTTTTCGGTTGAAATATGAATCTTTCTCAAAATGCTACTGAAATTAACGGTTTTTCACCATAAAAAATAGTTTTTTACTATTAAACTTCAGCGCATTATTCGATAACAATAATTAAACATCTAAAATTTGTTATATAACTAAATAAATTTGAGAGTTTAGTTGGAATTTAGGTAAACTAGTTTATCTTCGTTCTCTGAAGACGATAACTTGGTTATCGAATCGCGCGTCAGTTAACGTCATCTGTCATCTGTCTCGATGAGTGTTACCAACCTAAAATTCCCTTTTTAAAGCGCGAAATTCGAATTAAAATACTCAACTTGTGGAAATTCGAAAAAATATCACTAATACACAATCTCAAAATGATTTTTTTATTTTTTTTATCGACTCGCTTCGACTCTATGTGACGAAGCGCCCTCTCGAGCGGAGGTCGTTCAAAATTGGAAGCGTCGTTGATATGCTACTGAAATTAACGGTTTTTCACCATAAAAAATAGTTTTTTAGTATTAAACTTCAGCGCATTATTCGATAACAATAATTAAACATCTAAAATTTGTTATATAACTAAATAAATTTGAGAGTTTAGTTGGAATTTAGGTAAACTAGTTTATCTTCGTTCTCTGAAGACGATAACTTGGTTATCGAATCGCGCGTCAGTTAACGTCATCTGTCATCTGTCTCGATGAGTGTTACCAACCTAAAATTCCCTTTTTAAAGCGCGAAATTCGAATTAAAATACTCAACTTGTGGAAATTCGAAAAAATATCACTAATACACAAAAAAACTTGCAATACCGTTACTGAGCAACTTAAGACAATGTTTTAAAGCTCCCATAGGAGAGGTAACTCATAAAAAATGAGTTGATTATAGATTGGGAATGGATTTATTTTAATTGGGTCTACTGAAGGATTTATATTCTCCGCAGGGATTAGCATTTTCTTTATAACAAATCCTGCGAGTTTAATATACATTTATAGCTTTTAAATGGAGATATTGATGTATTTGAATGTAGAATTTTATTTTTACATAAACAACAAAATGATAATTTGTTTACAATCATCGCAACCGATATTTGGTTCAACCAAAACGGTATGTCTCCAGTTGGTGACATTTATACTGAATACTGAGTGATTTTGGAAAGCAAATCAATGAAGAGTTTCAGCATTTTCCCAAAGTTTCCGAGATATCTTGTAAAAAAATATAAACAAATTCCCGATATGATAGAAAATATAAATACAAACATCAAACGAACCACTTTTTCCAAAAACTAATATGAAAAAGAAGAAAAATTTGCTCTGGGTAGTATATTGGGCAGACTAAGAGAACCGTTTTTGTACGGTTTAAATAGCACATAATTCATTTCCATGACATAAATATTAATAATGTAAAATAGTTCAAAAATGTATCCAATAATAAAATGTAATTGTAGATTAAATAGGGACAAAGGGCCAAATTCTTACAGCCCACTCTATAATTTAATAGTCAAGGAATGAATGTGTCGATTTTTTCCAAAGGAGAAGGTTTATAGGTGGAAAAATTTAGTATAAAACAGGTATAAAACAAATCATAAGATTTTAGTTTAATTTCAGTGTCTGAAGAAGATAATTCAATTCCCATTGATGAAGGGAATTATTTTAAAAACATTTTGTTTCTAAATAGTGGAAATAGGTGGATTTTCAGGTAGGATGACGATTTTTTTTCGACGTTACAACGTTTTGGGGAGCCCCTTTTGTGTGTAATAAAATAAAAATTAGTGTAAATTATTCTAAAACACATTCCAGAAATGATTTAACGCGTACCCTAAATTCTGTGGAAAATTAGATTTTCCTAATGGCAGTATACGTCATCTTTTGTGAAAACGAAACTTATTGGTGTCATTATACGGGCTGAATGACAATGGCGAGAAATCACGCCAACCATGTATCGCGTTTGTTTAGTACGTCCTTTGAAGGACAGTTCGTTGTATAAAAGGCAAGAAAATGTATGGCCCGGGGTTAAAATGTTAATAGCGAGGTGATTTCTTTGATTTTAGGTCTCGTGTTGCTTTATTTCCAACAATAATGTCCAGAGTACCTAAAATATTTCATAGGCTCAAAGGCCAATTCAAAAACGCCGCGTCCATAACGAAATTTTAAATGTAGTCAAGAAAATCCAATATTATTTAATATTCGAATCCTATGGGGTAAATTTTGATTTATTCCTCGTAGATTCGCAAACAATTTATTCGCCAGTAAAGTATTTTTGAAATACGAATACGAATTTGTACATAGAAAATCTTTAAAATCCAAAATTTACGTACTGTAACTGTCCTTTTATATCATTTCCTTTCTAAATTTTAAGCACTGTAACTCGGAAACGCACAATTTTTTTTTCTTGATACAATTAGATTCCAAAGAAATATAAAGACTTATCTCGAATTTTTTATATTAAATTATGAACTCATTGATTGAGTTTTTTTCGCTTCATAGTTTCCTAGGAAATTTTCATTCATAAAACTTTTCCAGGTGACTTTTTCCAGATCATTCGGCTTTCTTTCAAAGGTTGTATCATTCAGTAAATCCCCCAGTGATGGACAAATATTTTCTCTTTAATTTTTGCCAGTTGCTGGTTCGGGAAATTCCAACTAAGAATCTAGCGCAATCTTTGGGAGTAGCTTGTACCAAATTTTTCATTAGAACGTTCACTAAAGGATAAATTGTAACATTCCTCGGCCCTAAACTGGTTCATACTTTCTTTATATAGTGACTTTTCGTGTCCCAATCGCGATGAAACAGCAATATTTTGTGCCACCAAGTTATAACCCAAGCAAAACAACGATGACTCTAAAATCTTCATAATTTTTTCAACAAGGAACTTCATATTAGAACCACGAGCAACTGGTACTGAAGGATATTTATTTTTGTCGTACAGCAACACTGTTTTAAAGCTAGTTTTTGGGTAGTTGATGAAAAATAACTGGAAACGCCACAGGAATGTTATTACAGTAGACTAAATAATCCGATTTAGAAAAGTAAGTTGTCATTTCATTACCACGTTGTCGGAAATAAGAAATTTTCGTACCAGGAGGTAGTACAAACGAATCTAAAACCTGAAAGTTCAGCTTGTTTTTTAAACAAATTCAATTGACGTACTAAATCATTTAAATGACTTTTGAGGTTGACGGTTTATAACAGAATTCCTGACTTTCTGCTTGATCTGGAAGCAGGATCAAAAAATTGGATGTCACTTAACGAGGGTACATTAAGACAAAGTATACAATCACCAAATCTACGTGATACCAATCGGAATGTTTGTTTATTACACCTTACAGAATTGTTTGTAATTTTCCGAAAAAAAAAATCAACTCAACTCTCGTATCCAATCATCTTAAACAACGTTTAGTACACATTTTTCTTATTTCTCTCCGAAGAGCCCTTGGCATCCCCCGAGGTATACACCAAGGAATGGAACTCATTACATACTATTTTTACGGTTACATAAGAAACTGCATTTTATTGCTACGTCGGAGAAGTGTAGAAGAAAAATTAATTACTTGTTACCGATCCAATTACAAATCATTAGCCATTAAAGGGGGCTCTAATTGACGAAAATCCACTTTTAAAATATATTTCCATGTGTAATTATTGAATTCCATATTTACTTTTGCCATTTTTAGTTGTTTTCCTATTGTTAAGACAGTCAATTACTAACCATTAACCAACGGATCATTATTTAAACAATTAGAATTCATTTCGTAAAGGTATGATCTGATTAATACCCTTCACACACTTTTCCGTACGTTTTTTCCATTGTTAGAAGCGGTGCTGGAAGTCTTCGTTGGTGAGGGTCTTCAGAAGCTCCGTTTTACCGCTTCCATCGACTCAAATCGAGTCCCTTTCGAAGCAGATCTTTTTCTAATCTTGCAAGGGAATCTGAGTTGACGCTAAAGCTTTTGGTCAAGCATTTACAACCTCGGTAATCATCCGGATGGTCATTTGGTTGATTTTGGTCACCGTTTCTGGAATTGAAACAGTTACAAGGCGACCTGGGCGTTGGTTATCTTCAAGCCATCACTAGAGAGCTTACACCATTCAAAAACACGCGCACCAGATAGAGGATTGTCTCCATATGCTTTTGCTACAAGTTACAGCACTTAGTCTGAGTTTTTTTACAATTTAACTAGCAAAGTTCTAACCGAATAATGTCTAAGATAAGAACCCAGTGCACATACACAAATGGTAGAGCTACTACAACCACCAAATCGTTAATTTACTAACCATTAACCAACAGATCATTATTTAAACAATTAGAATTCATTTCGTAAGGGTATGATCTGATTAATACCCTTCACACACTTTTCCGTACGTTATTCCATTGATCAAAAGCAGTGCTGGAAGTCTTCGTTGGTGAGGGTCTTCAGAAGCTCCGTTTTACCGCTTCCATCGACTCAAATCGAGTCCCTTTCGAAGCAGATCTTTTTCTAATCTTGCAAGGGAATCTGAGTTGACGCTAAAGCTTTTGGTCAAGCATTTACAACCTCGGTAATCATCCGGATGGTCATTTGGTTGATTTTGGTCACCGTTTCTGGAATTGAAACAGTTACAAGGCGACCTGGGCGTTGGTTATCTTCAAGCCATCACTAGAGAGCTTACACCATTCAAAAACACGCGCACCAGATAGAGGATTGTCTCCATATGCTTTTGCTACAAGTTACAGCACTTAGTCTGAGTTTTTTTACAATTTAACTAGCAAAGTTCTAACCGAATAATGTCATCTAAGCAGTGCTGGAAGTCTTCTTTGGTGAGGGTCTTCAGAAGCTCCGTTTTACCGCTTCCATCGACTCAAATCGAGTACCTTTCGAAGCAGAGCTTTTTCTAACCTTGCAAGGAAATCTGAGCAGACCAGTTGACGTTAAAGCTTTTGGTCATCGGCGTTTATAACCTCGGTTATCATCCGGATGGTCGTTTGGTTGATTTTGGTCACTGTTTCTGGAATTGAACTAGCAAAGTTCTAACTGGATAATGTCTAAGATAAGCACACAGTCCACAGACGCAACTACAACCATCCAATCATTAATCTGAAGTCGATTATCGTAGATGCAACGTAGACAGGATCGTTGTCAAACATTTATGATTTGACCTGGTGGAAAGTTCAACAACAGCGACGACTGGGAGGTTGTTCGTGAAGCGACGATGACCAAGACGTTGGGAACCTTCGAGGCTTCATTATTCTTAGTAATAATATCGAAATATCGGTGAAAATAATTATAGAAATAAGGCGCCATCCTGTACGAATTAGAATTTTCCGTTTGACGCGACGATTTTCGTCCTATCGAAATTTGTATTCAACGGGGCTCGTCTTCGTATTATTTACATCGAAATACCAAAATTTCTAAGTAAAACGAAACGTGGTAATTCGGCTTTATATATTTTATTACAAAGGAAGAGACCCTATCTGCACTGACACCTCTCCTTATAACCATTCAAACGTTTCGTTTCGGTTTCTTCGAAACCCCACGACGGCAATAATATCGTCGTCTCTTTTTATCTAAATACCGAAAATATTGAGAGAAAAAGAAAACGACGTCACACCTGAAGCGAACAACAGACGAAACGTGGATAAAATAATTACGCCAAATCATTACGATGCAAATTTTCTTTAACTTCTATATCCGCTGTTTGCAAAACAGAGTTTCTTGGAATAATATTCCGGATTAATTCGGGATATCTAAGAGTAGATCAGTCGGTAATGTTTCTTATCCCTTTCGGTGC
Source organism: Diorhabda carinulata (assembly GCF_026250575.1). NCBI lineage: Eukaryota > Metazoa > Arthropoda > Insecta > Coleoptera > Chrysomelidae > Diorhabda > Diorhabda carinulata. The sequence continues at coordinate 497,432 of NC_079465.1, forward strand.
CTCCTCCCAAAGGAATTCTTTACTTTCGACAAACGAAATCGAGACGTTAGTCATCGAATAGATTATTCATAAACTCGAAAATCTGTAAATATCTAGTTTTATTTCAATTCTGATTATCTTTCGAAAAAAATGTATTCAAATTGGCGCCCATCTCGATCGGTGGAGAAGCTATCCACCAAAAATTTCTTTTCCAATTCCGATTTACCTTATTAAATCATCATTTCCTGATAAATTTGGCTCGTAACGTGACCTTCAAACGTAAAATTTGTTGTATTAGAGTCTAAATCAATCTTATTTTATATAAATTCCGTGTAGAGTTTAAGATTTTTCATCTAAAACCGTTAAAGAAGAAATCTTCGACAGCCTTCCAGAAACTACCACAAAGTTCCGTTCATTTCGACCGAACCGAGGAGCGTGGTGAATAATCGAGAAACAACTCGTACAGTTTACGTACAATACAAAATAGTTCGGTTATTCGACTTTATATCGAATGTTTTTTTATATAGCATGACAATTTTTTTGTTTACATTATAAAGATGTGGTATAAGGTGTTTAATAAATGTTTTATCACTCTCAAATACGACTTGTTTCTCGAACTGTATTATCTAACTCCCCTTCTAACCACCCGCGGAGTTTAGCGAAGAATGAATATCGAAAAAATATATATATATATATATATATATATATATATATATATATATATCTTCCGAAACGGCTATAAACCAAGTGGCTTTATATCTTTCCGTGCATATCAGATAGTTTTTAATGGCTGTATCCAATACTCCGAATGGGTTTCTTTATTTTCGCGACGTCTTTTATCCAAATAAGAAATTGTCAGTCGCCAGAGGGTGAGTGACAATGTATAGATACATCGGAGGGTTTATTTGCATCAATTTATAATATATTTTAAATAAACGCAACGTGGAAAATTCTCCATTACAACACCATACAAGTATATTCAATATATGGGATTTGTGTAAACAACAACCCGAGTTTGTAGAAATGCTTTATTGTCGAAAAAATTGTTACAATTTGTAGGGAAAAGCTTGTAAAAACTAAAAAAAAAAAAACAAACATACAGATAGAATAAACCACCAGCAAGAACGTCTAGGACCACAGGAAGTAGTCAGAAGGAGTTTACAGCGAATTTTGAAGCTGGATCTTAAACTGGATCCTTATAAACTCCAGTTAACACAGGAATTGAAAGATTTCGACTTTGAAGCGTTTGTTGGCATTTGCCGAAGGAATATTTAGTCGATTTTCCACTTTTGACCACATACTTTATTCAGATGAGGCTCATTTTCGTTTAAATCGGTTCGTAAACCGAAAAAATTGTCGTTTTTGGGAAAAAATCCAAAAATTAAACATCAAAAATCATTGCATAATCGAAAACTAACAGTGTGGATTTATTAGCTCTTTCTTCTTTGATTCGCCAACAAATATATTGCGATTTTGGAGGGATATTTGACTCCAGAACTGGCGAAAACTCGGTTCCAACAAAACAATGTGAACTGTCACACATTAAATGCTTCTATGGCGACTGTAAGACAGATATTTCCTTGCAAGACTAATTTCCAAAAAAAGTGGCTCCCACGTAGCTCTTTTTTTTGACGCATCTTGATTTTCTTTTGTAGTGATACCTCAAACATAAAATCTACGTGAACAATCCGAGGGTCATCAGTCAGCTAAAGGAAAATATCCGCCAGTAATCACACCAGATTTATTCAGAAGAGTTTTCATAGATTTTCGTTCGCGTTTAGGGGAGTACCGACTTCGAAAAGGTTGTCATTTAGAGTAGAAGGTACTTTCCAGTAAAAATACGTCCTCAAATTAATCTTAAATGCGGAAAAATATGATATTTATTTGATTTCAATTGGTAAATGATTATGCATTTTTTTTGGATTGTAAAATATTGAGCCCTTAACTAATTTTGAATTCTGGAGTAGGAAAACATCCCGAATAAGCGATTCGAACGACGAGTACCAAGTTATTAAAGTACTACAAGAATCGGAGGATAATTTTTTTCGTCGAATTTAATAAAACTGTCAAATTAAATCGAAATAATTCATACAAAGGTTCAAATCAAGATTGAAGCAAGTTATATTTAAAGTATATTTCGTATTTTGTTCCGAACTAAACACCAAAGTTGAGAAACGGCGTGCACGCCCTTTTCCAAACAATATAACACTCAAACGGTGTATTTGTCACCTTTTCACATGCAAAATAGCGAAGGGCAGACACATCTTCCGCCGATATTTTTCTCATATATACCCGTCAGGGGGGCAATTTTGCGTAATTTATTGCAAAATAGTGTCAATGTTTCGCGCGGGAAAGTATCTTAGATACGAATCATTTTGAAATATCTCTATTTTAGGTACAGCCAGAAAGAAAAATGATAATTTACGATTTTATCGGATCGATATGTCAAAAAAACATGACAGAACTCGAAGGAATTCATCTTACACGCCATTTTACCCGATGAATGAAGAACAAATATCACTGAAAAGCGGTTCTATCAATAAGAAGTTTCTTTTTTAGCTCGTTTCGAAATGGTTTACCAACGAAAAGCATTTTTAATAATTAATATACTATTACAGAATGAAAGGAAGCTATAGACGGTATTTTAGATTCGTTTCCATTACTACTTGTACCGTTTTTTATTCGAACGAAAAAAAAAACTGCGACGTGCAAGTAGACGCTCTAAAAAAACACGTTAAAATATTTTCAGCGTATTAGTTCAAATTTGGAATTGTTAATAAACGATTTTCGACTATTTCATTTTTTGTTTTTATCCTATTTCCAATATTTCTTCGTTTATTTCAATTATTTATTGAATATTTTTCTCTTCCTCCCATTCATCTTCACCTATTTTCGCTCTATCATCTTCATAAATTTCAATATTTTCTTTTGTTTTAACGAACTTTTCCATCGAATCCATTTTTCCCATACAAGTTTCCTTCTTTTACTTATGTTTTAGTTAAATTCGAAATTTACAATGAACAATTAGCAACGTTTCAATACTTGAAGAAATGATAACAAGATGGAGTAGCAAAGTTTAGACGAGACCGTACGATCTAAGGAAACCTAAAGCGGTGGTCAAACAAATTTAGGTGACGACTCAAGAAATGATCAAAAAAATCCACGAAGAAAAACCGAATGATCGTCGACTGAAAGTACACAAACTAGTAGACATAATAGGCATTTCAAAAAGTGCGATACATCGATAATTTGGGATAAAAATATATTAGAAATTACGAAATCTATAAAGCATATGTTTCGAATTTGAAGAATCCTCACTATTTGTTCGTAAACCATTTTCAATTTTTAACAGAAGCAATTGTTTTTCATTTAATTTCAGTTTTTCAATTTTGAGAAAATCAAATTTGATTTTATTTGGTTTCTATAACGATATAAACAAGCTGAGAACCATTTTCAAATCATTCCATAGAATGTCTGTTTCTGTTCAATCAAATTCTCCTTCATCCATATCCATTTAACAACGAAAACAATTTTTTTGGTGTAATAGACATAAATAGTTTCAACTTTTGATCATACTAATGCGTTTTTATTCCGTTTTTTTTTCGATATTTATCTATAAATTGTCAATGTCGTAAATTTGACACATTTGACATTTGACTTTTGACATTTGACGTGACATTTGACTTGTTTTACATCAATTTTCTTGTAAATACATCAACTATCAGTATCAATTTCGATGTTTTAGTTGTTTCTATTTTAAAAACTATCAAAATTTCTGTACATATTTCAGTTTTCCGATTGCACGTTGGGTACGGTGGCGGTGTATCAGTCCGGAGTATTTCGTAACACATTCATTTTGAATTTTCGAATGAATGACATGCGGAGCTCTTCGTTTCCCGTATACTACACAACATATATACACCATACGTCAAAACTTTTTCTTAACATATACGTTTCTGAACTGATATATGAATAGAACATTCACGCTTCGTAGCGCATTCGCCAGGCTATTATATATGAAAATTTCCCGACTTTTTTCCAACCGAATCGTATGCTAATTCTTGCATTTCTGTTAGGGATAGTTCCGTTGAAAGTTTAGTGTCTATGGGAAATTTGCCATATTTCCATACTTATTCATTTTCGACGATTTTCAGATACACACACACTCGATTTTCCAGAATTCCATAACAAAACTAAAAAATAACAAAAGATTTTGCGTGTTGCAGCGGCGTTTCTTCGTTAAACTGACCAATCGTCCACGACAAAGACCGCGAAGCCGGTTTTATCGGTTATACTAGTCCAAAATTCAGTGAGTATCGTTTCTAATATATATATTTAGTTAGTTAAATCCACTGTATATAGTGTTTAAGTGAATAAAGGATAGTTTGCGGAAAACATAGAGCCCTTACTGCACTTCAGGCTTCACTTGCACGCTCCCATAAACTCAATTAACTTACCTTTAAATACACTGTTTAACGCGCGTTATAATAACCAAGATTTTAGTCTCTGAAGACGATAAGTTGGTTATCGAAACGCGAGTGTTGATGTAGTCGGTAGTTTAAACAGTGTGTTCACAATTGAAGTACGTTGAAAATATTAATATCGATAATAGAAAGTACGCCAATAATTGGAGATGTGGTAAATATTTGTTGAGAATTAAACGCCCTCTATAAAGTTGAGGTTATTTTGTTGGAAAATATTCTTAAATTTGGGAAAATTACGAGACGAATCCGACGAAAATAATATTTAACGATGAATAACATAGAGGTGAATATTGTGCGAAATAGCATTTGCTTCTGATGTCATGTTTCGGAATTGAATAAATTTTCAATCCGATTTGTCGAACCGCTACCGCCGCCGTCGCCGACCGCCTCCGCCTCCCGACATCTTTCGGTTTGTTTTATTAAAGTCTACTGAGAATACAATTGATATACAAACACAAAAGGCTTTATGCTCGAACACACACTCTAAAAGACCTTATGCCAATATTTTCTTAGATAATTTTCATCTTTTACGTTGTCGATTCTATTTGCTTTTCAATTATATAACCGCAATTTCGCGCAGACAACAGAAATACGCCATAATAAAAATTTCATTCGCTCGAATTTTTACTATACAAAAAATACAGGATGTTCCGCATAACGTGTGTCCGTGTCCTGTAACTATTTTTCATAAATAATCACAATTTGTGTTAATTTTTTTAAGAATGTCTCTTTATGGCCAACAATATTTCAACTAAACCATCGAATTAAACAACTTTTTGTTAAAAAAATCCATCGAAAAATTCATATTTGGTATCTTTAGATTGTACAGGTTGTCCCATTGAAAAATCACAATGTTTGAATGTACAATTTGGAAAATATAAATTCAAATTTTGCAACTTTAAAGTCCTATAATTCGAAAACTGTATTTGCAAATAGTTGGAGGTTAATGAATATCGATTCTAATTCATTTCGTCAGAAATTTTGTAAATCTTCGAAGGCTTTATTGAAACTAGTAAATCCCTGATGTATAAAAAATGAAAATTCAGTTTTTTTCCAAAAATAAAACAACAGATTATTGTAAAATTACTGCAAATGAACAATACATCAACTAAACCATCGAGTTAAACAACTTTTTGTTGAAAAACTCCATCGAAAAATTCATTTTTGGTATCTTTAGATTGTACAGGTTGTCCCACTGAAAAATCACAATGTTTGAATGTACCATTTGGAAAATATAAATTCAAATTTTGCAACTTTAAAGTCCTATAATTCGAAAACTGTATTTGCAAATAGTTGGAGGTTAATGAATATCGATTCTAATTCATTTCGTCAGAAATTTTGTAAATCTTCGAAGGCTTTATTGAAACTAGTGAATCCCTGATGTATAAAAAATGAAAATTCAGTTTTTTTCCAAAAATAAAACAACGGATTAATGTAAAATTACTGCAAATGAACAATATATCAACTAAACCATCGAATTAAACAACTTTTTGTTAAGAAAATCCATCGAAAAATTCATATTTGGTATCTTTAGATTGTACAGATTGTTCCATTGAAAAATCACAATGTTTGAATGTACAATTTGGAAAATATAAATTCAAATTCTGCAACTTTAAAGTCCTATAGTTCGAAAACTGTATTTGCAAATAGTTGGAGGTTAATGAATATCGATTCTAATCCATTTCGTCAGAAATTTTGTAAATCTTCGAAGGCTTTATTGAAACTAGTAAATCCCTGATGTATAAAAAATAAAAATTTAGTTTTTTCCAAAAATAAAACAACAGATTATTGTAAAATTACTGCAAATGAACAATACATCAACTAAACCATCGAATTAAACAACTTTTTGTTGAAAAATTCATCGAAAAATTCATTTTTAGTATCTTTAGATTGTACAGGTTGTCCCATTGAAAAATCACAATGTTTGAATGTACAATTTGGAAAATATAAATTCAAATTTTGCAACTTTAAAGTCCTATAACTCGAAAACTGTATTTGCAAAAAGTTGGAGGTTAATGAATATCGATTCTAATTCATTTCGTCAGAAATTTTGTAAATCTTCGAAGGCTTTATTGAAACTAGTGAATCCCTGATGTATAAAAAATGAAAATTCAGTTTTTTTCCAAAAATAAAACAACGGATTATTGTAAAATTACTGCAAATGAACAATATATCAACTAAATCATCGAGTTAAACAACTTTTTGTTGAAAAAATCCATCGAAAAATTCATTTTTGGTATCTTTAGATTGTACAGGTTGTCCCATTGAAAAATCACAATGTTTGAATGTACAATTTGGAAAATATAAATTCAAATTTTGCAACTTTAAAGTCCTATAACTCGGAAACTGTATTTGCAAATAGTTGGAGGTTAATGAATATCGATTCTAATCCATTTCGTCAGAAATTTTGTAAATCTTCGAAGGCTTTATTGAAACTAGTAAATCCCTGATGTATAAAAAATAAAAATTTAGTTTTTTCCAAAAATAAAACAACAGATTATTGTAAAATTACTGCAAATGAACAATACATCAACTAAACCATCGAATTAAACAACTTTTTGTTGAAAAATTCATCGAAAAATTCATTTTTAGTATCTTTAGATTGTACAGGTTGTCCCATTGAAAAATCACAATGTTTGAATGTACAATTTGGAAAATATAAATTCAAATTTTGCAACTTTAAAGTCCTATAACTCGAAAACTGTATTTGCAAAAAGTTGGAGGTTAATGAATATCGATTCTAATTCATTTCGTCAGAAATTTTGTAAATCTTCGAAGGCTTTATTGAAACTAGTAAATCCCTGATGTATAAAAAATGAAAATTCAGTTTTTTTCCAAAAATAAAACAACGGATTAATGTAAAATTACTGCAAATGAACAATATATCAACTAAATCATCGAGTTAAACAACTTTTTGTTAAAAAAATCCATCGAAAAATTCATTTTTGGTATCTTTAGATTGTACAGGTTGTCCCATTGAAAAATCACAATGTTTGAATGTACAATTTGGAAAATATAAATTCAAATTTTGCAACTTTAAAGTCCTATAACTCGAAAACTGTATTTGCAAATAGTTGGAGGTTAATGAATACCGATTCTAATTCATTTCGTCAGAAATTTTGTAAATCTTCGAAGGCTTTATTGAAACTAGTAAATCCCTGATGTATAAAAAATGAAAATTCAGTTTTTTTCCAAAAATAAAACAACGGATTATTGTAAAATTACTGCAAATGAACAATACATCAACTAAACCATCGAATTAAACAACTTTTTGTTGAAAAATTCATCGAAAAATTCATTTTTAGTATCTTTAGATTGTACAGGTTGTCCCACTGAAAAATCACAATGTTTGAATGTACCATTTGGAAAATATAAATTCAAATTTTGCAACTTTAAAGTCCTATAACTCGAAAACTGTATTTGCAAATAGTTGGAGGTTAATGAATATCGATTCTAATTCATTTCGTCAGAAATTTTGTAAATCTTCGAAGGCTTTATTGAAACTAGTAAATCCCTGATGTATAAAAAATGAAAATTCAGTTTTTTTCCAAAAATAAAACAACGGATTAATGTAAAATTACTGCAAATGAACAATTTATCAACTAAACCATCGAGTTAAACAACTTTTTGTTGAAAAATTCATCGAAAAATTTATTTTTGGTATCTTTAGATTGTACAGGTTGTCCCACTGAAAAATCACAATGTTTGAATGTACAATTTGGAAAATATAAATTCAAATTTTGCAACTTTAAAGTCCTATAATTCGAAAACTGTATTTGCAAATAGTTGGAGGTTAATGAATATCGATTCTAATTCATTTCGTCAGAAATTTTGTAAATCTTCGAAGGCTTCATTGAAACTAGTGAATCCCTGATGTATAAAAAATGAAAATTCAGTTTTTTTCCAAAAATAAAACAACGGATTATTGTAAAATTACTGCATGTGAACAATACATCAACTAAACCATCGAGTTAAACAACTTTTTGTTAAAAAAATCCATCGAAAAATTCATTTTTGGTATCTTTAGATTGTACAGGATGTCCCATTGAAAAATCACAATGTTTGAATGTACGATTTGGAAAATATAAATTCAAATTTTGCAACTTTAAAGACCTATAGTTCGAAAACTGTATTTGCAAATAGTTGGAGGTTAATGAATATCGATTCTAATTCATTTTGTCGGAAATTTTGTAAATCTTCGAAGGCTTTATTGAAACTAGTAAATCCCTGATGTATAAAAAATAAAAATTTAGTTTTTTCCAAAAATAAAACAACAGATTATTGTAAAATTACTGCAAATGAACAATACATCAACTAAACCATCGAATTAAACAACTTTTTGTTGAAAAAATCCATCGAAAAATTCATTTTTGGTATCTTTAGATTGTACAGGTTGTCCCATTGAAAAATCACAATGTTTGAATGTACAATTTGGAAAATATAAATTCAAATTTTGCAACTTTAAAGTCCTATAATTCGAAAACTGTATTTGCAAATAGTTGGAGGTTAATGAATATCGATTCTAATTCATTTCGTCAGAAATTTTGTAAATCTTCGAAGGCTTTATTGAAACTAGTGAATCCCTGATGTATAAAAAATGAAAATTCAGTTTTTTTCCAAAAATAAAACAACGGATTAATGTAAAATTACTGCAAATGAACAATATATCAACTAAACCATCGAGTTAAACAACTTTTTGTTAAAAAAATCCATCGAAAAATTCATTTTTGGTATCTTTAGATTGTACAGGATGTCCCATTGAAAAATCACAATGTTTGAATGTACGATTTGGAAAATATAAATTCAAATTTTGCAACTTTAAAGTCCTATAATTCGAAAACTGTATTTGCAAATAGTTGGAGGTTAATGAATATCGATTCTAATTCATTTCGTCAGAAATTTTGTAAATCTTCGAAGGCTTTATTGGAACTAATAAGTCCCTGATGTATAAAAAATGAAAATTCAGTTTTTTTCCAAAAATAAAACAACGGATTAATGTAAAATTACTGCAAATGAACAATTTATCAACTAAACCATCGAGTTAAACAACTTTTTGTTGAAAAATTCATCGAAAAATTCATTTTTGGTATCTTTAGATTGTACAGGTTGTCCCACTGAAAAATCACAATGTTTGAATGTACAATTTGGAAAATATAAATTCAAATTTTGCAACTTTAAAGTCCTATAACTCGAAAACTGTATTTGCAAATAGTTGGAGGTTAATGAATATCGATTCTAATTCATTTCGTCAGAAATTTTGTAAATCTTCGTAGGCTTTATTGAAACTAGTGAATCCCTGATGTATAAAAAATGAAAATTCAGTTTTTTTCCAAAAATAAAACAACAGATTATTGTAAAATTACTGCAAATGAACAATACATCAACTAAACCATCGAATTAAACAACTTTTTGTTGAAAAATTCATCGAAAAATTCATTTTTAGTATCTTTAGATTGTACAGGTTGTCCCATTGAAAAATCACAATGTTTGAATGTACAATTTGGAAAATATAAATTCAAATTTTGCAACTTTAAAGTCCTATAACTCGAAAACTGTATTTGCAAATAGTTGGAGGTTAATGAATATCGATTCTAATTCATTTCGTCAGAAATTTTGTAAATCTTCGAAGGCTTTATTGAAACTAGTAAATCCCTGATGTATAAAAAATGAAAATTCAGTTTTTTTCCAAAAATAAAACAACAGATTAATGTAAAATTACTGCAAATGAACAATTTATCAACTAAACCATCGAGTTAAACAACTTTTTGTTGAAAAATCCATCGAAAAATTCATTTTTAGTATCTTTAGATTGTACAGGTTGTCCCACTGAAAAATCACAATGTTTGAATGTACAATTTGGAAAATATAAATTCAAATTTTGCAACTTTAAAGTCCTATAACTCGAAAACTGTATTTGCAAATAGTTGGAGGTTAATGAATATCGATTCTAATTCATTTCGTCAGAAATTTTGTAAATCTTCGAAGGCTTTATTGAAACTAGTGAATCCCTGATGTATAAAAAATGAAAATTTCAGTTTTTTTCCAAAAATAAAACAACGGATTAATGTAAAATTACTGCAAATGAACAATATATCAACTAAACCATCGAATTAAACAACTTTTTGTTGAAAAAATTCATCGAAAAATTCATTTTTAGTATCTTTAGATTGTATAGGTTGTCTCATTGAAACAAATATTTGGCAATGAATGTTAGTCGCGTCCACGTGTTTTTGAACGGTTTTTGAAACGTCAAAAACGATTGGAAATATCGAAAAATCGTAATGACGCGATTACCGAGTCTATAAAAATTGACAAACAATGTTAACGGTTAATTTTTGACATGCAAAAAGTGTGTGCATTGTCAATCAAAAAGTGCAATATTCCACCCACTTTATTCGCCGGATTTTGCACCATGCGTCTTCTACATCTTTCCTAAAATGAAATTTGCATTAAAAGGAACAAGATTTGAGTTTGTTAATCGGCGTTAATTATTTGAAAAATTTCTTATTTCCATATCATCGAGGAGTAAGGCCGTTTGATTATTACAGTTTTTCCCATATGGTGAAAAACGTTTTTGTTTCATTTTTCATTAAAAAAATTTCGTCTTTATTCATAGTAAATACGCGCGCGTTTTTAACCTAAAATTAATAGCAAAATCGCGTTTTTTGTTTTTAGTCGTAAGTTATCTTTAATCATGTATAAATGATTTTTCGCCTAGGGTGAGGTTTCCCGCTGTTACAGGTAGGGCGAACTTATACGTAAGATTCATACCATATTTTTTCACTGAATGTTTCCCTTGAGAGATACTTACAAATTTTTGTATCGTTGTTATGAATCTCGGCCGGTGTAAATTCGACTCAACAAAATCGTTCAAACGAATTGTAAAAATAAAAAAAAACGTGGTTTCTGCTCTCAAAACGTCCTTGCAAAAACTAATTTATGAAAAAAAAAATGGACAAGAAACTTAATTGACTATTGCCGAAAAATTTATAGCTCCAAAAACACAATTTTCTTACGAAAATCAAAGTTATGATTGGTGGTTTTGATGATACGGGGACAGGCAGTTACGACAAATCTTTTTTTTACATTCAAATCATAAAACTGCGAGGAATATTCAGTGTTTTCCTAACCTCAAATAGTTAACGCATTAGTAACGTGTTTTAACAAGCTTCACACGAAGTTTAAACTTGCTGCTTCGATCCATTTTATTGTAGTAGAACGCAGTCAAGTTGTTTTGGAAAAACGGCCATTTTGTGTGGAAAGTTGAATTGGATGTAGAAGGACTGTCGATTCGTAAACGGGGGTCGAAATAAAATAATTTTAAATCAGAGCAATTCTAAAATCAAGACGATTTAAAAACATGAAAAACTTTTTAACGCAAATCGAGTGGAATTTGCGCGTAGCCTTAAAATATATATACATCGTACTAGCCTTCAACCTTCAACCATCCCTTTATATATGAAATTTATTAATTACAAGTAGTGTCAACTAATCTGATTTAATTATAACGTGACCATCTGATTTTAACGTATTTTGAGTTTTGATTACACAAAATAATCATAATTAATTCATATTTTATATAAAACATGGAATTTATACAACTTACCACCAGGGAGAGCTGGTATATAAAGAATTTTAAATATTCAAAAGATAAATTTGAAAATTTTGATCATTATTAACAATTCGAAGAACCTTCGTACGTTTTTTTTACAAAAATCTCAAAATAACTAGCAATTAATTTCGAAAAAACGTTATAAAAGATAATATTCGAAATATTTAATAAATTTATTCGATAAGATGGTTTTGATTTGACTGAATAATTAAATTAAATAAAGTAAAATAATTATAGACGCGACTTATTTAATGACAGAACGTCCTTTTGAGAAGAACGAGACTCAATTTTCTCTGACAAAAGAAAGAAAACAATATAATACATTGTCGGCTGTCACTTGGTAGATAGAGGAAATCAATTTCGAGAATTGACTGACCGAATTGCTTTCGAGCTTACGCTTCTGGGAATACCCCGAACGTACAGCGTGTTTTTCATTTCCAAAATGAACAATCCATATCATTTTTCATTCCACGAAAATCTACCAAAAAGGAATAGTTTGAAGACGGCACGTTGTTTAATGGCGGCCGTCAGTTAATTTTGTAAACATGGAAAAAATTAGTCTCAGTCCAATCGATATAGAGGCACGATTAGACTCTATTCTGGCTGAGACTGATCCTTAAACGAGGCCGTACGTGACGAATCCAGAAAGGCGTTTCAAAAAGTGCAGGATGGACGCTACGTTTGCTCGAACGAGGCCGTACATGACCAGCATCTCAGCGATCGACCAAATGAAGTGACGAATCCAGAAAAAGTGCATGATGCTCAAAACGGAACAAAAATAGCGTCGTGACGAAGTTTCATAACCATGGATGCCACGTGGATCGTACCAGAAACAAAAAAACAAATCGAAACAATGGAATGGAAAGGAAGAATCGGCTCCAAAGAAAGCAAAGACGTTCCATCTGTAAAAGTTGCAACGTCGATGGGAATCCATGTAAATTAAACGTTGATTTGAGAACCCAAACAGTTATTTTTTGATTTTGGAATGTTACATCAATTTTATAAGTCATTTTTGAGCTCCTACAAATATTCAAACTTTCGGAATCCGCTGGACCTACAATCCGGCCAGATTTACAGCCGCGTAATTTATTCCAATCGAATAATTTGAAATGAGGGGTTTTTTCTCGTAAACTTGGATACAAAATATGAAACTTCTTCTAATTTCCCATGGTGGAAAGGATCCAAAAGGAGGTTAAGGTATAACTGCATAGAACAATTTGAAGTTTCGTGAATTATACGACACTTTTTCGAAAATTTCGAATGTGGTAAACAAATTTCGCTCGTCAATGATTGACTATAATATACAAAATAAAGGGTGTAAAAAGGGGTTGGGGAGGACGCGACGTTGCCGTGTGTACATAGTATAGATATATATATATAGAAGAACTTGGGAGGATCGGAGGGTAAAGGGAATGAGAAGCATCGTGTACAGGCACATCACATGTTAAATCCTTAATACGTGCAGAGACAAAGTAACTCTACTGTAAAGCCGACTCGTTGCTGCTTTTGACAACGCGACATCGCTAATTAAATATATTATTATAAATACGGCCCTTTTGTATAAGGGGGTGAAAAATACGAGACCATTCGTTTATCCACGACTATTCTCTAATCCATTTTAATATTCAACATTTAACAATTATTAAAATTAATGTTTACCGACAACTTTACACTTTTAGCCGAAAGATGTACTAGTCCTGTGGAAAATCCTTCGAAATGTACTGTTGTTTACAGTATGTTCTGTGGTTATCCGGGGGTATCTTTAAAAAGATAAATTTCCATTTATTCAAATACCTACTATGGCTAAATACATCGTACGTCCTGATCGATAGACGTCCACCTCTACCGGAAGGATGTAGTGGTCCAATGAAAATCTTTAAAAATAAACTTGTGTGAAAATAGTTTGTTTCCAGGTCGTCTCTTCTAAATGATAAAATTCTTGGTTGTTGTTTGTTTTGTTTCTATGTTCAAGTAGATATTTAGAACGCCAAGACGATTCCGTTTCCTGCCGAAACATCAGAATGGCGGTTGTGGGGTAAACAATCGTTTTTTTTGTGTGTATTCGGGTTTTTAGACTTTTTAGATCTGTTTAAAAGAACTTAATACAGCAAAAACTGGATATTTTCGCAATTTTATTAGTCGTTTTGCAATTAAGCGCGAAAACAACACGGAAACTTACGAAAAAAGCATTTTTTTTATCCCCACGGTGGTCATTTTATATGGGCGTCAGCTGATTTTGACAAATCCCTATCAATGTCAATTTTTTTGAAACAGATATTCTAAGAAAATAGCTGATTTATATGTCAGAATGACGGCTGTGGGGTAAACATTATATTTTTTTGTATAGTTTTTTCCGGTAGTTTTATTGTTTTTTTTATTGTATAATATTAAGAGGACTTTATAGATACTTTTTAAATCCGTTTCAATGAACTTAAAACAGCGGAAACTGGATATTTCTGCAGTTCTATTAGTCAGTTTACAATTAAGCTCCCAAACACCACGGAAACTTACGGAAAAAGAATTTGTTTACCCCCACGGTGGCCATTTTACATGGGCGTCAGCTGATTCCGACAAATCTCTATTCTTGTCAATTTTTTTGAAACGGATATTATAAGAAAACAGCTGATTTATATCAAAATGACGGCTGTGGGGTAAACAATAAAAAAATTTATATGTATACGTAATAGTTTTTAGTTTTTTTCCGGTAGTTTTATTGTTTTTTTTTATTGTATAATATTAAGAGGACTTTATAGATACTTTTTAAATCTGTTTCAGTGAACTTGAAACAACGGAAACTGGATATTTCTGCAGTTCTATTAGTCATTTTGCAATTAAGCGCGAAAACAACACGGAAACTTTCGAAAAAAGCATTTGTTTACTCCCACGGTGGCCATTTTACATGGGCGTCGGCTGATTTCGTCAAATCTCTATTCTTGTCAATTTTTTTGAAACAGGTATTCTAAGAAAACAGCTGATTTATATCAAAATGACGGCTGTGGGGTAAACAATAAAAAAATTTGTATGTATACGTATTACCTTTTAGTTTTTTTCCGGTAGTTTTATTGTTTTTTTTTATTGTATAATATTAAGAGGACTTTATAGATACTTTTTAAATCTGTTTCAGTGAACTTAATACAGCAAAAACTGGATATTTTCGCAATTTTATTAGTCGTTTTGCAATTAAGCGCGAAAACAACACGGAAACTTTCGAAAAAAGCATTTGTTTACTCCCACGGTGGCCATTTTACATGGGCGTCGGCTGATTTCGTCAAATCTCTATTCTTGTCAATTTTTTTGAAACAGGTATTCTAAGAAAACAGCTGATTTATATCAAAATGACGGCTGTGGGGTAAACAATAAAAAAATTTGTATGTATACGTATTACCTTTTAGTTTTTTTCCGGTAGTTTTATTGTTTTTTTTTATTGTATAATATTAAGAGGACTTTATAGATACTTTTTAAATCTGTTTCAGTGAACTTAATACAGCAAAAACTGGATATTTTCGCAATTTTATTAGTCGTTTTGCAATTAAGCGCGAAAACAACACGGAAACTTTCGAAAAAAGCATTTGTTTACTCCCACGGTGGCCATTTTACATGGGCGTCGGCTGATTTCGTCAAATCTCTATTCTTGTCAATTTTTTTGAAACAGGTATTCTAAGAAAACAGCTGATTTATATCAAAATGACGGCTGTGGGGTAAACAATAAAAAAATTTGTATGTATACGTATTACCTTTTAGTTTTTTTCCGGTAGTTTTATTGTTTTTTTTATTGTATAATATTAAGAGGACTTTATAGATACTTTTTAAATCTGTTTCAGTGAACTTAATACAGCAAAAACTGGATATTTTCGCAATTTTATTAGTCGTTTTGCAATTAAGCGCGAAAACAACACGGAAACTTTCGAAAAAAGCATTTGTTTACTCCCACGGTGGCCATTTTACATGGGCGTCGGCTGATTTCGTCAAATCTCTATTCTTGTCAATTTTTTTGAAACAGGTATTCTAAGAAAACAGCTGATTTATATCAAAATGACGGCTGTGGGGTAAACAATAAAAAAATTTGTATGTATACGTATTACCTTTTAGTTTTTTTCCGGTAGTTTTATTGTTTTTTTTATTGTATAATATTAAGAGGACTTTATAGATACTTTTTAAATCTGTTTCAGTGAACTTAATACAGCAAAAACTGGATATTTTCGCAATTTTATTAGTCGTTTTGCAATTAAGCGCGAAAACAACACGGAAACTTTCGAAAAAAGCATTTTTTTTATCCCCACGGTGGTCATTTTATATGGGCGTCAGCTGATTTTGACAAATCTCTATCATTGTCAATTTTTTAGAATCAGGTAATCTAAGAAAACAGCTGATTTATATCAGAATGGCGGCTGTGGGGTAAACAATAAATTTTTTGTATGTACCCGGGTTGTTTTTTTATTCTACAGTATTTAAAAGACTTTTTAGATCTGTTTTAGTGATCTTAATACAGTAGAAACTATATATTTTTGCAATACTTTTAGTCAATTTGCAATTAAGTTTGCAAATTATTCTCATAATTTAGAATACTCAGTTTTTTTTTTGAAAATTACTTCTTACTGTTGCGTTCAAGTTTATTTAACATAAAAAAGTACTTTCTAAGGTTACAAAGTATTAACCCGATAGCAAGTGGGAGGAAATTTTGAACCTTTTTGAGTAGTAACTCTTTAAGAAGTCATTTCCCTATCAAAATAGGAAAATAAAGTTTAAAATCCAACAAATAACTTGAGAAACAACACGGAAACTTACGGAAAAAGAATTTGTTTACCCCCACAGTGGCCATTTTACATGGGCATCAGTTGAGTTTGACAAATCTCAATTCTTGTTAATTTTCAAATCAGACAATCTAAGAAAACATCAGAATGACGGCTGTGGGGTAAACAATCGATTAATTTATACGTACACGTTTTTTTTTCAGGTAGTTTTGTTATTTTTTTGTTCTATGATATTAAGATACTTTTTAGATCTATTTCAGTGAACTTAATATAGCGGAAATCGAATATTTTCGCGATTTTATTAGTCAGTTTGCAATTAAGCTCGAAAACAACACGGCGGCCATTTTACTTGGGCGTCAGCTGATTTTTTGACAGTTCATTTGACATTCATTCATCAAAATCCAATTCGTTTACGGTATAAATACTTAACGTTGTCCATCCGTTTACCATCAGTCGAATCTCGAAAATAAATTTCTAGAAAACGTAATCGAAATACGCGTTCGAATTAATATAAGACGTCGAGAAATAGATATGTTGTAAAGTAATACTTGGCAAATTCGTCAGATCAACTGTCAAGAGAAACGGCAGAACTAGAGAAATATCTCGTGTTGTGTACCCCTCCACTTCCTGTAAGTACAAATAGGGCTCGAAGAAATTTAATTAGTAGACAATACGACGAGCAGCGATAGCACTTCAGTCACTGTCGGTACATACTTTATAATATATCACGTTTCAATTGAATTGAGAGTCGATGTTTTAAACTCCGTTTACTTTTACTTTAAATCGTAAAAAAAACGTGAAATAACTCGATTTCCTCATCGCAGATATTCTCATTTTGTAAAAACTATAATCATTAAGAACTGTACTATAACAAGCGAATATAAATTCAGTAAAAAACAAGTTTTTTACTATTCAAACTTCAACTTTAGAATCAAACAGTCCATCAGAATATACCGGGAAAAGAAGAAGCAGACAGTCTTGCCAAAAAAGGGGCAAGTACTTTCTCATCTTGAATTTGACATTGACATTGACATTTATTTGAAAGGAGTAAAGTCTTGTACAAAATATAGTCTAATTGTAGATGCAGTGTGTATAAAGAAATACATTTTGCCAAAACTAATCAATATTAAAATTGTAATATTTCACTTTTTTAAAAACAATCCAAATAGAATTGAAAGTAATATTTTACAAATATAGTCCGAAACTGTAATATAGACAACACAACATACATCGATGACCGAATTCTTGAAATTGTCGTTTTAGATTATTTAAATATTATAACGATACTACGATATAGACA
Source organism: Diorhabda carinulata (assembly GCF_026250575.1). Classification (NCBI taxonomy): domain Eukaryota; kingdom Metazoa; phylum Arthropoda; class Insecta; order Coleoptera; family Chrysomelidae; genus Diorhabda; species Diorhabda carinulata. Next base: position 515,558 of record NC_079465.1, read on the forward strand.
ACACAACATACATAAATAATTATTTAAAGATGGTAAATGACGTATTAGTACAGTGTTACTTTTATCTTAAAGGAAAAAATTACGTATTTCAACCCCGTAAAATTATATTTTAATTTAAAATCCTCCATAAATACGAATTAACGTTAAGATTAATTCGTTTCTCGGTAAGTTAGTTCCCTCGACCATGCCACCACATATTAACACGAATCATCATTCAGAAAAGAAAAGTTTTCAGCTTTGAGGTAATATATCTCACGAAATATAATGCACAACACCTGTATTTAAATTCTCCAAGAGCCATTAAGTGTGTCATACAAATATACTACCTATTATATTATTCGTGATATATATTTTAAACCCTGGCGTAATTTAGACTTATTTATGCGGGCGACTTCTCTTATTTAGATAAACTTCCCGATGTTCGCAAAAAGAAATGGCAAATGGGTGGAATTTTCGCTGGGTTTATACTCATTATAAGTTATTGTGTTGTTCTAACGGCTTTTTAATTGGTAATTTTCGAAAAAAAACTCGATAGATATTTCAAATTATAGATCTACAACTACTTTGAATGATTTCTCACCTATACTTTATTATTATTATTATTATAATACAATTAAGATACTAGATGATAAAACAAACACATAACCTACAAATCACCCCTTTTTGATCAATTCCTCAAGCTACCTGTAGTATCAAATGATAAAAATTCTTAAATAAACGTAAAGACGTCAATAATATTAATCCACAACTCGTAAATATCTTTAGTATCACGTTGTTTGTAGTACATAATTCTGCACTTTTGATTAGGTCATCGTCATTTAAATAATCATAATTAACCTCAGTCATGACATCTTACATAAGTATTTTCGTTCTTTTAATAAATAGCAAAAAAAACTAAATATTTACAATTTCTATAGACTTAAAACCGAGATGAAATCAGCTGACTTCAAACGTCTAGCGGGTTGCCTATCGGCTAATCGTAAGTCAACTTGCCAATGCTAATAACGTATAATGTGTTGCCTATGTATTGTTACTATGTTATTAATTATAATTAAAAATGAGGTTTAGAGTTTTTTTTAAAATAAAATTGACAACGGAGAGCTACTGATTTTATCTGATACTTATTTCGATATAGTTAAAAAGATAAATCTGGTAATAAATATCAGATCATGAGAATAATATTCACTAATGAAAATGATGAAGTTTTTCGTACTGTTTTTCATATTATTCAACGTAATTAATATTTCATGTAAGTTGGTATGTTAATAAATAATTTTTTTTATCATAATAATGAATCTTGATTTGAAACATAAACAACAATTATTTATTCATTGTTTATATCAATGTTATTAGAGGGAATTCATTAGTCATTAATATTTATGTAAAACAAGTCATTATATTGATTCGCAATAAAAAAGAGAGATGGCGCGATTACCAACTTCTTAATATTAACTATAATAAGTTGTTTTTAGACTTTTGCGTTTCTCTATTTGATTGTAGTCAAAAAGAACGTTTGGAAATATAATATTATGATGAAAATTTTTGTTTATAGTTACTGAAGATGATAACAAAAGTGTGTTGTACAATTTTTACACCGCAAATAAAAAAAACGAACCCGTGGCTATTACTGTCGATACTGTAGAAAATTTGGAAGAAGCTGGATTTGACGTGGCACAAAAAACTGTATTTCTCGTTTACAGTTTCGAAGAACCGTCTGTAATGGATTCAAAATGCCATTTAAAAGACGAAATTTTGAGGTTAAAAAAAATATTTTTCTACTATTACATTTACATACTATTTAAACATTATTTAGATGATGATACGCAATTTATAGTTCGTACTTTTCCAGTCAAAACTCGGTAAATTTGTTTATGGTCGATTGGAGTACAGTCACTACGCAAAATTATCTAGTCGCCCAAGGAGATGTTGTCGCGATTGGTCAATACCTAGCCGATTTCATAAACATTTTAGAAACAAAATTCACGTTAAAAACAAACGACGTCACGATAATCGGTTGGGATTTGGGCGCCCACGTCGCCGGAATCGCCGGCAAACAATTAACCAACAAATTATCCACCATCATAGGTAAGCGGTACGAAATTTTTTAGTTCGTTAGTTTGTGGAAACTTTTGATTCGCAGGTCTTGATCCGTCGGGTCCGTTATTCACTGAAAACAACAAACTTAATCGACTTGACGTAGACGACGCCACGTTCGTACAAGTAATTCACACGAATACGATAATAAACGGTATAGAAATAGCGTGCGGAACGGCGGATTATTATCCGAACGGGGGAACGATTCAGAACAGTTGCGGAAATGACGTCACCGGCGTATGTTCGCACGAAAGAGCTTTGACGTTTTTCGTCGAATCGATCACTAGTGACAGATTCGTTTCTTGCGCCAATTATGACAGTTATAAGAATGGCGAATGTGACGATTCGGACAAATCCGTCATGGGACGATTGAATGTAGATACGAGGTAAATTCAAAAGAATGTAGAGTACTTTATATTAGATTGATTTTATTATGATATGATAATATTGAAAATACATTGATAACAATCGTATTTTAATGTACTTGGAAAAAATTGATAACTATATATCGAAACAAAGAAGTGATGTTTGTTTTATTATTATTGTAAATGGGAATTTATGGGTTATCTATGGGAATTGTCGAAAATGGATCCAAAATCATTCAAAATCGTAATTCAAACAACATATTTTGATTTTAAATTTGTAAAACTATTGTTCAGAAGACAATTTTTTGTGTATTAAATATGTAGAACCTTTTTTTTGATTTACAGTTTTTTTTTTCAGCGCTAAAGGAAAATATTATCTCGATACTAACGACGTTGCACCCTACGCTAAGGGATAATTTACATAAATTTGTAAAAAATTAAATAAATATGTATATTGAAAGTATCGTCTTTGATTTTTAATCTAAAATAACAAAACCTAGAAAAATTTCACGATATTCGTATTCAACATCTAAATTATGCTCCCAAATGAAATTTTCTGCTTCTTTTTCGTCATTAATGTCTCTCAAATACAATTTCTCAAACTTTTTTTCGTTAAATTCGTAAAAATCGTCGATAACTTTTTATATAAAAAGAACCTAGTCCACATAAACTTCAGCAATCAAAGTCTAATAAATACAATCAGTAATCTTTAGAAAAAAACGACACCAGGTGAGTAAAGTAAACAAAATTGTATAAGCTACTAAAGTCAAATACCTGGGAGTTATCCTGGATGAAAAAATTGCCCAAGAAAGATTATTACAGGTGAAAAACAAAGAAAAACTTGGCCATGATCGGTAATAAAAACATGAAGAAGATTGATCACTCATAAAGAGGACCTGCCGATCCAATGAAAATTAACAAAATCTCCTGTATGGCCAAATTTACGTTTTTCTTGGCCGTGCCCTATCACTCAACCAAAATTAGAAACTTTTTTAAGTATCCTATGTAATTATGTTGATTTTTGACAAAAAAATAGAGTTTTCTACGACAAATGATCGTTGTGTTTATAAAAGACATTCTCTCGAGGCGAATAATTATCTTGAAAAGATTTTGTTGTATAAATAAGTAACCAGAAAAGTCCTCATCGTTTTCGGTAGGCCACACCAACAGAAAATGTTCGTTCACAAACGAATGAAGCCTCTTATGGTGTAAAGCGAACCCTCTTGCTCTTGCATCCATTCTAACCTAAAAATCAACTGGTGTTGAAGGTTGATGGCTACCTTTTTTGGAGCTCAATCTGACTCAATCGACTGATTCTGACTTCCTGACCTAACTAATCAATGAAACGACATCCTTATACCGGAAGAATATTCTTGAGCTGCTTCTTTTTGGGTTTAGACCTAGTGGACACTTCCTTCATTGAGTCAGACCCCTCGGGCAAGCTCATCGAAAAGAACGTGGTGTTATCCTTCAGGATTTGGTTAATATTCCAATAACTAGACGCCAAGTAATCGTCGTTTTCGGTAGATCCGACCAATAGGAGATGATTTTCTTCTTTACACAAAAATTGATGCAGTGTGGAGCAGCGAAACCTCTTGCTATATCATCCATTCTAACCCAAGAATCGACTGGTTTTGGAGGTTGATGCCTCCCTTTCTTGGAGTTCAATCTAAGAAGGTTATCATTTGACTGATTCTGACTTCCTGACCTAACTAATCAATGAAACGACATCCTTATACCGGAAGAATATTCTTGAGCTGCTTCTTTTTGGGTTTAGACCTAGTGGACACTTCCTTCATTGAGTCAGACCCCTCGGGCAAGCTCAGCGAAATGGACGTGGGGCTTTCTTTCAGGATTTGGTTAATATTCCAATAACTAGACGCCAAGTAATCGTCGTTTTCGGTAGATCCGACCAATAGGAGATGATTTTCTTCTTTACACAAAAATTGATGCAGTTTTTTATGGTGTAAAGCAAAACTTCTCGCTATATCATCCATTCTAAGCCAAGAATGAACTGGTGTTGAAGGTTGATACATCCGACTTTGATAACTCCTCTTTTTGGAGCTCAAACTGTGGTTTTCTTATTTAGCGAGCTTGGGTTTTTTGTTTTTATTTCCTTTATAGCTGTAGATGTGCCGAATCGAAAGAATTATTAAGAAAAAACAAAAATCATTTAAATTAGAACGCTTCAATTTCCAACATACAATTTTAGTTTTATTCTTTGTTCTAATAATTTCAATCTAATTTTAATTATCTCTAAATTTATCGGTTATTTTGAATCGCAATTATATTAAAATTGATTTAGAGATAGATATTTTCGATTGAATCCACTTCATCTTCGTATAAATATATTCAGCATGTGCATAATTTTTCACATTCATTCTCATAATGAAGCTAATAATTGCAGTTTTATTTTCACTGTCTCTCTCAGTGGAATCCCAAATTCGTAAGTATTTTTCTGTATACAAAAAAAAAAAAATTGAAACCTGTACCGTTTTTTTCAATTTTGGCTTACTCAAATCCTCTTCAAACTTTACTCGAACACCAATTATTATTATAAATGTCTTTAGCTTGCATCTTCAGGGAATCGACGGCGTCAATAACAGGATACGATGTAAATACAGTCGAAAACATCACAGTTTCAAACGATGACGTTAAATTCTATTTCAAAAGTCAACAATATCCGGACGGAATAGGTCCGATAGATCTAAATGATACGGACGCAGTTTTATCAACAGGATTTTCGCATGCCAAAGTGAGTATCCTTATAATATCCTGTTTAAAATTCGAAAAAATCCACCGGGGGGGATATTTATTGTTTGTTTTCTATTACAGCCAACGGCTTTCGTGGTTCACGGTTGGAGAAGTAGTCACAAGTCCGAGATAATGGAATTAGTACCGAAAGCTTTCACCGATACAAAAGACATCAACGTATTTGTCGTCGATTGGAGCTCGATAGCTCGCAAATTGTATACAGTAGCGTATAAAGCGGTACCTGAAATCGGAGTTATCTTAGCGGATAACATCAAACTCTTGATGACCAACTACAAATTGAAATTGGATAAAACGGCAATTATCGGACATTCTTTGGGAGCTCACGTTTCTGGTTTGGCGGGTCAAGCGCTCGAAGGAAAAGTCCGTTACATCGAAGGTAAATAAATAAACTAATAACACCTAATTGTTTATTTAATTTAATTAATATTGTATATACAGGTTTGGATCCTGCTCTACCTTGTTTTTCTTACGAAGATCTAAATGGACGTTTAGACGCCACCGACGCTAAATACGTCGAGATAATTCACACCAACGCCGGTTTATTAGGTTTCGACGTCGATCTCGGACACGCCGATTTCTATCCCAACGGAGGAAAAAGCCAACCGGGATGTTCTGCATTAGACGTTACGGGTAATAATAATAATATTTCGATAAATATCCCACGGGAATAAACAAATACACCATAGACAAACCTATCAAGCAGACGTATTTTGAGGTTAGTTTTTGGTAACTGCACTGGCGGAGCTAGTTCGGTGTACACTAAAGCGTTTTTCGTACCAAAACCATAGTTAGTATCGCTGTTATTAGTAGCAGTGCAAAAGAACTAATAGTTCAGTACAGTTTTTCGTTTTTACCATTAGGTAGCTGTTCTCATGGTAGATCGTACAAATACTATGCTGAATCTATAGTGAGTGGTGGGTTTGTTTCGAAAAGCTGCGATAGTTACAAGGATTTCGAGGAGGATGAATGTTTCGGACCTACCACAACTATGGGAGAATTTTTCTTGAAAAAATCGTGAGTTTTTTTGGTTTTTTTTTTATATATAATTCTACGGTTTTTAATTTTTTTTGCAGCACGCCTGGTACTTATTACTTGGACACGAACAGCGAATCGCCGTACGCGCAAAATTGATGGTACAAAACGAATACAATTTTTTTTGACATCGAAATGTTAATAGAAAAATTGTAATGAATAAATTTGTATATCATATAAATGAATTTTTATCCGCGTTTATTGATAAATTGCAAATCTTGGATCTGAAATTGTCTGTCGTCGTTTGCTGATTAAATATTTCCGCGATACTGATCGTAAATATTTCATTTTGTTCAAATAAAACGTTAATCAAAATAATTATTAATTAATCGATAATGAAATATCAATAAATGTATATTCGAATCACTTTATTGGAATTTTCTCGAGTGTTTTGTTCATATTTATCGAAATTAATCACTTAAATTGCTGTCGTACGATGATTAAGCAATTTGTTACATATCAAACGTTAAAAAAAAATAATTTTCGTAAAAAATTCATTAGAGAAATTTGTATGAAGAGCAAAATGTTGAAAATATCTTTGGACTGGATGTCTCAGAGTCACAGCCATACGTAGAAACGCGAATTTAGTCGTAAAAGTTAAACGTATCGTGTAAAACAAGCTTTAAAAGCATCGTGTAGTTGCAACATTACATCCAGTTTTCCTTTCAATGTTTAACCGTACGTAGAAACGCGAATTTAGTCGTAAAAGTTAAACGTATCGTGTAATACAAGCTTTAAAAGCATCGTGTAGTTGCAACATTACATCCAGTTTTCCTTTCAATGTTTAACCGTACGTAGAAACGCGAATTTAGTCGTAAAAGTTAAACGTATCGTGTAATACAAGCTTTAAAAGCATCGTGTAGTTGCAACATTACATCCAGTTTTCCTTTCAATGTTTAACCGTACGTAGAAACGCGAATTTAGTCGTAAAAGTTAAACGTATCGTGTAATACAAGCTTTAAAAGCATCGTGTAGTTGCAACATTACATCCAGTTTTCCTTTCAATGTTTAACCGTACGTAGAAACGCGAATTTAGTCGTAAAAGTTAAACGTATCGTGTAAAACAAGCTTTAAAAGCATCGTGTAGTTGCAACATTACATCCAGTTTTCCTTTCAATGTTTAACCGTACGTAGAAACGCGAATTTAGTCGTAAAAGTTAAACGTATCGTGTAATACAAGCTTTAAAAGCATCGTGTAGTTGCAACATTACATCCAGTTTTCCTTTCAATGTTTAACCGTACGTAGAAACGCGAATTTAGTCGTAAAAGTTAAACGTATCGTGTAATACAAGCTTTAAAAGCATCGTGTAGTTGCAACATTACATCCAGTTTTCCTTTCAATGTTTAACCGTACGTAGAAACGCGAATTTAGTCGTAAAAGTTAAACGTATCGTGTAATACAAGCTTTAAAAGCATCGTGTAGTTGCAACATTACATCCAGTTTTCCTTTCAATGTTTAACCGTACGTAGAAACGCGAATTTAGTCGTAAAAGTTAAACGTATCGTGTAATACAAGCTTTAAAAGCATCGTGTAGTTGCAACATTACATCCAGTTTTCCTTTCAATGTTTAACCGTACGTAGAAACGCGAATTTAGTCGTAAAAGTTAAACGTATCGTGTAAAACAAGCTTTAAAAGCATCGTGTAGTTGCAACATTACATCCAGTTTTCCTTTCAATGTTTAACCGTACGTAGAAACGCGAATTTAGTCGTAAAAGTTAAACGTATCGTGTAATACAAGCTTTAAAAGCATCGTGTAGTTGCAACATTACATCCAGTTTTCCTTTCAATGTTTAACCGTACGTAGAAACGCGAATTTAGTCGTAAAAGTTAAACGTATCGTGTAAAACAAGCTTTAAAAGCATCGTGTAGTTGCAACATTACATCCAGTTTTCCTTTCAATGTTTAACCGTACGTAGAAACGCGAATTTAGTCGCAAACGTTAAACGTATCGTGTAATACAAGCTTTAAAAGCATCGTGTAGTTGCAGCATTACATCCAGTTTTCCTTTCAATGTTTAACCGTACGTAGAAACGCGAATTTAGTCGCAAACGTTAAACGTATCGTGTAAAACAAGCTTTAAAAGCATCGTGTAGTTGCAACATTACATCCAGTTTTCCTTTCAATGTTTAACCGTACGTAGAAACGCGAATTTAGTCGTAAAAGTTAAACGTATCGTGTAAAACAAGCTTTAAAAGCATCGTGTAGTTGCAACATTACATCCAGTTTTCCTTTCAATGTTTAACCGTACGTAGAAACGCGAATTTAGTCGCAAACGTTAAACGTATCGTGTAATACAAGCTTTAAAAGCATCGTGTAGTTGCAGCATTACATCCAGTTTTCCTTTCAATGTTTAACCGTACGTAGAAACGCGAATTTAGTCGCAAACGTTAAACGTATCGTGTAAAACAAGCTTTAAAAGCATCGTGTAGTTGCAACATTACATCCAGTTTTCCTTTCAATGTTTAACCGTACGTAGAAACGCGAATTTAGTCGTAAAAGTTAAACGTATCGTGTAATACAAGCTTTAAAAGCATCGTGTAGTTGCAGCATTACATCCAGTTTTCCTTTCAATGTTTAACCGTACGTAGAAACGCGAATTTAGTCGTAAAAGTTAAACGTATCGTGTAATACAAGCTTTAAAAGCATCGTGTAGTTGCAGCATTACATCCAGTTTTCCTTTCAATGTTTAACCGTACGTAGAAACGCGAATTTAGTCGTAAAAGTTAAACGTATCGTGTAATACAAGCTTTAAAAGCATCGTGTAGTTGCAGCATTACATCCAGTTTTCCTTTCAATGTTTAACCGTACGTAGAAACGCGAATTTAGTCTTAAAAGTTAAACGTATCGTGTAATACAAGCTTTAAAAGCATCGTGTAGTTGCAACATTACATCCAGTTTTCCTTTCAATGTTTAACCGTACGTAGAAACGCGAATTTAGTCTTAAAAGTTAAACGTATCGTGTAATACAAGCTTTAAAAGCATCGTGTAGTTGCAGCATTACATCCAGTTTTCCTTTCAATGTTTAACCGTACGTAGAAACGCGAATTTAGTCTTAAAAGTTAAACGTATCGTGTAATACAAGCTTTAAAAGCATCGTGTAGTTGCAACATTACATCCAGTTTTCCTTTCAATGTTTAACCGTACGTAGAAACGCGAATTTAGTCTTAAAAGTTAAACGTATCGTGTAATACAAGCTTTAAAAGCATCGTGTAGTTGCAGCATTACATCCAGTTTTCCTTTCAATGTTTAACCGTACGTAGAAACGCGAATTTAGTCTTAAAAGTTAAACGTATCGTGTAATACAAGCTTTAAAAGCATCGTGTAGTTGCAACATTACATCCAGTTTTCCTTTCAATGTTTAACCGTACGTAGAAACGCGAATTTAGTCGCAAACGTTAAACGTATCGTGTAAAACAAGCTTTAAAAGCATCGTGTAGTTGCAACATTACATCCAGTTTTCCTTTCAATGTTTAACCGTACGTAGAAACGCGAATTTAGTCGCAAACGTTAAACGTATCGTGTAAAACAAGCTTTAAAAGCATCGTGTAGTTGCAACATTACATCCAGTTTTCCTTTCAATGTTTAACCGTACGTAGAAACGCGAATTTAGTCGCAAACGTTAAACGTATCGTGTAAAACAAGCTTTAAAAGCATCGTGTAGTTGCAACATTACATCCAGTTTTCCTTTCAATGTTTAACCGTACGTAGAAACGCGAATTTAGTCGCAAACGTTAAACGTATCGTGTAAAACAAGCTTTAAAAGCATCGTGTAGTTGCAACATTACATCCAGTTTTCCTTTCAATGTTTAACCGTACGTAGAAACGCGAATTTAGTCGCAAACGTTAAACGTATCGTGTAAAACAAGCTTTAAAAGCATCGTGTAGTTGCAACATTACATCCAGTTTTCCTTTCAATGTTTAACCGTACGTAGAAACGCGAATTTAGTCTTAAAAGTTAAACGTATCGTGTAATACAAGCTTTAAAAGCATCGTGTAGTTGCAACATTACATCCAGTTTTCCTTTCAATGTTTAACCGTACGTAGAAACGCGAATTTAGTCTTAAAAGTTAAACGTATCGTGTAAAACAAGCTTTAAAAGCATCGTGTAGTTGCAGCATTACATCCAGTTTTCCTTTCAATGTTTAACCGTACGTAGAAACGCGAATTTAGTCTTAAAAGTTAAACGTATCGTGTAATACAAGCTTTAAAAGCATCGTGTAGTTGCAACATTACATCCAGTTTTCCTTTCAATGTTTAACCGTACGTAGAAACGCGAATTTAGTCTTAAAAGTTAAACGTATCGTGTAAAACAAGCTTTAAAAGCATCGTGTAGTTGCAGCATTACATCCAGTTTTCCTTTCAATGTTTAACCGTACGTAGAAACGCGAATTTAGTCTTAAAAGTTAAACGTATCGTGTAATACAAGCTTTAAAAGCATCGTGTAGTTGCAACATTACATCCAGTTTTCCTTTCAATGTTTAACCGTACGTAGAAACGCGAATTTAGTCTTAAAAGTTAAACGTATCGTGTAAAACAAGCTTTAAAAGCATCGTGTAGTTGCAGCATTACATCCAGTTTTCCTTTCAATGTTTAACCGTACGTAGAAACGCGAATTTAGTCTTAAAAGTTAAACGTATCGTGTAATACAAGCTTTAAAAGCATCGTGTAGTTGCAACATTACATCCAGTTTTCCTTTCAATGTTTAACCGTACGTAGAAACGCGAATTTAGTCGCAAACGTTAAACGTATCGTGTAATACAAGCTTTAAAAGCATCGTGTAGTTGCAGCATTACATCCAGTTTTCCTTTCAATGTTTAACCGTACGTAGAAACGCGAATTTAGTCTTAAAAGTTAAACGTATCGTGTAATACAAGCTTTAAAAGCATCGTGTAGTTGCAACATTACATCCAGTTTTCCTTTCAATGTTTAACCGTACGTAGAAACGCGAATTTAGTCGTAAAAGTTAAACGTATCGTGTAAAACAAGCTTTAAAAGCATCGTGTAGTTGCAACATTACATCCAGTTTTCCTTTCAATGTTTAACCGTACGTAGAAACGCGAATTTAGTCTTAAAAGTTAAACGTATCGTGTAAAACAAGCTTTAAAAGCATCGTGTAGTTGCAGCATTACATCCAGTTTTCCTTTCAATGTTTAACCGTACGTAGAAACGCGAATTTAGTCTTAAAAGTTAAACGTATCGTGTAATACAAGCTTTAAAAGCATCGTGTAGTTGCAACATTACATCCAGTTTTCCTTTCAATGTTTAACCGTACGTAGAAACGCGAATTTAGTCGCAAACGTTAAACGTATCGTGTAATACAAGCTTTAAAAGCATCGTGTAGTTGCAGCATTACATCCAGTTTTCCTTTCAATGTTTAACCGTACGTAGAAACGCGAATTTAGTCTTAAAAGTTAAACGTATCGTGTAAAACAAGCTTTAAAAGCATCGTGTAGTTGCAGCATTACATCCAGTTTTCCTTTCAATGTTTAACCGTACGTAGAAACGCGAATTTAGTCTTAAAAGTTAAACGTATCGTGTAAAACAAGCTTTAAAAGCATCGTGTAGTTGCAGCATTACATCCAGTTTTCCTTTCAATGTTTAACCGTACGTAGAAACGCGAATTTAGTCGCAAACGTTAAACGTATCGTGTAAAACAAGCTTTAAAAGCATCGTGTAGTTGCAACATTACATCCAGTTTTCCTTTCAATGTTTAACCGTACGTAGAAACGCGAATTTAGTCGTAAAAGTTAAACGTATCGTGTAATACAAGCTTTAAAAGCATCGTGTAGTTGCAGCATTACATCCAGTTTTCCTTTCAATGTTTAACCGTACGTAGAAACGCGAATTTAGTCGTAAAAGTTAAACGTATCGTGTAATACAAGCTTTAAAAGCATCGTGTAGTTGCAACATTACATCCAGTTTTCCTTTCAATGTTTAACCGTACGTAGAAACGCGAATTTAGTCGCAAACGTTAAACGTATCGTGTAATACAAGCTTTAAAAGCATCGTGTAGTTGCAGCATTACATCCAGTTTTCCTTTCAATGTTTAACCGTACGTAGAAACGCGAATTTAGTCTTAAAAGTTAAACGTATCGTGTAATACAAGCTTTAAAAGCATCGTGTAGTTGCAGCATTACATCCAGTTTTCCTTTCAATGTTTAACCGTACGTAGAAACGCGAATTTAGTCTTAAAAGTTAAACGTATCGTGTAATACAAGCTTTAAAAGCATCGTGTAGTTGCAACATTACATCCAGTTTTCCTTTCAATGTTTAACCGTACGTAGAAACGCGAATTTAGTCGCAAACGTTAAACGTATCGTGTAATACAAGCTTTAAAAGCATCGTGTAGTTGCAGCATTACATCCAGTTTTCCTTTCAATGTTTAACCGTACGTAGAAACGCGAATTTAGTCTTAAAAGTTAAACGTATCGTGTAATACAAGCTTTAAAAGCATCGTGTAGTTGCAGCATTACATCCAGTTTTCCTTTCAATGTTTAACCGTACGTAGAAACGCGAATTTAGTCGTAAAAGTTAAACGTATCGTGTAATACAAGCTTTAAAAGCATCGTGTAGTTGCAACATTACATCCAGTTTTCCTTTCAATGTTTAACCGTACGTAGAAACGCGAATTTAGTCGCAAACGTTAAACGTATCGTGTAATACAAGCTTTAAAAGCATCGTGTAGTTGCAGCATTACATCCAGTTTTCCTTTCAATGTTTAACCGTACGTAGAAACGCGAATTTAGTCTTAAAAGTTAAACGTATCGTGTAATACAAGCTTTAAAAGCATCGTGTAGTTGCAACATTACATCCAGTTTTCCTTTCAATGTTTAACCGTACGTAGAAACGCGAATTTAGTCGCAAACGTTAAACGTATCGTGTAATACAAGCTTTAAAAGCATCGTGTAGTTGCAGCATTACATCCAGTTTTCCTTTCAATGTTTAACCGTACGTAGAAACGCGAATTTAGTCTTAAAAGTTAAACGTATCGTGTAATACAAGCTTTAAAAGCATCGTGTAGTTGCAACATTACATCCAGTTTTCCTTTCAATGTTTAACCGTACGTAGAAACGCGAATTTAGTCGCAAACGTTAAACGTATCGTGTAATACAAGCTTTAAAAGCATCGTGTAGTTGCAACATTACATCCAGTTTTCCTTTCAATGTTTAACCGTACGTAGAAACGCGAATTTAGACGCAAACGTTAAACGTATCGTGTAAAACAAGCTTTAAATGGACCCCGCAGTTGCAGCACTGCATCCAGTTTTGACGTAACATAAAAATAATAATGGACATCTTGTATTATAACTAAAATTTATTTAGATAAAATTTTATTGTCTCGAGACGTTTTATTTTAGAAAAATATCAATCACTGAATCGAATTTAGATAAGTAAATGCGATTACAAATATATCAAAGTATAAGTGTATTACACTACGATGGTTATTATGATAAAATCTGAAGATTTCATTTTTTTTTCTGATATAAATAACTTTGTTGCAACACAATATTTTTAGTAATAATGTTATCGGCAACTATGTCGAAAATCGTTATTTTTCTATCACTATTTGTTCTAGTAACATCAGATAGTTGTAAGTAATATTAACAAAAATCGAAATAAATCGTATAAAAAGAACTTTTCAGCTTGTGTCTTCAGGGAAAGTACTTCTGAAATAACTGGAAACGTTCCGAACCCCCAAGAACTTTATGATGTATCAGAAAGCGACATCAATTTTTATTTTAAAAATCAAAAAAATCCTGATGGTGTCGGCCCCCTGTATCTAAACGATTCCGACAGTGTTAATTCGGCAGGATTCTCAGCCGATAAGGTAGAAATCTTTTTTGTATTTTATATCGTAATTCGAACCAAATAGAATATAGACAAACTTATACATCAAAACATTCGAAATCTGTTAAAAAATTCGTTATTAGATATTTATATGTATATAAAAAAAATAATCTCCGGCCAATAAAGTCTAATACTTAGTTTTTTTTAACTCATTGGTGTTGAATTATAACAACTAATGACAGTTCTTTCTTTTGTTTATTGAATAATCCTAATAAGTCGATGAAATAATACGAGTGTCGTTGAAAAAGTTCCCAACTTCAATTTGATTATATCAATGAGAGTTAAGAAGTTTATTTGCGCGTGCGTACTTAAATTTTAGTCATTTTTGACGCTTGTTTTTTGTTTGACAAACAAATATTGACATTTAGTATCCGTACATTTTTGGTTAGGTGTATTGAAACGCGATCGTATCGAATTGACTGACTGGATGGTCGAAATAAGTTCATGAAATGGACCAAAAGTGCATTAAAATGAACTAAATGTATAGATCTGAAAGTATGGAAGGTTACATCGATGACAACATAAATATTAAGTTAGAACTGTACAGAATATCCACAATTTTACAAGATTTGATTTTAGGACACCGTATTCGTAGTTCATGGTTGGCAAAACGATCACACATCACCAATATGTTCAATTGTACCAAAAGCTCTAACAGATACGGTGGACGTTAACGTTTTCGTCGTCGATTGGGGCGCAATTTCTTACGGCATGTATTTACCCGTGTTCGAAGCAATTCCGACGATAGGGACAATTTTGGGAAACAAAATCCAATATTTGGTTAAGAATAATAATTTGAATTTAAGTACCACGGCCGTAGTTGCACATTCTTTGGGTGCTCACGTCGCCGGTTTAGCCGGTAAAGCTCTGGGAGGTAAAATTAATTACATTATAGGTGAGTGTCGGTATTTTTTTACCAGATTACCTCGACCCAACCCAAATTTCTTGATCTATTACAGGTTTGGATCCGGCTTTACCTTGTTTTTCTTACGAGGAAATTGATAATAGACTAGCCGAATCTGACGCTCGTTATGTTGAAATTATTCATACGTGTGGAGGTTTATTGGGTTTCAATGTCAGTATTGGAGATTCTGATTATTATCCGAACGGAGGTAGCAATCAACCCGGATGTCCAACAGACGATTTCGGTAATATTTCATTTCAAAATTCAAAAATAGAAAGTAGATTCGTACATTTCGTTTACGAGGACTGTTACTTAAGTGTCGAGATATGGCAACGTTGATTTGAAACTGTCAAATTTGACATTGCCACTCAGAACGAATGCTATTCGAGTTGTTTACTTAAAACGATCATTTTGATCAAAAATGGAATCGATTGATTGTCATTTACGATCGATTTTTGGCGTTGAATCTTCTGATTTTGAAAATCGGGTCTTTTAAGACGAGTCAAAACCGAAAAAAGGAAGCAAATGGATACCTGTTGTTTCAGTTGGAACAAATACTTTTTGTATCTCAATCGGAACGGAATATTTCGAAAAACAATAAAACTGTATAAAATTATGAATATTTGTATGTTTCAAAACATAAATATTAATTTAATTATTGTAACAGGAAGTTGTTCTCATGGTAGATCGTATGAATATTATGCGGAATCTATACTGAGTGGTGGATTCATTTCGAAAAGTTGTGAAAGTTACGCCGATTTCCAAAAAAATAATTGTGCCAACGCCACGTCGTATATGGGAGAATATGTAATAAACAAAAAGTAAGTTGTGTGTTTTTTTTTTTAAATTAGTTATAGAAAAATTGATTGATTCGTTCTATTTTTTTATAGTGCTACTGGAGATTATTTTTTGTCGACAAATAGCGTCTCTCCGTATGCGAAAAATTGATTCAAATTTTGTAAAAATAAAAGTTTCGTATTTGACTGATGTTTTATTATTTTTTTGTACACTTTCCGATGCATTTAGTCTTGAAACAACTAACATATTCAGTCGTATCAAAAACGAAATAATCTTTCTGCTGTTTCTAATAAATTCTGTTAAATCTGGCAACGCTGGTTGGGAGAAAATACGAATTTTTGACATTTTCTCGCAAAAAAAATTGTGAAAATGGAAATTATAGAGAATTTTGTGCTCTATAACATGTTTAAACTAAATTTCGAAAAATTGTTTTGAATATTGATTAAAAAAATCTTTTTATAAGGGGAATATATTGAAAATAATTACGTCAAATTGATATTCTTTAGAAATATAGAGAAAATGTTTCTAAAAAAGTTCAAAACGGCGTATAAAATGTTTTTTATTTAATTAATTTCGTGATTTTTGCTTCGATTTAGAAAAAATTATAATTTTATATACAGTAGGAAAGTTTTTTACAGATTTATTATCGAAAAATTAATTTTAACTTCCATTTTATATCATGGAAGACTAAGCTACCCCATTTTGAATAGAAATTTTATTGATACGATCTATAGAATTAGAAATAATTCAAAATCTGCAAATATTGAGAAAATTTTAAGGATTTTTCGATATTTAATGATTCATTTGGTTATTTATTGGATTTTTCCAAAAAAAAGTTAAATTTAGAATACAAATTTGTACGGAAATCCACCAATTTTGAATTTAAAATATTTCAATTTTTATCCAGACTAAAAATTAAAATAAAAACACGTAATTCTTCATTCTTATTTTTTTGACCACTCTATAACACATTTAGTTTTGAAACAATTAATTTATTCAGTCATATCATACGAATTTTGATACCAAAAACGAAATAATCTTTCTGGTGTTTCTAATAAATTCTGTTAAAGCTGGCAACGCTGGTTGGGAGAAAATACGAATTTTTGACATTTTCTCGCAAAAAAAATTGTGAAAATGGAAATTATAGAGAATTTTGTGCTCTATAACATGTTTAAACTAAATTTCGAAAAATTGTTTTGAATATTGATTAAAAAAATCTTTTTATGAGGGGAATATATTGAAAATAATTACGTCAAATTGATATTCTTTAGAAATATAGAGAAAATGTTTCTAAAAAAGTTCAAAACGGCGTATAAAATGTTTTTTATTTAATTAATTTCGTGATTTTTGCTTCGATTTAGAAAAAATTATAATTTTATATACAGTAGGAAAGTTTTTTACAGATTTATTATCGAAAAATTAATTTTAACTTCCATTTTATATCATGGAAGACTAAGCTACCCCATTTTGAATAGAAATTTTATTGATACGATCTATAGAATTAGAAATAATTCAAAATCTGCAAATATTGAGAAAATTTTAAGGATTTTTCGATATTTAATGATTCATTTGGTTATTTATTGGATTTTTCCAAAAAAAAGTTAAATTTAGAATACAAATTTGTACGGAAATCCACCAATTTTGAATTTAAAATATTTCAATTTTTATCCAGACTAAAAATTAAAATAAAAACACGTAATTCTTCATTCTTATTTTTTTGACCACTCTATAACACATTTAGTTTTGAAACAATTAATTTATTCAGTCATATCATACGAATTTTGATACCAAAAACGAAATGATCTTTCTGCTGTTTCTAATAAATTCTGTTAAATCTGGCAACGCTGGTTGGGAGAAAATACGAATTTTTGACATTTTCTCGCAAAAAAAATTGTGAAAATGGAAATTATAGAGAATTTTGTGCTCTATAACATGTTTAAACTAAATTTCGAAAAATTGTTTTGAAAATTGATTAAAAAAATCTTTTTATGAGGGGAATATATTGAAAATAATTACGTCAAATTGATATTCTTTAGAAATATAGAGAAAATGTTTCTAAAAAAGTTCAAAACGGCGTATAAAATGTTTTTTATTTAATTAATTTCGTGATTTTTGCTTCGATTTAGAAAAAATTATAATTTTATATACAGTAGGAAAGTTTTTTACAGATTTATTATCGAAAAATTAATTTTAACTTCCATTTTATATCATGGAAGACTAAGCTACCCCATTTTGAATAGAAATTTTATTGATACGATCTATAGAATTAGAAATAATTCAAAATCTGCAAATATTGAGAAAATTTTAAGGATTTTTCGATATTTAATGATTCATTTGGTTATTTATTGGATTTTTCCAAAAAAAAGTTAAATTTAGAATACAAATTTGTACGGAAATCCACCAATTTTGAATTTAAAATATTTCAATTTTTATCCAGACTAAAAATTAAAATAAAAACACGTAATTCTTCATTCTTATTTTTTTGACCACTCTATAACACATTTAGTTTTGAAACAATTAATTTATTCAGTCATATCATACGAATTTTGATACCAAAAACGAAATGATCTTTCTGCTGTTTCTAATAAATTCTGTTAAATCTGGCAACGCTGGTTGGGAGAAAATACGAATTTTTGACATTTTCTCGCAAAAAAAATTGTGAAAATGGAAATTATAGAGAATTTTGTGCTCTATAACATGTTTAAACTAAATTTCGAAAAATTGTTTTGAATATTGATTAAAAAAATCTTTTTATGAGGGGAATATATTGAAAAAAATTACGTCAAATTGATATTCTTTAGAAATATAGAGAAAATGTTTCTAAAAAAGTTCAAAACGGCGTATAAAATGTTTTTTTTTAATTAATTTCGTGATTTTTGCCAGGATATACAAATAATTTTAAGTTTATATAAAGTACGAAAGTTTTTTAAAGATTTATTATCGAAAAATTAATTTTAACTTCCATTTTATATCATGGAAGACTAAGCTACCCCATTTTGAATAGAAATTTTTTTGAAACGATTTATAGAATTAGAAATAATTCAAAATCTGCAAATATTGAGAAAATTTTAAGGATTTTTCGATATTTAATGATTCATTTGGTTATTTATTGGATTTTTCCAAAAAAAAGTTAAATTTAGAATACAAATTTGTACAGAAATCCACCAATTTTGAATTTAAAATATTTCAATTTTTATCCAGACTGAAAATTAAAATAAAACACGTAATTTAAAGCTGGCAACGCTGGTTGGAAGAAAATATCAATTTGTGAAATTGAATTGATTGATTGATTGAAAAAAAAATAGTAAAAATCGAAATTTTAGAGAATTTTGTGCTCTATAACATGTTTAAACTAAATTTCGAAAAATTGTTTTGAAAATTGATTGAAAAAATCTTTTTATGAGGGGAATATATTGAAAAAAATTACGTCAAATTGATATTCTTTAGAAATATAGAGAAAATGTTTCTAAAAAAGTTCAAAACGGCGTATAAAATGTTTTTTTATTTAATTAATTTCGTGATTTTTGCTTCGATTTAGAAAAAATTATAATTTTATATACAGTAGGAAAGTTTTTTACAGATTTATTATCGAAAAATTAATTTTAACTTCCATTTTATATCATGGAAGACTAAGCTACCCCATTTTGAATAGAAATTTTATTGATACGATCTATAGAATTAGAAATAATTCAAAATCTGCAAATATTGAGAAAATTTTAAGGATTTTTCGATATTTAATGATTCATTTGGTTATTTATTGGATTTTTCCAAAAAAAAGTTAAATTTAGAATACAAATTTGTACGGAAATCCACCAATTTTGAATTTAAAATATTTCAATTTTTATCCAGACTAAAAATTAAAATAAAAACACGTAATTCTTCATTCTTATTTTTTTGACCACTCTATAACACATTTAGTTTTGAAACAATTAATTTATTCAGTCATATCATACGAATTTTGATACCAAAAACGAAATAATCTTTCTGGTGTTTCTAATAAATTCTGTTAAAGCTGGCAACGCTGGTTGGAAGAAAATATCAATTTTTTATCACTGTGGAATTTGCTCGCACAAAAAAAATAATAAAAATCGAGATTAGAGAGAATTTTGTGCTCTATAACATGTTTAAATTAAATTTCGAAAAATTGGTTGGAAAATTGATTGAAAAAATCTTTTTATGAGGGGAATATATTGAAAATAATTACGTCAAATTGATATTCTTCAGAAATATAGAGAAAATGTTTCTAAAAAAGTTCAAAACGGCGTATAAAATGTTTTTTATTTAATTAATTTCGTGATTTTTGCTTCGATTTAGAAAAAATTATAATTTTATATACAGTAGGAAAGTTTTTTACAGATTTATTATCGAAAAATTAATTTTAACTTCCATTTTATATCATGGAAGACTAAGCTACCCCATTTTGAATAGAAATTTTATTGATACGATCTATAGAATTAGAAATAATTCAAAATCTGCAAATATTGAGAAAATTTTAAGGATTTTTCGATATTTAATGATTCATTTGGTTATTTATTGGATTTTTCCAAAAAAAAGTTAAATTTAGAATACAAATTTGTACGGAAATCCACCAATTTTGAATTTAAAATATTTCAATTTTTATCCAGACTAAAAATTAAAATAAAAACACGTAATTCTTCATTCTTATTTTTTTGACCACTCTATAACACATTTAGTTTTGAAACAATTAATTTATTCAGTCATATCATACGAATTTTGATACCAAAAACGAAATAATCTTTCTGGTGTTTCTAATAAATTCTGTTAAAGCTGGCAACGCTGGTTGGAAGAAAATATCAATTTTTTATCACTGTGGAATTTGCTCGCACAAAAAAAATAATAAAAATCGAGATTAGAGAGAATTTTGTGCTCTATAACATGTTTAAATTAAATTTCGAAAAATTGGTTGGAAAATTGATTGAAAAAATCTCTTTATGAGGAGAATATATTGAAAAAAATTACGTCAAATTGATATTCTTTGGAAATATAGAGGAAATGTTTCTAAAAAAGTTCAAAACGGCGTATAAAATGTTTTTTTTTTAATTAATTTCGTGATTTTTGCCAGGATATACAAATAATTTTAATTTTATATAAAATACGAAAGTTTTTTAAAGATTTATTTATATTTTAATTTCCATTTTATATCGTGGAAGACTAAGCTACCCCATTTTGAATAGAAATTTTATCGATACGATCGAAATAATTCAAAATCTGCAAAATACTGAGAAAACTACAAATAATTTTTAGATATTTAATGATTCATTACGTTATTTATTGGATTTTTCCAAAAAAAAAGTTAAATTTGAAATACAAATTTGTACAGAAATCCACCAATTCTGAAGTTAAAATATTTCAATTTCTATCCAGACTAAAAATTAAAATAATAGTACGAAATTCTTCATTTTCACACCTGTACCTCTCATGAGGTATATAAAAACCATTTCCGCTTTTTTTTATCCGTACTGTCCCACCTCAAAGGTTTCTCGAACGAAATACTCGAAGTATGGTTCGAAAAAATCGAACCAAAACATAAAATTTGAAAACCAATCAACTTGTTCAATCGTAGAATCGCTTTTTCATCACACCGTCCTCGTATATATTTCATCGTGTTCCTTTGTGTGCCGGAACTTAATCAAACAAGCGCTTTTCGGTATGCGCGGCATCTAAACGAACCTAGGTTTACAATAAACTCACTTTCCACTTTCCAACAACATCAACCAGTATCACAACTTTTGATATATATATAAATTGCATTTGTGGAAAACGTCTCTCAAGACCAATTGTACGTTTACAGTAAAATCCTTCAACATTATATCAAACGGAGATACAGAAAGCTGTTACCTAGCTCCAGGTTCTCAAATCTTATTTAATAATAATTGTTAATTATAAGTATACGAGGCTCGTAAATTCATTCAACAGAATTCGTTTCTAATTATTGAAATCTATCGATGAATTTCTATCTGAGGTTCCAACAAACACAAGAAAGCAACTGATCCTCAAGATCTTCAAACAAGATGAAATTGGAACCGCCTTGTACTCCGAGGACCATCCATTCACCCATTTTCGTATCTATCCATTTTGATTGAGTGTTTACCATTCCAGAATTTAAAAGTTTCATCGAGTCCTCAAACAAACATTTCAATGGACAATTTTTTAATAGAAATTTTCACTTATTTCATCAATAACTTTTTTATTTTCAAGTTTAGTGCAAAAAGTTATACAAACAAAATTGTAGATAAATCAATTTGCTACAATTTATGTCTAGACAAATTTTTTGTGTGATCGGTAGTTTCAAAGATATAATGAAGAATGTGTACAATCCTTTTTCTAAGAAGACGGCGTTAGAAATTTTCACTAATTTCATTAATAACTATTTTATTTTCAAGGTTAATGCAAAAAGTTATAGAAACAAAATTGTAGATAAATCAATTTGCTACAATTTATGTCTCAACAAATTTTTTGTGTGATCGGTAGTTTCAAAGATATAATGAAGAGTGTGTGTACAACCCTTTTTCTAAGAAGACGGCGTTAGAAATTTTCACTAATTTCATTAATAACTTTTTTATTTTCAAGTTTAGAGCAAAAAGTTATAGAAACAAAATTGTAGATAAATCAATTTGCTACAATTTATGTCTCAACAAATTTTTTGTGTGATCGGTAGTTTCAAAGATATAATGAAGAGTGTGTGTACAACCCTTTTTCTAAGAAGACGGCGTTAGAAATTTTCACTAATTTCATTAATAACTTTTTTATTTTCAAGTTTAGAGCAAAAAGTTATAGAAACAAAATTGTAGATAAATCAATTTGCTACAATTTATGTCCAGACAAATTTTTTGTGTGATCGGTAGTTTCAAAGATATAATAAAGAGTGTGTGTACAACCCTTTTTCTAAGAAGACGGCGTTAGAAATTTTCACTAATTTCATTAATAACTTTTTTATTTTCAAGTTTAGAGCAAAAAGTTATAGAAACAAAATTGTAGATAAATCAATTTGCTACAATTTATGTCCAGACAAATTTTTTGTGTGATCGGTAGTTTCAAAGATATAATGAAGAGTGTGTGTACAACCCTTTTTCTAAGAAGACGGCGTTAGAAATTTTCACTAATTTCATTAATAACTTTTTTTATTTTCAAGTTTAATGCAAAAAGTTATGGAAACAAAATTGTAGATAAATCAATTCGCTACAATTTATGTCCAGACAAATTTTTTGTGTGATCGGTAGTTTCAAAGATATAATGAAGAATGTGTGAACAACCCTTTTTCTAAGAAGACGGCGTTAGAAATTTTCACTAATTTCATTAATAACTTTTTTAATTTCAAGTTTAGAGCAAAAAGTTATAGAAACAAAATTGTAGATAAATCAATTTGCTATAATTTATGTCTCAACAAATTTTTTGTGTGATCGGTAGTTTCAAAGATATAATGAAGAATGTGTGTGCAACCCTTTTTCTAAGAAGACGGCGTTAGAAATTTTCACTAATTTCATTAATAACTATTTTATTTTCAAGGTTAATGCAAAAAGTTATAGAAACAAAATTGTAGATAAATCAATTTGCTACAATTTATGTCTCAACAAATTTTTTGTGTGATCGGTAGTTTCAAAGATATAATGAAGAATGTGTGTGCAACCCTTTTTCTAAGAAGACGGCGTTAGAAATTTTCACTAATTTCATTAATAACTTTTTTATTTTCAAGTTTAATGCAAAAAGTTGTAGAAACAAAATTGTAGATAAATCAATTTGCTACAATTTATGTCTAGACAAATTTTTTGTGTGATCGGTAGTTTCAAAGATATAATGAAGAGTGTGTGTACAATCCTTTTTCTAAGAAGACGGCGTTAGAAATTTTCATTAATTTCATTAATAACTTTTTTATTTTCAAGTTTAGAGCAAAAAGTTATAGAAACAAAATTGTAGATAAATCAATTTGCTACAATTTATGTCTTAACAATTTTTTTGTGTGATTGGTAGTTTCAAAGATATAGTGAAGAATGTGTATTCAGCCCTTTTTCTAAGAAGACGGCGTCTAGGTTCGCGAAAACTCGTAATTAAGCTCCCTTGTGTGGGTATATATGGATTTGGGGGTATACACTGGGACCCAAAGGGTCTATAGTGTCCCTCTTTCTGGATAATCCAGTTTTTACAGTTGATTCCCCAGGTGTAGTGCTCTGGAGTTTCTAAAAGTTCCATCGAGTCCTCAGGCAAACTGGAGGTAATTTTCGAATTTCGCGGCATTTCAATGGAGTCATCTGTACCTCTATTGAAATTTAACGTAAAGATATATCTCGGCAATGTAAAATAAATTCCTCTCGTGGTTGTTTTACCGATTAACACAATATCCGAATGAATATTCAAACATGCAAACCAAGAAATGTAATTAAGAACACATAGGTCGTAACGGGACTTATAGTTGGTTGTGTGGAGCTTTAAGATTTTCCAGTTATTAGCATAAAAAAGCTATAAAATTATCGTCGGATTAAATTTCGGCAATAATACACCAGAGAGAAACCTTCTTAAGAGTTTTTACTTTTATGTTTGTTTCGTCGAATACTCGCGTCGTTTTCATTAATACTTCGTAAAGGATCCTTCGAATTATATTAACAATTAAATAGATGTCGTATCATACGGGGTATAGTCGAAGTTTTCGTTCAACTTTTTTCGAAAAATCGTTGGTTGTCGAATTTAATTAAAATACGATGATTTAGTCGTCGAATTGTGTTGGACGTTACACGATTCGACTAATATATGTTACGAAAGGGATACGGGGAAGGTGTGTATTTGATATTGATGCTTAATATCTATGCACGATCTCATTCCCGCTAACAAGAGAATGACAAGTTAACTAGGAATACGGGGGGGAGTGCTGAGGGGGGAATTGATCTATTCCATCCGGATAATCAACGGGGGGAGTTTTCTTTAAAATTAATTCGATCAAATTATGTGTTGCGTGGCTTAGTGAAAGTCAAATCGTATTGTAAAATGTGAAATTTTGAAAATTTTCCGTTGAAATTTAGCAGAAGTATGAAATTAATTGTTTTTCATTGTCCACGAATTAAAAAAATTGCAATTTTCGCAATTTTCCCCTCAATTTTCATTGTAAATAAACGCGATTTTCTTGGAAATTAGAAAATACATTTTCAGAATAGGTATTAGAGAATAATTAGAAAATTAGTAACTTTTCAATTTCCAAAAGAGAGTTTCATGAATTTTCTTCAATAAATAGATAATTTTCATGCTAGATTTTCATGAAAATTGGAAAAAAACGAAAAGAATAAATTAATAATTAATTTTTTTTTAAATCTTAAGTAAATATTGAAAACAATCTCGTGTTCAAATTCGAAAGATAATGAAATGGATTTTCTATCAAATTCACACAATTTTCATACTAAACGAACCTAATTTTCATGAAAATTTATAAACAAAACAATTTTTAGAATTAATAAAAATAGTCATGGTTAATTTTGTCGGTGAATTGCTAATGTTTCAAAAACGTTTCGTTTTTTTGATTTCCAGAATAAATCAAAACGATTTTTTCCAAAAAATTTCCAATTTTCATGTTCAATAAACACGATTTTCCTGGAAATCGATACATAAGGAGTTTTTCATTATTAAATTATCGAATTAAAAATTTCATGAATTATTTTTTCGAAAAAAATATCGAATATAAGGAAATTTAGTTGTTTTTCAGTTTCCAAAAGAGAATTTCATAGATTTCCTTCAATAAATAGATAATTTTCATGCTAGATTTTCATGAAAATTGGAAAAAAACGAAAAGAATAAATTAATAATTAATTTTTTTTTAAATCTTAAGTAAATATTGAAAATAATCTCGTATTCAAATTCGAAAGTTAATAAAATGGATTTTCAATCAAATTCACACAATTTTCATACTAAACGAACCTAATTTTCATGAAAATTTATAAACAAAACAATTTTTAGAATTAATAAAAATAGTCATGGTTAATTTTGTCGGTGAATTGCTAATGTTTCAAAAACGTTTCGTTTTTTTGATTTCCAGAATAAATCAAAACGATTTTTTACAAAAAATTTCCAATTTTCATGTTCAATAAACACGATTTTCATGGAAATCGATACATAAGGAGTTTTTCATTATTAAATTATCGAATTAAAAATTTCATGAATTATTTTTTCGAAAAAAATATCGAATATAAGGAAATTTAGTTGTTTTTCAGTTTCCAAAAGAGAATTTCATAGATTTCCTTCAATAAATAGATAATTTTCATGCTAGATTTTCATGAAAATTGGAAAAAAACGAAAAGAATAAATTAATAATTAATTTTTTTTTAAATCTTAAGTAAATATTGAAAATAATCTCGTATTCAAATTCGAAAGTTAATAAAATGGATTTTCAATCAAATTCACACAATTTTCATACTAAACGAACCTAATTTTCATGAAAATTTATAAACAAAACAATTTTTAGAATTAATAAAAATAGTCATGGTTAATTTTGTCGGTGTATGGCTAATGTTTCAAAAACGTTTCGTTTTTTTGATTTCCAGAATAAATCAAAACGATTTTTTACAAAAAATTTCCAATTTTCATGTTCAATAAACACGATTTTCATGGAAATCGATACATAAGGAGTTTTTCATTATTAAATTATCGAATTAAAAATTTCATGAATTATTTTTTCGAAAAAAATATCGAATATAAGGAAATTTAGTTGTTTTTCAGTTTCCAAAAGAGAATTTCATAGATTTCCTTCAATAAATAGATAATTTTCATGCTAGATTTTCATGAAAATTGGAAAAAAACGAAAAGAATAAATTAATAATTAATTTTTTTTTAAATCTTAAGTAAATATTGAAAATAATCTCGTATTCAAATTCGAAAGTTAATAAAATGGATTTTCAATCAAATTCACACAATTTTCATACTAAATGAACCTAATTTTCATGAAAATTTATAAACAAAACAATTTTTAGAATTAATAAAAATAGTCATGGTTAATTTTGTCGGTGAATTGCTAATGTTTCAAAAACGTTTCGTTTTTTTGATTTCCAGAATAAATCAAAACGATTTTTTACAAAAAATTTCCAATTTTCATGTTCAATAAACACGATTTTCATGGAAATCGATACATAAGGAGTTTTTCATTATTAAATTATCGAATTAAAAATTTCATGAATTATTTTTTCGAAAAAAATATCGAATATAAGGAAATTTAGTTGTTTTTCAGTTTCCAAAAGAGAATTTCATAGATTTCCTTCAATAAATAGATAATTTTCATGCTAGATTTTCATGAAAATTGGAAAAAAACGAAAAGAATAAATTAATAATTAATTTTTTTTTAAATCTTAAGTAAATATTGAAAATAATCTCGTATTCAAATTCGAAAGTTAATAAAATGGATTTTCAATCAAATTCACACAATTTTCATACTAAATGAACCTAATTTTCATGAAAATTTATAAACAAAACAATTTTTAGAATTAATAAAAATAGTCATGGTTAATTTTGTCGGTGAATTGCTAATGTTTCAAAAACGTTTCGTTTTTTTGATTTCCAGAATAAATCAAAACGATTTTTTACAAAAAATTTCCAATTTTCATGTTCAATAAACACGATTTTCCTGGAAATCAATACATAAGGAGTTTTTCATTATTAAATTATCGAATTAAAAATTTCATGAATTATTTTTTCGAAAAAAATATCGAATATAAGGAAATTTAGTTGTTTTTCAGTTTCCAGAGATGAAGAAATCGATTTTTAAATAAAAAAAAAATTTTAATCATTAACTCAAACTCAGGAAAAAACTTACGAAGTCATCGTAAAGCTTTTTCAATTATTATTATTTTATTTGAATATCAAATTCTTTCAAAATTTCAGTTTATTTGTGAAATTGTTTTTATTATTTCCAATTTTTGTCAAAATTATCACGTATTTTTGGAAAAATATCGTAAAAATCCATTCTCCAACTTTATTTTGAAAATTATTTTCTTTTGACAACGTTTTACTTCAAAACAAAAGTCGATGTGTTTCAATGAAAATTTTGTTATGAAAATTAGGGTGTTTTTTCGATATTAAGATAAAAAAAATTATTGAATTTTGTAAAAAAACAAGTACAAATAGAAAAATTGTAGAATTCTCTATTAACTACAACCTACCAACGCACAGATGGCGTTGCCAATGTCAAAATCATATGTCGTTTGTCAAATGTCAAATTCCATGACATTTCTATCGATCAGAAAAAAGTTAAAAGCCATTTAAGTAAAGCTACTTTCGTTATTTCCAAAATCAATGGATTCAAAAGTGTTTTATATCAAAAAGAACCATTTGCTGAATTCAAACGTGACCTTCGAGACACAGTTGATAGTGAACGTGCTCCGATTGTCCAAAAATCCGCCGGAATCAAAACGATCATCGTCTGAGTGAACTGCAGCCGTTGAACCACGTCCGAAACGGCCTCACATGTCGAAATTTCACGATATACATTTCGAATTGATTCCTCATCATCCACCTTATAAACCAGATCTGGTCCTTGGTGACTACTGGCTATTTTCTGATCTCGACGGTAAGAAATTGCTGCTACTACATCATTTTAGCCACCAAAACATACATACACTAGCCGACAAAAGCATTTTAACCAGAATACATTCATGAATCGCCGTAAAACAAAAACAAAATGATAAATCGATATATTTTATTGTTTATAAATATAATTTTTATAATCTTCTTTCTAATCTTCAATAACATCGTCAGGATCAACAATCGGAGGCGGTAGCGTCGTCATATCTTCGAATTCCTCTCTTTGTATGTCCAAAAAATTGGTAACTTCCAAAATTTTGTACCGATTCCTTTTAATTTCGTCTTCGTATAATTGTTTTATGAAATTATCCAACCACGTTCTCGATCTGTTCATCAACAAATCTTCTCTATCGTCTATAACTTGCATGTGGATATCGTGAGTGGCCCCCAAAGCGTTTACCAAGTTTTCTTTATCGGACATTATAACTTTCAAAACCTCAGGTACCTGATACAAAGATAATCTATAAACTACGAACAATTCGACACTTGGAAATCCACCACAAAATCCTCTTCCGCGGAGATGACGTCCGCAGTATTTGATCTACACGATTGTGGTGTTGCAAGTCAACGAAAACGTTTCTATATAAGAAAAAAAATGACGTTTCAACGTTAGTACTTACCTCGACGTCGCCTACGTTAGCACTAGTGAAAAATTGATTCGCGGCTTCGGTTAAATTTTCGGTAAAAACCATTTCTTTATCGCGGATATTTGTAAAAACCGCCTGCGATTCCTCTACGAAATTATTTATCATTTCCGTTAGATTATGTTCGAAATTCTGATTGACTTCTTCTAAACTTTCGTAAAGTTGCAATTCCAATCTCATCAAATTTTTCCATGTGTCGTGAATTATGTGATCGAATTGCGAAAAATACACTTCCACCTAGAAATACTGACCATATATAAAATGACAATTCCGAGGCATTATCCTTCGTTTTAGAGAAAATCTCATAAAGACCTTATTTATAGAAGGGATTTCATAGAAAATAACGGCACTAGTTTCATTGAGCTAACTCTATTCTATACAAAGATATATTCAATTTACCGCCGACGTCTCTCCCAGGAGGTGCTAGATCACTCCAGATCGATCGACAAGTAGATTAAAGTTCCAACGACCAGTTATTTCGAAAAATATCTCAAATTTAGTTACGAAATAACGATCGACACGAACCAAAAACAAAATGGAGGCTGTTTCCGGCAGCAATAAAGCGATAGATCCTTTGGATTGACTTTAAAGAAAAAAAAATAGCTAAAATTCCGTATGAAGTTTCAGAGAGGTCAAACACCCACCATATAGTCCCAATCTTACCTCCTCGGACCATTTTTTATTCGTAATACTGAAGAACGAGAATTTGTTGAGTCGTGAAGCCAATTAAAAAGAATAAACGTTGAAAATCGACGGTGATAACGATAAATAGCTTCAGAGAGATTAAACACCCACCATATAGTCCCAATCTTACCCCCTCGGACTATTTTTTATTCGTAATACTGAAGAACGAGAATTTGTTGAGTCGTGAAGCCAATTAAAAAGAATAAACGTTGAAAATCGACGGTGATAACGATAAATAGCTTCAGAGAGATTAAACACCCACCATATAGTCCCAATCTTACCCCCTCGGACTATTTTTTATTCGTAATACTGAAGAACGAGAATTTGTAGAGTCATAGAGCCAATTGAAAAGAATAAACGTTGAAAATCGACGGTGATAACGATAAATAGCTTCAGAGAGATTAAACACCCACCATATAGTCCCAATCTTACCCCCTCGGACTATTTTTTATTCGTAATACTGGAGAACGAGAATTTGTACATCGAGGAAGAAGTTTTTGTTGAGTCGTGAAGCCAATTAAAAAGAATAAACGTTGAAAATCGACGGTGATTACGATAAATAGCTTCAGAGAGGTCAAACACCCACCATATAGTCCCAATCTTACCCCCTCGGACTATTTTTTATTCGTAATACTGAAGAACGAGAATTTGTTGAGTCGTGAAGCCAATTAAAAAGAATAAACGTTGAAAATCGACGGTGATAACGATAAATAGCTTCAGAGAGATTAAACACCCACCATATAGTCCCAATCTTACCCCCTCGGACTATTTTTTATTCGTAATACTGAAGAACGAGAATTTGTAGAGTCATAGAGCCAATTGAAAAGAATAAACGTTGAAAATCGACGGTGATAACGATAAATAGCTTCAGAGAGATTAAACACCCACCATATAGTCCCAATCTTACCCCCTCGGACTATTTTTTATTCGTAATACTGGAGAACGAGAATTTGTACATCGAGGAAGAAGTTTTTGTTGAGTCGTGAAGCCAATTAAAAAGAATAAACGTTGAAAATCGACGGTGATTACGATAAATAGCTTCAGAGAGGTCAAACACCCACCATATAGTCCCAATCTTACCCCCTCGGACTATTTTTTATTCGTAATAACGAAGAACGAGAATTTGTAGAGTCGTAAAGCCAATTGAAAAGAATAAACGTCGAAATCTGCTTTATATGAATTAAAAAGAATTTGTTTGTACCTTTTCAACGTATATATTATCGTCTATAACGGCATCGTCTAATTCCTTCTGTAACGCTTTCACTTTAACAAACAATTCTTGTTTAACTTCGATGAAAGCTTCCATAAAATCGATACTTTCTTGTTGATTCGCTTTCTTGGCGGCTTCGGTACTTCTGGTGAACTGTTCGATTTCGTCCGTGCGTAATTGATAATGTTTTTGACCGATTTCGAAAACTTGTCGACAATAATCGACGAATTGCGTTTTGAAATCATTATAAATCTCTTCCAATTCTTCCGTACCGATTTTCAGTAACGCTTTACCTACATCAAAGCCAACAAACCGTAAATAATTCAGTTAAATTTTTCGGTTTTTTTCGAGAAAAAAATCCAAATAATAAAATTTATAATATGGGTCAACGAAACAGGCAACAATCCATAGATTTTTGAGACTATAAAGGAAAAAATCGTGCTTCAAGAAGAGTTAATGTCGTACATGATCATAACCAGGAAACAACGTGTTGCTAAATCGAGATTAACACCAGAAGAAACGAGCTGGGAGGTTTGAGTTCATGTAGGTGCTCCAGGTCGGTATTTTCGAGGAGGATGTGTGAAAAATTCGAAGGAAAATGAATTGAAAGTCGGAATAATCGATAAAACTCACCCTCGTCGTCGTTTTCATACATTTTATCGAACAAATATTGGCTATTCATATATTCGACGAAGCTTGAGGAATGTAGTTCGGCGTCTGCAAGTTCTTTTTCTTTTTGTCGTATCACGGCTAATTTCTTATCTTCGATTTTTACAAGTTCGCGCAATTCGGCGAGGAACAGTATGTTGCCTTGTTCCCGTTCGGTGTCGGTTATTTTTTTGTATTCGTAATAATCCATATTCGGTAAAAAAACGGCGACGTACAATCTAAAATTTGGTTAGTCGATGGGCGTATTCGAATTTTCTAATTTCTCACCTAAAATTTTCGTCCTCCGTACAAGGATTGTAGGCCATATTTAAGGATATCAAATTGAATTGTCTCAAATAATGTATTTCCGTTTTGTCCGATATTTTATTCCTACCCAAACTGAGTACGGCTAAATGTTTCAAATTATCCAAACCTTCTATTTTTTCGATCAAATTTTCATATAGTTTCAATTTTTTCAATTTCGTCAAACTTTCCAGATTTTCTATTTTCGATATTTTGTTAAAAGATAAATCTAATTCTTCCAGATGAACTAACATCGATAAATTTTCAATTTTTTCTATGTAATTGTTGTTTAATTTCAGTTTAACCAAAGATTTAAATACCTGAAAACCAAATTCTCTTCTTTACAATTCAAAATGGTTCCTCCACGCGCGACAACATTGTTTATATTTGTAACGATCTAAAAATTACTCACCCAAAGATGGTCGATTTTAAGAATATTCATAAATTCAAACCTCATCTCTTCGATTTGATCCATACGCATTCCATCGGCTCGCATCAACATTCCCACTTTTCCTTTTGGAAATTGCAAATCGATGCATCTTTCGATAAGGGCGTTATCAATTACTTTCGGTTCGCGAGCTTTACAAGGATCTGTCACGGCCATTTTAAAAATATATTTTCCCTTATTTTCGCTGTCATATACTCGAAATTATATTTTCGAAACAATAAAATTTAATCTATACATCGGTTACTATGGTGACGTTATAGGCAACCAACATTACGAAAGAAACGTCAAATTTATTAATACCATCTCGCGGTAAAAAGTTATATTTTTATGATTATTGCCGTTACAAATAAAAACAGTATCGCAGTGTCGTTGTCTATCTTCTAAAATTGTATGCGACGAGTATTACATCACGGGACCATCAAGGAACACCTTAAATAACGCAATCCCACTTTAGAGAAAGCCATGATAATTTTAATCATCCTCTTACCCAGCCTACCGCGCCTGTTCTTATTTTATAGAGGGATAAAGTCTACTTTAGCTTTTAATAATCAAAACGGCGACTTTCACCAACTTTCTCTTAATGGCTCTCCTGACACTCACACCCAAAGACGTTAGTTTAACGCACTTGCAAATTACAAATTAGAAGTTATACTTTCAACTTACAGCACCGGGAATGTAGCTTTCGTTATTATAGAGGGTGGAACATTTCATACATTATTAACACACCCGTTATTGATATAGAAAAATTCAATTTTTACTTCGTTAATTACGTTCAATTACAAAATTTCAATCGTGCCGCCATCTATATATTCAAAAAACAAATAATTGTTTATACTAAGAATGTTTATTTTAAAGTTTCAGTGGGTTGAAAGAATTAAAATTTATTCAAAAATAATTTTAAACAATTAATTAAAATAAAGTTTGTTAATTTTATTATTACGCTTTTTTATTTGATAAAAAATGGCTTCTCACAAAATCTTTTCTAGTATAATGAAGGTCAAACACCGGAAATGGGTAGAGATTAATAATACAACGTTGCCACATCAGAATAAAATATTTCGTGAAATAAATCGTATTGAATCCGGGTAAAAATACGTTTTTATCGAGTGTTTTTTTTTTCAAACACCCTATTGTTTAAGGACAAGAGAACGTCAGAAATAACCGACGAACAAATTCCCATATTCAGTTTCAAATTCCGCATATAAATCTTGGAAATGTAGTCCTTCTTGAAAGTTGTTAGATTTACGAGCAGCTATAAATGGTTTCAGAAATATTTCTAAATACCAAACACATTGTAAATTCGCACCAGGAAAACTCAACGCTGTATGGCATTACATTTAATCAAAGTAACTATGTAGTGGTTTTCGACTTGGAGGATCGTATGTTTCTATAAGATGTTAACCCTGATTGCTACGCTTACAGAGTGATTCTATCTAACAAAATTTTAGTAAGAAACGTTATTTAAGATCCGAAAATATGCAATTCACACATTCATTTTGTTATTTTCTTGCATTTTGTACTTTTTATTTATACTAGTGTACTCCGAGTAGTTCTATGTTACTCACAAATGTCAAAAAAAACATTCCGTGGTATTATTCCGAATAGTTCTATTGTACTCTCATCTACAACATTCGATATGACACAAAAAACGTTCCGTCGTAGTATTCCGAGTAGTTCTAGCGTACTCTCTCTAAATTAATAAAAAGAATTGATAAATAATAAACGTAATAGTTGTTATGACAGAAAAAAACGATACAAACTATTACTCCGAGTAGTTTTATGATACTGTATCTAAATAAATCAACAAAGTATCAACAAATGTCAAAAAAAAAAACGTTCCGTGCTATTATTCCGAGTAGTTCTATTGTACTCCCATTTGCAATAATGGATATGATAGAAAAAACGTTCCGTCGTGGTATACCGAGTAGTTCAAGAGTACTCTAAATTACTAAAAAGAATTGACGAAGAACAAACTTAATATTTGTTATGACAGAAAAAAAAACGATCCGTAGTGTCACTCCGAGTAGTTTTTTTGTACTATTTCTATAATAGTGTTGTAAATTCAATACGAAACTTGACTATTGAAGTAAAAAATCTTAAAACGAATAAAGTTTCGTAATAAAATTATTTATTCGTGCCGTACTCGAATAAATACTCAATAAAATCATAGAATTCAATTGTTACGAGAACATTTTTATTAGCTTCTTCCGTGTACGTCAAATTTTGATAATAAGTTGGATCTGGAATGGTAAACTCCTAGGCGGTAGCTTCGTCACAGCGTCTCTCATATTCATCGTGGTAGCACCACACCGGAGATCCGGTTTAAAGCATTTAGCTTTTATACTTTGAAAATTTACAGGAAGGCGTTCCTAATATACCGTCGAGACTGTCGTATTATAATTTTGATTTATATATTACTCCTTACTTCTCAAAGCAGGGAAAGTTGCTGCTGTTCATTGTTACTAAGTATTTATGTTCCTCTAGCTATCACATTAACTTCTCTTCTCAAGATTATATGCAACTCTTTTATGTTCCGGAATGTCTGGTTGCACTTGTGACTCGAATTAACGGTTCAAGTACGTATTTACGACCAGAATAAGCAATTAAATACTGCGGATAAAGAAATATGAATTTATCTGTTAATTCCAACGTGATAAGTACGATTTTAATCATTCTATTTATTGAATTTCCATTTCCTGTTTATTTCCATTTTTTTTACGCGTCCAAAGCGACTAAGTGTCAATGACAGAAGCACGTTTTTCATATGAATATTGAGACCATAGACAAAGTAATACTAGAATGTGCGTTCTAAGATATTTATGATCCAATATTAGAAAGACATATCTGTCAAACGTTATAAGTGATCATTGTATCGTACTCCTTCAATCGTTCCATTCCTTCATCGTATTTTATACCAAAGGTTATTTATTTTTAAAGTTGACACAACTTTCGTTATATATAAACCTGCGGTCTAGTATTACTATGTCTATGATTGAAATTAATCTATATGTCTATGTCATCTGTCAAATTTTGACAATTCATTCTCGTAAATGGAAGATTATTTGTAACTAGTTTAAAAGTTAGTTTTCTAATGTTTCGAGGACGTTCCGTATAAATCTAAGATTACCGGTGTCACTTTTCAACACTTTCCCTATACATATATTTAATTTATCCTAGTAAAACATATCAGATTCAAGTTTCCATTGTCTCAAATCCTCGAAGAAGACACAAGCCTATTAACACCCCGAACATAATAAAGCTGGAAAGGTATGGGTGAACATTAGAAAAGAGGGGTGTAGTAGCGTGTAGAGAGGGTAAAGCGGAATAATGCCAAAGTCCGGTATATCTCAGTGATTAAACCAACAATATCTAAGATATGGGTTTCTTGCGGCAGTCTCCGGGAGATATATACGAATATTTATGTATGTAAAGTTGGCCAAAGATTACACGCTGTTAATCTCTAGTCAGTAAAGTTGGTAAGATTGTTCACGCCTTCATCACAATAGATTATGAAATATGGTGTGGACGCTATTGTTTACGTACTGCTAAGACGTTTTCGCTTTACTCTGATTTTACGCCTTATAAAACAGTAACGAGAAAAAACTACCCCGCTCACTTTGTTTCCTCGGATATTCTTATCTACAACAACCATCGCCAATATAATACATAATATAAAGGGGTACGAAAAACTTTTACAACAACTATTACGTCAAACATAGATACAACTATAAACTTCATTTCATTCAACGCTGTAAGATAATTCATTATAAACTTTATTCATAGATGGCGCAAATATTAAATTTCAAAATATTTCTCATTTATTTTATCAATCAATCATAAATCAATTATTATTTTTTGCGAGTAATAGTTTTGTACTATTTCAATTCCACCAAATATCTCAAATATAATATATAAAAGAATCCTGAGTGAAAAATATAAAAAAGTTATACAATAACGTAGAACAAATAATGGTTAGTTTTTATTATAACAAATTGGCAGCCCTGTCAAAGTTTCCTATCGTGAAAAATTATTATATTTTTCCAAATAATAATAATTTTTTCCCACTTGATCAATTTCTTTTTACAAACCACTTAGCAATGAAACTTTTAATGTTCATTTATTTATTTAATACCATTGGAATGAATGACATCGTCCTGCAGTGCAAATTTTATACTTCAGGTCCATCTAGGAGCGACTAGACACACTTTGAAATAAAATGATCAACTAGATTTACCGGAAACTACTTAAAAATGTTTATACGACGTTATTAGAAAATTTATTTTTTCATTCAATTTTGACGTATCAACAACAAGTATCTATAGCCGCCATCGTTTGAATGTAGCACTTAAAATGTCTCATCAAGTTTATAAAAAGCATTTATACTTTTTAAAAATTTCAAAACTTTAAGCCAATTTGAACTGCTTTTAGAAATTAATACTAATAATTGTTAAAAAAATGAATAGTTTTTTTAATTGAGATAATAAAATATTTTACAAAGTATTAACCTTCTGAAAATTATACCAAAAAAAACTATCAAATTTGATCGGGTAAACTAGGGCATCATAAAATGTAATGTTTATGAAATTAATTATGAAAGTAACTATTCAAACTGTCTGTTCGATAGTAAAACTTGTAAATTGAATGCCTTATATATAGTACTGTATATTTTATTTTATAATTTCTGAATTCAGCAGCCAGAGACATCTAACGTAAAAATGAAACAACGCATATAGGTAGTAATAATCTTTAAGCTGCAATAATTTACTTATAGGTAGCGTTCGTAACTGCTGACGCTTACTAATTATAATTACAAAGCAATAATAAGCAAATATTTCTATTATATCTAATAAAACCAATTTTTTTAACAATTTAAAAATTCGTTATACTAACATTACATAAATATTTTGAAAATAGTTGATCGTGTCCATCTATTGACGAATAGCATTCAACAATTTTAGAAATCTATGAATCACCAATGGCATATAAAAAAATTTTTTTCAAAATCTATTTTAAACATAATTTATATGAAATTTTAGACATATTACATTCAAAATCATTCAAAGTCCACATTGTATCTGCTTTTATTTAAAGTTTATAACTCATTTATTGAATCTGACATAATTTAAAATATGGCGCGTAGAAATAGAAACGCCCTCGCAAGTTTTAAACTTAAAAATCTTGTAAAATACATTATATGTAAAGTACTTTATCGACTCAAAACAGTTCTAAACATTCTTAAAGATACGTATAATTTGTTTTAATATTCTAATCACATGTTTAATCATGAATTTTTCAAATATTATCTGTTAATTCATATTTCACTTGTCATAACCTGTAAACGAATTCTTTGTTGTGATTGGTCGATAATTCTCCCGCCACTGACATCCATAATGTTATTGTAGGTACCCCTCTAGCACAGAATTGATAAAACGCTTTGGTGGCTAATCGATGCTTACTGTCTTGGGTCTCTTCGCGGTTCTTACTCGAGTTTTGTAAAAGCTCAATTTTGTCAACGAGGTTACGTTTTAATAATTCTGGCTGATTTTCGGTGTATATTGTGTCATTTGTGTTGGAAATAAATATATTTTGGAATGGAGAAACGTATAGAATTAGAAAAACGGGGAAAAGATCCTGCGGAAGTAAGTATTTTAGATTTTTGTTGTTGTTGTGAACACTCTTGAGATGTCGTCATTTTTTTATACATCCAGTTAAAATGCTTTTAGATTATACCGGTATCGAATTTAACTAAACTGAAATTATAAAATTCATCTTAAGACATAGTTTCTTTAACTAAATTATATTTCGTATTGAAATTGATAAAAATAGAACCGGTTTATTGGAAAATTATGAAAATATTGTAGTGTTGCCACCATGTCGAAAATTCGTGTAAAAACGTTTTTTGGTCTTTTTTAAGTCATTATCGAACAATTTTACATTTAAATTACAGAATTTATGAAGTATCGTAGGTATTAATATAATTAGACGGAATAAAACGAAAAAAATGGAGGCTTAAATTAATAATATCCCACTTTTGTTTTCTTCTATTACAATTATATACTTTTATCGTGAAATTTGGTTATTTGTGAGAAATATGAGGTACAGTTATGATAGATTTATATATTTAGCAGATTTATTTTAAGAAAAAAAGGGACCATTGTCAGTTTAATTTAAAATACATGTGCATTCTCGTATTTCCTATGTACCATTTCTATTTGCCACTTTTTTCCATTGAATCTTGAAAAGT
The DNA here is from genome assembly GCF_026250575.1 of Diorhabda carinulata. Classification (NCBI taxonomy): domain Eukaryota; kingdom Metazoa; phylum Arthropoda; class Insecta; order Coleoptera; family Chrysomelidae; genus Diorhabda; species Diorhabda carinulata. Next base: position 554,126 of record NC_079465.1, read on the forward strand.
TTTACGATTTACTCAAAATTATTACTTTTGAAACAGTTACAAATTAAACCCATATACTTTTAGCAGTAATTATTAATTGATTCATTAATAATTCTACTAAACTGGCCAAGATGCTTGAGTATAGTAATCTTTACTTATTTGAATGAAATTTATAATAAATATTTGATTTTCAAACTTGATATATGGTACTAAAAGACCCGTTTCTCATTGAGTTTTGAGGGGGAAATTTCGTTTCATGTATTTTATTGTACTTTGAATAAAGTATTTCCCAAGATGTATTTTTTTTACCTACCTGTTGCAAATTCATGTATTGTAGAAGTAGATGACTCAATAAAAAGTGTAATTACCTTTTAGATCAAAGATCTTATCTTGGATAACTCAAGAAGTACTTCTATAATTGGTTTAACAGATGAATTTACCAATTTAGAAAGTTTATCACTTATCAATGTTGGTTTAACTTCCCTTAAAGGCTTCCCTAAACTTCCCAATCTGAAGAAACTTGAATTGAGCGATAATAGGTAAGATTTCTCAATAATCATTAACATAATAATATTAATGATATAAAATTTAGGATATCAAACGGGTTGAATCTATTAGAAACTAGCCCGAAATTGACAAATCTCAACCTCAGTGGCAACAAAATCAAAGATTTGGAAACATTGGAACCTTTAAAGAATCTAAAAAACCTCAGAAATTTGGATCTTTTTAATTGCGAAGCAACTACTGTAGAAAATTACAGGGAGAAGGTTTTCAAGATGATACCAAGTCTCAAATATTTGGATGGGTAAGTAGGCAGTTGGTATTATGGATCCAAATTTCAATTATATTGATATAAAATTGTTTTTACTTGAATTAACAGGAAAGTTAGTAACAGATGTCTTTTATAACTGTGTTTTTATTAAATTATATCATTTAAAAACTAATTGAAGTATTTAGATATCTTCATGTGATTTACAAAGAAATTGTAGTTGCAATGTTTACATCTTCATTTCTAGGACTATTTATGACTTTTCTAGCATTAGAATTTTATTTTCAGTCTCCTTTTATTATTTTTTTTCACATTTTCCAGTCCTGTGCTATTTGTTGTAGCCCAGTTTTCTTGCTTATTCCTTTTTTTTTTATATTATTTTTGCTTCTGTCACTTTTCTTATTGGGTTTTATGTTGTTTTTCTACCTAAACTTAAAGATCTTTTAACTATTTTGTTTCCTATTTTTTTTTGTTAGTTTCCATTCGTAAACTTCACTATTTTGTTATTATTTTTAAGATTTTCGTTGTATTTATGTTAAATTCTTGAAGGTTTGATGAGTTGGAAGGTGAAGCGGAAAGCGATTTGGATGAAGAAGTGAACGGTAATGAAGGTAACGAAAGCGCGAATGAAGAGGATAGTGAAGAAGAAGGTTCGTCGGAATTTGAAGAAGAAGGTTACGAAGGCGGTTTGCGAGCTATCTATTCGCAAAATTTAGATGATACATCGGATGAAGAAGATTACGAGGCGATCGAAGAAGAAGACGATGATGAATGTATCGAGGAAGAGGAAGTTGAAGAAGAAGAGGAGGTACCTCCGACAACCGATGGTGCGTATTTAAATATTTTTTTATCTTTTTCGTTTTTTATGTGTTTATTTATTTTAGTTTCGAGGGGAAAGAAGCGAAAACTCGAAGAAGGGGAAGGTGAAAACTAAACCCGTTATTCTGTGTGCATCATCAATATGTAGTGATATATTAAAACAAAAAAACTTTATTACCGACCAATAAAGTGTCTCCAACTTGGCGAGAAGAGACTTTTTCGTTAAAGTCGTAACCCCTGGCTGTGGTTTCATACTTTACGGGAAAAAATTTTAATTTTTGAATAAATACAATAAATTCTAAATTGAATTATTAACTCGGTAAGTTAATTAACCGAATATTAAACTGATCTTAATATGGGAAATTTTTACAAAGGTGTAAGTTGAATTATTCATTATAAATTTACACTTGTGATTGAGTAATAATTTAATTTTTCATATAGGAATCGATTAATTACTCCTAAAATTGTTTAAATCTCCAAGTTGACGCTTCTACTATGTAAGGAGTGTGCTAACAGCTAAGATGTGAATTTAATTTAATTTAGAGTGTTACTTATTTGATGTTATATCGTAAATAGATATATGAAACTTTTTTACACAAATTAAATTTACATCTTTCGAGTAAAAAAAAAATCGTGAAAGTGTAAGTTTGTAACGAAAACAAATTTCCATTTAAACTTGTATAAATATACTTTATTTTCAGCTTATACAAATTGACATTCCAAAAAAGCATTATTATCGAATTACATTGTTTAATTTAGTTTTTTATGAAATTTTAGTCGATTCAGAACTTTTTACAACCTACTAGACCCAATAATCAATATGGGTTGATTTAACTCCAACAATCTCAAGCCTCAGTGGAGATTTTTGCTTTTTTCAACTTTCTGTATCGTTGACCTCTTCTTGGCAATAGAAAAGAGATCTTCCGATGCATTTTAGTCTCTCCCATTTCCTTTTTGTTACATATTTTTGCTCTGTTTGTGATTTACCTCCAACAGTCTTTGTTCCTGGCAAGATATTTTCACTAGTTTGCCTTTCTGTACCAAAAAACTGAGATCTTCTAATATATTTACAACCTTCCTTGTTTTCGTAACAGATTTTGATTTTTCTTGACTTCCTCATTAATTTTTGTCCGGAAGTCTATATCTGCCAGAGAATCTTTGTTTTTCTTGGCTCCCTTTGTAATTCATCTTCAACAGTCTCTGTTCCCGGCAAGAGATTTTTGTTTTTCTCGCTTTCTTCTACAAGAGGGCTCAGATTTTTCAATATATTTAACACTCCTTTTGCTTTATTTTATTTCCTCCATGATTTATCTCAAATACTCTTTGTTCTTTGCTTTTCGTGACAGATTTCAGCTGTTCTTGGTTTCTTCAATGATTTTCCTCTCTAACTATGTATGATTAATCTGTTTCGTCCTTATAACTGATATTATTTCTTTGCTTCTTTTTTTTCATATTTTATCAAGAACTGCTGGCGGTTAAATAATTGAAAAGCATTCGGGGTGCTTCATAGGGTAGTTGTAGAATTTCTTTATTTTTTATTTTTTTAGATACATTCGGATAGTTTTGCGAGCATTATATTTACATTTTGTCTTGTCTTTATTTGAATAAAATAAATTTTAAAACAGAAAATTAACGCAAATAAAATATTTATATATAAATAAATGGTAGGGAATTTCACTTTACACACCTTTGTGAATATTTGAATAGGTAAAGTAGCAGCCAGATATTGTTAAACAAAATGTAAGAGTCAATGACGGTATAGTTCTATTTTGTACATCCATTATTACATAATAATGTCTAGTAGATTTAGGGTGTTGACAATGCATATGGATTAAGTTATTGTTTTTTTTATTGATCTTGTGTTATATCATCATTTTTTTCCTCCAAATAAAATTTCTTAACATTTATATTTTGATTTTTTTTAACCCTTTTAACAAAATACATCAGAATATCAATTATTGAAGAGATAACTAAGAATATAAGTTCCTCTTCGCGTTTTTAATAAACAAATATAACCCATCAAACCAAAATTATGTAAATATGTAGAAAAAGGCCAAATTTCAGAAAATAAAAGAAGAAAACATCAAGGTTGATAAAGCATAGGTTGCCCGATAACCTATCGTGACGTCAGTAAAACTAACTATATAAGGAAAGGCCAAATTTCAAATAAGAGAAGAAAACATATCAAGGTTAACAAAGGATAGGTTGCCTGACAACTTATCGTAACGTCATTTGTTTGCTCTTTTATTAGGAAAAAGCAAATTTTCAAATGAAATAATGAAAACATCAAGGCTGTTAATGAATAGGTTGCCCGATATGTCATCAAACTAATCATATAATGGAAATCTAAATTTTAAATAAGAAAACAAAACGAAAACATATCAAGATCGATAGAGTATAGGTTGTCCAATAACTTATCGTGACGTCATCAAAACTAACCATATAAGAAAAGGCCAAATTGCAAATTATAGAAGAAAACATATCAAGGTTGATAGGGGATAGGTATTTTGTCATATATTGAGATGGGTTTTATAAACTGCATTCGTTTGACAGAATTCGCGTAAAAAATAACGAGTAAAAAGTTAAAAATATATATTTATTCCAATTTCCATATAAAAGTATTTTATTTAAGTTTTTCCATTTCATTTTTCAATTGACTTAGTTTCGTTAGAGCCAAATCCCTCCAGTTTCTTCTCTCCTGTAAAACATTTTAATTAACTCAAATACAAATAATCAATATTATACCGGAAATAATGAAAACATAGAACTACACACAATCAAATGTCATTAATGTCAAATTATCCGCTCGAAATCAACAATAAAGTGCACTCGAGAATAGAACCAGTGAATTCTTACCTGTAATTTATCCAAAGGTACATCGACTTCCAACTGTTTGGCAATTTCTTTTACGTTAGGCCCTTCGAATTTGGGAATAGGTTTGAAATCTTTACTAACGTTGTAGATAGTTTCCCCGTATCTCTTACAATAATTTTCGAATCCGTGCTCGTTTAAGTGAGCCGTTTCGAGCATACCCATAAAAGCGTACCTCATACCCAAACCATGTGACATCACTTTATCTATATCTTTTACGTCGAGGATACCTTCGGATACCAAATTCCATGTTTCATTCAAAAGCGCATATCTAAATGTATAATATGAATAAATAAAAAGTTAGGTTAGTTTTGTTTGAAGTTAGGTTAAGTACTAACTGTAATCTATTGATGATAAATCCGGGTATTTCTCTTGATAAGGAAACTGGCATTTGGCCAACTTCCTCCCAAATAGCTCGAGTTTTTTTAGCAACTTCCGGATCAGTCCACGGAGCTGGTACTACCTCGATGACAGGTACGTAATAAGGAGGATTGACGGGATGTGACACAATTATATTTTTCCTATAAATCGACAAACGGTTTTGTTCAAATTCATTAATATCAAAATGAAATTTTTACTTATTTTTAAGTTGATCGCTGAAAAGTGATGGCATAAATGTCGAAGTCGAACTAGATAAAATAGTATTAGGAGATACTAAATCGTCGACTTGTTTCCATACTTTTCTTTTCAAGTCGAGTATTTCCGGTACACACTCTTGAACTATTACAGCATCTCGAACAGCTTCTTCTAAAGACGTTGTTCCTAGAGTTAAGTCATTATTATCAAAACGGCGATCAGAATACAGCTCTAAATGTAAAATTAATAATAATAATAATGTACATTTATGATTATCCCTGTTATATATTTAATCTCGATTCGTAACATTTTTAATAGCAACAAGCATAAAATATAAATGTGGCAACACAGCAATGCTATGTCAACTATGAAATTCAATATGGCGTTAGTTTGTAAACTGAAGATTTTTACTTGCCGCTAATAAGAGCAAATTGTTGTTTGGCGTTCAATTTTCCTCTAAGTAAATTTTCTTTTTCTAAAGTTTTGAGTTGTTGTTCTATGTCAATAAGTGCACTTTCAATTTGTTTCGATTCGATATCGTAAAGTGAAACGGTGTAGCCGGAAGCAGCGAATATCATGGCCCATGATCGTCCAATCAAACCACTGAAATTAAAAACAATATTTCTTGGTAAACTGAATCGTCTTTACAATAACTAGTTTTTACTATAATGGCCGATAAATATTGTTTTTATCCATTATTCATCGAAACATTTAATATATTTCAAATAAACCAACGAAAGAAATTGATTTACGTAATAGTTGTACAATTATAATATGAATCAAATAATTTGATATTGAATTTTTGCCACTAGATGGCGAAACTGTATGAATTGGATTCGTTTTTTGTATTGTTCTTATATCTATAATTTTTAATACAATGAAAGATTAAAAAAATATTTATCAGATTATATTAAAAATATTCATTCTATAGATATTTTAATGACATCAACGTTCAGTTTTACTATCAAACTAATTGTAATTTAAAGGCACGTCCTTGAATCATAGGCGTACACTTTCTATTAAAACTGCTTCGTAAAACTTCCAATATCACTGATATAAAACCTGTTTACAAATTTAATTTAATAAAAAAATCCATATACACCTCTACGATAGGTTATTATATTTTTAATTTTCATTTTATAGTAATACAAATTATAGTATATAGTCAACATGGTTGCCAGATGTTACAAGTAAGCTATCGATACGTAATGAAAAAAATTTTTTTTAAAGATTTATACTTTTAATAACAATCATACAGATTAAGTAATACTTTAAAAAAAATTATAATAAAATTATCTAATAATTCCTCTATTTTTCTTTAAATAAATATGTAATCTTCGTGTATAAAGTAAACAATGTTTTGATTATACTTTTGAGATAAACTTAGCGACCCTCTACATATTATCAGATAACATTATTATGTTTAAACAATAACGTTTCGTCCATTTTGAATGTTTCCATCACAAAATGGCAATTGGAAAATCGTATGAAACGAAATTTAAACAAGATGACTAACCATCTAGATATAGGAATTTATAAAATGACGAGAGTGCAATTTAATTGCAGAGTTACATTATAATTATACAAGGTGATTTCAAAATATATTTTAAGGTTAAGTCGAAGGTGAAATCTACCTTCGTTAAAGGCAGTTAAGGGCTAACAATATAAGCTGCTTAATAAAATATCTCTTAAAATTTGATAATAATGTCTTACCTTCCGACAATCCCAATTTTTTTCTGAGACATGTTTTTAGTTCAATAAGAGTATCTACACGCGACTGATTTCACCAACCTTGTAGTTTCAATTAAAATTAGAAATGTCGATCTTAGAATTTATAACAAAAACCTCGACTTAACTATAGCGTACCCTACCGTGAATTGATTGTTTCATAATTTTTCTCTCAATATAAATATTCTATTATGTTATCATTTGTTGATACGGTGAAAAGTAATCTAAATAATTAATTGATAATTAGTTTAAAAATATGTTTCTTAATTAAATTTCCACAGGTTCTAAAATACGCTACTATTCGTACATTTGTGTAAAATGTAATGCATAATTAATCAAATATATGATTCTTAACACTGACATCTATTAGTCAAGTATTATAAATATTAAAAAAATATTATTTTTCCGTTTCATGATAATTCGATAATATATGTTATATTATGTTGATAAATAATAATTTTGTTATAAAAACCAAAATATTTCTATAAAGTATGATAAATAACAAATATATTAAAAATTCTTGCTATTGCCATCTATTAATGAACGTCAGAATAAGTTGTAGTAGGTAACTGTATAAGGAACGTATAGTGGCCAATAGCAACTGCAGCCATATGATTTACCACCTGTTTCAATTTCAATTTACCTACGCTTCTCAGTTTAAGGCACAGATTGCGACTGACGGGTGTAGCAAGTGAGCTAAAAAGAGAAGAGCTGAACATATTACAGCTCTGGTCAGGATCTAAAAGTAACTTTGTGAAGTGGAATTAGTGTTGCGAGATAAGCTTACATCACAGGAATTTTGTAAAAAAAAGTCGCGTGTGTGTGTGTATTGTGACAAACTGGGACAGTGTTTAAAAATATAAGTTATGGCGGAAAGTCGTGGTAGTCTATTGGCTAAATCTGTTCAAAAACATGCAGGAAGGGCTAAAGAAAAGGTCAGTGACTGTTTTATAGGTTATGTTGTAGACTAGTTAATTTAAATTGTGATATCAACTATTAATACTTTAATTGAATTTAATGATTATTGCTCTCGATTAATTTAAGTGAATTATTTGATAAACGTAACTAGTAACGTCTAAGTAGTTCAAATAGACCACAAATCATTAAGTAGGTATCTTTCTACCTACCTCGTTAAGTATATGCCTTCAGGCGAATGTTTTTGTATGTACCTACCTACCTACATTTCCTACTTTCTCATAATGTATGTCAAGAGTTATCACTGAGACTAAACAAGTGAAGTTTCTGATTCATTTAAAATCCATACTTACTTTTCTATTATTCGATACCAGATGCTAACACATTCGAAATAATCCAAGGAACTGTTGAAAAAATTCGAGAATTTTTTCTTTTTCCTTTCAATTTCTTTATGTGATGTTAAATATTCTTCTTCTTTTATTTAATTACTACTTTTTTACGGACGGAAACTTGGAAAAATGACAGTATTGAGGTGAATGAAACGCAATATTTAAACTTTAATTTCTGTTAATCTATTTTTGCGTGTGGTCAGAGAAACAGAAATAAAATATTCACTTCAGACTTAGAATAGACGAAAGTTGGCACTGATTCTTTCGGTAAGAATTCTGCTTAACTTAAGTTTATTATCTTAAGCCTTTTGATTGGGAAGTGTTTTGCATTTAGATACTATTTTTTCGAAAATTTAAATTAATAAATTGTAAATTCAATATTTCAATTGGGATAAAAGTATTAAATAAACAGAAATATGTTTATCATTTCAATTATCTCAACTATGTTAACCAAAAAAATAATCATGATTCCAAATAGTTATTTTTATTAAAAATGTCTAAAAGTGACACAAAGTGACCAATTCTGATTATCCCTTTGATTAAATTGCGACGTTGTGACATGTATTCATTTCACATTTATGATAATTGGTTTTATTTTCTAAAAAATTAGCGTTTGTTAACACTTTAAATGTACTTTAGACACAAATTCATTTAATTTGAGCTGAAAAAAACGTATTTTGAAAGGCGAATTATATATTTCTTTTCTTAAATAGAGAGATAATAACAGAAATGTATTATATAAACATTTATTTATTTAAATGAGACCTAGAGAGGTTGGGTATGTAAGTAAAAGGCTAGATTCTTTATAAATAATTCCTTTAACACACCTTTAATTGAACAAAACACATTTTTTCGAAAAAACAATAAGCTTTATATTCAAATTATATTTAAAATAATACGTTTTTGAAGGATTAGACCAATGAAAAAGTTTCAAAAATGATAAAGTCGAAAAATAATGACCAATAAAGTATGATTAATTTTTTTATTAACCACATTCCTTTCCAGACATTCAACTTATAGGCATTTACAGTCAAATCATCGTTAGATATTTTTATAAGGAGATATGCCTCTACTGTATCTGTATAGTAGGCGTATTTCTGAGTCATTATTGTTGTTTGTTTTGCATTAAAATTTAGTCATTCTGTGATTATAAAAAAAATATGTTTATTAATACGTCTTAATAATGATTATACAAAAAATAAAAAATCCATAATACACATCATTACATTAACCTATAACTAAATGTCAAAATTGTTTATAATACCGCCAACTTAGTCGATAATACAGATCCCTATTTGTTTCCATTAAAATAACTTCAATATGAATCGATTTTTGTGTTTAGTTATAGATGGCATTACCCTAAAGTGTCAATTTTCATAAGGTATATTAGAAAAATAATAAGAATGGATTTAAAATATCGATCAATTTGTATTTTCACGAAAATATTATAAATAAATCACTTTTATTTCAAGCTTAATTATATACTATAATGTATAATTAAGTATTGTCGATAAGTTAAACTGAAAAATTTATTTCGACAATAATGAGGTTATGTACACGGTAATTCGGGACTGTGTAGACACTTAAAAATTATGTTGTGATTACAAAATCGATACACTCTTCAAGTTTCGTTTCAAATTACAGTATATAAGAAACCTAAATCTCTGGAAGCAGCGCAGATATGTAGGCAGTTCTAGAACTGCTTGAATGAATCTTCGTGTTCGTGTAAATGTGTTGGTTTTGTTTTATAATTATTTTGAGCAGTGTATTTTAATTTTGTCTCGAAGCCCTACATAGTATCATTTAATAGGATTTTCATTTTAATCGATACGGTTTAAACGGCTAACTTGAAGTCTTCCTGGAAGCTTACGCCTCGCGTTATAATACAGGGTCGTATTTCGAAGAATACTCGACTTATTACTTTCCGAAGATACCCTGTATATTAGAACGCCACATACATTATATTTTGAAAAATTAAAAAAATCTTCAAGTTTACGAGGTTTTTTTTTTTGTTTTAAATTGTTAAATTGGGATGACGTAAATTAAACCAGATCCGTATTATAAATATTTTTGTACAAATTTGTGAAAGCGTATTATATAATCGAATTTAACATTCTACATCGTTGTGTCCTTGACTGTGTATGTATAATGAAATATTCAAAGTGTTTAATTACATCGTTAGATACATGATAACATCGTCGGTGATGATTTTAATATGGAAAAATTTAACCTACTTTAACAATTGCTAACGGGGAATTGTTGGAGATATTTTTGTTTGCACGTTTCACAGACAGTTAGATACTGTTTTTACGCTATTTAAAGTATTAAGGTCAGTTTTTTTGATTTTCTAATACTTTAAAATTGAAAAATATCGTTTTTTGTAATCGCAACACTATCGAATCGAAACAGGAAATCGTTGTTATATATATATATATGATTATAAATTCGAGAAAGGAAGTGACAAAAGTCGAAATTTTATCAATTATTTTCATCTATATACGAATACACCCACTTTGTACGAATTTTCTCTATAAAACTTATCTTCATTTCAAATGTGACATCCTGTATAAACATTTTGATAAAAAAATTATTGGGTGGATGGACTCGATGAAGTGAACTTCGTACTTATGAGGGATTCGCGAAATTTATTCGGGAAATCGAGTAAAAAAATTAATTTCCTCGATAAAACTGTCTTTGGTTAAAATGTGACATACTGTATAAACATTTCAATAAAAAAATTATTGGGTGGATGGACTCGATGAAGTGAACTTCGTACTTATGAGGGATTCGCGAAATTTATTCGGGAAATCGAGTAAAAAAATTAATTTCCTCGATAAAACTGTCTTTAGTTAAAATGTGACATCCTGTATAAACATTTTGATAAAAAAATTATTGGGTAGATGGACTCGATGAAGTGAATCTCGTACTTATGAAGGATTCGCGAAATTTATTCGGGAAATCGAGTAAAAAAATTAATTTCCTCGATAAAACTGTCTTTAGTTAAAATGTGACATCCTGTATAAACATTTTGATAAAAAAATTATTGGGTAGATGGACTCGATGAAGTGAACTTCGTACTTATGAAGGATTCGCGAAATTTATTCGGGAAATCGAGTAAAAAAATTAATTTCCTTGATAAAACTGTCTTTAGTTAAAATGTGACATCCTGTATAAACATTTTGATAAAAAAATTATTGGGTAGATGGACTCGATGAAGTGAATCTCGTACTTATGAAGGATTCGCGAAATTTATTCGGGAAATCGAGTAAAAAAATTAATTTCCTCGATAAAACTGTCTTTAGTTAAAATGTGACATCCTGTATAAACATTTTGATAAAAAAATTATTGGGTAGATGGACTCGATGAAGTGAACTTCGTACTTATGAGGGATTCGCGAAATTTATTCGGGAAATCGAGTAAAAAAATTAATTTCCTCGATAAAACTGTCTTTAGTTAAAATGTGACATCCTGTATAAACATTTTGATAAAAAAATTATTGGGTAGATGGACTCGATGAAGTGAATCTCGTACTTATGAAGGATTCGCGAAATTTATTCGGGAAATCGAGTAAAAAAATTAATTTCCTCGATAAAACTGTCTTTAGTTAAAATGTGACATCCTGTATAAACATTTTGATAAAAAAATTATTGGGTAGATGGACTCGATGAAGTGAACTTCGTACTTATGAGGGATTCGCGAAATTTATTCGGGAAATCGAGTAAAAAAATTAATTTCCTCGATAAAACTGTCTTTAGTTAAAATGTGACATCCTGTATAAACATTTTGATAAAAAAATTATTGGGTAGATGGACTCGATGAAGTGAATCTCGTACTTATGAAGGATTCGCGAAATTTATTCGGGAAATCGAGTAAAAAAATTAATTTCCTCGATAAAACTGTCTTTAGTTAAAATGTGACATCCTGTATAAACATTTTGATAAAAAAATTATTGGGTAGATGGACTCGATGAAGTGAACTTCGTACTTATGAGGGATTCGCGAAATTTATTCGGGAAATCGAGTAAAAAAATTAATTTCCTCGATAAAACTGTCTTTAGTTAAAATGTGACATCCTGTATAAACATTTTGATAAAAAAATTATTGGGTAGATGGACTCGATGAAGTGAATCTCGTACTTATGAAGGATTCGCGAAATTTATTCGGGAAATCGAGTAAAAAAATTAATTTCCTCGATAAAACTGTCTTTAGTTAAAATGTGACATCCTGTATAAACATTTTGATAAAAAAATTATTGGGTAGATGGACTCGATGAAGTGAACTTCGTACTTATGAGGGATTCGCGAAATTTATTCGGGAAATCGAGTAAAAAAATTAATTTCCTCGATAAAACTGTCTTTAGTTAAAATGTGACATCCTGTATAAACATTTTGATAAAAAAATTATTGGGTAGATGGACTCGATGAAGTGAATCTCGTACTTATGAAGGATTCGCGAAATTTATTCGGGAAATCGAGTAAAAAAATTAATTTCCTCGATAAAACTGTCTTTAGTTAAAATGTGACATCCTGTATAAACATTTTGATAAAAAAATTATTGGGTAGATGGACTCGATGAAGTGAACTTCGTACTTATGAGGGATTCGCGAAATTTATTCGGGAAATCGAGTAAAAAAATTAATTTCCTCGATAAAACTGTCTTTAGTTAAAATGTGACATCCTGTATAAACATTTTGATAAAAAAATTATTGGGTAGATGGACTCGATGAAGTGAATCTCGTACTTATGAAGGATTCGCGAAATTTATTCGGGAAATCGAGTAAAAAAATTAATTTCCTCGATAAAACTGTCTTTAGTTAAAATGTGACATCCTGTATAAACATTTTGATAAAAAAATTATTGGGTAGATGGACTCGATGAAGTGAATCTCGTACTTATGAAGGATTCGCGAAATTTATTCGGGAAATCGAGTAAAAAAATTAATTTCCTCGATAAAACTGTCTTTAGTTAAAATGTGACATCCTGTATAAACATTTTGATAAAAAAATTATTGGGTAGATGGACTCGATGAAGTGAACTTCGTACTTATGAGGGATTCGCGAAATTTATTCGGGAAATCGAGTAAAAAAATTAATTTCCTCGATAAAACTGTCTTTAGTTAAAATGTGACATCCTGTATAAACATTTTGATAAAAAAATTATTGGGTAGATGGACTCGATGAAGTGAATCTCGTACTTATGAAGGATTCGCGAAATTTATTCGGGAAATCGAGTAAAAAAATTAATTTCCTCGATAAAACTGTCTTTAGTTAAAATGTGACATCCTGTATAAACATTTTGATAAAAAAATTATTGGGTAGATGGACTCGATGAAGTGAACTTCGTACTTATGAGGGATTCGCGAAATTTATTCGGGAAATCGAGTAAAAAAATTAATTTCCTCGATAAAACTGTCTTTAGTTAAAATGTGACATCCTGTATAAACATTTTGATAAAAAAATTATTGGGTAGATGGACTCGATGAAGTGAACTTCGTACTTATGAGGGATTCGCGAAATTTATTCGGGAAATCGAGTAAAAAAATTAATTTCCTCGATAAAACTGTCTTTAGTTAAAATGTGACATCCTGTATAAACATTTTGATAAAAAAATTATTGGGTAGATGGACTCGATGAAGTGAATCTCGTACTTATGAAGGATTCGCGAAATTTATTCGGGAAATCGAGTAAAAAAATTAATTTCCTCGATAAAACTGTCTTTAGTTAAAATGTGACATCCTGTATAAACATTTTGATAAAAAAATTATTGGGTAGATGGACTCGATGAAGTGAACTTCGTACTTATGAGGGATTCGCGAAATTTATTCGGGAAATCGAGTAAAAAAATTAATTTCCTCGATAAAACTGTCTTTAGTTAAAATGTGACATCCTGTATAAACATTTTGATAAAAAAATTATTGGGTAGATGGACTCGATGAAGTGAATCTCGTACTTATGAAGGATTCGCGAAATTTATTCGGGAAATCGAGTAAAAAAATTAATTTCCTCGATAAAACTGTCTTTAGTTAAAATGTGACATCCTGTATAAACATTTTGATAAAAAAATTATTGGGTAGATGGACTCGATGAAGTGAATCTCGTACTTATGAAGGATTCGCGAAATTTATTCGGGAAATCGAGTAAAAAAATTAATTTCCTCGATAAAACTGTCTTTAGTTAAAATGTGACATCCTGTATAAACATTTTGATAAAAAAATTATTGGGTAGATGGACTCGATGAAGTGAACTTCGTACTTATGAGGGATTCGCGAAATTTATTCGGGAAATCGAGTAAAAAAATTAATTTCCTCGATAAAACTGTCTTTAGTTAAAATGTGACATCCTGTATAAACATTTTGATAAAAAAATTATTGGGTAGATGGACTCGATGAAGTGAATCTCGTACTTATGAAGGATTCGCGAAATTTATTCGGGAAATCGAGTAAAAAAATTAATTTCCTCGATAAAACTGTCTTTAGTTAAAATGTGACATCCTGTATAAACATTTTGATAAAAAAATTATTGGGTAGATGGACTCGATGAAGTGAACTTCGTACTTATGAAGGATTCGCGAAATTGATTCGGGAAATCGAGTAAAAAAATTAATTTCCTTGATAAAACTGTCTTTGGTTAAAATGTGACATCCTGTATAAACATTTTAATAAAACAATTATTGGGTGGATGGACTCGATGAAGTGAACTTCGTACTTATGAAGGATTCGCGAAATTTATTCGGGAAATCGAGTAAAAAAATTAATTTCCTTGATAAAACTGTCTTTAGTTAAAATGTGACATCCTGTATAAACATTTTGATAAAAAAATTATTGGGTGGATGGACTCGATGAAGTGAACTTCGTACTTATGAGGGATTCGCGAAATTTATTCGGGAAATCGAGTAAAAAAATTAATTTCCTCGATAAAACTGTCTTTAGTTAAAATGTGACATCCTGTATAAACATTTTGATAAAAAAATTATTGGGTGGATGGACTCGATGAAGTGAACTTCGTACTTATGAAGGATTCGCGAAATTTATTCGGGAAATCGAGTAAAAAAATTAATTTCCTCGATAAAACTGTCTTTAGTTAAAATGTGACATCCTGTATAAACATTTTGATAAAAAAATTATTGGGTGGATGGACTCGATGAAGTGAACTTCGTACTTATGAAGGATTCGCGAAATTTATTCGGGAAATCGAGTAAAAAAATTAATTTCCTCGATAAAACTGTCTTTAGTTAAAATGTGACATCCTGTATAAACATTTTGATAAAAAAATTATTGGGTGGATGGACTTGATGAAGTGAACTTCGTACTTATAAAGGATTCGCGAAATTTATTCGGGAAATCGAGTAAAAAAATTAATTTCCTTGATAAAACTGTCTTTGGTTAAAATGTGACATCCTGTATAAACATTTTAATAAAACAATTATTGGGTGGATGGACTCGATGAAGTGAACTTCGTACTTATGAAGGATTCGCGAAATTTATTCGGGAAATCGAGTAAAAAAATTAATTTCCTTGATAAAACTGTCTTTGGTTAAAATGTGACATCCTGTATAAACATTTTAATAAAACAATTATTGGGTGGATGGACTCGATGAAGTGAAATTCGTACTTATGAAGGATTCGCGAAATTTATTCGGGAAATCGAGTAAAAAAATTAATTTCCTCGATAAAACTGTCTTTAGTTAAAATGTGACATCCTGTATAAACATTTTGATAAAAAAATTATTGGGTGGATGGACTCGATGAAGTGAACTTCGTACTTATGAAGGATTCGCGAAATTTATTCGGGAAATCGAGTAAAAAAATTAATTTCCTCGATAAAACTGTCTTTAGTTAAAATGTGACATCCTGTATAAACATTTTGATAAAAAAATTATTGGGTGGATGGACTCGATGAAGTGAACTTCGTACTTATGAAGGATTCGCGAAATTTATTCGGGAAATCGAGTAAAAAAATTAATTTCCTCGATAAAACTGTCTTTAGTTAAAATGTGACATCCTGTATAAACATTTTGATAAAAAAATTATTGGGTGGATGGACTTGATGAAGTGAACTTCGTACTTATAAAGGATTCGCGAAATTTATTCGGGAAATCGAGTAAAAAAATTAATTTCCTTGATAAAACTGTCTTTAGTTAAAATGTGACATCCTGTATAAACATTTTGATAAAAAAATTATTGGGTGGATGGACTCGATGAAGTGAACTTCGTACTTATGAGGGATTCGCGAAATTTATTCGGGAAATCGAGTAAAAAAATTAATTTCCTTGATAAAACTGTCTTTAGTTAAAATGTGACATACTGTATAAACATTTTAATAAAACAATTATTGGGTGGATGGACTCGATGAAGTGAAATTCGTACTTATGAAGGATTCGCGAAATTTATTCGGGAAATCGAGTAAAAAAATTAATTTCCTTGATAAAACTGTCTTTGGTTAAAATGTGACATCCTGTATAAACATTTTAATAAAACAATTATTGGGTGGATGGACTCGATGAAGTGAACTTCGTACTTATGAAGGATTCGCGAAATTTATTCGGGAAATCGAGTAAAAAAATTAATTTCCTTGATAAAACTGTCTTTGGTTAAAATGTGACATCCTGTATAAACATTTTAATAAAACAATTATTGGGTGGATGGACTCGATGAAGTGAACTTCGTACTTATGAAGGATTCGCGAAATTTATTCGGGAAATCGAGTAAAAAAATTAATTTCCTTGATAAAACTGTCTTTGGTTAAAATGTGACATACTGTATAAACATTTCAATAAAAAAATTATTGGGTGGATGGACACGATGAAGTGAACTTCGTACTTATGAAGGATTCGCGAAATTTATTCGGGAAATCGAGTAAAAAAATTAATTTCCTTGATAAAACTGTCTTTGGTTAAAATGTGACATCCTGTATAAACATTTTAATAAAACAATTATTGGGTGGATGGACTCGATGAAGTGAACTTCGTACTTATGAAGGATTCGCGAAATTTATTCGGGAAATCGAGTAAAAAAATTAATTTCCTTGATAAAACTGTCTTTGGTTAAAATGTGACATACTGTATAAACATTTCAATAAAAAAATTATTGGGTGGATGGACTCGATGAAGTGAACTTCGTACTTATAAAGGATTCGCGAAATTTATTCAGGAAATCGAGAAAAAAATTAATTTCCTTCATAAAACTGTCTTTAGTTAAAATGTGACATCCTGTATAAACATTTTGATAAAAAAATTATTGGGTAGATGGACTCGATGAAGTGAAATTCGTACTTATGAAGGATTCGCGAAATTTATTCGGGAAATCGAGTAAAAAAATTAATTTCCTTGATAAAACTGTCTTTGGTTAAAATGTGACATCCTGTATAAACATTTTAATAAAACAATTATTGGGTGGATGGACTCGATGAAGTGAACTTCGTACTTATGAAGGATTCGCGAAATTTATTCAGGAAATCGAGAAAAAAATTAATTTCCTTCATAAAACTGTCTTTAGTTAAAATGTGACATCCTGTATAAACATTTTAATAAAACAATTATTGGGTGGATGGACTCGATGAAGTGAATCTCGTACTTATAAAGGATTCGCGAAATTTATTCAGGAAATCGAGAAAAAAATTAATTTCCTTCATAAAACTGTCTTTAGTTAAAATGTGACATCCTGTATAAACATTTTGATAAAAAAATTATTGGGTAGATGGACTCGATGAAGTGAACTTCGTACTTATGAAGGATTCGCGAAATTTATTCGGGAAATCGAGTAAAAAAATTAATTTCCTTGATAAAACTGTCTTTGGTTAAAATGTGACATACTGTATAAACATTTCAATAAAAAAATTATTGGGTGGATGGACTCGATGAAGTGAACTTCGTACTTATAAAGGATTCGCGAAATTTATTCAGGAAATCGAGAAAAAAATTAATTTCCTTCATAAAACTGTCTTTAGTTAAAATGTGACATACTGTATAAACATTTCAATAAAAAAATTATTGGGTGGATGGACTCGATGAAGTGAATCTCGTACTTATGAAGGATTCGCGAAATTCAAAGTGATTTAAAAGAAAACTTTTGATACATAATAAATCGTGGTTGTGTTAATTTTTCGCGCGCCCCCTATATATTTAGACATTCGTAATCGAACTCACTTAACATCAACGAAATTATATGACGACAATTTAACCGCAGCGATTTTATTTTTAACCGCAATGACAATGGTAGTTCTGGCCGATGTCCAAAATTTTGTAATTCCGTTGATTTGTTTCCTCCAATGTGCAGTTTCGTTTATATTTTTATTCAAAATTCAATTTTCTAACGTTAAAAAACTGTTAATGAAAAAAATCTGATTATAGCTGCTTCTTCGACGACTTACTGGTTGTCTCGTAAAGACAGATATTGATGACGTCGATGTTAATCTAGTTTGTAGATATTTGAGAACCTGTTTTAGTTGTTTTCATATCATTTTACTTTTATTATTATTATTATTTTTATCTAATATCACCTTCGTTTGAACTTGACTATCGAAAGTCCACGAAAAGAATATTTTTAGTCCAGTGAACAACGTTACAAAATCAGATTTCCTTCAAGACTAATCGATTAGCTTGAAATTTTAACAATAGATAGTAAATACCTTTAAAAGTAAAGTCTGGGGATGAATATCACCCCAACTAGGGGGTGGTAATTTGTTGAAACTAACCGTAGAAATCGATAGAAAAATGTATTCTAAACACATATTTTTATAACCTTTCGAAGTTTGCAGTACCGTGTGATTGATACTTTTTCGAACCCTTGGAACGTTTCCCTTTCAAAAATTAAGGGTTCAATTTATTCCAAACCTTTTTAACCTAATAGATTATAAAATTTACTACAAAATGGTTCTTAAATCGATTTCCTAGCTCAAATCAAGCGCTACAAAAAATATAATTTCTATAAATGCATTTTTTTCAATAAGGGATGATTTCTAAGGATGGAAAATTTGTTATAACGAAACATTTGAGTTAATTACGATCAAAATAATACTTTTAATATAAATTAAGTAAGATAAAGTTTTTTTTTTCATTATAATAGGGGTTTATAAGGGTTGAAATACATTGATTAAGGGTTGAAAAACATAAATAGTATCCTAAAACACCACTCGATCTTTATTTTAAACCTATACACGTTTTTTTTAACTTTCTAAATGCTTTAACTTGTATTTTATTGAATTTTGATAATACGGGGTAGTTTTCACCCCAAACAATAATTTTTGCATATAGTAATTTTGTAGTGAAGGGTGAAAAGAACTTAATTCTAAAATTTCACGCAAATCCAGAGTTGATATTATAATTTTTTTCCGTTGTTCACTGGACTATTAACTTAAAAACTGGTTTCTACCAAATCGTCATAAAATAAAATGTTTTTTTTTACGAAATCGATAATATTGTGTCGCTTTTGGTCTTCTCTATATCTCGTTATTTTAAATTTTACTTAGTAATACAGGGTGAAACGCATTATTAATTTTAATTTACTTTCTGACGTGGCCTCGTATAACCATATTATTCCACAAATTCGATGTTTTTTTTAAGAAAAAAAACTTTTTGTATGAACTCGTGAAGGTATTTTTCAAAATGAAATAATAAAATAGGTGGATGCAACGACTGTGTACTATTACGTACAGTTATTAATAAAATGTATCGTTCAAGCACGAAGGTCATCGATGAATATCGTCCGGTAATAATGTGTCTAGATCGTAGAAAGAGATAATATGAGAAGCACTGTTAGAATTCTTGGAAAATGAAAAATAAAATAGAGTGAAGATTTTATTAAATCATTTTTGTGTCTTACCAAAGATATTATGCACCTTTTCAAGTCGATATCTTGAAAAATATTCATCATAATACGAGATTTTATATTTATTTTCCATTAGAATGAATGATCAATTATGTATTTGTAATTTAATCTGCATATTTTACAATTAGTACAGTAAATAATGGAAAAAAATTATAATATCAACTCAGAATTTCATCAAGACGCATAGATTTGCGTGAAATTTACGATTTACCCTTTACTACAAAATCTACTATATGCACAAATTATTGTAAGGGGTGAAAACTACCCCGTATTATCAAAATTCAATAAAATACAAGTTAAAGCATTTAGAAAGTTGAAAAAACATGTATAGGATTAAAATAAAGATCGAGTGGTGTTTTAGGTTACTATTTATGGTTTTCAACCCTTAATCAATGTATTTCAACCCTTATTAACCCCTATTATAATGAAAAAAAAAACTTTATCTTACTTAATTTATATTTAAAGCGTTCTTTTCATCGTAATCAACTCAAATGTTTCGTTACAACAAATTTTCCACCCTTAGAAATCATCCCTTATTGAAAAACAGGCATTTATAGAAATGATATTTTTTGTAGCGCTTGGTTTGAGCTAGGTAATCGATTTAAGAACCATTTTGTAGTAAATTTTATAATCTATTAGGTTGAAAAGGCTTGGAATAAATTGAACCCTTAATTTTTGAAAGGGAAACGTTCCAAGGGTTCGAAAAAGTATCAATCACACGCTACTGTAAACTTCGAAAGGTTATAAAAATATGTGTTTAGAATACATTTTTCTATCGATTTCTACGGTTAGTTTCAACAAATAACCACCCCCTAATTGGGGTGATATTCATCCCCAGAGTAAAAGCACATTTGGGCATAGAAAATATTTTTAAAAGTATTTACCTTGTTTACTGGACTAAAAAGTTATATCTCGATTAATTCTGAAATTATGAAAAAAACTAACTTTTTGTTCTGTAGCAGTTTTAACGCATCTTTAAAAATTTTTAAGTTATTTTTCGTATTATTTGTATTTACTTAAAGTGATTTGCAATTTTGTAACATTATATTTCAATTAGGGTGGCAATATCAAGGGTAGAAAGGACGTTTCTAGCTTATTTTCGTCATAACTTCCTCGTTTTATGTATTAAAAATCTTATACTATCTCATTTATGTGGTTTTTTGAAGTTCTTTAAAAAAGATTCAATACATTTTTTTCGTAAAATTGACCGTTTTCAACTTATTCAATTTTCCAAAATCTTCGGTTCACTAAATAAATTCCTTGTTCACTGGACTAAATTTATCGTAGCTTATGTCTATCAAGCATTAAGATAAATCGATATTTTAGAGGTTTTAGCATATTACCACCCTGTAAAATAAAAGTGACGTGGTTTTGAAGTTTGTAAATTAACATCGCGTATATATAAAACTTTTATCCAATCGAATATAAAATAGAATTTTAATTTACGCATATTTAAGTTGGCACTCCTTTCAAAGTAAAATCACGTGTGCGTTTGTGGGTTCACGCGGACTACAACGTACACTATAGAGAGTTGTTGGCTGGTCATTGCCTTATAAGGTTGACGTCTAGTAAACGAAAATCGAACAAATCTCGTTATTTTGTCATATTTTCACTTATTTTTTCATTAATTTTTATTTAACGATATAGAAAATTCTTTTCTACGTCAGTGTTGATGTAATTGTAGTCGTTGTGGTATTTGCAATTCGTGAAATGTTATTGCGATTATGTTTCAAAGAGAGATTGTAAAATTGTCGATTACGAAGTAAAAATTTACGTTTATAAAACTTAGTTCCACAGTTATTATAGTCCGTTCGTTTAGAAATCTAAACAATTTTACCTGTATGCAAACAAAACAAATAAATTCATTACAAAAAACTAATTAAATTTTGTACAAAAAAGAAGAAGAACATAGAACTGAACTTCCAGAACCGAACGAACTAAAATTTTAAAAACCATTGAATCGATGTGACCCGAGAACATAGAACTAAACGTTACACTGCGGCGTGTCAACACATTTTTTATTAATAAGTTAGTTCAAGAAACCTTTGATAGATGGTGGTGGCTACGGCTTTCGTGTTTATATTCGAGTCTAGAATATCTAACAGTCTCTTCGTTTCAAATCAATTACGATTAATTTTGTTTTGAAATAAAAAATGATAAATTATAATATAATATCATTGTCTAGAGGTATAATAACAAAAATTTGTTGTTATTAAATATTGTCAAAATAATTAATCATTAAATAATAATTTTTAGCTGATGTATGAAAAACTTGTGTTATTGATGATTATGGACAAAGTCTAAAAACTTTATATAATTGGATGTATATATATACATATGTACAATAACATTCTATAAAAAATAAGACGGAGGACAAAGTAATTTTTTAATATTAAAGTTTTATTGTACATTAAACATTTCTATTGTTGATAATAATCACTAAAAGTACTTCCGTTGTATCCATTACAACAATTTACACACTACTTGAACAAAAAAAAATATACGGGAAGGAACATAAACACTTAAAATTCGATGAAAAGTTCGTTCTAAAACCAAAATCTTTCAACTCGATTAAAAATGATTTTAATATAAACAAGTACTAAATATACTTTGTTGACCTCTAAAAATAAATATCTATCGTTTATTTTCGTTTTAGAGGAAAAAAAAAATAACGAAAAATTAAAATAACTCGTCCATTGCATCATTTACTAGCGAATTGACCATGAGGTTATGAGAAAACGAGTTAATTTTACGAAAATTCAGTTAAACGAAAAACGTATTTAACAAAATGAAAATAAATCGACCAACAAACACCGTTAAAGACGACGATACATTCCATCCATTTCTAACGCGATCGTCGATGGCTGCTTCTTCTTCTTTTTCTTCATCGAACTGTCAATGTCAAAGTTCTTCTTTAATTAGATTTCATATATATATATCTGTGGTTTATAGTATTCTTTAGTTACGTTAGTAATTCACTTAAAAAAAAAGAGAATGTTGAAAATAAAAAATGAAATTGATTGGTTGCCAACATTCTGTAAGGACGAAAAAATATATCGGAGGAATCGTCTGCGTATATTTTAAGATTTAGTGATTGCACAACTTTCATTACCGTGATTCGGTTCAATGATACTATATACAGGGTGTGTCTAAAGTATAAAACAATCGATAACGAATTTGGTAAATCTAATCTACAATTCCGATTCGTTTTGCTGGATATGTGTATGTCTGTTTCAGTTATTACAAAATCTTGGGAAAGTCGATAGGACGGCAGACGAAATATTCGACGAGCACTTACAAAATTTCACGAGACAACAAAACGCCGCTAATAGATTACAAAAAGAATTCAGTAATTATATAAGGTGTGTGAGAGGTGAGTATCTCAATTTTTTTTTGTCTCTCAAAAACAAATTTTAACATCAACTAGATTCGTTTAATTTATAATTCTAATTACAGAACGTAAACGCGATAAAATAATATCCTCACTTCAATATTTACTTTGTTTCGAACAAATAAGACGCAAGGTTCGCGTAATTTATAATTTTTAATTAAATCGAAAAAGTTTTTAATGCAAAATTTTTATCGATTTCGAAAATATAACCTCCAACTGAATTCTTCTTCTTTAATCGTCGGTATTTCAGGTTTTATATAACCGGACGGATCCAGTTATATCCGCTTTCTGGAAATAACCGTTCGTTTATTGGTCGGACGTTTTTTTGTTTTATTTTTGCTTTTTTCGTGTTTTTTTTACCTTTTTTTTTTTTAACTTTCACTTTCGTCTCTAATGATTTTAACGTATTTGCTTTCAATTCGCCCATCACTATACCATTAGTGGTATTATTTCAACCTATTTACATTTTAATTACATGTGGGTTAGAGATATAAACGTTTGGTTAATAACTACTTTCACTTTTCGTAATAAATACAATGGATTGGGCGTCCCTACTTGAAATACGGCAACGCCGAAATGAATATGTGTCAAAACTGTCATTGCCGTTCGCGTTCACGTTCGATTTGACATTCTTATGTTCTGTGGTATGTGATTGATTTGATCGTTGTATGATTTAAAGTGAAAATGTTTATAATGTTTACATTAACAATTATTTTTGTAAGTAAAAAGTCAATTTGAAAAAACATTTAACTTCTGTCATGGAAATAGTTCGAAAAAAATTTAAAAAATGATGGATTACGATAGTTTATAGTTCCGAATTAAAAACTCGCGTTCCATGAATACAGAATTTCAAATTCCGAACGCGCTTGTGGCTGAAGACAGAACGCGAGGTTCGTGGGAGGCTTTACAAGGGGTCTACACGAATTAACGCGCAAAAAAATCAAGAAATTTTCACCGAGAATAAAACGCGGCGTTCGAAATCTGGTTTTCTGGGTACGAAAAACCCTAAAACGAAGTATGAAAAGTTGATTTTTTTGTCCTGTTTGAAACGGTTCTTGTTTTTTTTTGTCGATAGCATGTCAGGCGGCGTCGAAAACACTTTTAGAAGCGATAGGTGATATTTACGAAAGTCAGTGGACAGGACACGACTTGATGTACGTTCAAACTCAATCTGTCGATATGTTATGGCAGGATTTCAGCCATAAATTAGCCGATCAAGTTTTATTACCTTTAAACACGTATCAAGGACAATTTCCAGAAATGAGGGTAAGTACTTTCCACTAAATTTATGTATGAACATGTAGATCTTTCAATTTTACACAAAAACACAAAAATTATCGAGAGAAGTTTTTTGTTATTATTGATATTTAAAAAATTAGAGTGTCAATACGATACCGTGGATAATTTCGAATTTAAAAAAACGATTAAAAGTTGTAGTCAAGTCGAATGGTGTCGATCGACGTAGTGTGTGCACGGCTTTAGAAGTTTAACTTCGAAAAAACCAAAAATTGGTTAAAAAATTTTCGATTTTTTCAAATTTTCTCAATATTTAACAGACATTCGTCGTATACCGGGGCTATTTAGATAATTTTGTTATCAATCAAATTTAAAAAAGAAACGACTAAAAGTTGTATATTAGTAAATTTAGTTTTTGACTGCTCCTTATAACTTTTTTTTTACAAGTTTGCATTTATAACGAAAATGTTGCCGTTTTCACTATTATTTACTTTGTAACTATGATTTATATCCGTAATATGAAACTTTTTACGGTTTATGTTTTCGAAATTCAAACGGAAATCGTCGTACTAAAAATAAATTAACAATAACAAAAATTTTGCCGCTTATAATTTTATTAAACTCGTAATTAACACGCTACGAACATGTTTATGCTATAACCGGCTACGTTAATAATTGCAGTTCAAAAATATACATTTTCTATTACGTGTTGATGTACATATAAAACTTGAATTTGCATTAATCCAACCGGCAACACTGTCAATCGTTCTGCTACGATGGAAAACTTGAAATTTCCGTAATTCAATTGGCAACACTGTCGAAATATTAATTTCAGATTTTTTATTTTATTATTTTTTGTGATTAAATTCTAAAGTATACGCGAATTTCACTGATCTATAACCAGGCGTGATTTTTAAACTTTTACGTAATTTTCCAATGCCAATGCTAATGAACAAATAAATTTCATTATGTAACGTATAAAAAAAAAATAATTATAAATTGTATCCTGTCGATGTCGGAGCTACGAGGATCGTTTAAAAAGATTTCGACATAACCTCAAAAATTTAACCAAAATTTAGTGTTTTTTCAACAATTTTACATAATCTACCGTTGTTTAAAAATCGTTTGAGTTAATCGACGTTTCGTTATTTTAAAAAAAATTAACGCCTACTGATTATACGGATCGTACGAGAATTGCTACGACATATGGCAACACTGTGTCAAATCTGATATTCAAAAATTACGTATTCGTAACTTATCCGTTAAATTAACGCCAAATTTGTTTATTTTGTATCAAAAATTGTATTAGATCCTCTACCAGATCGGATTGTAAAGAAATCGATAACTTTTAGTACAACCCTCGTAACATAAAATTTGTTTATGTTTATAAATAGTCCGAAAATAGTCGAAACGTCAAAATTTTTATATATCTTTCAAAAATTATCGAAGAAAACTAATTTTAAAACAGAAAAGACCTAAAATCAAGACGATTTCGAAACAAAAAAAGTTTTTTACGTAATTTTTGATGAAAATGAAAAATGTGCGTCCGGTTATTGGTGCATAACTGTATAGATATACATTCCTCCATAAATCAGTTAGATTTGAATTGAATCGTATCGCGGATAAACAATTTTTTTCATCTCATTGTTTTAATATTGGGAAAGTGAAGGTTTGGGGATTTGTTGTAGAAAAAGATCGACAAAAGAGGCCGGAAACTCGTCGATTACGACAGTCAGCGACACAGTTTTCAGGCGTTACAGACAAACATGAAAAAACGCGACGAAGCCAAAATCGCCAAAGGTCGAGAACAATTAGATGAAGCTAAAAGAACGTACGAAATGTTAAATTCCGAATTACACGACGAACTTCCGGCTTTATACGATTCCAGGATATTGTTTTTAGTCACCAATCTACAATCTTTGTTCAACGCCGAAAATACTTTCCACATAGAATCTGCCAAGGTTAGTTTTTTCCTCGTGATAAAAAGATACGACTCAATTTCACCACCAATTTCATACTACTTTTAATACAGTTGAAATATGAGCCGTATATCGACTGTATTTTGGTCTATTTGATTTTTTTTTCAGTGTAACTTTGCTACTTTTACTGTATTCCATTAATTTTAATTGATTTATTTAAGTGTCAAGTGAATTAGAAGTCAACATTAAGTCTGTTTCACATCTGTTTATCGTTTCCCTCAATTTACAATACAAGAACTTTTTTAATACACCTCGTAGTCCAAATTTGAATTTTTTCCTCAAATGTACATCCTTTAAGAGTCTCTGGCTAGAATTTGAATTACGTAATGTTTATATTTTGCTCTAAATGATTTTTTAAATGTACCAATGCCGATTCTGTTGTCTTTCCTCCACTTTATTCTCCTACAACTTCTTTAATAACCCCCGTACTACAAAATCGATTTTTTTCTCTCATACATACATCCTTTAAGAGTAGTTAGCTATAATTTGAGTTACGTAATCTTTATATTTTGCTCTAAATGATTTTTTAAATGTACCAATGCTGATTCTGTTGTCTTTCCTCCACTTTATTCTCCTACAACTTCTTTAATAACCCCCGTACTACAAAATTGAATTTTTCTCTCATACATACATCCTTTAAGAGTAATTGGCTAGAATATAAGCTCAGTTTTCCATATATTTTACTCTATATGAATTTTTAAATGTACCAATGCTGATTCTGTTTTCTTTCATCCACTTTATCATCCTACAACTTCTTTAATAACCCTCGTACTACAAAATTGAATTTTTCTCTCATACATACATCCTTTAAGAGTAGTTGGCTAGAATTTGAGTTACGTAATCTTTATATTTTGCTCTAAATGATTTTTTAAATGTACCAATGCTAATTCTGTTGTCTTTCATCCACTTTATTCTCCTACAACTTCTTTAATAACCCCCGTACTACAAAATTGAATTTTTCTCTCATACATACATCCTTTAAGAGTAGTTAGCTATAATTTGAGTTACGTAATCTTTATATTTTGCTCTAAATGATTTTTTAAATGTACCAATGCTGATTCTGTTGTCTTTCCTCCACTTTATTCTCCTACAACTTCTTTAATAACCCCCGTACTACAAAATTGAATTTTTCTCTCATACATACATCCTTTAAGAGTAATTGGCTAGAATATTATAAGCTCAGTTTTCCATATATTTTACTCTATATGAATTTTTAAATGTACCAATGCTGATTCTGTTTTCTTTCATCCACTTTATCATCCTACAACTTCTTTAATAACCCTCGTACTACAAAATTGAATTTTTCTCTCATACATACATCCTTTAAGAGTAGTTGGCTAGAATTTGAGTTACGTAATCTTTATATTTTGCTCTAAATGATTTTTTAAATGTACCAATGCTAATTCTGTTGTCTTTCATCCACTTTATTCTCCTACAACTTCTTTAATAACCCCCGTACTACAAAATTGAATTTTTCTCTCATACATACATCCTTTAAGAGTAGTTAGCTATAATTTGAGTTACGTAATCTTTATATTTTGCTCTAAATGATTTTTTAAATGTACCAATGCTGATTCTGTTGTCTTTCCTACACTTTATCCTACTACAACATATTTAATAACTCCAGTAATACAAAATTGACTTTTTCTCTCATACATACATCCTTTAAGAGTAGTTGGCTAGAATTTGAGTTACGTAATCTTTATATTTTGCTCTAAATGATTTTTTAAATGTACCAATGCTGATTCTGTTGTCTTTCCTCCACTTTATTCTCCTACAACTTCTTTAATAACCCCCGTACTACAAAATTGAATTTTTCTCTCATACATACATCCTTTAAGAGTAATTGGCTAGAATATAAGCTCAGTTTTCCATATATTTTACTCTATATGAATTTTTAAATGTACCAATGCTGATTCTGTTTTCTTTCATCCACTTTATCATCCTACAACTTCTTTAATAACCCTCGTACTACAAAATTGAATTTTTCTCTCATACATACATCCTTTAAGAGTAGTTGGCTAGAATTTGAGTTACGTAATCTTTATATTTTGCTCTAAATGATTTTTTAAATGTACCAATGCTAATTCTGTTGTCTTTCATCCATTTTATCCTCCTACAACTTCTTTAATAACCCCCGTACTACAAAATTGAATTTTTCTCTCATATATACATCCTTTAAGAGTATTTGGCTAGAATTTGAGTTACGTAATCTTTATATTTTGCTCTAAATGATTTTTTGAATGTAACAATGCTGATTCTGTTGTCCTTCATCCACTTTATCATCCTACAACTTCTTTAATAACCCCCGTACCACAAAATTGACTTTTTCTCCTACACATACAACCTTTAAGAGTATTTGGCTAGAATTTGAGTAACGTATTCTTTATATTTTCCTCCATATGATTTTTTAAATGTACCAATGCTGATTCTCTTATCTTTCCTCCACTTTATCCTCCTACAACTTATTTAATAACCCTCCTATTGCAAAATTGAATTTTTCTCTGATAAGTACATCTTTTCACAATAATTGGCTAAAATATGAGCTACGTGACTGATATATTTTCTACTTTGTGACTTTTTTCAATCTACTTATACAACTTTTGTTTTGATTATCCTATAACTTTCTTAATAACCCTCGTAGTGCAAAGATGATTATTTTTTCTCTATATACATCTCATAATAGTAACTGGCCAGAATATGAGCTATTTATCTGCTATATTTTGATCTATAGTATTTTTTTCAGTCTATTGATACAGATTTTGTTTGATTGACATCAATTTCCATTCACACAACTTTCGTGATAACCCTCGTAGTAAAAAAATGAAATTTTCTTTGATATATGCATCTTTTGATAGTATTTTGTTAATAAATGAACTGCGTATGTTCCATATATTGGTCTGTGTGATTTTTTGTTTGTTTCAATAAAATGATTTATGTAGGTGTTTGGTGAATTAGAGGCCATTGTAGACAAACTAGCAACTGACAGCCAAAGAGGATCGTACAGCGTGAAAAAAACCAACGGAGCCAGTCTTCCACATTCAACGACTATCACGAAACCGAAAGAATTGATTATCAACAATACTTCCACTCTAAATTCAGATCGAGGTAAATATAAAATTTCAAGTGATGTTTATCCGCTTTTGTTTGTTTGTTTTTTACTAAAAATATTTTTTCCGAACTTGAAAAACAGGTTTTACCATCATCATGGCGCTTTTAGTGATTCATACTATATTTATATTAATTTTATTGAAAGCAGGAATTAATTTGTTTATATTTGTTGAAACTGCATTAATACAATCAATATTCGAAATTATAACTTGATTTATTCAAAAAAATACTTACATTTTTATCATTTTAACCTCAAGTTTCCATTAAACATACAAAAATTTTCGATATCCCCCTGAAAAATAAATTTTATAACCTAAAATAAGTTTGAATTTGAAAATTTCATCAGTTATTTTTCTATAGGAATATTTTGGACATTATATAGTTTCAATATTATTTTTTCATGTTCATAAATCGTCGATTTTATAATATTTGATCCATTTTAAAACGATAAATAGTTTGAAATTGAAATTCACTATCAACAACTAAAATATCATTAAATAAATACGTCAAACTTAAGTCAATTGAAATGTCACTCATAGAACTATTTAATATAAAACCATAGATAATAAAGTCAAACGTATTCCATAGAAATGAATGATTAATGAAGTCGATATCTATATCCAGCTCTAGTAAAATGCACGGAACATGTTTGCAAACAAATACTAGATTTAAATTAATACAACACTTACGTAATTGCAAAACGTATTTCGTCTAGTGTTATTTTAATTGCACTCCTGTTGCATGAATCGAACACAAATACTAATTTAGCCTTCAACGTATAGTATATACAACCACATTTTTCCTTGTCATCCCATACAATCTAGAAGGGCTCAGTACTTTTCGAGGTTATGTTATTATAATAACAGTGTGTTTTCATTGTTTAGCTCACAATTTTTAGTAACTTTTTGTTTTTACATATATTTCGAAGCTTCCATTGTGATGTTTTAAAACTTTTCTGATATTTTGAATAATAAAGTTGAGGGTAAGTTAGTCTTTTTATTGGTGATGAGTTTTTTCATGTTTTTAGTATAATTTTGTTAATATTTAAAAAACAATAGTTAAAAATAAATAAATATTATCTTCTTGATGTTTGAAAATCTAAATTATTCTCAAATTCATTTCGATATAATCTAATATTCTGAAATTAGAAAAAACTAGAAAGTGACTTGTAAACGTACTATTGTTTGCAAATATGTTATGGACCGTTCAACTAATATTTTTTTTGGTATGGTTTTTGCCCTAACTACATCGTGTATGTGTGTTTTGCAGCCGAGGATCCCGCGCAATCTCCAACAGAAAAATCCTTGTCTCTAGCAAAATCTGATACCGCTGAAAAATCACTTCCCGTCACTCCTAACAAACAAAAGGATATCGAAACACCTACTCAAGAAAAAACTTCTTCCGATCCCGTTACTCCCGTCACACCTAAACCAGAATTAAACGGTACGACTACACCAGATGGTAAAAACGGTAATCGATCTCCTTCTCCTCAATCCCAGCAAGTCGCTACCAATGACAAGCTCGCTACTAACAACAATGCAAACAATATTAAAGTCGAAGAACTTTATGATATACCTGTAGGTAAGTCGAGGCAATTACTAAAAAAATATATTAATAGCATGGATTTCTACTGTTTAACTTGGATCTATGAATTCGATTAACTATATCGAATTTTATTTCGAAGTTTTCAACTTTCTAGGTGCCAGTACTGAGAATTTGCCACCGGGAGTACTTTACAGAGTTAAAGCCACTTATAAATACAATAGGGAAGACGTCGATGAGCTATCTTTTGAAGTTGGTGAAATTATATCTGTTGTCGAATACGATGATCCAGAAGAACAGGTGACAAACTACTTTTTATTAAATTTAAAGACTTTTTTATTAATTTTAATGTTAAATATAAAATTGTATATATAAAAAAGTTCAAACTCAATATTATAATTATATTAAATTGTTTGTGGTACATCTGAACTACTAATAATATAAGAGGACTTTGATCTTGGTATTTTTTTTCTTTTTTTGATATCCGGATTGTTAATTTCATTTCTGTTTTGTATATTACTGATTACAACATTATTTTCAACTATAACTACTACTACTATTAAATTATTAGGTCTGTTGCTTCATTATATGTATTATATGGTCCTTTTATGTTTTATAACTTTCGATAATTTTCTATTTTTGTTTATAACATATTTTATAATGTATGGTACATTTGAACTACACCCTCTTTCAAGATATATGGACAAATGGAATTGTTAATTTCATCTCTTTTCTTTATTTGACACATAGTACAATCTTCTTTTGAACTACAACTATTGACACTATTAATTAACTTTGTCAAACCACTTCTATAGCTCCCTCTCCATTTTTGTCAATAAAACGCTTTAATATGTGTGGTAAAACGATTTTTAATGTCTGGTACATTTGAACTACTCTCTTTAAACATGAGGGCAAATGAAATATAGGAATTATCTTCGTCTTATCTTTTTACAAGTACTCAGATTGTTAATTTCACTTTATTTTGATTTATTATTGGGTATAAAAAGAGGGTTTTTATACTATTATTTCATATATGTTATAGGATAACTTTCCATTTTTTCTATGAAACATTTTCCATATGTGTTTATAACATAATATCTAATGTGTGGTACATTTGAACTACTATCTTTCGAGATATGTTAAAAAATGGAATTATCTTAAAGTTATTGCTCTTTTAAGGGTTCCAATTTTTAATTTCGCTTCTGTTTTATTTGTTATTGAGAACAAAAACCCTCGTTTCACATGATTTTCTCATTTGTATGTCACTTTATTGCTTTTATATTCTATGCTTTCGATAACTTTCAATTATTGAACATTGGAACTTTTATTGTTATAGCAATTCGAATACTCACAAAACTATTATTTTTGTAAACATATTGATGTTTTTTTTTATTTTTTATAGGAAGAAGGATGGTTGATGGGTATTAAAGATAACGGGGACAAGGGCATGTTCCCAGCAAATTTTACAAGGCCTCTGTAGGCGTTACGGAAACGTACTTGAATGAATTTTTGTTCGTTTCAAGTAATCAGAATTTATAATAAAAATCATCGTGTAATGAACAAGTGCCTTACTTCATTATATATTTTTATAGTTTATGTTGAAAGTTTATTTTTAACATCGAATAAATTAAATTTTTGTTAATTTGTTATCTCTTTATAGAATATTTATCATACTTTGAATACTCGAAACGAAATTTTTCTTCTCTCGATTTCTCTTTTATATAACATTTCTTTTAACTTTAGTTTTTAATTATATCTCTTCGATTATCGAATAAGCCCAAAGTATAGCAGGGATAAAATCGGCAACTAAGGGAACCATATTTGTTTTTAACTGTAAAAATAATAAATAAACTAAATTTTCTTATAGATCTTGTACGCTGGTACGTTTTTATTCATATTATTTTTGAATTGGATAACGTATTTCTTTTATATTCTGGATTCGCTTGGAATTTGCTCAAAATAAATTTTTCAAAATATAAAAAGTGAGTCTAGTCAAAGTTTCATTGACAAAAATTGTTCTATTTTGTGCCTTATGCTATTCTGGATATGTTTAATATTTAATAACCCCCCTTACTTCGGGCACGAATAAAATTTCGCAAAAAAAAATAATTTTCTAATATTTATATCTTCCATTTAGCCCGAATGGTACGCGTGGTTGTTGTAGTTATCTGAATATACTCTAGCTAAGGATTGTTATTATTATTATTATTATCTTATTATATATTATCAAAAAAAAAGTATTGTGCGATAGATTTTAACTTATTTTTATTCTTTTTAATTATGTTGTAATATTTTATTAACTTATTATGTGGAGTGTATGTTTGATTTACTTTAAAAATAAAGTTATATGAAAACTGTTTATTTTTTAATCCCCCAAAAAACCTTTCCATTAAAAAAATATAATACTGACTCTTAATAATTTTCGTTTGCACCTCGTAACATTGAAATTAGTATCTTACTATGGCGTACCTATAAATTACTTATTTCAAACGAAATTAATGGATAAGCGGCAACATAGCGTCATTTGATCAGTTGTTAGGTTTGTTCGCGGCTATGAATCTGAACAATTCCGTTCGCGTGTCTTATCGATTGATTTTGAATCGATACCGGATTTTTGTTATTACTGAAAATGATTCATAGACAATACGAAAATGTATTTGTGTAAATATAAACTCAACTATTTATTCTAATACTATAAATGATCGTGTTTTTTGCTATTTTAAAATATTTAATATATAAATCCTCAATCGACTCTAAATTTGAATCATTCTTTTGTTTATAAATATTCACTATTGATCATTAAAGTCTACTAAGATTTTTAAAAACATCGGTTTTAAGTTACTCTACAATTCATGTTATAGTACAGTTATTCTGATTTATTATATAGGAAGATATTTCAAGTTATAATTTTCATCTACCATGTAAGTAATTTAATTTATTGATTATACATTTCCATAAATTCAGTTCCTTTTGATTATATAAAAATATATCACATTTCATAGACAAATTAAGTAAAAGTAACCAAACAACTTTCAGAGACAATTTCAAATTCGTGTATTATTGAAAGTATATAATAAATAAAAACGTACAAAAACAATATTGTTTTTTAACTTTTATCATACGTACCTTTTTTCTCTCTTCAACGAAGCCTCTATCCCCTCAAAATAAAGTTTGTTTAAATTATGGATTCAGTTTCAAAATGGCGAACCACAGTCCAATTATTGGTAAATAATACCAATATTTATAACGTCAGATAAGTAAAAATTAGACCAGGTATTGAATTATAGTTCAAAGCGGATTAATGAAATAAAATAACACTTCATTACAAATCGAGAAAAAACCAATGAAAGTGAATCAGATCTAATAATAAAACAATTTGAATTATCAACTATTATAATAATTTTATTAGAATCGCAGTATAAATAATAATTTTCTAGGTACTCATCTTTTTATACTGATTAATTTTCTACTACATCAATTTTCAACCCAACGCATGCAAACTTTAACTGGACTATTACAGTTAAACTAATCGAGTGATGGTTGAACAAATGTTTTCAGTTTTTAAGTAGTTATATCAATACGCAGATATTTTCAAGATCATAGATAGTTAGAAAACAGGAGATAAATGACTTTTGAATAAATATAAATACTTGTAAAATCAATAAATTAATTTAAAATTTTCAAATTATGTTCGTAAAATAGTAACGTTTCCATTGACAATTGACAATTCTGGTTCGATTTGAAGTAATCAATAAATTTTATTACATTTAAAGCGCCGTTGCCATATTTACAATTATTTTTGGAATTTGATGTTATGTATTAGACGTGTCCAAATTTTACGTGTTTCTAAAGACCTTATAGGTATATTGAAATAAAACTACATGTGTACATTCAAGAAATTTTTATTATTTACTATATGGGCAACATTTTTCTATTTTTTTTTTTCATTTGGCAACATTTCGTTTATATTAATACTTGTTCTGTTTTTTTTTTTGGAAAAATAATTTACAAAATAACTAGATATGTAATTAATTTCGTCATTGCAAAATATTCGTTTTAGATATTTTTTTTTAACGATGGCAAATAAAAAAATATAAATTTACTTGAAAAATAAATATCAAATAATTAACGATGTTTTAGGTAAGGAATGACAAGAGTATATACAGTATGTCCTAAAAAGTAAACTTGTTATTATTAATGTTATCAACTTTTTTAGACATATTGTATATTTCCATGAACATATTTTCCATTTGCAATATTTTTTCAAATAATCATGGTTACATTAAGTATAAAAAATATCAGACTTTTACTTAGACACGTACAGGAATATGTGAATTTTTTTTTCGTGATATAAACACAATTCACAGTAATAGTTCCACGTGGTATGGCAAATAAAAATAAATGCGCCACATTTATACTATTTTCACATATTTTTTATGTGCCTTTTAAATAAATAATTCGAGGAAATCTACGTTGCACCCCGTAGACAATCCTAATAAAATCGGAATGATTCGTGCAATTTTATTTCGCGAAACTTTTACTAAATATACTAATCGAGACAAATTTGGGCTAAAAGAAGTTTTTTTTTTTCAAATTTTGTAACCATGACTTTAGGTAAAATACTTAAACTACGCGTATTTGAGCACATTAGCTATTCATCTGTTATTTATTAGCCTCTTCATTCCAACATGGTCGACGTCGGCGCCACTTCAAGTAACATTTGCAAGAATACGGTCACGCCATCTATAATACAATTTACCAATCAATACTTTCGGTCGGTATTTACGTTACGCGATTTTATCGATCGATACGAAAGTTGGTAAGCTAATTTAAACTATACAGGGTGATGAAACGTGAAATTAATTTTAATTCTACAAAGTTATACAGGGTGATGCATTAGACTAAATTTAATTTCGAAATCAGTTAAGTGTTATAACAAATTTTAATTTTCTATAATTATACAGGGTGATGCATTGGATTATATTTGATTTTAATACCAGATAAACTTTAAGTGAATTTCGAATCTACGAATGTATACAGGGTGAGGCATTAGATTAGATCTCAATTTAAAATCAGATAAAATAAATTTCAGTTGTTCGAAATTATACAGAGTGAATTTAATTTTAAATCAAGAAAAACATGAAACAAATTTTGACTCTTCACAGTTATACAGGGTGATGCAATACACTAATTTTGATATTAATACCAGATAAACGCAAAACAAAGTTATACAGGGTGATGGATTAGATTATATTTAATTTTTATATCAGATAAAATGAATTTTGATCTCTCAGTGTTATACAGGGTGATGCAGTAGACTAAATTTAATTTTAATACCAGATAAATGTAAATCAAAGTTATACAGGGTGAAGTATTAGACCAAGTTTAATTTGAATTTCAGATAAATAATTTTGCGTCTTCTAAATTATACAGGGTGGGGCTTTAATCATAAAATGGGATAAAAATATGATAAATTTCGATTTTTTTGTACAAATAACAGAAAATTTTCGTATAAAAACATCTTACCCATGAATGGTATCCGTAATTTGTAATGTACGAAAGGAATGTAGAAGATCATTCCCCCCAAAATGAAAAAAGTGGCATACAGGTACTCGATTGTAGGCTTATCGACAATTGGGCCTATTATCAGGTACACGGAAATCACTAATACCAAATAAGGAATGATAATCGGCACCTACGACAATAAACATAGAATTCAACATTTTTTTTTTCGTAGTGTAACCTCAAATTGATAT
Source organism: Diorhabda carinulata (assembly GCF_026250575.1). NCBI lineage: Eukaryota > Metazoa > Arthropoda > Insecta > Coleoptera > Chrysomelidae > Diorhabda > Diorhabda carinulata. Next base: position 591,009 of record NC_079465.1, read on the forward strand.
TCCGTAGCCATCTAGCGGTGAAAATTTATACCTTATAGGGCCTGGGGTAATTAGGTTTTGTATATCTCATAACAATCAATGCAACCATAGCTCCACCATAGAAAATCCAAGCGGTAAAGCTGAAGAAATCTATCAAGGAATCTATCGTACCATAAATCACCATCGCGCCCGCTATTAATGACTAAAAAAACAAAACCAGATTTCAATTGTTACGAAAATCATCTAAACTCCATACAGGAGCGACATCTTGCTACGAAAGTACCAAACACGAATAGCGTTTCGTAATAGTGACGTCATTCTATAGAATACACTGAGAAAAGTGAAAATTTTCGTATTTAAATTATGAAATTTTTTATTTATCGAATGTAAAAGATAATTTGAAAAAGGGGAAATTTATTTCTTCCGATTTTATCAATAATCGATTTTATTATTCCGGTTTTCGAAATATGAATTACATGAAACGGAATTTTTATAGAAAAATATCGTTTTCTCGACCAATTAATACAACCTAACCTAAGATAAATTTAACATAACCTAAAAATATTAATTCCCAAATCGAATATAAATAAAAACGTTATTAACAATTTTTTTCTCGATGTACGTTTTCCCTTCTTCAAACAAATTCTTTATATCGCAAAAAAGCCCCCTCTCAAAATAATTCAATCCATAAATCCAGTTCAAAAAACAATTTTTTTTAATATTATATTGTTTTCCAAAATTTCACGTTGAATATGAAATATTTCGACGATAAGTTTCCAAATTTTAACGCGCCATATAAATAAAAAACTTTTCTCAGTGTACATATGTTATTTCAATCAAAAACATTCGCGCGTTCACAAGTTGCCGTTTCCTTTTGGTCGGTAAGTTAAAAGTAATTCTATCGACACGAAGATGGCAGCACTGTATAGAAATTAACGAAGATTAAATAAATTTTTATTACGACTCGACAAGTTATTAACAATAAATTTCTTCGTTGTGAGTCTGATCCAACTCGATGGCATTACACTGAAAGGACGCTAAAAAAGTTTAGGTACATCCTACCCCAAAAAAAAAGTATAAAAGCTCGTTTGAGCATGCGCCGTTTTAGAGGTTACTTACGTGGAAAATTAGACCAGGCGATGGCGTGTATCTTCTTATGTGCACATAAGATAAAATATCTAACAAGTGTCCTTCTCGACTAGCGGCGAAACACAGCCGACCAGCGGCGAAAAGTGTCCCGTTTGCCGAACCGAAAGTCGATATTGTAACCGATAGAGGCATTAACCATGCCATAACACCTAAAATAAAAAAAATATTAATAATAACGAATATCATATTGACAATAAAAAGCTTCAATTATTTCCGTTACTAATCGTAATTATATTTACATTGTTGCCATATCTGTATTATATATTTACCTAGCACTCTATTACCAAATGTGACAGCCACAGCTTCGCTGGTAATCATTTCGATAGGTGACATCACCGTTAAATAAGAAATATTTATAAGGGCATAACAAATCGTTACTAAAGGGATGCCGATTACTATACTACGTGGTAAGTTCCTAAAAAAAAAATAAATAGAAACCTATTCGTTTTCTATAACGCCATCTATACGCGATACAGGAAATTTCAAAGTACCTGGAGGGATTTTTAATTTCTTCGGTGACGTAATTTAAGTTATTCCAGCCGTCGTATGCCCATAATCCCGTATAAAATGCAGTTGCTATATTCCCTATCGAATATTGTGTATTTTTGAAAGGTTCTTTTAAATGTTGAGTATTTCCTAAAAATGGAACAAAAAAAAACGACAACGTGAAGACATCGTGTACGTATCCGTTTTCATTGTATTATATTTTTACGTTCTAACCTTAAAATATCTGTAATTCGAACTAAAAGGATAAAGAGAAATAATTATAAATCTCGTAATAATCACAATTCGACTGAAATAAACTTTAAATTTTACTCGAAGAAAAATAAAACAATAAGACATAAGATAATATCACAGATTAGATCATTTAGGGATGACGTCACAACTAGTTTTGAAAGGAAATTATTTACATTGAAATTACTATAAGTAGTAGTATTTAATTTTCATTTTTTTGCCTAAAATATTCGTTTGAATGAAAAAAATACCCCGAAACAATAAATTATTAATACATAAATGAAATAAAATCTTTATCCACCACGACAATATGGCTGACATTTCTTATAACGGTACTGGAAGTGATTTATATAGAATGAATCATAAATCTCAATAAATTATTGATTAATTCTTTTTGGTTGTATTATAAAAAATATTGAAAATTATTAAGAATGTTTCGTATTATGCTAATTAAATCAAATATTGCACATATTTTTTAGAATTAAGTTGTTTCATTGACCCATCATTTTCCGTTTTTACGTGGCGCCATCTTCTCGAGCGTGGACGAAACTTGATTTCTATTAATATGTAAGTTTTTCTACACTAATGAAATATTCGTTAGGATGCAATATTTACAAAAATTATCTAACGTCGCAAAGATTTAATGAAATAAACAAATTAATTGAATTCAATTAAATTTAAAAATATTAATTTTTAAAAAAAGTAATTTCACCTTAAAAACCACGTCTTTAAATTGTCATGAGTTTGACCTTGATTTGACCTTATTTTTGCTTTCCAAAAGTATTGAAATTATAGTTATATGATATATTAATTTTTCGGAAAATTAGTTATATATATAGAATATATAAAGAGGAAAATATATAAATATAATTAGATAAAAATTTCACAATTTATAGTCAAATTCTTTCTAAATTGATGAAAATTCAAGAATTTTTCGAAGTAATAGTTCGGGAGATGTGCTTAAAAAAACATCGTGTGTAATATTTTCCATTTGAGTTCGATTTAGAGACGAAATGTAGTATTCTAAGCAAATTCTTTCTAAATTGATGAAAAATTCATGAATTTTTCGAAGTAATAGTTCGGGAGATGTGCTTAAAAAAACATCGTATGTAATATTTTCTGTTTTAGTTCGTTTTAGAGACGAAATGTAGAATTCTAAGCAAATTCTTTCTAAATTGATGAAAAATTCATGAATTTTTCGAAGTAATAATTCGGAAGACGTGCTTAAAAAAACCTCGTGTGTAATATTTTCTGTTTGAGTTCGATTTAGAGACGAAATGTAGTATTCTAAGCAAATTCTTTCTAAATTGATGAAAAATTCATGAATTTTTCGAAGTAATAGTTCGGGAGATGTGCTTAAAAAAACATCGTGTGTAATATTTTCTGTTTTAGTTCGTTTTAGAGACGAAATGTAGAATTCTAAGCAAATTCTTTCTAAATTGATGAAAAATTCATGAATTTTTCGAAGTAATAGTTCGGGAGATGTGCTTAAAAAAACATCGTGTGTAATATTTTCTGTTTTAGTTCGTTTTAGAGACGAAATGTGGAATTCTAAGCAAATTCTTTCTAAATTGATGAAAAATTCATGAATTTTTCGAAGTAATAGTTCGGGAGATGTGCTTAAAAAAACATCGTATGTAATATTTTCTGTTTTAGTTCGTTTTAGAGACGAAATGTAGAATTCTAAGCAAATTCTTTCTAAATTGATGAAAAATTCATGAATTTTTCGAAGTAATAGTTCGGGAGATGTGCTTAAAAAAACATCGTGTGTAATATTTTCTGTTTTAGTTCGTTTTAGAGACGAAATGTAGAATTCTAAGCAAATTCTTTCTAAATTGATGAAAAATTCATGAATTTTTCGAAGTAATAGTTCAGGAGATGTGCTTAAAAAAACATCGTGTGTAATATTTTCCATTTGAGTTCGATTTAGAGACGAAATGTAGTATTCTAAGCAAATTCTTTCTAAATTGATGAAAAATTCATGAATTTTTCGAAGTAATAGTTCGGGAGATGTGCTTAAAAAAACATCGTATGTAATATTTTCTGTTTTAGTTCGTTTTAGAGACGAAATGTAGAATTCTAAGCAAATTCTTTCTAAATTGATGAAAAATTCATGAATTTTTCGAAGTAATAGTTCGGGAGATGTGCTTAAAAAAACATCGTGTGTAATATTTTCTGTTTTAGTTCGTTTTAGAGACGAAATGTAGAATTCTAAGCAAATTCTTTCTAAATTGATGAAAAATTCATGAATTTTTCGAAGTAATAGTTCGGGAGATGTGCTTAAAAAAACATCGTATGTAATATTTTCTGTTTTAGTTCGTTTTAGAGACGAAATGTAGAATTCTAAGCAAATTCTTTCTAAATTGATGAAAAATTCATGAATTTTTCGAAGTAATAGTTCGGGAGATGTGCTTAAAAAAACATCGTATGTAATATTTTCTGTTTTAGTTCGTTTTAGAGACGAAATGTGGAATTCTAAGCAAATTCTTTCTAAATTGATGAAAAATTCATGAATTTTTCGAAGTAATAGTTCGGGAGATGTGCTTAAAAAAACATCGTGTGTAATATTTTCCATTTGAGTTCGATTTAGAGACGAAATGTAGTTTTCTAAACAAACTAATTTGTAGATAAATTCAGTATTACATTAAAAATAGAAAATATCCTTCCAAGAAGGTACGACTATGAAAAAAAAAGATAAAGAGATTTAAAAAAATTGTTTTGTTGAAATAATTGCATCTAGAATTCAATTTATTTTGATTTAATCAATAATTAGATAAAAATCTAGAAATAACTAAAAGTTTTAATGCAATTCTAATCAAAATCAAACACGATTAAAAAATGTTGATTAAAGACTTACGTTCATTTAAATTAGAAACGTGGTTTTTAGATATTTTTTTCAAGGACATCATTATTTTAAACATATTTATAAATATTCAAAAACTTGTATCGTTTGTTTATAATAGAATAATACGAAAAAATAACTTTATACACGTGCATGTGTCAATATTAAAATAAACGAAATGTAATTGCGATGAAAAAATCGTTTCTAAAACTCACCTTCAATCATTTTGTAGGCTCCCCCCAAAACAACAATTAGGACTGCTACGAGTTTAGCTGCGGTGAAGACATTCTGAACACTCGTCGCCAAATTAACACTGTAGCAGTTTATATACAAAATGACAACTGCAACAACCCGAAAAAAAAATACAGATAAAAAAATCTCCCTTATATATATAAGTGTACAATGAAAAATTCGATTTTCCGTACAAGAAAATTGAAAAACGACGTCAAATTATGGTAAAACCATACAATATTATTATTTCGAAGAAATAGCAGGATTAGAAAATGGAAAACTGGAAAACTTCTAGCTTGGAAATGCTTTAAAAAAGTAAAAAGATGAAAAAACGGTTAGATTAGGTTAACTGAGTTTCCTAATTGTGGAAAATAATGACGCAATATGTCCCAAACTTTCGAGTGAATCGTGACCAATTCACATCGTACCAAACCAATTTGTTTGATCCTATATTAAAACATATATTCGAGAAAATACCATTTATTTTACTATTAGGCTCAATACAGACCTGTATTCATTTATATATCGACAAAAGGAGGTGGTCCATGTCTGGTAAAAAGTCAAATACAAATACAAAATGATTTCCCTCGTATCAATAAGAACAATTTGTAATACTTTTTAATATTTTCACTTGAATTGATAATTTTCTATAAAAATATTTTAAAATTCCTTATTTTTTAGGTATTTATCCTATTTGACGTATCAAATTGATTCGAAAATAATTTTCTGTCACACTTTTGGCATAAATTACTAGTAAAAGATCATGCTTGGTATCAATATTAGCATCGTCTGGTCGTTGAATAAACTTATTCATAATAATACTAAATTTATAAGCCTATCCTTAATAGATTTCATTTAATATAATTTGGCAACATACCAAATTTAATGCTAACATATAATATTATTTGCCACCGCCAAAAAATGAATTTAACTGCGAAATGCAAGTCAGAATTATTAATAAAAATAATTTTTTACGTATATAAATATATATGAATCCAAAATTACTAGGAAGCAATACCAATGAATAATTTATTTAAATAAGGAAAATAGAATTACCGAATTAATTGGTTAAAAAGGATAATACGGCCCTACACAACGATAAAACGATCTTAAACGACTATACACGATTCTATATTGCATCGGTTGATTTTAATAAGATAATTGAAATGCAAAAAGAATCGTTTTTCGTGAAATTGAATTTACGTCTCGAAGTCAGCGAATCGCACTATTCCTTCACGTTAATTTTAACAAATGTTTTATCGCTAATATACGAAAATTACGAAGTAGACGACATCTTTTAATTTTATTTCAAACTCTAGAGATGAGCAACAAAACCAAAATACTAACTAATTTTGTTGTTTCATAAACAATAAAAAGTATTTAGTGTAAACGGTAGAATAATATACCTTCTTTTAGTGGTCTGCTTCCGATTCCAATATGATGTTAAGAAGGTTATTTCGAACTTCGTCATTTTTATACCGATTTTTAAACACAACTTTTTGTTCTAACTACACAAACACGTTTAGGAAATTGAAATAATGAATAATTTCGTAGCAAAATCACTAGAAACATTGTAAAAAGAAACTAAACAGCATCAAACACTCTTAGAGATTGTATTGTTGCCCGTCAAATTCAGCGTCATCTAATGACACGTGATTTTTACCAATAATGATGTTTTATTACATGGTTGCCATGTTTTTTATTCAATTCATTTAATTCGGAATAAGATCGGAAATGATGAAATGTTCAAGTTTAGATTTCGCAATATTGAGTACTATAAAATATATAAAAAATATAAAATATGTAGTATAAAAGATAATAAATTCTACACAATGTTTCAATTTTGTGAATAATAAATTTCGCAACACCGAAAATAGATGACACACTACTACCAACTATTAGAATGTAATTTTCCCTAATACACAAATATTTTTTACAGTTGTAATTATCACCAAGCAGGACCGTATTTGGAAAATAAAATATTTTTCAAACCACTTTTTTGTCAAAAAAAAATTGAATATTATATTAATAACAATTTGTTAGAGTTTTAAATTCGTGAACGTACTTTAAGAAATATCTAATATCTAACAAAAAGCATCAAATCAGTGCCGTACGAGAAAATTTTGTAGATAAAAAAAATGAATTTGAAACTTACCCATTGCCAGCAAGGCCACCATTTTGACAACAATTTCCGGTGGTTCGCATTCGGTAACGAAAGCCTCGACGGCGTATTTCCCGAAACTCAAGCAGATGATCGCCATCTGCGACGGTTTCAATACGAGAGTACTGGCCCACGAGAAGAGAAAAGCCGGAGGAGCACCGAAAGCGTCCATGAAATAAGCGTATTCTGCACCTGAAGAGGTGTTCATCGTACCTAATTCGGCGTACGCCAAAGCCCCTGAAAGATAACAACAATTTTTCAACTCCCTTCGACTTTTGGCGACGAAGCGCCATCTGTAGCCACCGCGTTTGAAGTGAAAATCGATTAGAACTCGTTATGAAAAGTTTTGTTCAAAAATAAATTCCGTATTAAAGACGTAACTCGATTCAAATAAATAAATACACCGAGAAAACGAATTCTAATCATGCAACGATACTGATCACACCCTGTATTGACAAAATAATAAAAAATCGCTGCTCCAATGATTAAAATAAGTTTCGATTTAGAAAAAATTTAGAATATTTCGTTTAAGACAGAATTAAACAGGATGGAAACTATTTGAGAACGTAGGAACTTTTCCAATACCCCTCATATACGATTTACATTTCTAAATTGTAATATTATATTCAAATTGTTACGTTCGTGGATGGTTTCTAGTCCCAAAGATTCCACGTGATAGAAACACGAAGTATTTGTACAAATTTTGAGGTTAAGAAATAGTCCGAAGTCATTTTGGCCCAAATTTTGACTAATTCGAAATTAAATTGCGTATTTTAGCCTTAGATATCACAGATGTACGTTGTACTAATGGAAAATCACTTCATTTTCCTTCCGATACGAACATTCCATCACTTTTCCAACTAATAAAACCATTTTTGTCTTTTTCGGAGCACATTCGCCATTTTGGAATCCGTTTGATTGTTTTTTTCGTTTCAGGAGTGTAATGGCGGATCTATAATTATGAATCGACTAATTTTACTCAATTCAGTCACAAAAATGTCAAATTTAAATGCGCTTCTTCTGTTTATATCGTGCATTTAACTTAATGTAAATTTAAATTTCCCGCGCTTCTTTAAATTCGAATTTGACGCGTAAATTACGATGCTGGTTTGTGTGTGACACATAAAATGAATCATATTCATGGATTTTTTAAGGTTATGACGGTATGACGCGCGTTTAGGTAACCAAGTTATCGTCTTCAGTGACTGAAAGTAAATTAAAACCTAATGACTTGACATACCTTTTTTATACTAAACTTTCCCACCCATAAACCTTCTCCCGCGATAATTCCAGCGGGAAAATCTCCAAGCAAAAAACTCCCGCTAATGAGATCTAAGCACTTAATTCACACACAAAACTGCCATTTTTGCATATTTTGAAATACCATTAAACTAGATGAGTTAGTTACAGCTGACAACACCGCATTTTTCAATTACCACCATCTTTAAATAGTAAGTTCCGATTGTAATCGAATAGAATATCGTCACTGTCTAATTTCTATTTTACTTTGTTAGATTTAAATGTTTATTAAACAATAGTTAATGTTAGTTGTAGTGGTTTTTACGAATTCTGTTTTAAAACGTCGTAAAATTGTGAAATTTCACACAATCTAATAATTATTATAACATCGATTATCAATTTCGATCACATGTAGTTTCGTTGACGTCACAAAAATCACATGACACCGACGCGTCATCCACGGCTATCTATAGATCGAAATAAATAAAATCTATTCAGAATTGTCCTAAATTTTATTGTTTATTTCGATGAGTTTTATAATATACAGTCTCGATTCCATTCGACTCAGAGGCGTACCGGTATAATTTAATAAAGAAATAAATATATATATATATATATATAGGGTGTTTTAATAAAGTATATAAAAAATATCGTTATAATTCTAATTAGTTTCGTGATAAAAAAATAACGACACTTGCCTAATAAGGATAATAATCCACATGCCATCCATATCACGAAACTCATCCCGACTGATCCTGTCCTTTCTAGAAGTCCAGACGGAGAAACGAAAATTCCAGATCCTGTATATGAAATCGTATAGATTTTAGAAATATTTGAATCGTTTCAGTTTGATTTAAAAGTTATTTTTGATGGAACAAACACTAAGACTAAGACAAGCTTGGATTTAGGAACTTAGAAAAGGCATTTGGTTGTGAAGTAATAGTTGATTCCTTAGATTAAAACCTAAAATTTTGATTGCAGCCTAAACTAGAGCACGACGTCTTCATAGCTATTGTGTAAGTAGTTTTTGTCTGGGACTAATTAATTAAATTTTATAAATTATTAAATAATCTTATATAAAGATTTGAGGTGAACGATATTTGTTTACCAAAATAAGCGCCAACACGACGAATCCTGCCAAGTCTTGATGATTCATAAACCAAAAATGTTGTAGACGTTACAAAATACATTTTTACAAAAAACAAAAATTATGAAACTTACCAATCATAGTCCCGACAATTAAAGCCACCCCACTGATGAGTCCCACCCGTCTCTTGAGGTGAATAGCGTCATCCTCAATTGCGCCGGGTCCCTCCAACTGGTCCTGCCCTGTTGTACCCCCTTCGGTATTCCCCGGACCGTCGCCTTCGCCGTCCCCAGACCCCAAGATCCCCATGCCGAAGCTCCCGCGGGATGATCCGTTGCATTGGGTGTTCCCGTTACTGACGCTCCTATTGCCGCGCCATTGCAGTTGAGCCTCTTTTGAGGACGCATTGTTATTTCCTGGAAAAAAAAACATTTTTTTCTATTTCTTTACAAGAACCACAAGTATCTAAGTCAAAAATAGTGATTTTTATATATACATATTAACAGATAGTTTACTTTGGTATTTAATTGCCACAATCCCACAACAATATTCATTATCAGTTCAAGGAAACGACGTTGGCAATGGTATTATTTAATAAAAAGGGTTGCAATGCATTTTTTTATGGTGAAAATTTGGTTTTAGAAACATTGGGACAGAGAATAGGCCTAGTACTGAGCCTTGGGGCACTCCAAGTTCTATTGTCTTGTAAGAAGACATCGTTTTATCAACCCTTACAAACTGATTTCTGTTGGTAAGGTGTGATTTAAACCCCTGAAACTGCACAAAAACAATTTTAGATTAGTCATTTTAAGCAAATTTAGCCAAGAATTTCGAGATACCCAGCTATAAAGTCGTTTAAACTTGTTTATTTGACATCCTAAAAGTCCTCCCAAAACTCACGTATAATTCGATTTGGGCAATTTTAAAAATTAAGGTTCTAAAGTCAAAAAAATCGATTTTACGCACTTTTTTTGTAAATAACTCGTTTCCTATTGATTTTACGCTATTTGTACTTATTATCAATATTGTAGAGAATTAAATTCTCTACAACTTTTGTTTGAAAAATTTTTTCATACGGTGAATCGTTTCTGAGATAGAGGGCAGAAAATGTAATTAGCATAAACGAGAATTGAAAAGTAATTAAAGTATGTTCCTTGATAATTATTCATGGACAGGAATAAATTACAAGTATTTTTGAATTTATAGATAAGTTCATTACTGGAAAAAATATGAAAATTATTTATAATTATATATTTAGCAATAATTTATAAACTTTATAAGAGTTGATTTCAAACGGGATTCTAACCGCACTCTATCTCAAAAACGATTCACCATATGAAAAAATTTTTCAAACAAAAGTTGTAGAGAATTTAATGCTCTACAATATTGATAATAATTATAAATAGCGTAAAACCCATAGGAATCGAGTTATTTTCAAAAAATGCGCAAAAATTCGATTTTATCCACATTTTTTGCAAATAACTCGTTTCCTATTGATTTTACGCTATTTATAATTATTATCAATATTGTAGAGCATTAAATTCTCTACAACTTTTGTTTGAAAAATTTTTTCATACGGTGAATCGTTTCTGAGATAGAGGGCTATAAAAGAAAAGTTCGTACTATATAATAAGAGCCCGATTGCAAGGTATAATTTTTTTCTCGTTATAAATGAATTTTAGAGTTTATAGATTTTAAACGAGATGTACTGAATTATTTTATATTTAAAATGTAATTAGCATAAATAAGAATACAATTAAAATGTGAATAAAGTATGTCCCCTAGTCATTGTTCAATGACAGAAATAAATTACATATTTTTGAATTCATAGATAAGTTCATTACTGAAAAAAATATTTAAATATAGTGTAATTATTATTGAAAAATGACAATTATTTATAATTATATATTTAGCAATAATTTATAAAATTTATAAGAGATTAATTTGATCGAGACTACCAATTGATTTCAAACACCGCCCTCTATCTCGAAAACGATTCACCGTATGAAAAAACTTTTCAAACAAAAGTTGTAGAGAATTTAATGCTCTACAATATTGATAATAATTATAAATAACGTAAAACCCATAGGAAACGAGTTATTTGCAATAAAAGTGCAAAAAATCAATTTTTTTTTATATTTTTTCTAAATATCTCGTTTCCTATGGGTTTTACGTTATTTTTATTTATTATCAATATTGTAGAGTAATAAATTCTCTACAACTTTTGTTTGAAAAATTTTTTCGTACGGTGAATCGTTTTTGAGATAGAGGGCGGTTAGAATCCCGTTTGAAATCAACTCTTATAAAGTTTATAAATTATTGCTAAATATATAATTATAAATAATTTTCATATTTTTTCCACTAATGAACTTATCTATAAATTCAAAAATACTTGTAATTTATTTCTGTCAATGAATAATTATCAAGGGACTAATTACTTTTTAATTCTCGTTTATGCTAATTACATTTTCTGCCCTCTATCTCAGAAACGATTCACCGTATGAAAAAATTTTTCAAACAAAAGTTGTAGAGAATTTAATTCTCTACAATATTGATAATAAGTACAAATAGCGTAAAATTATTAGGAAACGAGTTATTTATAAAAAAAGTGCGTAAAATCGATTTTTTCGACTTTAGAACCTTAATTTTCAAAATTGCCCACATCGAATTATACGTGAGTTTTGGGAGGACTTTTAGGATGTCAAATAAACAAGTTTAAACGACTTTATAGCTGGGTATCTCGAAATTCTTGCCTAAATTTGCTTAAAATGACTAATCTAAAATTGTTTTTGTGCAGTTTCAGGGGTTTAAATCACACCTTACCAACATAAATCAGTTTGTAAGAGTTGATAAAACGATGTCTTCTTACAAGACAATAGAACTTGGAGTGCCCCAAGGCTCAGTACTAGGCCTATTCTCTGTCCCAATGTTTCTAAAACCAAATTTTCACCATAAAAAATGCATTGTAACCTTTTTTATTAAATAATACCATTGCCAACGTCGTTTCCTTGAACTGATAATGAATATTGTTGTGGGATTGTGGCAATTAAATACCAAAGTAAACTATCTGTTAATATGTATATATAAAAATCACTATTTTTGACTTAGATACTTAAAAAATTAAATGTCAAATGAACAAATTGAAATTTTCAGATAAACTCACCTATCATTACGATTCACATAACAATTCTCGATATTTTTTACAACAGATACAATATAATAAGCAATAAACTATTAAGATAATCAATTTTTTCATTATTACACGTACCGATAGACGAAATATTCGATAGAAACTAGATAAAAAATATGATTTTGAGATGTTTACTTTGGAATCGCATCTTTTCATCATCATTTTCTGTTTATAAAATCATCTCGAATCACTCTGTACAACCGCAGTTAATATATTTCAATGATAACAATAAACAAATCGATTCTAAAATTGAAATGTTGATTGACCTCAGTGATATTTAAGTACATACGTTCGAATATACATCAATGATCCTGCCAACGAATCCAGCGACAAAAATAATTCAGTCACACATCTATTTATAAAATTTAAAATGTGTTTTAATGGAAAATTAGTTTGGAAAGCGAAAACAACAGAGAAAAACCCCGTTTACGCATGGAAACCCAGTCCACGACGATGGTACACATAACGAGGACGGTAACACGAAAGAAAACGCGAAAATTTTTCAATTTTAGCTCTAAACACTTCTCTAAATGTTGCTCGATAAGTTCGATTCCCTTTTTATAACAAAAAACATCAATAACCATCAACTGCAGACTTCAACGATTCGTTGTTTGAAAATCTGAACCACTTCTTCAAGTCTGGGACTCCTAGGCGGTTTAATCTGGAGAAAAGGATGCTTGAGGTAGTAATTCAAACTATTATTTAATTTAGACCATTTGTTTTGCCCAAATTTCTTGAGTCGTCACCTAATTTGTTCGACCACCGCATTTGGTTTCCGTAGATCGTACGGTCTCGTCTAAACTTAGCTACCCAATATGTTACTGATGATAATTAAGATGATGATAAAGATCGATGGAAACATTATAAACATACCGTGGTGGTTACCAGAACTTCAACCAATGGTATTGTCAAAAAATACGAAGAAACGCCATCCCAAGATACCTGGGCGCGTTCGTCGACCAGCAATGCGACTCTAAACGAAGGAAAATCATCGATCGTAGACAAAATGAATGGCTGAAAGACGTTTTCAGATCCGCGGTTTCTCCTGCGACAATTTCCTTATGGAAACGGCGTCTTAAGAAGAAAACGACTTTTCTAGGTTAGGCCAGGTACTTCTGGAACAATCCTCGTAGATTTTAGAGCCTAAATCTCGATTAGGGGCGGAAATATCCCCTCGTTAATAGATTTTCAAGTTTAGATTAAAATCCTGTAAATAACATCGATAATTTTATGCATAATTTTTGGTTAAATGCAAAAAAGAAAATACCTGAGTAATATTTCGAGTTACCAGCAGCAGATTTATTAAAATCTTCACTAAACTTGCACCCTATACCCAATAAATCTTTAATCTTATTTAACATTCTCTGTCACTTCACTCACGATTTTATTTTTTTTTTTTTATTTTTGCGTTACCGACACCAATGACTATTCCCAGAATAACTGCAGGTCTCGTGGCCGGTCAGTGGCGAATTTTTTGCTAGAGATAATGTCGGTGGTGGTGGTTACCAATGGCCGAATGCCAAGTTTCATTTTTTAATACTAAAAAATTCCAAAACGTACTTTATTTATTATCCCGTTATTGTTATTTCGATGTTTTCGCGGAATATTTGATTAATAAACGATTAAAAAATATTTTTTTCGTATCCACGGTTCCCACAGATCGATATTAATGAAAAAACAAACGAAATCAACACGTGTTTCAATAGAAAAAAAAAACTAGCAATAATATTTTTTTAGTTTTACGAGAAAATTTATTGAATAACGTTATGAAAATGTTTAAATTAGTATAAAACAAACAATTACGTCTTTGTGAGACATATATCAATTTTTTTTAAACGTACGAGGGTTGTATGAAACATACTAGACCCTTTTTAAATCTAGATACTTACGATTTATGATGAAAATCTTTCATTCAATCAATTTTTGAGGTTAAAAAAGAGAAAAAAGTCGCTTGTGATCAGATCTGGCAACTACGGTGGGCGATTGAACGTTGAAAAGTAATTTTGTTTAGACATATTTAGAAAAAAAGGTCTAAAAGCAGGTTTAAGTCTTTAGTCAGTCAGTTTTAAGACTAATTTTGGTTAAATCCACTTCGGCAAAAAGTTTCTGCTGCTATTTCGATAGTTAAACGTACGAGGGTTGTATGGAACATACTAGACCCTTTTTAAATCTAGATACTTACGATTTATGATGAAAATCTTTCGTTCAATCGAATTTTGAGGTTAAAAAAGAGAGAAAAGTCGCTTGTGATCAGATCTGGTAACTACGGTGGGCGATTGAACGTTGAAAAGTAATTTTCTTTAGACATCATTAGAAAAAAAGGTCTAAAAGCAGGTTTAAGTCTTTAGTCGGTCAGTTTTAAGACTAATTTTGGTTAAATCCACTTCGGCAAAAAGTTTCTGCTGCTATTTCGATAGTTAAACGTACGAGGGTTGTATGGAACATACTAGACCCTTTTTAAATCTAGATACTTACGATTTATGATGAAAATCTTTCGTTCAATCGAATTTTGAGGTTAAAAAAGAGAGAAAAGTCGCTTGTGATCAGATCTGGTAATTACGGTGGGCGATTGAACGTTGAAAAGTAATTTTGTTTAGACATCTTTAGAAAAAAAGGTCTAAAAGCAGGTTTAAGTCTTTAGTCGGTCAGTTTTAAGACTAATTTTGGTTAAATCCACTTCGGCAAAAAGTTTCTGCTGCTATTTCGATAGTTAAACGTACGAGGGTTGTATGGAACATACTAGACCCTTTTTAAATCTAGATACTTACGATTTATGATGAAAATCTTTCGTTCAATCGAATTTTGAGGTTAAAAAAGAGAGAAAAGTCGCTTGTGATCAGATCTGGTAATTACGGTGGGCGATTGAACGTTGAAAAGTAATTTTGTTTAGACATCTTTAGAAAAAAAGGTCTAAAAGCAGGTTTAAGTCTTTAGTCGGTCAGTTTTAAGACTAATTTTGGTTAAATCCACTTCGGCAAAAAGTTTCTGCTGCTATTTCGATAGTTAAACGTACGAGGGTTGTATGAAACATACTAGACCCTTTTTAAATCTAGATACTTACGATTTATGATGAAAATCTTTCGTTCAATCGAATTTTGAGGTTAAAAAAGAGAGAAAAGTCGCTTGTGATCAGATCTGGTAACTACGGTGGGCGATTGAACGTTGAAAAGTAATTTTCTTTAGACATCATTAGAAAAAAAGGTCTAAAAGCAGGTTTAAGTCTTTAGTCGGTCAGTTTTAAGACTAATTTTGGTTAAATCCACTTCGGCAAAAAGTTTCTGCTGCTATTTCGATAGTTAAACGTACGAGGGTTGTATGAAACATACTAGACCCTTTTTAAATCTAGATACTTACGATTTATGATGAAAATCTTTCGTTCAATCGAATTTTGAGGTTAAAAAAGAGAGAAAAGTCGCTTGTGATCAGATCTGGTAATTACGGTGGGCGATTGAACGTTGAAAAGTAATTTTGTTTAGACATCTTTAGAAAAAAAGGTCTAAAAGCAGGTTTAAGTCTTTAGTCGGTCAGTTTTAAGACTAATTTTGGTTAAATCCACTTCGGCAAAAAGTTTCTGCTGCTATTTCGATAGTTAAACGTACGAGGGTTGTATGAAACATACTAGACCCTTTTTAAATCTAGATACTTACGATTTATGATGAAAATCTTTCGTTCAATCGAATTTTGAGGTTAAAAAAGAGAGAAAAGTCGCTTGTGATCAGATCTGGTAACTACGGTGGGCGATTGAACGTTGAAAAGTAATTTTCTTTAGACATCATTAGAAAAAAAGGTCTAAAAGCAGGTTTAAGTCTTTAGTCGGTCAGTTTTAAGACTAATTTTGGTTAAATCCACTTCGGCAAAAAGTTTCTGCTGCTATTTCGATAGTTAAAAGTACGAGGGATGTATGAAACATACTAGACCCTTTTTAAATCTAGATACTTACGATTTATGATGAAAATCTTTCGTTCAATCGAATTTTGAGGTTAAAAAAGAGAGAAAAGTCGCTTGTGATCAGATCTGGTAATTACGGTGGGCGATTGAACGTTGAAAAGTAATTTTGTTTAGACATCTTTAGAAAAAAAGGTCTAAAAGCAGGTTTAAGTCTTTAGTCGGTCAGTTTTAAGACTAATTTTGGTTAAATCCACTTCGGCAAAAAGTTTCTGCTGCTATTTCGATAGTTAAAAGTACGAGGGATGTATGAAACATACTAGACCCTTTTTAAATCTAGATACTTACGATTTATGATGAAAATCTTTCGTTCAATCGAATTTTGAGGTTAAAAAAGAGAGAAAAGTCGCTTGTGATCAGATCTGGTAATTACGGTGGGCGATTGAACGTTGAAAAGTAATTTTGTTTAGACATCTTTAGAAAAAAAGGTCTAAAAGCAGGTTTAAGTCTTTAGTCGGTCAGTTTTAAGACTAATTTTGGTTAAATCCACTTCGGCAAAAAGTTTCTGCTGCTATTTCGATAGTTAAACGTACGAGGGTTGTATGGAACATACTAGACCCTTTTTAAATCTAGATACTTACGATTTATGATGAAAATCTTTCGTTCAATCGAATTTTGAGGTTAAAAAAGAGAAAAAAGTCGCTTGTGATCAGATCTGGTATTTACGGTGGGCGATTGAACATTGAAAAGTAATTTTGTTTAGACATCTTTAGAAAAAAAGGTCTAAAAGCAGGTTTAAGTCTTTAGTCGGTCAGTTTTAAGACTAATTTTGGTTAAATCCACTTCGGCAAAAAGTTTCTGCTGCTATTTCGATAGTTAAACGTACGAGGGTTGTATGAAACATACTAGACCCTTTTTAAATCTAGATACTTACGATTTATGATGAAAATCTTTCGTTCAATCGAATTTTGAGGTTAAAAAAGAGAAAAAAGTCGCTTGTGATCAGATCTGGTAACTACGGTGGGCGATTGAACGTTGAAAAGTAATTTTCTTTAGACATCATTAGAAAAAAAGGTCTAAAAGCAGGTTTAAGTCTATTTTGATAATTTTTTTCCGTAAATTCGTGACATATCTCAAAGTAAACTACTTAGTTGTAAGTTTTTTCCATAATCCCTGTAACCTTTTACTAAAAAAAATCTTATTACATGATTTACACGATTATATTTTTAATTTAATAGATTTTGGGAAACTGAAAATATATCGAAAGTTGCGGTACACCCTGTATACATGTAATCGACTTGAACAAACGGCTTAAACTATTTATACGACATTTTTTTTATGTAAATATAATAGAAATCGAAATATTGGCAAGTTACTTTATAAAAATTTTGAAAAAACTTAAATTTATCTTTTCACTTTTCAAAAATTCTTATTTATTTGTTCAGAAATAGAAATTTTACGTGTGGGAAGAGGGAAAGTTAATTATTGTTTTTCGTCAAGTCAAAACAATCGATAATTTAAGGTTATAAAAATTCAAAACAAAGAATATTTAAAATATCTAAAAATTTATATTCGTATCTTCTGCTTTCCAAAAAATCATTATTTATTTCATCAGACAGACGTAAAATAAATTATTGTAATATATACGTATACCAAACAATAATTTTAGGTTATAAATACAAAAAAAAAAACAAGAAGAAGAATATAAAACGTTCTGAGCTGTCATATAATTTCCCTGCTGTCATTATGTTATTCATGATAAGTTTTTACAAAAAAAAAAACAGAAAGAAACGAGTTAAAGCTAACGTGTATTAAAATTTATACATATTGTAATACGTTCATACAAATTTTATAAACATTTTTTTCCATTTTGAAGTTTCAACAGCTCCTTGATGTAATAAAAATCAATCTCCGCGTATCTTTTGTTTGCATTGCAGCTGCTAACTAATAAACGCCTCTCTATCTGTCAATTTTTATGAATGATAATCGATCAATCGAAAATAATCGATTAATTTCCACTTGTAACTTGACGTATTGTTATTATATCGATTATAATATAACGGAAATTAGCTTA
The DNA here is from genome assembly GCF_026250575.1 of Diorhabda carinulata. Classification (NCBI taxonomy): domain Eukaryota; kingdom Metazoa; phylum Arthropoda; class Insecta; order Coleoptera; family Chrysomelidae; genus Diorhabda; species Diorhabda carinulata. Next base: position 609,581 of record NC_079465.1, read on the forward strand.
GATAATGGCAAATTACACAACTAATTAGCGTTGTTTTCCATTATTCAAGTGATTAAGGCAATTTCTTAATAATGTTTGCGAACAATTCCAATTAACTTTCGGTTCGACGATTAACGTCGTCTGGTTTAGTGACTATTTAGTTTAAATTATTCTAATGTTCATATTTGCGTCTATAAAACAAATAAGTTAATTGATATGTCTGATTTAATACGGAGTGACGGTGAATTTTAGATTGGCGAAACTTTAAAACATGTAAAACTTATAGATAGGTACTGAATGTGTTTTAATTTCGAAAGAGAAAATTACGTACTCGATTTAATCACGAGTTCCACGCAATTCGAAATATTTACATTGGGAAAAAGCCAATTATAAAGATATTCAGGTCGAACAACAGCCACCTTTTCAAAATTATTCAACAAAAAGATATACGAGGTATGTTCATAAAGTAAATTTTAAAATTGGGTGAATGCGCAGGGTTTAAGGAGTTTAAAATATGGTGGATGCGTTTTGAATTTCAAAAATGGGATTTCAAATCGATATGTTTTTTAATTATCTATAAAAATGATCGAAATAATCTATTTTTGTACCATTTTACTAGTAGGAATGAAAATTATTAATAGTAAGAGTTTTTTTTGTGAATTTTGAAAAAACGATTGAAGTTAGAAAAAAAAACTTCAAACAAAAGTTGTAGAACTTTTAATTTTACACAAAAAAGCTTCTTTAAAATTTCTCCCTATTACTAATATTTACAAAGTTACGGTGGTTAGAATGAAAATTATTAATAGTAAGTGTTTTTTTGTGAAATCTGAAAAAACGATTGACGTTAGAAAAAAAAACTTTAAATGAAAGTTGTAGAACTTTTAATTTTACACAAAAAAGCTTCTCTAAAATTTCTCCCTATTACTAATATTTACAAAGTTACGGTGGTTAGAATGAAAATTATTAATAGTAAGAGTTTTTTTTTGTGAATTTTGAAAAAACGATTGAAGTTAGAAAAAAAAACTTTAAATGAAAGTTGTAGAACTTTTAATTTTACACAAAAAAGCTTCTCTAAAATTTCTCCCTATTACTAATATTTACAAAGTTACGGTGGTTAGAATGAAAATTATTAATAGTAAGTGTTTTTTTGTGAAATCTGAAAAAACGATTGACGTTAGAAAAAAAAACTTCAAACAAAAGTTGTAGAACTTTTAATTTTACACAAAAAAGCTTCTTTAAAATTTCTCCCTATTACTAATATTTACAAAGTTACGGTGGTTAGAATGAAAATTATTAATAGTAAGTGTTTTTTTGTGAAATCTGAAAAAACGATTGACGTTAGAAAAAAAAACTTTAAATGAAAGTTGTAGAACTTTTAATTTTACACAAAAAAGCTTCTCTAAAATTTCTCCCTATTACTAATATTTACAAAGTTACGGTGGTTAGAATGAAAATTATTAATAGTAAGTTTTTTTTTGTGAATTTTGAAAAAACGATTGAAGTTAGAAAAAAAAACTTTAAATGAAAGTTGTAGAACTTTTAATTTTACACAAAAAAGCTTCTCTAAAATTTCTCCCTATTACTAATATTTACAAAGTTACGGTGGTTAGAATGAAAATTATTAATAGTAAGTGTTTTTTTGTGAAATCTGAAAAAACGATTGACGTTAGAAAAAAAAACTTCAAACAAAAGTTGTAGATTTTTTAATTTTACACAAAAAAGCTTCTTTGAAATTTTTCGCTATTACTAATATTTACAAAGTTACGGTGGTTAGAATGAAAATTATTAATAGTAAGTGTGATTTTTTGTGAAATTTGAAAAAACGATTGACGTTAGAAAAAAAAACTTGAAACAAAAGTTGTAGAACTTTTAATTTTACACAAAAAAGCTTCTTTAAAATTTCTCCCTATTACTAATATTTACAAAGTTAAGGTGGCTAAAGCATAAGGGATGATAATTTGTTATATCTTTGTTTTGAACACTTTAAAAATAAATTTTGTGATAAAAATTTATAATTTTTCCAATATTTTCATACATTTGTTGGAAAAATAACAGTTTTCATCGATTTTTTAAAACTGTTATAATCATCCCTTATGTTCTAACCACCGTAACTTTGTAAATATTAGTAATAGCGAGAAATTTCAAAGAACCATTTTTGTGTAGAATTAAAAGATCTACAAGTTTTATTTGAAATTTTTTTCTCCAACTATCACCGTTTTCCAAAAAAAAATTTTTTTAACCTAACCTTGGGATGATTACAAAATTGGTAAATTTATTTCGCACATTCCAAAATAAGTTTTAGTAAAAATGATTTTTCCAAGTTTTATTGTCATTATTAAATTATGATAACGTTTGCTAAATATAAATCTAATGATAGACAATTTTTTTTAAATTTTAGTGATACCACCCTATATAAAAAATGAAAAATAGTCACTCCCCTCACATTTTCCCACTTCAAAATGTAAATACCTCAAATTTATAACAAAAAAACCTTTTTACAAACTTAAAAGTACATAATTCTCCACTCGCATTGTGTTAAATTCATTTTAATTAAATATTATGTGCTTTGCTAGCACATTGCATCACGTCACTATTCCAAGTCAGCATAAACCGACCAGGAATCATTCATCAATTTAAAAGTATCCCTTTCGTGTGTGTCTTTTTTTTTCGTATTAACTTACCACAAATAATCTGCTTGTTGTGGACATATTCATCGCCATACATGTCTCTCCTAGAGGATGGTATTTGTAACGAAACTGTTCGGTTGATATCATGTCACTTACTGAAAAGAAAATCGTCGCTTCATTCGCCGGGTTGCGCCAATTAATGCACATGCGTCACCGCACGTTCGGCGCGTCGCGACGCCGTTTATTGCTACAGATATCACCAAAAATTATTTATCGAATATTCGGTAGATGTATTTTTATTTATTCGATGTTTTAACTATCTATTTATTCTAAATAAATAGAAGAAATATATAAAACGAATTTTAGAACCTTGATTCATAAGTAATACATCCATTAATATAATATTAACCATAATTATTTGAATAATTATGTGAATACAATTACGTAATTTCATTCCAATTATTTTTAATACTCTATTTTATTTATATAATTAAATTATATTAGATAAATATAAAATAAAAAATTTTTATTTAATAGAAGTTATGCAACACAAGTTACAATTATTAGTCAACAATGTAAAAGACTATAGAAAAAGAAGAAAAGAAAATGTCAGTTGTCTAATAAGTATGAAATAGTAGCGTGTGTTCTTTATTGAAGGCATAAAAACAGATTATACAGATTAAATTGGTTTTTTTATTAGATTTTATATATTTTAACTACTGAATCGACGATATTGCATTGAAGAATTACTGTTGTTTCAGCTGTAATTTGTGTAAATGTACGCTAGTGGACATTTTTTAGGTTAGTTAATTAACTTGTTCAAAAAATAGTTACACTTTTTGCGTTTTAGGTCTAATACTGCGATGATGCCGATAGGAAGTGCTCCTCCGGTGCACGGATCTACTAATTTAACTACGAATAGTAATACGCAAAATGCTAGTTTAACTCCTACAGGTGGATCAAGTAAAACTAGTAGTAATTTGGTAATGATTATTTACATTCAATTTTTATTATATAAAAAAGTATTTTTACCGCAAAATTAATTATTCATTTTTGTTTAATTATATATTTAGTTTGATTAATTTTATTTTTGTTACAGAAACCTAATTATACTTTAAAATTTACTTTAGCAGGGCATACAAAAGCAGTTTCTTCAGTTAAATTTAGTCCTAATGGTGAATGGTTAGCAAGTTCATGTGAGTATTTACCATAATGATATTAGAATTCTTAACAAAATTAGTAAACGCATAATTTCTTATAGCCGCTGATAAATTGATAAAAATTTGGGGTGCCTATGATGGGAAATTTGAAAAAACAATTTCAGGGCATAAATTAGGTATCAGTGACGTTGCTTGGTCTAGCGATAGCAGATTATTAGGTAAATACTATATAAAATCGAATTTTTAATTATTGAATTGATTGATTCATTACAGTTTCTGGTAGCGATGATAAAACTTTAAAAATATGGGAACTCTCCTCTGGTAAATGCTTAAAAACTCTCAAAGGACACAGTAATTACGTTTTCTGTTGTAATTTTAATCCTCAATCCAACCTCATCGTGTCCGGTTCTTTTGATGAATCAGTTAGAATATGGGACGTAAGAACTGGAAAATGTTTAAAAACTCTCCCAGCACATTCCGATCCAGTGAGCGCTGTCCATTTTAATCGAGATGGATCCCTTATTGTCAGTAGTAGTTACGATGGTCTTTGGTAAGTAATATTGATCAAAAATATAAAATCATAATGAGAAAATGTATTTTTTCATACAGTCGAATTTGGGATACAGCTTCAGGACAATGTTTGAAAACCCTAATAGATGATGACAATCCTCCAGTTTCTTTTGTGAAATTTTCACCAAACGGAAAGTATATATTGGCCGCTACGTTAGATAATACATTGAAATTGTGGGATTACGCGAAAGGAAAATGTCTTAAAACGTATTCGGGGCATAAAAATGAAAAATATTGTATTTTCGCTAATTTTTCTGTAACAGGTGGTAAATGGATCGTTAGTGGATCAGAGGATAACATGGTTTACATTTGGAATTTGCAGACGAAAGAAATTGTACAGAAATTACAAGGGCACACCGGTATGTACCTCAAATTATGTACATTATCAACTGTATCCATTTTTGTGCATGTCAATACAGCTCATTGTGTATATTTTTTATGTTTTATTTTCTTTTTAGATGTTGTTTTATGTACGACTTGTCATCCTACTGAAAATATTATTGCATCTGCAGCATTAGAAAATGATAAAACGATTAAATTGTGGAAAAGCGATACTTAATTTGTTTTTTTTTTCTTTTCTAACGTTTATTTTTTCATTTTTATACGTTTATTTTGTTAATACAGAGTTGAGTATTTTTTTAGCGTAAGTAAATTGTGTACAAAACTAGCAAATTTTAAAAAGAGATGGATCCATCTCGATGTATTGAAAAAATGTAATAAATGGATGGAACTTTATATTTAAATCATTTTTATTATAATTAAATTAATTTGTTCAATAAAAAATTAATAAACTCTTGGATCCATTGTCAAAAAGCAATTTTATACTGTATAATTTGTGTTTTTGTGATATTTTAAATCACATCAATGTAATTGGAAATGTAGTCTGTTGAAAAATTTTGAAATAAATTTTTGAAATTTTTTTTTATTATTTAGATGAGATTTTATCAAGTGGTCCCTAAAAACTACTTAATTATTCGATAGAAATGAAAAAAAGTGGAAAAATTTACAAACTTGATGGAGAATTATTGAAATTGTTATAGTCCGTTCATACGACGAACTCTTCTCGCTTACAAACCTCTGTTCTTGTTGTTTACTTCATAGCTATAGACAATAATGTACCGAAGGACGTTTAAATTTCACTTTTTTGCATTCCTGAGGGGTCTTGAGAGTAAATTCGACTACAACAATGCTATTTAGTACATACACGCAGGTTAGAATAATTATTTTGAAATAAATTTTTCAAATATATGTTTTTTTTTTTGTTTTTATTATTATTTTATTATGTATTCCCTAAAAACTGTTCAGTTATTCGACAGAAATGAAAAAAAGAGGAAAAGCTCACAGACTAGACGGAAAATTATTAGAATTGTTATAGTCCATTCATACCTTGTCGTTTATGGATCTTTTATCTGATTTTTTACACCACTGTTATGGTAAATAACATACAAACGGGCTTAAAATTTTACTTTTTGCTATTCTATAGTAAACTTTGGGGTAAAATCATCTTTAAAGTCCAAAACAACTGATAAAATGTCCCTTCAATTATTATAAAAAGATCATAGACAAAAATTATAAGCACATCTCAAATGTCATTGCTTACAATATGGCAACTTGGTCAACATGTACAGATTCTAATTTGATAAAAGTAATAAAAAAACATAATCAAACATGGATTTTTGCATTTCTCATAAAATTAATTGCATTTCCAGTTTCGGGTTAAAAAAATATCATGGTATGAAGGAACCACGTGATCGAGTATAACGTCATCTATGAATTCATAAACAATATGAAGTTTTATAATCTTTTGTGGGTACGAAGTAAAATATAATCTTTATTAAAATATGGTGGAATTTCATATAATAGGTCGAAATAAATCAGATTTGTTAAAAACTCAATAAAAATTCAGGATAATCCATTAAATATTATCCCAGTTCATATTTTTTAGAAATGGTATCAAGAAATATCAAAAAAATGTTAATATCCACTCAAATATTTTTTTTAAATTCTGCTATTCACATATTCGTCAAAACTTGTTGAGACTTGAAATCGATATTTTCATTAGTTCGTTTTCGATATAATTAAACGTGGCAACGTTGCTGTAATCATTTAATGGATATATATAAATGTTTGGAATAATTAGAAATCATATTTTATTCATTTGTATGGTAACTTCTACCTAAATATTTTTGTTGTTATTGTTTTACAACTAAATATTGTGATATTTTAATATTATACTAAATTAAACTTTAAGAAACATGACGTATTAGTTGAAAAATTTGTATCTTTGGCAACGTTGTTTTCGTCTATTTCGGCTAGTACAAAAAACTAACGTCACAATGCGTCATACTTCAGATGGCGTAGGAAAGGTTCAAACAAGTTTATTTTGCTCATTATTTTATATTTAGTTTTAATAATTTTTGCGGTGCTCTATTAACAATAGAATAGATAAAGTTATTATCGATTTAAAGATAAGTATTTTGTTGCTCAACAACAATGAACTAACGTCAATTTTATTCTTTTGTCTTAAATAATGGATGGATCTCTGAATTCTCAAATTAACCAATACAAGCGTGTGATACGATCGGACCTAGACGACTTTACGGATTTCTTGATATCCAAAAAAATTTTAAACGAAAAACAATACAAAGCAGTATGGAAAAAAGTACGTAAACTTAATTTATTTAAGGTTATATTGACATTCTTTTGTTTTTAGGAAAAACATGAACGAATTGATGAATTGTTCAGTGAAATTCACTCGAACGGTAATTTGGAATTGGTGTTGAAATATCTTAGAAACACATATCCAGAACACGAGAGGGATATACTCGAAAAAAGAAATTTTCGGTTATCGTTCGTCAGAGGAGGCTTCCCTGAATTACCTCCCAATTATGTTCCTAGAGAAAGTTTGGTAAGTTACGAAAAATTCATATTTATACCTTTATCAATATTTTTATACCCTTAATTTTTAAATTCGTAATAAACAATGTGTATTTATCATTTCTAGATAATAAAAACATTTAGTTGTATAATCAGTTAGATTTACAGTTTGTTATGATACGGTTTTTCCAACAATCCTCTTGAGGCTCTAATCATTTAAGTGTTTACTAGTGATGCCCCCTTTATTATAGATTTATAGAATCTTGAGTTTAAATAAAAACCAATGAAATGCTAAGTTTTTTATTATTTATAAACTTAAATTAACGAATAATGGTGTGCATGTTTTATTTGAGATGTAAATAGTGAATTTCTAAATGTTTCTTAGTTTTGATTAATTTTTTAATTATTGCTGCTTAGGAATGGTGTAAATTGGTAAGTACTGTTTAAAATTATAGAAATTTTGTCTTTTTTGTGATGCATTTTATACATTTTCAAGGTTTTATCTATTTTATCGATTAAATATTAATTTCTGATAAATTGATACATGCATTGAACACTGTTTTCTATGTTTTTCTTGTTCTTTACTACTTTCTTTTTGTTTTGTTCAATATTTTTGGTTTTTGCCCATTTTCTGTTCCTATAAGTTGGATTTTATGTTGATTCATGTTCTAAACATTCTGTTTTTTATTTTTTTTTCGTTCTTCACTACTTTCTTTTCGTTTTCTATAATTTTTTTGGTTTTTGTCCATTTTCTTTTAATAGAAATTGGATTTAGATACTGATATCTATAATCTCCAGGTATAAATAAATATTGTAGATAACATTTAATTGTATTTTTGGCTTCTGGCTTCTATATGGTATCTTTCGTCAATAAATTATAGGTGAGCATTGACCTATCCAAGGTTGTCTCACCTTGAAGATCATATTCAAATCCCACGTCACAAATATTGTGAACATAAATGATGTAATAGGTAATACTAGCTAATTTTATTTGTTGTTTTAATTAGTATTTATGTAACACCCACTTCACACTATTCATAAAAATAAATATAATGATAATGAATATTTATTCCCAAACTAAAAATGAAAATAGCTCGGTACATGAAAACATCCAAATTCAAGCCTCAGCAATGTATGGATCGTATATATTGGTGTGTTATATAATCTTTTAGACGTTTTATAACTTGATTAGCATGAACATTGTTTCCAAAATTAGTGATAATGAATGGAAATTGCATTTCAAATCTGCTTAAAAACAATCTATTGTTGTAATGTTTTTTTAAATGTGGTTTCCCCATATTTTAAATAATTTTACTGATTTTCAGTTTGGTGGTAATTTATGTAGCTTCACTTATATTTTTTGGTCTAATTTGACCGGACTATATTTGAAATAATTATAATGGTACTGCAGTAAAAACAAAATTAATGGCAACATTGCAGTTTAAAGTCAACAGAAACATTCTTAGATATATAAAAGTTTTCTTAGTATGTTTAGTTTAAATATTTATTTGATATGCTTTTTAATATGTGTATATATAACGAATTTGGTATTCAATTACTATTTATATTAAGGTAAACGCTGTCAAAGCCAATCTACAAGATCTCAATTGGGATGAGACTCTTGTAATACACGGTATGATGGGCTACGGAAAATCCTGTCTCATAAATAATGTTCTGAGAGATGAAACGGTTCGACAATATTTCGACAACTACATTTTTTGGATAAATTTGGGCGATTGTCATAGCAAGGAAGATGCTTGGCAGCCCATGTGGAGGTCTGTTACGTCTAAATATCGTTAGATTATTTCTTATTATATATATTTTTCAGATTATACACTTCGGCGTGTTCTGTACTGGAAACTAAGATCTCGCATTGTCACGATGACCATAAAGTCCTAATAGACTCATTAACAAAAATATTTTTGAACGAAAGACTGAGAAACGCAATTATAATTTTAGACAATGTTTCCAAGAGAGAAGTATTGGCATGTTTCGACATTAAAGTGAAAACTATCATCACAACGCAGTACAAAAATATTATAAACGGAGACCATATCAGAAGAGTAGAAGTTAGTAACAAAATATTCAATAATTATTTTTTTATTGATAGAATTTATTAGGTTTCAACTGGATTTTCCTCGGCGGAGTCGTTGGAATTGTTTAAAAAATCGTTAAAAACAAATCATGATCTACCGGGTGCTGCCGAAGAGATTCACAATATTTGCCAGGGGCATCCGATGTTGATATCACTTATCGGTTCGTATTTGAGTGAAAATATCGAAGACGTTAGAGCCGGACAAGTGGAAATATGGAAATACATCAAACAGATGCTCCTGAAAGGAAATTATAGGTAAAGTGAGTGGATATAAACAAAAAATTGATTATTACCCTGTTGATTATAAAATTTTGAAAATATAAATTCTAATTTCAGCTTGAATCAATACACCGAAGGACACGTAAACATAAATGAAATGATTAATACTTGCGTAGAAAAATTACTCACTGATAATTTAAGAGAATTATATCAAACTTTGGCGGTTTTTGAAAAGGATGTTAACATACCGCCAGTCGTACTTCAAATCCTTTGGGATAAAGATCCTTCGGAGGTGCGCAATATCATGAACAGCTTCGCTGAAAAATCCCTGATAGTTCGTTTCTATCACAATGATCTCAAGACTTACATTTATGGTATTCACGATATATATTTGAACTACCTCAAGAAAATTACTAAAAATAACACTAAAGACTTGCATAGAAGACTTTTGGCTGGGTAAGTAGAAATTTTTAATTAAATATCATCTAAATAAACCATTATACCACTTGATTAACGTTTTTTTTCTAACCTCTTGAAATTGTTTTATCTAAAACTAATCAAATTGAAACAGCTCGGAATTGTTTTTGTTTTGTTTTAATTCTTTCACAAAGTTAGATTAAGATTCGTTCCAAAATCATAACCTAAAAATGTAGCAAACATTAATTAAAATAAATTATATTTAAATTTATAAATATATTTTTTAATAAATTGTAAATGTACTGGAAAATCAAGATATTTTATTGTGAATTCACTTATTTCTTCTTCTACTTCAACTAAAACTCATGAAACTTCACACACTATAAAATTGAGGTTAGATTCTACCTATTTAGTATGTATTATAATATCTATTTAGTTTAATAATATAAATATTCAGTTTGTATTTAGCAATAAAATTGTTATCATTACCAAATAATAACCGGGACGATAACATAGCGAAATAACAATTTCTTGATTTTAGGTCTCTTTTAATAGAAAATTAGTTGCAAAAAAACATGAAAAATTGATTTTTAGATCTTTTTTGGTCTTAATTCAAAAATGTTTAGATTTTGAAACTAATTTTCTACCAAAAGTGACCTAAGATCAAAAAGTATCTAAAAAAAATTTATAAAAAGTAAAGAGTTGATGGAATAGTATAAGAGTATACAGTGTGTTTTTAAAAAGAATATTGTTATCATTACCAAATAATAACCGGGACGATAACATAGCGAAATAACAATTTCTTGATTTTAGGTCCCTTTTAATAGAAAATTAGTTGCAAAAAACATGAAAAATTGATTTTTAGATCTTTTTTGGTCTTAATTCAAAAATGTTTAGATTTTGAAACTAATTTTCTACCAAAAGTGACCTAAGATCAAAAAGTATCTAAAAAAATTTATAAAAAGTAAAGAGTTGATGGAATAGTATAAGAGTATACAGTGTGTTTTTAAAAATAATATTGTTATCATTACCAAATAATAACCGGGACGATAACATAGCGAAATAACAATTTCTTGATTTTAGGTCCCTTTTAATAGAAAATTAGTTGCAAAAAACATGAAAAATTGATTTTTAGATCTTTTTTGGTCTTAATTCAAAAATGTTTAGATTTTGAAACTAATTTTCTACCAAAAGTGACCTAAGATCAAAAAGTATCTAAAAAAATTTATAAAAAGTAAAGAGTTGATGGAATAGTATAAGAGTATACAGTGTGTTTTTAAAAATAATATTGTTATCATTACCAAATAATAACCGGGACGATAACATAGCGAAATAACAATTTCTTGATTTTAGGTCCCTTTTAATAGAAAATTAGTTGCAAAAAACATGAAAAATTGATTTTTAGATCTTTTTTGGTCTTAATTCAAAAATGTTTAGATTTTGAAACTAATTTTCTACCAAAAGTGACCTAAGATCAAAAAGTATCTAAAAAAATTTATAAAAAGTAAAGAGTTGATGGAATAGTATAAGAGTATACAGTGTGTTTTTAAAAATAATATTGTTATCATTACCAAATAATAACCGGGACGATAACATAGCGAAATAACAATTTCTTGATTTTAGGTGCCTTTTAATAGAAAATTAGTTGCAAAAAACATGAAAAATTGATTTTTAGATCTTTTTTGGTCTTAATTCAAAAATGGCCAGATTTTGAAGCTAATTTTCTACCAAAAGAGACCTAAGATCAAAAAGAATCTAAAAAAATATATAAAAAGTAAGGAATTGATGGAATAATATAAGTATACAGTGTGTTTTCAAAAATAATATTGTTATCATTACCAAATAATAACCGGGACGATAACATAGCGAAATAACAATTTCTTGATTTTAGGTCCCTTTTAATAGAAAATTAGTTGCAAAAAAACATGAAAAATTGATTTTTAGATCTTTTTTGGTCTTAATTCAAAAATGTTTAGATTTTGAAACTAATTTTCTACCAAAAGTGACCTAAGATCAAAAAGAATCTAAAAAAATATATAAAAAGTAAGGAATTGATGGAATAATATAAGTATACAGTGTGTTTTCAAAAATAATATTGTTATCATTACCAAATAATAACCGGGACGATAACATAGCGAAATAACAATTTCTTGATTTTAGGTCCCTTTTAATAGAAAATTAGTTGCAAAAAAACATGAAAAATTGATTTTTAGATCTTTTTTGGTCTTAATTCAAAAATGTTTAGATTTTGAAACTAATTTTCTACCAAAAGTGACCTAAGATCAAAAAGAATCTAAAAAAATATATAAAAAGTAAGGAATTGATGGAATAATATAAGTATACAGTGTGTTTTCAAAAATAATATTGTTATCATTACCAAATAATAACCGGGACGATAACATAGCGAAATAACAATTTCTTGATTTTAGGTCCCTTTTAATAGAAAATTAGTTGCAAAAAAACATGAAAAATTGATTTTTAGATCTTTTTTGGTCTTAATTCAAAAATGTTTAGATTTTGAAACTAATTTTCTACCAAAAGTGACCTAAGATCAAAAAGAATCTAAAAAAATATATAAAAAGTAAGGAATTGATGGAATAATATAAGTATACAGTGTGTTTTCAAAAATAATATTGTTATCATTACCAAATAATAACCGGGACGATAACATAGCGAAATAACAATTTCTTGATTTTAGGTCCCTTTTAATAGAAAATTAGTTGCAAAAAACATGAAAAATTGATTTTTAGATCTTTTTTGGTCTTAATTCAAAAATGGCCAGATTTTGAAGCTAATTTTCTACCAAAAGAGACCTAAGATCAAAAAGAATCTAAAAAAATATATAAAAAGTAAGGAATTGATGGAATAATATAAGTATACAGTGTGTTTTCAAAAATAATATTGTTATCATTACCAAATAATAACCGGGACGATAACATAGCGAAATAACAATAATTTCTTGCAGATACGATAGGGTGACCAATAGGAATTATGCCAATTTACCGAACGACAATTACACTTTACAGTTTATCGGGCATCACATTTACCACGGCGAGGATTTCGATAAATTTCAGATATATTTGAATTTGAAATTTTTGGAATTGAAAATAAAATCTGTCGGTACCGAAGATACTTATAGGGACATGGAAAAATACGAAATTTATATAACGAGAAAAGTAAGTTTATAGGATATTTAATTTAACACGTTCTTTTATCATCATTATTAATTCCTCTTTTTGTTACCAGTTACTTCATTTCTTATTCTTCCTGCAGCTATTTCTTGTTTAATCTTTCTATTATTGATTTTTGTTTTGTTTTCTAAGTTATCATTACCAAATAATAACCGGGACGATAGCACAGCGAAATGGCTCTTTTGATAGAAAATTAGTTTTAAAAATTATGTCAAATTTGACGTTTCGATCTTTATCAAACATGACTTTGTTTTTGAAATTAATTTTCTATCAACAAAAGCTCTAAGATCAAGAATATATCGTTATTTCGCTATGTCATCGTCCCGGTTGTTATTCGGTAATGATAACAATTTTATTATTAGAAACAAAACAATTTGGAATTAAAATAATTCATCTAGAGAAATAAGTGTAAACGAGAGGAGAAACGATTTTATATTAGGAGAACAAAAGAATAAGGAGGTGTACAGATATATCAGGAGCAACTCGATTCTGTTCCCCGGATTATCAGATTTTTGGTGATATAACGCAAACTTTGTAACTTGAATTAAAATTTGTTGCTCCTGATATATCCGTACGTACATGATACGTCCATACACCTCCTCGCTCTTTTGTTCTCCTGATACAAAATCGTAAATTTTGTTATCATGAAATTGCGTGGATTTTCAGTTCAAACTACGAAGTTTGAGTTATTTCAACAAAAAAATCTGATAATTAGGAGAACAGAATATCGAGTTGCTCCTGATATATCCGTACACCTCCACGATATTTAGTTCTCCTGATAGAAAATCGTAATTTTTTTTGTTGAAATAAGGCAAATAGTGTAGTCTGAACTGAAAATTCACAAAATTATATTGAAAAGATTTTATATCAGGAAAACATAAAAATGAGGAGGTGTACGAGCAACTCGATTCTGTTCCCCGGATTATCAGATTTTTGGTGATATAACGCAAACTTTGTAGCTTGAACTAAAATTTGTTGCTCCTGATATCCGTACGTACACGATACATCCGTACACCTCCTCATTCTTATGTTCTTCTGATACAAAATAGTGAATTTTTTTGTTGAAATAAATTTTGTAGCCTTAACTGAAAATTCGCAAAATCATATTAAAAAGACTTTATATCAGGAGAACATAAGAGTGAGGAGGTGTACAGATATATCAGGAGCAACTCGATATTCTGTTCTTCCGATTATCGTTTTTTTTTGAAATAACACAAACTTTGTAGTTTGAACTGAAATTTGTCGCTCCTGATATATTCGTATGTACATAATAAATCCGTACACCTCCACGCTCTTTCGTTCTCCTGATACCAAATAGTAAAACTGAAAATTTACTAAATTATATTGAAAGGATTTTGTATCAGGAGAACATAAGAGTGAGGAGGTGTACAGATATATCAGGAGCAACTCGATATTCTGTTCTTCCGATTATCGTTTTTTTTGAAATAACACAAACTTTGTAGTTTGAACTGAAATTTGTCGCTCCTGATATATTCGTATGTACATAATAAATCCGTGAACGTCCACGCTCTTCTGTTCTCCTGATACAAAATAGTAAAACTGAAAATTTACTAAATTATATTGAAAGGATTTTGTATCAGGAGAACATAAGAATGAGGAGGTGTACAGATATATCAGGAGCAACTCGATATTCTGTTCTTCCGATTATCGTTTTTTTTTGAAATAACACAAACTTTGTAGTTTGAACTGAAATTTGTCGCTCCTGATATATTCGTATGTACATAATAAATCCGTGAACGTCCACGCTCTTCTGTTCTCCTGATACAAAATAGTAAAACTGAAAATTTACTAAATTATATTGAAAAGATTTTGTATCGGGAGAACATAAGAATGAAGAGGTGTACAGATATATCAGGAGCAACTCGATATTCTGTTCTTCCGATTATCGTTTTTTTTGAAATAACACAAACTTTGTAGTTTGAACTGAAATTTGTCGCTCCTGATATATTCGTATGTACATAATAAATCCGTACACCTCCACGCTCTTTCGTTCTCCTGATACCAAATAGTAAAACTGAAAATTTACTAAATTATATTGAAAGGATTTTGTATCAGGAGAACATAAGAATGAGGAGGTGTACAGATATATCAGGAGCAACTCGATATTCTGTTCTTCCGATTATCGTTTTTTTTTTTTTGAAATAACACAAACTTTGTAGTTTGAACTGAAATTTGTCGCTCCTGATATATTCGTATGTACATAATAAATCCGTAAACGTCCACGCTCTTCTGTTCTCCTGATACAAAATAGTAAAACTGAAAATTTACTAAATTATATTGAAAGGATTTTGTATCAGGAGAACATAAGAATGAGGAGGTGTACAGATATATCAGGAGCAACTCGATATTCTGTTCTTCCGATTATCGTTTTTTTTTTTTTGAAATAACACAAACTTTGTAGTTTGAACTGAAATTTGTCGCTCCTGATATATTCGTATGTACATAATAAATCCGTAAACGTCCACGCTCTTCTGTTCTCCTGATACAAAATAGTAAAACTGAAAATTTACTAAATTATATTGAAAAGATTTTGTATCAGGAGAACATAAGAATGAAGAGGTGTACAGATATATCAGGAGCAACTCGATATTCTGTTCTTCCGATTATCGTTTTTTTTTTGAAATAACACAAACTTTGTCGCTCCTGATATATTCGTATGTACATAATAAATCCGTACACCTCCACGCTCTTTCGTTCTCCTGATACAAAATAGTAAAACTGAAAATTTACTAAATTATATTGAAAGGATTTTGTATCAGGAGAACATAAGAATGAGGAGGTGTACAGATATATCAGGAGCAACTCGATATTCTGTTCTTCCGATTATCGTTTTTTTTGAAATAACACAAACTTTGTAGTTTGAACTGAAATTTGTCGCTCCTGATATATTCGTATGTACATAATAAATCCGTACACCTCCACGCTCTTTCGTTCTCCTGATACCAAATAGTAAAACTGAAAATTTACTAAATTATATTGAAAGGATTTTGTATCAGGAGAACATAAGAGTGAGGAGGTGTACAGATATATCAGGAGCAACTCGATATTCTGTTCTTCCGATTATCGTTTTTTTTTGAAATAACACAAACTTTGTAGTTTGAACTGAAATTTGTCGCTCCTGATATATTCGTATGTACATAATAAATCCGTGAACGTCCACGCTCTTCTGTTCTCCTGATACAAAATAGTAAAACTGAAAATTTACTAAATTATATTGAAAGGATTTTGTATCAGGAGAACATAAGAATGAGGAGGTGTACAGATATATCAGGAGCAACTCGATATTCTGTTCTTCCGATTATCGTTTTTTTTTTGAAATAACACAAACTTTGTCGCTCCTGATATATTCGTATGTACATAATAAATCCGTACACCTCCACGCTCTTTCGTTCTCCTGATACAAAATAGTAAAACTGAAAATTTACTAAATTATATTGAAAGGATTTTGTATCAGGAGAACATAAGAATGAGGAGGTGTACAGATATATCAGGAGCAACTCGATATTCTGTTCTTCCGATTATCGTTTTTTTTTTGAAATAACACAAACTTTGTCGCTCCTGATATATTCGTATGTACATAATAAATCCGTACACCTCCACGCTCTTCTGTTCTCCTGATACAAAATAGTAAAACTGAAAATTTACTAAATTATATTGAAAAGATTTTGTATCGGGAGAACATAAGAATGAAGAGGTGTACAGATATATCAGGAGCAACTCGATATTTTGTTTCCCGGATTATCAGGTTTTTGTTGAAATAACGCAAACTTTGTAGTTTGAACTGAAATTTGTCGCTCCTGATATATTCGTATGTACATAATAAATCCGTACACCTCCACGCTCTTTCGTTCTCCTGATACAAAATAGTAAAAATGAAAATTTACTAAATTATATTGAAAAGATTTTGTATCAGGAGAACATGAGAATCAACAAATCACTAATGCAAAGGAATATTATGAAAACAGAACATGGTAGAAGGTCACATTAGTTTTTATGGAGGGAAATCAACTTTGCAAAATTAAAATTTATAAAAAAAATTATTGAATTTAAATAGTTTCTTATATTTTTTTTCCAGGAATCTTTTTTGAAAGAAAAATTGAAACAATACAAGGATTTTATAAAACGTTGCGGTGGTAATTTGTACAGTTACGAAAAGACAGACATTATACAATACGCTTTGAAAGAAAACCGTGACAGTTTCGTATTTAAAGATGCCCTACATTTTGCCAAATCGTCGTCCCACCTCTACTTACAGCTACAGTAAGTTTTATGTAAAATATAACCAAAAATACATAAAAAATTATTTTTTTTTTTACAGGAAACCAATCGAGGAATTTGACTATTCACAAATTATTAACATAAAAGATGACATAACTTCCGCTTGCTTTTTCGATTCGCCGCATCACATTTTAATCGGTACCACCAACGGCAAAATTAAAGTAAATACAAATCGAATTTATTTAAATATAAATAATTTATTAATAAATTCATTTTTAGTTGTTTTACGAACAGAGTTCAAAAGAAATATCGAATTTCGTCGGTCACGCCGGCGCCATAATGAGTATGATAATCAGTCCTGACAGGAGGTACTTTTTGTCGGTATCTCGTGACGGTACTGTCATATTATGGAAATTCGCCGCGGACAGTACGCGGAACAGTCTAGATCTCAGTACCGGATGTCTCAGTAAGCTCAAAAACAAACGTTTTCGTTCGTAATTAATTTTTATTTTTCATTTTCAGTATCGCCTAAAACGAAACAATCTTATTGGCAGGATATCCATACAGCGGATCGTGGTCAAATATATCCGAGAAAAAAATTCAAAATACCCAATTATAAAGAATATTTGATATCGGCTGCTTTCCATAACGATTTTCCTGATACGTTTCGGATAGCAACTGGAAGTAACGAAGGGAATGTTACTATTTGGGATGCTCACAACGAAGTCGCTTTATATGAAACCGGTCGTAAAGGAATGCCGGTACCTTGTATACTATACACAAATATAGAGGGTAAATTTTCTAGCTTCCGATGTCTTAAGGTAGTTTGTATAATGGTTTAAGCCATAGAAACATATAAAAACTTCGCTGAGAAACATTGATGTTGCTATCCAAACATTTCGCTCTCACAATTCGCTTCTGTTCACTTTTTTATAAAATCTTTCTTTTTTTTTACTGTATTTCTAGTATCAGGAGAACAGAATAACGAATATGCGTATGGAAATATAAAAAGTAACAATTTTTTACATCTTACACCTCCTCGATATTTTGTTCTCCTGATATAAAATCGTAATTATTATTGAAATTTATAAAAATAATATGATTTTATATCAGGAGAACAAAAGAACGAGGTGTACGAAAATATCAGGAGCAATAAATTTTTATATCTTACACCTCCTCTACAATATATTCCTGATACAAAATCGTTGAATTTTGTTGAAATAAGGAAAGTTTTGTAGTTTGAACGAAAATTTTATTACTATTTTATATCAGGAGAACAAAAGAATAAGGAGGTGTACAGATATATCAGGAGCAACTCGATATTCTGTTCTCCTGATTATCAGATATTTTTTTTTGAAATAACAGAAACTGTGTAGTTTGAACTGGAATTTGTTGCTCCTGTTATATCCGTACACCTCCACGTTTGTTTTCCTGATACAAAATAGAAATTTTTTTCATTGAAATAAGGCAAATTTTGTAGTCTGAACTGAAAATTCTCAAAATTATATTAAAAAGATTTTGTATCAGGAAAACATAAGGTGGAGGTGTATTATATCAGGAGCAACTATATATTCTGTTACCCGGAGTATCAGATTTTTGGTGAAATAATGCAAAATTAGTAGTTTGAACTGAAATTTATTGCTCCTGATACAAAGATACAAAATCGTGATGTTTTTTTATAAAATTTCATGAAAGTTTGCGTTATTTCAACAAAAACCTGATAATTAGGAGAACATAATATCAAGTTGGTCCTGATACATCCGTACACCTCCTCGCTCTTTTGTTCTCCTGATACAAAATCGTGAATTTTGTTTTTATGAAATTTCGTTGATTTTCAGTTGAAACTACAAAGTTTCAACAAAAACCTGATAATCAGGAGAACGGAATATCGAGTTGCTCCTGATGTATCCGTACGTACATGATACATCCGTACACCTCCTCGCTCTTTTGTTCTCCTGATACAAAATCGTAAATTTTGTTTTTATGAAATTTCGTTGATTTTCAATTGAAACTAGGAAGTTTCAACAAAAATCTGATAATCAGGAGAACATAATATCAAGTTGGTCCTGATATATTCGTACACCTCCTCGCTCTTTTGTTCTCCTGATACAAAATCGTGAATTTTGTTTTTATGAAATTTCGTTGATTTTCAGTTGAAACTACAAAGTTTCAACAAAAACCTGATAATCAGGAGAACAGAATATCGAGTTGGTCCTGATATATTCGTACACCTCCTCGCTCTTTTGTTCTCCTGATACAAAATATTAAATTTTATTGAAATAATGCAAACTTTGTAGTTTCAAGTCAAGAAAGTTTATCTCAAAAAAAAAAAATCTAATGGGGGTGAATTGATTTTTAGGTGACGAATCTGTTATTTTCGGTCTGGACGACAGCGTCTTCATATACAAAGTGATCAACGATAAATTTCAATATTTTTATCAATTTCACAACAACATCGTTTGCAATTCGATATTTTTGTGTTACAATCAATTTTGGGTGGTTGGGGATACGAATATTACGATGTGGAGTGGCATGAAAAAGAAAATTATTTTCGAAAACGACGAAGTTAAAAATATTTGTTCGACTTTAACTGACGATAATCGATATCTGATTGTTAGTACTGATCGGAGTACTGTTCGTATATGGAATATCGAACAACAGAAGATTCTGAGGGAATTTAGGAACAGAGGGTATGTTGGTGATTTTTTTTGTGCTACTTGTTATGAATTTGTAATATTTGAAGGTTTCAATCAAGAATTTAACTAAAAAAAGATTGTAATTGATTCAAATCTGTATTATTCCTTTTTTTTGTACTGTAACACATTGTATTTCAGAAACGCGCTATTTTTATTTATAAATTAGACATTTCATGATTCATTTTTTAAATATTTATTGACATTTTTCATTATTTTCGTTTTGTACATTTTTTTTGGTACAAGAATGATTTTTTTTTTAAATTTATGTTGAAACATTTGACACGCAATTGTTATAAAAATTTGAAAAAAGTACTTTAATTCTGGTAAAATGTCGTTTTAACATTTATTTTGTGTTAACTGTACTATTTTTTTTATATATACGAGGCACATACAATATTTTATCATTTCTTTTTTAATATTTCCACTTTACCACCTTATATCTCATAAATGCGTTATTAAAAAAAGGTCATAATTTTTTTCATAATAAGTTAGACCTTTTTAAGTATTTCTTTAAGATATTGAACGAATATTTTCATTATTTTGGCTTAAAGAATTTTTTAAAGGCACAGACGTTTTTGATTTTAATTTCAGACCTTTGTTAAAATTTGAAGAAGTGATTTGTATCAGAAAACGATTTTTTACATTAAAAACCCATTTCTAATAGTATCAGTATTTTTTGGGGAAAAAAATTTATATGAGCACCACAAACAGTGGTAGGGAAAAATTTGATATTTTTCAAAATTCACCAAAAAGTTATTTTTTAGCCTATTTTTACTGAAAAAATGTTGATGAAATTTGTTCATATAGGTAAAATTTCGCCTTAAATTGATCGGTAACGTTTATATTGCGCTAACCTTTCGAATTTTTGAGATACGAGGGATATACGATATCATTCCTTGTTTGATATTTCCACTTTAACACCTCGTATCTCATAAACGCGCTATTGTGGCACGCTCTTGATTTTTTTCATCGTAAATTAGACCTTTCCAAATACTTATTTAAAATATTGAATAAACATTTCAATTATTTTAGCTCCTACAATTTTTTAAAGATACAGATGTTTTTGGTTTTAATTTCAAACCTATATTAAAATTTTAAGAAGTGATTTTATCCAAAAATTAACTGCAACAGACGATTTTTGTTATTAAAAAACTTCGTTTTCCATTATATGAGCATTTTTTGGACAAAAAAGTTATATAAATTTCACCGTGAACTATGGTATGGAAAATTTTTGAAAATTCACTAAAAAATTTTTTTCTAGCTTAATTTTTCTCAAAAAAAGTGTATGAAATTTGTTCCTATAAGTAGTATTTCGTCCTAAATCGATTGGTAACATTTATATTGCGATAAGTAATCAATTTTTGAAGATACGAGGGATATACAATATTTTATCTATCCTATTTCAATATTTCCACTTTAAAACCTCGTATCTCATAAACGCGCTATTATTGCACCTTAGTGATTTTTTTCTTTAAAAATTAGACGTTTTTTAGTACTCATATCAAATTTAAGTTGAATATCTCCATTATTTATATATACATGATATTTAAAGAAAGTTGTGTATTGTTTTTAAACTTTCAAAATTTATTTAAATCATTTTTGTGACTAATTTTTTTTTTCAAACAATTCCATAAAACTCCTTCGTTTTTGGTTAAAATTTAGTCCCGAATCGATTTTATTAACCACAATCCTAAATATCTAGTTACGAGGGTCGTACGATTCGATCAGTTCAATCAACACCAAATTTGATATATTTCAGATTAGCAAATTCCTTGGATACTTTTTACGACGAAGATAATTCCGTTCACATACTATTAATTGGTTCCGATAAAAAGACTTTGCAACAATGTCACATACAACCCTGCGAACGAGAACCTCAAGTTAGGAACATTCCAACTTTCACCCCGTATTGGAAAAAGAAAAACGCCCTAACCGCCACATCGGATCACGAAAATAGATTGCAGGTGAGTGTTTTTCCAAAAATATCCAATAGATTTATTTACTATTTAAGGTGATTTTTAGATTTTCAACAATTACAGTTTGATATCGGAAAGCGAACCATTGGGATCCCAAATAACTTGTACTTGCTTTTCGGTGGATGGTGATACAGTAATATACGGTATGGAAAATGGGGAAATACGTTTATTTAAGACTCGTACAAAGGAAGAAATTATTTTGGAAAAGGCGAATAATCGACCGATAACTTTTTTAAAATGTTACGATCCCACTAATTCCTATTTGTATACCAAACCGTTTGTTAATTCCGGTGAAAAATTGGACAGTCTAGATTTTTTCGATCCATATATAGGTAAATGGATATATTTGATATTAAATATTTATTTGCAGTACAGTGCAGCTGTTGGGGATTTTTTCATGACCCCGGTTCCACATACGCAAACTAATTTTTGTACTTTCGAAAGTTTATTCTTCGTGGTATTCAAATTAGTTCTAGTAGTACCCCAAACAACTACCCCGTATGTAATAATTGATTTTACAATTAAATTTGTGTGTTTTTAAAAAATAATAACTATAAATTAATATTTCATTATTAAACTAATAATTTTAGTACTAAATTTTAAAAAAAAATAATTAAAATACTAGTTGTATTTATTATTTTCAATTAAATGACATATAAAATTTGAAAAAATAGAAAATGTGTAAATCAGTGATTCCCAAAATGGTCCTGGTCAACCACCAGGGGTCAAAAAGAAACTCGACTGTGTATAGAGGGGGTATACCAAAACTTTAATAATAATTTTAGTACTAAATTGAAAAAAATAATTAAAATACTAGTTGTATGTATTATTTTTAATTAAATGATATATAAAATTTGAAAAAATAGAAAATGTGTGAATCAGTGATTCCCAAAATGGTCCTGGTGAACTACCAGGGGTCTAAAAGAAACTCGACTGTGTATAGAGGGGGTATACCAAAACTTTAAGTCATATTAGAGGAAAACAAAATGGTTTAAATATATAATTATAACATAATAAAACTGTTTATCCAATTATTAACAAATATTGTCGCAAAAAAGATAGAAAATAATTTTTTTTTATGATTTCAGGTATAATAGTGTCAGTAACCGGTACGGATACAGTAACTGTTTACAACGATAAAAAAATATACAAAAGAACGATACAACACCCCGTAATTTTCCACGTGTCTAAACAACTGTTGATACTCGATTCAGTATGCAATATATACGAGTGGGATGTGGAAAGTGATGAATTCAATCGAATAAACAATAATAATATTTTGGAAACTGTAGATTTGAAGGTAGCAGCGTTCTGTTCCCACAAATATTTAATCGGCGCCGTTTACGATCAATGCAACAATCATTTTTGCGATATTTACAATTGGAACAACGAAAATTCCACGGTGCAGTTATTGAATAGGATCGGTATCGAAGAAAAAGTTACTACGGTCAAATTTTCTTGTGACGGATGTCTTTTAGCCATCGGAATGTCTTCTGGTGCTATCAAAGTGAGTATAGCGATTTCACTGCATCATCCATCATTTGTTTATTCTAATTATTATCATTTTTTCGAAGGTATTCAATCTGGATCAACAGTATAAGAGCGTTTCTTTGTTGTTACACGATGACGAAGTACAAGATTTGATATTTTCTCCTCACAAGGAACCGATTTTGGTGAGCGTTGGTGAGGAGATCGCCTGGTGGAATCTCAAAACGTTTCAGAACGTCAAAACGAGAAAGGGGAGACCCAAAAGGTGAAAAACCGTTCGCTTCAATAATTATTATATTTTTTTTGCCAAAAATTCTACATTTCAAATTTGTTTTATTTTTCTGTAGATCTAGGGAATATTTAGATATGGCAACACCGATTCTGTATTGCGATATCCTGTGAAATAACGAAATTGCGGTGTTGCCGTACGTTTTTTTTTCTTCGAATCTGAAGAAATATCATTTAAAATTCATTTTGCACCCAGTTTTCATGACTGATATACAATTTTGAACATTTTTCTGTATATTTGGACGAAATTGTTTCTTATTTCTATTTTTCAAAGGAATAATGAAATTGCGATGTTGCCGTACTTATTTTTTCGTTCATGGATTATATACATTTGATCTAGATTTAGGAAATATTTTAGTTTTGTAACATTTTTTTGGAATTTCCCAAAGCATTAATCATATAGCGATGTTGCCATATGTATTTTTGTCTTTGAATCAAAAAATATTCACTTTCCGTCCATTTTCTCAAACTTTGTATACAAATCTGGTCCATTTTTTTGTATATCTAGGCAACACTGTTTCAGTTTTCAGATTTCCTAAAGTGATAATCATATTACGGTGTTGCCATACTTATTTATCTTTATACGTATGTTTCTCTAGATCTAGGGAATGTTTAAGTTTGGCAACACTGTTTCTATACTACGATTTCATTTTGATTAAAGTCGAAATATTTTCCGGATTTACGTTTCTAATTGGAAAATTTAAAAATTGCGACGTTGCCGTACTTAATTTTTCTGTAAATCTTGGAAATTTTTTTTTTTTTTTCATTTTATGTTCTTTCGAGTTTATCCGATTGCTTACAGTAAAAATTACTTTTGGTAAAACAATTTCTAATAAAACTACAGAAATTGTGAAATTTTTTTCCATTTTTTCTTTCAAATTTTCATGATTTAAATACATCCAGCGATAAAATTCATTTGGCAACGCCGCAATCTATCAATTATTCCTCTTCTTTTCCTTATAGAAGCTTGTAAGAAATTGAGATGTTGCCATATTTATATTTTTTTCTTCGGATTCAAAGAAATTTCGTTTGATTTTAAATTTTTGTTTCAGCATCGATATATTAGAAAGTCTAGTATCAGATCTAAATTCGATGGACGTATCTTTTTGGTCCGAACGCCAAATTTTGACCGGTACCGAATATCTTCTTTCGTTGATAAGAATGAAACACAAAGTGAAATATATATCGGCCTCCAACGATTTCAATTCCTTTTTAACCATCGATACGAGCGGAAAAATTTATATAATGGAAATTGTTCAATCTACAAATAACATTTGAATTTTCAAAATTAGTGCAATATTTAAAAAAAATTCTCAAATATCAATTTTTTGAACGCTTCTCTATATACTTTGAGGTAAATCGAGTCTCGTATCAAAATATGTGAATTTATAATGTTTCAACAGCACCCTCTAAACAGTAGATCACTCAAAATTTTTAAAAATTTCTAAAATAGTCAAAAAACATTATAAATTCACACATTTTGATACGAGACTCGAAAAAAAATTTCTTTGGACCACCCTAATATACATATATATATATTTATACAGGGAGAAGCATCTTTAATTGACGTTTAACAGGTTTTTAATTTTATTTTCGAGGTGCAATATGAGAATTGCAACTACCGAATATATTTTTATTTTTAATATAAAAAAATTATTGAATTTTTTGCTCCGGCATTGATTTTTGTGATGACATTTCGTGATGTAGCTTAAAGTAAAAGGAGTTTTCGTAACTTTTTTGTCATTAATCGAATATTTATTATCGTTTATAATTATTTGTGTGGTACACTCCTAGATTTTTATTCATAATTATTTAAATCATATTTTTACTAATGTCTTTCGATTAATATTTATACAAAAGATTTTTAATTGTGTAATTGTCTCTGTTTCTATTTTATGTAATTTTTTGTTTTTAATCAACAAAATTTTATGATTTGAACAATTTCCCATCGACAGTGAACCACACATTATATTAAAAAATTTTTTGTGATGTAAATCATTAGTTTTTAGTTATCGAAAAATGAATACGAATAAATTTCTAACCTAAAATGAAAATTAAAAACATTCCAATGTAAAAATCTGATGATTTATATCGAATATTTACTAGTTATTTAGTGATTATAATGAAATTATGCTGCTTTGAGGTGATACCGTCACTATAGTCAATTTTTTCTTGTTCACTAATCGTTAAAAAGTGAACGGAATCATTCGATAATGCAGTAATGAGAATATACTTTGTATCTTGTAAATAATTTATATATAATAATAACCGTTTATTAAGACTAAGAGCTAATCGCAGATATTTCACATAAAAAACTATTTTTTCACTTTTATTTTGTTCGTAGCAGTTTTTTGGTATCATTTTGTTTTATAATGACAAATTTCTCACTCTGAAATGGCGTCTAAACTTCCTGTACTCCATCGCTGCCTCTAAAATATTTCAAACTCTATATGACAATGTCCAAAATTGATTTGTCGTGATTATTCTACTGATCTCATTACTTCTAAGATAATTTACAGCTCAATAACAAATGTCACATTACAAAATGGCGTTCAGACTTAACCATTACATTGATCTCATCTTCCCCAACGTTTTGTTCTACGATATAATTTTCCAATCGACAAGAGAAAGTGTTAATTTTCTTTGATTCCATTAGTAGTAAATTTTCGGTCGAAAGAAAACAAATCTTCCACTCTATAATGGCGCCCAAACTTTCTAATGCTTATTATATCATATTGATGGTATTGTTTTTTCAAAAATCAATTTAAGCCCGACATAAAAACATTCAATTTTGCTTTGATTTTGTTTGTAGCAGATTTTTGACATTCATTGATTGAAAAATGACAAAATGGACGAATTTCTCAATCCAAAATGGCGTCTAAATTTGGTTTGATTTGCCCTTTACATTGATTTGATTTCTTTTTCCAAAAATCATTCAAAGACCAACACGAAAATATCAAATTTTGCTTATAGTAGATTTTTGACATTCGTTGATTGAAAAATGACAAAATGGACGAATATTTCAAACCAAAATGGCTTTTAAATTTTGTTTGAGTCGTCCACTACATTAATTTCATAATATTTCATTGCATTTTCCAAAATCATTTGTGTCTCAACGTGAATATGTCAAAATTCATTTTTTATTTTGTTATCAGCAGTTTTTTTTTATTGTGGTACTTTTTAAACATTCTTATATTGAAAAATAACAAATTTCTAGCTCCAAAATGGCGCCTAAACTCTATTTGTCTTACCAACTATTGACATTTTCAACGTTTTTCGACCTAAAATGGCGCCCACACTATTTATTTATCCTTCCCATACAGTTCATTTTTGTTTTTTTTTCTTGTAGATATAATTACAAACATCCTATATATATAACTAACCTTGTTAGGTTTTTAGGCTTTCTTATATTGAACGATAACAAAATTAGTACCTGACATTACAAAAAGGCTTCTAAACATTCTATTCATACCTCAATACATTCTTTTATAGAGTCAAAAATTCTGTTTCGATCACCTATTACCAAAATATCATTTTCCGATACAATACTTCAAATTTTTTTGTTTTATTTGTTAAAAGATGATAAAAATTGTGTCTTAGATTTCTATTTTCCTCTAATTAAACCAAAAATTTTCTTCTAAACACTTTTATAAACAATTTTCATTTTTATTTTTTGCTTTTTTCTATTTGTGACAGTTTTCATACATCCTCACATCAAAATATTCTCTAAGGTGGCGCTCAAATTTTAAAAATTTAATATGACACAGTATTAAACTGATCCAAAAGCTCTCTATAAGTATATACAGGGTGAGAAATAAATATTGCAGTATCCATGGTCAATATTACAGATTTTGGTTAGTTCCTCAAATTATTTATCTTGTGTCTCTTAGTCTTTTAATCCTAATTAGGAAAAAAAAATAGTTTTAAGGTTTTTTTTTCAGAAGAAATACATATTGATATTGAATTTTTACTCTTTTTTATCCAATTACCACTATTATATGTTGTAAATAGCTTTAAACTATTTTTTTATTATTATTTATTTTGTATGTTACAAGTTAATGATTTTATATCGTTTTTTTTATTATTATTGGGTTTAATTTTATCATTAACAAATTATTTTAAATATCGAAAAAATTATTATTGATATTTATTTTTCCTAATGTGCTGTAAAATAGTATCTAAATCGAAATTTACTGTTTTTATAATTGTCGATATTAAAAATTTTTAATTATCGAACAATTTATCAAAAACTTTAAAATAAAAATAAACAGCACATTAGAAAAAAAATCTTTTTGAGATTCAAGTGAGTATTTTTGTAATAACTATTTTTGCATTTGTAGCTTTCATTTATAGCAAATTATTAATTATATTTGTTAACGTTTGTATGTCAAATTAAAAAAAAAAAAAAAGATTTTATGAATTTTTTAAATATATCACACTTAGATAACAAGAAATGATTATTAATTGTGGCTCATATATTGATATTTAGTACATACTCTTTAATCTATTTTTTAGCAATCGATTATTTATATCGAGGCCAAACTTTTACTGCCATATTGTTGTGAAAAACATATACTTTGTTGTAAAATTTCGGTTATTTTTCTATTACCAATATAATACCATTTTTCTATAATATTTTTATTCATACTATCACCAACTAATATTTACATCCCTTTCCTACAAAAATACCCCAACACACATCAAAGAGTTCGAATAATTCTCCTGCGTTCCAATAAAATCCGGATCTGTCAATTCTATCCTACCTAAAATGCTGTGTACATCTTCTCCAATGTAATTTATTACTTTAAACTAATTATTGTTGGAAAATACTCAAACTACAATGCTGGTACTTATTCGAAAACTTGTTCCGGGTCATCATCCATGACATCCAGTTAGCAATAAGCATCACAAAGTTATGCTAATGAATAATTCTGAAACTCCAAGAATTTTTACAACTTGAAACCCACCAAACCAAATGGTCAATAGTAATCTTTATAAGGCATATTTCTAAAACCTAAGTTCCATCTTCAGAGACTAAAAATTAATTGAAATTAGTATTATTGTTTAAAAAAATGGTAATTTCAAGCACTTGCACATCTCTAGTGACACATTCTGGGCCTTCAACTACAGAAACGAAGTGACAACAGGTTATTTTGATAGAGAATCTCATGTAATACCAAGAACTGTCCAACTTGGGGCCCACCAGACAAGTACAAATTCCCAATGACACCTTTCATAAACCAAGATGTAGAAACCAGTTAGGAAAAGGTGACACCAGATTGTTCCGATAGAGAATGAAGCTCCAAGAAATTGAGACTCCCTAGACCAAATTCTAGGTCATCAACTAGTTTATCACGAAACGATATCAGGTTGTCCGTAGAAGGACAAAAGAGACTAACCATCCTGTATAGAAGGAACCGTACCAACTACATCCAGTTATTAATTACCAAAATATATTACCAATGTTAAGAATGAAAAATTTTACAAAATTATAATAATTCACTTAATTTTGCAACCGTTTGTGATAAATCTAATCCACTGTTCACCATTTCTACACCAATTTTCACTTATACAATCCGGATAAGCGTTTGGAAAGCGGTATGATCATCTTCAGATACGAAAAGTGAACTAAATAATATAAAATAGTTATTTCAAACACTTGCGCATTTTTGGTGACATTCTAAACAATCGGTTAGCGAGAGGTGATACCATATCGTTCTGATGAAGTCTTAGGACAACCAGACCATATAGTCAAATCTAATCTTCATATAGCACATTCCGTAAACCAAACAATCATCTTTACAGACCGGGAGTGAACCAAATTTACTTCTATTGTGAGAAAATGGTCATTTCTAGCACTTGTAGATCTTTGGTGATATTTTCTGATCCAAATATAACACCAAACAAAGTTTCCTAATATGTCAAATGGTTTAGTTTAATCCTAGTCATATTTGATCCATTTTAATACCTAAATCTTCTAATTCATGAGTTCAACGGTGGAGAAATTTATATACTTGAAGGGATCAATAACTTTTAATACTCTTCGAGGTTAATAATGAAAATAACAAAATCAATTTATTTAAATTGTAATATTTAAAAACAAATTTTAGAAGAAATTTCAACTACATCTGTTTCAATAATAATTATCTATATGTTACGCTAAATAGAAATTAATATTATGATAGTTATCAATAATTAAATGCTGTGTGTAGGAAATTTTATTACGTCTTTCCTCAGGAAGTTTGAATATAAGCACGGTAGACGATGGTAGCGATGATACCCAAAACAATAGGAATTAACCATGATTTTAACGAACTAAAACAAAAACAATTATCAATTTGCTTACAATCGAACCTCATGAATATTCAATATCAATTAAATTGTACATTTCTGTCCCATTTAGAAATTAGAATCATCTTTACTTTCTAAATTTTCAATAGAAATTTAATTAACCTAGTTTTGAACATATATACACAAATATTTTATCTAATTCCAAACGAAATTAATTTTCCAGACCAGTATAATAATTACTAAATATAAATTGTATTTTGATGAACTTAATATTGTTGGAAAAACGTCAAATAGATAAAAATTTTCCGAAAAAGATTATCTATTATAAAATTACGCTTACTTTTGTGAAGAGCTGCTGTCTTTGTTGTCAGATACTCCCCAATCTGTATTTTTAGGTTTAACTTCAGTACGTTCTGACGGTATTATTTCTCCTACTTTATATTTTACCATTAATTCTCTTGCATCACTGGAATGTCCTACATCTTCAAAAGCTTCACTAGCTTCTTTACCAGCTTGTTCCAAAAGAACTTCTTCACCACCAGGGTGCTTGGGAGATAGAAAGGTAATTATTATATCTTGTACGAGGGTTACTACTCATGTTTTATGATATGGCAACGCTTTTAATAGTGAACGTACTCAGAACGTGTGCTATTTGAGTTGTTCACTTGAAAATCCAACAAAAGTTGTTAGGCGCCAGTTCTTTCGGAATAACTGGACATTTCAGTCAATTCTGAATGGAACAACAGCTTTTTTTGCCGAAATATTCGAAAAAATAGGGGAAACCAATCTTAGAAGACGAATCATTCTCCACCACGACAATGTTAGTTCTCACATATCAGTTCAAACATAAACGGTTTTGAACAGTTAAAACATGGAATTAATGGATCATCCACCGTACAGTCCTTATTTGGCACCCAATGATTTGTTATTCCCACAGATTCGAAAGTTCAACGTTTTTCTACACCTGAAGAAGCAGTTTATGCATTCGAATCACATTTTTTTGAGTTACTTCAATTTGAATGGAAAAACTTCTACAAGTTGTTCAAATACATATAAAAATGTTTTGCTTTTATCAGAGAATATTTGGAAAAACAATAAAGCCATATCAAATTATAAATATTTGTTTTTGTTTGTCCATTTCAAAACTTAAGTAGCAACCCTCTTAATTCTGAATATATATCTAAATTTCATTAAATTTTTTCACGATTTTTGATTAGACAACAATATAAGTGAAATTTATATTTACTTAATTAAAGTATGTCAATAGAAAATTAAATATTTACTGATAAAATGTCAATTCCTCTAAACTCTGCATGTTGAAAACATAAAACTTTTATATTGTTATACTTTTTGTTAAAATAAATTGGTTTCATACAATTTTAAAATATAAATTTAACACAATTTAAGTAAAAAAATACTAAAAAATGCATAAAAGAAAACTATAATTAGTTGTAAATGGGCTTCATATAATAGATAACCTTGAAACTAATGGAAATAATAATATAGGATTACATAGTAGTTAAGCAAATAAATTTACTATTAAGTAATCTGAAAGAATACAATAGATCTCAATATTCTAATTTCAAATCAAATTATTTGCAAAAAAGGGGAAATACAAAATTCTATCCCAAAAAAAATATTAATTAGCAAAATTTCTTTTTACAATCTGTAATAAACCTTGATAATTTAAATACACGAAAGGAAGTATTGTGATAGCATGAAAAACCTGTGAATTATTATGTATGTACATTGAAAATAATGATAAACGCACCCCTTATCAGTTAATTATCAAAATCTGAAATTGGAACTATATTTGAAGAAACTGTGAAGTATTTTAGAAAAAATGTTTAATTATATTTATTCAGTCAATAAATTTGCGTGATTTATCACATCACAAGCCTTGATTTTATTTATTATATTCGATTAAAGTTGAACGAAGTAATAAGCACATAACATTATTTAAATATAAATAATCGTTTAAGAAAATATGCAGAGATTTATAAACAGATAATTTTTAGATTAAAATTATATCTAATCTCGAAGCTCGAATTTCTCAACATCTTAAGACTTTATTTAAATATAATCGAAAAAAAAAAAAATATTTCAGCTTTTATTGAAATTCATTTTTTTGCAACGATGTATTAGAGTTCAATATATTTATTTCAAAATATAAATTTATTATACCTCGTTTAAAAACGGAGTTACATCGTAAACTTCGTTATGTATTACAATCCATGTACTTTTGTTGTCGTTGTGTTCTTTAACTTGAGCTAAAGAATATTGTGTAGTCATGTTTATTTTACTTCTTTTGTATGAATTTTAATTTCACTACACTGTTAACTATTAGATAGATAAACTAATATGATTTTTAAAATCAATGGTTTTAATTTTATGATAAATTTCAACCTTGATCTATGACCGATGACGATGTTCTTTCTAACCAACCACTACAACTCAGAATTCAATTATAAATAAGAGACGACGCATAGATTACTTACTAAATGACAAATGATTTATAACATGTGTCAAAGTTGAATATATTGCATTTTTTCATGACAACTATATTTAATAGTCTTAAATTATAATAACTGTATTAGTTTACTGAATATAAACGAATACCTTTTATGTATATAACATCTATTTACATAATCAATGATAAAAAATTCATTCTCCATATCTTTTATTATAAATTCGAATTTTACCGAAAACATTGATTTTCGCTAAAAACAGCCAAAATCAAAGGAAGTTGTGAGAATGTCATATCGTCACTTCCTTTAGTCAATTGTCAATCGTTCTTTTTACAGCGTGTTATGGTGGAGTGATTGGTAAGTTTTAATATTGAATAAATTTTAACATAATTTCGAGCTAAATAATTTATTTTTATTCGTAATTCGCCTTTTTCAAACTATTTATTAATTTATTTATCAATATTCATGTAGTAATTCGATTTTTTCATCTTTTATATATTTGCACATGGTGTGCCTTTTTGAAACGTATGTAATGTCCGGTATCGTGTAGTGCATTTCAAATACGCTCTATGAATATGACTAATCCTATTTAGTCGACTTATTACGAAAGGTAAGTGAGATTTATTTTTTATATATACTTTAGTCATATTCAAAGAGTATTGAATATGACTATATTATGTTGACTAGTTATTTTTTATTCTAGTTAAATTCCGAAATGCCGCAAAACGAGTATATTGAACGTCATCGTAAATTATACGGTCGCCGCTTAGATTATGAAGAAAGAAAAAGAAAGAGGGAGGCTAGAGAGCCACATAAAAGATCACAAGTGGCTCGGAGTCTTCGCGGTATAAAAGCAAAGATATTCAATAAAGAACGTCGAAATGAAAAAATACAGATGAAAAAGAAGATCAAGGCACACGAAGAGAAGAAAATTAAAAAGACTACTGAGAAAGTATCTGAAGGTGCCTTACCAGTTTATCTACTAGATCGAGATGTTCAATCAAGAGCCAAAGTATTATCCAACATGATAAAACAAAAGAGAAAAGAAAAAGCTGGCAAATGGGATGTACCAATTCCAAAAGTTAGAGCACAAGCCGACGCCGAGGTACTCAAAGTTGTTAAATCCGGTAAATCTAAGAGAAAAGCTTGGAAAAGAATGGTTACAAAAGTTACATTCGTCGGTGAGGGATTTACAAGGAAACCTCCCAAGTTTGAGAGATTTATTAGACCCATGGCTCTCAGATTTAAGAAAGCTCATGTCACACACCCTGAACTCAAAGCTACTTTCTGTTTACCAATTATAGGCGTTAAGAAGAATCCTAGTTCGCCCATGTTCACTAGCTTGGGAGTCATAACCAAGGGTACAGTCATCGAAGTTAATATTTCAGAGCTGGGTTTAGTTACGCAAGCCGGTAAAGTCGTGTGGGGTAAATACGCCCAAGTTACAAACAATCCAGAGAACGATGGATGTATTAATGCCGTATTATTGGTTTAATTCTTGTTTGTAATATGTATTTTGAAATAAACTTGTTTTTATAATACTGGTTGTTATTTTTAGCAAATCCTGTTGAAAAAAATTGAGTTAACTAAATTTTAGGTCATTAGCCAGTCAGAATGGCTGGTAGGGTGTTTGGTTCGAAGATGGGTACTACTTAATGTGCTTAATATAGGTCAAAATGACATATCCAAATTAAATTTTTAATTAGAAGGGATTTGAGAGCAAGAAAATCATATAAAAGGGCATAAGTAAAAAGAAATGTTTTATTTTGTAATGGTACAAACCAAAATGTAATTTATTATAAAAACAAATTCTCTTTAGGTGACTCCACAAAATGCAGATATTTGTCAAGACTCTGACGGGTAAGACTATCACCCTTGAAGTCGAACCATCAGATACCATTGAAAATGTCAAAGCTAAAATTCAAGATAAAGAGGGCATCCCGCCGGATCAGCAACGATTGATCTTTGCTGGTAAACAACTCGAAGATGGTCGTACTCTATCCGATTACAATATCCAAAAGGAATCCACTCTTCATTTGGTATTGAGGTTGAGAGGAGGTGCTAAGAAACGTAAGAAGAAGAATTACTCTACACCGAAAAAAATTAAACATAAGAAGAAGAAGGTCAAGTTAGCTGTATTGAAATTTTATAAAGTATGTACTTGGTCCACAGCGACTTTGGATTTGTTGTAATTTTCGTTGGTATTACAGGTTGACGAAAATGGTAAAATTCACCGGTTAAGGCGTGAATGTCCTGCCGAACAATGTGGAGCTGGTGTATTCATGGCTGCAATGGAAGATAGACATTATTGTGGAAAGTGTGGATACACTTTGGTATTTTCAAAACCTGGTGATGAAAAGTAGATGATAACATGTATTGTTATAAAAAATAATTAAAAAAAAAACTTGTTTTATTTCTAAATAAAATAATTCAAGAGTATTCTTTTGTTTCAATTAATTTTTTCTTATGAAAAATCCCCCATTGGCAAAAAAAATTAAGTGATTGAGCTTTCTTTTACTGGAAATCTCAGAGATTCTAGATTTCTTGATAATCCGAATTATCTAGAAAGCCGTTGGATATAAATAAACGATAGTTTAGCAACAAAAGTTAGTAAAAACTGGTTAAATCGATAAAAACATTACAACAATAGTGTCGTTTTTCTATAAATTTTCTCTAGAATGTAATAAAAAGAAAACAAAGTCATTAGAAATTGTCTAAGTTACAACATAATGTAAACAGCTTATAAAAACAATACAAAGAATTAGCCAACAAAAACCCCAATTTAAATAGGACCGGTTTCACGGTTTATGTTAGTGGACGAGTTCGCTACATTATTTTGACTCATTTTTTTTTGCCTAATGCTACATCAAAATGAAAGGTAAGTCGAGACGAAAAATTGGAAAATAACACCTCGAAGATATTTTGTATGTATATTCATAATTAAGAGTAGCGAGTAAACGAGAATATTACTTATCGAATTTATAATACCCATACTATAACTGAGTTTATTATAGAGTTAATATTGAAGATAGAGAGATATCTAAATGTAATTGTTCTATAAGAAGAGAGAGAAAGAGTATCAGCTTTCCACTCGCTATTAAAATCTGTTTTAATTCTTCGATATTATATCGATATCTCACTTCAAATGGATATTTTATTATCGATGCTTTGTCGATTTCACCAAACTTTGTTCGCGAATCAATTGGTAAACAATTCTAATGCGCATGCAAATTGGGAACCTATTCAGGATGGTAATTTATCGCGAATTAACCGGAAACTATCAACGAACACGAAGCTGTGTCTAATAATTCATGAAAACATTGAAAAAAAATCGATTATAAACGTCAATGTGATGTTCTATTATCGAAATATAAACTACAATTTGAAAAAACGTTAGTGAAGTATGTGCTCTAAAAGTTCCGATAGCCATAGATGTTGGTTTACTGAAAAAGCAAAATTTTTGTATTCCAATAACATAAGAGTTTATAAATTGTACAATGTCCTTATAACATTTTCTATGTATACATAGATGTCGCCCTTATGATATCGATAAACCGAATTGTTAGATACTTATGATGTCATTTGTCATATTTCAATTTTATTGAAATTGACTATCGCCCACCGTCTGGTTGATTGTCAAAATTTTTTTGTCTTTAAATCGACATCCTGCTTATTAAAATAATAATTAAAATTTATTTATGTCAATTGAATTAATTTTAGTTGCTTAAGATAGCATTAAGTGTTGATAAATCTACTTATATGTAATCTAGTTAGTCGATAATTAGAAATTACGCAAAAAAATAGGTAAGAAAGTGTGTTGCTGTTTATTTACTTTTTTCTACCTTGAAGCAGTTTCTCACCTAATCGAACTGTAATACTTTTCAATTCGCTTTAATAGTTTAAATAGTTCAACATGAAAAACGATAATATAGAAGAGGAAGAAGTAGATGTGTTTCAACTAGTATTAAAATTAAGATATGAAAAACTCCTTGTAACGACAGAAAAGAAAAAAATTGAAGATTTAAACAGATTGCTTATAGAAAAAACTCACGAAATAATAAGAGAATCTTGGATAACTACAAAACAACGTTTACTTTTGTATCAAAGGGAAAGTACTATACAGAATTATCAAAAAGTTGATCACTTATTGAAGTCAGAGTTTGTGGATGCAAAACAAAAATTGGGTTTTCAGGTAAGTCACTTGAACTATGGATTCTAATGTTTATTATTATTGGAATCACATAAAATCTATACAAATATGTATCTCGGTCTTGTTTTTTTTATTAAAAACAACTATTAAATGGTATATTTATAATTGATAAATTGGTTTTATCGAAATTTTCCAATACAGATTTTATTTTATTTATCAGTTAACTTGTTTTGGTTATTTTTAATAATAAAAATTGACATTACTGACCTAAAAATCACATATATACACTAATTTATAATTATTTAATCACTACCCTATTGTAAATGTAAACTACAAATTTTATTACAGAATTATACGACTATAAAAATATATTATTTTCGTGAAGATTTGTCTTGATTTTAGGTCTCTTTCCATAGAAAACCACTACAAAATAACAGGTAAAAATCATTACGAAAAACATAAAAAGGTCTAAGAACTAAAAAATTTAATAAAAAGTATCACAATCTCATTGACTTGTTTGTTAAATATGTTTGAATAATAAATCCTTCATGGTTTTCCTCTTTCCTATTTTTTGCTTTCATTTTCCTCTCTTTCTTAGGTCTTCCATCACCTGTGCTTAAGATCTTTTCCTTGGTTTTCCTTTTTTCTTGTTTCCACCCTGTTCTATGTCCATCATTTTTATTGTTTCTCTAAAATCTAGCATTCTCTATATGTGACCCAACCACCCTATCATTTTGCCTAGTTCCGTTTCTCCACAGAAATTCCTTTGTTCTTCTCATCCATAATTTTTCTCCTAGTACCCCCCTAAATATTTTCATTTCCCACATCTCTAACTTCTCTGTTTCCTTAAGGATCCACGTTTACTAGTGCGAAACTGTTGGTCTTCTGGATATTTTTTTTTTGGAACTAATTACCATTTTAAATAATGAATCATCTTTATTGGTTGATATGTGTATTAAATGCATTTTCAAAATCAATAAATGCCGTGGTGGATTTACCAGCTAGCTGAGTAGGCTGTAGCCTAGGATGCAGGTTTCAGGGGGCAATTTTTGTTCAAAAATTTTTTATTTGAATTTACAAAATAAGAAAAACATTATTAATCACACAGAGAAGACGAGTAATGTCTTTTTTGTGAAAATAATCAAGGATTTTAGTTCCCAAATTATAAAGTTCGAATTTTATTGATAAAAAATGTAATTTAAAGAATTGTGAACTGCAGTTTTGAGTTTTTGGGGTTAGTAGAAGCGGCAAAAGATGAAGTCTGTAAATTCCCAACTAATAAAATTTGAAGTTCAATATTTGTTTATCCTTTCTTTTAGAATACAATAAAAATAGGAAATCTTTTACAAGTGCTGAGATCCCAACCTTCTCAATTAGCGAAATGGTTGATGTTCGGAGAGCAACTAGCAGAAGAAATGCAAAATTACTCGTTTTTTCTAGAAACTATTGTAGTAGGACTTTACGGATGTCTATTATTCTCAGATGATATTAAATATATGTTGGCTTTATTATACGAACTAGCTAAATTACAACTTCTAAATTGCGAAGACCCCAGAAGGTGAGTATTTATTATAAAAATAATAGCAAAAGTTATCAAATTGCACGAACTCTAATAGATAATTAAATAAAAACCAAATGGTAATTTCATAACTCTGGAAATGTGTGTTAGATATGATAACATTTAATCTAAACTAAGTGTATATTCCAAATTACGATAAGCGTAAACTAATTATTGAAAATAATAATATTCGCAGTTCAAATTTAAAATTAATTTGAATTAAAATTATGAATTATGTAAACGAATCCATTTTAATAAGCAATTTTTGCACAACAATTTTATTTTTATTGTTTAAATATTTCTTCATGGGTTGATATTTATTTCCGTTTAGTCTGTAAAAAGCTAGTAGTCACTGGAGGCCTGATCTGAAGAATGTGGTGGCATGGAACAGGTTTCAATTGACCCCCTGCTACTACATTTCAACTAAATTTGGTTTAACTCATGTCAAGTCTCTTCCCTGGATATCTGGGAGTCTACTAATGATGGCAATATGTATAAACCACAGTTGAGTCTTGTGCGGAATCACCTAGATTATTCAGTATTTTGATCTTGATCGTGATGTCTACTCTATCTCTAATTTTACTTCATAGTGTTAATTTTTTCCAGAATTATAAAACAGAGGACATGCTCATTTAAACATCTCTACTTTTTATTCCACGAAGTATTACAATCAGCTAAATTTTTCTTGAGTGCAGCTATGGAAATACCAATAGTACAGATGATGTCCTGTACGGATTATTATTTAGATGTAGATCCCGAAAAAACCAGGATGAGGTAATTATCATTTATATTAGAAATAATATTTGTCTAAATATTTTTCATCAGATTTAAGCAAGACGACAACGATGTTACCAATATTTTCAAAGACGTAGAAGAATATAGAAACGAAGTTGTAGCTAAACTCGTCGAATTTACAAATACTTTCATAACATCGCTCTTAGAAAATGTTTATAGCTTTCCGAAATCCATATCTTGGATAGTATCTAAAATAGCGAAGATTATCGAAAAATCTTTTAGTGCAAAACAGGTAAAAACAACTAAAATTATTTAAAATGTAAATATTTTTATTTAATAGATCTTAGAATACCAGAAAAATGCAGTAGTTCAAATGTAGCACGATTTAAAGTTATACTATATGAGGAAAATGTAGTAGTTCAAATGTAACATGATTTATAGTTATTATACTATATGGGGAAACTGCAGTAGTTCAACTGTAATTTGATTGAAAGTTGAAATACTATGAGGAAAATGTAGTAGTAGTTCAAATGTAACATGATTTAAATTCATTATATTATTTAAGGAATTTGTACTTTAACTGTAAAAATGAATTAGATCAAATGTACTATGATTTATAGTGTGTGACAAAAAAGTAGTAGCTCAAATTTAATTTGATTTAAAGTTATACTTAATAAGGAAAATGTAGTAGTTCAACTGTAATATGAATTACAAGTTGTTATATTGTACTGGGAAACTCTAGTAGTTCAAATGTAACATGAATGAAAGTTGTTATATTGTATGGGGGAACTTGTATTTCAAATGTATCTCGATTTAAAAAGGAATAATATTATTTTTCGACTAATTTCGACGTTATGTAGATTGTTTTTAAATAATAAGTTTTCTGTCTTAGTTTTTGTTGTTTGTACTTTTTATTTTTTTATAAAAATTTTTGTATTTTTCAGGCAAACGCCATAATAACGGAACTAATATTCAACCTGTATATATGTCCAGTGATAATAGATCCGGAACAATACGGGATATGTACATCACAAGTTACCGAAATAGCCAGACACAACCTCATACAAGTTTGTCAAATTTTACAATCGTTAGCTTTACATAAATACGAACCTATAGATATGAAAAATTCGGATCTGTTCGACATGTTGGATAAAAATAAAGTTTGTAATTTTATCGAATTGTTATTTTTCGATATGGATTCCGAAGAACCTCCTATAGAAAATTCCCCAAATCTTTCGAGGGACATTATGATGTTTACCGAAACCGAGCTCAATAACATAGTAAGTTTAATAATTTAACGTATAAAACAATTATACATTGTATTTAATAATTTCAGATTTCTATTTTACAAAAAATACAGTTTAAACAAAAATCAAGCGACAATTTTTTAAAAGAATTAACTATAGAAGAACAATTAGCATCCCTCAGTTTATCTTTCGATAATTCGCCTAAATCGAACCGTTCTTCCAACAGTATATCAGGTAAATAACACTTATTAATAATATACAGGGCGATAATTCATTGTACCCTATAAGGAATTTGTAGTTCAACTGTAAAAATGAAATAGATCAAATGTACTAGGATTTATAGTGTGTGACAAAAAAGTAGTAGCTCAAATTTAATTTGATTTAAACTTATACTTGATAAGGAAAATGTAGTAGTTCAACTGTAACATGATTTAAAGTTATAATACCATGAAGAAAATGTAGTAGTTCAACTGTAATATGATTTAAAGTTGAAATACTATTAGGAAAATGTAGTAGTAGTTCAAATGTAACATAAATTAAAGTAATTATACTGTATAAGGAACTTGTAGTATTTCAACTATTTAAATTCATTATATTGTATAAGGAATTTGTAGTTTAACTGTAAAAATGAAATAGATCAAATGTACTATGATTTATAGTGTGTGACAAAAAAGTAGTAGCTCAAATTTAATCTGATTTAAAGTTATACTTAATAAGGAAAATGTAGTAGTTCAACTGTAACATGATTTAAAGTTATAATACCATGAAGAAAATGTAGTAGTTCAACTGTAATATGATTTAAAGTTGAAATACTATGAGGAAAATGTAGTAGTAGTTCAAATGTAACATAAATTAAAGTAATTATACTGTATAAGGAACTTGTAGTATTTCAACTATTTAAATTCATTATATTGTATAAGGAATTTGTAGTTTAACTGTAAAAATGAAATAGATCAAATGTACTATGATTTATAGTGTGTGACAAAAAAGTAGTAGCTCAAATTTAATCTGATTTAAAGTTATACTTAATAAGGAAAATGTAGTAGTTCAACTGTAACATGATTTAAAGTTATAATACCATGAAGAAAATGTAGTAGTTCAACTGTAATATGATTTAAAGTTAAAATACTATGAGGAAAATGTAGTAGTAGTTCAAATGTAACATAAATTAAAGTAATTATACTGTATAAGGAACTTGTAGTATTTCAACTATTTAAATTCATTATATTGTATAAGGAATTTGTAGTTTAACTGTAAAAATGAAATAGATCAAATGTACTATGATTTATAGTGTGTGACAAAAAAGTAGTAGCTCAAATTTAATCTGATTTAAAGTTATACTTAATAAGGAAAATGTAGTAGTTCAACTGTAACATGATTTAAAGTTATAATACCATGAAGAAAATGTAGTAGTTCAACTGTAATATGATTTAAAGTTGAAATACTATGAGGAAAATGTAGTAGTAGTTCAAATGTAACATAAATTAAAGTAATTATACTGTATAAGGAACTTGTAGTATTTCAACTATTTAAATTCATTATATTGTATAAGGAATTTGTAGTTTAACTGTAAAAATGAAATAGATCAAATGTACTATGATTTATAGTGTGTGACAAAAAAGTAGTAGCTCAAATTTAATCTGATTTAAAGTTATACTTAATAAGGAAAATGTAGTAGTTCAACTGTAACATGATTTAAAGTTATAATACCATGAAGAAAATGTAGTAGTTCAACTGTAATATGATTTAAAGTTGAAATACTATTAGGAAAATGTAGTAGTAGTTCAAATGTAACATAAATTAAAGTAATTATACTGTATAAGGAACTTGTAGTATTTCAACTATTTAAATTCATTATATTGTATAAGGAATTTGTAGTTTAACTGTAAAAATGAAATAGATCAAATGTACTATGATTTATAGTGTGTGACAAAAAAGTAGTAGCTCAAATTTAATCTGATTTAAAGTTATACTTAATAAGGAAAATGTAGTAGTTCAACTGTAACATGATTTAAAGTTATAATACCATGAAGAAAATGTAGTAGTTCAACTGTAATATGATTTAAAGTTGAAATACTATGAGGAAAATGTAGTAGTAGTTCAAATGTAACATAAATTAAAGTAATTATACTGTATAAGGAACTTGTAGTATTTCAACTATTTAAATTCATTATATTGTATAAGGAATTTGTAGTTTAACTGTAAAAATGAAATAGATCAAATGTACTATGATTTATAGTGTGTGACAAAAAAGTAGTAGCTCAAATTTAATCTGATTTAAAGTTATACTTAATAAGGAAAATGTAGTAGTTCAACTGTAACATGATTTAAAGTTATAATACCATGAAGAAAATGTAGTAGTTCAACTGTAATATGATTTAAAGTTGAAATACTATTAGGAAAATGTAGTAGTAGTTCAAATGTAACATAAATTAAAGTAATTATACTGTATAAGGAACTTGTAGTATTTCAACTATTTAAATTCATTATATTGTATAAGGAATTTGTAGTTTAACTGTAAAAATGAAATAGATCAAATGTACTATGATTTATAGTGTGTGACAAAAAAGTAGTAGCTCAAATTTAATCTGATTTAAAGTTATACTTAATAAGGAAAATGTAGTAGTTCAACTGTAACATGATTTAAAGTTATAATACCATGAAGAAAATGTAGTAGTTCAACTGTAATATGATTTAAAGTTGAAATACTATGAGGAAAATGTAGTAGTAGTTCAAATGTAACATAAATTAAAGTAATTATACTGTATAAGGAACTTGTAGTATTTCAACTATTTAAATTCATTATATTGTATAAGGAATTTGTAGTTTAACTGTAAAAATGAAATAGATCAAATGTACTATGATTTATAGTGTGTGACAAAAAAGTAGTAGCTCAAATTTAATCTGATTTAAAGTTATACTTAATAAGGAAAATGTAGTAGTTCAACTGTAACATGATTTAAAGTTATAATACCATGAAGAAAATGTAGTAGTTCAACTGTAATATGATTTAAAGTTGAAATACTATGAGGAAAATGTAGTAGTAGTTCAAATGTAACATAAATTAAAGTAATTATACTGTATAAGGAACTTGTAGTATTTCAACTATTTAAATTCATTATATTGTATAAGGAATTTGTAGTTTAACTGTAAAAATGAAATAGATCAAATGTACTATGATTTATAGTGTGTGACAAAAAAGTAGTAGCTCAAATTTAATCTGATTTAAAGTTATCCTTAATAAGGAAAATGTAGTAGTTCAACTGTAATATGATTTAAAGTTGAAATACTATGAGGAAAATGTAGTAGTAGTTCAAATGTAACATAAATTAAAGTAATTATACTGTATAAGGAACTTGTAGTATTTCAACTATTTAAATTCATTATATTGTATAAGGAATTTGTAGTTTAACTGTAAAAATGAAATAGATCAAATGTACTATGATTTATAGTGTGTGACAAAAAAGTAGTAGCTCAAATTTAATCTGATTTAAAGTTATACTTAATAAGGAAAATGTAGTAGTTCAATTGTAACATGATTTAAAGTTATAATACCATGAAGAAAATGTAGTAGTTCAACTGTAATATGATTTAAAGTTGAAATACTATGAGGAAAATGTAGTAGTAGTTCAAATGTAACATAAATTAAAGTAATTATACTGTATAAGGAACTTGTAGTATTTCAACTATTTAAATTCATTATATTGTATAAGGAATTTGTAGTTTAACTGTAAAAATGAAATAGATCAAATGTACTATGATTTATAGTGTGTGACAAAAAAGTAGTAGCTCAAATTTAATCTGATTTAAAGTTATCCTTAATAAGGAAAATGTAGTAGTTCAACTGTAATATGATTTAAAGTTGAAATACTATGAGGAAAATGTAGTAGTAGTTCAAATGTAACATAAATTAAA
Source organism: Diorhabda carinulata (assembly GCF_026250575.1). Lineage (NCBI taxonomy): Eukaryota > Metazoa > Arthropoda > Insecta > Coleoptera > Chrysomelidae > Diorhabda > Diorhabda carinulata. Next base: position 653,767 of record NC_079465.1, read on the forward strand.
GTAATTATACTGTATAAGGAACTTGTAGTATTTCAACTATTTAAATTCATTATATTGTATAAGGAATTTGTAGTTTAACTGTAAAAATGAAATAGATCAAATGTACTATGATTTATAGTGTGTGACAAAAAAGTAGTAGCTCAAATTTAATTTGATTTAAAGTTATACTTAATAAGGAAAATGTAGTAGTTCAACTGTAACATGATATATTTAATTGTACTTTTTCCAGATTCTCCCAGGAATCATAGTAACCATAGCAATCATAATGTGATCCTAGTTTTTCCAATCGATCAAGTACATTCTGATCCGATAGGTCTTGTATCCGAAGAAAAAATACTCGAAGCCAATATACCGATTAAAAACGGTGATATATCGGTCGTTATGCCGGAAACTCCGCCGCAAAATACCGATTTGAAACAATCTTTCACTTTCCACGACGAAGGATCCATCGGCAATACTTCTGATAATTTGGAAGCCATTTCGGAAGCGGCCAGCAACCATTCGGTGGATAGTAGCATCGAATTGGAAAACGAAGATCAGAACGACAATCTTTCCGATATGATATCGGCGAATGTTTCAGGTGAAAAATTAAAAAAAATATATTAATACATCGATTAGATTGTATCGAGGTGTATTTGTAGGTCGAGGTACGCCGAATATATCGGGGAGAGACACGCCGAGTTCTCAAGTGTGCGATAACGACGATAGGGCGTTGGCCGAACCGCGACAAGCGGACGTCGCCCAACCGCAGGCTAATTTAAATTTGAACAGGCAAATTAGATCGGAAATAGACGACAAATTTTGCAAATTCGAAATAAAAAAACTTCTGGAAGGCGACGAAACTATATCGATAATATCCGAAACGTGGAGCACGGACGTTTTAGCCTCGGATAACGAAACGCTAGATACGAGCGAAAGTAGACAATCGTCGTCGCAATTGGTCGAAGTTGTGCCGAACAATTTGGATTTGTCGGAAACTCAAAGCGAAAGCGCTTGGTCGACGGACGTTATGACGTCCGATACGGAAAGATTGACGGAAATCGATAACGACGATTCCGTTAGCGTCGCCCAATCGGACGATACCAGATCGGAAACCGACGATAACGCTTGTTCGAGCAGAAGATTGTCCTCTTGTTCTAATTCGTTCGTTCCGATTTCGTCTAATCAGAATTACGTATCGAACGTCACTGTTCAAAATATGAGCTTCTTACCGCCTTCCAACGGTCATTCGTCCGTTAACGGTACCAGAAATAAGTACGTTTCGACGGTTACGAATTTTCAGGTATTTACTATTGAAATTTTTCGATTTAATTCATTTTATTTTTCGTTATTTTTAGGATTATAATAAGATCGAGTTTAAGAACGATCGGATTAGTAGGAAATTGTATCAGGAACAAACCGATAATAATGCCAATAGGGTATTTAAGGCTTTAACTTTGGAACAATCCGAATCGTTAACTGAAAATGGCGAGATTAAGGCATCGATATTCAAACCTACAGTTATAAAAAATGGTTTGATTGCGAAAGATACTGAATTGAACAGCTTAGCCGGTAAGACTCCGATCGTTTAATAAATCAGATTGGAATCGTTCGCATCCCCAATATCCAAATCACAAAAAATTACATGACGAAGTATTTAAACATGGATCTTTGGTAATTTTCAATGGGGCAACTGTCCCTTATTCCCCACTAACCCTTGAGATCTTTAAACATCTGTTTTTGATAATATTTAGTGGGGTAACCGTCCGGGATCTATGAGGTCTTTGGTAATTTTCAATGGGGCAACTGTCTCTGATTCCCCGCTTACCCATGAAGTGTCCAAACATTGGTTTTTAATAATATTCAGTGAGACAACTGTCCTTGATGTCCCATTAACCCATAAGATCTCTAAATATTGATTTTAAGTAATTTTTAGTGGGGAAACTGACACTGTTTTCCCATTAACTCTAATATTGGATTTCCCATTAACCCTTGAGATCAGTAGAAATTAATTTTTGATGATTTTTAATGGGTTTTTAGTACTTTTTAGTGGGGTAACTATTCTTGATCCCCCACTAATCCATGAAGTGTCTAAAACATTGGTTTTTAATAATATTCAGTGAGGCAACTGTCCTTGATGTCCCATTAACCCATAAGATCTCTAAATATTGATTTTAAGTAATTTTTAGTGGGGAAACTGACACTGTTTTCCCATTAACTCTAATATTGGATTTCCCATTAACCCTTGAGATCAATAGAAATTAATTTTTGATGATTTTTAATGGGTTTTTAGTACTTTTTAGTGGGGTAACTATTCTTGATCCCCCACTAATCCAAGAAGTGTCTAAAACATTGGTTTTTAATAATATTCAGTGAGGCAACTGTCCTTGATGTCCCATTAACCCATAAGATCTCTAAATATTGATTTTTGGTAATTTTTAGTGGGGAAACTGACACTGTTTTCCCATTAACTCTAATATTGGATTTCCCATTAACCCTTGAGATCAATAGAAATTAATTTTTGATGATTTTTAATGGGTTTTTAGTACTTTTTAGTGGGGTAACTATTCTAGATCCCCCACTAATCCAAGAAGTGTCTAAAACATTGGTTTTTAATAATATTCAGTGAGGCAACTGTCCTTGATGTCCCATTAACCCATAAGATCTCTAAATATTCATTTTTGGTAATTTTTAGTGGGGAAACTGACACTGTTTTCCCATTAACTCTAATATTGGATTTCCCATTAACCCTTGAGATCAGTAGAAATTAATTTTTGATGATTTTTAATGGGTTTTTAATACTTTGTAGTAGGGTAACTATTCTTGATCCCCCACTAACCCATGAAGTGTCTAAAACATTGGTTTTTAATAATATTCAGTGAGGCAACTGTCCTTGATGTCCCATTAACCCATAAGATCTCTAAATATTGATTTTTGGTAATTTTTAGTGGGGAAACTGACACTGTTTTCCCATTAACTCTAATATTGGATTTCCCATTAACCCTTGAGATCAATAGAAATTAATTTTTGATGATTTTTAATGGATTTTTAGTACTTTTTAGTGGGGTAACTATTCTTGATCCCCCACTAACCCATGAAGTGTCTAAAACATTGGTTTTTAATAATATTCAGTGAGACAACTGTCCTTGATGCACCATTAACCCATAAGATCTCTAAATATTGATTTTAAGTAATTTTTAGTGGGGAAACTGACACTGTTTTCCCATTAACTCTAATATTGGATTTCCCATTAACCCTTGAGATCAATAGAAATTAATTTTTGATGATTTTTAATGGGTTTTTAGTACTTTTTAGTGGGGTAACTATTCTTGATCCCCCACTAATCCAAGAAGTGTCTAAAACATTGGTTTTTAATAATATTCAGTGAGGCAACTGTCCTTGATGTCCCATTAACCCATAAGATCTCTAAATATTGATTTTTGGTAATTTTTAGTGGGGAAACTGACACTGTTTTCCCATTAACTCTAATATTGGATTTCCCATTAACCCTTGAGATCAATAGAAATTAATTTTTGATGATTTTTAATGGGTTTTTAGTACTTTTTAGTGGGGTAACTATTCTAGATCCCCCACTAATCCAAGAAGTGTCTAAAACATTGGTTTTTAATAATATTCAGTGAGGCAACTGTCCTTGATGTCCCATTAACCCATAAGATCTCTAAATATTCATTTTTGGTAATTTTTAGTGGGGAAACTGACACTGTTTTCCCATTAACTCTAATATTGGATTTCCCATTAACCCTTGAGATCAGTAGAAATTAATTTTTGATGATTTTTAATGGGTTTTTAATACTTTGTAGTAGGGTAACTATTCTTGATCCCCCACTAACCCATGAAGTGTCTAAAACATTGGTTTTTAATAATATTCAGTGAGGCAACTGTCCTTGATGTCCCATTAACCCATAAGATCTCTAAATATTGATTTTTGGTAATTTTTAGTGGGGAAACTGACACTGTTTTCCCATTAACTCTAATATTGGATTTCCCATTAACCCTTGAGATCAATAGAAATTAATTTTTGATGATTTTTAATGGGTTTTTAGTACTTTTTAGTGGGGTAACTATTCTAGATCCCCCACTAATCCAAGAAGTGTCTAAAACATTGGTTTTTAATAATATTCAGTGAGGCAACTGTCCTTGATGTCCCATTAACCCATAAGATCTCTAAATATTGATTTTTGGTAATTTTTAGTGGGGAAACTGACACTGTTTTCCCATTAACTCTAATATTGGATTTCCCATTAACCCTTGAGATCAATAGAAATTAATTTTTGATGATTTTTAATGGGTTTTTAGTACTTTTTAGTGAGGTAACTATTCTTGATCCCCCACTAACCCATGAAGTGTCTAAAACATTGGTTTTTAATAATATTCAGTGAGGCAACTGTCCTTGATGTCCCATTAACCCATAAGATCTCTAAATATTGATTTTTGGTAATTTTTAGTGGGGAAACTGACACTGTTTTCCCATTAACTCTAATATTGGATTTCCCATTAACCCTTGAGATCAATAGAAATTAATTTTTGATGATTTTTAATGGGTTTTTAATACTTTGTAGTAGGGTAACTATTCTTGATCCCCCACTAACCCATGAAGTGTCTAAAACATTGGTTTTTAATAATATTCAGTGAGGCAACTGTCCTTGATGTCCCATTAACCCATAAGATCTCTAAATATTGATTTTTGGTAATTTTTAGTGGGGAAACTGACACTGTTTTCCCATTAACTCTAATATTGGATTTCCCATTAACCCTTGAGATCAATAGAAATTAATTTTTGATGATTTTTAGTGGTGCAACTGTTCTTGATTCCCCACTAACCCGCGGGGTGTCTTAACATTGATTTTTGGTTATTTTTAATGGGGTAAATGTCTGAATTGAACATTGTCATAATTTATTTCTTCGCAATTATAAAAAATGTCTTGTTCAGGTCCGAGTGGGGTAGCAGAACCCGAAAAGAATCACCATAACCGTCCCAACGAGATCCTTCTGAGTAATTGCAGCTTAAACTCGAGTTCCAGCGGTTCGAGTAGCCACAGTTTCGAAAATAAAAATACCTCGGAGCAATGGGAAAGTAAACAATGGTTAAACAGTTCCGGTAGTAGTTTAAATGTTACTCTAACACCTTCGGAAAGCACCAGCGAACTATCGGTTATGAGTATAGGAAAAAAAGCGGCAGGTACTGTTTGTTTTCAACATTTTTTTTTTCTTTCTTTTTGGTTTTAATAAGTTAGGTTATGATTTTTTTAATATTGCAGCCGGTAGAGGATTGAAACCCTCTGTGTCTACGGGGGCGATACCGAAAAGTATCAGTTTCGATATGAGCGCCGATAAAGGATTAGACCATGAAGGTAGATCGAAACGAGGTGGATTTTTCGGAAAGTTGAGGATGGGTTTTAAAAGTAGGAGAGGAAAATGTATTCGGAATCAAGATGAATTCCGATTAGAAACCGATGAATATGTCGGGAAAATCGGAGGAAAAGTAGAAAATAACACAGGTAATTAAGAATTTCTATTTTATTTACTTAATCCTGTTACCTTTTTACTATTTCGGTTGTCGTTGAAGTTGTGTTATTACGTAGGCTCCCCTTTTCACTCCAGTTTCCATCCTCTTCTATCTTACGTCTTTTGTTTCATTTCCCGCCATCTTATTCTTCGTTTTTTGCCTGCCATTTTCATTCTCATAACCTGACCAAATCATCTTCTTCGATTTTGTTTTGGATTGGTTTTAAATTTAATTTTTTTCTTATGGTATTACCCACTAGTAACACGCCACGCCACCCCACGCCACATATCGAATATATGAGCATATGTTTTTCCATTTATTTGAGAGTTTTGAATCGTCCCACGCGGCGTGGCGTGGCGTGGCATGTTGCTAATGAATTTTGACCTTTATTCTTGTATTTTTCTTTTTTGTTGTTGCCTGAGTGTCCATGCCTCGGATTCGTATGTCAATATGGATATGGTTACTTTCTTCTTATATATTTTTGTTTTTATTTGTTTCGGTGTTTCCTTTTTGGCTAGTAAACTGTGTATTCGAGCTGTTCCATTTCTTCCGTTTACCTCTTATTCCAAGCTTTTAGTGTCGTACCAAGGTTTTTGAAGTTTTTGATCAATTCTATATTTGATTTTTCCATTTTTATCTTCTTCTTTCTGTTTTTTTTGTAGATTATACGTAAACTGTCAATGTTTATTTCTAATTTTGTATTTGATTGTGTTTTAGAAGTATCCGATGATATATTGGCTAAATATCGAACGAAACCTTTCGTGGAAAATAAAATTATAAAAGATATCTGTGATTCGAGTAAATCTTTAAAGGGAAAACATGTGTATAGAAGCAATAGCGAAGAAGTGAATACGTTTAATGACATTAAAAATAAATTACGTTTAGTTTTAAGTAATACTTGGGAAATTCCTCATTATTTCAAAGTAAGTTTTGTTTTTTCTATCGTTTTATTTATTAAAATAAGAAAATTGGTGGAAAAATTCGGTTATTGAATGTTTTGATAACAACCCACATGCTAAACGTGGAAGAAAATTTCAGAAATTATCCCGTTCATTAGTTTTTTGGTTTTTTATTAAAGTTTTTTCCAAAAATTTCTTGGAATTGACAAAAGAATTAATATGGGAAAATTGGAAAGAAAATTTGGTGAAATATTGAGGAAATTTATCACTTTTATGAGCTTTTTCTGATTTTCTTGAAATTATATTCCGAAAAGGAAACCTTCCAATTCCTTTCTTTTGGATTTTTTCTTTTTTGGTATTGTTTTTCTCAATTTTTTTGATGAAAAATCATTTTATAAAGTTTATATACAAATTTCGTCGACTCAGACATATACAGTGTGGTACGAAAACAAATAGAAATGTGGAAAAGGAAAATCAGTAAAATTTATCACTTTTTTGAGGTTTTTCTAAAATTTTTCAAATTATATTGTGAAAAAGGAAACTTACTATTACTTTGTTTTGGATTCTCCGTTTTGGGTGTTGTTATTCTCAAATTTCCTCAACTCAGACATATAAATTGTGGTACGAAAACAAATACGAAGATTGAAAAACCAATTTTTCTCATGATTTTGTAAAATTACCTCAAAATATACCAGAAATAAACGAGGAATCTTCCATTTCCTATTTTTTGTTCCCTTTTCACTCTAGTTTTCACTATTTTATAAATAAACATAAAAATCCATCAATTTAGTAACATTTTTTAAAAATTTCTTCAGAGTAAAACAATAAATATTAAAACTTATCAATTCAATCACATTTTAAACTTTCTTTTTAATGTAAGCAGAAAAGAAGTTGCAAAAATTTATTATTTGTATCACACCAAAGTGTACTATTTCTAATATATTTCCAAGCTTCCGGATACCAATGTATTTGTTATAATTTTATATAAAAAAGTTTTTTCTTGTTTTCAGAATAATCCTTTTAGTGTTAAGAATAAAATAGAGACGATGTTAAGATTGGAATTAGGGAAAGCCAGAAGACTGAGGGAATGGTCAGATGTCGCGAGAATATCTGAGGCAATAAGATGTATTAATTTATTAAACGATGAAACATGCCTTAAATTATTGAGTTCTATGCGAGAGGATGTAGCTTTGAGATCAACTTATATCAAATATCTCATTATATCGAAACAAGAATTACTATTTTGTGAAAGTTATTTAAACAGGCAAGACACATTTAAGTTGTTTGTATTTTTAATAATTGGAATTTAACGCTCGGTTTCTCGGAAACGCGAACGTTTGGTGTATTCTCGATTTTTTTCCTCATAAAATACTCCTTTGAGAGTATTTACCCAAAATATGAAATCAATATTCTGATTATTTTAGTCCATATGATTTTTTATGTGAGAGTCTTGATTTAAAACCTACAGAAGGTTACGTTATATGACTTTAACTCTCGGTATCTCGGAAACGCGAACGTTTGGTGTATTCTTGATTTTTTTCCTCATAAAATACTCCTTTGAGAGTATTTACCCAAAATTTGAAATCAATATCCTGATTATTTTAGTCCATATGATTTTTTATGTGAGAGTCTTGATTTCAAACCTACAGAAGTTTACATTATATGACTTTGACTCTCAGTATTTCAAAAACGCGAACGTTTGGTATATTCTCGATTTTTTTCCTCATAAAATACTCCTTTGAGAGTATTTACCTAAAATATGAAATCAATATTCTGATTATTCTTGTCTATATGATTTTTTATGTGAGAGTCTTGATTTTAAACCTACAGAAGTTTACGTTATATGACTTTGACTCTCAGTATTTCAAAAACGCGAACGTTTGGTATATTCTCGATTTTTTTCCTCATAAAATACTCCTTTAAGAGTATTTACCCAAAATATGAAATCAATATTCTGATTATTCTTGTCTATATGATTTTTTATGTGAGAGTCTTGATTTTAAACCTACAGAAGTTTACGTTATATGACTTTGACTCTCAGTATTTCAAAAACGCGAACGTTTGGTATATTCTCGATTTTTTTCCTCATAAAATACTCCTTTAAGAGTATTTACCCAAAATATGAAATCAATATTCTGATTATTTTAGTCCATATGATTTTTTATGTGAGAGTCTTGATTTCAAACCTACAGAAGTTTACATTATATGACTTTGACTCTCAGTATTTCAAAAACGCGAACGTTTGGTATATTCTCGATTTTTTTCCTCATAAAATACTCCTTTAAGAGTATTTACCCAAAATATGAAATCAATATTCTGATTATTTTAGTCCATATGATTTTTTATGTGAGAGTCTTGATTTTAAACCTACAGTAGTTTACATTATATGATTTTAACGCTCGGAATCTCAGAAATGCGAACGTTTGGTGTATTCTCGATTTTTTTCCTCATAAAATACTCATTTGAGAGTATTTACCCAAAATATGAAATCAATATTCTGATTATACTTGTCTATATGATTTTTTATGTGAGAGTCTTGATTTTAAACCTACAGAAGTTTACGTTATATGACTTTGACTCTCAGTATTTCAAAAACGCGAACGTTTGGTATATTCTCGATTTTTTTCCTCATAAAATACTCCTTTGAGAGTATTTACCCAAAATATGAAATCAATATTCTGATTATACTTGTCTATATGATTTTTTATGTGAGAGTCTTGATTTTAAACCTACAGAAGTTTACGTTATATGACTTTGACTCTCAGTATTTCAAAAACGCGAACGTTTGGTATATTCTCGATTTTTTTCCTCATAAAATACTCCTTTAAGAGTATTTACCCAAAATATGAAATCAATATTCTGATTATTCTTGTCTATATGATTTTTTATGTGAGAGTCTTGATTTTAAACCTACAGAAGTTTACGTTATATGACTTTGACTCTCAGTATTTCAAAAACGCGAACGTTTGGTATATTCTCGATTTTTTTCCTCATAAAATACTCCTTTAAGAGTATTTACCCAAAATATGAAATCAATATTCTGATTATTTTAGTCCATATGATTTTTTATGTGAGAGTCTTGATTTCAAACCTACAGAAGTTTACATTATATGACTTTGACTCTCAGTATTTCAAAAACGCGAACGTTTGGTATATTCTCGATTTTTTTCCTCATAAAATACTCCTTTAAGAGTATTTACCCAAAATATGAAATCAATATTCTGATTATTCTTGTCTATATGATTTTTTATGTGAGAGTCTTGATTTTAAACCTACAGTAGTTTACATTATATGATTTTAACGCTCGGAATCTCAGAAATGCGAACGTTTGGTATATTCTCGATTTTTTTCCTCATAAAATACTCCTTTGAGAGTATTTACCTAAAATATGAAATCAATATTCTGATTATTCTTGTCTATATGATTTTTTATGTGAGAGTCTTGATTTTAAACCTACAGAAGTTTACGTTATATGACTTTGACTCTCAGTATTTCAAAAACGCGAACGTTTGGTATATTCTCGATTTTTTTCCTCATAAAATACTCCTTTAAGAGTATTTACCCAAAATATGAAATCAATATTCTGATTATTTTAGTCCATATGATTTTTTTATGTGAGAGTCTTGATTTCAAACCTACAGAAGTTTACATTATATGACTTTGACTCTCAGTATCTCAGAAACGCGAACGTTTGGTATATTCTCGATTTTTTTCCTCATAAAATACTCCTTTAAGAGTATTTACCCAAAATATGAAATCAATATTCTGATTATTTTAGTCCATATGATTTTTTTATGTGAGAGTCTTGATTTCAAACCTACAGAAGTTTACATTATATGACTTTGACTCTCAGTATCTCAGAAACGCGAAAGTGTTACACTTTGAGTGATTATTTGAAATTAATTAGGAATTTTTCGTTGGTAGTTTGCAGGAACAAATTTCTAATGACAAATATCAATGCGAAAAGTACTTGGCGGTACTTTGCGTTAAAGAATTTTTATCAGAACAAGAATCCATGTTGATGGATTTTTGCGAAGAATTCAAGCAGCTCAATTTGGCAGACGAAAAATGTGATTTCTTGCAAAAATTCTATTCCAAATTATTGTTGATTATGAAAAGCAGTCCCGTATGGAAAGGTAAATTCCATAGATACGCGTTACAACCAATTTTTTTATATATATAAACTTTTAGGTATCGTTCGTAATAGAGAAAAAACATTGAAGATTACCTTAGAGAGATTCATCATGAACAAAACATATAAAAACTCTATTTACCCCAACGGTGATGGCGATAGAGACAGAGATAGGTGAGTAAAACAACACGGATCGTTCAAAACCTACTTACCTACTTATTAATCAAAATATTTGTTCATTTATTTCCTCCATTGAAATTTAATAACATCACAGCACAACAGAATACAATAAAACAAACATAATTATTAATAATACTCAAATACTATGCGTTTAACAAAAAGTAGTTCATTTGTACCATTCTTTCTTATTGTACAAAATCAATTTAACTGCCATAAATATGCTTCGTAATTTATATTAAACAGTTTATAAAAACGATATACTATATTCTAAATGTGTATTCATATATACACTCCCCAACAAAGTTTATGCACCTACTTTTCGATCAAAGGATTTGTTCGTTTCTCTCATCAGAGTACAATAAAATGAACATCATTATTGATAATAATCAAATACTATGCTCTTAACGAAGAGTAGTTCATTTGTACCATTCTTTCTTATTGAACAAAATCAATTGACATGCTGTAAATATGCTTCGTAATGAAGTGAAATTTGTATTAGATAATTTATGTACTTCTATTTTGATTGTACAATATATGGATTTATATAAACACTCCCCAACAAAATTGAAGCATAATTTGGCTAAAACTTTCAATAACAGAACTTTCGGTGTGAGTATACTTAAGAACATACTTGAGGTTGGAAAAATACTGTATTCAATCAATATATGAATCAGTGGTATGGGATAGTGAGGGATATGGTGACCATAATACTCACCTGCACGATGTAGGACAAATTGAATTTCTTTTTTTCGTGAAATCTTTCTTGCAAAATTCTTTCCATTTCCAGATCTTCCTCTGCTCAATGTTTTGGCTTCTAGTAATTGATATTCCACTTTTATATAATATTTTTTCATTAAACTAATCGAATTATGCTCCAATTTTGTTGAAATTTCAATTTACCTAATGTTAATTTATTTTTTAGAGTTCTTCAGGATCACATCGGAAAACTTTCAAAAATAATAACACCTCATCACAAAGATCTTCTTATAGAAAAAATGTATCTTCGCGAATGTCCTTGGTTACCAGCTCAAGATGCTTTGAGGGCATTGAACGTATACAAAACGCCAAGAGACAAAGTCAAATGTATCGTACATTGTTCAAAATGTATTATGGATTTATTGTCGTTGTCTCAGAACGTAGCATCGACGACCGCCGATGATTTTATGCCCGTATTGGTCTTTGTGATAATTAAAGTGAGAATAATTAATTTGACACATTATATCTCAGAAATTCTACACTCATAATTTTTTATTCTACACATCGAACCTTCCTTAACATATAGCTCAGTATTTTCGTTGTTTTGGTATCGATAGTTTTTTTTTTGTAATAAAATTAGGAGTGGTACTTTTGATCCCGAGACAAAAAGTATATTAGGGGGGTTTTAATTTGTTGCATTTTAGGAAATAACTCTGCAAAACACACCCTTAATGGTATTCTAATAAACTGGTTATCGAGTGACTTTATACTATCATGGTATACAGAATTATTCATATTAAAGTACCTTAAAGTGAATATTTGATATCCGGGGAGTAAAAGACCCATTATTCACTGAAAATAGGAATCAGATGTGTACTTTTTCCAAAACTGCCCAAAATGTTGATATTTTAACTTTAACGCATTATATTTCAGAAACATGTTGTGGCATGTTTATGATTTTATCGATGTTTATCACATTTATTTATTAATAGACTATTCAAGTGTATATATACATATGGCTTTCCAACTTTCTTCGACATCTTTCAATTTCTAACCACCATCTGTCTCTATACTGTCATAGATCTTCTCTATTCTGCATTTTCTTACTTATCTCTCCAGCTTCTTCGTGGTCTTCCTCTTCTCCTGACATTCTTTGTACATGTTGATTAGTTGTCATCTATTAATTTGTGTCTGATTCCCATTGTCTGGATTCGCCCGTTGGTCTTTTCCAGAAACCCATTTTCATGTATTCAAATATAAATTGTTTTAGGTTAACCCGGAAGCCCTTTTGTCAACTATTCAATACGTAAACAGTTTTTTCCACAACAGACTTTTCGGCGAAGAAGAATATTGGTGGACTCAATTTTGCGCAGCCGTAGAATACATTAAAACCATGGACTATTCCGATTGACAATTGTTGCTAAATAATAATTTTACGAAAATATTTCACTTGTACCTACTATAATTAAACAAATATTATTTATGATTTCTATTAACTTGTTAGGTTATAGAGCATTTATATTTTTAATAAAAATATTTATATTTTAACAAAGTTTTTCATTTCGACATGTACTGCACTGTTTCAACGCACTTTCTTCGAAACGCTACGTCTAAAAAGTTCTAGTTTTCTGATATTTCACCGGAGAAGAAAAACTAGAACCTTTTATAGGTTTCCAAAAAAAAAACTATCAAGTCATCAAGAAGAAATCAGAAACATTCTATACAATTAGAGATTTTATTATTATTCCCCCAACTTGCCCTAGCCATGGGTAAATGCTATGATATTAACATTCAAATCATAAGAAATAAGCAAAATCGTTGCTACCTGACTGATAAACAGTCCAGGGTACACAATAAATCAATAATTTAAAGTGTTAGTGAGATAGATTCAAAACTTTTACACCCTAATTCATTTAATCAATTGGTACAACCCTTTTTTCATAAAGCGATATTAGTACTTGGTTAAAACTGACAAATACCTTTCCATATTAAAAAAAATCAGCAGGAGAAGTATCAAAATTTATGGAGAAAATCTATTGAAACTCAAGTTGGTAAAATTTTACTCTATACTATACATTATAACTTTTTAAATTATATTTTCATATGATTTTATAAGGAAAATACAAAAAAAAATAATTTTTAAAAAAGTAATTTATTAAACGCCTCGTTATTCGGAATATTCTTATACATACCAAATAAAAACTAAACATAAATTCTTGTTATACCGAATTATCCTTGAGTTTTTAAAAAAATTAATCTTGACTAATGAATGGGTTCTGTATTGATTCCATTCCATCCATGGGGCAAATAAGAACTACGCTGGTTCCCCTGCAAACAACAAGTCCTAATTGTCTGGTATCTTCTATAAGTTTGTAAGGATCATCAGGATCTCTAAGATATTCGGAAGTATTATCTAGTACGAGGTTCAAAAGTGGATCGTATCCTTTTAGAATACCACTAGCTTCTCTTCCTCCTGCGAATTTAACTCTAATAGTTTTTTCTAAATATTTGGAAAGATCTAAAATAGATTCCTTTCGTTTCTTTTCTTTTTGATCTGAAGATGGCAATGTCGATTGCTGAAACAGTTTATTTATATGTATGTGTATTATTATGTTGAAATTTTACCTTTTCTCTTTTTTCTCCCGAAGATGCCATATTTTTTATAGAATTGCGAATTGTAGAATTTTAATTTTTAAAAACTTAACCTCACAAAAACGAACGCTGCTAATAACAATTTAGGTGCGTTCTACAAACATGTTATGATATAAGCGATACGCTATTGAATATGAATTATTTGTAAGGGGTAAACCAAAGTGAATAAAAATATTCTTTTTTTTTAGGGCAGTTTTTTATAATCGAGCTTATACTTTTAGCAAATCACTCGTTTTCTATTACTGATTATAATTATTTCGGTAGAATAGCTCGAGGACGTTTGTTTTGCTTATTGCACCATCTCAAATCCGTTATTTTATGTATGCTTTTAGAAACATCACTTTTCAAAACCGGACCTGCAGCGATAGAAGAAATTCCACGATTATCACGTGACTTGCGTATTTTTTTTGTGCCGCTAATTCGTATCTGCATTTTTAGTACATAATTCTCTTAAACTGGATTATCAGAAGGTGGTCATTCATTTTTATAGGGATTATAAAAAGCGGATGTACTTCCGGTATGATTTTGCAGCTCAAGCTAACATTTTTTCTATAGACCACGTTTTGAAATAATAATTGATCATGGAAAAAATGTTAATTCACCATAAAAGAAAATTCTACAATTAAAAAAAAAATTATATTCGCCCTATTTTAAAAAGTCGTATTATAGCTTTCTTTTTCACGTTAAAATGTCCCCTATTTCCATATCTATCGACCCTATAATTAATTTCCCAACTATTGCTATTATTTAAAAACATGGTGCCTCTAGGATCAACGACCTAAACGCGTGTTTTTATACATCCTATACCTGGAAGAAATACCATTCGCCATTCCGTTCTGGAACCGAAGATCGCCCCCTTACTACGTATTGAATACTAGGCATCCGACACATGCGCTCTGTTTGTTTACAAGTTATGCTCGTCAGCTTCCATAAATTAGAAATACGTAAACGTTTCCTAATAGAGAGGGAAATATAATAAACCGATAGGTACGATAGAGATGGATTATAAAAAGTGTTTTGTAGATATATCTAATACAATAAGCATCACAGACACGACGTTGCCTCATTTCCTAATTTTTAAAATAAATATAGGAAAATTTGTATGTAAAAAATATGGTCTCATTCATATTTGATTAGTTACGAGATGTGGCAAATTAGATAATTAAGTATAAACGGTCAAAAATAACAATGAATAGATGAATCACATGAATGCAATCACAAATTATAGGTTTGTAATAAATAAAGAAAACTGCGTATTGATTTTGTAATTTTCCAAATTCGAATATTTTTTATCAGTATTGTTTACAAAATTGGATATATTCTAATATATAGTTCGTTATATTTTATTTTCTTTAAATGGAAAAGATTAAAACAAAAACATTTCTCGATTTCATGATCAAACGATTGTTTATGTTAACACAATTAGACGGATAATCAAGGAATCATCACTAGCAGCGGCGTACAATTTTTCAAATAACCGTTTCTAATCGCTACAATCATTTATTTAGATTGCGTGTACGCCTATGGTTTTAAATTTGTAGAAACCTTGCCGTTACGTATAGCGTGTTTTGTCCGTGGATGAGAATTGGTGGGGAGTGCGGAATTTATAGACGGGGAAAACGTCATTTACAGATCGGCAACGTTGTGCAGACGTCTACAATTCTACAACATAGACAAACGACCACATGAGGGTTGTATCATTTTTAATATAAAATTAGTTGTTATTCAAAAGCTATCGGCAGTTATAAGTGTTGATTTAGTGTTATAGTTTAATATACTAAATTTGTTAGTGCAGCAACGTTGCGTAATTCGCGTTAAAACGTGTTTTGACGAAAGTGCGCGTTATACATATTATCTAGAAAGCATTGGATTGTTTGGGGTGTCTGGCGTCGTAATTTTCTAAATAAACACCTTTCGATGACCTATATTACGCCAGTGCTCTAGTTTTTCGTGCAAAAAAGTGAACTCTAATGCCCTTGAAAATATGTAATGAGTGTTTTTAAAATGTTGATTATGTTCTTTAAAAGTATCGGGCAACAGCAAATAAGTGGGGGCGAGGTTCTTCGTTGTGGACTTTACAAAAAATTGAAAACATTGCGAAAGAAATGGTTCGTTTTACGTGCAGAGACACCTGAAACGTCAGCTCGTCTGGAATATTATGATTCGGAAAAGAAATTTCTCAGCGGTCAGCCTCCCAAAAGAAGCATAGTATTGAAAACTTGCTTCAATATAAATAGGAGGAAGGACACTAAATACAAGCATGTCATTGCACTGTATACAAAGGACGATTGTTTTTGCGTGGTGTTAGACACTGAGGAAGAATTAGAGTCATGGTTGAAGGAACTCTTGTCACTTCAGCATGGCGAAGAAGATGCCGATGGAGAACCGCCAAAACCAACCTACGGTAAGTTCAATGCATTATAACTATTATTACAACTATAAATAACCCTACATTCTTCATATTACGTTTATTTAATATTCATATTTGTTTTTTTTTTGATAACTCTTTCTTATCTTATTTTGTTTATGTTTTAATAAAAATAAAGTACGTTTTCGAACGGTTATTATTTTAAAACTTAATTATCTCGTTCATATATTATTAACGTGAAATTTTCAAAAAGGATTCATACAAACCATACAAAAATTTGTTTGACATATGGTAAATTGTAAAAAGAAAAATAGAGCATATAATAAAATACGATAATTTCTCCAAGTTATATATTTCGATATTAGATCTTTTTATTTTTATCGACATTTTGTGACATTTCCAGGTCAGCAGATATTCAAAATCGTATGTTTCGTTTTATTGCATAACTTTTGAAATGTTGTTTTGCAACAATCTATATATATTGACCTTTCGTATTATTTTTGTTATAAATATTAAAAATTAACGCAGATATTACTCATAATATTAAACGAGTATCTAAAGCCGTTTTCGCGCCCTTTTTTTACGACCGCGATTCATTATACATAATGTAAATTGGTTAAGAACATAACCTATCTTTGAATGTTTTGTATGCTCGATCGATAATGTTTTTTGTTTTCAAGCATGAAAACAGTTTTTTATCACTACCCAACAAAACAATTCGATACAAAAACATGTTTTTAGAAAGTGTCTAGTCGGAGATATTTGTTTTTTTTTTCAATTGGAATTATTTTACGTAGAATTTTTATGAAGACGTTAGATAACAAAATCCAGCAGTTACTAATATCTAATATCTACAATTCAATATAAAAAACTGATAATCAATGACATTGAAACATGATATTATCAAAAAAAAAATATACAATTAGGCTTTTTAAATTGTAAATTATCATATCTAGACGCCAACACACGTTTTACAAACAATGAATGACTGACTAAAATGTAAAGAATCAGAATACCAGGGGCGTGTGATAATTTTGTTATAACAAATCCACTATATTAGATAATAGTGTAATATTAACTATATACGGGGTGTTGGTTTCATATTGGCCAATAAATTTTTTAGTTATTCTCAGTTTTATCGGTTTTGTTTGATAAAAAATTATCTCGTTTATAAATTGTTGTTTATTTGACGTTTGACGAAAAATAACCATTAATTAAAATAAACAGACTTAACAATAACAAAATAAAATCGTTATAATTTAATAAACAATATAACTTCAGATAAAAACATTGTTTTCATATAAGTAGGTACATATGGCAACGAATCGATTCCTTTATTAAATCGATTCGAAAATTAATCGATCATACACGCGAACACGAAACAAAAACTTCAGAATCTAACAACTTGTTGCGTGCGTTAAGCTATTCATTGGTACAATATGAATATGTTGAAATTTTTACTAAATTTTGTATGGAGATTTAAAAAAAATTTCATCCATTAAAATTTAAATTGCATTTGACTGTAGTGGTACTACTAAATTTACTTTTGTATTTGTGCGTCGTTAATTGAAAAATTATAAAATTTATTAGGATTTAACCTAAAATTGACAATTGACAGTTTTGTTTGGATTTGATATACCGATCATATGTCGATGCTATAAAAGCGCGCTGTTGCCACACGTTCATTTATTTAATGATTGTTGCGAATCGTGTCAAATATTTTAATCTTTATTATTTATATGTTAATAAATAATTATCAGAAACGTAATCGAGTTACAAAACCAATATTTGCGAAGGTTTTAAACGTCCCATTATTTATTGTTTCGTACGAAAAAATCGCACGGACTACGTCATTGGTAATTACCTTAAAAATAAACTTACGTACTTACGTTGAAATTGTTTATACATTCACACTTATCTAAATTCCATTTTTTTTTTATTTATCGATTTGTCAATCGTTCATTTAAAAAGCGTTTATTACCTACGTACGAAAATTTTTACACGGTATTGTTTTTTTTTTTTTAATATCTATAATTTTCCCCGTATCGCAATTTTAATGCCCCGATTGCGTAACCAACTCACGTCATAATATTACACATGTGAATTTTACTCGTAAAAAACTGATAAAAATTTTTTATTTCATATTTACGATACGGAAATACACGTGGACGTTGTATTCCGAAAACGATCACGAAATAACCTAAAAATCGGTACTGATTCCATTGGATTTACACCGGAGGAAAGAATTCTTCATAAAACCACCCCAATTTCCACTAGTTTTCTCCCGTTAAATTGATTTAATTCAAGTCAATTTGCACTTTAGATATTTTCGACACGTCCTGTATATAAATGAATGCCCCAACACGTGCATCTCTTTATTTTCACGTACAACCAATGACTAACGTCTACTTTATTATTACAAAGCTTTTTTTAACTGTTTTTTTTTTTTCGGTGTCTGTCATTTACAAAAATTTTTTCTTGGAATATTCGAAATTCAAACTCACGATAACCGGATGACGTTTACAGCAATGTCATAAACAAGATATTACTCATTAAAATAAATTGTTTTTGTTATGTTTCTCGCCGGAATTATTTTGAAATACAATACGTGGAAAACAATTTTCGTACACGTACTAAAAACGTTTTATAAACTAAAAAATTGACTTTTCCATATTAAATATTATGTTCCAAACGACGTTTTCATTTTTATTACAAGATGGATACCGGACAAGTTCGTTATAAACATAGAAATCGGGTTTAAATATACTTGGCAACGCTGTAAACGTATTTGTTTACGAAATAATAACAAAAAAATTGCATTCGAATACATACATACACCGAAAATAACAGAAAACTTATCGAAAACGTAATTTCCAAAGTACTCCCGAGGATATTACGAGGTTGGTACCAAAAATACTACATCCGAGTTGTATCTGAAATAAAATTAAACTTGGCATCATCGATTATGTCGTGTTTATGACCGTAGAATAAGTTACAGGGTTGCCACATGTTTAATAATTATACGATCAATAAATTTCATTATTTTTACGCAGAAAAAATAAATTCTGAATTAAAAAAATTCAGAATTTTAAGCGATTAAAGTTTTGTTGTGTAATCTGACGTTTTTGAAGTACTTCAAAACGGAATTCGAAGATTCCGTTACGTACCTGGTGAGGTTGACGAAGGATAATTACAAGAATTTACGAAATTATTATACGAGGGTTGCTACTAAAGTAGTAGACAAGTTGCGGAAACGAAAACCCCTTTATTATAAGATTAAATACTTGGAATTACAGTAAAACGTCTAATTTTAGTATATTTCACACACAATTCCCCCCCAGAAATGTATATTAAGTTGTCTATTTATATTTTGGTGTCGAATCGTACGCGTCCCACCTGTTTTTTTTTTCCACCGGTTGTGAAAATTATCGTCTAGCTGAAGTATCGGCAACGTCGCTTGTCGGCCCCGTCGATTAACGTCAAGGCCGTCTCGAAATACGCGACATCGTCGTTTACGACGTTCTTTTCCATCCCGTCCAGACGCCCGAGAGAAATCGTCGTCGGCGACGACGTCGTTTTGTTTTGTCGACCCACCGTTCCCGTGTTTCACACTTTCTTGTCTTATTTGGAAACGTTTTACCCTTTTCAGTCCATTGTTTCGATTGTTATCTTGCATCGGGAGTGGAATAATGAACCCAAGTTTCATCCACGGTTACGAAACGCAAAAATTTTGTTCGACCACCGCTTTTGGTATTCGTAGGTCGTACGGTCTCGTCTAAACTTTGCAACCCAATAGTAATAACGAAGAAACAGTCTTACATAACCTAGAATCTAGTTCAGCTTTTAATCCATTAAAATATCGTACAACTAACGGATTTTTTCGATTTTTACAAAATATTTTTGTATTTTCATTCACCCTGTATTAATTTAAAGCAACGTATCATACATCAACTCATTAAATGAAAAGAATTAATAAAAATCTAGTTTTCCTCAAAAAAAAAAAGTTGAAATAAATACGAGGGTGATTCAAATAGTTATAAAAGTTACAGAATTGAAATTTTTTACGAATTTACAATAAATTTCCATCTTTCTTTTCATACAGTCGTGGGAG
Organism: Diorhabda carinulata; assembly: GCF_026250575.1. Lineage (NCBI taxonomy): Eukaryota > Metazoa > Arthropoda > Insecta > Coleoptera > Chrysomelidae > Diorhabda > Diorhabda carinulata. The sequence goes on from NC_079465.1 coordinate 674,311, forward strand.
AAGCGTGCAAATTCGCCAACGTGTAAATTTTTGCTCAGAATTCGGAATTTTTGACGCCCTGACTGAAATTTTCACGAATTATCCGCTAAATTTCAGCCGAAACTGCATACAGGTCTTTCAAAATGACATGTGGCTGAAATATCCTTAGAAATCTACGTGTAACCCCATCTGCGGAGGATCAGTGATGGTTTGGGGACGTTTTGGAGGAAGATCGACTCTAGCTTCGGTTAAAACTCGGAATTTTTGACGCCCTGACTGAAATTTTCACGAATTATCCGCTAAATTTCAACCGTAACTGCATACAGGTCTTTCAAAATGACACGTGGCTGAAATATCCTTAGAAATCTACGTGTAACCCCATCTGCGGAGGATCAGTGATGGTTTGGGGACGTTTTGGAGGAAGATCGACTCTAGCTTCGGTTAAAATTCGGAATTTTTGACGCCCTGACTGAAATTTTCACGAATTATCCGCTAAATTTCAACCGTAACTGCATACAGGTCTTTCAAAATGACACGTGGCTGAAATATCCTTAGAAATCTACGTGTAACCCCATCTGCGGAGGGTCAGTGATAGTTGGGGGATGTTTTGGAGGACGATCGACTCCAGCTTCGGTTAAAACAGAAGAAATAAGGTCTTGGCGATACTGCAGGTGATGATTTGGTCGTCACAATCGCCCGAGCTCAATCCGATTGAGTTGTGTTACGATTCGAACAGAAAAATCTTGTGATATCATGAAAAACGAATGGAATTGAATAGTTACCAAAATTATCCGCCAAAAAGTGGACGTCTAAACTATAGGATGGCCAAAACTTTTCTATACCACCCTGTGTATTTATAGCGTTTAGGATTCGCGTGAAATATTATTTTTTGTTTGTTTTAGAACACGTTTGGGACGTGACGATCGTCAAAAGGGGTTTGGGATGGACGAGATCGGGCAATTATCGATTATGCCTTTCGAGCACCATGTTGTGTTTGGTAAATCAAGATGGCAACAGTAATTTGGATGTTAATTTCATGTTGTGGCATATTAGGAGTTGCGGCATTTTGAAAAGCTTCTTTTTCCTGGAGGTAAGTGGAAATTCGATGATTTGTGGCGTTTTTGGTCCGTTGCCGTATTCGAGCGATTGATTGATACGGAATATATTTAGATAAAGATAATAGTCGGGGTACAAAGTTCGAATAACAACGAGGAATGAATAAATCTATTTACAAATTCCATAAAGTGTTTACGAAATCGAAATTTAACATACTTTCGAAAACAAAATGATAATGCAACGTATATATATATATATATATATATATATATATATATTTGTTTTTATTTATACTAACAAATTATTAAGTGGATTATCAATAAAATATTTATTTGTGATTGTTCGTAAAGGCAGAAAATACCTTAAATCAACACGATTTAAACTCGTTTGACATGTTGCAAAACGTAATATTTCTTTATTTTAAGTTTTATTCTACTTAAGAGTTTTTCCAAATGTTTTTTAGTCCATTTTCAAATAATTTTTGCACGTTTTTTTCGTCCAATTCTACCTCGACCCTCGTACAAAGTATTAAATGGAATTTGAGGTTAGAATTTTGAGTTATGAGTCTCTGATCTGGCGATATCGAGTCTCTAATCGAGGATTTCTTAGTTATTTTACGTTTTATTTTCCTTAAGAGTTTTTCCAAATGTTTTTTAGTGCATTTTCAAATAATTTTTGTACGTTTTTATCATCCAATTCTACCTCGACCCTCGTACAAAGTATTAAATGGAATTTGAGGTTAGAATTTTCAGTTATGAGTCTCTGATCTGGCGATATCGAGTCTCTAATCGAGGATTTCTTAGTTATTTTACGTTTTATTTTCCTTAAGAGTTTTTCCAAATGTTTTTTAGTGCATTTTCAAATAATTTTTGTACGTTTTTATCATCCAATTCTACCTCGACCCTCGTACAAAGTATTAAATGGAATTTGAGGTTAGAATTTTGAGATATGAGTCTCTGATCTGCCGATATCGAGTCTCTAATCGAGGATTTCTTAGTTATTTTACGTTTTATTTTCCTTAAGAGTTTTTCCAAATGTTTTTTAGTCCATTTTCAAATAATTTTTGCACGTTTTTATCGTCCAATTCTACCTCGACCCTCGTACAAAGTATTAAATGGAATTTGAGGTTAGAATTTTGAGTTATGAGTCTCTGATCTGGCGATATCGAGTCTCTAATCGAGGATTTCTTAGTTATTTTACGTTTTATTTTCCTTAAGAGTTTTTCCAAATGTTTTTTAGTCCATTTTCAAATAATTTTTGCACGTTTTTTTCGTCCAATTCTACCTCGACCCTCGTACAAAGTATTAAATGGAATTTGAGGTTAGAATTTTGAGTTATGAGTCTCTGATCTGGCGATATCGAGTCTCTAATCGAGGATTTCTTAGTTATTTTACGTTTTATTTTCCTTAAGAGTTTTTCCAAATGTTTTTTAGTGCATTTTCAAATAATTTTTGTACGTTTTTATCATCCAATTCTACCTCGACCCTCGTACAAAGTATTAAATGGAATTTGAGGTTAGAATTTTCAGTTATGAGTCTCTGATCTGGCGATATCGAGTCTCTAATCGAGGATTTCTTAGTTATTTTACGTTTTATTTTCCTTAAGAGTTTTTCCAAATGTTTTTTAGTGCATTTTCAAATAATTTTTGTACGTTTTTATCATCCAATTCTACCTCGACCCTCGTACAAAGTATTAAATGGAATTTGAGGTTAGAATTTTGAGATATGAGTCTCTGATCTGCCGATATCGAGTCTCTAATCGAGGATTTCTTAGTTATTTTACGTTTTATTTTCCTTAAGAGTTTTTCCAAATGTTTTTTAGTCCATTTTCAAATAATTTTTGCACGTTTTTATCGTCCAATTCTACCTCGACCCTCGTACAAAGTATTAAATGGAATTTGAGGTTAGAATTTTGAGTTGTGAGTCTCCGATCTGCCGATATTGAGTCTCTAATCGAGGATTTCTTAGTTATTTTACGTTTTATTTTCCTTAAGAGTTTTTCCAAATGTTTTTTAGTGCATTTTCAAATAATTTTTGTACGTTTTTATCATCCAATTCTACCTCGACCCTCGTACAAAGTATTAAATGGAATTTGAGGTTAGAATTTTGAGTTGTGAGTCTCCGATCTGCCGATATTGAGTCTCTAATCGAGGATTTCTTAGTTATTTTACGTTTTATTTTCCTTAAGAGTTTTTCCAAATGTTTTTTAGTGCATTTTCAAATAATTTTTGTACGTTTTTATCATCCAATTCTACCTCGACCCTCGTACAAAGTATTAAATGGAATTTGAGGTTAGAATTTTGAGATATGAGTCTCTGATCTGCCGATATCGAGTCTCTAATCGAGGATTTCTTAGTTATTTTACGTTTTATTTTCCTTAAGAGTTTTTCCAAATGTTTTTTAGTCCATTTTCAAATAATTTTTGCACGTTTTTATCGTCCAATTCTACCTCGACCCTCGTACAAAGTATTAAATGGAATTTGAGGTTAGAATTTTGAGTTGTGAGTCTCCGATCTGCCGATATTGAGTCTCTAATCGAGGATTTCTTAGTTATTTTACGTTTTATTTTCCTTAAGAGTTTTTCCAAATGTTTTTTAGTGCATTTTCAAATAATTTTTGTACGTTTTTATCATCCAATTCTACCTCGACCCTCGTACAAAGTATTAAATGGAATTTGAGGTTAGAATTTTGAGTTGTGAGTCTCCGATCTGCCGATATTGAGTCTCTAATCGAGGATTTCTTAGTTATTTTACGTTTTATTTTCCTTAAGAGTTTTTCCAAATGTTTTTTAGTGCATTTTCAAATAATTTTTGTACGTTTTTATCATCCAATTCTACCTCGACCCTCGTACAAAGTATTAAATGGAATTTGAGGTTAGAATTTTGAGATATGAGTCTCTGATCTGCCGATATCGAGTCTCTAATCGAGGATTTCTTAGTTATTTTACGTTTTATTTTCCTTAAGAGTTTTTCCAAATGTTTTTTAGTCCATTTTCAAATAATTTTTGCACGTTTTTATCGTCCAATTCTACCTCGACCCTCGTACAAAGTATTAAATGGAATTTGAGGTTAGAATTTTGAGTTGTGAGTCTCCGATCTGCCGATATTGAGTCTCTAATCGAGGATTTCTTAGTTATTTTACGTTTTATTTTCCTTAAGAGTTTTTCCAAATGTTTTTTAGTGCATTTTCAAATAATTTTTGTACGTTTTTATCATCCAATTCTACCTCGACCCTCGTACAAAGTATTAAATGGAATTTGAGGTTAGAATTTTGAGTTGTGAGTCTCCGATCTGCCGATATTGAGTCTCTAATCGAGGATTTCTTAGTTATTTTACGTTTTATTTTCCTTAAGAGTTTTTCCAAATGTTTTTTAGTGCATTTTCAAATAATTTTTGTACGTTTTTATCATCCAATTCTACCTCGACCCTCGTACAAAGTATTAAATGGAATTTGAGGTTAGAATTTTGAGATATGAGTCTCTGATCTGCCGATATCGAGTCTCTAATCGAGGATTTCTTAGTTATTTTACGTTTTATTTTCCTTAAGAGTTTTTCCAAATGTTTTTTAGTGCATTTTCAAATAATTTTTGTACGTTTTTATCATCCAATTCTACCTCGACCCTCGTACAAAGTATTAAATGGAATTTGAGGTTAGAATTTTCAGTTATGAGTCTCTGATCTGGCGATATCGAGTCTCTAATCGAGGATTTCTTAGTTATTTTACGTTTTATTTTCCTTAAGAGTTTTTCCAAATGTTTTTTAGTGCATTTTCAAATAATTTTTGTACGTTTTTATCATCCAATTCTACCTCGACCCTCGTACAAAGTATTAAATGGAATTTGAGGTTAGAATTTTGAGATATGAGTCTCTGATCTGCCGATATCGAGTCTCTAATCGAGGATTTCTTAGTTATTTTACGTTTTATTTTCCTTAAGAGTTTTTCCAAATGTTTTTTAGTCCATTTTCAAATAATTTTTGCACGTTTTTATCGTCCAATTCTACCTCGACCCTCGTACAAAGTATTAAATGGAATTTGAGGTTAGAATTTTGAGTTGTGAGTCTCCGATCTGCCGATATTGAGTCTCTAATCGAGGATTTCTTAGTTATTTTACGTTTTATTCTACTTAAGAGTTTTTCCAAATGTTTTTTAGTGCATTTTCAAATAATTTTTGTACGTTTTTATCATCCAATTCTACCTCGACCCTCGTACAAAGTATTAAATGGAATTTGAGGTTAGAATTTTGAGTTGTGAGTCTCCGATCTGCCGATATTGAGTCTCTAATCGAGGATTTCTTAGTTATTTTACGTTTTATTTTCCTTAAGAGTTTTTCCAAATGTTTTTTAGTGCATTTTCAAATAATTTTTGTACGTTTTTATCATCCAATTCTACCTCGACCCTCGTACAAAGTATTAAATGGAATTTGAGGTTAGAATTTTGAGTTGTGAGTCTCCGATCTGCCGATATTGAGTCTCTAATCGAGGATTTCTTAGTTATTTTACGTTTTATTTTCCTTAAGAGTTTTTCCAAATGTTTTTTAGTCCATTTTCAAATAATTTTTGCACGTTTTTTTCGTCCAATTCTACCTCGACCCTCGTACAAAGTATTAAATGGAATTTGAGGTTAGAATTTTGAGTTGTGAGTCTCCGATCTGCCGATATCGAGTCTCTAATCGAGGATTTCTTAGTTATTTTATAATTTATTTTCCTTAAGAGTTTTCCCAAATGTTTTTTAGTCCATTTTCAAATAATTTTTGCACGTTTTTTTCGTCCAATTCTACCTCGACCCTCGTACAAAGTATTAAATGGAATTTGAGGTTAGAATTTTGAGTTGTGAGTCTCCGATCTGCCGATATCGAGTCTCTAATCGAGGATTTCTTAGTTATTTTATAATTTATTTTCCTTAAGAGTTTTCCCAAATGTTTTTTAGTCCATTTTCAAATAATTTTTGCACGTTTTTTTCGTCCAATTCTACCTCGACCCTCGTACAAAGTATTAAATGGAATTTGAGGTTAGAATTTTGAGTTGTGAGTCTCCGATCTGCCGATATCGAGTCTCTAATCGAGGATTTCTTAGTTATTTTATAATTTATTTTCCTTAAGAGTTTTCCCAAATGTTTTTTAGTCCATTTTCAAATAATTTTTGCACGTTTTTTTCGTCCAATTCTACCTCGACCCTCGTACAAAGTATTAAATGGAATTTGAGGTTAGAATTTTGAGTTGTGAGTCTCCGATCTGCCGATATCGAGTCTCTAATCGAGGATTTCTTAGTTATTTTATAATTTATTTTCCTTAAGAGTTTTCCCAAATGTTTTTTAGTCCATTTTCAAATAATTTTTGCACGTTTTTTTCGTCCAATTCTACCTCGACCCTCGTACAAAGTATTAAATGGAATTTGAGGTTAGAATTTTGAGTTGTGAGTCTCCGATCTGCCGATATCGAGTCTCTAATCGAGGATTTCTTAGTTATTTTATAATTTATTTTCCTTAAGAGTTTTCCCAAATGTTTTTTAGTCCATTTTCAAATAATTTTTGCACGTTTTTTTCGTCCAATTCTACCTCGACCCTCGTACAAAGTATTAAATGGAATTTGAGGTTAGAATTTTGAGTTGTGAGTCTCCGATCTGCCGATATCGAGTCTCTAATCGAGGATTTCTTAGTTATTTTATAATTTATTTTCCTTAAGAGTTTTCCCAAATGTTTTTTAGTCCATTTTCAAATAATTTTTGTACGTTTTTATCATCCAATTCTACCTCAACCCTCGTACGAAATATTAAATGAAATTTGAGGTTAGGATTTTGAGTTATGAGAATAATTGTTTTTGTGGTTTTTGGTCTTTTTTTCCGAAATTTTCCGTCTCAATGGGATTCAGAACATAATTTATAATTTGATGTTGGTATGGTATGAAATTAAATATTGAAAATTAATAATGAAATATTAAAAATTGCGTTTTTGTTTTAAATTTTGACGAAACGATAAAAGTTACGAAAAAAAAAACTTTCCTTTGATTTTTTTCGTTCCACAATTGTAGCCAAATCTTAAAGGATGATGATTACAACTTTTAAAAATCATAACTCGATAAAAAAATTCGAATTTTTCATATAAAAAACTTGAAATTTGTCGATGAATTTCAATATTGAACTGATACGTCACGCAATAAGTCGTGTGACTGACACGCAGATGGCGCTGTCATTGTCAAATCAATATGACGTTTATAAAACTACGAGTAAAATGTTTTGACATATCGATTACTCGAAAAAAAAAGTGACAGCCGAATACTACTTAGTTTTTGGATTGTTTGAATGTAAAAATCGATTCCTCATCCACCTTATAGTCCAGATCTGGTCCTCGGTGACTACTGGACAAATCCTTGTACAAGCACGACATCGAGAACTTAGAGAAAAGTTGGAATGATTGTATCGATACAAAAAATCGATTTTTCTTTAAAAAAATTGTTTTTTTTTTAGTCAGTAACACGACTTATCGAGCTTCGTACTTATTTTTTTAAATAATTTGAGACGACATCGTTAAATTTTTTTACAGCTTGGTAGATACAGCCCCATAGGTGCTGGAGAATTTTGGATAACCTCAATCGACAGCGCCATAACTCAAAATATGCACGCCATCATTTATCGGTAAGGATTCCAACCGAATATATTTTTTTTAAATGTTATAGTCTGTTCGAAAATTATTATTTGTACGATAACGAAAAAATAAAAAGAAGAAAACTGTGTCGACCGAGTAATTAATTACCGTTGCAATCTGTATTGTTGACCAGTCTAGACGGATCTTCCTAAAAATAAAACGAATCCGAAGAGAAAGTGTATTAGACGTTACTTCCCAAAATACCCCGCGTCCAAATTCTATTTTTCACGATTCATTCGGTAGCCAAAACATTTTATTTATTCTATTGGATAATACGAGGGTCGCGCTGTATATTTCGAGAAACTAACGAGTGAAAAATTTTTTCGTCAACCACAATTGATCGAGGATCCAGCGTCTAGAGTTGTTTCGATCGTTTGATTGGTGCATTTTAGATCGTATATATCAAAAGTACGTTCGCTGACATATAGACGGCGCTGCTAGCATCAAATTCGTATGATTTCCGGTCAGTCGTAACCTTCAAAATAGGCGTGTATTAATTTGACAGCTGTCTTACTATTAATTTATAGGTTATAGCAATTTTTGTTAGTTTATTCGGACTTTACTCGATGAAAATCAAACAAATAACAATTTTGATCAAGTTCAATTGAATTTTCTGTCGAAAATCCAGCGTCTAGAGTTGTTTCGATCGTATATATCAAAAGTACGTTCGCTGACGTATAGACGGCGCTGCTAGCATCAAATTCGCATGATTTCCGGTTAGTCTTAACCTTCAAAATAGGCGTGTATAGATTTGACAGCTGTCTTATTATTAATTTATAGGTTATAGCAATTTTTGTCGGTTTATTCGGACTTTACTCGATGAAAATCAAACCAATAACAATTTTGATCAAGTTCAATTGAATTTACTGTCGAAAATCCAGCGTCTAGAGTTGTTACGATCGTATATATCAAAAGTACGTTCGCTAACATATAGACGGCGCTGCTAGCATCAAATTCGTATGATTTCCGGTCAGTCTTAACCTTCAAAATAGGCGTGTATTAATTTGACAGCTGTCTTACTATTAATTTATAGGTTATAGCAATTTTTGTTAGTTTATTCGGACTTTACTCGATGAAAATCAAACAAATAACAATTTTGATCAAGTTCAATTGAATTTACTGTCGAAAATCCAGCGTCTAGAGTTGTTTCGATCGTATATATCAAAAGTACGTTTGCTGACGTATAGACGGCGCTGCTAGCATCAAATTCGCATGATTTCCGGTTAGTCTTAACCTTCAAAATAGGCGTGTATTAATTTGACAGCTGTCTTACTATTAATTTATAGGTTATAGCAATTTTTGTTAGTTTATTCGGACTTTACTCGATGAAAATCAAACCAATAACAATTTTGATCAAGTTCAATTGAATTTACTGTCGAAAATCCAGCGTCTAGAGTTGTTACGATCGTATATATCAAAAGTACGTTCGCTAACATATAGACGGCGCTGCTAGCATCAAATTCGTATGATTTCCGGTTAGTCTTAACCTTCAAAATAGGCGTGTATAGATTTGACAGCTGTCTTATTATTAATTTATAGGTTATAGCAATTTTTGTCGGTTTATTCGGACTTTACTCGATGAAAATCAAACAAATAACAATTTTGATCAAGTTCAATTGAATTTACTGTCGAAAATCCAGCGTCTAGAGTTGTTTCGATCGTTTGATTGGTGCATTTTAGATCGTATATATCAAAAGTACGTTCGCTGACATATAAACGGCGCTGCTAGCATCAAATTCGTATGATTTCCGGTCAGTCGTAACCTTCAAAATAGGCGTGTATTAATTTGACAGCTGTCTTACTATTAATTTATAGGTTATAGCAATTTTTGTCGGTTTATTCGGACTTTACTCGATGAAAATCAAACCAATAACAATTTTGATCAAGTTCAATTGAATTTACTGTCGAAAATCCAGCGTCTAAAGTTGTTTCGATCGTATATATCAAAAGTACGTTCGCTAACATATAGACGGCGCTGCTAGCATCAAATTCGTATGATTTCCGGTCAGTCGTAACCTTCAAAATAGGCGTGTATTAATTTGACAGCTGTCTTACTATTAATTTATAGGTTATAGCAATTTTTGTTAGTTTATTCGGACTTTACTCGATGAAAATCAAACCAATAACAATTTTGATCAAGTTCAATTGAATTTACTGTCGAAAATCCAGCGTCTAAAGTTGTTTCGATCGTATATATCAAAAGTACGTTTGCTGACGTATAGACGGCGCTGCTAGCATCAAATTCGCATGATTTCCGGTTAGTCTTAACCTTCAAAATAGGCGTGTATAGATTTGACAGCTGTCTTATTATTAATTTATAGGTTATAGCAATTTTTGTCGGTTTATTCGGACTTTACTCGATGAAAATCAAACCAATAACAATTTTGATCAAGTTCAATTGAATTTACTGTCGAAAATCCAGCGTCTAGAGTTGTTTCGATCGTTTGATTGGTGCATTTTAGATCGTATATATCAAAAGTACGTTCGCTGACATATAAACGGCGCTGCTAGCATCAAATTCGTATGATTTCCGGTCAGTCGTAACCTTCAAAATAGGCGTGTATTAATTTGACAGCTGTCTTACTATTAATTTATAGGTTATAGCAATTTTTGTCGGTTTATTCGGACTTTACTCGATGAAAATCAAACCAATAACAATTTTGATCAAGTTCAATTGAATTTACTGTCGAAAATCCAGCGTCTAAAGTTGTTTCGATCGTATATATCAAAAGTACGTTCGCTAACATATAGACGGCGCTGCTAGCATCAAATTCGTATGATTTCCGGTCAGTCGTAACCTTCAAAATAGGCGTGTATTAATTTGACAGCTGTCTTACTATTAATTTATAGGTTATAGCAATTTTTGTTAGTTTATTCGGACTTTACTCGATGAAAATCAAACCAATAACAATTTTGATCAAGTTCAATTGAATTTACTGTCGAAAATCCAGCGTCTAAAGTTGTTTCGATCGTATATATCAAAAGTACGTTCGCTGACGTATAGACGGCGCTGCTAGCATCAAATTCGCATGATTTCCGGTTAGTCTTAACCTTCAAAATAGGCGTGTATTAATTTGACAGCTGTCTTACTATTAATTTATAGGTTATAGCAATTTTTGTTAGTTTATTCGGACTTTACTCGATGAAAATCAAACCAATAACAATTTTGATCAAGTTCAATTGAATTTACTGTCGAAAATCCAGCGTCTAAAGTTGTTTCGATCGTATATATCAAAAGTACGTTTGCTGACGTATAGACGGCGCTGCTAGCATCAAATTCGCATGATTTCCGGTTAGTCTTAACCTTCAAAATAGGCGTGTATAGATTTGACAGCTGTCTTATTATTAATTTATAGGTTATAGCAATTTTTGTCGGTTTATTCGGACTTTACTCGATGAAAATCAAACCAATAACAATTTTGATCAAGTTCAATTGAATTTACTGTCGAAAATCCAGCGTCTAGAGTTGTTTCGATCGTTTGATTGGTGCATTTTAGATCGTATATATCAAAAGTACGTTCGCTGACATATAAACGGCGCTGCTAGCATCAAATTCGTATGATTTCCGGTCAGTCGTAACCTTCAAAATAGGCGTGTATTAATTTGACAGCTGTCTTACTATTAATTTATAGGTTATAGCAATTTTTGTCGGTTTATTCGGACTTTACTCGATGAAAATCAAACCAATAACAATTTTGATCAAGTTCAATTGAATTTACTGTCGAAAATCCAGCGTCTAGAGTTGTTTCGATCGTATATATCAAAAGTACGTTCGCTGACGTATAGACGGCGCTGCTAGCATCAAATTCGTATGATTTCCGGTCAGTCGTAACCTTCAAAATAGGCGTGTATTAATTTGACAGCTGTCTTACTATTAATTTATAGGTTATAGCAATTTTTGTTAGTTTATTCGGACTTTACTCGATGAAAATCAAACCAATAACAATTTTGATCAAGTTCAATTGAATTTACTGTCGAAAATCCAGCGTCTAGAGTTGTTACGATCGTATATATCAAAAGTACGTTCGCTAACATATAGACGGCGCTGCTAGCATCAAATTCGTATGATTTCCGGTCAGCCTTAACCTTCAAAATTGGCGTGTATTAATTTGACAGCTGTCTTATTATTTTTAGGTTATAGTTGGAGTTTATTAATTCAGTTTAGCGGCATTTCACAGAGACACAGAGTGTCTCTCGTATTTATTAAATTTTTCTTGATTTTTTTTATCGCGATCACGACTTTTTATTTTTGAAAATACAGATACGTGTGTTGTAATAATAAATCGTATGATTCAAACTGTTTTATTCGTGTTACGAAAATAATTTTTTTTAACAAATAAATTTGAAAACTTTAATTGTCAGTTGTGACTAAATCTGGTCGATATGATGGTTGATGTGTTGATTATTCGCGAATTTTGACGGATTTTTTTTGTTCAGTAATATGGGACAAAACAGGAGATTGTTGGAGATGCGCGTTAGATCGTCTTCGGCTACGGAATCTTCGAAACCCGCTGCTAATGCTCAGCCGGTTACTACGTCGTCTATAACCAAGGCGACTACAACACCGATTATCACAGCTCACAGTAAGTATTCGATTTTGTGAAAATTTTTAATTACACTACTCGGATTTTGTTCAAAAATGCGTCGGAAAAAATACAATATTTGAGTATTCAGGCGCACCAACAATGTTTATGTCAATATTGACGTGATCGCGGCTTTAGGGATCGAAAAAACTGTTTTTGTTTTGTTGGAAACTCGAAAAATTCCATCTGTGAAAATATCCAAACGTCCTAATGAATTTCTAATGAAACCAAGCGAGCTTTTGATCAGCATTAAGCGATTCCAATACTGTTTTATAAGATTAATAAGGTAATAATCTACATCGACTACCTGAAGATCGATAAAAAATTGTATAGGAACTTCTAGAAACGTCGTTATTTCTTCTAGAAGAATTGGAAAGACCTAAAACATGCTAAAATAGCACCAGAAACTTCTAGAAATGTCGAATTTCGCCCTGGAAGAATTGGAAAGACTTAGAACCTTCGAAAATAGCCAAAAATATTCTTCAGAATCTTCTAGAAGCGTCGAATTTCGTCCTGGAAGAATTGGAAAGACTTAGAACCTTCGAAAATAGCCAAAAATATTCTTCAGAATCTTCTAGAAGCGTCGAATTTCGTCCTGGAAGAATTGGAAAGACTTAGAACCTTCGAAAATAGCCAAAAATATTCTTCAGAATCTTCTAGAAGCGTCGAATTTCGTCCTGGAAGAATTGGAAAGACTTAGAACCTTCGAAAATAGCCAAAAATATTCTTCAGAATCTTCTAGAAGCGTCGAATTTCGTCCTGGAAGAATTGGAAAGACTTAGAACCTTCGAAAATAACAAAAACATTCTTCAGAATCTTATAGAAGCGTCGAATTTCGTCCTGGAAGAATTGGAAAGACTTAGAACCTTCGAAAATAACAAAAACATTCTTCAGAATCTTATAGAAGCGTCGAATTTCGTCCTGGAAGAATTGGAAAGACTTAAAACCTTCGAAAATAGCAAAAACATTCTCCAGAATCTTCTAGAAGCGTCGAATTTCGTCCTGGAAGAATTGGAAACACTTAGAACCTTCGAAAATAGCAAAAACATTCTCCAGAATCTTCTAGAAGCGTCGAATTTCGTCCTGGAAGAATTGGAAAGACTTAGAACCCTCGAAAGTAGCAAAAACATTCTTCAGAATATTCTAGAAGCGTCGAATTTCGTCCTGGAAGAATTGGAAACACTTTGAACCTTCGAAAATAGCAAAAACATTCTTCAGAATTTTCTAGAAGCGTCGAATTTCGTCCTGGAAGAATTGGAAAGACTTAGAACCCTCGAAAGTAGCAAAAATATTCTTCAGAATATTCTAGAAGCGTCGAATTTCGTCCTGGGAGAATTGGAAAGACTTAGAACCTTCCAAAAAATCACGAAGCATTCTCCAGAAACTTCTAGAAACGTCGATCCTTGATCTAGAAGATTCGAACGAATCTATGACGTTCAAGGGAATTTAAATTGCATAAAACATTATCCAGATGCATGTATTTGGAGTAAAAGATAATTGTTGATAAATAAATGGTTGTTATTTGGAAAAAACTACAAAATTTTCGTGGTGTTTGAATTCGATACTAATTTCTGATCATCTCGTATAAATTTTTCGAAAAATTTTGTTAATTCAACTTTAATATCGTAATAATCAATTTGTTGTAAAAAAATCCCACTAATTACTAAACGTATACCACCCGTATAATAATATAATAAGTTTCGCGTCGTACCCTGTACATAGGTGTTAACAAGACCTTGAAATTCATATTATTTTTATTGTTATATAATGACATATAATTCTTATCATACTGTATAGAACGTAATTATACACATTCCCTATAAATTCTCTTAATATATGTAAAATTATACGAAATAATATTTTTTTCTTTTATTATTAACAATTTTTTTCATTCGATATACACCTGTAAATATAAAACATTTAATAAATTCTTTCTTCTCGTGGCATCGATCTAGTTTCTAATCGAACTCGACACACAAAAAATTCCGTATTAAATTGGTGAATCGACCGAAATATAAAGTAAACAGATTTATTAAACAACAACGATATAATTAGTAACTAATTAGATGTTTACAATAAACAGGAAGACCATTGCCAACCGGTTTTGGTAGGGTCTCACCAGTATACCGAATGACAGACAACTACGTCATATATCCGGAATGCGATAGCGCCGTTGCCACGCTTCGCACAATACCACATAATATTTGAATAAATGTGATTTATGATTGTGTCGCCATCTTTTGTTGATATTTGAAACTTTATTTATTGTTACTGTTTACGATGGAAATCTACTCGTGACATGACACATCAGAAAAGTGATTGTGTTCGTTATCTGTTTACGTAAAAATAGTAAAACTGATTAAATAGTATCGAGAAACATTCTTTAAACTCTTATCTGTTTACTTACATTCGCGTCTTTGGCGCCGACTTGGAATAATAATCTACAGGGTGTATATTCAACAAAAAAATTGTTTTATCAAAAATTTCTCAATTTTTTTCACCACGAATTTCAAAAAAAATATCAACGCAATAAAAATTTGTGCGTTTTGCTAAAATTTGAAATTAATCGAACCTTCTGGAAATATGGAACATTGAGGTTATGTTGAACGAAAACCAAAAATATTTTGTCAATAATTTTACAGTCAATCTATATCAATTTGACAACTGTCTAAATATTTACGAATCTGTCAACTATCGACTGACGTTTTAATATACGAGGTACATCTAAAAAGTAACATATTTACATCTACATATCCACCACCTCATTTTAAACTTATATTGTGGAATCAACTTTTACATCTCTCTGTGGTTCCTGAATAGAACCAACGAGTGACAGGTAGACAATTTCATGAAAATCATTGCAATATACACAAAACAACAAAAAGCTGATACGAACTAATGGGGATTATACAAAAAGCTGATACGAACTAATGGGGATTATACAAAACGAACAAATGTTTGTCATTTGTCACTCGCGATCTCCATCTTGTGTTTCAATTGTCATTTGTCAACTAACATATGCTCTATGTCAATAATCTTGTATATTATGTGCTCTGTGTCACTAATATTGTGTTCTATGTTATTTAAAATGTATCTTGCGTGCTATTATTAAAGTTGGAATGCAGAAGCAGGTTTCAGAAATGCGATCCAATAAAAACGGTCTGTTATACCGGTATAATTTAAATTAAACAGTCAATTTGGCAGAAACTACTTGATGACGTCACAAGGATATATAAATTTTACAAATTTGCCAGTACTGAGAGTCTATGAGTGCTATTATGTATTCTGTGCCATCATCTGTCATTACATTGTGTTCTGTGTTATCCATGGTCCATTTATAGCGCTATTATGTGTTCTGTAATATCTCCATTCATTCATATTGTGTTTTATGTTAATCATGATTCATTATCTGTCATACATATCATGCTCTGTGATATCTATGTTCCATTTTAAGTACCAAAAAACATTCTTATCGTGTCTGTGTTATCTATGATCCTTCTCGAACGTTATTATGCGTTCTGTATCATAATCAGTCCTTCATCTCGTGATTTGTGTTGTCTATGATCTATTCGAGTGCCATTATGCATTCTATGTCATAATCTGTCATTCATATCGTGATTTGTGTTGTCTATGATCAATCTTGAACGCCATTATGTATTCTGTGTCATTCATATCGTGATTTGTGTTGTCTATGATCTATTCTGAGTGCCATTATGCATTCTATGTCATAATCTGTCATTAATATCGCGATTTGTGTTGTCTACGATCCATCTTGAGTGCTATTATGTATTCTGTGGTACTCATCTCGTAATTTGTGTTGTCTATGATCCATTTTGACATCCATTATGTATTCTGTGTCATTCATCTCGTGATTTGTGTTGTCTATGATCCAAGCGGAGTGCCATTATGCATTCTGTATCATATCTAGTCATTTATATTATATTTTATGCGGTCAGTGATTCATTATCTGTCATAAATCTTATGCCCCGTGCTATATATGATCCATTCTGAATACCAAAATGCGTTATTTGTCCACAACAGACATTTAATTGTATTCTATGTTATCTTTGATCCGTTTTTAGTACCG
Source organism: Diorhabda carinulata (assembly GCF_026250575.1). Lineage (NCBI taxonomy): Eukaryota > Metazoa > Arthropoda > Insecta > Coleoptera > Chrysomelidae > Diorhabda > Diorhabda carinulata. Next base: position 690,654 of record NC_079465.1, read on the forward strand.
TTATGCGTTCCGTGTCATCATCTGTCATTCATATTATGTTCTGTGCCTTCTAAATCATTTTCAGTCTTGGGTGTTAGCTTATAAGTGTGTTTTTCTCTATAAGTGTATTGTTGGTGTTATTTTTGAGAAAGGATATTTATTTTAGGTCTCAATTGATCGTTTTTGCCTTTATAATATACAATAATCTTGCAAGTTTCAATTTAATTACGGTTTTCGTCATAATATAAGTTAGTTCGGAACATAACCTCAAGAAGTTTTTATAGTATTTTCGTTTACATCATATAAGGATGAAAATCAGCTGATTTAACATCAAGAAAGACCCAAAACGATTAACCTTTTTTATTTTTTTCGGTTTAATTCGTATAGGTCGCGAAAGATGTGACAGCATGCCATCTAGAACGAGCGAAGGTACCCATTTGCCCCACTGGAAACCGTACCTAGCGCCGTATCGCTCCTACCTATCCCGCAGTCCCCCCGTGGCTAGTTCGGTGAGTCCTCCAAGTATAGGATGCTCGACGGATTCGACCGGATCCACGTATAGCATATCGGACGAAACGACGGAATTGATGTGCGTGGAATGTTCAGATACCGGAAGATACAACAACAATACTCTAACACCGGAAGAAGCCATAGCCGAAGAAGATTGCCCCGAAACGTCGCGAAATTCCACCAATAACGGATACGTCGATATGGCGTGTCGTAACGATATAAACTCCCCAGCTACTAGTGTGAGTAGCATAGTTTCCGGCACGCCGTCCACCGATATCCGTTTCTCCGATTATCCCTTGGAGAAGGTCTGCTCGTATCTGATTTGCGACGAAGACGACGCCAGACCGGCCAGGGCTTATTCCTTCGGATCGAAACCCGAAACTTCCAAAACTAAAAAACACGTGGATTTATCAGGTGCGATTTATATACCGGTGGATGGAAATTTGAAATTTTTATTTGTTATTTTGTGTTGTGTCTACAGATAGTGCTAGAGTTCGAGCGTTCAGTATGGGTTCTAATGCTAAAAAATGGCCTAGCAGGATTTTGCATCCCCATCATCATCCGAGTTTGAAATCCACCAGCGCTCCGCTTTTGAGTAACACGAGGAGTCACAGTTCTCACAGTTCCAGTGATCGAATGGACGATCTGATGGAGTTGGATTTCTCCAAAGGTGCCAATAACGCTTATGCAGGTAAATATCCATTATTTTTATCATAAATTTGATATATTTTTCAATTTTTTATTGAAATTTCTCCCGTTGCTTTTAGGGAGTTCGAACTAGATTTAAATTTTATATTTTCCAATAATTTTAGTAATTAAATTAAACATGGCAACGTAGTATCATTACAATAATTTATTTTCATCATTTCCCACTAAAAAAATTTGATTTTTTCGTAGTTCTGGTCTATTTTTGATTTTTCTGCTTACAGATTAGACCACTGAGAATATTTTTCTAAAATATGAATCTCAGTTTTTTCATTATTTCAGACTGTATGATTTTTTAAATGAAACTTTTAATTTCAATACTAAATTCGAGATGAAAAATTGTTTTGATGGAAAAACGGATTTCGTAAAACTATTTTTCGCGTTCAAAAACATTTTTGACGTTTGTTTCTCTTTTACTGTATGTAAATTAAATGGTTTTTGCCATATTTGTGTTAATAAAAATGAAATAAAAAAATATTTTCAATAATCTTCGAAATACAATTAAACGTGGCATCGTAGCTTTGTTAATTTGATCTATTTTTCTATTGCCCCCACAATGTTTCAATTTTGACCTTTAATTTTGTTTACTCTAACTTTACAGCACTGTAATTCAGAAATGCGTAGTTCTGGTACATTCCTAATTTTTTTAGTTATAAATTGATCCCTTTAGAGCATTTCTCTATGATAGTAACTCAATATTTTTATTAGTACGTTTTTTAAATAAGACCATGTTTTTTTTTACTGCGCCAAAAAATCTTTTCTAAAAAAATTTCGTCGTTTTTATTTCATCCGTTTTATTGACATTCGAATAATTTATGTTTGTCCTTTCTTCGTATTCCAATAAACTAATTTTATGGCATACAACGAAGAGTTATATTTTCTTGAGAATCTTTGAAATATAATTAAATAAGGCAACGCAGCATCGTTAAATTGATTCACTGGAACTGCATTTTGGGGTCTACAATATGAGCTTAGTATCTCCATTAATTTCTAAATGATATTTTATTGTTTGTTTTCAAAAAAAAAAATAATTTATGTCATTTTCAATGGTTTTTTTTATTTACGTTCAAAATATATTGAATATTTTCTATTGTAGACTACCACCATCTTATAAACAAACATGAATTCGATTTATCATGCTAATAATTATTGTTTTGACAAGTGACAGTTCTATTAATTGTTCTATTCCCTATATTTCCATAGAAATACATACAACTGTTAGATCTAATGCGATGTCAAATATTATTTTCATAAATATATATGACATATGACAGTTTTATCAGTTTTTTTTATTCTGCATGAGCATTTCCATAGAATTAATTAAAAATATTAGATCTATGGTTCTAATAAATACTGTTTTCTTATACAGAATCGAAAACTCTTGACAAATGACAGTTTTAATGATTATTCTATACTAAATAGAGTTATACCATAGAAATACATAAAAATATTGAATCTGTGGTGAAATCAAATATTGTTTTCATAATTATATGTGACAAATGACAGTTTTTATCAATTTTTCCATTCTAAATGGAGTATATCCATAGAAATACATAAAAATATTAGATCTATGATGCTAATAAATATTATTTTCTAATAAAGAAGCGAAAAAACTTTGACAAATGACAGTTTTGTTGATATTTCTATCCTAAATAGAGTTATACCATAGAAATACATAAAAATATTGAATCTGTGGTGATATCAAATATTGTTTTCATAATTATATGTGACAAATGACAGTTTTTATTAATTTTTCTATTCTAAATGGAGTATATCCATAGAAATACATAAAAATATTAGATCTATGATGCTAATAAATATTATTTTCTAATAAAGAAGCGAAAAAACTTTGACAAATGACAGTTTTGTTGATATTTCTATCCTAAATAGAGTTATACCATAGAAATACATAAAAATATTGAATCTGTGGTGAAATCAAATATTGTTTTCATAATTATATGTGACAAATGACAGTTTTTATCAATTTTTCCATTCTAAATGGAGTATATCCATAGAAATACATAAAAATATTAGATCTATGATGCTAATAAATATTATTTTCTAATAAAGAAGCGTAAAAACTTTGACAAATGACAGTTTTGTTGATATTTCTATCCTAAATAGAGTTATACCATAGAAATACATAAAAATATTGAATCTGTGGTGAAATCAAATATTGTTTTCCTAATTATATGTGACAAATGATAGTTTTTATTAATTTTTCTATTCTAAATGGAGTATATCCATAGAAATACATAAAAATATTAGATCTATGATGCTAATAAATATGATTTTCTAATAAAGAAGCGAAAAAACTTTGACAAATGACAGTTTTGTTGATATTTCTATCCTAAATAGAGTTATACCATAGAAATACATAAAAATATTGAATATGTGGTGAAATCAAATATTGTTTTCATAATTATATGTGACAAATGACAGTTTTTATTAATTTTTCTATTCTAAATGGAGTATATCCATAGAAATACATAAAAATATTAGATCTATGATGCTAATAAATATGATTTTCTAATAAAGAAGCGAAAAAACTTTGACAAATGACAGTTTTGTTAATATTTCTATCCTAAATAGAGTTATACCATAGAAATACATAAAAATATTGAATCTGTGGTGATATCAAATATTGTTTTCATAATTATATGTGACAAATGACAGTTTTTATTAATTTTTCTATTCTAAATGGAGTATATCCATAGAAATACATAAAAATATTAGATCTATGATGCTAATAAATATGATTTTCTAATAAAGAAGCGAAAAAACTTTGACAAATGACAGTTTTGTTAATATTTCTATCCTAAATAGAGTTATACCATAGAAATACATAAAAATATTGAATCTGTGGTGATATCAAATATTGTTTTCATAATTATATGTGACAAATGACAGTTTTTATTAATTTTTCTATTCTAAATGGAGTATATCCATAGAAATACATAAAAATATTAGATCTATGGTAATTGTACTTCTTATTTATATAAACATACGTGACGAAATTTGACAAATGACAGTTTTATTGACAAAGAGTACTATCGTAGCGAAATGTGGTATATATATCTATGGTTTTAGGTAATAATCACGTCAAAGGACATAGAAATACATAAAAAAATATGTACGTGAATATTATCCTATAAAGATGTTTTCTCCATTAACTCTATTTAAGTTCCTATTAACGAAACTACAATTTTTTTCGATGAAAACATTTTAAATATCTTTCGAAAACATCCTAAAAGGAAAAAAAAAAATCGACAAATTATATTCGATATTTATTACCAGGTCCTAAACCCAATACAACTGCCAATAATGGTTACGTCGAGATGAAACTCGGTGTGGAGATAGCGCCGAAACATCGCGATGTATCTCCGTACGTGGACATGTCCGGTTCGGCTTATATGGATATGAGCGGCAGCTCCCCTTCGTTAAGACCCGAACAGGAGTATAATTCTTTCGTCGACATCAGCAGACAATACAAGTTACCATCGAACAACAACTACGTCGTCATGGACGCTAGGTATACATTAAAAACAAACAAACACTTCCGATGATTACCAAAATTTAATTATTTTTTTTTTCAGAAGGAACCGAATAAATTCCGCCACGTCACCGACGTCCAATTCCGATTACTTCGACATGTCGAGCGGCGCGAACAATTCGCGTAGATCGGAACGCGGATCTTCGTTTTCTTCTCAACTGTCCAACGCTTCCTCGCCACGCAACAACGATTACCTTCCGATGTCGTTCTCCCCCCAGGACAACCCTCGAACTACCCCCGAAGGTTACGTCGAAATGTCGATGGGAAAGAAACATCAACGCCAAGGGAGTTTGGACGGTTGTCAATCGTCGGGACACAACGACGATTATTTAAACATGTCGGTGGTGCCGAAGAAGAAACCCACGAAAAATCAAACTTCCCAACCGATTTCCATCCTACCGACCGCCGTTCAAACCTCGAAGAATTCCTCGATGTCGTTTTTGGGTAGGAAATCATCCACCGGTACCCCGCCCAAGATGCATTTACCGCTGTCGTCTTGGTCGCCTTCGTCGCTATATTCGAGTTTGCCTCGCACAAGGGCTCGAAAGGATTCCAAAGATAGTTCGAGTTCGAGCGTAACGACGCCGAGCAGTTCCAGCACCATATTTCCGTTGAGTCTCAATAGTCCGAGTTCGCCTTTGAAGGCGAACAAACCGGAAACGCCATCTTCGAAAATAACCGCCTCCATATTGAACATGTACAAATCGACCAGCAAACCGACGCCGTCCGAAGATTACGCCGTCATGGATTACGAAACTAACCGAAACGAAAAGAATAAAGAAAATACGGATTACGTTAATTTTTCGCCGGTTTGCGATAGATTGGTGATGAGCAACTCGATGGATCCGAAGGATAAGCTCGATAGGAACGCGAGGAAGGAACGTTCCTCGGGGGATTACGCCGTAATGCAACCGGTCACCGGTAGGGTTAGAGATCATTCGGATAGAAGGGATAGTTTGGATACTACTCCTTTGATAGGACACCTTTCCATGATTGGTATCAAGGAGAGTCAATCCATGTGTTTCCAACCTATCAAGGAAGATCTCGCTTCGTCTCCGGTTAACGAAGTATCTAGAAGAACTAGCGGTGAGTAAATATTTCGAAATGATCATTTGAAATGGCATCGAAAACCTTAGAATCACACATTTTTGTTTACACCCGGTATACTATCTGGAATTCTTTTATATATATATATATAATCATTTTAATCAATTTTTATAAAACGATTTTTAATTTTTACATTTTTCTTCGACCCCTGTATATTATTTCAGATTATAATGAATTACAATATTGCTGAATTCCAATTTTTTGAATCAACTGACTTTTATATGAAAAATTATTGAAAGGCTTCGCGATTTTTTTTCTACAATGAAAAAAATCAAGTTTTGAATTTTTTATGTTCCAAGTTTTTTTTTTTAATTTCAAAATTTGATAAATTTTTATGCATATAACTTTCTTTTTGCCACCCGTATATTAAATTTGACTTGTATACTAAATTACACCGTTGCCGAATTTCACATAATTTAAAAAAAAATTATATTTAATTTTTCTGTAATCGCTTTGTTATTACTTTTTCGTTGACACCTGTATATTTTCACAAATTGCAATATTGCCAAATTGAATTGAACAATTACTAATATCAACTGGTTTTTATGAGAAAATTTAATGAAAGTTTTGACGAATTTCTTTTCTACACTGAAAAAAATCAAGTTTTGAATTTTTTATGTTCCAAGTTTTTTTTAAAATCTTCAAATTTAATCAATTTTTATACATATAACTTTCTTTTCGCCACCCGTATACTAAATTTGACTTGTATACTAATTTACACCGTTGCCGAATTTCATATAATTTAAAAAAAAATTATATTTAATTTTTCTATAATCGCTTTGTTATTACTTTTTCGTTGACACCTGTATATTTTCACAAATTGCAATATTGCCAAATTGAATTGAACAATTACTAATATCAACTGGTTTTTATGAGAAAATTTAATGAATGTTTTGACGAATTTCTTTTCTACACTGAAAAAAATCAAGTTTTGAATTTTTTATGTTCCAAGTTTTTTTTAAAATCTTCAAATTTAATCAATTTTTATACATATAACTTTCTTTTTGCCACCCGTATACTAAATTTGACTTGTATACTAATTTACACCGTTGCCGAATTTCATATAATTTAAAAAAAAATTATATTTAATTTTTCTGTAATCGCTTTGTTATTACTTTTTCGTTGACACCTGTATATTTTCACAAATTGCAATATTGCCAAATTGAATTGAACAATTACTAATATCAACTGGTTTTTATGAGAAAATTTAATGAAAGTTTTGACGAATTTCTTTTCTACACTGAAAAAAATCAAGTTTTGAATTTTTTATGTTCCAAGTTTTTTTTAAAATCTTCAAATTTAATCAATTTTTATACATATAACTTTCTTTTCGCCACCCGTATACTAAATTTGACTTGTATACTAAATTACAACGTTGCCGAATTTCACATAATTTATTAAAAAATTATATTTAATTTTTCTATAATCGCTTTGTTATTACTTTTTCGTTGACACCTGTATATTTTCACAAATTGCAATATTGCCAAATTGAATTGAACAATTACTAATATCAACTGGTTTTTATGAGAAAATTTAATGAAAGTTTTGACGAATTTCTTTTCTACATTGAAAAAAATCAAGTTTTGAATTTTTTATGTTCCAAGTTTTTTTTAAAATCTTCAAATTTAATCAATTTTTATACATATAACTTTCTTTTTGCCACCCGTATACTAAATTTGACTTGTATACTAATTTACACCGTTGCCGAATTTCATATAATTTAAAAAAAAATTATATTTAATTTTTCTGTAATCGCTTTGTTATTACTTTTTCGTTGACACCTGTATATTTTCACAAATTGCAATATTGCCAAATTGAATTGAACAATTACTAATATCAACTGGTTTTTATGAGAAAATTTAATGAAAGTTTTGACGAATTTCTTTTCTACACTGAAAAAAATCAAGTTTTGAATTTTTTATGTTCCAAGTTTTTTTTAAAATCTTCAAATTTAATCAATTTTTATACATATAACTTTCTTTTCGCCACCCGTATACTAAATTTGACTTGTATACTAAATTACAACGTTGCCGAATTTCACATAATTTATTAAAAAATTATATTTAATTTTTCTATAATCGCTTTGTTATTACTTTTTCGTTGACACCTGTATATTTTCACAAATTGCAATATTGCCAAATTGAATTGAACAATTACTAATATCAACTGGTTTTTATGAGAAAATTTAATGAAAGTTTTGACGAATTTCTTTTCTACATTGAAAAAAATCAAGTTTTGAATTTTTTATGTTCCAAGTTTTTTTTAAAATCTTCAAATTTAATCAATTTTTATACATATAACTTTCTTTTTGCCACCCGTATACTAAATTTGACTTGTATACTAATTTACACCGTTGCCGAATTTCATATAATTTAAAAAAAAATTATATTTAATTTTTCTGTAATCGCTTTGTTATTACTTTTTCGTTGACACCTGTATATTTTCACAAATTGCAATATTGCCAAATTGAATTGAACAATTACTAATATCAACTGGTTTTTATGAGAAAATTTAATGAAAGTTTTGACGAATTTCTTTTCTACACTGAAAAAAATCAAGTTTTGAATTTTTTATGTTCCAAGTTTTTTTTAAAATCTTCAAATTTAATCAATTTTTATACATATAACTTTCTTTTCGCCACCCGTATACTAAATTTGACTTGTATACTAAATTACAACGTTGCCGAATTTCACATAATTTATTAAAAAATTATATTTAATTTTTCTATAATCGCTTTGTTATTACTTTTTCGTTGACACCTGTATATTTTCACAAATTGCAATATTGCCAAATTGAATTGAACAATTACTAATATCAACTGGTTTTTATGAGAAAATTTAATGAAAGTTTTGACGAATTTCTTTTCTACATTGAAAAAAATCAAGTTTTGAATTTTTTATGTTCCAAGTTTTTTTTAAAATCTTCAAATTTAATCAATTTTTATACATATAACTTTCTTTTTGCCACCCGTATACTAAATTTGACTTGTATACTAATTTACACCGTTGCCGAATTTCATATAATTTAAAAAAAAATTATATTTAATTTTTCTGTAATCGCTTTGTTATTACTTTTTCGTTGACACCTGTATATTTTCACAAATTGCAATATTGCCAAATTGAATTGAACAATTACTAATATCAACTGGTTTTTATGAGAAAATTTAATGAAAGTTTTGACGAATTTCTTTTCTACACTGAAAAAAATCAAGTTTTGAATTTTTTATGTTCCAAGTTTTTTTTAAAATCTTCAAATTTAATCAATTTTTATACATATAACTTTCTTTTTGCCACCCGTATACTAAATTTTAGACTTGTATAATAAATTACAGCGTTGCCAAAATTATATTTTTTCACAATTTCTTATGATAATATTTTTGAAACAATTTTCAATTAAAAAATAATTTTTTGTTTAACATTATTGTATTAAGTTATTACAACGTTGCCAACTTTAATCTTTGTCATAGTTTCGAACTACAATTTAAATTTAAAGAATAAATTTCCCTACACTGAAAAAAATGTTTAATTGTTAATTTCAATTGAAACTTTCGCTACAAAATTTTTATCCAGCATCCGTAAACCACATTCTCATTGTTGTATAATAAATTACAACGTTGCCAAACGTTTTTTCCTTCATATTAAACGGAAAATAATGAAGCGTTCAACGGTTTTCTATCTACACTGAAAAAAAAAAATAATCTCAATTCTATCTATATAATTATAATAAACTACAGTGTTGCCAAATTTCAATTATATTCCAATTAAATTCGTTTTAGTTGAATAAAACTTCAAATCCGTAATAATCGTACGATTTTCTACACTGTAAAAAATAAAATTAATTTCCATTTAGTCCTTTTGATATTAATTTTTCATTTACCCGTGGTATACTTATCCGATTTTGTCAAACTGCGAAATATTGCGACGTTGCCAAACTTGAATTCAAAAAAAAATTGATCAGATCAACAAGGAATCGTGTCTACACTGAGAAAAATGTGCAAAACTAATTTTTACAAACACAGCAACGAAAAAATAAGAACGTCTTGTTGAGAATAGCATTTAAAACGTGATTTATTTCTATTTAAGATACCTCGGACTACATGGAATTGGGAGTATCATCATCATCGTCATCTTCGACGACGAAAATTTCCCGTCCGAATTCGGTGAACGGCGAATCGCGCCTAGTTACGGACAAACCGCGTCCCTCTTCGGTATCTTTAGACAATTCGCGTATGGTGACGTCGCGACCCAGTTCGACCACCAGCGAGCAATGGTCGTCGTCGTCGACTTTGGTGAATTCGCGACCGGAATCCGTGAATTCCGATACGATAAAAGACGTTAAAGAAGAATCGACGCAAAACAATCGACTCGTTTACGCTAGTTTAGATTTAGTTAAACAAGAAGACGAAGAAGAAGAAAACAGGGCCGAAGGTAGCGCCGAACAATCGACTTTTGTTTACGCCGAAATCGATTTCGTCAAAAGTGAAGGTTTAAAACAGAATAACCAAAGTTTAGGTAGTGCCGCCGGCAACGCTAAAGTTAAACATTAAATCGATCGATTTTGTGTTCAATAGAAGATCGAACGTGTCGAAGGCGCAATGCAAATTCGGGTTTTTGATAAAAAACTTTATCTCCGGAGGTATTTTACACCGTAGACGACTTTACAACACGCGTAAAGCAGAAACTAACGATACGCACTGTATATTTTTACCTCATTTGGACTTGCCGGATCTGATATATTTTATTTTGGCACTTTTCGAATCTGTCAATTGCCTTTTGGCGGTTTTCCTACTTGTCTACTTTGTTTTTTCTACGAAAAGTTCAATTCTAATGATCGTACTTTGATTTATATCTAGTTCGGTGGTTTTATTTTGGCACTAATTGAATCTACTGATTTTATTTTGGCATTAAATGAATCTACTGGTTCCATTTTACTCGATATGACAATTCCATTATGACCTTTTTATGATTTTAATCAATTTATCGAATCTTTGTTTGGATTTGCCGAATCTGATCATTTTATTTTGGCACTTTTCGAATCTGTCATTTGACTTTTGGCGGTTTTCCTACTTGTCTACTTTGTTTTTTCTACGAAAAGTTCAATTCTAATGATCGTACTTTGATTTATATCTAGTTCGGTGGTTTTATTTTGGCACTAATTGAATCTACTGATTTTATTTTGGCATTAAATGAATCTACTGGTTCCATTTTACTCGATATGACAATTCCATTATGACCTTTTTATGATTTTAATCAATTTATCGAATTTTTGTTTGGATTTGCCGAATCTGATCATTTTATTTTGGCACTTTTCGAATCTGTCAATTGCCTTTTGGCGGTTTTCCTACTTGTCTACTTTGTTTTTTTTTACGAAAAGTTCAATTCTAATGATCATACTTTGATTTATATCTAGTTCGGTGGTTTTATTTTGGCACTAATTGAATCTACTGATTTTATTTTGGCATTAAATGAATCTACTGGTTCCATTTTACTCGATATGACAATTCCATTATGACCTTTTTATGATTTTAATCAATTTATCGAATCTTTGTTTGGATTTGCCGAATCTGATCATTTTATTTTGGCACTTTTCGAATCTGTCAATTGCCTTTTGGCGGTTTTCCTACTTGTCTACTTTGTTTTTTCTACGAAAAGTTCAATTCTAATGATCGTACTTTGATTTATATCTAGTTCGGTGGTTTTATTTTGGCACTAATTGAATCTACTGATTTTATTTTGGCATTAAATGAATCTACTGGTTCCATTTTACTCGATATGACAATTCCATTATGACCTTTTTATGATTTTAATCAATTTATCGAATTTTTGTTTGGATTTGCCGAATCTGATCATTTTATTTTGGCACTTTTCGAATCTGTCAATTGCCTTTTGGCGGTTTTCCTACTTGTCTACTTTGTTTTTTCTACGAAAAGTTCAATTCTAATGATCGTACTTTGATTTATATCTAGTTCGGTGGTTTTATTTTGGCACTAATTGAATCTACTGATTTTATTTTGGCATTAAATGAATCTACTGGTTCCATTTTACTCGATATGACAATTCCATTATGACATTTTTATAATTTTAATCAATTTATTGAAGCTTCATTTGGATTTGCCGAATCTGATCATTTTATTTTGACACTTTTCCAATCTGTCAATTGCCTTTTGATGCTTTTCCTACGTGTCTGCTTTGTTTTTTACGAAAATTCAAAATCTGATTATCATACTTTGTTTTATATCTAGTTCGGTGGTTTTATTTCGACCCCGCAACAACTTGAGTTTTATTTTGGCACTCGAGCAGCAGTCCAAGATATCTTGATAGGATATTTTTTCCTTTTTCCGCTGTAAAATTGTCTGTTGAACACTACTTTCGCTTTATAATCACAAATTTGTCCTAATATACACCCAACGAAAAAAATCGTTATACTTTTTTGAGGTTATGTTATTGTCCAGCAAAAAGTAAAATGCCTCGAAATGACATCAAATTATCTAGTTATAACCAAAAAAATTGCCTACGATCACGTTTTGTCGGTTTTTTGTAAAATCGAATTTGCATTGTATTACGTCATATATAAACTGCTTCTATTTTATTTTTTTTAATTTAAGTAAAATGTACTGCCATTTTTTTTTTTCATCGGTTAAGGCTACTAAAACTATTTGTTACTATTTTACCGGCGCCATTAGAAGAAAAATGTCGTTTATTAAATTTTGACAGTTCACTAGTTGAATTTTGAAAATTCCACAAAAAGTTTCGTATAATTTTTACTAATCGAAAATATTTCTTAAGACAGGAACACACTGTATTCAATTTTTTTTCAAAACCTATTCATTATTATGCATTTTGATTAAACATACTTTTCATTTCTTCTTCTTTTCTCTAAACAACACACATGATTTTACTTTTAACACGTTTACTGCCGAGGCAATTTCCAGAATTTGATTTGATCGCATTAAATCGTTGAAAATACTAATTTTAATACAAATTTATCATAAAAATGTTGAAAAACAAATTATGTAAATAATTAACAGTAACAAAAAGTTTTTAATTGACAGTTGACGTGTTAATATGTAATGGCAAGTTTTATATTTTTTTTTCGGGTCACTATTAATGATTTTTCTTTTTTTTATATATATAAAACAAATTTAAATTACGCAAATCTTGTAAATATATTTGTATATACTCAAAATTTTTTTGATATTTCGAAATTTTAGGTTATGTATTCGGTTAGAGTTGTATAGCATCACTCTGTACATTGGATTTTAAACGTTTAAGAATATTTGTAAATACATTTACGTATTAGTTAAAAAAAAATTAGGAAGAGGAACGAATTTTTATTTCCATTGTATAATATATATACAGGGTGTTCTATTTCAAATAGTCAACCTATCGATTCAATTATTTATAAATATTGTAATTAACTAAAATTCCCTGTAAATATGTTTGTTGAATGTTGGAGAAGTTTTTTTTTCGTTTTAAATTAATGTACTGGGTGTTTTATTTGGAAATTTTGTAAATATTTTTGTATATATGCCAATTTCGAGGAAAATTATTTAAACAAATTCGATTTTTTTTTTCAAATAACGTGATTTTGTATATATAAGTAAAAAAAAGTTCAAAAACAAGAGACAATTAATTTTTTTTTCGATCAATAACCAAAATGAATTATTCAAAAAGCCAAAGTTAGAATTATACAGGGTGAGTCATGGGTAATTACATTTAAATTAATAATTTAACAAAACAAATTAATTTTGGGACTCGTTTATTTCAAATTTTTTCGTTTTTTTATTATTCTAATATTTTTATTTCGATTATTTCAAGAAATTTTAGTTTTTTCAACTTAATTGAGTCAATTTTAGCCCTCACCAACTTGTCATGGAATGAATCGGCCATTTTATTGTGACTTTTCCGAATTCTTTTAGTTTTATTTTCAAAAAAATTGAATCTAACGGTTCTAATTTATTTTTTAATACTTTCTAAAAGTTTATTTTTCATATCAAACTTTGTTGGATCTATAAATATTATTTTGTCACACTCTATATATCTGACAGTCACATTTTGACGGTTTTATTTTGGTTTTTACTCAATATGACAATTCCATGTCCTTTTTGGGACGTTAATCATTTTGTTAAATCTTCATTTGGACTTGCTGAATCTGATGGTTTTATTTTGGCACTTGTCGAATCTATTGATTTTATTTTGACACTTTTTGAATCTGACAATAACGTTTTGGTGGTTTTACAACCTGTCCACTTTGTTTATTTTTTATAAAACTGATATCTAAACCTTTTATTTTGATTTATATTTAATTTAGTAGTTTTATTTAGGCACTATAGGTTTTATTTTGTCATTTATTGAATCTAACAGTTATTTTTTTGGTAAAACCAACTGCTACAGGAGTTATCGGGACACAAACTTTTGTCTATTGAATAAAAATCATATTTTTGACCCTAGATTGTAATGATTTTAGTTTTTGTTTTCCATTATAATAAAAAAAAACAATTTTCTTTAATTACAAGTTTATTTGAATACTTCAAATATTATTTAAAATATTCTGAAACTCGAGATTTTACTTCGACAGTTGCGGAATGGAATTTTCTGTTTTTATTTCCTTGAACGCTCGTTAAATCTGATGGTTTTCTTTTGGAATTTGCTGAATCCGGTGATTTATCAAAGAAAAAGTGAATATACTGGAAAATAGTGGTCTAAAAAGCTCCTTATACTAACTTCGAACCATCTGTATACCAAAATATGTATTACGGAAGATCTTTACTAACCCACAATTGACTATCATTGATCACCACTTCGAACGGGGTGTCTTTGTCCATCATATTTTATATTTGTACTTGCAGAATCTATTGGTTAGGTTAGGTTAGGTGATGGGAGACTCATTGGGTTGTTTTTTTTTGTGGAATGAGGACATTTTCATGTGAGATGAAATACATTTCAGTGTTGGCCCTGATATAGGAAAGATTTTCCTCTACAAAACTGATTCTGTTGAATAAAATCCATCGCAAAACATGTTTTTTCTAATACCGAATCTACTGGTGTTAGTTTGACATGAATCTAATGTCTTTCATCGAATCTATTGGTCTCACTTTGGTAATGACAGACTTGTTGGGTTGTTTTTATGTGGAATTTCATTATTGGCCCCAATATAGGAAATATTTTCCTCTACACAACTGATTCTATTGAATAAAATCCATCGTACAACATATTTGTTTGGTATTTTCCAATATTGAAACTAATTTTATTATTTTTTTAATGAATCTAATGACTTGAATTCAATCCAGTGGTTTTATATTGATTTTTTTCCCAAATCAGTCTTATATTTTGAAATCAATGGGGTCCTGTGGTTTTATTTTGGCTGGTATACAGTGCGGAGCATCTATTACCTAATTAAACATTTTGTCACTACAATTATTGACATATTATTTATGACTCACACGGTATATATTTTCAAAATAAGAATAAAAGAAGGATTTGTAGAATTTTTTACTAATGTTTCACTATATATTTATATATAAAAAAGTGGCTAATATTTTTTTTAAGGTAAAGCTGGTTGATTTTTTCTTTGCATTACATAATTAAAAAAATTTTATACCGTATTTTTGTATATATATATATAAACAAGTAGATGCAAAAAAATTTAAAAAAAATAATAGCATAATGTATTTATTATTATATTTTATACTAGATTAAATAGGCTGCGACAAAAACTTAATCTAATCGCGCCTTTAATTAAATATAAACTTGATCTAATACAATGTGTTCCGATATTGACACTTCATTATATATTAAAATATACAATGTGTCTCAAAAAATTGATATACAAATCAACAACTTTTTCATTATTAATTTTAGTAAAAAAATCATTTTTCAAAAACAACTTCTGTATAACCTAAAATCCAATTAACAGATTTTACTTTTTCAAAATTATATACCAGGTATGTTAGAAAATATGAATTTTTTTTAAAGCTTCAATAGCTTTTAAATGTTCTGCCCTTTTCAGAAATAGTGTTTAAAACCACCTCTTTTAGGAGGCTCAATCATTTCTATAAATTCTTCCTTTGTTATCTTCTATTCGTTTCCATCGTGGTCTTCTTTTTCACTTACTTGTACCATGAGCTTAATATATTAGTTTTTGTACATACCTCGTATATGATTGAAGAAAAATTATTTCTAATAGTTGCATTTTGGGTTTTAGATGGAAAAAATTGAATGAATTATGATTTTTTTCGTTAAAACAAATGATAAAGAAGTTATGCATTTGTATGTATACAAGGATTTAAATATTGAAGTAATTTTTCGATATTAAATACTTTAAACTCACACACACCACGTTGTTTGCGTTTTTTAACGACAAAATTGCTATATTAAAGTGATAAACGATGATAGATCATTTTTTCCAGAGGAGTCTTTGCCTGTCTCAGGTTATCCCAACAATCGGTTTTCTTCCATTTTTATCCCATTGTTCGTAGTTGATACCACGGAAGTATTCAAGTCCCATGAAGGACTTGTCTGCCTCCGATTTAGCGAGCTTATCAACTATTTCATTCCCCCTTCACTCATGTGTGCCCCGGAATCTATTAAAGGGATGATAGTCCCTCTCTACATTGAACTATGATACGTAATCAATTGAACGATGATACATCATTTTTATCAATAATAAATTATAAAATAAACGCAAAAATAAGTAAAAACTTTCAATAAATACAAAATTATTAACAATATATTGAATGATTACACAAATTTTTTGTTTTTTTGTATTTGGGACATTTTTCTTTATAAACTTTCAAACGTAACCAATTTTAAATATAAATATATCGAAAAGTTACTAAAATAAATTCTAATGCTACCTCTATATGGTTCCTCAGAAAGAAAACGTATTAGCAGGGTGAAGAGTGAACCGCTATTGAATATTTCTCTTTAGAGAAAAAAAATCTTGTACAGGACGAGTGTTCGACATCACTTTATCTATTACCTCGCCCTGTACATTATTCGAGGGTAAGATGAGGAGTTTTGACCAAAAAAGGCTTAGGAAAGTAGGAAATGTTGTTGTAGGATAAAAAGTGCAGATTTAGTGCTGCGCGTTCCGTTTATAAAAACTTATCTCATCTTAACTCGTATTAGGATAAATACTATAACTATTATTAATAGTAAGGCAGCTATTCTGGCCGTTTTTATAAAATTAGTGAATGTATTTATATAAAAAAAATATTATTTTTCCCTTTTTTCTTTTATGTAAATATTAGAGTGAGAATCTTGAAAATACTACCTTTTATATACATTGTAGGTAGGCTATAAGCGATATTAATGTAATGATGCTATTATGCGGTTTTTGTTTTGGAGTAAAATCGTTTTTACCAATTCAAATATATTGAAAACATACATAAAGTTATTATTCCATTATTTACTAAAAAACAATTTTCGTAAATATAAACTGTACTTACATATATTTTGTTCTATTTTATATGATATAGAATAAAAAATTTTCGTATTTATACCGATTTTTCCACTTATCTACCGGTTTTTAATATAAATTCAAAATTTTAACGGTCTTGATCAATTTTTCTTCATAATAAATAAAGCTTCTTGTCAATGTCAATGTCAACCTGACATATGATCTAATATCGATTTTTGTTCGTTCGAAGAACACCGTAGTGTACTATGTTCATTTCATATCTATGAATACAATCGATACATGGATATATTATTAAAATCGAATCGATATTCTCTGTTCACGTTTCAAATAAATCGATAACCAACTAAGTTGTGATACACATGCTTGATTACGAACCTATTTAATAGAAAAACCTAATAACTGCTACAACTGAAAGATAATTAATAATTTTCGCGTCACGGAACTGAGTTACTAAAAAATCAGATCTGAGTTTATCGTGAAAACCACATTTTGAAAGTGCACATTCGCTCGGAATCAGTTCCGAGAACAAAGCTTATAACTACACTTATATACAGTGTCCTAAATAATAATCAACACAAAGTAGAGGCGTATAGGTGAGTCCAAAATTTGACAGTATCAAATTAAGAATCAAATTTTTTTTTGCAATCATTTAACCTGAAAATAATAAATGTATCACTTTGTATAAGACTGTTGAGGGTAAATGAAAGGCGATTGAATCACAACGTTCTTATGTCAGTTGATTTAAAAATTAAATTCTTAAACGTTTTTACAATAAATTTTCCATAAAACTTTCATTTTCCAAAAAAAAGTCGAATAATTTGTTTTCAACAATATTATTTAAAGAACTAAAAACTAGTCGAGCGTATATACATCAAATTTGAAACAATACAATTCAATTACCAAGACTGTTAAATTCCGAGGACGATCTATTTTCATTAACCCCGCACAATCCAATTTTGTGACATCACAAATTACAACAAATCTCATCTTGACAACATCAATTTCTCATATTATTTTTGAGACTTGAAACTATTCACATTATATTCACCTTGTAAAATGAGGTTCACATTATTTATCAATATTTTACATTTCTCTATAAAGTAATTTGTGACGTCAGTAGACATTTGGACAGATTTGTTTAAATGAACCGTCCTATTCGTTGTGGAAATCCTTGGTTAATGGTAATCTTCCGTCTGCGCGTTGATGGTGCGCGCGCATAACGCAGTGGCGTACACACAGAAATTACTGAAGGGAATATGCTGTAGAAACAAGAATATTACGTAATTTTTTTTAAAATAAATTGTTATTAGTGGGAATGATAACAAATTTGGTTATCAACTGTTATTGAAAGAGTTTATTTTTAAATTTCCAGTTGATATTTAGTGATAACCTGAATCACAAATCTATAACAAAGTATTACTTAAAGTAAACAAAAAGAAACATTTGAAACTTAACATAATAAAACGATTTTCTCCAGTTTTTTCAATGTATCCTATTTCTTATGTATTTATACCTAGACATTAAGAGTTTTGAAGAGATTGTTTTGTTTTTTTTTTTGGTTATTTTTTTAATTTAAAGCATTTTTCCTATTTAAAAATTAAAAATACGATCTTTTTTTCTTTAAGTAGACTGATACGTTGTAGGTAATTTTTGTCTGTATTTAGACTTAATTAACTAGACATTTAAATAAATTATTTTCGTCTGCTCTAAGAAAATGATTAAGTAATTATAGTAACAATTTGTTTTCCTCTTAACTTAGTGAATACCACCAGGATGTTTCAAAACAATTGTTGATATATAAGTTTGATTTTTGCAGGATTATGAAATTAAATTGAATTTTCTTAAAACATAAAATAAAGTAAAACTAAACCAACTGAGTGTTTTTTTATTTTCCTTGAAACCACAAGCTTTTTATACAAATATTTACATTGTTTTTAGTCACCCGCCATTATTTCTATAAATCTTTGGTTATGTTTGCCCGTTTTAAAGCCGGTACTGGAATTAATGAAATTTGACGTTGCCAAGTTTATAGTGCAACAATTACTAGCACCTCAATTATACACGATGATTTTTTTAGAATAAAACAATCATAAAATGTTTTCCCGTATATTAACTTCAATAATTTTTGAAAACATACAAATATAGATTTATTCTAATATAAAATGTAGGTACATATTAAGCATCCCTTGTAATCCCAGTTACCTAAATATTGATAGTAGTAGAAATCTCTGATGAGAAAATTCTTTTCTCCATCGATACTTTCCTGAAAATATCATAAAGTATAATAATTATTTACATTATTCGACGCGAGTTACTCACTCGACTGGGTTAACGAAGTACCGGGGTATATTGTCATCTATCAGTTTTTTCAGATTATGTACCGAATATCGATTGTACTGTCCCCAAATGCTATTCATAAATTTACTATTGTACTGAGCTGGATCCAGCATTGCTATAACGTGAAAATGAAACTATTTCAAATATAAGTCACAAATAACGATATTTTCTATTCTTATGACAACTTTAATATTTAACGTCTAGTAGCTCAAACTGACCAGCTATACAAATCTGTGATATTTTAAATACAAACTATCCATCCGATTCATTAATAACTCATATTATTTACGGTTAACTTAAAGATTCAAGGACAAATTATTTATTTATTTTCAATTAAGTACCATAGATGGGTCTGCAGCATAAAAAAAATCACAGAGTTTACCATATGAAAAGAATGCAAAATTTTTTATTAGTAGTTCATCGAATATTCCATTTCTGGTTCTTAATCAATAATTATTATTCTGTGTCTAATTATAAAAATAGCTTTGATTTTAATCTAACAGTTAAAAGTACAATAAAATAATAATTTAATTTCGGGTCATTAATATAATATTATGAAATTGATATTATTATATTCCCGGACGGCGTCAGTTTGGCCAGATCAGATTAGTTGAACCGTCTAAATATAAGTGATCTGTGATCTATTAATTATCATATGAATCAGCGCCACTAGCTATACAACCAACATCACATAATGTGTAATATATACGAAAAAATAAACTTAAAAGTAAATATTTATATTAAATTAGTACCTTGGATTTGTTCTTCCCTTTGTCGCATTTTTTTAGCTGCGAAAGCTGCCTGAGGTACCGAACCCATATCTGCGTTTTCTTCGCAATTGCAAGCTGTTATATATAACATATTATTTAATCAAATTTTTAAAAACAAATTTTTGTTACTATTAAAAGAGGAATATAAAATAGTTGCAAACAAAGTCAAAGTTTCATTAAATCCCCCAACGTATTCACATTTAAAACTTACGTGATAAAATTTCCGAATCAAAATATTCTTTGTAGTTAATATTCAATGACATATACTTCTCCAGATTTAAAAATTCTTCGTCGAATCTGGTTGAAAAAATCATACAGAAAGCTTAATACGAAATTTTCAAAAAAATAAAATTAAAGCGTAGTTTATCGTACTTTATTGTAGTAGAACGTTAACCACACTAAAATCTGCATGAACTGGATATACATAAATTGAAGATAATACAGTTTAAAGGCCAAACAGGTTATCAAAAATTAAATATTTTGTATGATATAAAATTCTGCCACAAATTTGATTAATACTTTGTTTCGAGTAAAAGATTTTATTTACTAATAATTTTTTTGACTTTCTATCAATCTTAAATGATGAAAATTTTTTTAAAGCAGCACTAACCAGTACAAAATCATCAATTGCTTTAGTATAAACCGAATTCTGAAGATTAGATTTCTATTTTTTTTGGGTTAATATTCCGAAAGCCACTTGTACTTGTCATTTTTTTTCATACTACTTTCATTACATTAACAACCACCACCATTAAAATGATATGAAATAAAAAATGACGCGGCATCACTTTTATAACCTCAAAATAGTACTTTTTATGCGAATTACAGTTTTAATAAAGTAATTCATGGGATTGACTAATAATTAACATATTTGCTATAATACATATTATACTAGACGACAGTATAAACCGTTTTCTGGTAAATTCCCAATGTTAAGAAATATCGACCAACATCGTTTATTTTCGTGTAAATTCGGAGTTTCGTTTCGTTCTGATTAGTCCTCCTGATCTACGTCAAAATGACGGCCGTAGGGTAAGCAATATACTCGTATTGTACCCTTGTAGGTTTTTTTTTTCGGTAGCAATAGTTTTGTATTGTGATATTAAGATCCATACGTAGTTTTTAGATCTATTTCAGTGAACTAATACAGCTGAAACTGCGTATTTTTTAAGTTTTTCTTGTCAGTCTGTAAGTAAGCTTTAAATATTTCTTAAAAGAAATTGCTCAATTGAATTGTTTTCTCTATGTTATTAAGATTTAATTGTTGAAAATGCTCATTATAGAGCTATTAAGTTATTTTAGAAAAAGTTTTTTACACAATGGAAAATGTGTCACGTTGCAACTTACCTCCACCGCTGACTTAAATATATTGTTTCACATATTTTTGAAAGCCACCTGTATATTAACAACTTATTTTATTATTTGGTTAAATGATTGTTTTTTTTAGAAAGTTGAGAATTAAGTGAATAAATAAAGTCTATAAAAAAATTAATTATATTAAAAATGTGATAAAATAAATAACATATTGATCCAATATTTTTTCTCGAGTTCATACTCGAACTCGATTTGCATCCCCTGTAAGCTTATCCACAACCTAAAACAAATAATTTATTCAAAATAACATTTTATTTAAACGAATTTGATCATTTCCAAACTCTATAAAACGAAATTAATTCTGTACAAGTACAAACTTACCATACTTATACCAGGGAAATTTAATAAAGTGCCCAAAATTGGTATCCTTCTTAAAAAATTAATGGCAATAGGGAAAAAATCACTGAAATAAACAAATAAAAATTTTTTTCTCTATTTAAATAGTTAATTAGTATATTACCTAAATAATAAAAAGAAACCATATAGTTCTAACAACATACCAACAAGGGGCCATTTTAATAATACTAATATTATACCCCCGAAAAAAGCTAACGACCTTTTTGCTTTATGCCTTTGAAAAAAGAACAAAAACGTTCTTTGTCTTCCTATTATAGCTACCAATCCAGAGATAAATAATATCTAAAATTTTTCGCAACTTTATTTTTGTTCCATAACGATTTTAGTAGTGGTACAAAACACAATCACATAAATACTTATACATACATTTCCTAAAGCTAATAAACTTCTATCCAATAGGAGCAATATTCCTAGGAAAATAAAAAAAATACCAAACGTGGATAACCCAACTCCGATTTCTACAAAAAAAACCTTTTAATATTTGAATAATTTAATTATTTTTATTATTTACTTTGCGTGTCTGTTAATTCAAACATTTTGTTTTTTCAACTGATGTGGAACTTGGCACAAATAACATAACCTCAATACTTGCTGTCAGTCAATAATTGACATTTCTAACAAAAATCACAGAAAACAATAATTACGACCTGATATTTAATAATAAATATTAATTATATAATTTCAGTATGATATGAAAACATTTATTATTTATATAAATATTAGGATTACTACTAATAATATTAATCGATAAAAAAATTTTATAAAAACATAGAATTGAAAAGTCGTAAGCTAACCTCCAACCGTCAAATGTCAAGGTTGTTTAGTGATAGTAGTGTAGTCACACACAGATGTCATCAATTTTTTTTTATTTGTAATTTTAAAAACAAGCGAAACGGGAAAATACGATCAACGAACACGTCATTAAAAACTCGTTAAACACTAGATGAAGCGATTAGTGTAAATAAATTTGCTCAATAAACAACATGTTACTGAAAGCAATAATTTTATCGTGTGTGATACTTAATTTAAGTGAAACATTAACTATAAGAAGTGTCGAATATGAGAAATTCCTAGAAAAACCAAAGTATCACGATTACGATGAACTTACGAATTTATTTAGAAAATTGGAAACTGAACACCCGGAACTGGTAAAATTAAGATCCGTAGGAAAATCTGTGAAAAATCGAGACCTGTGGGCTTTGGAAATTAACTCAAATGTACAAAACAGGACGTTGTTAACTCCCATGTTTAAATATGTAGCTAATATGCACGGGGACGAAACAGTCGGAAGACAATTGATGATTTATTTGGCGCTTTATTTAATCCATAATTATGGTACCAACGATAGAGTTACTAAATTGGTCAATACCACTGATATTTTTTTATTGCCTTCTATGAATCCAGACGGTTATGAAAATTCAGAGGTAATTTTTTATTGATTAATAATTAAAAAAATTTTATTTCAAACAAATCTCTTGGGGTTATTGTACATATAATTATAGAATTGTTGTTAAATTTTCAAAATACCATAAAATTTATCTCCTATATACAATTAATTATTTATGTCTATTTATCTTGTGTTATTATTTTCATTTACAATTTATCAACAGGAAGTTTCCATTATAGACATTCACAATGAAGAGCAGTTATAAAAATTTTAATTTGTTAATATTTTGATTAAATATTAACAAAATTTTGCATATTTTGGGATCCTATATAAAATATTATTCTAGGAAGGACGTTGTGAGTCGAAAGATCATTATGTTGGAAGGGAAAATCAGAATCATGTAGATTTAAATAGAGATTTTCCTGATCAGTTTGATACTTCAAGAGTAGGTGAGCGCTATTGGTAGTAATCTCTTTATTATGATTAAATATTAGATAGATTTAAGCATTAATAACTTTTAATTATTTTTAAACTAAACTTTCAATCAACCCTGGTAAAACAACATTTACCTTTAACTAATAAATT
Source organism: Diorhabda carinulata (assembly GCF_026250575.1). Classification (NCBI taxonomy): domain Eukaryota; kingdom Metazoa; phylum Arthropoda; class Insecta; order Coleoptera; family Chrysomelidae; genus Diorhabda; species Diorhabda carinulata. The sequence goes on from NC_079465.1 coordinate 714,739, forward strand.
CCAATAAAATAAAGTATCTTGGATAAAATATTTACTTGGGACAAACATCAAGATCCACTATTGTAATTGGACTTGTATCAAGCTTGTTGGTATGGAAACTTAAGCCTAAGATGGTACACTGGGTATACCAGTTGTTAAACTCAGAAAAAAACAACAAAATTCAAAAGCTGATCTGTTTGGGTATCACAGCAGTCTTAAAGGCGCTGCTGAATCTGCCTTCCTTCCACATTATATGGTTAATCTAGATAAAAAAATTGAAGCCGAGGGAGCTGTTATGTCTTCTAAAGCTTTACAGAATCAATAAAACTCAAAAACAGTTACAAACTAATGGACCAAAAGTACAGAAATAGACGTTTCATACAAATTATCACCAATAGTGGTCAATCAAGTTCAAAATGCATTTCTTTGGTAAACAAATGGTTCAAAGCTGGTGAAAGGAACTGGAGTGAGCATTTTTGGATCGAAATGTAAGCTCTGGGAAAATTAATCATTATTTTCCAGACAAGGTTGCTAGCTCGGGAGTGTTCGAATAGAAACTTCAGTAGCACAAACTCTAAAAACACTAGCTAACAGGAGTTTTACTCCAATTCTAAGATAATTCAGTACCTTATCAGTTTAAACTGCTGACTATGATATCTGTGAGTGTCCAAACATAAGCCTCACAGCTTGCCTTGTCCGCTCACAATCCCATTAAGAACTATGAACCATATCAGCTAAGAAGTCTGAGAAACTTCTCATGATGTCCTGAAGACATTCAACTGGTGGTTGATCTTCTGGAAGATCATTGCCCCTTCAAAAATCACCTTAAGATAATAGGCATAGGAAGGCGAAGGAACAGTTCTAAAACCTTGGGAAGTGAGATAATGAACCTTTTGTGGGAGGAATCTACATATTTTGGTCTTCTAAGTGCTGGAGAACCCAACCGACTATCCAAACAATCCACTTTTCAGTTACCGATAACAATATTCCAAGCAGAAACCAGAACTTTTCATATTTTAATCAGATTCTTCTTCACAAGGCACAATTTTGTCTGGCAGACAACCGGAAACTATAGCTATGATGACCTGGATCATTTCTAGGCCTTTTGTTCTATCAGGGAACCTCCACGGAGGAGCTGTTGTTGCCAGTTATCCTTTCGATGATTCCAAGTAAGAACAATAAAATTGGGATGAAATATTGACGAAATCGTGTATATTTTTTTGTGGTTTCAGTTCTGGTAGAACTTGTTGTAAGGAAAGTCGATCGCCCGACGATGAAATCTTTAGAAAATTAGCTTTAAACTACGCACATTTAAATCCGGTGATGAAACAAGGGAACGCATGTAGAGATGATACTTTTGATAAAGGTATCACCAATGGTGCTTATTGGTACGAAGTGACCGGTAAGTACAAAAATTTATTTCGATATTATATCATAAAAACGTTAAAATTAACACATCTGGTAAATAATAAAATGAGTTATTGTGATTTGACAATGTAATGTTGTAATAAATGTGCAAATAATGATTTTTTTGCTATTAGCCGAACGTTAATTGGAGTTTGATTATAATAATGTACTCGCAAATGCATAAAATAAATATTATCAACTTTTGCTATATTAACCTTGCAAAAACATATAAGCAGTGAAATTTATATTTTTTAATCTTTTTAAATTACGAGTGTTGTCTGGAAAGTAATAAAAGTGGGAGGGGACTATCATCGCCATATTGGCGTTACTAGGCAACGCTGTGACGTGGCAAAACACCGACAACGATTCTAAGTTTACTTTAAAGACGTCCAAAAATTATTAAATTTATATCAAAATATCATTATTATCATCGATATCTCAAGGACAAAAATATCAATATATGGTTAAATTAAAAAAAATGTTTTAAAATACTCATATACTTAATTGACTTACCACCAGTGCTTTTAAACTATGAGAATGCATCGTAAATTTGTTGTATTGCCACTAGTTTTATATTTTTCACCACACATATTACAAAGAACATTATCTTAATTGGTTTTTTTAATAAAAAAATTCACACAGAACCACTGCTGGACGACGACATGATTCACAAATTTCGAATTAGAAAAAAGTAAACAAGTCACGAGATTGAGGTTATTAAAATACCGAGATCATTCGAAAAATGACGGACAACAGCTAAATACACATATTTATGCAACGTAAATAAAACATAGTCATAGTCAATACATTTATTTTTTGTTTTCTCGTTCGTTTCTATCTTTTACGGTTTTGGATTCTAGCGATGACAGTTTTTGATACAACATTGTATCGATATTTTTAACAAATTATCGATATCTCGATACTTTTTCCTTTAGTATCTGAAGACGCGCGTTAGACAATGTAATTGTGAGTGTTGCTGTAGTGTAACAGCGTGTTCAATACGAATATCACAAATCTAACTTAAATGAAGATTTTTCTCATTTTGACGGTAATGTTAGTGTAACCCGGTGGCTTACATAACATAAATTAATTAGGAAAATACATAAAATCAATGAAATCAATATTTTTTGATTAAATTTTTTTTAAATTTCTACGAGTGCTGTCCTGTTGGCAATGTAACAAACTGTTTTTACTAACAGCGGGCGTGACTGCGACCACCATCTTGGCGTTTCTAGGCAACCGAGCCGTGGTAGTTTGTTTATTATGATTTTTGTGTTGATATAAAAAGTAGTGTAAACCAGTGATTTCCGTATATTATATTACAAGCAATAAATTTGTTATTTTTCAATTCAAATTTTATTAAAATACCAGCGATGTCGTAAATGTAACAAATTTTATTAACAACGGCGATAGTGGTCGGGACTAGTACCGCCATGTTGGCGTTACCAGGCAACCAGTTCGTTTTATCATGCTTTTTATATACAGGGGAGTGTTAGAATGTGCGCTGCAATTAAAAATAGAATTATGATGTGAGAATGATCGAATTTGGCGCCGAATGACTATTATTAATCGTCAGTAATAAAGACTTGAATCTTTTTGACATTAAAATTAGTATAATACGCAGGTTAAACAGATATTTCTTAAAAGAGTCAATCAATGAAATTACAAATTTCTTCTTCTTGAATGAATAATTTGTTTCAAATTATGTTAAAAAAATGAAATGAGTTAGTTATAATAGGGATATTTTTGTTTTTATAGGCGGTATGCAGGATTTCAATTACGTACATTCGAATTGTTTCGAGGTTACATTCGAATTGAGTTGTTGCAAATTCCCTTACGCCAATACGCTCCCCAAGGAATGGGCGAATAACAAAGAATCACTTTTAACTTTTATGGAATCCGTTCATTGGGGCGTCAAAGGTTTAGTTCGAAACGAACACGGAGACGCGGTACTAGACGCCGACGTCGTCGTCGAAGGCATCCCCCATAACGTCACCACCTCGAACAGAGGAGAATATTGGAGATTGTTACTACCGGGTAGATACAAAATGTACGCCGTCGCTTACGGGTAAGCAAATATTTAAACGTTGATGTGTTGTTTTTTGTTATTCCCGGTATATCCTTTATTATCCCGCGCTATTAGAACGGTGTAGCTACGGAATTTTAAATAGGGAAACGACTTCCAGGTACCAACAATCTGATCCGATAGAGGTTATAGTGGAAGAAGGGAAAACGACTGTTCGAAACTTTACGTTGAAGCTGCAACAAGCTGCATCAGGTAATTCTAGGTACAACGTCGATAACGGTGATGTTTGGTATTGGAATTAGTAATAATAAATCATTTTAAACAATAATTTTTTCAACATCAAACCGGTGCTTCATTATTTCTTTCGTAGAACCATATATTCCACTTCTAATGTTGTTTCTACAAGATATTTTTGATTGTAACGATTATTTTTATATAAAAATTCGTAAAAATCCTCTAATAATTATCTATTTCTCTTCAAAAATATCTTTTTTTCATTATTTATTGAAGTTTTCATCTTATTCGGTTTCGTTGATCGAATACTATAAATAATTTAAATGAAATAGGGAAAAAATATGCCTATTTAGCCTCCGGTAGTTTGTTTTTAATCGATTCTGTTTGTTTTTTTGTAATTTTTAACGCTCTATTATAAGGGATGATCAGAAAGTACTTTTATCCGAATTCTCTATTACTTTCTGTACAGCCCTTGTATAACAATTACTGGTGATTTTCGATATAAATTTATGTTTGCTAACAAATTATAATTAATATTTATGTTTTATTATAAAATGTTTTAGCAAAATTAATTTTATTTATTGCAGAAACAATATACACAGTGTCCAAAAAATATATAACACATTGCAATAAGTTGATTCAAAATTAACGCTTCATGTATGTACAGGCTTTTATTCAATTGAATTAATACATCAGACAATTTTCACATTTTCTCTATAAGAACAAAAAAATTATAATAAACTTCTTTAATTTTTAATGTTTTTGTCTCTTTGTAGTGCGAAACATAACCTCAAACACAACAATTTCAATGAATATTCAATGACATTATTTCCAAACATTTCATTCTTCTTTTCCATAACATTATTTCGAAATTCTTATTTCTTCTTTTTCTGATGTATGTGACAGTTCTTTCCTCGCTAAGCAAAAGGTTATCAACTTAACCTAATTTCAACGAACGTCAACAGGTTAATTAAAAATTTTTTGGACACTGTATAAACTGTTGTTACTAACAATGTTTGTTCAAATAAAATACATATGTTGGAAAGACAAATTATTTTGTGAGATTTTGTATTGATATTTCTTTATATATACAAAAAAAAGACGCATTCCATGACATATTATATATTTTGATATACATTCTGATATTGTGAATCTCATCTCTTTTTAGTAATAATAAAATTCTTAAGAAGACATGTGTATTTTATTTCTTCTTCTGTTATTCACCTTTTTTTTTAATTTTTGCACTTTAGGTAGATGAAAAAACGGCACATTTGCACAATTATATGCACATAGTTTAACAATATTAACCAATTCATTAACAATATAATTAAATCCGTTAAATGATGAAAAAAAATCAGAAAATTGAAGGGGTTTTATAATAAGAATTATTTTACACCTTTGTCACATTGCAAATTTTTTCCAGTTTGCTCAGAAGTTGATTAATTTCATATTCAATTTAACTAACATACGAATTTATGGTAATTTTACATGGATTAATAGGTAATTACATGTAAAATGCAAATAAAAAACAAGAAACTGACATAATGGCTTAATTTTGATAATATTAAATGTGACCACACCAAAAACCCATGCTGCACAGTTGCCACATTTCTATTTCTGCACATATTTTACTGAAATTTCATCAAGATTTTCTAACTACCCTGTATTTTTACTTTATATAGATAACTATTTAACACAACAGAATTTGGAAAACGTCACTTATGACAAATATGGTTTTGTAATTAGTGACAATTTGTTATTCCAACATCACCATTACAAAGACATGATCAAATTCATGGAATTTTTTCATAAAACTTATCCGGCTATCACCAAAATGCACACAATTGGAAAATCCGTTCAAGACAGAGATCTTGTTGTTTTCATTATTGGAAATACACCAGATCGTCATGTAGCAGGTGAATATTGAGAACCAAATATATTGTCGTTGATAAATCGTCTTAATTTTAATCTTTTTGTATAATATACTTTGATAAGAGTCTAAAATTAGATCGAAACATTCCTTTTAAATAAAAAAGCCATGTCATATGTATAAAACTTGAAATCAAGACGAACTATCAACAAAAATAGATAATAAAAAATTGAAGGATTTCATCGATGTCAATATGCTTTGAAAGTATATTTTTTAAAGGAAAACCGGAAGTAAAATATATAGCTAACATGCACGGAAACGAAGTCGTAGGAAAAGAAATGTTACTATATCTTATAAAATACCTTTGCGAACGATATGGAACTGACGAAAGAATAACAAATCTACTTAATACAACAAGAATTCATATTTTACCAAGTATGAACCCAGACGGTTACGAGATGTCGATGGAAGGTAAGACCTTTTCATTTTATATAATATATTCCGTATATTCTTCTTTCGGGTATCATTTGTTCTTATATTTTAAATTAAATAAGACATTAGGCTTTGAATGTAGTATTAAAACATTTAGGTTAACTTTATATTTAATATTTTTTCGTTAATTCGCAAATTTACAAATTTAACTCTTAATACGATTTATAAACAAAATAACCTCTCTCAGACGTATACGTCAAACGTCAATTGTCAGCTGTAGTTCATAGATCTTCAATCTGAACATTCGAGATATTATTTTCGTGGTAGATATTCCGAGCATGTTCTGACACTAGATTCATACGTAGCTTGAAATTTTGCGTTCGCAGTGCTAACCTAACCAAATATGTGCATTTCTATGATATTATAGGGGCTAAAGTGAACTATATCTATGGTTCAATCTATCCATCGAAATTGATTGAATTGAGATAACGTCAAGTTAATGTCAAAATCATCTGATTTTGATGCGTTTACTGTAAACAAAGGAATTTTATTAAATGACTTTATGGTGTATGAAACTATTGGAATATACGAAAATGATTTTGTGTTGTGTTGTAAAATGTCTTAGCAATAATGTCAGGAATAAACTTAGTTGTTATAGTTTGCCCGCAGTTCTCAATTACAAAAATACAAATAATTTAGATGAACTTTTATGTAAAAAAAATGGTTGAATGCTAAAAATCAAAATAAAATATTCCTTCGACTTCTGATGATTAGTATAAAAACTTTTTGTTAACATTAAACAACTCAAAATACATAGAAATGTCTTAAAATCTCTCTCGAAAATTGTTGGTTTATGCTACCATTAATTTTTAAGATTACATTCTGAAATAGATTTTAAATACTGTCCCTATTTTTGTCGTCACTGTTGGGTTTTTGAACCAAAAAATACAACTTACAGTTTTCTATTACGATCAAACTGTCTTTATATTTAGGTGATGAATCGAGCGTGATAGGTAGAAACAACGCTAACGATTACGATTTAAATCGAAACTTTCCCGATCAATTCGGCGAAAATAAGGTAAAAAAATGTTACCCCAAATCTAATACATGTTCAATTAACCATTTAGTATTTTAGTTTAATAAAATAACGCAACCAGAAACGTTGGCTGTTATGAATTGGACTTTATCTGAGCCTTTTGTATTATCTGCTAATCTTCATAACGGAGCTTTGGTAGCAAATTATCCATACGATGATACCCCGGACGATAAGACAGTTGAAAATCCATCACCAGACAATGAATTATTTAAATATTTAGCTCGTACTTATTCTAATGTAAGTACAATCGATGTTTTATACATTTTATGAGTTAGTAGTATATTTTTCTAGGCCCACAGAACTATGCACGACGGCGTCGCGTGTCCAATGTTCCCCAATGAAATATTCCAAGGTGGTATCACCAACGGTGCCAAATGGTATTCAGTTACGGGTGGTATGCAAGATTGGAATTATCTAGTGGCAGGTTGTATGAGTATCACGTTGGAAATAGGTTGTTACAAGTATCCCAGATCGAGGGATTTACCGGAATATTGGTTGGATAATAGAGAAGCTTTAATAACGTACCTCGAACAAGTTAGTACTTTGATCTGTATCTCGTCATTTTCTCTCAATGGATTTTTATTTTTATCGAAGGTTCACAAAGGGGTTTCTGGTTTTGTCACTAGCACTATAGGTCATTGGATTGTCGGAGCGGAAATTATGGTGGAAAATATAGATCACGTGGTGAAAACTTCCATATTTGGGGACTATTGGAGGATATTGTTACCAGGAAAATATAATTTGACTGTTTCGGCTAGAGGATACGAAAGTTACACTTCTGAAATAGTGAGTATCTCAAAAACCATGATGCAAGGAATTGTCCTGATTTTTTTCTTCATATAATGATCCTTTAAGAGTATCCATTTGAAATTTGAGCTTGATATTTCAATTGTTACAACCCCAGTGATTTTTTAAACGAGGATATGTTTTTCGTTAATAGTTGAACAACTTTGAGGCCTTGTATTTCGAAAACAGTCACACTAAACAACGTCCCGATTTATTTCCTCTTAGAAATACCCTTTGTAAACATCCCTTTAAAATTTTAGCTCATTATTTCAATTATTACAACCCCAATGATTTTTTAAACGAAGATATGTTTTTCGTTAATAGTTGAACAACTTTGAAACCCTGTATTTCGAAAACAGTGACACTAAGCAACGTCCTAATTTATTCTCTCATAGAAATATCCTTTGGGAACATCCCTTTAAAATTTTAGCTCATTAATTCAACAATTACAACCCCAGTGATTTTTTAAACGAGGATATGTTTTTCGTTAATAGTTGAACAACTTTGAGGCCTTGTATTTCGAAAACAGTCACACTAAACAACGTCCCGATTTATTTCCTCTTAGAAATACCCTTTGTAAACATGTCTTTAAAATTTTAGCTCATTATTTCAATTATTACAACCCCAGTGATTTTTTAAACAAAGATATGTTTTTCGTTAATAGTTGAACAACTTTGAAACCCTGTATTTCGAAAACAGTGACACTAAGCAACGTCCTAATTTATTTTCTCATAGAAATATCCTTTGGGAACATCCCTTTAAAATTTTAGCTCATTAATTCAACAATTACAACCCCAGTGATTTTTTAAACGAGGATATGTTTTTCGTTAATAGTTGAACAACTTTGAGGCCTTGTATTTCGAAAACAGTCACACTAAACAACGTCCCGATTTATTTCCTCTTAGAAATACCCTTTGTAAACATGTCTTTAAAATTTTAGCTCATTATTTCAATTATTACAACCCCAGTGATTTTTTAAACAAAGATATGTTTTTCGTTAATAGTTGAACAACTTTGAAACCCTGTATTTCGAAAACAGTGACACTAAGCAACGTCCTAATTTATTCTCTCATAGAAATATCCTTTGGGAACATCCCTTTAAAATTTTAGCTCATTAATTCAACAATTACAACCCCAGTGATTTTTTAAACGAGGATATGTTTTTCGTTAATAGTTGAACAACTTTGAGGCCTTGTATTTCGAAAACAGTCACACTAAACAACGTCCCGATTTATTTCCTCTTAGAAATACCCTTTGTAAACATGTCTTTAAAATTTTAGCTCATTATTTCAATTATTACAACCCCAGTGATTTTTTAAACGAAGATATGTTTTTCGTTAATAGTTGAACAACTTTGAGGCCCTGTATTTCGAAAACAGTGACACTAAGCAACGTCCTAATTTATTCTCTCATAGAAATATCCTTTGGGAACATCCCTTTAAAATTTTAGCTCATTATTTCAATTATTACAACCCCAATGATTTTTTAAACGAGGATATGTTTTTCGTTAATAGTTGAACAACTTTGAGGCCTTGTATTTCGAAAACAGTCACACTAAACAACGTCCCGATTTATTTCCTCTTAGAAATACCCTTTGTAAACATGTCTTTAAAATTTTAGCTCATTATTTCAATTATTACAACCCCAGTGATTTTTTAAACAAAGATATGTTTTTCGTTAATAGTTGAACAACTTTGAAACCCTGTATTTCGAAAACAGTGACACTAAGCAACGTCCTAATTTATTCTCTCATAGAAATATCCTTTCGGAACATCCCTTTAAAATTTTAGCTCATTAATTCAATAATTACAACCCCAGTGATTTTTTAAACGAGGATATGTTTTTCGTTAATAGTTGAACAACTTTGAGGCCTTGTATTTCGAAAACAGTCACACTAAACAACGTCCCGATTTATTTCCTCTTAGAAATACCCTTTGTAAACATCCCTTTAAAATTTTAGCTCATTATTTCAATTATTACAACCCCAATGATTTTTTAAACGAGGATATGTTTTTCGTTAATAGTTGAACAACTTTGAGGCCTTGTATTTCGAAAACAGTCACACTAAACAACGTCCCGATTTATTTCCTCTTAGAAATACCCTTTGTAAACATCCCTTTAAAATTTTAGCTCATTAATTCAATTATTACAACCCCAGTGATTTTTTAAACGAGGATATGTTTTTCGTTAATAGTTGAACAACTTTGATGCCTTGTATTTCGAAAACAGTCACACTAAACAACGTCCCGATTTATTTCCTTTTAGAAATACCCTTTGTAAACATCCCTTTAAAATTTTAGCTCATTATTTCAATTATTACAACCCCAATGATTTTTTAAACGAAGATATGTTTTTCGTTAATAGTTGAACAACTTTGAGGCCTTGTATTTCGAAAACAGTCACACTAAACAACGTCCCGATTAATTTCCTCTTAGAAATACCCTTTGTAAACATCCCTTTAAAATTTTAGCTCATTATTTCAATTATTACAACCCCAATGATTTTCTAAACGAGGATATGTTTTTCGTTAATAGTTGAACAACTTTGAAACCCTGTATTTCGAAAACAGTGACACTAAGCAACGTCCCGATTTATTTCCTTTTAGAAATACCCTTTGTAAACATCCCTTTAAAATTTTAGCTCATTATTTCAATTATTACAACCCCAATGATTTTTTAAACGAAGATATGTTTTTCGTTAATAGTTGAACAACTTTGAGGCCTTGTATTTCGAAAACAGTCACACTAAACAACGTCCCGATTAATTTCCTCTTAGAAATACCCTTTGTAAACATCCCTTTAAAATTTTAGCTCATTATTTCAATTATTACAACCCCAATGATTTTTTAAACGAGGATATGTTTTTCGTTAATAGTTGAACAACTTTGAAACCCTGTATTTCGAAAACAGTGACACTAAGCAACGTCCTAATTTATTCTCTCATAGAAATATCCTTTGGGAACATCCCTTTAAAATTTTAGCTCATTAATTCAACAATTACAACCCCAGTGATTTTTTAAACGAGGATATGTTTTTCGTTAATAGTTGAACAACTTTGAGGCCTTGTATTTCGAAAACAGTCACACTAAACAACGTCCCGATTTTTTTCCTTAAAGAAATACCCTTTAGAAACATCCCTTCAAGAATTGAGCTCAATATATTGATTATTTTAGCTCCAGTGATTTTTCAAAAATGCGTAAAATTTCGTATAATATGTTTGTAGGTTGTACCGGAATCCGGATACATCCAGTACAACGTGACGTTAATGAAAGACGATCCCCTTCATTGGGCGAGCGCCTACGATTTCGGCATAGCCGAAAATCAATACAAACCGACCTATCACACCAACCAAGACATAAACGTCATCCTGACTAAAATGGAAAACAAATATCCAGACGTAGCTTCCTTCGAAGGAGGGGACAACCTCGTTTCCATGGCGATACATTCCTTAAAGATAACCAACAAAATCGAAGAAGACGACGACGAAAATAAATTCCACATCGCGGTTATGGGCAACTTATTCGCCACCCAACCGATCGGCAGAGAACTCGATATCTATCTAGCGCGCCATCTATTAGAGGGTAACCGAATAGGAGATATAAGAATCGTCAAGATATTATCCAACGCCGTTATTCACATTATTCCAGTTATTGATAAATCTTTCGAACAAATATGGGGGGATTACCCGAAAACGGCGCTAGGCAACGCCAAACCGGACAAATTTTCTTGTAACGAAATTTCCGCCGATTTCAAACAAGTCGGAGAACAGATTGTCAATTTAAACGGAAGAGTTACCAACAATGAGGATACTAAGAGCGTCGCCAACGCTTTTAAACATTTATTAGTCGAAAAAAATTTGGATCTAGTGTTGAACATCGAAGGAGGAAGCCACGGAATTGTGTAAGTAACAATTTTTTTACTAATATCCTCTTCGTTAACAAATTTTTCGACTAATAGCCACCATATATACCCGATTTAGTACAATGTGAACGTGACAGTACCTAATACTCAAACATCAATCAAATATATTGAATCAGAAACATAGTATTAATTAATTTTCAAAATTATTTTCAATTATTTACTATCCATATTGAAAATATTGATCAGTAGCCACCATATATACCCGATTTAGTACCATGGCAACATGACGGTACCTAATACTTAAACTTTAATAAAAAATCTTTATATATATATCGAATCAGAAACATATTATTAATTATTTTCAATTATTCACTTTCCTTAACAAAATTTTTGTTAAGTAGCCACTATATATACCTGATTTAGTCTGATGTGAACGTGACGATATCTAGCTTGGACTCAATAAACATAATAATACTTTTGTTTTTAGTTATCCACATTCGGAAGACGAAGTACAAATCTACAAACATATCGCTGAATCTTTTACGAAAGGTATAAAGATCCCCAGGACTTGTTCAGTGACCAAAACGGGCACCGATAAATTAATAACCGAATATTTATACCACGGTTATAATATCCCGATGCTAACGGCAAAAGTGAGTTGTTGTGAATACCCGGATGTGGGGAACATACCGTATATATGGCGGGATACCCTTGATCCAATAATGAGGGTTCTATCAGCTTCCCTGACAGGTGAGAAAAATAATTTTTACAATGACAAATCAAGCTTTTTATGTTGTAGGTGTGAAGGGTGTTGTGCAAGATATATTTGGAGAACCGATGAGGAACGCTTCGGTGAAAATATCGGGTATAGCTCAAATTTACGAGGTGGGTAAAAAAAGTGCTAGTTTCAAAGTGATGTTAACGCCAGGGAATTACGAATTGACAATTTCTTGTCACGGTTACCGATCGCAATCATCACGAATAATTGTTAACGAAGAAAATATGGTTGTGTTGAAAGTTGTATTGGAGAAAACGGGTGAAATAGTACAAACAACTGAACCTGTACTAATTCAAAAAGATAACAGTTTACTAATGCCGTTTGTTGGAGAAATTACGACCGGTATACGAGGTATAAATCAAAAATAAATATATTTGTTCGATGTAATATAAATTAATATTGATTTGTAGGTTATGTTCAAGATCGTTTTAATCATCCAATAGCGGAAGCTAAAATTATCGTATTGGAGACAAATCTAACGGTATTTGCTGACCAATCAGGCAAATATGGTATCCCATTACCACCTGGGAATTACACAATTAAGTATAACGCTTTTGGATTTTATCCAAATGTCAAATTAGTTCAAGTGAAACGTTTTGGAAATTATCCCACCGTGGTTATTGTTAAATTGAAAGTAGATTCCACATTTTATGGTATTCCGAGACTGGCTTTTATCTTCCTAACAGGTAATATAACTTTTTTCTATAATACAATGATCCTTCGTTTGAAATTACAGCTCCATATTTCAATTATTTCAGCCGCAGTGATTTTTCTTAACAACCATTAATATTTGAATAAATTTGAAGCCTTGTATTTCGAAAACCGTGACGTTAAACAACGTCCTGATTTTTTTCATCATACAAAGACCCTTTTGGAACATCTAATTAAAATTTGAGCTCAATATTCCACTGATTTCATTCTCAGTGATTTTTTAAACAAACTTATGTTTTTCATTAAAATTTGAATACCTGTGAAGCCTCGAATTTCCAATACTGCGACCCCAAGTGGAGTCCTAATTTTTTCCAGTATACAAAGACACTTTTGGAACATCCATTCAAAATTTGAGCTCAATATTCCAATTATTTAAGCCTGAGTGATTTTTTTAATGAGTATATGTTTTTCATTACTATTTGAAACAGCTTTGAGCTTTGTATTTTCAATATTGTGACCCTAAGCAACATATTAATTTTTTTTTATTATATAAAGACTATTTTGGAACATGTAATCAAAATTTTAGCTCAATATTTCAATTATTTCAATCCCAGTGATTTTTTTAATCCTATTCAAATATCAAATTAGTTCGAGTAAAACATTTTGGTAATTATCCTACAGTAGCTATTGTTAATTTAAAAGTAGATTCCTCATTTTACAATATTCCAAGACATTTTATAAATAGAATGACATAACTTAGATATTGACTATAAAAATTACTTCTATTGCTATTCAAATTTTGATCAAATATACGTAAATAGTCCTATAAAAATGGGAATACCTATTTTCAAATCTATCAGTTTGAAAATAACAATTTTTTAAACCAGATTTTCAGAAAAACTACCTAATATACACATATAGCTAATAACGTAGAAGTTTTTCCTTTGTAAAATGGTGAAAACATAGTTTGAACTACTTTCCAATTGACAGAAAGCTAGTACCTACAAATAAATGTTTTTCTCGACCAATAACATTTGAATACCTTTTATTTTGAACTTAATATGCTTTCTGTGAAGGTCTCGTTTGTGCTGGTATATTGGGCTTGGGTCTGGCCTGTTATAAGGCTTGTAAGAAAAGAAACGAATACGGTTTGGTCTCCCAACACAGTTTCTACGAAGATTTTAAATATGATATAAGAGATGAATCGAAAGAAAAAGAATTGTTCAGAACGCCTCTCAGTAAGTATTTTTGAAATTTTCCGATATTTTAGATATTAGTAAAGTTATTTTCTAGAGCAACCAATACTACGACCTTACTATGACGAAGATGATAGTGATGAAGAAAATACTAATGTTCATTATTCCCCTAATGAAGATCAAATAGATTCCGACGACGAAGTCGTTCTTTTACCAGATGTTAAATGATGTATTTATATTTTAATAGTAGGAATTTTAACACCAAATAATCTCATCTTATAACATTCCAAAACGTTTTTATTTTTGACACCATATATATTTTTACAACTGTTTATAGTAATTTAAGTTTTAAATTTGTTACAATCGTTAATTTTAAGATATATAAACTTTTTAAGTATCAAACATAACCTACAATAAGTGTTGGTACATTTGAACTACTTTCGTATTTATTATTTATTTAACGGCTGATTCTTATGTATATATATTCAATATAAAATTTTTTTGGAAATACTTACCAGAATGAGAAAGAAATATTTAAAAAAATCACTAAAGTAATAAGAAAAACCCTTTGTATTTGATTTTCTTCATATCAGTAATAGTATCGAACTTTTCACTTTACAGTATTTTGTGCTTCCTTAAAAATTTGTCAAAAAATAATTTAATCCATATCTTTTTATATCAAATGTTTGTTATATTATTAAATTTATAAATAATAAATAACATAAACAATATGAACGTCCTTCATTTTGCATTTTAAATAATTGTCATTACCACTTCCTTCACACTAGTCAAATGACTTTTACACAATAAGTGTACAGCTACATTTTATCGAAACAATCATGGAGTATATTAAAAATTACTCACAATTTTTATGTTTATAACTGTTTTTCAAATAGATTTTAAAAATTATAACACCTGAAGTTTTATTTCAATAGATTAAATGAAAAAAATTGATCAATTTTTCTATGGGACCACAGATATGCACTAATAGTCGCGTGTACGTTCGTTTGGTAACAATATCAGATTATAGCATAATTGATGCACATGTCACTTAATTTGATTAACCTCTATTTTTATAGTTTCTCTATGGTTGATGTATGTCATTTTTGAATCTTGAAAAGTGCAATAAACTACAAAGTAAATATTTTATCAATACAGACATTCACACTAAGAATGTAATTAATCAATTTTGACAGACGTTGCATCAATGTAAGATGGCCATCCAATCGAAATTATACCAAGTGATCACATTTGACACTCTAAGCGAATTTCGAGTGTTAATATGAAATTGTACCTTAAGACATATATAAATAAAGGTTACAGTGTCGATATAATGAGGATTTTTATTCGAGTAAAACAGTTTTTTATTCTTTTCGTATAAATGTATTGAAACAAAAGTTTGGATAATAAAAAATAAAATAATTTTGAATATATAGAATTAGTCTGAGAAAAAAAATTTAAATCACGTTGGTATAAATAAAGTGGTCCTTCCAAAATACGTTGAGCAGTACCATAATACCCATGAAAATAATATAAATAGTAAGTGCCGCCCACCATATGTAAGTTTCTTTTTTGGATGGCACAAAATTTTTTAAATTCCAAATTCCAACTAGGAGCCCGGCGATGGCGCCACAAAAGTGAGCGACATAACCTATATTTTCCCCGGTTTTTTGAACGTATCTATTATAAACGGAATCACCAACATCGAACATTATTATTAGAATATACAATCCCACTTGTAGAACGGGAAAACACATTTCATTCCAATTCTACGAGAAATATTTATCAAAACAGAAAATAAAAAAAAAATAAAAAAAATTATTTCACCATAAATATGGTTCCTATGTGTCCAGTGAGTAAAGCATAAACCCCACCGCTAGCTCCTGCTAAGTACGTACCAGGATCCATTATGGACGTACCGAGAGAACCAGCTACTACCCCAGAAAAATATACAATCATTACTCTCCATTTATGCACCATTTCCAAAGGAAAACCCAAAAAAAGTTGGACTATTATGTTGATTGTAATATGCGTAAACCTGAAATTTTTTTTAACCTCACTTCATAACCACATTATGTAAAAAAGAAGAAATTTCTGTCCCCGATGCGTACCATGCGTATTATAAAATTAAGTAATTGACTCACCCTATATGTACCAGCATGTAAGTAAAAAATCTCCAGGCTTCTTCTCTTCTGAAAGGATCGTAAATGAGTAATGTAGCCGTGGGTCCTAAACGAGAAGAAGTTTCATCCACAATAAATAAAGTTAATTCTATAGCAGATATTATAATTAAAATCAACGGCGGCGGCCACCATGTATAATGTTCTTCATAAACGCCATCTATACAATCCTCATTTATATGAATCCGTTTTTTTCTTGGTAAAACATATCGAATGTATCTATAATACGATTTCATTGGAATTTCTAGGAGCGTTAGTGATATTCATTTTGAACACAGATATAATATATTCAGTAGTTGTAATGATGTTTTAAAAAAAGAAGAATATCAAATGTTAACCTAAAAAACTAATAACTTGACAACAACTACCTTTTAATAATAACAAAATAACTACATAAATAATCAAATTGAGATAGTTGCCGTATATTTTATATAACTAAATAGAGAAATATCACTTTTTTGTAGGGTTTTGAATGTTGTTTATAGTTTTAATATTTCAACTTACATATTAACATATCTGGTAAATATCGATTTGTTTTTTTTGTCTTTTATCACACAATTAAATTCGTTGGGATCCAAAACACCATCTTCATTTGTATCGGCATTATCGAATATTATTTTTGAAAGCTCTTCGGGTACATCATCTTCACTTTTTAGAATATGTCGCATTTCAAATTGTTCAATACCACCAGATTTATTTTTATCAAACTATAATATGATAAAATAGAAATTCAAACAATGATCTAATAAATTGAACGAGGTGAAACAGAAGAAAATTATGTTTTTATAGTATTGTTAAAAGATAAATTACGTGTAATTGTAATTATCTAGAGATTAAAGTATGTGATATATTGTATATAGAAACCTGTTACTTTTCTAATTACCCCAAAACCAAAACGATGACCCTGAACTTGATTCAGAGATCCTATGAGAGCATTACTTCGAAGTTTGAATTCAAGTTTTGAATTTTCCTTATACAAAGAACCTTTGGGGAAATATCCTTTTAAAACCTGAACTCAATATTTTAATTATAACAACCTCAATGATTTTTTAAACGAGCATATGTTTTTGCACAACTTGGAAGCCTTGTATTTCGAAAACCGTGACACTAAGCAACATACCGATTTTTTTGCTTATACAAAGACCTTTTGCAAACAACCCTTTAAAATTTTAGCTCAGTATTCCAATAATTACAACCCCAGTGATTTTTTAAACGACCATATGTTTTCCATTACTATTTGATCAACTTTGAAGGCCTGTATTTCGAAAACAGTAACACTAAGCAACGTCCCGATTTATTTCCTCTTAGAAATATCCTTTGGGAACATCTCTTTAAAATTTTAGCTCATTATTTCAATTATTAC
Organism: Diorhabda carinulata; assembly: GCF_026250575.1. Taxonomy (NCBI): domain Eukaryota; kingdom Metazoa; phylum Arthropoda; class Insecta; order Coleoptera; family Chrysomelidae; genus Diorhabda; species Diorhabda carinulata. Next base: position 732,597 of record NC_079465.1, read on the forward strand.
AACTCCAATGATTTTTTAAACGAGGATATGTTTTTTCGTTAATAGTTGAACAACTTTGAGGCCTTGTATTTCGAAAACAGTGACACTAAGCAACGTCCTAATTTATTCCCTCATAGAAATATCCTTTGGGAACATCTCTTTAAAATTTTAGCTCATTATTTCAATTATTACAACTCCAATGATTTTTTAAACGAGGATATGTTTTTTCGTTAATAGTTGAACAACTTTGAGGCCTTGTATTTCGAAAACAGTGACACTAAGCAACGTCCTAATTTATTCCCTCATAGAAATATCCTTTGGGAACATCTCTTTAAAATTTTAGCTCATTATTTCAATTATTACAACTCCAATGATTTTTTAAACGAGGATATGTTTTTTCGTTAATAGTTGAACAACTTTGATGCCTTATATTTCGAAAACAGTCACATTAAGCAACGTCCCGATTTATTTCCTCTTAGAAATATCCTTTGGGAACATCCCTTTAAAATTTTAGCTCATTAATTCAATAATTACAACCCCAGTGATTTTTTAAACGACCCTATGTTTTCCATTACTATTTGATCAACTTTGAAGCCCTGTATTTCGAAAACTGTGATACGTAGCAACGTCCCAATTTTTTTTCCTTAAAGAAATACCCTTTAAAAACATCTCTTCATAATTTTAGCTTAATATTTTAAATATTATAAACCTACTGATTTTTTTAACGATCAAGTATTTTTCGATGATATTTGAACAACTTTGAAGTCTTATATTTCGAAAACCGTAACACTAAGCAACGTTCCGAATAATTGAACAACTTTATTATCTTATTTCCAACATGATACAAAGAGCAATGTTCTGTTTTTTGATAATATAGTTTGCACCTCGTATAAATAATAATTCAAGTTAGAAAGGAAAATAAATCGAATTCATGTACTAAATTGAAGAAATTTGTTCTAAATTAACATAAATGTGAAAAAATTATATGTACTCACTTTGTTAAAAACGCTTTGATAATATTTGTCTTCAATGTACGTTTCTTGGTTTTCATCATTATTTTTATTGTACATTGTTACGTATCCTAATCATTTATATCTTAGATGATATGTATATACAAAACTTTACATTTACAAATAGTGATAAATTCTCAAAAAAGATAAGATATAAACTAGATTACTTTATTTGTGGAAAAAACGTGGGTTTTGTCTTTGTTTGCCATCACGATAAACGTGAAACTTGCATCTACGAAACAACCGCATTTCTTATTATGTTTCCGCGAAACCTACAAGGTTACAGTCTTAGCAACACCAATGATTATATTCATACATGTAACTGTACTTGAAAAATTACTAAATAAAACCGTTCATAAAAAAAAACAATTGTTTTATTATATTATATTAAATGACAGGACTATTTCTTATCAATAAATATTTTTCGTTACTTTTTTAACCTAATATATCAGTAGAAGTTTTTTAAAAAAAAGGAACGTCATAAAAGTTGCTTACTCACATTTCGAATGTAATGTATGTTGCATACTTCGAAGTTGATTTATCGATAACCATGAAAATCGATCTAATCGATTATTTTTTATTTCATGATTTTGAATAGATGTAGTTACAGACCAAGGTCACTTTGCAATTCGTTCTCGCAGATTTTCTTTTATACAGCGAATTTTCATTCAACTCTCGTATAATTTCCCCCCAACCGTGATTTGTATCCTAAACTTTTGTTTAAACCTAATAATATGCTAAAATATATAAAAAATAAATATTTATAGTTTATAGTCACGTGATTCTTTTTATTTTTATACCTAAATTTTATTTGATTCCTTGATAAAAATATTACACGATTTTATTAACTTGTCGAATTCGTAGTCTCGTAAAATTTAATAATAGATCGCGAACGTTTTGAGTAGTCTGTGAACATGAAAACTATTTTATGGTGTAAACAACATTATCTGAAACTATTAACTCGATACTGAGTGTTCATTATTAGTAGGTAAAGTCGATTAATGAATTATTTGATTGATTATTTAATATAACAGATATTTTACATCGTTGCCACGTTGCAATATTTGTCTAGTTTATCAATATCACAGCTGTCAACATTTAGAATGTTATTCTAATAATACTTTTTGATTACCAATAAATGTATTTTGGTTAGGTATAGATAATAAGACTGTATTAGCAGCTAATGTCTCAATTAGTTCATTTTTTTTACATTTTTATTCATTCGTTTGAATTCGACTGAATTGTCAACAAGTATACCACCATCAATGATTTGTTTCAAATGATGGATCATTAATTCAGCCGATAATATAGAAAACATTAAATTTAAAAATGACAGCTGCGCTTGTCATGTGTTGAAAAGGCGCCAAACACAACAAGAAAAAAACTTGAGGGAATTTAACCAATTGAAATTTAGAACAAATATTCATATAAAAGAATTTCGATATAAATATTATAGTCTTTTTGCTATATTCTGTTCTATAATTTAATTAATCTGTATGTACAGCAGATTAGTCATTAATTTCACACACATTCCTAATTGCAGGCGTGCTAAAAAGCCTTTAATATCCCAGTTATTGATAAGACTTAATCTTATCTAAGAAAAAAATAAAAGTATATATTTGATATTATCGAAAAAAAAAGCGGATATTTCAACAATCGATGAATGCGTTTAAAATAGCAAGGACTGTTTTACTTCTAATAAAAAATGTCTGGACATCAGGAAGAAAGTATACCTATGAACGATGTCGAATACAGGAGTAACAAACATGAAGCACTGTTTAACCGGGTGAGTAACCAGTGTAAATCGTACAAAAATCATTTTCTAATAGGTTAAAAATATCTATATTAATCTAATAGTATGTAAAATTGATTAAAAAATATTAGTCAGTTTTCTGGAAGTACTATTTTTTGTCTGTCAATTATTTTTCTGTATTTCTACTGATATATTCTTTAGAAACAACTTTCTAATATTACCTTTTCATGTTAATAATCACCTACATTAATTTCAGTATTATATATTATTGTCTTAAACTAATTGTTAAATCAAGAATTCCGGTTATCGAAATAGTTTAGCAAGTTCCTAATGATAACGAAATCAACATTAGTCATAAATGTTTTATCACCATCTGTTATCAAATATTTACTAATTTTTGTTTACATTGAGAAATAATACAAGTTTTTACTTCAATTACTATACGTGTAAAATATGCCACAAGGACGAAAAGTTATTTGTAAGGGATATAAAGTTTATGTTTTCTATTCAAAAACTTACCTTTGCATTTTCACAACACAAGATACATAACATCACAGTACCAAACAATCACATTTCAAAGTATTTCAATCGAAAACTTTGCACTAGATTCCAACAAAATACACAATTAATTCTATATTATAAAATAAATATTGCAGAGGTTATATTGTGTGAATTATGCAACACGTTATACGGTACTAAACGGGAGACGTGAATAAATTTGTAATAAAGTAATACAAAATAATTAATTCTAAACAATTTATATTAAAAAAAATGATAATATTGGTATTTATAAAGCTTAACGGCAATACTATAGTTCAATTTATTTAACTATATCCTGTTTACTAGAAGGATTGATTTGAATTTGAGTTGGCAATTCTGTAGATTCCTGATTGGTCAAATCGCAGCCGGTTTTACACAGCACTTTTGACATATATTATGTTAATTGTATAAATTTTAAACAAATAGTTGGTATTTTGTTGTTTTTTCCGTTTTTGTCATTGTTGTAAAGTATAAAAACAGTTCTTGTTAGGACTAATTTGAAAATTGATCAGATGATCTTCCAAGTACTAGCAGACATCATTCGCCCTCTAAAAAAAGGAGCTCTGTAATTGTGAGATTTTTTCCTTATAGTACATCCTTGCTTTTTTAGCTAAGTTTCCATTTTCTTAAAATAACCCCCCAAAATAAAACGTTTGATATTTTAAATCATAAATCTAGTTCAAAAAGCTCAACCGGAAGTCAATTTATCCGATTGTAGGTAAAACCGGAAGTATTAATCTGGAATCGCCATAAATGGATTCTGCATTCATAAGCGATTATAGCCCGTAATGAAAATAAATATATTCGGTTTCTGTTTGGTAGTTTAACTTGGAATTTCATCAATTTTAGTGCGATACGAATAGAGATGGATACATAACCATAAACGAATTGAAAAATTTTGTTGTCTGTAACGAAACGGAATGTTATTTCATACCGAAGAAGGCGCTGACAAAAATTATGAGAAAGGCAGATCAGAATGGAGACGAAAAATTGTGTTATCAAGAATTTGTCGATCTCGTACAAAGCAAAGACTTCCGATATACGCTTAATAAATATGCAATAGCGTAAGATACTCTTATTTTTTGTAAAAAAAAATTGACATCTACAATATAAGATGAAAAAGTTTATGTTTAAAAAATGCGTTACCTTTTTTATTATTTCAGATACGTTAATAATCTGATTCCACGACCTAAAAAAGCGCGAACTACTTTTCGGACACGGTCGCTTCAAATCGGCGACGAAACCGGGCAACAAGATATTTGTAACGAATACTCATGTTTCCCGCCACCGGTTTTTATGTTTCTCATAACGGTCCTCGAGGTTGTTTTGTTTACAATTGACGAACTAACTCAAAAAGGATCTTCTTTAACAGCTTCTGGTATTGTTGGAAAACATCTACTTTTTGATCCTAATAAAAAATCAGAAGTATGGAGATTCGTGACGTATATGTTTGTACATATAGGGTGAGAAAATAATTATGTTTAATAATATAGGTGTATATTTCGTAAATTTATAGATACACTCATCTTGTAACCAATCTTATTGTCCAGTTAGTGCTCGGAATACCATTGGAAATGGTTAATAAATGGTGGAGAGTGTTAACTATATATTTTTTGGGAGGTATAGCTGGTAGTTTAGCACATTGTGTTATAGAAAGTAATATTAGACTTGGGGGTGCCAGTGGCGGAGTCTACGCTCTTTTAACGGCTCATTTGGCTCAAGTTATTATGGTAAAAAGAAGTTGATCGACGAAATAAGACGATTTTTTTTCATATAATTTTTTTTTGTCAGAATTGGAGTGAAATGAAATTTCCTTGGATTCAATTTTTATTCTTTGGTATACTGGTTGCGGGAGATTTGGGTACGGCAGCATACCAAAGATACTTTTTGCACGAAATAAACGAAATTGGAGTCACTTGTCACGTTGGTGGGGCGGTAGCGGGTATATTAGTTGGAATTTATATACTAAGAAATCTGCAAGTTACTACAACTGAAAAATACATTTGGTGGGCAGCTTTAATAGTTTATATAATTTTAACAATAACTACTATTGTATTAGCAATTATGTTGTAAGAAACAATTTACTGATTATATTTATAAATTTGTATTAAATAAACTATGAAAACAAATGTGATTACTCATTGATTTCACCTCGTAGTTATACTGCTTCGTATGTTGCATATATAGTAGGTAACATTTTTAAACATTCGGCGTTCCTTTTTATCATTCGATTATCAAACACTTCAAGATAATAATCGATTCTAAAAATAAAACGATGTTGCCATTTCAATAATAAAAAATTCTTTATTGATAATTAATTTAGAAAATTTGGTATATAAATAACGTATTGTTTTCTAACAAATAAAAATGAACTTTAATTTATAATAAATATTCAATTTACAAACTTATTAATAGGGAACTATACATAAAAAAATAATTACGATTTAATTTATATGATTATTTAAAAAAAATTATTAGTAGTTATTTTGTTTATTAAAAGTATTAGTACTAATTACTTCAAATATCACCTACACGACTTCGATTTTTGTTAATTAAATTTTGTATACATAATTTAATTATGTCTTCGTAGTTTGAAAATTATTACTTTTTAGTAATACCGGCAACGGCGTCGTATCAAAATGTCAGTGCATTGACGGAAATGAAAACGCTGGAATTGACATTTATGTTGTTTTGACTAAATTTAAGATTTTGGACTTTAAATGGTGTGTGAATTATGTAAAAAAATCATCATTTAGAAAATAGGTACCTAGTTTATAAAATTTGTGTTCAGTTGTGAAGGTGAGTATTACATTTCCGGTAAATTTTTTAATAGAATGACATCCATTTTATATATAATATATATATATATATATCTATATGATCAAGGATCAATTTACAATCTCCCAAGTTTAGGTTTATTATTACCTGTTATTTTTAATGTGAAAATCCTATTTATAAACCACCTGATTAATAATCAGTAATGAATAGTTATATAACAAACACTCAAGTGCAAAATTTATAATTATTAAATAATTAAGTATCTAGAATCTTCGTAAATATCTATATGTATAAAAAAAACAAAGAAATCAATTTAAGTTATAATTGAATACGTAAAATTTTGAAATCAAAGTCTTGAATTAATTTTTATGTGTGCATTTAAATTTAGTTTCATTTAGAAATTTGTGAGTCAAGCTCAACTGAACATGCATGGAAATCTATCCTTTATAGACAGACACTTCAGTCACTTTCAGCTGTTCTAATAGGCAGTACGCGTCGTTCATTACAATTTAGCACTTGTGAAATTTCGCGTATAATTAATCAAAATAGTGTTGTGCCATAAATTTCTAATAATATATGAGGTAAATATATAATAAATAAGAATTTTTTCCAAACATATAATATAGTAAAATCGATTTTGAATTGTGTGATGGTAATTCTAAAATAAGAATTAATTGAGTGTAATTGATCTTTATATATCTATTTCCATGTATTTATTATAATTTATTCGTTATTTATAATATTTGAAGTCTTAGTAACAATGGTTAGGATAGTAGATTATTCCTTTTATAAAAATTAAATAATTTCAATAATAAATGTATTGCTACACTAAAGAAGATGTATATAGTTGCAATTTTTCTAAATTTTTTTATCTTTTAATAATTATTATCATTGTTAGAAACAGAAAGACTTCCATAGATCATAATAGAAGGCTGAAATGACAGTAGTAGTTCATTTGAACCGAAATTATTGTATATTCAATATGGGCAATATAATTTTGCTTATTGCATGGAAATATGCGAAATAAGTGAAATTTTGTTCCAAAATAAGTGTTAAAAGACTTCTTTCGAATATATTTCAAATATGGAAGTCAAATTAATCAGTATAATGGATTTTCAGTGAAATATTTAATTATTTGAAAAGGCATATGTATTATTATAAACAGGAAAGGTATGTAACCAGTTCAATTAACACGGTTTCCTTTTTTAACACCTTATAAGTTAAGATTTGAATGAAATTCAATAAACAACATTTAAAAGAACCTATAGAAATTGAAGATACTTTAAGAAATGTAATTTTTTTGAAAAAAAAAACTACTATTATACCGTTTTTTAAACAGTGATGAATCCTCGTGCAAAAATTACTTTCAAGATAAATAAGTAGTAACAAAAAATTGTTAGAATAAATAGAATTGTTGCCATTGTGTATATGTGAATGGTTGCTTTGAAAAATAATCATCGAAAATGTAAAACGCAATATTTTTCAACTAGAACAGTTGCCAAAAACTCATAATACACCTACGGAAAAAAAGTTTATTTCCCAATCATTGTTTTCTTTAGAATCGGGTTAATTTCATCGCTGAAAATACAAACGTTCATTCAACTTTGAAAAAGAAAATTACCAACTGGCAGAAATATTTAATATTTTCGCCAAATCATGGTATATGCCAAATATACGGGTTAATCACCTAATTATTATACCGGAACAATAGCAGGATCTCAATTTAAATCGTATGTTGTTTACTTTTCTTATTGATAAGTATACTTGGGTAAGCCAGTGAGCTTCCCACTTTTCAAAACTCTCTATTTTATTTCCTTTGAATAATATATGGAAAACCTTAACAGCTGATCCAAACAGAAATACAAAAGTGTCTAGTAGTAGTGGCTGGAATGCAGCCAAAATTACATATTGGGCATGAAAGAAGCCATTGACATATGTACTGTAGACATGCATTCAAAAAATTATTTTTCTTTTGAACTGTGACAAGTTTTTGTGTAAAGAGAGAACATAAAATTGAATTAATCTCTTTATAAGTACTGCTCTTCACTACCAATTCATCCCAATGTTTAATTTCTGACCGTAAGCATTTTTGGAATGACTATCCGCTTTATTGTGGCCTTTTATAAATACTGCTCTTCGCTAATAATGCATCCCAATGTGTAAATTATGACTAGAAGCATTCGCGGAACGCCTCTTTCGAAAAGGTTTTCATCTGCTGGGTCGTGACCTTGTCAGTATGACGAATGGTGTCAAAACGTTTCCCTTGCAGCCTTTTTTTTCTGGAAGAGTGAGAAGTCGCATGGTATTAAGCCAGGCGATTAAGGTAGATGTGAACAGACCAAAAACCTGGGAATTAATTATGACATGACTCGTCAACACATTTTTAAGATCTATTTTTTACTTATTGCATCAGAAACTTTCTAATGCCCCCTGGTAAAATTTGTAGTTTACATTTGTTGGAATAGATTTCGATTCTACTATGATTAAGAGATTTTTTAGGGTGATTCATCTTTTTTTCTTCCAGTTATAGGTAGAATTTAACATTTAGTGAGTTTAATTGGCACTTTTTTTTTCTAATTTGAAACAACAATGATAAACCGAAACGGGTTCAAAGAATTTAAATTATGAAATATCGTAGTTATTAATAATTTATTATATGTTTTGATCGTACCTCGTATATTCATCATATATTTAATGAAGAGTGAAATAATAATAATACGGATTTTTTTATTTATAAATTCCAAATTAAAATAATCAACACGTAGAATTCTGTAAATGTCAAAAATATTGATGCCAAACTTTTACAGTACGCCTGCGTCAAATGTCAGCGACCGTCAGTTGTTATTAAAAAAAACATGGCTGACATAGAACCTCTTGTATTTTATTACGAAATTAACCTCAAAATTTGTCATTTTTCTTTCTTAGTAGATGATAAAATCCATTTCGTTAGCGAGTTGTTACGTAGCAACAGACATTCATCTTCGATAATATAGTTTTGTATATATAAATATTATTTTTAGAACAGCATCGGCTTCTGGAACATTGAATCGTACATGTAGGATCATCGTTACTTCCCAACTCGTATGTCATTCTCTATATTTAGTGCGATCGTTTACGAGCTGTCCGTTGGTCAAACGACGACGGGAGTTCAGATTAAACTAGATAGAGACCTTCGCATACAAAATTGAATGCAAGCTACTGCAAATATTATAAATAAAATAAATTGTTTCGTAAAATCGTGTACAGTGGCGTTACGTTTATATATTATATTATACAGGTTATGAAATATCTATTTGTGATTATTTTGTTATTGGTGTCGGTTCGTGTAAATAATTATTTTTCAAAAGTCTGGTTTGATTTCAAGAAAATAGCGAACGGCGCGTCAAGGTTAACATGAACCTGTATTTAAAAAAAAATAATAAACATTGAATCACATGTTTTAACGATACAGGTGCAACACTTTTATTTTCTTTACTCGATTTCGCTACAGTGAAAACATTTTTTTTTGCTTCAATCTAAACGAGAGAAAATGTTATTCTAGGAATTTTTAATCAGTAGATGTTTTAGATTACATATAGAGTGTCTCAAATTTGAATAATAAATTTTATATTATACGAGGGTTGGTTAATAAGATTTAATGCAGTTAATAAAATAATTATTTGTTTTATGGTTGGAATCGATTCTTTTTTCACGTTTAGGAACAAAAAAATTAGTAAGTAGTGGTTAAATCCGGGAAATAGGGTGGTTGAAGGGAGAATTTTTAACTATGAATTGAATTTGTGGTGTCAACGACTTTTTAGAAAAGTGTGTTAATTAATGAAAATGTATAAAGAGCAACAACCCAATTTTACGAATCTTATTTCGTGTATAAATAAATTCATACATATATATATATCATAGTCTGATAAACACCAGCACGTAGTGAAACGGTAAACGGCGTTGTTTTCTATGGTAATATATCGAATTTACAAATTTTTTCGTTCATTTCAACTTTAGTATACGATGTTAGTTTAGAAAGTTGACGAACTCAATCGAAAAAGTTTTATTCCAACTTCCGGCTAGATTGGACGGTTATTTGAAGCGTTTAAATGATATTTTCTGCGCAAACTCCGACTACGCTACTAACCAAATCGATAAATAGTACGAAGAATTGTCAAAAACGGGCTCGGTTGTCGACGCGTCGCGTTCTGATCGCCCGATATCTTTCCAGTAGGGCAAATTTGAATTTTTAGAGTATTGTAGGGGTAGGATTATTAAAAAAGAGGATTTATATGTTTAAATATACATTTTAATCAACATAAAACAATAAAGAACTGCGTGAATAATTATTTTTTTTTGTACAGGTTTTTATCGACCGTAAATTTGTACTCTATATCTAAATCCCATGCCCCATGGTGAAGTTAATTTTATTTTGACCAATTGCCTTCCTATACCTCCGTCCAAAAGTTCGGCCTTCGCCCCGTGTCCGTCTAAAAATTGGTTGTAGACTCTTATGGCGCTGATGGTTTCGTGTCTCGAATAACCAGCTGGTAAATCCTTGGGGTATTCGATTATTTTTTCTCTGCCGCTCCAGAATCGTCCCGTTTTTGTAAATTCCTAAAATTTAAATGGATACAAGACAATCGGAAGTTTAGACGAGACCGTACGATCTACGAAGACCAAAAGCGGTGGTCGAACAAATTTGTGATCGTCGAATGAAAGTGCTCGAGCTACCAGACCTGGCAGGCTATTTACAAAACGCGTTACGTCGTATTTGGACACGATGTCGAGTTTTGGAACAAAAACAGCGTCGTGAAGATGATTCAGTTGAGTTTTTGGCAACGTTTCATAACCGTGGATGGAACGTGAGTCCATCACTTCACGAAAATAAAAAAAAACAATCGAAACATTGCACCGAAAAGGGAAAACGTCTCCTAGACGAGACCGTACGATCTACGAAGACCAAAAGCGGTGGTCGAACAAATGTGTGATCGTCAAATGAAAGTGCTCGAGCTGCCAGACCTGGCAGGCTATTTACAAAGCGCGTTACGTCGTATTTGGACACGATGCCGCGTTTTGGAACAAAAACAGCGTCGTGAAGATGATTCCCTCGAGTTTTTGGCAACGTTTCATAACCGTGGATGGAACGTGAGTCCATCACTTAACGAAAATAAAAAAAAAAACAATCGAAACATTGCACCGAAAAGGGAAAACGTCTCCTAGACGAGACCGTGCGATCTACGAAGACCAAAAGTGGTGGTCGAACAAATTTATGATCGTCAAATGAAAGTGCTCGAGCTGCCAGACCTGGCAGGCTATTTACAAAGCGCGTTACGTCGTATTTGGACACGATGTCGAGTTTTGGAACAAAAACAGCGTCGTGAAGATGATTCAGTTGAGTTTTTGGCAACGTTTCATAACCGTGGATGGAACGTGAGTCCATCACTTCACGAAAATAAAAAAAAACAATCGAAACATTGCACCGAAAAGGGAAAACGTCTCCTAGACGAGACCGTACGATCTACGAAGACCAAAAGCGGTGGTCGAACAAATGTGTGATCGTCAAATGAAAGTGCTCGAGCTGCCAGACCTGGCAGGCTATTTACAAAGCGCGTTACGTCGTATTTGGACACGATGTCGAGTTTTGGAACAAAAACAGCGTCGTGAAGATGATTCAGTTGAGTTTTTGGCAACGTTTCATAACCGTGGATGGAACGTGAGTCCATCACTTCACGAAAATAAAAAAAAAACAATCGAAACATTGCACCGAAAAGGGAAAACGTCTCCTAGACGAGACCGTGCGATCTACGAAGACCAAAAGCGGTGGTCGAACAAATTTATGATCGTCAAATGAAAGTGCTCGAGCTGCCAGACCTGGCAGGCTATTTACAAAGCGCGTTACGTCGTATTTGGACACGATGTCGAGTTTTGGAACAAAAACAGCGTCGTGAAGATGATTCAGTTGAGTTTTTGGCAACGTTTCATAACCGTGGATGGAACGTGAGTCCATCACTTCACGAAAATAAAAAAAAACAATCGAAACATTGCACCGAAAAGGGAAAACGTCTCCTAGACGAGACCGTACGATCTACGAAGACCAAAAGCGGTGGTCGAACAAATGTGTGATCGTCAAATGAAAGTGCTCGAGCTGCCAGACCTGGCAGGCTATTTACAAAGCGCGTTACGTCGTATTTGGACACGATGTCGAGTTTTGGAACAAAAACAGCGTCGTGAAGATGATTCAGTTGAGTTTTTGGCAACGTTTCATAACCGTGGATGGAACGTGAGTCCATCACTTAACGAAAATAAAAAAAAAACAATCGAAACATTGCACCGAAAAGGGAAAACGTCTCCTAGACGAGACCGTGCGATCTACGAAGACCAAAAGCGGTGGTCGAACAAATTTATGATCGTCGAATGAAAGTGCTCGAGCTGCCAGACCTGGCAGGCTATTTACAAAGCGCGTTACATCGTATTTGGTTACATTTCGGCGGTGATTAGATTGCGAAAAATGTTTGATTAAATCGGGGATGAAATATACGGAGTAGATCGTAAATTTAACGAGTTTCTATTCAAAATGGACGGTATTTTATGGGAGTATTTACCTGGTGGTACAACAATCGATCGAAAGCTTGGATGGATCCTAAAAATAAGTGGCCGTCCTGACTGCCGTTGTTGTTTGAATAATTTGTTTGTTTGTTGTTGTAGGTCGAGTAATAGACATTTTGGGGCGGCGGTTTGAAAGCCGGTGCTGGAATAAATAAAAAATTTCGATAATTAATCGGAAAAAAAATTATTAGTATTAAAAAATTGGCAGGATACGATAAAAATGGAAGGGAAAAATCGTTTACGGGCGATATGAGGTAAAGAAAAAGGGGGGGGGTGAGTTTTTAAGGGTGAAAAACGGTTTGTTTCGATTTCTGACAAAACTACAAGTTCTATGGAGAAATTTTAAATGAGAAAGTTGTAGGTAATGGGGTGATTTACAATTTATGTATTTAAAATTTTTTAATATAACCTCAAAGTTTACGCGAAAATTGGAAATGATGAGGTTTTTGTTTTTTTAGTTGTGTTTTACAAAAAACTTTTTTTTATTACGAAATTTGGTGAAAAATAACCTTTTTATGTCCTATATATATCGTAATTTTCAATGGAAAATTGTTACGTTAAAATATTAGTTTTTTTTTGAAATTTTTCGTCCATTGAAATTTTTACTGTTTAGTGGTGTAAAAAATGGTAAATTTTCTCAAAAAAGGTTAAAAAAAACGAAAAAAAATCGCGTGCCAAATTTCTTTTTAATCATTTGTACGAGTTTTTAGATGTTTTTTTGAAATTTTTTGGTCTAATTACACAGAAAACGTGAAATTTCATGTTACGTAAATAATTAGAGCATAAAATTTCGATAAATATTCAAAAAATTGTACAAAAGATTTAAAAAATATTACGAATTATCTTTTTTTTTTCGTTTTTTGCATTTTTTGTGAAAATTTACCATGGTGACCGTAATATTTTTTCATACCATCGGAAAGTACAGATTTCAACGAACAAAAAACACCCCGATTTAAAAAAAAACTGATTTTTTCCCAGTAAAAATTTTCGATTGAAAACTAGGGTGTTTTTTCGATGTTAAATCGAAATATTTTGGACTTTAAAGGACTCAAAATACATCGTAGGAAAGAATTTTTGGTAAAAGATAAAAAATAAAAACCAAAATTAGTCGATTTCGATATTTCACGTGAATTTTGAGGTTAGAATCTTCTCCTTTTCCAATGAATTTCATCCTACTATAATTTTTATCGTTTTTAAAAGCTTTTTACCTTGTAGTATATACAAAAAAAGTCTTATTAATATTATTTTAGAAACTAATTACACAGAAAGCATGAAATTTCATGTTACTTGAATAATTAGAGCATAAAATTTTGATAAATGTCCAAAAAATTGTACAAAACATTAAAAAATATTACGAATCATTTTTTTTTTCGTTTTTTTTTGCATTTTTCGAGAAAATTTACCGTGGTGACAGTAATATTTTTTCACACCATCGGAAAGTAGAGATTCCAACGAACAAAAAACACCCCGATTTAAAAAAAAAATGATTTTTTTCGCAGTAAAAATTTTCGATTGAAAACTAGGGTGTTTTTTCGATATTAAATCGAAATATTTTGGACTTTAAAGGACTCAAAACACAAAGATAAAAAACAAAATTAGGCAATTTCGATATTTCACGTGAATTTTGAGGTTAGAATCTTCTCCTTTTCCAATGAATTTCATCCAACTATTATTTTTATCGTTTTTTATCATTTTTAAAAGCATTTTACCCTGTAGTATATACAAAAAAAGTCTTACTGATATTATAAACGGAATTATTCCCAACTACGGATCCATTCACGGTCGGTATAAGAACTTGAACCGGTTGGTAATAAACTTGACATCCGAAACCGTTGAAGAAAATTACGAAAACAAATAAAACTATCAACTCTTTCATCATTCATAAACAACTGATATTGAATCACTTTCCAATCTTCTTTTTATAACGAAATATTGTTTGATCTAATTTATTATGAGATACGTTGAGTAAATTTGTTTCTTGTCACGGGGGATGTACAATACGAGTCAGATTTTTTCGGAAAAAAAAATATAAGATCGTAAATATCACGGTATTAATTCAAACAACGTTTATTTATAGGAAAACTACGCTCGGCAACACCGCAAATATTCGTAATTTCTTTCAAATTATTGTAAATAACGACAATTCATGTTTGTAAATAGCAAAGTCCTTCCTCGAGAAGGCTCCGAAGAAAGAAATCAGTGGCGGCAGGCTCCATCCTGCCTAAAACGACGTTTGTACTCTAGTGGGACGGACCCACGAAACCTCCCGCGTGAATATCCGCCTACAAACACGCCCCAGACGGCTTCCGGTGGTTCCGGTACACGCCGCCGGCTCGATAGGTGTAATCCCACAGAAAAAAATCAGTAGGTGTTGAATCGGGACTGCACGGAATCAGATTTATGTCACCTGTTTTAGAAATCAGTTTTCCGAGGAAAAATTTCACGACCTTTTGGTGGAAATGGTTTTGATAGGCATCCCGAGGCTTCGACTGAATTTTTTGAAAGTTCAGCTGCAAATTTTCGTGTCAAATGCATAATTTGTCGAAATCGAAACAACAACAATCCTTGGTGTTTGGGAAATTTTTAAACTCCAAGTACATATTTAGAAAATGACATTTTTATGTTTGAAATCGTAAATCATATTTATTTACCGTTATATCATTATAATTTATGATAACTGCAACGATTCGATACGTCACACATAAACAAAAACAGTTAACGTACGGAATTTAACGAATTTCGTTATTTGGATCAACGATTTTTAATCAAAATGTCGAATGAAATGCAACATCCCATAATCATATCGAATTACGTAATAATATAAAACTTTTTCAATTATACCAAGGAAAGAAAATAAATAATAGAGACTTATAAACATTCTAATAATCGAACAATATAATGTACCTGCTTAATAATATTTGCAATGTCAATATTAATTTGTTATTTTGCAAAAAGTAAAGTTGATTGTACTTCCAGGACAATTACTAATATAAAATGCTAAATCATCGAAGGGAAACACTGTCAACTGTCAACATCGAAGTGGCTAAAGTCCCGAAAAAGTGTTTTGCAGTACGGAACTGCCACTTTCACTACACGGAACACTCAAAACGCAACTTTCGGAATGTAAATGAATACAAAACGAATAATATAAAACAGCACAAAAAAACATTTATAAAAAGATTAAATACTTAATAAACATATTTCTCGTGCTATCGTTATGTGTGGTGTCGCCATCTAGCTAAAAATAACGAACGAATCAGTTTGGATTTTAGGACACGATGTTAAACTGCATAATTTTCTGTTTATATGTAGTATTATTATAGAATCGAATATTAGAGAGACGATCCTACATATGCAAATTCTTCAATTGTAGGTTGATAAGGCTTGTTATGTAGGAGACATTCTGTCACGTGCTCGTTATCGAATTTAACAGGTACGATCATTAATGACCCATTGACATTGAAAGTGCAGCCCATTAGATGTTGGCATACTATCAAAATGTGCATGTCGGTAATTTGTTTTTCGTATGAAATTTATGGTACGCGTGCGTACCTTTCAATTAATCCGTTTAACGGAATTGTTATTGTACAGAATGTCCCATAATAGGGTGTCCCACGACACTTAATTAAAACTGTATCTGTATATATGGCAAAATACCTATAGTAGAATCATGAAAATTTCTACATTTGGGATTTTCGGATACGATCTTTTTATCTAAAATATTTTCAAAGATGGCCGACTTCCGGTTATATCGGAAGTCGACTGTAACTTTGTTATTTTAAATGGAATATCCTGTATATTAATAAATTTTCGAAGTCTACGTGAAATTTTAGTATACTTTTGTCTAAAAACTTTTTTCGAAAAATGCATATTTTGTGGGTTATTAATTTTTTTGTAAAAAATTTGACCGCTGCAGACCCTTATAAATTATTTTTTTGTGATAATATCCTTAGAGATATGAAAATGGTGACTGTTTGGTTGCTTTTAGCAAGATTGGACGTATTTGAATCTATGTTGCGAAATTTTTTATTTTATACAGGGTGTGTATAAAAAGTGTTCAAAGTTTAACTTCATAAATATCAAATTTCTTTATTTTTTTAATTAGAACCACCCGGTTTTTTCTATTTTAATACATTCAGGGGTAAAATATAAGGCAAATTCATATATACTTTCCCATAGCTAAACCTTACCGTTATCCAGATATTAGATGTTTTATTTTCGATTTATTTAAAAAAAACAGTTTCTATAGATGGAATAAGCAAATGACAGCTAATTTTTGAAAAATGACAGTTTAACAGGCAAATGACAGTCTAATTTTTGAAAAATGACAGTTTAACAGGCAAATGACAGTCTAATGTTTGAAAAATGACAGTTTAACAGGCAAATGACAGTCTAATGTTTGAAAAATGACAGTTTAACAGGCAAATGACAGTCTAATGTTTGAAAAATTACAGTTTAACAGGCAAATGACAATCTAATGTTTGAAAAATGACAGTTTAACAGACAAATGACAATCTAATGTTTGAAAAATGACAGTTTAACAGGCAAATGACAGTCTAATGTTTGAAAAATGACAGTTTAACAGGCAAATGACAGTCTAATGTTTGAAAAATGACAGTTTAACAGGCAAATGACAGTCTAATGTTTGAAAAATGACAGTTTAACAGACAAATGACAGTCTAATGTTTGAAAAATGACAGTTTAACAGGCAAATGACAGTCTAATGTTTGAAAAATGACAGTTTAACAGGCAAATGACAGTCTAATGTTTGAAAAATGACAGTTTAACAGGCAAATGACAGTCTAATGTTTGAAAAATGACAGTTTAACAGGCAAATGACAGTCTAATGTTTGAAAAATGACAGTTTAACAGGCAAATGACAGTCTAATGTTTGAAAAATGACAGTTTAACAGGCAAATGACAGTCTAATGTTTGAAAAATGACAGTTTAACAGGCAAATGACAGTCTAATGTTTGAAAAATGACAGTTTAACAGGCAAATGACAGTCTAATGTTTGAAAAATGACAGTTTAACAGGCAAATGACAGTCTAATGTTTGAAAAATGACAGTTTAACAGGCAAATGACAGTCTAATGTTTGAAAAATGACAGTTTAACAGGCAAATGACAGTCTAATGTTTGAAAAATGACAGTTTAACAGGCAAATGACAGTCTAATGTTTGAAAAATGACAGTTTAACAGGCAAATGACAGTCTAATGTTTGAAAAATGACAGTTTAACAGGCAAATGACAGTCTAATGTTTGAAAAATGACAGTTTAACAGGCAAATGACAGTCTAATGTTTGAAAAATGACAGTTTAACAGGCAAATGACAGTCTAATGTTTGAAAAATGACAGTTTAACAGGCAAATGACAGTCTAATGTTTGAAAAATGACAGTTTAACAGGCAAATGACAGTCTAATGTTTGAAAAATGACAGTTTAACAGGCAAATGACAGTCTAATGTTTGAAAAATGACAGTTTAACAGGCAAATGACAGTCTAATGTTTGAAAAATGACAGTTTAACAGGCAAATGACAGTCTAATGTTTGAAAAATGACAGTTTAACAGGCAAATGACAGTCTAATGTTTGAAAAATGACAGTTTAACAGGCAAATGACAGTCTAATGTTTGAAAAATGACAGTTTAACAGGCAAATGACAGTCTAATGTTTGAAAAATGACAGTTTAACAGGCAAATGACAGTCTAATGTTTGAAAAATGACAGTTTAACAGGCAAATGACAGTCTAATGTTTGAAAAATGACAGTTTAACAGGCAAATGACAGTCTAATGTTTGAAAAATGACAGTTTAACAGGCAAATGACAGTCTAATGTTTGAAAAATGACAGTTTAACAGGCAAATGACAGTCTAATGTTTGAAAAATGACAGTTTAACAGGCAAATGACAGTCTAATGTTTGAAAAATGACAGTTTAACAGGCAAATGACAGTCTAATGTTTGAAAAATGACAGTTTAACAGGCAAATGACAGTCTAATGTTTGAAAAATGACAGTTTAACAGGCAAATGACAGTCTAATGTTTGAAAAATGACAGTTTAACAGGCAAATGACAGTCTAATGTTTGAAAAATGACAGTTTAACAGGCAAATGACAGTCTAATGTTTGAAAAATGACAGTTTAACAGGCAAATGACAGTCTAATGTTTGAAAAATGACAGTTTAACAGGCAAATGACAGTCTAATGTTTGAAAAATGGCAGTTTTCACAGTCAAATGATACTTTTTCGTTACAGATGAGAATTGCTCAAAAACGAACATAGCGTTTATCGTCGTCCCATCATGGATCGCAATATACAAGCCGTTCAACACGGTCTGCCCGTATCGGTGCTCGATGCCGCTCACGCAAACGAATATTTCGAACAATTCGTCAACGCTACCAGCTTGAAAAACATTTTAGGTTATTATCGAGGTCTCATAGATTGCCTCCATTTGAGACCGAACGTATTCAATTTGTTTTATCCAAAATTGAAAGCTAATTTGGTTTCGTGGCGAGCTAAGGCGCTTTTGAAAAAGTTCGACGCTAGAGCGTCGCATAAATGTTATCAAAAAGGTAAATTGGCGGCTAACACCAAAGTTTTGGTGATAGGGGGAGGACCGTGCGGTATGAGGACTGCTATTGAAGCACAGCTGTTGGGTGCCAAAGTGGTAAGTTTACAGATTGTTCCCAATTTATATAAATCGCCATTTCCGATGCAACTTTGACGCCCCGTACTTCGGAAACACGATTACGTGGCGCTTTCCCGATTTTTTCCCTCGTAGTATGAAGCTTTGAAAGTACTTTCCCATAATTTGAGTCCAATATTTTAATTATTTTACCTTGTACGATTTTTTGAACCGTACTATTTTTTTTTTCATATTCAACGCCCTATTTAAGGGCGGAATAATTATTTTATGAAAAAACGAAATCCGCCAGTCGATTTCTCGTACAAAAAAACCCTTTTTCCTAATGTCACATTATATTTCGAGAAAAAAAATTGATTCATATACCCACAATTTATTATACTGCAACTTTGACGCTCCGTACTTCGGAAACACGATTACGTGGCGCTTTCCCGATTTTTTCCCTCTTAGTATGAAGCTTTGAAAGTACTTCCCCCTAATTTGAGTCCAATATTTAAATTATTTTACCTTGTACGATTTTTTGAATAAAAGTTCATTTTTTTCTTCTTCTTTCTCTTTTATTTCGGTGTTATTACTTCAATTAATGGTACTAAATATATTTACTAAGATTTTAGGACGAATCTAGTGAAAAATTTCACTATTTTAGAAATTTTTTTCACTATAACTGATAATACAACTTTGACGCCCTATACTTCAAAAATTTAACCTTGTTTCGCATTTCTGATTTTTTTATCTCATAAATCGAACTTTCTAGATTACCCCCATATAATATGAATTTAATTATTTTGATCAGTATAATTTTTATATCCATTTTTATCTATTTCATTTGGTCGTATTTTATTTTTAGGTTGTAGTAGAAAAAAGGGACAGATTTTCAAGAAATAACGTCCTGCATTTATGGCCTTTCGTGATAGAAGATCTGAGGATGCTCGGGGCGAAGAAATTTTTCGGAAAATTTTGCGCTGGGGCCATCGATCACGTCAGCATCAGGCAGTTGCAGTGCATTTTATTGAAAGTGGCCCTTCTTTTGGGAGTCGAAGTACACACCGAAGTCAGTTTTGAGGCTCTAATAGAACCGAATGCTACAGACAGTGAGTAAAATATTTTTCGAAGGTTTTATAGTCTCTTGGTACCAAATCTGGTACAACCGAAGGTTGAGAATCGATATTCTATACTTTAGCGGGTTTCTCAATATTCCTGTGGACCATAAACGAAACTATGGTCCATGCTGTATATAATATTTGATTAAATTGATTCCGTTTTATGTATTTCTACCCTTATAAAATGGAATGCGAAACTGATTCCGAGTGTTTGAAGCGTTCTTCTATATTTCATCAAGGATTTCATACTTGGAACCACTCGATATCTTTTGAATGTAATTAAAACTGCTTAGAGTACAAATCCGGCAAATATAGTGGGTGTTATGGTCCTCCCAAGGTGTTTGGGTTCATATTTCAATTGGTTCCATGAGGTCCTTTGATCTAATCATCATTCCTCAAGTCCCAGTTCTTCATCTAGAATATTTAATCGATAGTTTCTTACTAAAAAGTGCCTCGGAATCAATTCTGGACAAAAAGAAGGATATAAGTTCCGTACAAGGTATTCCGGTACACTTTTCGAATGGTTTTATGATGTTCATCGATCTAATTTTCATCCTCTAACTTCCAGCTTTACATTTGGAATGTTTTATCGACAGTTACATACTTAAAAATGTCTAAGGATCAAATCTGGCAAGTTTTGTGGTTATTTTGGTCCACTCAAGGTATTTGGGCTCATGTTTCAATTGGTTCCATGAGATCCTATGATCTAATCATCATTCCTCAAGTCCCAGTACTTCATCTAGAATATTTAATCGATAGTTTCTTACTAAAAAGTGCCTGGGAATCAATTCTGGACAAAAAGAAGGATATAAGTTCCGTACAAGGTATCCTGGTACACATTTCGAATGGTTTTATGATGCTCATCGATTTAATTTTCATCCTCTAACTTCCAGCTTTATATTTAGAATGTTTTATCGACAGTTACATACTTAAAAATGTCTAAGGATCAAATCCTGCAAATATGGTGGGTGTTATGATCCTCCCAAGGTATTTGGGTCCATATTTCAATTGGTTCTCTGTAATTAATTGATTCAATTTCAAATATATAAATAGTACTATGCTTAAAAATATATGGGGATCGAATCAGGCAAATTTAAAGGATATTACGGTTCATACAAAGTATTCGGATACGTATTTCGAATGGTTCTTTGTCATTAATTGAGCTAATTTCAATTCTAAAACTTCCAGTTCGATATGTAGAATCTTATATCAATAATTTCATACTTAGAACTACCTCGTGATTAAATCCGGTATATAGGGTGGATATTATGGCACCCATAGGGTATTTAGGTTCATATTTTGAAAGATTATTTACCATTAATTGATTTTATTCTGTTTTTAAAGCTTCCAATTCGATATTTAGAATCTTATATCAATAATTTCATACTTAGAAATACCTGGTGATCAAATCCGGTATATATGGTGGATATTATGGCTCCCATAGGGTATTTGGGTTCATATTTCAAAAGATTATTTACCATCGATTAATTTTATTTTCATTTTAAAACTTCCAGTTCGATATTTAGAATCTTTTATCAATAATTTCATACTTAGAAATACCTGGTGATCAAATCCGGTATATATGGTGGATATTATGGCTCCCATAGGGTATTTGGGTTCATATTTTGAAAGATTATTTCCCATCGATTAATTTTATTTTCATTTTAAAACTTCCAGTTCGATATTTAGAATCTTATATCAATAATTTCATACTTAGAAATACCTGGTGATCAAATCCGGTATATATGGTGGATATTGTTGTCTACACAAAGTATTCGGATGCATAATATTTAGAAATGAGTGGGGATCAGTTGAGGTAAATAAAATACGGACGGAATTGGAAATTTAATTTGTTTCAGAGATAGGTTGGAGGGCTGAGTTCAAGCCCGCCAATCACCCGGTATCCCAATACGAATTCGACGTCGTGATAGGCGCAGACGGTAAACGTAACACCCTCCAGGGATTCACCAGAAAAGAATTTAGGGGAAAGCTCGCGATAGCGATAACCGCCAATTTTATTAATAGAAAAACGGAAGCGGAAGCTCGAGTAGAAGAGATCAGCGGCGTAGCTTTTATATTTAACCAAAAGTTTTTCAAGGATCTGCAAGAAGCGACCAGAATCGATTTAGAAAATATTGTTTATTACAAAGACGATACCCATTATTTCGTCATGACCGCCAAGAAGCACAGTCTGATCGAAAAGGGCGTCATCAAACAAGTAATTGTAATAAAAGTGAGGTTAGGAGGCGGTCGATGTGATACGTTTTGCGTTTTTGTAGGATTACGCCGATACCGAAAAACTATTGGCGCCCGAAAACGTCGATAAAGAAGCCCTCCAACAATACGCGATAGAAGCCGCCAGTTTCAGCACCAATTATCAATTGCCCAACTTGGAATTCGCCGTCAACCATTACGGTCAACCGGACATAGCCATGTTCGATTTCACGTCCATGTACGCTGCGGAAAACGCCTCCAAAGTAGTCGAAAGAAACGGATACAAGTTGTTGAAGATATTAGTTGGGGATAGTTTATTGGAGGTAACGTTTATTTATTTATTTGGGGTAGGTATTGAGAGGGGGTGGTAGTATACGATTTATCGTAGCCTTTTCTTTTTCTTTGATATTAATATTAATTTGATATTTTTCATACATTTAGGCCTGTATTTTAATCCATGTATGCCAGAGTAGATCAAATGTACTATAATTATGAAAAAACATATTTTATTGACTTTTAATTAACCGGATTTCAATAATTATGATTATAAAGCATGAAATAATATAATAAAAACCATGGTTGGATGAAAATGAAGATTTTTTTGGCATAATTTGATATTTTTCATACATTTAGGTCTAGGCTTTAATCCATTTAGAGCAGAGTAGTTCAAATGTACTATAATTATGAAAAAACATATTTTATTGGCTTCGACTTAACCGGTTTTCAAATAATTATGATTATAAAGCATGAAATAATATAATAAAAACCATGGTTGGATCAAAATGAAGATTTTTTTGGCATAATTTGATATTTTTCATACATTTAGGTCTAGGCTTTAATCCATTTAGAGCAGAGTAGTTCAAATGTACTATAATTATGAAAAAACATATTTTATTGGCTTCGACTTAACCGGTTTTCAAATAATTATGATTATAAAGCATGAAATAATATAATAAAAACCATGGTTGGATGAAAATGAAGATTTTTTTGGCATAATTTGATATTTTTCATACATTTAGGTCTAGGCTTTAATCCATTTAGAGCAGAGTAGTTCAAATGTACTATAATTATGAAAAAACATATTTTATTGGCTTCGACTTAACCGGTTTTCAAATAATTATGATTATAAAGCATGAAATAATATAATAAAAACCATGGTTGGATGAAAATGAAGATTTTTTTGGCATAATTTGATATTTTTCATACATTTAGGTCTAGGTTTTAATCCATTTAGAGCAGAGTAGTTCAAATGTACTATAATTATGAAAAAACATATTTTATTGGCTTCGACTTAACCGGTTTTCAAATAATTATGATTATAAAGCATGAAATAATATAATAAAAACCATGGTTGGATGAAAATGAAGATTTTTTTGGCATAATTTGATATTTTTCATACATTTAGGTCTAGGTTTTAATCCATTTAGAGCAGAGTAGTTCAAATGTACTATAATTATGAAAAAACATATTTTATTGGCTTCGACTTAATCGGTTTTCAATAATTATGATTATAAAGCATGAAATAATATAATAAAAACCATGGTTGGATCAAAATGTAGGTTTTTTGGATAATTTGATATTTTTCATACATTTAGGTCTAGGTTTTAATCCATTTAGAGCAGAGTAGTTCAAATGTACTATAATTATGAAAAAACATATTTTATTGGCTTCGACTTAACCGGTTTTCAAATAATTATGATTATAAAGCATGAAATAATATAATAAAAACCATGGTTGGATCAAAATGAAGATTTTTTTGGCATAATTTGATATTTTTCATACATTTAGGTCTAGGTTTTAATCCATTTAGAGCAGAGTAGTTCAAATGTACTATAATTATGAAAAAACATATTTTATTGGCTTCGACTTAACCGGTTTTCAAATAATTATGATTATAAAGCATGAAATAATATAATAAAAACCATGGTTGGATCAAAATGTAGGTTTTTTTGGCATAATTTGATATTTTTCATACATTTAGGTCTGTATTTTAATCCATGTATGCCAGAGTAGATCAAATGTACTATAATTATGAAAAAGCAGATTTTATTGCCTCAAACTTGATGGGATTCGAATAATTATGTACAGTAAGAATAAAAAAATGTAATAGAAACCATGGTTGGACAAAAATTTGGATTTTTTTTGGAATAATTTGATATTTTTTGAACATCCCGAGTTGTGCATAGTCCAGAGTAGTTCAAATGATGGAAATGCATATAAAAAAATGTTATAGACACCATGGTTTAGAAAAATGAGGATTCTTGGGCAAAATTTGATATTATTTGAACATGCATTGTAACCTGAATGGTCCAGAGTAGATCAAATGTCCTCATCAAACCATAGTTGAGGTTTAGATAATTCGATTTCGGTTTTTCTTATATTTTCAGCCGTTCTGGCCGACCGGTTCGGGTTGCGCCAGAGGTTTCCTATCCTCTTTAGACGCAGCTTGGGCTATCAGAAGTTGGGCTTTGGGCAATTATTCACCATTGGAAGTGATGGCCGAACGAGAATCAATTTATAGATTGTTGGCCCAAACTACGCCTGACAATTTGAACAAAGATTGGAAATCCTACACTTTGGATCCGAGTACAAGATATCCGAATTTGAACAAGGGCGTCGTTTTGCCGAATCAAGTTATTTGTCTCTACGATACGGACAATCCGGCCGGTATTGATAAAATGAAACGCACCTCCAACGATAAACCGGCGGAAATACCGAAAAAAAGAAGAAGAGGTGATAATTTTTTATTTTTATTTTTATTTATTATCATTTTCGTTGGGTACGTTCGCGTTTCGAGGGCTGGGGGATGGTGTAACAACGTCAAGTGTATGTGTTATTTCAGGCCCTTGGTGGAGTAGAGCGGTGTTTGTATCCAGGGCCGGAAAGGCCTATCGGAGAATCACTAGATGGGCTGGTCGGGCGCGTCAGACGTTGTTACGTAGAAACGACCGATAAAAGCCTAAATATTCGAACGGTTTTGTTAAAACATGGAAACATCGGATCGAAAATAAAAAACCAAAACAAAAAAAAATTTATAGATATTCGGTAACACGTTATGTGTTGTGATTTCGGTTTTTTTTTGTGTTTTTCTTTTGCTTCTATCCTTTTTAAAAACAGACGCTCTGCATTATTTTGACGATTAACATATAATATACGGATTAGATCGAAAGAAACTTTTCCTTGCCGAAGACTCTTGTGGTTAAACGGTCCTTGTCGGTACAATTTTGTAATATCGAATTGTTCCGTCAGATTGAACGATTCAATGGATAATTTAGTTCATATTTCAAGTTGTTTTTTACTGAAAAATGCCTGGGAATCAATTCTGGCGAATATAAGGGATGTAAGTTCCGTACAAGGTATTCCGGTACACATTTCGAATGGTTTTATGATGTTCATCGATCTAATTTTCATCCTTTAACTTCCAGCTTTATATTTGGAATGTTTTATCGACAGTTACCTACTTAAAAATGTCCTAAGGATCAAATCTGGCAAGTTTTGTGGTTATTTTGGTCCACTCAAGGTATTTAGGTTCATGTTTCAATTGGTTCCTTGAGATCCTTTGATCTAATCATCATTCCTCAAGTCCCAGTTCTTCATCTAGAATATTTAATCGATAGTTTCTTACTAAAAAGTGCCTCGGAATCAATTCTGGACAAAAAGAAGGATATAAGTTCCGTACAAGGTATTCCGGTACACTTTTCGAATGGTTTTATGATGTTCATCGATCTAATTTTCATCCTTTAACTTCCAACTTTATATTTGGAATGTTTTATCGACAGTTACCTACTTAAAAATGTCCTAAGGATCAAATCTTGCAAGTTTTGTGGTTATTTTGGTTCACCCAAGGTATTTAGGTTCATGTTTCAATTGGTTCCTTGAGATCCTTTGATCTAATCATCATTCCTCAAGTCCCAGTTCTTCATCTAGAATATTTAATCGATAGTTTCTTACTAAAAAGTGCCTCGGAATCAATTCTGGACAAAAAGAAGGATATAAGTTCCGTACAAGGTATTCCGGTACACTTTTCGAATGGTTTTATGATGTTCATCGATCTAATTTTCATCCTTTAACTTCCAGCTTTATATTTAGAATGTTTTATCGACAGTTACATACTTAAAAATGTCTAAGGATCAAATCTTGCCAATATGGTGCTTATTGTGATCCTCCCAATGTATTTCGGTCAATATTCCAAATGGTTCTGTGTTATTAATTGTTCCAGGCGGAATTTTCATTTTCCTGCTCCATATTCAAAACGTTACATAAATCATTTTTCAATTAAAAATACCTGAGTATCGAATCTGGTAAATATAGTGGATATTATGGTATATACAATGTATTCTAATGCGTTTTTGAAATAGTTATCTACCTTTATTTGATCTAATCTCAATTTCCATCTGTTTGTATGATTATATATTCAAATTAACCATCTTTTTTCTTATATTTCCTGTCTTTTATTGAACACGTTCACTGCCACTTATCTATTCTATGCCTTTTCTGAGACCTCTATTCTTCTTTTACTTTTCGTAGTAAATATAACCTAAAAGAAATTTATCCCGATGCTAATGTGGCGCCACCCTTTTCGATGGATACTTTTCATATACGCCGGCGATCTAAGAAAATCAAAATGACGGCCGTGGGGTAAACAATCGACTTTTTTGTATGTACCAGCGTTAGTTTTTTTTCCGATGGTTCAGTTTTTTGTTTTATCAAGACTTCATTGATACTTTTTGGTTAGATTTGGAAATCAATTTTCACTATTACGATTACCCAGTGGCGTTCTCAAAATACGTAAACAAACTTATAGTTTCTATATGGAGTTAATCTCTTTTCATTATGTGAAAAAAAGTCAGAATTTCGTTTATTTTCCACGAGATTTCAAAATACTTGCGTTTTAAACTTTTTTTACCGTTTAGACTTTAAGAGGAATATTAAAGTCTAATAATTAATTAAAACCACGCAAAATATTTGTTTATCCCACGTCGGTCATTTTTAATCAGCTGATATTGACAATTCGTTTGTTGAAATTTCATTAGGGCAGTTCCAGGACACTTCGGAATTATATATGCATTATCATATAGGTAAAGGCCAAGTTATAGCAAAAAGAAGATTAATTTATATAACCTTGTTTATGTATCTTCCTGAAGGTTATTATTTCATTTTATTGTCCTTTATTTAGTTTTTTCTTTGCTTTTTTCATATCAATATTGGAAAATGTGATTGATTTCGTGATTATTAATTTGTAATCGGCTGGTATCTTAATTGCAAAAACGATAGTTCATCTGAAGTGAATAATCCAAGTGATGCATGATAACAGTTTTGTTGTATACGAATTTTTCTGTGATTTTCAGTAAAGTATATTTAAATTAATTTATAAAATTATATATTAAATGCACATATTAATCTTAAAACCTTGTTTTATCACTGGTTTTTCAATTTACTGCAATGCAGTTTTTTCTTTATAGTTAGTTAATTTTTTCACGAAATTTGAGTATTTCTGATACTTCATCGTCAATAAAATTACCCGTTTCTCTTGCCTTTTTCAACTAATTTGATATGAATGGATTACCAACGTTTTTATGTAAACAAAACTGATTAATTGTTTTACTATATCAAAAAGATTGAAAGTAATTTTTTTTTAAACTTATTGGCACTAAACTTACTAACAGTAGTAGTGAAATTTTGTGTAAACTATCTAATTTTTATAGTGCATTTATGTTTGTCATATTGTTTCAAGAAAAAGGGGATTTAATACTCTCCTAAGTCAAGATTTATAAACTTTTTTGAAAAACGGATTGTTTTATCACTATTATTAACATTTTGTTATCGTTTCAAAGAAAATTTTCTCATATTAAATTGCTTTTATTTGCTGTTATGTGTTTTATTGATAAATAATTCAGTTAATAACTTTATTTAAAAATAAATAAGTTCTAATCGTTCAGGCTGATAAAGTGATTCCAAATCTAACTTTAGGTTAGGTTAGGGAATCATTTCTGCCACTAAAAGCTGTAAGTATGAGCAGAGACCAAATAACACCCACGACTGTTGATAATACTAATAAGGGTTGGAAAGCACACATTACTGAGCGGAAGGTGTGTATCGGTGACTTTAAGTCCACCATACTGAATATAATGGAACCACCTGGTACACAAACGGCTCCAGGAGGAATAGTTTGGCCAGAGCAAGCTTCTGAAGAGAACACCCTAAAATAAGCGAATCTTTTTAGCTTAGGGAACATGCTACCGGTTTCTGTATTCGCTGTGAGGGAATGGCTTGAACTTACTATTACAAAATAAAAATAATGTTTCGAATTGATAAATAAGATCTAAAAACGATAGAAAAAATATATTAAATTGATATAAAAGAGAATTTCTAACTATTAACATACTTTTTCATCCCTCGTTTCCATGATTTAACATCCTGTTGTCGCTACTATCGTTTCTGTTCGTTTTATTGCTTTTTTATTAATTTATTTTATATATAATGAATTCATAAATAATTTTAACTAAAAGAAAAGTTAAACGTGGTTATTTTGAATAAACTTTCACCCTAGTGTATCATTACTTTATCATAAAATATTTTTTAGCTTCTTATTCTTCTTAATTATTCACTTTAGTTACTTATACTTCATAAATAAGCATTCTAGATACTTTGTAGCTTCTAATCATCATCTTTGTTCAATAAATTCCCTTTCTAGTCAACTATAAACAAGTTTTTTAGCCTAGGGAAATGAATTAATTAGTTGAATATTGATATTTCTTTTTTCAGTATATATAGTTTGTTTGTATTTAAAAACAGCCAGTATTCACTGAGGGCCAGATCTGGAGGATATGGTGTTTCAATTGTCGGTATTTGTTTGGGTTTGTTTGTGTTGCAGGCATCGTCGATAACGAAGTCTTGCTCAATTGGTTGACCGAACAACTGAAAGATACCGAAGATGTGAACACCAACGATTTGGAAATGATTTTCAGAGACGGTAAAGTTTTATGTGCAATAATACATCATTACAGACCGGATCTAATAGATTTCGGCGCAATTGCAAACAACGATCCAGCGAAGAATAATCAGATAGCCATAGATGTCCTCGAAAAGGAACTGGGTGTACCACCTGTGATGACCGGTGCTGAACTAACCGTGACCGAAGATTATTTAACCATGGCCAGTTACCTTACTGAAGTATACGATTGCTTTAGGGGTGAAATACCGCACGTTAAACACCCCAAATTAGTAAGTATCGATTGATTGTGGATGATATTTAAAAAAAAGTTGAGTTTTCTTGTTTGATAATTAAATTCGATTCTAAAATTGCAAACGAGATGATATCATTTGCTATATTACTTCAAAATAATTAATTTTTTACAGGATAACTATTTTTTTAATGACAATTATTAATAAACACAAAACATAACCTCAATTATGACAAAAACTTTGATCATTGATCAGTACTGTTCTTTCTTTCTTTTTTAAGATATTTTCTGACAAAAAGGTCTCCATCTGCCTACTCTCGCTATTAGTGTATTCAAGTTGTCGGATACTTAATCTGTCTACTTTCTGACATGTTAAAACTGGTCTGGTAAGGATCCAGGATTTCAGTTCTCCCTCTTTCTGATCTGAAGAGACTGGTCTGATGAGTGTTTAGTCTTAATGTGTCTACTTGCTAGTCTGATGAAGAATCAGCGTATCAATCTGCCCACTTGATGGTCTTATAAGGATCCGGGGTCATAATCTGTCCAAGTTCTGGTCTGATAAAGATTCGGGATCACAATCTGACCAGTTTCTGGTCTTGGAGTGTCTATTTTTTGGTTTAAAGAAGGCTGATGGTTTCGATATGTCTACTTTTTGGTCTCAAAGTATCTATTTTTGGTGTAATAAAGGTTTAAGGTCATAATCTGTCCACGTTCTAGTCTGATAAAGATGCGGGATCACAATCTGACCAGTTTCTGGCCTTGGAGTGTCTATTTTTAGGTTTAAAGAAGGCTGATGGTTTCGATATGTCTACTTTTTGGTCTCAAAGTATCTATTTTTGGTGTAATAAAGGTTTAAGGTTATAATCTGTCCACGTTCTGGTCTGATTAAGATTCGGGATCACAATCTGACCAGTTTCTGGCCTTGGAGTGTCTATTTTTAGGTTTAAAGAAGGCTGATGGTTTCGATATGTCTACTTTTTGGTCTCAAAGTATCTATTTTTGGTGTAATAAAGGTTTAAGGTCATAATCTGTCCACGTTCTAGTCTGATTAAGATTCGGGATCACAATCTGACCAGTTTCTGGCCTTGGAGTGTCTATTTTTAGGTTTAAAGAAGGCTGATGGTTTCGATATGTCTACTTTTTGGTCTCAAAGTATCTATTTTTGGTGTAATAAAAGTTTAAGGTCATAATCTGTCCACGTTCTGGTCTGATAAAGATTCGGGATCACAATCCGACCAGTTTCTGGTCTTGGAGTGTCTATTTTTTGGTTTAAAGAAGGCTGAGAAGGTTTAAGGTCATAATCTGTCCACGTTCTGGCCTAATAAAGATTCAGGATCACAATCTGACCATTTTCTGATCTGATAAGCGTTCAGGATTTCAATATGGATTCAAATTGTCTATTTTTTGATGTAAAGAAGGCTGATATTCCAACTTTTTAGTTTCAAACTGTCTTTTTTATGGTATAATAAAGGTCCAAGGTGATAATCTCACCACTTTCTAGTCTTGGAGTGTCTATTTTTTGGTCTAATAAAAGTTGAAGGTCCTAATCTTACCATTTTCTGGTCTGGTAACGATTCAGGGTCTCAATTTGAGTACTTTCTGATCTTAAAGACACTACTTTTTAATGAGAAAAGGGTCCAAGGTCATAATCTACCAACTTTTTGGCCTGATAGAACTTCAGAGTCTCGATCTGTCTACTTGTTGATCCTAGACTATCTATTTTTTAGTCTTATAAAGGTTAAAGGTCTCAATTTGGCCTTTTTCTGTTCGGAAGAGGTTTCGGGGTTTCGATTTGCCCACTTTTTGGTCTTCGAGTGTTTATTTTTTTATTCAATCTCTCAATTTGTTCACTTTCTGATTTCAGAGTGTCCCAATAAAGGAAAACACAAATTATCCCATTGAAAAATATAATTTTAACCGAATTAATCCAAAATTTTAGAATTGTCATCGAAACAACCGTTCGATGTCACCAATAACTTGTATAAAATGCTGTTGTACCCCCTTCAATTCGACCAAAAAACGGAGTCCTTGTAAGAAATGTTTCCTAGCGTATCATTCAGAAGTGAAAACAACGAATAATTTCAGAAAAAAATGCGTTGCTTTGAGCCAACAGAATTTTTCTGTAGTTTCGATAACCGAATCCCATAAATCAGGTAATAATAAATAAAAAAAATTATAATTTATCGAAATCCACTGGTATTTTTGCACCTTTATAACCTCCACTCGTTACATATTTTTTTTTTCGCCAACCAAAGGGTGTAAATTTAAAAAAAAAAATAATATTTTAGTAAATATTTTGTATATTCCGGAACCGGTTGTCGGTTTAGGACACGGTGTGTCCAATAGCGATGGATTAAGGGTAGAATCATCACAAAAAAAAACTAAAGCGTGCAAAAAATTAAGGAAAAGTCGAAAATTAATTTGAAAATTGAAATATTTGTCTGATCGTATTTACTCTATTGAAAAATATTTGTAGGACATCCTGATGTTCTTCGCAATGATTTAATTATGAAAAAATCTACTCACAAAACCAAAAGAAAAAGGAAAACTAAAAAGAAAAAATGCGTCAAGGGGGCGTCTTCGAGTAGCGATGGTCAAGTGGAAAATCGAGAAAGAAGAAAACGTGATATAAAATCGAAAATAAATAATTCGACAAAGAAGCGTTCCAACGAAGATAAATTAATATATTATCGTGAAAAGGAATTTAGAAAAGTCCTGGAGCATATTTTATTTAAAAGAAAATTATTCTATTTTGAAAATACCGTTTTTGGAAATAAAATCGAATTTTTTAATACCATAAATGATGATAATGGACATATTTCGTCCAAAATTGATAATAAAGAAGAAATCATTAAAAAATCTTTTGATAAAATTGATAAAAATGAAGAAACAGTTACAGATGTTGATGATATAAAAAATGAGATGATTACAAAAGAAAAAATCACAGTTTCAAAAAAAACCGTTGAAGATATTGACAAAAATAACCTAGAAACTGATGACGAATTGATAAAAACTGAAGATGGAGTAACGACGGTCCGAAACGTTGATACTAGTGAAAAGAAAAAATTGGATAAAAATATTTCTACCGATATTGTGATACCTATTGGATTTAAATTGGAGGAGAACGAGGAAAATCCGCCATCTAATGTTATTTTCGATAATGAAATTGAAATTTCGAAAAATGAATCACCCGGATGTCAACCGAAATCAAACAAACGACTCAAGATTCGCGTGTACGAGAAAATTGATAACAAACTGACGGTGCAAACAATAGAGTACATCGAACCCGTTGATTTTTTGAGTATTTCGTCCAAAATCGAAATTAATAACTACACTGAGAAACTGTGCCACAGGTATGGCAGACCCTGTATTCGGTTAGGATACCCCGTATCCGGGTGGGCGACTAATAACGGTTGTGGGACATTTCTTAGGGGGAAAAAATTATAACAAAATGCGTGGAAATTATTTACAGAATTTTAGGTACGCCGCTAGATGGCGTATTTGAAAATATGGAATCAAAAAAGAAAAATTTTCGAAAATTTATCCACTAAAGTGGTGCTTTATATGCCATAATCGAATTATTCGACAAGTTTTGAACATTTTTCATTATTTCGGAAGGTTTAGTATATCTTTTCGAATAAAAGGTAGGGGAGAGTGGGAACCTTGTTTGAACAAATGTTTGTAAGTCCGGTTCTGCTTGGTATGCGTTTTTTATGTTATTTGAAAGTGTTTTTGTTCGGCAGTACGAAATATTGGCGAAAATCACGTGTTAGTAGCAACTCGAACAAGATTGCGCGCACGGTTTTTTCGAAATTTTGGGACTCTAAACTCAAAAAAATTTTGAGTTGTGAATATCTCGAAAACTATGAAGAATTCGAAAAAAAGGAACGGAATAAAAATTGTAGAGCATGAAATTCTCTACAAAAAAGTATCCTAGGTATTTTTTCCTAACCTCAAAATTTCCATTATAAGATGGGTTTGAACGCTCGAAAATATTTAAAATCCTGAATAACTCGAAAACTATGAGTAATTCGAAAAAAATACTAAAGCAAAAAATGTAAAGTACTAAATTCTCTACAAAAAAGTATTCCAGGTATTTGTTCATAACCTCAAAATTTTCACCTTAAAATGGGTTTATATACTCAAAAATATTTTGAAACGCGAATAACTCGAAAATTATGAGGAATTCGAAAAAAATTACTGAAACAAAAAATGTACAGCATAAATTTCTGTACAGATTGGTCATTAAACATTTTCCCTAACCTCAAAATTTTCATAATAAAATGGGTTTGAACGCTCAAAAATGTTTTGAATCGCGAATAACTCGAAAACTATGAGTAATTCGAAAAAAATACTAAAGTAAAAAATGTAAAGTACTAAATTCTCTACAAAAAAGTATCCCAGGTATTTTTTCATAACCTCAAAATTTTCATTATAAAATGGGTTTGTTGGCTCGAAAATATTTTGAATCGTGAATAACTCGAAAACTACGAGAAATTCGAAAAAAAGTACCGGAGCAAAAATTGTAGAGCACGAAATTCTCTACAAAAAAGTATTCCAGGTATTTTTTCCTAACCTCAAAATTTCCATTATAAAATGGGTTTGAACGCTCGAAAATATTTAGAATCCTGAATAACTCGAAAACTATGAGTAATTCGAAAAAAATACTAAAGCAAAAAATGTAAAGTACTAAATTCTCTACAAAAAAGTATTCCAGGTATTTGTTCATAACCTCAAAATTTTCACCTTAAAATGGGTTTATATACTCAAAAATATTTTGAAACGCGAATAACTCGAAAATTATGAGGAATTCGAAAAAAATTACTGAAACAAAAAATGTACAGCATAAATTTCTGTACAGATTGGTCATTAAACATTTTCCCTAACCTCAAAATTTTCATAATAAAATGGGTTTGAACGCTCAAAAATGTTTTGAATCGCGAATAACTCGAAAACTATGAGTAATTCGAAAAAAATACTAAAGTAAAAAATGTAAAGTACTAAATTCTCTACAAAAAAGTATCCCAGGTATTTTTTCATAACCTCAAAATTTTCATTATAAAATGGGTTTGTTGGCTCGAAAATATTTTGAATCGTGAATAACTCGAAAACTACGAGAAATTCGAAAAAAAGTACCGGAGCAAAAATTGTAGAGCACGAAATTCTCTACAAAAAAGTATTCCGGGTATTTTTTCCTAACCTCAAAATTTCCATTATAAAATGGGTTTGAACGCTCGAAAATATTTTGAATCGTGAATAACTCGAAAACTACGAGAAATTCGAAAAAAAGTACCGGAGCAAAAATTGTAGAGCACGAAATTCTCTACAAAAAAGTATTCCGGGTATTTTTTCCTAACCTCAAAATTTCCATTATAAAATGGGTTTGAACGCTCGAAAATATTTTGAATCGTGAATAACTCGAAAACTACGAGAAATTCGAAAAAAAGTACCGGAGCAAAAATTGTAGAGCACGAAATTCTCTACAAAAAACTATTCCGGGTATTTTTTCCTAACCTCAAAATTTCCATTATAAAATGGGTTTGAACGCTCGAAAATATTTTGAATCGTGAATAACTCGAAAACTACGAGAAATTCGAAAAAAAGTACCGGAGCAAAAATTGTAGAGCACGAAATTCTCTACAAAAAAGTATTCCGGGTATTTTTTCCTAACCTCAAAATTTTCACGGTAATATGCGTTCAAGTACTAAAATACATTTAGAAAAATTCGATTTATCGTATATAAAGTACGGACGTAATTGGATGATATTAAAAAAAGATTTCTTCTTCAATTAAATATTTTCAAATACGCCCTCTAGTAACGGAAATGTTTCTCACTTTTATTATATTGTTTTCCCCCGGAGCTATAATATAATCCTATCCTGAGATATAGCAAACGACCGTTTTCATTTGCCCGCCCGGGGTACATTTAAAACACCACCGAATTATTTTTTTTTCTTTTATTTTTTTCTAGTAAAAAAGTTTTGTCCGACGAAAATCTCCTGCGCGCGAACGACATTTTCGTTCCGCCCCGTATATCGAACATGAAATCGCGTTGCCGTGACTTTGACGGACATGAGGAGAACCGTAAATGTCACATAAAATCGGAGTGTCGTCGAAAAAAATTTCTGTCTAAGATCATGATCGATGGGAACGGGATGTCGAATCAAATTTACAGTAGAGTTTCCCATTGGATAACCTCGAACGATTTTCTGAGCCAGGAAAACATCCGAGCCGATACCGACGCGGAGACCGTCGTATCGAACGGCAAAGTTACCGATATAACTTCAGGTAAACAACCCCAATCAAAAAAAAATCGGTAGCGGAAGCGCCGTTTCGTTTTAAATGAAAAATTTTTTATTTGATTCCTCGATTGTTGTCCTAGTATCGAAGATGGATCAGTACCAGGGTATCGTGGTGGAGGAACGCACCGACGTGGTGAATTTCGTCGGCGGCAAATTAACGAAAACGTCCGAGGAAAATTTCGCCGAGAAAATGAAAAATTTAAATAACAAATCGGTGAGGACGCTGTCGAAATTTTCGCAGTATTCGCCGTTTCAACATCCCCCAGCTTTGAAGTCGATCTCGGCGCCGCCGAAACAGTTTTCCGTCATCGTGGAAGGAGAAGAAACCGCCATAGGCGATAACTGCGTAATTATTTTCGATTTTTTTTTTATTTATTTTTGAATTCGATCGGGGTCGTGTACTTTTACGATTTTTGTCTCTTCTAAACCCCTATCGATCGATCCGGAATAAATAATGATTAGAAACGAAACATTTTTTAGGTTAGGTTGGGGGGAATTTCCGATACCAAACCAACACAATTACGCGGACGTGCTGTGCTGTTTAGGTCGAAAAAGTGGTGAAACAACTAAAAGGACTAACGTCGAAACGATAATAAAACAAAAATAATCGAAAAGTGCCTTTGAGGTTAGAAAATTGCTTCAAAAACAATTTAAAAGAATCGAAATCGATTATTAACGGAACCAGAAGAAAACCAATCGACATCGATTACTATTGGATCGAGATAAAATCGATTTAAGGAAACGAATCGATAAACAATTATAATTGCAACGATATAGAATCGATTTGAGAAAACGAATCGAGATCGATTATGATTAGAACGACACAGAAACGATTTAAGGAAATGAATCGAGAAGAATTATGATTGGAACGAGATGGAATCGATTTGAGAAAACGAATCGAGATCGATTATGATTGGAACGATACAGAATCGATTTAAGGAAACGAATCGAGATCGATTATGATTGGAACGATATAGAATCGATTTGAGAAAACGAATCGAGATCGATTATGATTGGAACGATACAGAATCGATTTAAGGAAACGAATCGAGATCGATTATGATTAGAACGACACAGAAACGATTTAAGGAAATGAATCGAGAAGAATTATGATTGGAACGATACAGAATCGATTTAAGGAAACGAATCGAGATCGATTATGATTGGAACGATACAGAATCGATTTAAGGAAACGAATCGAGAAGAATTAGGATTGGAACGATACAGAATCGATTTAAGGAAACGAATCGAGAAGAATTAGGATTGGAACGATACAGAATCGATTTAAGGAAACGAATCGAGATCGATTATGATTAGAACGACACAGAAACGATTTAAGGAAATGAATCGAGAAGAATTATGATTGGAACGAGATGGAATCGATTTGAGAAAACGAATCGGGATCGATTATGATTAGAACGACACAGAATCGATTTAAGGAAACGAATCGAGATCGATTATGATTGGAATGATATAGAATCGATTTGAGAAAACGAATCGAGATCGATTATGATTGGAACGAGATGGAATCGATTTGAGAAAACGAATCGAGATCGATTATGATTAGAACGACACAGAATCGATTTGAGGAAACGAATCGAGATCGATTATGATTGGAATGATATAGAATCGATTTGAGAAAACGAATCGAGATCGATTATGATTGGAACGATACAGAATCGATTTAAGGAAACGAATCGAGATCGATTATGATTAGAACGACACAGAAACGATTTAAGGAAATGAATCGAGAAGAATTATGATTGGAACGATACAGAATCGATTTAAGGAAACGAATCGAGATCGATTATGATTGGAACGACACAGAATCGATTTAAGGAAACGAATCGAAAACCCCTAGTGGTGGACGCTACTCCAAATGGATGTTTTATCACTTTTTGTGTAAACATTAACGTCAAAATTGTCATATATTCCGTTAACGTCACAAAAAATGATGAAAAAGTGTTTTTATAATTAGAAAATGGCATTGGAAACATTGAAAACAATTTTAGAAGAATCGAAAATGATTTATAATCGTTCGAAGGAATCGAAAATCGATTATTAACGGATCGAGATAGAATCGATTCAATAAAACGAATCGAGATAGGAACCATAGACACCAGTCATGGTTTTTATAGTAACTCTACTGTTAGATTACTGTTTGTCTATGGCGTACATTAAGTATCTCACTTATTTTGAGGGTGTTATTTTTAGTCCATCTTCTTCTATTCCTATTAGAATCGTTTTGAATGGCGTCATGTTTCATAAGGAAGTGTCTTTATACTAAATACGATCCAAGCAACCGATTGTTGGGACCAGGAAGTTATTTTTTTTAGTTTGACTCATAAGCCTTTTTGTCTTACCTTATCAAAGGCTTGAAATATGTCTAGAAAGGCTGTACAGCGTTATATTTTGACGTTTAATTACTCCAATTTCCTTTTTTTTTTTGGTGAAAATGAAGAAGAATTGACTAACATGGCGAATAATCTTTTTTTTCCTTTTATGCATCGGTTTGTGATGGTCGTTTTAGAATCGAATGGAATTGTAAAACGAGACAATTACAAATTATTATTATTTTTTTGATTTCCTTAGGAGTTACCCATTGAAACGAACAAAAAAAGCGAATTATCCTTCAAAACGATAAAAACCTCGATCGCACCGGTGACTATACTTCCTAACAGACCTTCCAGTAGGCACAAGCACAAACATGCGGATCAGTCTACTCAGAAGGCGAACAGTATCGATAGGAAACCGAGAAAACGAAGAACTTTGGAAAAAGTCGGCGCCAATGTGGTAAGTTCTTCTACTCACAACTGTCACTGTCTTCTTCTTTTTTTTCCTAACGTACCTGACCTCTTCCCAAGCCCTACAGCAGCGAATTGGAAACACGGCTGATCCTGTGGACTCCCAAGAAGAGGATTTTTTTTATTTCTGATCCTCAAATGCTAAAAATAATGAAATTGAAATTATTTTCAGCATTTTTAACATCAATCCCAATAACTTTATCCTAATTCCCTTTTTTTTCCAGATGTGGAATTTTTTCTTGAATGGATTTTTAGAAGCAGGATTATTGGGGATTTTTCTCTTTATTTTAGATTGTATCATTAATTCTGAGCAGTATGGTTTTCAAAATTATATATTTAATACTTAGAAGTAAAAAAATTAAGTCGATATTTCGAAGTTTTATTTCGAATAATTAACGGAATAGTTGTTGATGTAAAAATTATGAAACGCAAAACTTTAACGCCTTGTATCTCGGAAACGGTACAAATTAGAGCTATCCTGATTTATTTCAACGTAGAATGATGCTTTGAGAATATTTTTCTCTAAAATAAACTCAATAATTTTCATTATTTTGGTTTGTTTTCGATTTTATATAATAAACCTCGTCAAATGCCTTCCTAACGTCTAAAAACGTCTCAGACTTTTATTTATTTTATTCGGTTCATTAAAATGTGTGTATTAAACGATTTTAAATATGAAGGAAGAACGACAGAAGATGCTGGAAGAAATAGCCGCCAATCGAATGGAACGACAACATAAAAGACGCATACAAAGAAAATTACAAACCGAACAGTTTCTAAAAAGTATGCAGATGCTTCGGGCCAACGCTAAACCGGATTCACAACCGTTTGAAGATTATTCGATATTTTTGTATAGGCAAACGGCGCCCAAGTTCCAAGACCGAGTCAAAGATTTAGAAAAACAATTCACATACGTCCCAGTAAGATTTTTCAAAATGTGATTGTTGTGAGCTTATTTTCACTAAAAAAAGAAAATTTAATAGTATTTGGTGTGAAATAACTAAAACGAGTTTTATTTTCACGTATTATATCGAATATCAAATAAGGTATAGAGAAATTGTATGTACGATATTCTACCGGAAATAATGTCCGCCATGAAACGTCGGTCATGTACGACACTTTTCATTTTAAAAAATGTGATTTTTCACCCTGCTACTATGTCTATTCCAGTGAAATAATGTCCGCCGTGAAACGTCGGTCATGTACGACACTTTTCATTATAATAAACTTGATTTTT
Source organism: Diorhabda carinulata (assembly GCF_026250575.1). NCBI lineage: Eukaryota > Metazoa > Arthropoda > Insecta > Coleoptera > Chrysomelidae > Diorhabda > Diorhabda carinulata. The sequence continues at coordinate 772,724 of NC_079465.1, forward strand.
CACCCTACTACTATATCCGTTTCAGTGAAATAATGTCCGCCCTTAAAACGTACATCATGTACGACACTTTTCATTTTAAAAAACGTGATTTTTCACCCTGCTACTATATCCGTTTCAGTGAAATAATGTCCGCCATGAAACGTCGGTCATGTATGACACTTTTCATTATAATAAACGTGATTTTTCACCCTGCTACTATATCCGTTTCAGTGAAATAATGTCCGCCCTTAAAACGTACATCATGTACGACACTTTTCATTTTAAAAAACGTGATTTTTCACCCTACTACTATATCCGTTTCAGTGAAATAATGTCCGCCATGAAACGTACATCATGTATGATACTTTTCATTTTAAAAAACGTGATTTTTCACCCTGCTACTATGTTTATTCCAGTGAAATAATGTCCGCCGTGAAACGTCGGTCATGTACGACACTTTCCATTATAATAAACTTGATTTTTCACCCTACTACTATATCCGTTTCAGTGAAATAATGTCCGCCATGAAACGTACATCATGTACGACACTTTTCATTTTAAAAAACGTGATTTTTCACCCTGCTACTATGTCTATTCCAGTGAAATAATGTCCGCCATAAAACGTAGATCATGTACGACACTTTCCATTACAATAAACTTGATTTTTCACCCTACTACTATATCCGTTTCAGTGAAATAATGTCCGCCATGAAACGTATATCATGTACGACACTTTTCATTTTAAAAAATGTGATTTTTCATCCTGCTACTATGTCTATTCCAGTGAAATAATGTTCGCCATAAAACGTAGATCATGTAAGACACTTTCCATTATAATAAACTTGATTTTTCACCTTACTACTATATCCGTTTCAGTGAAATAATGTCCGCCATGAAACGTACATCATGTATGATACTTTTCATTTTAAAAAACGTGATTTTTCACCCTGCTACTATGTTTATTCCAGTGAAATAATGTCCGCCGTGAAACGTCGGTCATGTACGACACTTTCCATTATAATAAACTTGATTTTTCACCCTACTACTATATCCGTTTCAGTGAAATAATGTCCGCCATGAAACGTACATCATGTACGACACTTTTCATTTTAAAAAACGTGATTTTTCACCCTGCTACTATGTCTATTCCAGTGAAATAATGTCCGCCATAAAACGTAGATCATGTACGACACTTTCCATTACAATAAACTTGATTTTTCACCCTACTACTATATCCGTTTCAGTGAAATAATGTCCGCCATGAAACGTATATCATGTACGACACTTTTCATTTTAAAAAATGTGATTTTTCATCCTGCTACTATGTCTATTCCAGTGAAATAATGTTCGCCATAAAACGTAGATCATGTACGACACTTTCCATTATAATAAACTTGATTTTTCACCTTACTACTATATCCGTTTCAGTGAAATAATGTCCGCCATGAAACGTACATCATGTATGATACTTTTCATTTTAAAAAACGTGATTTTTCACCCTGCTACTATGTTTATTCCAGTGAAATAATGTCCGCCGTGAAACGTCGGTCATGTACGACACTTTTCATTATAATAAACTTGATTTTTCATCCTGCTACTATGTCTATTCCAGTGAAATAATGTTCGCCATAAAACGTAGATCATGTACGACACTTTCCATTATAATAAACTTGATTTTTCACCCTACTACTATATCCGTTTCAGTGAAATAATGTCCGCCATGAAACGTACATCATGTACGACACTTTTCATTTTAAAAAACGTGATTTTTCACCCTGCTACTATGTCTATTCCAGTGAAATAATGTCCGCCATAAAACGTAGATCATGTACGACACTTTTCATTATAAAAAATGTACAAGGAGACATACAATGAAACCTGGAAAAGGGTCAAAAGTTTTTTATTTCAATATGACAACGGACTGTACGAAAAGTTGAAAGTTTCGGGTAGCTAAACAATTTCTGGTTTATCCGTATCCACATTACACGACAGATTTAGCACCATGTAACTACAATATATCAAAAAAGGAAACGTTTCGATCCAATTATTGATATTTAGAAGGGCAGGTGTATGAAATCTAGTCCTGAATTGTTGCCATAAATAATTTTGATTTTACTGATATAATTTACCGTATTTTTTGATCACACCTCGTATATGTTGTCGTAAGTACATAAAATGTATCGATCAAAAATAAAAAATCACCCTAATGACACATTTTTACTTCGGGTTTAACAAATTTGTATATTTTTCAAAAATATAGTCGAGAGGAATGAAATCATGACTTTTGGGTGGTCAGTTCATCGAAGGAAATGTCCGTAGCATACAATTTCACTATATTTATCCGAACGTTTTGACTAATCAAAGAAAATATGTTTCTTACTAATATTGAATCGACGTTTTAACATCGTATATTTATTTAAATTGTTTTCTTTTTTCGCATACAGGATCACGAAAACAAACCGAGCCAATTATCGTCGCGCAGCGGCGGCAAAGACGAAGACATCGCAGCTAAAATAAAAAATTTGGAAAGCAAATGGCGACAACCGCAACCGGTGGAAAAGAAACCCAAAGATTTATTAAGGGCCATAGGTAAAATCGAAACGTCGGATTGGAATATCAAAGAAATCGAAAAGAAAATCATGGAAAACAAAATGGGAAAACCGTCTAAAGCCATCGACAAAGAAAAAGTACCGAAATGGAGCAAGGAACAGTTTTTGGCTAGACAGACCAAAATGGAAAAGAAACATTTGGACAGACAGAATAGCGAAGAAGGTTAGTAACGTCTACGAGGGCTATTCGCCTTTTTTCCCGAGTTCCCTTACCCCGTACAAGTCACCATAAAGGTTCTATGCCATCGTACAGTCTTCGAAGTTCTTCATTGGTAGCTAAACCTGGTAAATAGTTACTTTTGGAGAAGCTCTTTTGCCTCACACTCAATCGAGCCAACCAAAGGTCTCCCAGTAAACTTTTTTTTTGTTTTTGTTCCCGAATTTTAAGGGTTTGAATTGTTTTGTAGCGAAATTCGCCGACATAGATAGGAGTATAAGAAATTTGGATCAGAAATTGAAAGAAGGAACCGTAAGAGAATTAGGACAAAAAAAAGTCGCTACAATCGCCGAAAAATTGGTTAAAAATATACCGGCGGAAGCTAAACCTCCTGAAAGAACGGTAAGAATATTTGAATCGACTACTTTGTCTTAATTACTATGTTATGACGTTTATTGTTTCGTCGTTTAGAATCGACAGTTGATTTTACCGACACAGAACGCGTCGCAATTTTGTCATTTTTGCAACAAACGCGTTTATCTAATGGAACGTTTATCGGCCGAAGGGAAATTTTTCCACCACGGATGTTTCAAGTAAGTACAACTATCACGTTTACCATCAAAAAAATTGTGAGTATTTATTTATCCACATAAATTATTCTAAACTTAAATAAGCGACGATTTTATCGTGTCCCAATTTGGATTAACAGACACCAAATGTTCGTATGTTCTCAGGTGCATACATTGCTTTGTTTGACCTATATAAGAATATCAAAAATCTGTGTTCCCCGCGCTTTTAATTGGAAAACGAGTTTCTAGTGGGGTTTAAGGTGTCTTAATACGCGATGGTTTCGATTTGAACAAAATTGTGTATCGTTTTGGACACAAAGTTGGTCTAAAGACTCGTAACAGTGACCAGATGCTCTTGTGTCCTCAGGTAGATACATTGCTTTGTTTGACCTATACAAAAACAAGAAAAATGTAAGCGAGGGGTTGTATACTCCGCGCTTTTCGTTGGGAATCGGTAAAACGAGTTTCTAGTTGGGGTTTAAAGTGTCTTACTACGCGATGGTTTCGATTTGAACAAAATTGTGTATCGTTTTGGACACAAAGTTGGTCTAAAGACTCGTAACAGTGACCAGATGCTCTTGTGTCCTCAGGTAGATACATTGCTTTGTTTGACCTATACAAAAACAATAAAAATGTAAGCGAGGGGTTGTATACTCCGCGCTTTTCGTTGGGAATCGGTAAAACGAGTTTCTAGTTGGGGTTTAAAGTGTCTTACTACGCGATGGTTTCGATTTGAACAAAATTGTGTATCGTTTTGGACACAAAGTTGGTCTAAAGACTCGTAACAGTGACCAGATGCTCTTGTGTCCTCAGGTAGATACATTGCTTTGTTTGACCTATACAAAAACAATAAAAATGTAAGCGAGGGGTTGTATACTCCGCGCTTTTCGTTGGGAATCGGTAAAACGAGTTTCTAGTTGGGGTTTAAAGTGTCTTACTACGCGATGGTTTCGATTTGAACAAAATTGTGTATCGTTTTGGACACAAAGTTGGTCTAAAGACTCGTAACAGTGACCAGATGCTCTTGTGTCCTCAGGTAGATACATTGCTTTGTTTGACCTATACAAAAACAAGAAAAATGTAAGCGAGGGGTTGTATACTCCGCGCTTTTCGTTGGGAATCGGTAAAACGAGTTTCTAGTTGGGGTTTAAAGTGTCTTACTACGCGATGGTTTCGATTTGAACAAAATTGTGTATCGTTTTGGACACAAAGTTGGTCTAAAGACTCGTAACAGTGACCAGATGCTCTTGTGTCCTCAGGTAGATACATTGCTTTGTTTGACCTATACAAAAACAAGAAAAATGTAAGCGAGGGGTTGTATACTCCGCGCTTTTCGTTGGGAATCGGTAAAACGAGTTTCTAGTTGGGGTTTAAAGTGTCTTACTACGCGATGGTTTCGATTTGAACAAAATTGTGTATCGTTTTGGACACAAAGTTGGTCTAAAGACTCGTAACAGTGACCAGATGCTCTTGTGTCCTCAGGTAGATACATTGCTTTGTTTGACCTATACAAAAACAATAAAAATGTAAGCGAGGGGTTGTATACTCCGCGCTTTTCGTTGGGAATCGGTAAAACGAGTTTCTAGTTGGGGTTTAAAGTGTCTTACTACGCGATGGTTTCGATTTGAACAAAATTGTGTATCGTTTTGGACACAAAGTTGGTCTAAAGACTCATAACAGTGACCAGATGCTCTTGTGTCCTGATGATAACACATTGATTGGTTTGACTTATGTTGAAATGAATTTTTGTTGGGGTTTGGGGTTGGAGTAAATGGAATTGTGGTAGGGACCGCGAAATACTTTCTCATCACAAGGTTAATAGTAAATATGGGTTTTTCTATTTCCATTCTGAATCGGATACAGTTGGATTGGGGAAGAATTTTTGAAGTGTTTCTTCCATTAGGTCAATAATCAAAGTTTCATCAACTTATTGTAACCTTTGGAGAAAAAGTGGAGCTCCCATAGAAGCAAAAAGGGATTGAGTACTAAGGAAATTATTAAAAAAACGTTTCTGCTTTTCCAGATGTCAATATTGTCATGTGCAATTACGTCTCGGATCGTACACGTTTGATCGCGACGGTTTATACGGATACAGATTTTTCTGTTTACAACATTTCGGTATGATGGGAGAAATACCGACTGCAAGGGTAACTAGGAAACCTTCGACGAAACGTACGGAAAGATCTAGTCCGGATAAAAAATCGCTGTCTGGTATTGCGGGAGTCGATCTATTAGATAAAGGTATAAAAAAAAATTACCTCCTCGTATTTTTTTTTTTGATTAATATTTTTTATAATTTTGTTACAGTTCAAACCCCAGAACGAATTGAATTTTCTAATCTATCTTCCGGACACGTTTCTTCGGACCAAGAAGATTCCCTCAATCAGATAGACGAAGACGAATGGACGGATAAAAACTTCGGTGCTTCTTGTGCCGAATTAGATGACACTGAAGATGATTCTTCGAGCATAAGGTAAATAAAATAATTGAATAACTGAATTCTATATATGGCAACACTGCTTACATAACCTTATAATTCATTAACCATCGATATGTGATGAGAAAAATTGATCCGGCATCCGACAAGAAGAAGAAGAAGCAGAAGAAGACCGAGATTGAGATGATTGAGTGAGGTGGTGGTAGATTTGAGACGAAATACTGATAACAAAACATTGTGTATAGTCATAACGGGAAAAGGGTAGTAAATAAGCTGTAAGTTCCTCTAAGAAAGGCTCAAAGAGCTGACAAGCCCATTACCGGTTCTGGTCTTAAGAACCTTGAACTAAAACGCCGCAATTTCGAAGTGGTTTTTTATCAGAAACAATTAGTGTCAATGGGAACTTTTCCCATCTGATAACTGAAAGGAAAATATACTCTCAGTAATTCCCTAAAGGGTAGAGGAACTTGGAACCAGTATTTGAGTAGAAAATCAATTATCCAACCTGTTTTAGTCCTTCTATCATTCACCAGGAGCTAATTATTCCCATTATTCAAATCCCATTTTGCTTGATAGAAGTCTGGATGACTTTGGATCAATAAAGGGGGTTATTTCTTCTTCTTTTATTCCCTTTCTTCAATTCTCATTGCTTGATAGATGTCCGAATGGTTCTAGATCAACGTTGAGGTTTAATTCTTCTTCTGCTATTCCCATTCTTTACTTCCCATTGGTTGGAAGATGTCTGAATGGCCCCGGATCAATTAACGGACTTACTTCTTCTTCTTTTGTTCCTATTCTTCAACTGTCATTGCTTCGTAGATGTTTGAATGACTTTAGATCAATAAAGGAGATTATTGCTTCTTCTTTTATTCCCTTTCTTCAATTCCCATTGCTTGATAGATGTCCGAATGGTTCTAGATCAACGTTGAGAGTTAATTCTTCTTCCTGTTATTCCCATTCTTTACTTCAAATTGGTTGGAAGATGTCTGATTGGCCCCGGATCAATTAACGGACTTACTTCTTCTTCTTTTGTTCCTATTCTTCAACTGTCATTGCTTCGTAGATGTTCGAATGACTCTGGAGGGGCTAACTTCTTCTTCTGTTCCAATTTCTTAGCGCCCATTGCCTAGTAGGTGATTAAATAGCTCTAGTTTAATGAAGGGAGCTTACTTTTGAAGGTGTGATCACCGATTAATGTGTAGATTGGATGTTTTGATATTTTAGAAAGTTTTTGTTGTTTGCAGTGATACCGACAGTGACGACGAGGCATACGACGACGCTTTAGAACAACCTCCGACGAAAGAAGGAACATTGAGATGGGCGGAAAGATGGAAGAACAGTTATAGAAGAAGAAGACATTCGGAATCGGACGAATACAGTAGTAGCGATCAATCCAGTTATTATGACAGCTCAGATGGTAAATACGACGTTCTAGACATATTTTTTTCTGTCATTAAATTGGAGATTTTAGATAGTTTTCTATTCTATTTTTAACAGTGATAAAGAAGTTGATGGGGCTAACGCCGTTCATGAGGTTGAGGTTATTGAGGCGTATGTATTTAAAAAATGTTCCGTCCAAATTCCGTTTCATTGTTATGTTCGTTATATGTCTCATATTACTGCAACGAATTTCAATTGCAGGGTGAAATATATATTTTTTTTTAATATGAATACTGTATTCGAACATTTTATGTCGTTTTTTTTCCATCTACTATCGTTTCAATACAAGTACTAGAAAAAAATATTTTTGTCGGTTTGTTTATTTGACGTCTCTCGTATAATACTATTAGTTTGATTTACAATTAGATACTTTCATATTACCCGTAGAAAGGTGGGAAAATCGATTTAAATACTTTCCTTGAAGCGCCATCTATAGTGTAGTAGCTGACAACAGAAAAATGGCGCGAAGACATTTTGAATTATAACTGTCAAAATTTGTAATTTCGCGCGAGGGAACTTAAACGTGGTGCATCGGTGACATAAGAGGGCGATTGAAGAAAATTTCAACCCCGATTGTTATGCATTAGAGTCCACAAATAAAAAGGAACGTTTCAACCCCAATCTACAATAGAACCCCTAGTGTAGTTTTTTCGATAAAATTTTTGGAAGACAATTAAAAAGTGTCGCTGGAATATTTTTTTAGGGGGAGTTATTTAATTTTCTACCCTCTTCTCCAACTGAAATTCGATCTTTTTAATATATACATCAACTAATACGAAAACATTGGGGTGGTTTTAACTATATTCAACCCCCCAAATTAAATTTAACAATTTTCTAATATAAATCCTCATGTTTTTTCAAAAAAAAATGGGGTAGTTTCTAATTAATTTCTACCCTCCAAATGACCTATCCTTTTATACTATTAGTTTCTATTGTAACCAAAAATCTGTTTTAAAATTTTTCTTTGAAGACTTTCAATGTTATGTCGTCCATTTTGTGGCAAAACCTATAACGCGACCATAGATTACGTTGACGTGTATTTTTTTTTCAATAAAAAATAAAAGATCAAAATCTAAGGTATATATTGAATATTAATGTTTTAGGTGACGAATCCGAAACGGCAACAGAGGGAGAAGAAGAAATCCGCGCTAGAGAATTGCGAAAAAAAGAAGTTTGCGTCGAACCGCCCATCGTTCATACCGACACCGGCACGGATACAGAGGTGAAATCATCTTTCAACTATTTAAATTATCCCGACATAGTTTCCAATCGCGATCTCAATACCGCCGCCGATAAAATTTCATCGAGCCGATCATCCGATAACGTTTCGGCAAATTCCGGGGAGTATAACAGTGCCGAATCGGGCGATCTCGATCTGAATATGAATAAAATAAACGATCCCAACGTAGTAGTTGGAAAATTGAAAATCCCAAACCCTTCTAATACCCTCCAAAATAATCCTCTGGCTAAAAGTTCTACTTCGGTAGACGTGCTAACACCTAAAAAAGTATTGAGGAACTTCGTTATACCTTCCAAAGATAAAAAATCCTTCGGTCCCGAATTCGTTCCGAAATTTCAAAACACCGAACCACAACCGCTTTTGATAATCAAAAGAACCCCCAGTAAAATTTCGCTCCCGAAAGAAGTGGGGAAACCTAAAGTGGCAGTTAACACTAATAAACTGGACAAAGAAAAATATTTCGGAATCAGTAATTTACCACCGAAACCAACCCCTTCGAAACCGTTAATAAAACAACACAGCTTACCCGAAACTTCGGAGGAAATTAAAGAAGTTAAAAACTTCAATTTTGAACCGGAAGATGAAGATATGAAAGATATCGATAACTATATAGAAAATTTAATAGCAAACGAGGACGAATTGAAGAAACCCATAGATCCTAACAAGTTTAAAATTAATTTAGAACCCGAAGAACAAGAAGAAGAATCGGAAAAAGTATCTAGTAGCATAGAGGATCTACTGAAAGCTTTAGAATCCGAAACCAAAGATAAAGAATGCGAAGAAGCAATCGATAAAGAAAGCGAAGAAAAAATCGACGATCTGTTGAATTGGATGGAAGGATTGGAGCACGATACGCCCGATAGGAAAGTTTGTAGATCATTAAGTGAGGTTAAGTACAACAATTTGGAACGGTGTTTAAAAACTCCTCATCTTTCCGATAAAATAATCAGTAAAATACCCAAAAATAGTTTATCTCTGTTCGAATCTCAAGTTTTAGGTAAAGTACTGCATAAACAGAGCAGTACCGATAGCGACGATGAGGATAATAAAAAATCTTTCGGTTTGAAAAGATCGAAAACTGAAATTCGTTTTAAAAGAAACGTCGTTAACCGAAACTCCGTTGATTTGGACGCCGTAGAAAAAGTGGATATTAAAAAGATGTTACGGAAATTCGAAACCGCCCCGGAAGAACCTAAAAGGAACGTTTCGATAAGGGAAAAACCGAAAAACAACCCCGCCGAAAATTTTTTAAGGAAAACCGCCCAAAGAAGCAGTAAAGTCGATAAAGAAATTGAGAAATTGAATTTCGAACCGAAACCCGAGGGTATCAAAAATACCATTAAAATATTCGAGAACAACCCCGAAACGAAACCAAAAAAAATTGTCGATACTAAAAGAGAGTCAAATTATTCATTCGACGATTTAGAAAAATTTGTACAAGACACTTTTTTATCCATAGGGGATAAATATGAAGATTGGGGCGCTAGAGTGTCAGTAACATCAACAGTTTATCCGCAATATGATAAATTAGATAAAGAATCGATTGATAACGATTCAAATGTTGTTTGGAATAAATCGGAATTGAATGAAAAAAATTCCGATATAAATTTAAATAATCCTTTAAACGTTTTAGACAACGAATTGGCGACGTTGCAAAACATTGCTCGTTCTCATAATTTCACCGAACCCGAAAAACGTGAAAAAATAACAAACAATAAAGAAATAGAATCAGAAAATAATAAAAATGATGCTAATATAATCAATGACGGTACTACATCATCTTCGAATGATAAAATTGATGATATTAATGATAAAAGTGAAGAAAAAGATTATATAAGAAATAATCCGGGGCCAGGGACAAATTCGGAATGTTCGGAAAGCAATAATAGTAGTACTAAAGCAGTACTTTACGGAAATTATCTTAATATAAGCGAAAGCAACCGAAATATAGAACCAGATAACTCAAAGTTGAATAAATCTCCAAATAAAAATGATATTAACGAAACTACCATTAGTTGTAGTACCAAATTGTCTACAAATATAGATAATAATGATGATGAAAATGAAGAAAAAAATTGTATAATGAATGATTTCAGACCAGGGACAAGTTTAGAATGTTTCCAAAGTGAAAATAGTAGTACTAATGAAAAAATAAAAACAGAACTCCATGAAATTGATCCTAATATACCTAAATCCAATGTTTTTATACAGAATTTTGAACGGGACAATTCAAAATTACATAATTCTCCACCTAAACACTATTTTGAAGAAACTAGTATTAGTGGCAGTACCAAATTATCTTCAAGTGATAATATAGATGATAGAAGTGATGAAAATAAAGAAAAAGATCATATAACGAATATATCAAGACCAGGGACAAGTTTAGAAAACAAAAATAGTAGTACCGATGAAGAAGTAAAAGTAGTACCTAAAAAAAATAATCCTAATATACCCAAAACCAACCAAAATATTGAACCAGATAACTCAAAATTGAATAAATGTGATATTAAAGAAACTACCATTAGTGGTAGTACCAAATTGTCTTTATGTGATAAAATTGATGATATAAATGAAGAAAAAATATATAAGAACAATAATTCGAGACCAGGAACAAGTTTTGAAACAAACAAGGATGGTACCAGTGAAGAAATAACAGCAGTACCGAACGAAAACGCTCTTGATATACCCAAGACAAACTATTTTCTACAGAGGGTTGAAAAAAACAACTTAAAAATTGATAAACCTCCACGTAAATACGATTTTGAAGAATCTGCAATTAGTGGTGGTACCAAATTGTCTTCAAGTAATGAAATTAATGATATCAATAAAGAAAATAGAGAAAAAATATATAAAAACAATAATTCGAGACCAGGAACAAGTTTTGAAACAAACAAGGATAGTACCAGTGAAGAAATAACAACAGTACCGAACGAAAATACTTTTGATATACCTAAGACAAACTATTTTATACAGAGGGTTGAAAAAAACAACTTGAAAATGGATAAACCTCCACGTAAATACGATTTTGAAGAATCTACTATTAGAGGTAGTACCAAATTGTGTTCAAATGATGAAATTAATGATATCAATGAAGAAATAAAAGGGATGCCCAACAAAAAAGCTGTTAATATATCAAAAAATAAATTGGTTGTGGAAAATCTTGATACCGACAATTCAGAATTGACACAAGAAGATGGTTTAAAGGTGCAGGAAGATTCTACGACCAATAATTGGTTACCAAAACAATCTGCTGGTGTTGATAAAACTAAAAATACTATTCCGAATGAAACCGTTGTTGATTGTTGTCAGTTAAACGTTGATGATGATGATGATGATGAGGAATCACTTTCGTTGTCGATCGGTGAATTTGGCGCGTCGACTTTTGCCAAAGCTGTCGAATCGACGGATACTTCTTGCGCCGATGAACCCACCGACTCGGCGATTGTGAACAAACGAGTAAACTTGGACGATTTGTACGCCAAAATTGATAAACGTAAAAAAGACGATCCGGTACCGCCGCAAAGGCCCGTTAGACAGAAGTCGAGAACCGAAGACAATTCAAACGTTCCCCCGTCGGTGCCGCAACGTCGAAAAAAATCGGTAACGTCCTCGCCGTTACCGATACGAAAAGGAGACGACAAAAGTGGGGTTAAAAAAGAGGTGGTTACGTCTTACGCTCTACCTAAACCCCAGAAAGTTTCCCTCCCTTCCAGTTCTCCCGATTCCAGTTCCTCGGCGAGTAACAGACGATCCAAAAAAGACTCCGACAGTGAAAACTGTTGTATCCAATAACTTTTTTTTTTTTACTTAAAATTATATTTTGTAGAATTTTTTACGGGTAGAAATTATTCTTAAAATCGGAGTGAATTTATTGTACAGTGTCGCCTGCTTTTCGAACGTTTTAATTTGTTTTGTTTTTTTTGTATTCATATAAAATGCGTTCACCGATCCTGTCCGAAATTTCTTTTTTGACGATTCGGGTCGCCTCGGCCTCAACAATCACGTTAAAGCAATGGTAAAAAAAACAAAAGGTAATTATTATACTGAGTGGCCTAATTGCGTTTTTATTTTTTATGTATTTGCGATCTAATTCTAATCCATTGCTAACGTGAGTGTTGTTTTAACATAATAAATTAACTTGTTCAACACACGAAATACATACAGGGTGTTTAAATATTTTGATAAAAATAGCATGACGGATTGTTCGTTGTCAATTGTCATTGCGTGATGAAACGTCAAACGTGGCAACCTAACCTCTACCGTTCGCTTTAATAACCCGTTTCCACTGATACGGTGTGATCATTGACTAAAATTTCGTCATTTCTTTTTCTTTTATGACATTTTATTGGTCCGTTCATAGGTCATGTCACTTTTATATTGATCCGACGATTCAAATTTCCATTTCTATTCGATCATTCGAATAATGTGTTATTTTAGTAATGTATAATGACTCGCCCTGTACTATTCGATACCTTATTCACGCTTTGCTTTGTTCAAATATCACGAAAACACGCTATAACCGCGCTCGAATGACCTTGGGGTTGGTTTTATTGTGTTTTTGTGTATTTTGGTTTTGCGAAAATGTTTTTGTCAAAATTTGTGACGTCACGTGTTCAATTCACCCCATTAATTTCACTATTTCGCTAAAAAAACTTTCCGAATTAACGTCAATAAGTTTTATTTTCCACAATTTTTCCGAATAAAAATACAAATTGTAAAAATAATCGTTAGTATTATATAATGACTTTCCCTGTATTAATCAATTCCTTTACTCGGTGGAAATATCATGAAATCACGCTATAACCGTCCTCGAATGACCTTGTGGTTGATTTTATTTCGCTTTATTTATATTTTTGCGTATTTTGTTTTGTGAAAATGTTTTTGTCAAATTTAGTGACGTCACACGTGTATTAACGTCGTTAATTCTACTTTTACGACGTAACTAACCTCAAATTCCGCCATTATAAATTATAATTAATAAATTTCACCGTTAGTATTACCGGAAAATATGGAATTTTACCGTGGAAAATGTGTTTTTCGAAAATGAATGTCGTTTCATTTTATTTGTGCATTTATAACACATATAGTACTCCTATATTACTAGTTGGAACGTTGCCCGTCATGCGCAATCGCTACTAGTCAAGTGCTTATAATTTTTTGACAGTTACATGCGCGCTAGGTTCGGCGTATAATAAACGAGGGGCTCTAGTGATATAGGTGTGTTATATAAATGATTTAAAATCGTTAACACAGCTTACTTTTAGCCCTCTATTGGTACGTTTAATAAAAACAAAGGAAATTTCCCGACAACAATCATTTTATATATTTTTTTCCCCAAAAATTTGCTTGTCATTCAATATTGTACCGCAAAAAAATTACAAAAAATGATTGTCTGTCAAAATAATACTCCTTTGGCAATTTTTTTCTTTTGTATATATATACGAGGTCCGACTATTAAGTAATGAAACTGACGCTGTAAAAATTATTCGACGACAACATAAAGACTTTTAGAGTAATTCTAATACACAAACTCTAGTGATTTTTTCGTAAGGTTGAATAAGCTCATCAGATTCAAAAAGCGTTAGTTTTTTTTCTCTTGGGAACGAAAATAGTCGTAGGAGGATAAATCCGGCGAATAGGGTGGTTGTGGTACTACTAAAATCTATTTGGAAGCCGAAAAATGCGTTACAATGACTCTAATGACTTTTTTCCAAGTACTCCGCGTTAGAATACTTGATTCACGATCTGTCCAAGTGGAACGAACTCCTTATGAACCATCCTCGCTTGTCGAAGAAACTGATAAACGTCATTTTCACTTTCGACTTGTTTATACGAGATTTTATTCGTCTTAAATCATTTTTTTCTAAACTAAGACATCAAACAGCGACTCGAGAAGAGAAATTTACTTTTCTTAATCATTTATTTTCAACTATACAGGGTGTCACACTTGATATAATTCCGTTAACTCATATGCGAAGTGTACTCATTTAATAATCATATTTTTTCAATCACCCTCGTAACTCACTTTGATTTTTTGTCTTTTAAATGCATCCTTTGAGAGTGCGTGCTTCAAATATGAGTTTTGTATCAATGAAATTCCAATTTAAATATTTTTTTTTTAAGTATCTATGTCAAAATGGAGGAATCCCCTAATTTACTGAAAAAATCTACAATCCTAGAACCACAATTTTCATGAAAACTTTCAAAAGTAACTTGAGAAGCTTTTCTTCACATTATTCTCTACATACAGGGTACAAAATGTCTTCCGTTTGTCTTGAAAATCATCAAAAACCCACTTTGCTTATCGTGATCTTTTCCAATCACCCTCGTATCTTATTTTGATTTTTTTTTCTTTCGAATATATCCTTTGAGAGTGCCTGTTCCAAATATGAGCTTCCCATCGGTTATATTCTAGTCTAAATAATTTTTTTTACACATACTTGTCAAAATGTGGGAATCCCTAGTTTACAATAAAATTCTACAGTCCTAAAACCATAATTTTCATGAAAACTAGGCAAAAAAACGTTCAAAAGTAACTTGAGAAGCTTTTCTTCACGTTATTTTCCACATACAGGGTACAAAATGTATTCCGTTTGTCTTAAAAATCATCAAAAACTCACTTTGCTTATCGTGATCTTCTCCTATCGCCCTCGTATCTTATTTTGATTTTTTTTTTCTTTCGAATATATCCTTTGAGAGTACCCGTTCCAAATATGAGCTTCCCATCGGTTATATTCTAGTCTAAATAATTTTTTTTACACATACTTGTCAAAATGTGGGAATCCCTAGTTTACAAAAAAATTTTTGTTGAAAATTTTCATGAAAACTACCCAAAAAACGTTCAAAAGTAATTTGAAAAGCTTTTTTTCACGTTATTTTCCACATACAGGGTGCAAAATGTCTTCGGTTTGTCTTAAAAATCATCAAAAACCCACTTTGCTAATCGTGATGTTTTCCAATCACCCTCGTATCTTTGATTTTGATTTTTTTTTCTTTAGATGCGCCCTCGAAAGTCCGTTCTATAATTCTAGAATATATCTCGACTAATTTATCGTGAAAAATGACCCCAAAATAGAATTTATTTTTATTTTTTTTTTTTTCGTGAATACAGGGTTTGTCGTATATTATCTATAAATAAAATTTGTTTCGAGGTTTCGCTTTCCCATTTTTGTGACTAATATCACCAACAAATAAGAAAAAAATCAAATATACGTTGTTGGAGCAATGTTGCCACATTGTATAGTAGAAGATTCGTTGTTCCGAAATAACCAGTTTAAATACTTAATTTTCGGCCCTCGTATATATTGCTTATTGTTATAAAGTGTTTTCAAATTTCGTTGGGAAAAATATTCGATGGCGAAATAATAAAAATTAATTTACCTTCTAGATTGTATCAGATGAAAGTAGTTCCGAAACGTCGAGCGAAATTCAAAATTCGGCAACGGAAATATCGACGGATTCCGAATTCGCCCAAGACGAGCCGACTCCGACGAGGGAATTACCTTCGATCCTTCTCAACGATTTCCACGTAAACAAAACGAGGGGCGGCGGCAACCTACCGAAAAAGATCCAGGTGACCAGTCGTTATCTGCAAAAACCTAGTGACGGTGGAAAAGCGAAAAAATCGAATATCGAATTGAAATTATCACCTTTGGTACCACCTCCCGCACAACCGGTAAAAAAACCAGCACCAGTATCTTTGACACGACCGGAAGGTTACAGTTTGAATCGCACACAAAGCACCGGTGGTATAGCGGCTAAGGTATCGCTCGAATTAAAAAAAAAATATTTATTGGGCGAAACGAGTCCCGGTAGCATCCAAAAATCTGGTAGCGCCTCCACTCTAGACACTAAATTCAAAAGCTTCCACACTAACATTACAGATTGTCAAAAGATGTTGAAACCCTCGCCGGAAATAAGCGCCAGTATGCAAACTTTCTGCAAAAAATTGAACGAACTCAAATCGCCGGTTCTGTCTCCGCAACCTTCGATCATATTCACCAAAGAATTAGATAACGAAGAAAAAAAAGAAGAAGAAAAAGCAGAAATAGAAGAACCGGTATTCGAAAACGTGTCCGAAGGTCGACCGAGAAGTCCGCTTCACGAAACGTCCATAATAGTCCCGCAAATCGATTGGGGCAAACAAAACAACAGTTTAACATCGGACAGTTTAGTTTCGTCGGATAGCGAAAAAGAAGAACCGTCGTCAAAATCGAAATTATTCCAAAATATACCGAGAGTTGAGGTGCATACCGTCGCCGATGACGAAGAAATCGTCCCAGATTCCTTAGTATGTATTAATCCGTCCTTAGAATCGACGAAATCGATTATTAACGATAAAAAAACTTTGAATCAACCGAAAATTTTACCGAATTTGGAAAATTTATTACCGGAAATACACAATTCCTTACATATTAAATATAAGAGCGTCGAAAAAGAAACGCCGGAAGTTGCCGTCAATTCTAGCGGATTTAGTTCGCCGGAATCCGTAGCCGAACAATTAACGACAGCTCTAACGGAAACGGAATTATCGGATTGGGCGCGAGACGAAGTAGTTTCCGACGATTTCGAAGACGGCGAATTCGAAATACACATCAAATACACCGACGATTCGAAATCGGCTAAAAAAGCGGATCTATTAGAATTCGACGATTCGATATCTTCGAAAAAGGAAATTGGAAACGTAACCGAAACCAAAAATAACATTCTAAGCGTTAATTTAGACCAAATCGAATTTATGGATACCGGTACGGAAACTAGTACCGAAGACGGCGTCGTAAACAATCGAAACGGTTACGTTTTATTTAAAAACGAAGAAGATTTCGCCGAAGATAGTCTAAATCCCAATATAAACGATATAGTCGAAGCTATTAATAACGTTAAAATAGAAGAAAACGTAAAGCAATCGGAAACGGAACCGATAAAAAGTATTAATAACGAAATAGAAGAAGAAAACAGCGTTCAAATAATCGAATCCGGTACTACAACCGAAGAAAACACTTTTACCGAATCGACCGTTAAAAATAAATTAATCGAAGAAAATATCGATAATAACGTAGAATTTCACGAACATTGTCAACGGCTGCAATCGAAAATCGAATTTTCCAACGTCAAAGATTCTATTGACGTGAGAAAAAGTAGAAGGAAAAGTAAAAGTGACGTTTTACAAAAACCCGATCTCATCACCGAAGAAATACAAATAACGACACCGTCCCCTAATAAAATTTCGCTACCCCACACCCCCGATATACTATACAACAAAGAGGTTATCAAAAAAGAAAGAGACACCAATCAAAAATTAATACAAGAAATGGTAATGAACAAGATGAAAGCGGAAAATAAATCGTTGGAAAGAAAAAAAAGAAATAAAACGTCACCGTTCGAATTAACGAAAACCGATAAAAAAATTACCACCCCCGATGTGTTATTATCGACGAATTACCCTCTGCAAAATACCAAAATCGAATTTTCAATACCGAAAAGTCACAATTCCGATCAGTTCTTGTTAAGTTCGCCGATGAAGACCGATACTACGCCGAAAGCGCCGCCTCGGTATAACAAATCAACCGAAGAAGTAAACAGAAAATTGGAAAAATTGAAACAAACCGTCAAAGCGCGCAACAAAGAAAACAATCAACCGAACAACGTTTCGTTTAGACGATGCTTCAGTGGTAATTACGAATTTTCCGATCCGATTTCTAACGATAATTCGTTGTCTTCGAGAGCGAAATCGATACCGGATTTTCCTCGGCAAATAACTACGGTCGAATCCATTAAATCAGATCCATCGGAAAGGATCAAAGTTTACAAATCCGATCCGAATATATTGGAAACGAACGTCGGGAAAAGTAAAAACAAAGGTAAAGATAGGGAAAGAAGGAAAAGCATAACGAGGCTGATCGCGGATTTTTTTACGAGGAAAAGTCCCATTTCGACCGGTTCTAAAGGATTATTTGGAAAATTGTCGCCGAAATCGAAGGAAACTTCCAAGGTAAATTGTACGTTACCACTTATTCCAAGATAATTTGATTTCATATCTAATTAATTATATCGATTCCTTCCCATTTAAAACTAAATACACGAGTTTCGCTACCGTCTAATAGATGGCGTCGTCACTGTTTCATTTAAGTCAATATACCACTGGGCCTTATCGAAATTTTCTATATTTCTCGACACAGTTTGCTTCTATTCCGTTATTAAACGATTGTATTTCGATTTATTCCACACGCCTCAACGTCATTTTGTTTCATTTATGTTACTATACGAGGGTATTTCGATTTTTATTTCTACTCATTCAAAACCATATACTAAAATAAATTAAATTTTCAAGTTTCGCTACCGTCTAATAGATGGCGTCCTCGTTTACATTCAACATTTCAATTAGGTCATCATACGAGGTCTTTTCGAAATTTTTTGAATTTCCGTTATTATACGATGGTATTTCGATATATTCCACACGCCTCAACGTCATTTTGTTTCATTTATGTTACTATACGAGGGTATTTCGATTTTTATTTCTACTCATTCAAAACCATATACTAAAATAAATTGAAATTTTCAAGTTTCGCTGCCGTCGAATAGATGGCGTCGTCGTTTACATTAGCTATTCGATTTAGGTCATTATACCAACCTTTTCTTATTTAAATACGAAAAAAATCAGATTATCTTGGATGATCAAAAACTTTATATGAATTTTATGATGAATAATTAATTTTTTTGGTGACATACTCACGAAATTTATCTACTTTGCAGTCTTGTACGAATCTGGATTACAGAAAAGTAAGAATTTACGATTGGATCGGTTATTTTGTGTATTGATATTGTTGTTTTGCATGTGCTTTAGTTGCATGGTTGTGTAGCACTTTTTTCATGTTTTTTGTCGTTACGTACCGTCACGTTTCCATCAACTTCACATTCGAAACATGATTGGAAATTATTATAATTACGTCACACCTCACGCCAAATGACACAACACGTCACGTCAGGTGTCAAATAACACACTTTATATAACATATGACATTCGATTTGACTTGTAATATTGTAGATTCGCTATTAAATAACAAAACATCGATTTTCATTGATAATATACAGTAGATTCGATAAATTTGTTAGAAAATTATTATAATTACGTCACACCTCACGCCAAATAATACCACACGTCACGTCAGGTGTCAAGTAACACACTTTATATGACATATGACACTCGATTTGACTTGTAATATTGTAGATTCGCTATTAAATAACAAAACATCGATTTTCATTGATAATATACAGTAGATTCGATAAATTTGTTAGAAAATTATTATAATTACGTCATACCTCACGCCAAATGACACAACACGTCACGTCAAGTGTCAAGTAACACACTTTATATGACATATGACACAAAAAAGTGACATACAAGAAATTGATATAGTCGTTTTTACATATTGAAGTTAGAGATTTCTAAAGAAAATGTCAAAATACTTCTCCAATCATGTTTTCCAATGTTATGGGGATTTTATGGTTATTTTCAAAAAAAGAACGCAATGCATACAATATCCAATTTTTACTTAATAACTATTTATACATCACCCAATAATACAATCAACTAAATATTTAAAAAAATGTCAAATTGACATGTTAAAATCAAATCATTCGCGCTCGGTTCGTTCGGTTCGTCCGAACCGTAATATCTCAGTGTATACTAACCTTAAGTTGTGGAATTTGCAAATTTGAATCGAAATTGAATTTAATCGATTCGTAAAGTATTGTGGAATGTGTTGAATTAAAAAAAAAAGAATTTTTTTTAGTAAAAAGTATATTTCCATAATAATAAACTTATAAAATGTCAACTAACGTTTAAGGATCTGGTTATTCGTGACATACCTCAAAGGAAATGTTTATCAGAGAGTTTCATCGACAGGAATACGACACCGCCTCCGGTACCGCCTCTACCAACTAATTACGTCAGGAAAACTGGTGAGTCAGTATCTCTTACTTTCTTTTATTTACGTTATCATTTTCACTTTATCCTATTTTCTTCTTTCCCATATCGTCAATAAAGCCACAGCAACAATGTTTATGTCAATATTGACATAACCTCAAATTTGAACCGTTATATAATTAATAAGTTGGAATTTTTGGAACCGTTAGCGAGATTACACTACCACTACACCCACACTCACAATATTAAACTTTCTGGCGCGCGTTTCGACGAGACTGAAGATAAGTTTATCTCTTGGTTAACGAAACGCGCGTCAGACAGTGTAATTGTGACGTCCGAATCATAATCGAATATAGAGCAAACAATTATTGTACTCTATCCAACGATCAACTCAAAAAGCGACAATAGAACCACCGATTTAGTCTATATAAACATAACCTCAATTCCGAGTCGTCTAAATGACGTTATATCAAATATATTTGATGGAAAACGTACGGGAAGTGTTTATCAGCATAAATGTAAAAAAAAAAATTAAGACTTGGATGTTTTTTTTCAACCTCCGATGGGCTATAAATAAAAAACAAGTTCGTATAAAACAATAATTTTATTACCAAAAGATTACGGTTACTTTTTGACATAATCACCGAAGAGATTGTCATATCTGTGGACAAACCCTCTTCGAAGAGTACAAAACAGACCTTGAAACTTCTGGAAACTCCGTTGCCAAAGACATTTTGTCAACTCGTTGAACCGGATAATCTGAAACGCCGTCTGACACCCGAATGTCAACAATGGCGGACATGTTCAAGTGGCACAACGCCGTCTGACACCCGAATGTCAATAATGGCGGACATGTTTAAGTGGCACAACGCCGTCTGACACCCGAATGTCAATAATGACGGACATGTTTACGTGGCACACTGGCATATGTTGTAATTCCTTCCCTTCACCGAACGACCTTATAAATATTGAATAAACGAAACCCAAATTCCTATCCCGCAGAGGAAATTTTTTCCTACATCAGGGCGATTCCTAAACCAAATCTAATCTTTATTTTTATTGGCCTAGACGATAGTTCAGAGGGCGAGGAACACAAAAAGCCAAACCACAGTTCTTGCGATACCCTGGACTTGACCGGTGTATCCGCCGGAAGTACGTCTGGCAGAAGATCGAGCAGATCGAGACGAATCAGTCGACAGGCTCAATTGAAAAGGTGAAAAATACAATCGATTCGATAACGAATACCTTAAAAAAATTTATTACTATTACTATTTAGACACCGTATGGCTCAAGAGATACAACGAAAACTAGAAGAGACTGAAGTTAAAATGAAAGAACTGGAAGATAGAGGGGTAACGGTGGAAAAAGCGTTAAGGGGTGAAAGTATCGGCGATACGTCTAAAGACGAAGCCGAATTGTTGCAAGAATGGTTCGATTTGATGAGGGATCGTACCGAACTCAGGAGATACGAACGCGAGCTTACAGTTAGAGCCCAAGAGCTCGAACTCGAAGACAGACATTCGAGATTGCAACACGAACTTAGAGAAAGGATAGAAAACGGTGAGTTTCGTTTTTTTTTTTCAAAAAAAAAACGTTTATAAAATTTCTATTTACAGATAAACCGAAAACTAAAGAAGACGTCGAAGTCGAGGAGAGTATCATCAACGAAATGATAAGGATAGTAGAAAAACGAGATTCGTTGATAGCCGAAATAGAAGAAGACAGATTAAGGTGCCTTTCAGATATTAATCAATCACAGAATCAGTACATTAAACGTCTAATCAGTAGTGCATGCTTAGTTTTACTACTATCTTATTTATTTTGGGTTTTCATTTTACTGCTACTAGATTAATTCACAAATAATAAAGCAGACCGAGAGGTAAGTAACTAATAAACAAACATATATACTAGAATTGTGTGAAAAGTTCAAAATTCGAAAGTTCCTTCGCAAAAAAACCTTAAATATGAATAAATCCGCCAGCACCGGGTCAGGGAACTGCGGTGGATGATCTCTTGTCGGTACGTTTCGTTCTAGCTCCACCATACTCGGTGTTGTCGTTGGTCAAAGCGATCGCGATTCGTTCTCAGTTCGTTCTTGTGAAGAAGAGTCCCGATAACTTCAAGTTCTGGACGTCTGCAAGTGTCCATGAGCGCTCAGGTTATTCACCGAACTTTTTATACATACCTCGTACTAATTATGAGTGTGAGTGTGTCAGTAGTTACTTACAAGTCTGATAATCCTCATAAATTTTCACGGTTATTTCAGTTATTCTTTGGGATTGAGCATCGGAGTCTTTTTTTCTCTTTATATACGACATACGAATCTTCTTCTTTGTTGACTTGGTGTTACTGCGTCAATTAATTCGTTAATTGGCGGTTTGTTATGAAAATTTAATAAAAAATCGCACCAATTCTATAATTTACATCCATATCTATTCAATATGTTGTTTTTAGAATTACTAAAATCACTTTCCGAAAAGTAATTTTCATGAAAATAATAATTTCTACAACAAATATGGCGATATCTACTGCTTATTTAGTTATTTGCCGCTATAATTCACTTTTTATATTCATAGATTTAGTAAATCAATAATTTAATCAGCGTTTTACCTTTTATAACATTTTTAAAGGGGTTTCCATTATTTTTTATTAATTTTCCACGCCTATAATCCGTCAAGTAAGAATGAAACTACTTACATTGACAGTTGACAGTTGACAGCTTTCGTTTGCTTGTGTTTTTGTATTATATGTTAGCAAAAAGTTGCTTGCCTCTTGTCTCTGCATATTTATTATTAATTTAATTAATTTTAAGTGCTTGGTTGCATATGCCATAAATTATTTTTGTTGATTTCTAATTCTATTTCGAAATTTTTCAATTTTTTCAAAATATATATCGTAGATAGAAACACTATTTGCAAGAATATAAAGAAATCAACACATACATAACCTAAATCGGTAAAAATTCTACAAAATCAATTTTAGAACATTCCAACGTAACACAATTTATCCTTTTATAAACCTAATCCTTCACATTGTCTAATCTAAACCGTTTTACCTGATCTAACCTATCTTTTCCTTAATTTAAATTCTCCTATATCACTATCAACCCAACCTAACCTCATCTTACGTAATCTAACAACATAACATCCTAGTCCTCCTGTAGTAGTTCAACCCTAAGGTTTTCCTCTGACCTAACCTAATCTATCCAATTGATATTTTCGAAAACCTTTTAATGGTTGTAATGACAATGCCAGTTGTAAAATTTCTGTCACTCGGGGCTTTCCAGCATGTCTAATACTTTGTAAACAATTTTATTTTGTATGATATAATTATTCTAATTTTGCAGATATTCAAATGAAGATAGGGATTTTGAAGAACAAATGCTTGCCAAAGGGTTGAGATTAACTCCAATAAAGAATACGTCAGATCATTAAAAAGAAATTCCATTTGTTCAATTATTTTTTGTTTCCTTTTTTCGGCTATTATAATACCGATATATTTTTATTTATTTTTATATATTAATCTAAACGTAAGTTAGAGAAAAAGCGATAAAAGGGTGATATTTTTGTAAGATGTACAAAAGTTGATGATTAAGTGATCAGGTCGAAACGTTATTAATATTTCAATTAAAAAATAATTTTATATTAATAACGTGTTGATTCCTAAACATTACAAACTGTCACTGTATTTAGATGTTTTCGAAACTTGATACGTTACAATCATATTTTGGGGGATTTAGATAATCAGTCTAAATCAGAAGTTCCCAAATCTTTTTTTTTATCGTAAATCACTTTTAACTAATTTTAGTTGATATATTTACCCCATATTCCCAAAAAATCAAATCTAACTATGGAAATTCGAGGATATTCCTGTTGTAGAGCTTCCATGGACCCCTGGGGGTGCACCTAGACCACTTTGAGAATCACTGGTAAGTAAATGACAAAACTGCCTAATTTTCCAACCACAGCATTAGATATACTTATGGAAGGCTCATCCACTAGTTCAAATTCCAGGATTTTCTTATTATCGATCATTGTTTTGGCTTTTCCATAACAATACATCTTTTTGTTTCTTCCCTTCTCCCATACATCAAGGTGTTTCTAAATCAGCGAATAAGGAAATCGAATTACAAGTCAGCAGTTGAATGGATCCCTTATATCCAGGTATCCAAAAAAGCAGCCCTACCGGTCGTTTGTAAACCAGCTCATTGAGTGCCTTGTAGCCAGAATCAACTTTGATACAGTGATCGTGCTAATCCAGAATCATTAATGTACGAGGACTGTATATATAGCTCGAAGTAGCTTTTCAAAATACACCTAGGAGATGTTAAAACTACAAATTTGAGTCAAGATTCACTCAATTGAACTCCTAGATTAAGTCGATTTGAAGTAACTAGTGAGGTTAGTATATTTTTATGGGAAACTAGTAACGAAAAGAAATTCATAAGATTTTGAAGATTATTTTTAGTTTATAGCGATTGAAGAGGAAATATATTTGATTTTTTGGTATTTTTATGCATTGAAAACCAAAATTTTAATCAGAATTTGCTGTTTGTAACTTTAATGTTTATATAAATCGTTTTTACGTAATTATCACACTACGTCAGTCGATTTAAGTTACTTTGGATTCTATTTCTTTCCAAATACTATAATAGTAATTTTCCAATAGAAAATCTTTTGCTACAATTCCTTTAAATCTATAAAATAATTTAATTCTCCGAAATATAATTGTATCTTATAATTTATTGATTATTATCGATTTCTTGTATTATCTTTTTCAAAGTAAAACCAAATTTATTATTTTATTCTTTTATAATATAATATAATTTCATAACAATTAGTTGCAGTGAATTTTAATATGTGATATAATGTAAGAATTGAGAAAAATTTTAAGCCTTAATAATTTTTTCACGTATTAATGAATCACACTATATATTATTAGTATTTTCATTTTAAATATCCGAAAGCTTTGAAATAAACAATGTTTTCAATATTCTATGGAAAATTTGATAAATAAATTTGAATTTTAATCGATTTTTAACAATTTAACCAATAATCACTTACCTTAAAAAAATATCAATTTGTTTTCTTAAATTTCAGTGCATTTGATATTTCTATGAATTTAAGTACATGTACGAACGAATGAAACACGGAAATACATTAAAATTCGCGATTAATTAACAATTTTCTATAAATATTCACACAACTCGATGTAATGGCTGATAGTGTTTCAATAACATTTGACTATAGGTTAGATTTCATAAAAAGAACATTTGAACTCCACAGCACTCTCCGCAATCACGTTTACGAGAGTCGAGTGCGTTTTGAAACCAACATTTACGAGTACACTTAGAGTGGAACATAGAATTGTGATTTGAAACTTCATTGTTTTAACATTAATATTAATGACTAATTTTAAATTGCGCGGTTAACTAGATTTTGTGGTGCCATCTTGCGGTGAGTAGATGTAGTTTGAAAATTCAAATTTATCATATCAAATTTTCGTATTTTATTAAATAAAAAATAATCATCACTTGATGAAATTATATCTATTAACTCAATTTTTTTATTAGTCATGTGCTGTTTAAGAATATTTTAATCGTAACGAGGTGTTTGAAAATTAAGGTCACTTTATTTCGATTTACAAACCTGAAAAAGTCACCCGAAATGGAATCTGGTGAATATGGTAATTATTACAACAAAAATTATAGTAGAAATGAGTATATGTATGTTATCTTATAGAAAAATGTATATGTATACCAACATAACCAAAAAATAATAACCTAATTATCCCGCGAAATTTGAAAAGTTACCTTATGTTTTTAAACACAACACGTTTTTTTTTGTTTCAATTAGTACGATGTATTAGAAAATTATAAAATCACGACGTGCCGAATCTGCCTATTATTAGGATCACTTAGAATAGGAAATATCTTCAACCAAAAAATGGATCGTACTTTTTGGAACATCTGTATATTTTCAATTTTGCTTATACATCAAATAATTTAGAAAAAAAATTATTTGAATCATGCATAAATTCCATTGAAATAGATTTTTCGTCAACTTTTTCGATATATATATTTTTGAGAAACCCTGTAAGTTAATAAAACACGAAATGTCAAATGAAATCAAACATAAAAATTCTTAACGTCATATGTCATCTAGGAATCACTCATAAGTCATTTTTTAGAAACTGTCTTTATAAATATAAACCGAGGTAGTGATAATGACGTCATAAATTGACAACGCTCCATTAAGGTAACACGTTTGCCAATGCTTTTATGTCATACGTCGACGCCATATTGAAAAAAGTGCGTTTATAATAATAGGTCGTTTCCGGAGCAATAGATGGCGGTACAATATTTATGGTGATAAATCTATTTCAATTAATTATATTGTGATTGGTTTTTAAATTAGTGTAATTGAAGTATACACTTTTTTTCTTTATCGTATAACAAACCTAGTCTTTATTGTAATAATTTTTATTTGCATGCATATATATATATATATATATATATATATATATATATATATATATATATATATATATATATATATATATATATATATAAATATATACAGATTTGTGATTTAAAAATATGCATTTTTGCATGAGGAATTGTATAGATATGTACAGATATATAATTTTGTGAATGCATTTTATGTGTGTATTATTATATATTAAAAAGCTTTTTTTTATTGAATCATGGTATTATTTCTGTTTCCCTTAACCTAAAATCAAGAATTAATTGGAAAAAATGGTGTCTATCTATAAATATCGAAAAAATAATCAAAACAAACCCAATGGACAATTAGGGTAAATAAAAAAATTTCTAAAGTATTTTTAAAGTCAACGAAATAGCTACGATTTATAACATACTCGAAATATCGATATTCCCATTACATAAGATGATTTAAAACGTTTTATAAAAGCACAAAACTTATTTTCATTAAAATCTCCTTGAATTTAGATCATTTGAGCGAATTGAAAAACAAGTTTTGATCACGAACCTGACTCCGAACCTGTTCCTTTCACTGTTTCAATATGATCTACTAATAATTATACATTAACTGCTTATATTTCTTTCGAACAACTTCAAATATTTCCATATCTATTAATAAGCTAGTAAAAACTCATTTTTAAATTGCAATTACCCCAATAAATAAATATTGTTGATGAACCGAATACTTCGAATGTCAAAAAGCCGCCATATTAGATATATATGACATTCAATACAAATATAAAAGATCGTTTTTCACTTATAGAAAGCATGAAAATTGTTAATGAAATTGTAATTTCCGTATTGAGT
Source organism: Diorhabda carinulata (assembly GCF_026250575.1). Taxonomy (NCBI): domain Eukaryota; kingdom Metazoa; phylum Arthropoda; class Insecta; order Coleoptera; family Chrysomelidae; genus Diorhabda; species Diorhabda carinulata. The sequence continues at coordinate 800,390 of NC_079465.1, forward strand.
TAAATATTACAAAAACTATTTTCAATTAGACTTATTTTAAGTTAAAATGACCTAATAATCTTTTCAAAAACATGCTTTGTTTACGAACCTAATTACGTCCCTGTTCGTACACAATTTCAAAATTATCTATTCCTTTTTAATTGTACCCTAAATTTTCATGTTTACTATAAACCCTCCGAAATATTTTCGTGTTTCTAAACAAGTTATCAAATAACTCATTTTTAAATAACAAAATACGCAAATAATCAAAAATTGTTGCTAAATTATAATTCTGTCAAAAGTCCGCCATTTTGGTTAGATAAATATGACATTTCATCATTTCACTAATCAATTATTTACGAAATTAATAATTTCCATATTTATTTAAATAATTTCCTATACATTGAAAATATCGAGTTTAAATACCTTATTCAAACATCAAAGTTAATACATTTATGTATTAATAATAGAATTACAGCAATGGAAAATGTATTTAATGTTGCCTAACAATCAGGTTTGAAGACGTGTTTACATTCCTATGAATTTGCTTAAAAAATAAAAATAAAAACACTTCAGTATCGATGAAGTGAATCATTTTAGGAAGTTAAAGAATGAAAAATGATCTAAATATAATACAATAGATATTTTATGATAATTATCTACTATAAAAACCTGACGAATAAAAATATATATATTTAATTACGCAAATATTTTAGATTTTAAATATTCAATGCTTTAACATCTACATTGTTTTTCTAATTTATATGTAGAATAGTGATAAAAATTTAGTAATTATAGTTTTTCTTTATATAAAATACTATAAAAATCTGTAAGAATGTATTTCGTGAGTGATAAAAGGCAACGTGGTAAAATGCATAAGGGTGGGGTTGGTGCATTTGGGCTCAAGAAGAGAAGTGCGGGTGGGGGCGCGAATGATCTGCGCGTCGTTTTAACGTAGCCGAAGACTGACGTCAACGGTTCGGCTTGTCCGGAGATTGCTGTAGAGTCATCTAGAGAGCCGATCGTTCAGAAAGTTAATATATAATATCCCACTTGATCCTCAATCGAGTAGATCTGTTTTGTAAGTTGTTGTGCTGTGGTGATTGCCGCGTGTTTTGTTGTGTGTTTGTAAAAGGAAGCTATGGCCACCGAAGTCGAAAATAACGCACCCGAAACAAAGGAAATCAAAGAAGAGATACCGTCCGGCGACAACAAAGCCGAAGAGGCCGGCAAACAAGATAATGCCGGCGGCGACGCGCCCACCCCAAAAGAAAAAGAACCGGCTCCACCGAAAGTTCTAGTACACAAAAGTAATTTCGAAAAAGATGTCGTTTATTTGTATCAATTTTCGCGTACGCCACTTTTACCATCTCTCTCGCCCTATTGTTTGAAAGTCGAAACATGGTTGAGACTTGCCGGCGTCAAATATGAAGTAAGTTATAATAAACTTTTACCAAAAATTTCTAATTCAATTTTTAAAATATCACATATTCCTACAATTATAAAAGAAAATTTCATTTCAATGTGTACAACACAAAAACATTCCGTCAGCCATTATGCCTTCCAGGCTTTCACTTTAAAAGTAGTGAGTAAGCATCCGTTGTCCCTTTTGTTCATTAAATACCCTCAAACTTTTAAACTTTATAAAATTTATAAACCGTTATATTTAAATGAAAAAACTGAAATGAATTTAAATTTAATTGTAATGTTAGTAAATTTTGTTTTCTTCCTGAAGGGTGTGTCAGATGGACAAAGCTTTTCTCTAATTGAGGGAGTGTCTATTTTACGATATTAATGTATTGTTAATTCAAATGAAGTAAATCGATACGTTATTTCATTATATTATCAATTTTTTAAAATGGTAGAAAAAAGCGAAATTCATCAGTTTTCGTTAGGTTAAGATATTTAAACAAAAAGATGGTTATTCATATTGAATTATTTATATATTTATTGTTGATTATTAGAAATAATGGAATTATTAATTTTCGTTCTGTGTTATTTTGGCCGCCATTGCATATTTTATCGTCAAAATTCTCGTTTTCTTTTTACTGGTTATTTTCTTACAAAAATAAATGTCGAAAAAATAACAAATCATTGAAAAAATATGGTGCAAAATAAAATAATATGGATATTTTTTTAATATGTTTGCAAAATTAAAAAAAAAATCCAAAATTTGGTAATTTTTTCCCAATAGAAAAATTTAAAATGTAATCGAGGGGGTTTTGGGTACGAGAAATCGATTGACATGATCAGTTTTTTCGTTAAAACCCTATAAAAAAGGGATAAAATTTTGAAAAAAGCACCTTTTTTCAAAAAAAATCAAACTGCAACTATAGAGTCCATATATTATAGACGTGTTTTCAAAGGTTCATTTAAGAAAAAAAATAATCGAGTTTGGTGTTGAGGAAAGCGTTTTTGAGAAATATATATACCAAAAACGAGTTGAAAAAATGTTAATATGTATTGACATTTGACGTTTCGACCTATTTTAGCCTATAATATATTTAATTGTATGCCCGTGGGTACTAAATTCATAAAGTTGAAATTATGAGTCACTCTTGTATGTACCCGCATTCATATCCAATTTATTAATTATAAAATTGGTTTATAAGGAGCGGTAGTTTCTCACCCATCGTATCCAGACTATTAATTAATCCATTTTAATTGGTCTATTATATTCCCAAATAAACAAGTTAATTAGAAAATATTCAAAATTTAATATGAAAAATGATATTTTCAAATATTTTTAGTAACAGTAATCTGACAACGTTGCTATTTCAATATTTGAATACACAAATATTCTTTCATTCACTCTATATAGTTACTTCTCTTTCTACTATTATTTTTTCATCTATTTTCTCTCTTTTTCTTTATAATTTTTCATCTTCTCTTTTCGTTTCTCTTCATATATTTACGTATACGACGTTGCCAACTCTCCGTAAAAATTAAATCTCCTTATATTTAATTGCTTTCATAAGTTTTATTTTTATAAAAAGTGAAATTCAAATAAACTTTGTCGATGTAGAACAACAATTCGAAAGTTGAACAGTTGATGTGTTGATTCTAGTTCAACTCTGAGGTCATTATGCCGAGTTGGAAAACATTTTTTTTTCTGTTTTAATTTCGTTGCCTTCTAGAAACTGGCTTTGTTATTTTATTCGACAAGCAGATGTTTTATACACATAAACGTTAATTCTCTTCTGGTTATGAGTTCCAGAGATGGGATTCGATGAGAATACTTTTTTTTGTATTCTTTCTTTTTTATTAAAACATACAGGGTCGCCTTTCGAAGCGATTTTTGTACGATGTATAACGAAGGAAGCCGAATAAATAAATCTAGATCCATAAATACGTCAAATTATACATACGAGGCGCGATTGAAAAGTACAACGAGATTTATATTGAAAACATAAAATTTAATTCATTGGGAGGCTCTGCGGGGTCTCAAAATTAATTTTCATACGTGCTTTTACATAGAATTATACATACGAGGCGCGATTGAAAAGTACAACGAGTTTTATATTGAAAACATGAAATTTAATCCATTGGAAGGCTCTCGGGGTATCAAAATTAACTTCCATACAAGCTTTTACACAGAATTATGCATACGAGGCGCGATTGAAAAGTACAACGAGTTTTATATTGAAAACATGAAATTTAATCCATTGGAAGGCTCTCGGGGTATCAAAATTAACTTCCATACAAGCTTTTACACAGAATTATGCATACGAGGCGCGATTGAAAAGTACAACGAGTTTTATATTGAAAACATGAAATTTAATCCATTGGAAGGCTCTCGGGGTATCAAAATTAACTTCCATACAAGCTTTTACACAGAATTATGCATACGAGGTGCGATTAAAAAGTATAGTGAGGTTTTACATAAAGTTTAACTTATTGGAAAGCTCTGTGGGGTCTCAAAGTTAATTTTCATACATTCTTCTACATAGAATTATACATACGAGGCGCGATTGAAAAGTATAATGAGGTTTTACATGAAGTTTAACTTATTGGAAGGTTCTGTGGGGTCTCAAAGTTAATTTTCATCAATCTTTTAGATCAAATTCTTATTACTCGTGTCACATAAACATGGTTCTACTTATTTTCAATCGTAGTTTGGTGTTAAATTATACTGTTATTTATAAATTTTGTTTCGAAGATGTTTATTTTGAAAAAAATAGATTATGGAGTCGTAAAAATCAAATATGAACATAAACGTGAAAAAAAATTCGTGGTTATAAATTTCTATGAACAGGATTAGATATTATAATAATACAGTGACGTAGAAAACACGAAAAAATATCGTACATTTATATTTATGAAAATAATGTACGAGGTATTTGATAATAAATATATATACAAACAAATTTGGCGTTTTCGAGATTGCAGAATCCATTTATCGAAGTATTTAATGCCGAAAGTTACTATTTCCGGTTCAAAAAGCCGAACCGGAAGTGAACGAAACCAATATTTGTTAATACCGGAAGTATTCCATATGTGAAAATGGATTTTACGGCCTCGAAAAAATTTTCGTTTAATATGAATAGGGAATATTTACTAAATACGCACTGACCCTCGTATATTACCTATTATAAATTCAGCGTTGCCTACGCATCGTTTCAAGTTCATTAGCAAATAGCGAAGATAACCTTGTAGAGGTCGTTGCACTCGTTCCACATCTAAATTATTATTGTTTCTATATGCAAATCGATAAAAGATTTATTCTGAGGTGTGTGGATGATTTTGTGATATATTTCGCGTTAATTTGCGCTTGTATAAATTGTAAATTCAAAAATATACTTTTACCAATTTATAGGAAACGATTTCTAAATAGAAACTAACAAAAATGTTTTTATTTTATTGAAAACCATCGTTGTCTATCCGGTACAACGATTAGTCATAGCTAGTTTGAAGCTAGTCGTTTCCCCTATCTAAAATATTAGTAAACAAACGCGACGTTGCCAAATTTATTTTAATCTCGTCGAATAGGATCTTGAAATTAATTATTTTGAAGAGTCCGTTGTAAATGCGTATTTATTCAACACTATTCTCAATGTTATCAATTTGTTTATACTAGCGAAATGACACAATATAATGTATTTATTCAAAATAGCATGATAATGATAAATCTGACAACGTTTTATAGAATCTACATTCCACTCTACCATATTCCTTTCTTTGTCTAGAATAAAAGTGGTCGATAGGGTGTTAGGACAGCGTTGCCGGTTGTATAAATGAATTTTTTGGATGTTTGTTCGAATGGGATTTAAAAATTTTGTACGGATTTCCTGTTTTTGAAAGAAATAGAATAGGTTATAAAAATATGAAACCCACTAACCTCGTTTATTTATCGAAGTTGCACATTATAACAAAAACCTATAAACGCGTTTAGAATGAAAGGGAAATAATTAAATTCTGATTTCCTGTATTATGGAATTTCAATTTATTAATTAAATTTTTGCTTAGAATCAGGATAAGAACATCTATTGATAAAAGATGATTTGTTAAAAGAAGATTATTTCTATGAATTTTTACTTAAATTATTACCAAAGTAAAAAATTGGCAACATAGCATATTGGTATATTCTTGTTACGTTAAGGCCGGTTTACACGCCTTAAATGTCAATTGAAGAACTGAAGTTTTGTTTTGTGATAATATAAAAAGGAACGTGTAGACATAATCGGGAAATTCATAACACGTAATAAACAAAACGAAGAATTTATAAAAAAATACAAAGAAGTAGACCTGGCAAATTGAAAGTCGGTTACAAAATAAATTAACTCATTTAGGTAATATTGGAACTAAATATGGCGTGTAAACTAGCCTTTAGCTACCAATTTCAGTTTTGTGACTCCTGTCAATCTTAAAAACATTCTTACATTAAATTACAACGTTGCCACGTATTCGATTTTTGAATCGTTGGTTTCCGTATTTAAAGATATTTAAATTTTATACAAAATACAAAGTTGATACCAAATAAAAATATATTGAACGTAGTATATTTAAGTCGTCTGTGAGAAAGTTTGAATTAGAAGATTTTACCAGATAGATAATGATTGCAATAAGTGCAAGTCTTAATCATAAAAAAAAGTTTTTTCTCACAATTAGCTACGGCGGATGGTTCTGCTTCAGTTTACTTAGTCATTAGGCCAATAAACTACTTGGTATTACGGTGGTTTATACTCGCGGTTTTTTTTTAATTATTTCACAACAAAATTAATAGTTTGACTATAAAAGTCTTTTAATCAATATCATTTGATAACCAAATCATAGAATATACATTATATAATTATACCAGTACCGAATTAGTACTTCTAAAAGTATCCGCTTAAAGCGCTGCAACAAACAAACATCTTTATATTTCGTGTGTCATTTATCAAAATGGTTGTTCTATGCCGACTACTGGAGTGTTGACGTCACACACTGCCATTGTTAGGGCAGGTCAGGCATCAATTTCGAAACAAAGTTTTAACTATAGACGATTATATGTTTGGTGATTTTTTATTTTTCCGTATTATTTTTTAATTTAAATACTTTGAAGAAACACCCTATCTTTCAAATTTTGTTTGAACTATATCAATATAACGGCCGTGACGTCACGCTCCGGTTGTCAATCTACAACTATCACTGACAGATGACACAAAACAAATGATTTTATGAAACAAAATTGTAAATTTTTGTTTAAAATACTTCGATACGGATGTAAAATAAAATAACTAACGAGATTTTTTAAAAATACCATCTATAGCATCGATTTCTCGTTAGGGTTGACTAGCAAATCTTTAAAATATGAGTAAATCTATAAATAACCGATGAGTCGTTGGTAATTTTGTTTTCCCGCCCCACGTTTTCATCGACTGAAAGTCTGGAAAACGTTGAATATTTTATTGAACCGTTCGTTACGTCACACACCAATTATTTATTTTTTTCTACCACTACTGTTGAGTGTTAAATTCAACATCCTTTCATTTGTTTACATTGTATTTATAAACAAATCAATTGAGGTTATTTATTAGTGATTACGAGGGTAGTAAGTTAAATTCTCATTTGGAGATTCGTAACCTGCTTTAAATCATTTTAAACTAAATAAAATTTTGCTTAGTTTGACTAAATTCATGAAAAAATAATATATTAAAACTATTAATATTGGTATTTATTGGAAATTACGAGGTGTAAAGTTTTTAAAACGCTAGAGAAAGACGTTAATAAAATAAAACAAAAATGTCATATTTTAGTACGTATAGATACTTTTTATTACGTATTACATTTATATTAATCTAAAAAAAAATTCCCTTATAGAGGATATTTCTAAATTCGAATGTTTATGAATTATAATGTGTAAATTCAACCGAATTATTGGTATCAATGCCCAGCTGTGCAGGCGGGTGTGTTAAACTGTGTCTCCGGAGCAAGGACCTCGCTTGAATCGGTATCCTAGCAACGCAGAGCTCTCGCACCCCGGTTGATGTCATAGCAACGGTCTGGGTGTAGTCAGACATTTTTATTTTGTTAAAAAAACTGTTAATATATCAATTTTTTTTTCTTCACTTCTTATTTACTTCATATTTCGATTATTATTGATTAACAAATAATATTTTATTTAATAAATAATAATACAATGAGAATGTTTTGATATTAGATGTATAAACTAAGATTTTTATCCAAGTTTTTGAAACTTTTGTGAAAACATTCTTCGGGTTTTACCAAAAGGACCTTTTTTTCTTGTTAAATCGAAATTTACTAAGAAGGGGATATCTCTGTAGGTGTGTTGGTTGTTCCTAAAACGTGTACCGGGTATATCTGGGAGGATTGAGTTAATTCCGTCGTATTAGGACACTTATCCCAGTCAATTCTGAATCAGATAGCTCCCACCCCCATTCCAGAATGTTTTTAAGGCGTATTGGGGCGGTTTATTTGAACAAAGACACAATCGTGGTAGATTGGTTTTGCATTTTTGTCTATGTAGGTTATAAGAAGTCTGTTGACATTATTTACTATCGTTAATTTGTGTTTATACAATTATTAGTACATCTAGTTAAACGAAAATATTTAGTTTTATGAGTTGTTTACAAGAAAAATTAACATCGTCACTTCTATTTACCAATCGTTTATCTTTCATTGAAGTATGTCAAAAAGAAAATTAAAAAAATGTTTAAATTAAACAAAATATAATTTTATTTCAACGGAATTCCGCATCCGATTAAATTTTTTGTTTAATTTTATATTAACAAACTAAAAGGTGTATGTACCGAGTTCCGCTCAGGATGTTTATTATTTTTTTTTCCTTTTTTTCGAAAATATTCGAGTGATAGTTGATATGAAACTGAAAAACGGGAATTTGAGGACTAAATTAAGCGTTGAAAACACTTATTTAACAAAATTCCTCGACGCATACGAGGGTGATACCAGAAGTATTTGATCTGTCCTAGAGATGGCGGTAGTTACTTATATATTATAAAATACACAATCTATACAACATTTGTTACAAGTTTGAAGAAACCACGTTCTTTAATATTTATTCGGAAAAGAAAAAACCGTCTCCAAACAAGGCAAAAACCGTTCCATCTGCATGCAAGGTCAAGGTGTCGATTTTTTGGGACATTTTTGCAACGTTTAAGCGAAGAAAAGGCGAAAATTAACGAATTTAAGTTTGAATTGCTACTTCATACACCCTATTTACCGGATTTAGCCCCCTCGGATTATTTTATGTTCCCAAGCTTAAAAAAACGGTTGGATAATCAGGGATTTCTGCGATTTCTTTGTTGTGCACGGAATCAATTTCACTCAACAATGTCAGAACTCAATTTTTTCGATGATAAAATCCGCGAATAGCATTTCTAATTCGTTATTCATCCACCGTATTTACCATACATAATCTCTAGCGATTTTTTTCCGTTTCTTTACCCAAAAATTTCGATATAATAAAAGTTTGTGCAAAAAATTTCTTCGTTGAGAAACTTTTCATTCTACCCTTGTATCGAGATGTATATAATACGTAAATAACAATGAAAAACTTTTATACTAATAATCTAATTGAAATTAAAAAAAAATATTTATACATATGGTACAGTATATATCGAAATTTAGTTATCAACAAATTTAACAATCACTGATGACATTAAATTTAAGTTTAAACGTTCAGCGTCATAACTAATACTGACATGTATGATTTGTAAATATTAACCTCATTTTTATTGTTTTCATTTAACTAAAATTAATTAAATCGATTCTACATTAATTTATTTATTTATTATATTATGATAATAAATAATTCTCGACGTACCCAACGGAAACAAATACCTCATTGCAATTCAGTATTTACTAATTATTATTATAATTAGATTCTCACCTTCATTAATTTTGTGGCGTCGTACTAGCGCTGATACTTGAAACTATTCGAATAACGCAAGGCCAAATAGTTACTAACCATATATGGGGTGTTTCCAGTACGTCTTCCGTACCTGGATTGGTACGTGTCTACTTGATACATGACAAACATTTCAACGTCGTATTACAAAAAAATATGACTATTAGAACCACATTCATTGTTCAACGTAATTTCCATACACTTTAACCAAAGATACCCAATATTTTACTGTTGATAACGAAGAATCGGTTTCATCCTTTTAAATAAAGACAATCAACTCTTTCCATGTTTACAAATTCACTAGTAATGGCTGCCAACCAAATACTAAACAACATGGCGTCTCCAAACTTGAAACAAATGCTGTTAATTTTTGTAGAAATTCTTTTAATAATAATATATATTTATAAGTTAAAGCTGCATTTTCGTTATAATAACATTAACTAGTTTTTTTATATGCTCTAATTCCCAGAAAGAATTTCAAAGATCGTTATGGTCTTCTAGAAAAAAAAAAAAAGCGATAAACTAAGATCACCCATGTGCGCGCATATTTTAATAGAGATGGGCTTTGATGGAAACAACATGTTAGGAATACGTCTAGACGTTTGTTTAGTACAAGATGGAAGATTTAGTTGGGGTGCTACAGTTAAAATTTGATATAAAGTTTACGATCCAAATTAAGACAGTGAAATAATTTTATAAACAAATTGTTTATCAGAATGTTTAATAATGTATTATCAAAATCTTTATCATAATTTAAATATAGGATTTACGATTGTCTGTTATCGGTGTGTGTGGAAATTACTAATTTTGTTTTTGATGATTCATTGGGAGCGTTTGACTCATGCGGTTTATTTAGATAATACAATTATTTCCAAAAAAAAACGAAACAATGATTAACGTTTTCTTTATCGAAATTTCATAATGATTTTATTATTATACTGTAACAATGTTAAGCTGCAACTACACGTTGCGTCAACATTCACCTTTCTACGTTGGCTGAATATGGACGAAGGTTGAAAACTTACTTAAATAAAGGAAAACTAGATTAAACTGGCAACTATGGTTCTTATTCACATTCGACTAATGACTTGCGCACTACCAGCAACCTTGGAAGTATTAGACGCATCGTGTGATACCGGCTTTATGAGTTTGTTGAAGACATGTCAAATAAAGATGAAAAAGCGTAGAATTAAATGAAATGTTTTTAAGAATTCATAAAATGATTCATTGTAAAATTGTACTACATATTTATAGAGTGTGTGGATTTTATTAGGCCATTCTGTATTTATCATTACTCCGATGATTGTTATTGAATTATTTATAGATGCATTCCAGAGCGATAAATAGTGTGTTATAAATAATTGATTTTTATTTGAAATTTAAATGAATAACTGAATTAATAAAAAAAATTAGATGACAGCGATAGATCAAAATTACCAAAGTAATTATGGGCGTTGCACCTTAGTATCTTATCTATCGTGTTTACTTGTATAATCACTATTATAGTCTGTTTGGAAAGTAAATAATTAAACAAAAAAAAATTCCAAGCAACATTCAATCGAACAATTGAGAGGAAATAAGGATAATCAAGACATTAAGTTAGAATTGAATACATTCCGTTGAACCAGTTCTCCATTTCCTGAAATTTATTTTCGTAATAAAAGCCAGTAGCCATTTTAGAACATAATCAAGTAATTTTCATATAAACATCGTGGTTGCCACGTAGCAACCGCTTATCAAATCCATATCAATTCACAATAATGCAAAAAATCGATTATAATCGATTTTTTTTCAATACTATTTATTGCACTGTTTTTATATGATATATATTTTGTAATCAATATTACACTAACTCGATCTTTTTTGTTCAAATTGTGCATTATTTCTAATAACAATACATGAATCAATTGAGAAATTCTCTAATTAAATAAAAAATTAATTAATTGGTTTAATTTCTATGGGTGTTTAGTATTCCGTCCGTCTTATTTGAATAACCTCCCAATTGTTACATATGTTTAATTGGAAACTCTGAAAATCTAACCAAACTTTTTTGTTTATGTACAATTCTGATAGGAATTTGTTAACATTTATCTGTAGGTAAGCTTCTTCAACATTGATAATTAAATATTTACTTTTAAAATTATAAAAAAGACATAAAAAGCACAGTTTGTTTCTTTTATAAATCGTGGTTTTTAAATTTTTTTTATATTCAAACCGACTCCGAGATTTTGCATACCCGTTTCATTATTTTAAAAACACGGCGTGCACCATCTGCTCGCCAGATGAAAAGTTTTACCAGATTTTTGCCTAATTATTCCAAATAGTTTCTAATAATAATATATTAAATCGTTCGACACTGTAATAAAGAATTTTATAACTGTATTAACTTTACAACTAACCATAAAATTTAGTTCTATAAATTTGAATATTATAGTCCATTCGTTTAATACGAGAAACAAATAAACCCATCACTCGATAAGTCATTGCACTAGCTAAGAAATACAAATTATTTTGGCAAAAATCGTTTTTATAGCATGGAGAAATTTTACGCATAGTCTTTTGAAAGTTGGTACTTAATAAACGTCATATGGACTTGACAATGGCAGCGCCATCTGTGTTTCATTCACACGACTTATTGAGTGACGTAATAAAACTATGAACGAATTTATTTTTTTATAATATAAAAAAACCTCAGAGACGCTACTGCTTTGTTTGTACATTCTTAAACAAAGCTTTTAGTTCTAGAAATTTCTCACAATCGTTGCATCAAATTATCTGAATCCTGAATAGGCATCAAGTTTTGTTTATCATTTTTTGCATACCTAGCACAAATATAACACGAAATTTATGTTTATTTATTCGCTGTCGTTCATTAAAATTGACATGTACGTACACAAAAAGTAATTTACGAAAATATTCGATATATTTTATTAATTACAAACGAATGAAACAAAAGTTTGTTTTGTACGATGGCGTTCCTCTCGAGAATGCAAAGGCAGTACTTAAATCTACGTTTGATCGACATTTCCTCTGGAATAAACTACATAAATGTGTGGTAAATAATTGCTTTAAATTAAAGTGGCAGACTTTGAGTTAACCAAGACATACCCCCGTTCTTTATAAAGTTTAATTTGATGACGTGGCCGATAATAAACCAGACACATTTCGATCTACACACAGTGGCACGTGTTTTTTATTTACAATGAAAAAAGGGTGAAAAGTAATGATAAAAACCACCAATGTTTTTTTTTAATGAATTAGTTCATTAGTGCCTAACCCTTCTATTAAAAATTAGGGAGCGTGTTACCAACTCACAAAAAACATTATTCCTAAAGTTAAACGTATTTCCAGTAACCATAGACATAGACCACTAGTTACCACAGAGTTATTTTTATGGTAAATATTATTGCGATATTCAATCTATATTCTTAGTATCGAGGAATGTACTAGATGTCGTTGACACTTTTTTTTTAAATATATACAAAATATGACAGCAAAGTTTGGTAAAATCTCTAAGTGAACTGAGGATAGTTTTAGAATTGTTGGAAATAAATGTGGCAACAGCGCGTATTAAAATTATGTTCGTTATTTCAAAACGAACCGAAACTGTCAATTATCAATTTTAGGTTAAATCTTGATAATTTTTTTTTATTTTCAAGTTTAAAAAATGTTTTAATTCATTTTCTACGAGGATCGTTGGAAAATATTCCTACGTCAACGCGAAAACGTCAAGATTTATCAAGGATATCCGATTTAAGTTAACTTCTAGGACACCTTCAAATAACCTTCACAAAGAAATTGTAAATATGACACTAAGAAGAAATAATTTCACAATCCCGTTGATAGTTTACGATTCACATTTCCTAGTATATATTGTTTCTATATTAGACGAAGAAATATCGAAACGAAATAAGTTGAATCGACTCCAGGGCCGTATTTATCTATTTTTTAGTTTAATTTTTTCGATTGCAGAACGTGGACCACAAAATGAAATACCGTTCGAAGAAAGGCCAGTTGCCGTTCATAGAATTGAACGGAGAAGAAATAGCGGACAGTGCCATCATCATGAAGGAATTATCCCAGAGATTCGGTCACGATTTGGATATATGTTTGTCGGCGGAACAAAGAAATTTGGCGCACACCACCATTTCCATGATCGAAAATCATCTAGCTTGGGTAGTTATGTGGTGGCGCACCAAATTCCCCGATCAAGTGCTCAAAGGGTATAAAGTTAATTTGCAACACGCGCTTGGAACTAGGATACCCAACGGAATACTCAATTTCTTTTTCAAATTCGCTTTCGGCAGAAAGGTGAGTCGAATTACGTTTTTTTTTCACAATTTTTTTTCTATTTTTTAATATGATCGCACTGTATATTGATTTGTTTGATATAAATTGTTTTAAGCCCCTCGTAAAACTCTTTTTTGTAATTGTTCAAGGTCAAAATTCATATTAAAGACAATTGCGTGTTAAAAAAAAGCATAATTATTAATACAGGGTGTCCCATGTTTCATTAAAAAGCGATTACTTGTAAATATGATATTAAAGAAAATTTATATCTCATTTTATGGACACTCTGTATTATAGGAATGTAAAAAAACATGCAACGGTGTATTATAATGATGTAATTTAATTGCACAACTAAATAAATGACATAATATAGAACTCATTCAATGGAAACGGTTTATTTTTTATTGATATCAACTTTCTATGATATAGGCTAGTCTGCGATTGATGATTTAATATAAATAAAGGTTTTTAAATATACAAAAGTAACTTTAATTTTTTTGTTTTGATTCATTTCTATACGTAAAAATTCATCAAAAAAATAAACTTGGCAACATTTAATTCCCGTCAGTTAAATCCATAGAATTACCACCAATATTTAATGTTAGTTCTATGGTAGCATTAAACATATTGTATTTGAATCTTTTTATTCCCGCCAATATCATTTTAACTTCTAACCTAAAAAAACTGTTTTAAAGAATTTGAAAAAGCAGATTATTTAATTTAACGTACAATATTTATGTTTATATTTGAAAAAAAAGGTCGAAATTGTTATTTCTATTTAACATAAAATAACAAAAATAAACAAAACAACTGTTTATAATACACAGTTGCTATTGTTAACGTAGTAGGTGGATGACTCGTAGTCTGTATCCTATATTTAGAAGTGCATGGAATATAATCAAAGTAAGGGGAATCATTAAGTGTTGTTTTATTAGAAAATTGTTCTTTCTTGTAATATATAAACTACCATACATTGCGCAAATAAAAACCAATTAAGTAATATCTTGATGTTTAAAGTAAATAAATTATAATTATTGATATTATTAGATGATTTTAATTTAATTTATCGTTTTCAATTTCTTCATTTTTTTCTTGTATCTATTTTAAGAAGGTTTAAAGTTGGCGTTACTGTTTTTTCGTTAAAATTTTAATTAAACTTTCTGCATGTTGTGCATGTTTTTTACCAGTGTTGTTTGTAGAGGTATTTTAATATTAGAATGACAATTTAGTGGTTCCAGGGAACGAAAAAAGTGAAAGCTCAAGGCATGGGTGTACATTCCGCAGAAGAAATCAACGAATTCGGTCAACAAGATTTGAAAGTACTATCAGATATGTTAGCAGACAAACCGTTCTTCTTCGGAGACGAACCTACCAATGTACGTATCATCTACTCTCTCATATCTTGAAAATATTTTGACAAAAACTTTTTTTTTTCAGTTGGATGTCGTGGTATTCGCTCATTTAGCACAAATCTATTTCATCGACAAAGAAGTCAGTTATCCATTGAGGGACTACATGACGGAAACTTGCCCGAATTTAGTAGGACTTGTCAATCGCATGAAGGAACGTTGTTTTCCGGATTGGGACGATATTTGCACAACTTTGGATTTGAACTCGCATTTACCCAAACCTAAAGCCGAAGAATCGAAAGATAACAAAGAAGAAAGCAAAGACGAGAAGGAAGGAGACAAAGAGAAAGAACCAGAAGAGAAAGATCTCGAAAAGGAAAAGGTGAGTTTCAACTCGCTTTCTAGACTCGTTTTTTGTAACTACTCTTACTTACAATACCTCATTGTAACTTTCCTAGCATCCTAGACTCTTTTTTGTAACTTTCCTTGCTTCCTAAACTCTTTTTTGCAACTTTACTTGTTTCCCTGACCCTTTTTCGTAACTTTCTTCGCATCCTACATATTCTGTAACTTCCTTGCTTTCCAGAATCTGTTTTTGACACTTTACTTGCTTCTTAGACTCTTTTTGTAACTTTCCTTGCTTCCTAAACTCTTTTTTGCAACTTTTCCCGCTTCTCTGACCCTTTTTTGTAACTTTCTTCGCATTCTACACATTCTGTAACTTCCTTGCTTTCCAGAATCTGTTTTTGACACTTCACTTGCTTCTTAGACTCTTTTTGTAACTTTCCTTGCTTCCCAAACCCTTTTTTGCAACTTTTTCTGCTTCCCTGACCTTTTTTTGTGACTTCCCTTGCTTCCTACCCAGTTTTTTATCGAAAAATCCCTAGTTTGACAAAATTATGTATAATTTTCTGTTTGTTATTGTGTAGGCTGACGAAAAAGAAAAGGACAAAGCTAACGAAAAATCAGAAGAAAATAAGGAAAAAGAAGGAAAATAAAGAGGAGTAAATTGAATTGATTATCTCACAAGCCCCACTGCCGAGGCTCGTTTTTTATTCTATTATTTTCTTTCGTTATCTATCATCTTCAAAAAAAAAACTTTTTCATATTTTTTTTTTGTTTCGATTCATAAACTTGTGCAACAATCTAGTTTATAAGATCCATACACATTTTTCATTGTAATGAAAACATAAAAAAATACTCTTACGGATGACAGTTATTGTAGCTTTTTTTATAAAAAAAAAAAATATAGAGGACACTTATTCACAAGATATATTCATTAATAAAAGTTAAGGACAAATTGTTTGTATAAAATAATTTTTTTTATCGTAAGCAAAATGTATGTCACAAAAAAAAACGAGGATAAATTTGACAGGCAGAAAAAATGTCACATACGATCAAAATATCCTGTACTATTATATTTAAATGAAAATCGTCCAGTTCAAAGGACCAATTATACTTCTTATACAGGGTGATCTGATTGGACATCAAACATTCTTTCGGCCTTTCATAATACATGTAGTGCAGTCTCAGTGTATCACTTAATAATATTTCCAATTAGTAATACATTTAAATTACAGTATATTCATTCCATTTGTTATGGGCTTGTTTCTCGTACTTATCTACCACTCGCGCCATCTAATTTTCAATAAACGTAAAATATTTAAAGACAAAGTACATTTGAACTACTACCAATATTAGTATGTTATATAATCAATAAAACTTATAGAGGATATTAAATTAAAAGTAATTTTACAGTTTCGATACAAAATTTTTGTCATTCGACAAGTTAAAAATGCTAATTATGATGTTATATTGAATATCACTTGGTATTATACATGTTTTCATACTTATCTATCGTGCTTTTCTTACTTCTACAAGAGAGAGTACATTTGAACTACTTTTATTATATCCATGTATGTTTTACTTCCATGATATCTAAAATTGTATTTATATTATATAAAAAACAGTTTTTTTCAATTCTATACACTATTTATGAGTATTTTCAATAAAAATTTATTTTTTTTTTTAACTAATTATTCTTAGAATGGAATATAAGAGTAAATCGAATAACAAATTTCTCACTGCTCGATATTTCACTATAGATTCCTTCATTTAGTGAAATCACAATGTTTTTAGTTTCATATCTCATCCTTATCGACTATTTACACTATTTTATATCCAACCAATTTAGAATATTTCAAGAAAAATTTTCTACAAATGATGGTACATTTGAACTAATATCAGTATATGTGTAAATATGACATAAAATACAGTTTTTTTCAAATCCTATCGATTATTTAAAGGATTTTTTCATCAAATAACAATTTTTTTTTAATATCTACTTCAACAGGACATTATTTTTGACAAAATTATAAGCGAGTGGTTATTTGAACGAGACATAAGACTGAATCACATCATAAAATTCTCATTGCTTGACATTTTATATTGTAGATTTTTTTTATTTTGAAAAGATTTGTTGAGAAGCATCGAAATTCGTATTTTGAACGGTCAAATTCAATACGGATTCTCGTTAATATTTTAATTTATAGATATTATCGTAATACATTACTACAACTGTGTTGTATGCTATATTGATTTAATTAAATTGGTATTTTAAGTTATTGCGCCTTTTATTTCCCTCCCTACCAAAAGCTTATCGATCTCTCGTGCTTATCGACCATTTACACTTTTATATCCTACCGACCTCGAATATTTCAAGAAAAATGTTCTACAAGATATGGTACATTTGAACTACTATCAGCATTGTGTACATATGATATAAAAACAGTTTTTTGCTAATTATATCGAGTATTTAGTTATTTTCCATCAAATGACAAAGTTTTGTCATCGATTTAAATCATCAGACATATCGGATCTGTATGTTGTGGATTCAAAATCAAACAGTATTTTCATCGATAAAACATTTTATTTTCTAATTCTATTTTTAACTATTCCGAAGATTAGTTAGATACAAAGGAACAGCTCTTAACGTTTGCGAATTAGCTTCATTCACTCGAACTACTACATAATCTCCTCGATTTATATTCTTCAAGGAATCTCCATTCTGATAAGGAACTTTCATCGGTGGTATAATAACTCTAATATTTTGATCGTTTCGTCCTTGTAAAAATTTTGTAGATCGTTTACTAATACCTTCGATTAAAACAATTTGATTCTTTCCTATCTGGGATTGGTTTATCTTTTCCGCGTTTCTCCTGAACGTTTCTATCATTTTTTTCAACCTTAAAAAACAATTAAAACTGTTGATGCTACTTCTTCATCAATACAATACAATTATACTGTCTAATGTGAAAATTATCTTCAGATATTCAAGGTTAAGTCTCTGAAGATGATAAGTTTGTTATCGAAACGCGCTTTTTAACAGTGTAATAAAAATACAAATAGTCTCCCAAAACTCCTGCTCTAAAATGAAGAGTTTGGGTTCCAAAAGCAACATAAAAGGCCCACATTTCTTTTGATGGTTTAAAAGAGGGACTCATACATGAAAAATATGAAAATAATTACCTATATTGTTTAATTTCTGCTGGAACATCATCTTTATACCTCCTATGAGCTGTAGTTTTTTCCCTCATACTATAAGCAAAAAGGAAAGCTGTATTATATTTGATTTCGTCAATAAGTGATAGAGTTTCTTCAAATTCTTCATCGGTTTCTCCACAAAACCCACAAATAAAATCCGAACTCAAAGCAACATCTGGTATCATATTACGTATATGTTTGATTAACTCTATATAAGCTTCTCTAGTGTAACCTCTTCTCATTCTATCCAAAACGGCAGTACTACCAGATTGAGCAGGCATGTGTAAGTATTTACATATGTTTCGATGTGAATGTATTGCCTCTAAAACTTCATCGGGAAAATCCTTTGGATGCGGTGAAGTGAATCTAATTCTCATTTCAGGATCTACTTTAGCGACTTCTTCAAGTAGATCTGCAAATCTGAGACCGCCTTTTTTAGGTTTATATACAGTTTTGAAACCGTTAGCTAAACTGGTTATATTATCTAATTTATTATCTACGGAAGTATCCCTGTAACTATTAACATTTTGACCGAGTAATGTAACTTCTTTTACACCTTGTTTAGATAAATATTCTACTTCACGTAAAATAGATGTTATAGGTCGCGATCTCTCCCTTCCTCTAGTAAACGGTACTATACAATAAGTACACATGTTATCACAGCCTCTCATTATAGACACAAAAGCAGATATCGAATTTTCATTCAATCGAACAGGTGCTATGTCTGCATATGTTTCTTCGAATGATAAAACGACATTTATAGATTTTTGATCATTTTCTGTTAGACTTAATAACCTAGGAAGATGCCTGTAGCTATCAGGACCGGCTACTACATCAACCAAAGAATTCTTTTCTAAAACCTAAACAATTTGAATAAAGTAGTAGAAATATCCTGTGATTAAATATTACCTTTTCTTTAAGTCTCTCAGCCATACATCCTAATATTCCTATTTTTAACTTTGGTCGATCTTTTTTACGAGATTGTTTTATGCCTTTCATAAATCTGAGTCGTCCCCAAATTTTTTCTTCCGCGCTGTCTCTAATAGCACAAGTCATTATTAGAACAACATCAGCTTCGACGATATCTAATGTACGTTCAAAATTATTATCTTTTAAGATCGAATAAACAATTTCAGTGTCGTTCACGTTCATCTGGCATCCGTATACATCAAAATACACTTTTCTCGGTTTATTAGATAAATTAACAACATAAGGTACATCTTCGTAATCATATTGTTGACATGTTACTTCTTTTTGTTGATTGTTTTTAAGAAAATGTAGCAAATTCGGGCCATTGTTGATTTTCTCTTTAAATGATTTATCGATAGCATTTTTCTGTGTGCACATAGACTTTTTATTACATACTAAATACCCTTTGTCGAAACAACTTCTGTAAAACGGTTTTATTTTGTTTATAATTGTTTTATTCATTTTATTTTAAAACTATTTTTGATAAATTATAAATTTCATAATGCTCTAACCTAAAATTATATTTTTGACATTGGGGTATAGCTTGGGAGACATCTATTTATGAATAGCTGAACTTTTTACTAGAACTATCGATCAATTTAACAGATCGAATGAACATCGTAATAAATTATTGATCGTCGATAGTTCACAATGTCAAATGTAGATGACATACGCATTTCGGAAAATATACCTTTTGGATATGTAGTTGTTTTTATCTCCGAAAAGAACTTTAACGAGTATATTATGTGACTGTTTAGATTAAAATTTCAAAAAATACTTTCTATTGTTTACAAAACAACAAAATTAGTTCGTATTTTGGTTCTGTCGCTTACCTCTAATGTAGTTTGGAAGAAAATTAACAGATGTCGCACATTTTATAAATTTTCGCGAATATCGTGAACAGATATTTTTTCTCTCTCTCTTACAATAATGTAATTCTATACGGCGATCTTTATTTTTAATATTTAAAACCGTCTTTAGAAATTTAAAATGACAGTTTAGAAATTTTGTGGTTATTTGCAATTGTACAGTGTTTACAAAAGCCTACTATGATCAGTAATTAGGAATGTTGATGCTTGAAGGTAAAAGTTTGTTATAAATTATTTTTATCAAGTATTTATGGTGAAATAATTGAAATTTATGTGTGGTGAGAAATAAATCAAATATCAACTGTGAGTATTCAAGTTTTTATTTAAAAAAAAGTATCACATTTCTTGTCGAAGTTTATCATTTTCAGTTGAATCCGTTATTTCCAGTACAACATTTTCATTTTCAAATTCGTTTCGATCAGTTTTGAGATGAATATATCTAAAATGGAAAAATAAATACAAATCCGGTAGTTTTTAAGCGAAATTAACTTACAAAATTAATAAAAAAACACTAATTTGAGTAGAGGCAGTCAAAAAAAATATAATTCCTGGATTCAAATTAATACACAATTGGTAAAGAGCGTTATAACAAGTACCGGATATTAATGGTACAGCATTATCAGCTACAGAAAGTACAGCGAATGCTTTACCTAAAAAACGATTCGATATATTCACTAATCCATATTAATAATTAAAAATCACCTTTTTCCGATATAGGAACTATTTTTGAAACTAGAGATCGTATTACAGGCGCCACTATGGGGCCGAAAGACGCAAATACTCCCCCTAAAAACCAACAATTCCGTACCATTTATTTTAAACGAAACACCAAACTTACCTATATAAAACATTGTGATATCAGCTGTAAAATAAAATATTCTCGCTATTGTGTGAGCTAAAGCACCGATGATTATAATAACAGTGTCCCTAAACCCTAAAACCTTACTCATAACAGGGATAGCTATCAAAAGAATCACGTCTTGTAGCCCCGATTGTACAGTTCTGAATATACTAAATTGTTCTATAGCCCAATTGAATGTTAATTGACAATACATGAACATTATTTCTCTTTCGTCTCTTTGAAACGTGTACAAAGCCATCATTATCAATAATAACCAAAAATAAGTCCTTTTGTTATTAGATCTTTTTCTAGATAAAACCCTAGTTGTTGCTACTACGTGATTATAATCGAAAAAATCGAGGATCTTATTTTTAGCTTCCGATAAAGGTTTCTGTTTAGGATTACTCCTCCATTTTAGTCTAAATGAAGAATACAACATTGATAATATCATCAGAGAGCCGTTTATAACAAACATATACGAGTAGGATTTATTTAAAACGTATTTAAATAAATAAGAACCTGGATATAAAAGAAAATAAAAAAAATTAGTATTACGAAAACACGTGTAATTTAAATCTCACCTAAAGCTACCCCTATGGGCATTGTCGCTAAATAACACACCTCCAATATGGTAACCCTAATAGTTCGATTTTTAACAGATGAGACATCGATGAGGTATGTCAAGGCAGACGCGAAAATTGCAACGTCTGCGCCGGTCAAGGCGCTTGGTAAAGTTGCCGTGATTGTAACGTATTCCAAAGGCCATTCTTTTTTATAACTATTCACTATTATCATTAAGGAAAAAAATAATTTTCCGAAAAGCCCTATAAGTAATGGGGATTTTCTACCGCGTTTATCCGACCAAGATCCTATGAAAAAAGCTAGAACTATAGGTACAAAATGGCCGGCAATGTTGTTATATATGTGGAATTTCGCGACTGTTTTCTACAAAATGTACAATAAATTTCAACAAATCCAGTTTATTAGGGCATAAGTATGAGAAAAAATACATTTTAAACAGTTTGGACATAATTTGAGACTCCTGGGAGGGAAATAAGATTATTTAACATAATTTATGTGCGATAATTTTGAGGTTAAGTGAAAAGATTTGTTTATAGAAGTTTTGAAAAACTTAGTAAGTCTTATAAATTTCCCAAAAATCCTTTTTTTCTTTATAGTAAATGCATTATTTAGCGAAATATGTAAATAGTTATTGAGAAAATTGTTTAGAAACAACATTTATATCCCTATAACAAAATGGCGATAAATCAAGGGTGAATTTTTTATTATAATGAAAATCGAGAATTTTTTATGTCAATTCTCACCAACTTTCCCTAGAAATGCCTATTTTTCTGTATAGTAAAGTCTTTTGTATGGCAAATATGAAAAATGTTGTTTAGAAGCAACATTTAAATCCCCATACCAAAATGGCCATAAATCAAGTGTGAATTTTTTATTACAATGAAAATTGAGAATTTTTGATGTCAATTCTCACCAACTTTCCCTAGAAATGCCTATTTTCCTCTATAGTAGAGTGTCTTGTATGGCAAATATGAAAAAAGTTGTTTAGAAGCAACATTTGAATCCCTACACCAAAATGGCCATAAATCAAGTGTGAATTTTTTATTTTAACGAAAATTGAGAATTTTTTATGTCAATTCTCACCAACTTTCCCTAGAAATGCCTATTTTTCTCTATAGTAAAGTCCCTTGTATGGCAAATATGAAATAAGTTTTTTAGAAGCAACATTTGAATCCCTACACCAAAATGGCCATAAATCAAGTGTGAATTCTTTATTTTAATGAAAATTTTTATATTGATTCTCAACAACTTTCTCAAAAATATCTATTTTTTTTTCTATAATAAAGTGTCTTTTATAGCAAAATGATTTTTTCCAACAACTTTTTTCATATTTGCCATATAAGACACTTTACTACAGGAAAAACTAGATATTTTGAAAAATTTACCAGACATACTTGTTTTTCAAATTTAATTTTAGAAATTAATCTTTTACCAAACAGAACTTTAAAGAATTGAATATTTTTATCTTTCATAAAAGTCATTTTACATTTCCGAGAAGGCAGTATATATATATCAGAAGCTATCTAGTTAAATTAATACATTATTTTTCGAAAAAAACATCAATTTGGTTCACAAAAAGACATAGCTTTCTATAATTTTTGTCATACAAGTCGCAAATCACGTTTTGAGATGATTTTACTCATCATCAGTTATTTGATACCGTTCCAAACAACAATAGTAGAATTTATTTTAATCCCAAGAGTCTACAGTCTCATTATAGCAAAATATGAAATAAAATAAATCAATAAATCCCTATATTTAGAATTAACTAAAAATAATAAAAGAACAAAATAATTTTCTACAACTTTTTACTTCTTAGATCCTTTTTATATGTTTTTTCGTGATAAATTGTTTTTATTTTGGATCTCTATTGAAAGAAAATTAGCTCAAAATAATATATAGATATAAAATCAAAACGATTAATCACAAAAAACAAAATAATTAGATATAAAACACATATTTCAACATCAAAACTACTACAATTTATATATCTTGTTACCTGAACTTCTTTTGTTATATTTTTATACTCTGGTTCGTTTATATTATGGCATAAAGTTGCATTAAAACCATGATTTACTGTACAAGCTTTAAATATGTAAAATGATTGTTCTACTACACTCGTTATCATGAATGCCATCATGTAAAGAATCATTGTCGGTTCGACTGTAATGTAATTACAATAATGAATGAATTTGTTCTTATATCGGAATTTATTTGATTCATCCATCTAGAAATAGAAATAGCACACACTATAGTATGGTAAGTATACGTGTATTTAATTAGAAAAAAGTTATACTGGATAAATTCATTGTTTTAATCAAGTTTTATAATTGATTTTGGATGCAATTTGTGTTAGAAAGTTTACTATTATAACTAATTTTTCAATTATAATCACAAAACTATGTTATCGGATTAAAATATATTCAAAACTATCTACTTACTTTCGAATCTTATCAAAGTTTTAATAAAACGAACTAAAAACATGTAGATTTATTTCTAACTAGTACAAAACTTTTCAAAATTCATATTTTTTATGGAAAACGGTTCAATAATATCCCAGTTTTCCATCTTTTAGTTCACTAAATATTAACTAACATTTCAAATATCAATTTCATTATTATTATATTGAAGTTTATGCAACGACGTTTGTCTGATGTTCGCTTTCATTAATAAAAGCGCCAAATTTGAAATATTGATTAAATTTAAATGATTTTGAGTCTGATAAGAGTGAATATGGTTGCTGAGACCTTATTATCGCGATGGAAAATACACTAATAATTAACGTATAACTAACTTATTATTATCTGACGAAATATGAATTTACTAGTCTTATTTCAAAAATTTATTTTAATGTTTGTAGCTGTCGAAACTAACAATGCAAAATGACTTCTGTCAACTTATTAAAACAGCCCGCGTAATTTGAATCTCGTAACAACTCCGTCTATTAAAATATTAGTAATCTTACCTTAAAAGCAAAAATAGTCCTTATAAAGTCAATTTTTATTGTTTTCTCTATCAAAAATTATCATATCACTATAATTGAATCAAATTATTTAATAAAAGTAAACTTAAGAGTTGAATTTAAACGTATCTTCAGTGTAGACAATAATGTAATGAACGACAATGAACTTTGACCCTTGATCAATTGAATAACGTATTATATAAATAAATTGTGTAATGATTACAGTTATTATGATGCAACGAAAGCATTTTTAATGAAACGTACTGATAAAAATTATTAGTTCTAATTCATTTCGTCGTATCTTAAATGTTAAAAACCATCTATTTCTAGGGTTTTTTTTTTCTAAATTTAGATATTAAAAAATATAGAATTCAATAGTTTAGTACAAAAAACAATGTAAATAAAAACACAGAAACGGCGTGGCTTTGTGCAGACGTTCATTTCGATCGATGTATCACGTGATTTATTTCATAATTTACACTGTTAAAAATTTGTAGAAACGAATTTTGTCATCGAGGATGAATTAGAAAGACATTTTATATAAAAATCAATACATGATGGACCTTTAATTCCCTATAAAAGACCATTTGAATCAGGTGTTTTAATGATTTTATATCGATAATTATTATCTATTCCATATTTCTTTATATAGATATAGACATTTTATTGAAAATATTTTTACAGTGTACATATTTCGTTATAGCCGCTTTAAGGCGCCAGTCGTTGTTTTTGTATACTTTTTTTAACGTCTTGAAAATGTATTTACAAATTATCGAAGTTTCTATAGTTATTTAAAGTTAAACTATTTGCAAAACTAGCATTTTACTTAGGTTATTGCTTCTTAAAGAGGTTAAGAGTACGAGTGAATAGTATCGTAGGACAAACACTTTTTAATAAATAAATAAAAAATTTTCAAACTGTTTATTTCCGAATGCATATTGTCTCTTAAAATGTTCATCCTTTTCAGTAAATAATAATTATTAATTAATTACAATGTTTATTCAGTCAATTTAGACAACACGCATTACGTAATATAATTTGAAACTGCTAGGGGTGCGTTCCACTAAGCATTAACGGCACCTGAAATACTTTTTTGGGCGAGAACGTCACTAATTACGTCATGACTATTTTACTATTGATTTTACTTTGATGTAAGTAATAACTTACAAAATATAACCTATTGCCATTCATTAATATTTATATCGACGCTCAAAACGCCTAGTAAGCCATTCCAACAGGACTAAGTGGAACGGGAAAGATCGTTGCCGTGAGTGTTTGGTCGAATGCACCCTAAGAACGCTGTGGAAATTTGACAGAAATATCAGTTAAAAACATCGAACTCGATAAATATTGTTTATCGAGTTCGATGGTTAAAAATTATATCATAGAACATACCAGATAGGATATGTTTTGCGGTTGACATTTAGGTTATGAATTGTCGTCTAGTAATTAAGTGTAGAAATAGAAATATCAAATAATTTTGAAATAATTATTATTTAAGTTTAATATTTTTGTATAAAAAAATAGTTATTTTGTTTTGTGCATAATATATTATAATGACGTTACTGTGTATCGTTGCCATTTTTGAAACCGTGGAAAATAATAAAAGTTGCACGTTATTGACTGTAGTGTGGTATACTTAGTTTTTAGATTTTTCTAAAAAAATTTCGGGTCAGGATGATTTAAATAGTCAATTTATAAAAAATATAGACCCTGAGTGGTTAAATCGTCTGTCTAGAATTATTTTAAGCCCATTTGGTGTTACTATGAACAATACTCAAGATAAAGTGAGTTATTCTCTCTTTTTACGGGTTTTGGGGTCATATATTGAAATAAAAACACTTTTGTTTTATAAATGATCGTTTATCGAAACAATTATAAAATTTAAATACGTTTGTGACACAAAAAGGGGTAAATTTTTGTTCTAAAATAATACATAAATCGGGAGTAAATATGAAGGTTTAATATTGACATGAAAAACATCAAACAATCCTTTCTTTTTAATAAATAATTTCAAATGTAGAATAATTTTTTTTTAAATTCATTTAAATGCATCAAATTTCAATTTAATTGGATATCTTGATCTTTACAAAACAATATGGCTTACATTTTAACATATAGAAAGAAGCATTGATACTGCTATGCACAAAAAGTATTTAGATTTCAACGTTTCAAGGTATAACTATTCACTAGCTTCATTAAAAGGCATCTAAATTGTAAAAACGAGGATCTAACTTCCTCGAAAACATCACGGATATTAAAAAGAAGAAATTTTCAATGAAGAGGACAGCAAAAGAAGATTTTCCACAGTGCACCATTCTAAAAATATCCTTTTCAGTGTTTTGATGCAATTGGAGATATTATAAAGAAGAGTTTTCAAATGCAGAGGACAGGGGAAGAAGCTTTTCCACACTGTATCGCTCTAAAAAGTTCCTTCTTAGAGTTTTGACGCTACTAGAGTATTCGGTGTAAGCAAAAACTAACTACAACTCTTCGTTGGCTTCATTACAAGGAAACTAACAAGGATTGTAGTCTCTACATTACCTAAAATGTAAGCCTTCGGTTCAATTATATTTTTTGGGTGATGAAATTATAATCAACAGAAATGTGTGACTAAAATTTAAAATCTCATATTAAATACTTTTATAAATAATTTCTAAACAAAATTCAAAACGTCGATTCACTATATTCGATTAAAATTTATCCTAAATCAAATTGATAAATAAAATGAAAAAAATTAAAAACAGCACAATAAAACATCTAAAATAACATTAAAATCAGTCTAACAAAATTTTTATAACGTTTCACGTCGAAAATAACAAAATTTTAAATAGATAATTTTCATTGCAGTTCAACGTTGTTTCCATTAAAAACAAAACCAACCGTGGATCGAATTTTTAATATACAGTTTGTCCCATACTAATTCAAAAGAGATACGCTGAAAAAGAGGTGTAGAAAATCGGAAAATGAATATTTTTGTGGGTTTTATTTTTTAAAATGTTCGTTTTTGAAGAGTTTTAATGAAAAAAATTGTTTCGAAGCTTCAAATCGACTTGTAAACGTATTATTGTTGATAACTTTCTTTATAAGCAGTTTAATGAGGTTTTTACAATTTTTTTCTTAATCTATACAAAAAATTCTACAAAAACGTCGATTTTGTCATCATTAAAGTAATATGAAAACATGAATTTTTTCAAAATAACTTCAAATAATTAAATTCATAATATGTACAGAGTAATAGGTCGAAAAGTAGAAAAAAAATATTTATTTTGAAACTAGTTTTCAATTGAAGAAGATGTAATCAAAAATATTTATGATTTACCTACAGAAAACATAAAAATAATTTAATAAACTCAGGTTTAAAGAAAATTTAATGATATTGGATGATTTTCAGATTTTCTACAGCCAAAATCGAGGAAAACCGAAGTTTGAATTCAAATAATAATACATTAGCTAACAATTATATTTTTTTATATAGTTTTCACCCAGTTCGACCCTGCATTTTATTGACATTATCCAGCAGACCTGATAAGTGACGTCACTTGACAGCTTTGGTAGATATCGTAAACAAAGCGCAGGGTCGGACTGACTTGAAAACCGATAACATTTATACCAAATAAAATCTTTAAGCGGGATTTTTTTTTGCCGTAAAAATATAGATTTAAAAAAATATAATGAAATGATTTCCGGATTTTTTACAGTCAAAAACGAGGATAACTGGTCTTTGAACCGGTCATCCAAGGTATACCTTCCAAAGGATAATCTAGAACGTCATCGATGAGGTTCAAAGGTATAGTCGAGACTAACAGTCAAATCAAGGTTATTTAAGGCCTTTTGTATTTTCAAAAATGACATAGCGGGTCTACCAAAAAGCTTATGATCGTAATACCGGTGATTTATTTTTCTAAATTCACCGTAAAACGAAAAAAGAACCAAAAAACTAGACTATACCGTAAAATAACCTAGAATTTATAAATAAACCCACGGTGGTAATTTTTTTTTTTTTTAAATGACCTTGAACTACCATCCACCGAAGACAAAAATAAAACGAGAAATGAAAACTCTCAATGCCCGGCGGCTGTAGGAACCCACTGACTCTTCCTGTGTTCTGCGTCGACGGCCACTTTAACCTGAGCGCAAATGTGAGCGACGTTAGCCCCTGCAGACACGACCGCGGTCACCAGATGGCGATATTCCAATTCCAACTTTTGACCGTGTTCGAACATTTCCTTGGCCGCTTTTCCCGATAATTTATCGATGCTGTATCTGGCATCTTTCACTTCCCGTATCTGTTTGGTACTTTTGAATTTAATCAACAGCACCACCGGGTAGATGTGGTGACGGTGGAGACGTTCCACCATCGTTATCGATCCGTCCAGCATGCAATGCAAACGCGTTTGAGCCACCTGCAAATAGAATTTTCAATAAACGACGCGCCACACCGATTCGGGGAAGGTACTTACCGATCTAACGGCGGATATCGTGATACATTCGTAAGTGGAACCCCTTCTACGGTATTCCAATATCAAACCTTCCGCCAATTCCCTGTCTAATTGGGCCTGGGAACACCGTCTAGATTCCGTCGAAGCCCTAGTGAATTTATCCGGGAAATCTTGCACCAGTTTATCGGCTACGCATTCCGCCAGAGGTCCGAGGACGATAACCGGACGAAATTCCGGATACTGGAGACGTTCCACCCGTTGATAGGACGATTGAGATAAATCCTCGTGGAGCGAACCCGAATCCGAGTACCAACCGGGCGATAGATTACAAAAACTCGCCAGTTCCTTCGAATCTCTCGACGTGCCCAAACCGGAACTTCCGCTGCTGCCTCTTTGATGTTTTTTCCTTCTGAAAAAACTTCGACGCGCCGTCGCAGTCGAACGACCTAAAAAATATTCGGTTTGAATTGTTTTTTCGATTATTTATTGTTTATTATTTACTTTCGGACGGATCTCCGGCTCCGCGTCTCAACAACAATTCTTCTTCGACTTTATATTTACTGGGTATGATGCCGCATTGTTGCCGATGCCCTTCCGCGTCTAATTTCCAAGCGCGCCACTGACCCGGCACCCCGTTGAACATCGTATTGTCGACGTACAAAACTTCGTCTTTGGAAAACGAAAATTGCGGAGGTTCGGTCATTTCGTTACCGCTCCGATCGAAACCGCATCTCACGTATAGACTATCGCCTGGTTTGTCTTTTATTTCGTTGTATTCTGTAAAATAAAAAATTCATCAATACTCCCGAATACTTTATATAGACCCCCAAAACCAAAACACCGGCCCCGTCCTAACGTCGAAACCAAAATTTGGCGGATGCGATTTGTACTTATCGTGCACCGACTATTTCTTTGTATTGTTTTTGTGAGATGTATACCGAACGGTGGATTCGAATAAATTAGTTGAATAGTGTTAGTGAATAGTTAAGTGTCAACTATAGCTTACTGTCGATACGATAGTGAGCCAGTACGGTGACTTTATCAGCGGGTTTGGCTAATTCGTAAGCTGCTTCTTCGGCTGTAGCTGCTCTAAGATCGCTGCCGTTGTACTCTAATATTTGATCTCCGGTTCTCAGACCAGCGTGGTAAGCTAAAGAGTCCGGTTGGACGGAATGAATGAATATTCCGGCGGCGTTACCGCCCACTAACGATATACCCAGATTGGAAGTCTTCAAAGTTTCGATACAAAGGTATCTTGGTTCCTCAGAGGAATTCCTACAAAAGATAATAATTCGAAATTTTTAATTTTGAATTCAAAAAAATATTTATAGAAAATTTCATATGGTTTTATGATATTAAATGATATACGCTTTCAATCAAGTCCGACCCTGCAATTTGTTTACAATTTCTAAGCAACGCTGTCAAATGACGTCATTTATCAAGCCCCTTGGTTAATATAATGCAGGGGCGGACTGAGTGAGAAACATAAAAAATATTAATTTCGATTTTCAGTTTTATATTATGGTTATTAAATATAGAAATTCTATTTCAACTAAAGTTTTTCCAAAATTTTCGTTTTTATAGTAGATATATAGGAAATTAATTACTTCAAGATTAATTAAACGATTTTCAATTTTATTTATTGGCTTTCAAACAAGTCCGATCCTGCACTTTATTTACAAAATCTACCAACGCTGTCGAGTGACGTCATTTATCAAGTCCTGTGGTTAAGATAATGCAGGGGCGGACTGAGTGAGAAACATAAAAAATATTAATTTCGATTTTCAGTTTTATATTATGGTTTTTAAATATAGAAAATCTATTTCAACTAAAGTTTTTCCAAAATTTTCTTTTTTATGGTAGATATATGGAAAAAATATGGGAAATAAATTACTTCAAGATTAATTATACGATTTTCAATTTTATTTATTGGCTTTCAAACAAGTCCGATCCTGCACTTTATTTACAAAATCTACCAACGCTGTCGAGTGACGTCACTTATCAGGTCTCGTGATTATTATAAATAAAATGCAGGGGCGGACTGGGTGATAATTTTTTCTCAAAAAAATAATTGTTGGTTATTAAGTCGAAATCAAATTCATTTTTCAGTTTCTAACCTGATTTTTGATTCTAGAAGATCGATTTCAATGAATTTGTTTCCAAAAAATTTATTTTTATGGCGGATATATTAAACTTGTTTTATGACATTATTGATTTCTGTACAAATCCGATCCTGCACTTTGTTTACAATATTTAACAACGCCGTCAAATGACGTCACTTAGGATACTCCCTGTATAATGTAAATAAAATGCGGGGGCGGATTAGGCGATAATTTTTCCTCAAAAAAATAATTTTTGCCCAATAAGTCAACAATTAATTTCATTCATCAGTTTTTAACCTGATTTTCAAATCGATTTCCATTATTTTGTTTCCGAAAATTTTATTTTTATGGCGGATTTACGCGAAAAAATTCGGAAAGTATGTCATTTGAATATTTATTTTATGACTTCAAATATTATTGGCTCTCAAGCCGGTCCTATCCTGCACTTTGTTTACAATGTCTAGTCAAGTGACGTCACTTAGGAGATTCCCCGGATAATGTAAATAAAATGCAGGGTCGGATTGAGCGAAAAATATATAAAAACAGAATTGTTAGTCTTAGATAATAATTTAAACTGCCAAAAAAAGATTAATTTCTAAATATTGTAATATTTTAAAATAAAATATTTACCTAGAGTTTCCGTTGTTGGTATTATTTTGAGCTTGCCGTTGTATAACCATCAATTGCGATGGTTTCAATTGCAACAACGAACTTTTTCTCACTTCCTTCGGCGAATTGCACGGCGTCGCCTCATTATCTATTTCTTCGTCATCTTCTTCTTCTGATTCACTAGCGCAATCTAAAAATTTCAATTGATATATTAATTTCCCTCGTAGGGGCGATAAGACCTACAAGTAAAAAGCCAGGGCGACCCCCCAAGCAGACCAAAGCTCGAATGTCGAATTAAATCGAATCAAAACTCGACTGGGAATGCCCGGACGAGCCGGACAAGAAATATATTTCGCTCGGTAATAGATTCCGGGACATACTACAGTGCCTGGACTTGTCAAAGTAGAAGCAGACAAACCCTTCATGGAACCTGAACCCTTTCGTGATATCAACTGTAAAACAATAGAGAAAAAACTGGAAAAGTAGTTTGATAGAGGTTACTGGGAATTTGGACACTCTGCGAATACCGATCGGAGTCTTGTTAGGGCATGCAGATCAAAACCTCTATCCACACTTCGAAACAGGGTAGGAAGCTACGGAACTACAAAACATCACACCTTGGAGGGTATGAAGTAGAAGACAAAGATCTCTGGTAGCTGGAACCATCGCAGAACTTGAAGACTCCATAGCAGTACACCTTGGAGGGTTCTTAGTCACTTTGTGGGACCTTTGACCACGTAGGTTTTCAGCTAGATCCCACAAGACGTTACCAAAGGCGTTAACTCGAACCTTTTGATGTCATTAGACAAGCAGTGTCAGTGCTGGGCACTTACAGATGACGCGGACTGCAGTTTCGTCCTCCTCCGTGCACCGGCTGCACTCCGGATCGACTCGAGACGCGGCAGCAACACTTTTAAGAGGGGTTATGGGTCCGTCGGTGACCGTTTAGTCGTTATCCGAGTACCCAGGTGCCCCAGGTGGATCGGAACGAAATACAAGACAAATATCATCGGTAGATACTTTTAGAGAAGGTTTTGCGGAACGGATCGGCTGTAAAAATAAAAAAAAGGAATCGAGATATTAAAAATTGAATCGTACATACCTGAGCAATTTCGAGATTCTCCTAGTTCGTGGTACTTCTCCGGACTGTACTGCACCAACATAGTGATAGAGTTGCCGCACTGTCTGAGAACGTTAGCCGCCAAATTGTAAGTGGCGTTCCTCATGTTTATGCCGCAAACCTCCAACAGTTGATCGCCAATTTGCAGCCCCACCCTGCTGGCCAGACTATTTTCGCTAACCGTCGAAACGAATATCCCGCCGGCTTCCGGACAATTGATTTGTATTCCTAACGGTTCGTTGGACTTGTCGATGTGGACTCTGCGCAATTCGCCCGGAAGCGGTTTGTGCGCCCACGGGCAATACTCCTTGTGGGTCGACGCGCCGGAATGATCGCCCGGGCTGCTGAGTACTTCGACGAGGAAACTCGGCATCGGGCTGCCGCGTTCCGAACTACCCCTTTCGATGCTGCCGGTGCTCACTTTGCTGGTTACGCTCGGATTCGAGGGGACGCGGAACCTCTGGTTCTTCCTCGGAAACGTTCCGCCGGATTCCAAGAGGTCGGGTTGTCTTCGAGAAGTGGCGACGTCTGCGGACGGACTGTGGATGTGATGGAAGGGCTCGAAACTGAAACTCTCCTTGGACTGGTTCAGATGGGGAATGTGATGCGGTTGGTAAGGGTAATGGAAACGGGGCGATATGAATAATTGACTGTGGCCTCTAGAATGTGAATGATTCGATTCCGGTTGGATGCTTTCCCTTTCCGAATCGGATCCGTACTTTGGAACTAAAACGTATATTCGAAATAATTAAAATCATTCTGATTGACAAAACTGTGAAATTTGTTTTTGCCTGGGAGGTAAACAACCAAAACAACAAGTTCGCGATCGGTTTTTGTACATTCGCGTTTGGCGGAGGTCGAACTTCAACCTCTGAGTGGGAACAATTTTAAATCGGAATTTTAAACCCAATTAAAACGTGCAGGTATTGAATTTTCACCGGTTTTTTGAGGTTTCCATGTATATAAAATGGAAATGACTGTGAATTGTTAACGAAACAGTGTAGAAGAAGTATTCGTGAACTTAATAATATCTGAGGTAAGTAAATCTCTATTCTTTACCGATTTTTTCAATTCATTTTAAAACCTCTTGGATTAAAACTCGAGGTTTTCAAACCAGTCCGTCTCTGCACTTTGTTTATATTTTCTAACAATACTGTTAGCGTGACGTCACCATGTACTAGCTCAATTAGATGTCATAGAAATATATTAAAAAAGTTATTTTTACAAAAAATCGAGAGACGATGAAAAAATTTATTTTTTAAATCGCGTTGTATTTCAACATTTTCTGTGAGTTTGTAATTTAATTTTTCCTAATTACTTCAAAAAATTAACGATATATAAATACCCATTCCGACCCTGCACTTTGTTTTCATTTCCTGGCAATACTGAAACTGTGACGTCACCAATCAGGTACCAAAGATAATGTAAGCAATGTGCAGGGCCGGATTCGAAAAAATTGATTGAGGATAATAATGGGCGAATTAATTTTAATATGTAGACTGATTTTAAAGTGAATTAATGAAAAAAAAAAAAACAGTTTGTTTTGGAATATATCTGAACGAAATTGAATTATTAATAATTATTATTTACCACTGCACTTTGTATACGCATAATTAATATCGAAATAATATATTAAATAATTTATTTTGACACATAATTTTGAAAACTAAATGTAAATTTTCATTTTGAATGGATGTATTTCAACATTTTCTTTAGATTTGTTATAAAATTTTCTGTAAAAATTAGTAATATTTACAGTCCCAGTCCGTCTCTGCACTTTGTTTCAATTTTTCTAGCTATACAGTCGCTGTGACGTCACTTATCAGGTACCAACGTAATTAATTATGATAAAAATATATTTAAAAACTCATTTTGCAAAAAATCCAATAAGGATATTAAAATTTTCACTTTCAAAGAATATATTTCAACATTTTTTTTGGAATTTTTAATAAAATTTTCTCTAATTATATACTCAACTTAATAACATATACATTCCCATTCCGACCCTGCACTTTGTTTACATTTCCTAGCAATACTGAAACTGTGACGTCACCAATAAGGTACCCAAGGATAATGTAAACAATGTGCAGGGTCGGACTCGAAAAAATTGATTGAGGATAATAATGGGCGAATTAATTAATTATAAATTTCAATATGTAGACTGATTTTGAAGTGAATTAATGGAAAAAAAAACAGTTTGTTTCGGTATATTTCTGAACGAAATTGAATTATTAATAATTATGATTTTCCACTGCACTTTGTATACGTTTCCTAGCAATAATGTCACTGTGACGTCATTTATCAGGTAGAAGCATAATTAATATCGAAATAATATATTAAATAAATTATTTTGATAAATAATTTTGAAAACTAAATGTAAATTTTCATTTTGAATGGATGTATTTCAACATTTTCTTTAGATTTGTTATAAAATTTTCTGTAAAAATTAGTAATATTTACAGTCCCAGTCCGTCTCTGCACTTTGTTTCAATTTTTCTAGCTATACAGTCGCTGTGACGTCACTTATCAGGTACCAACGTAATTAATTATGATAAAAATAAATTTAAAAACTCGTTTTGCAAAAAATCCAATAAGGATATTAAAATTTTCACTTTCAAAGAATATATTTCAACATTTTTTTTGGAATTTTTAATAAAATTTTCTCTAATTATATACTTAATTTAATAACATTTACATTCCCAGCCCGACCCTGCACATTGTTTACATTTTCTAACAATACTGAAACTGTGACGTCAAGAATCAGATACTAGAGATAATGTAAACAATGTGCAGGGCCGGACTAAAAACATTTTATTTAGGATAATTTTTTTAATAATTTTAAACTGAATCGAATTATTAATAATTACAAAGACTTACCACCAGTTCTGGTATTCTTTTTGCAATATGTCATAACTTCTTTATCGACAAATCGATGTACTGAAAAATCTAAACTATTATCCGAATTGACGTTGGCGCTTAATCTATTATTGTTCCCGACCCTCAATCGTTCGAATGAATCCGCAACCATACCGAAATGGTGCGAATTATCGACGCTCTTGTATACAGAATGTCTCGCGTAATTCGGCTGAATCGGAATAGGAGGCACTAACGATAAAGGCACTGGTGTCGAATTCCTGTAATTGTAATTTTCCTGCAGTTGATTATTCTTCGGAGCTAACAGTGATAAAGGGGGACGTTCTTTCGTTCTTGTAACCACGGTACCACCGTTAGGAGTGAGTATCGGTGCTGCTCTGGCTTTAGGCCAAGTACCACCGTTGTTTTTCTCTTCTTTCGTTTGAGAAAAATGCTTTTTCGTTGCTGAAAAACAAAAATTTCCCATTAAAACACATCATAAGCTAAAATTATATCTATTTACCTGCCGATCTTTTAACCGTACCAGGATGGTAGCTATCCAGTACCAAATCTAATTCCGCTATCGCTTGTTCATGTCCGTAATCAATGGGATTCGGGGAACTGTTCCTATATTTCTTTTTATCTTCTTTAGAATGCCTCCAAGGCCCTCGCATCATTTCCAACTTTTCCTAATTACAACGGAATAAGATCCTGTCAATATATTTGCGTTAAAAAAAGTGAATTTTTATTACCTTTAACCATGCCCCACTGTTATTTTTCTCTTTGAAATCCTGCAACAGCCAATCTTCAGTTTGCGAACTGCGGTTTTCCTTTTTATGTCTTCTAACAGGAGTGAATACGTTAGGACATTCAGGATAACTCATTTTTAAAGTTGTTATATTGATAACATCGCTGGAATCTCCGTTCAAGATCTCCATAGCTTCCTCGGCACTCTCTATATCGTCCATAGATTTATCATTTATCTAGAAAACAAAAATGATCAAATCGAATAAACAAATATCGATTCTCTCTTACTCTAAGTACTCGATCTCCTACAGTTAGACTTTTATCTCTCGCAGCTAGACTCCCTTCGCTTATTCTATTGATGTAAACTCCGATTTTTAATGATAATCCGTGGCAACCGGGTACAAGCCTAGCTGTATGTATCCATTTAGTGACTTGATCGTTGGTTACGTCGTTTCTGCATCTGTTTCTCTTTACCAAAACTCTAGCTAAAGGCATACTTGAACGTATAGCTTCCGTAACCATACGTAAAGATCCTTGACTACAATCTATGTCGTTCACTTTGAGGATACGATCGTTTTGGAAGAGTTTACCTTCTGCAGAGGAACCGGAAGCCACTGACGCGACATAAACGTATCCGTCACCTAGAAAAAATTGAAATTAGATACTAAATATAAAAATTATAGTTTTTCACCTGATAATTCTCTTCCTGTGGCAAATTCAAGTCCTTCTTCATCGGCCGCTGTGAGTTCGAGTTCGACTACTTCAGTATGAAGTCTAGAATATTCTTGTAAATATTCCAAACCGGACGATTTTTCTAGATGCATTTCAATAGCTTCCCTCAAAGCTTTAGCTTCTTTAACTAATTCGTTTCGTTGTTTTTTCACTGCGTCAGATTCGCGCAGAGATTCGGCCAATTCAGATACAGCTCTGTCTCTTTCTTTACGCATGTTATCACATAGGGTCCTAATGCTTTCTCTTTCCAATACTATTTTATCCCTTTCGCTAAAAAAACAACAAATATGTAGAATACGATTATTTCGTTAATTTGGGTTGTTGGATACCTGAAAGCCCAATCTCTACGTCCTTTGGAAACTTCAGCTTCTTGTACAGCTTCAGCTAATTCGGTTTGAGCTTTATCCAAACTCTTTCTGAGATTCTCCAATTCCTGGTTGGCCTGATCCAAATTATCCAGTCTTCTTTGATTAATCGAATGCACATTTTCCCTCAAATGTTCTTTACATCCCTGTCCATCCCCTAAAGTTCCTAAGCTATCAATGAGTCTTCCACGAGATATCTTGGTTTGGTCGCCCAACATCAACATTCCCTTTTCGGAGGTGGCACTAAATTCTCCAAATTTCTCCCTTAAATCGTTACCATCTTTTATCGCTTTATCGCGTTCGTGAAGAGCGCTAGAGATTTCTCGCCTTAGAGATTCCAGTTGATAAGTGAGATTTCTTTTTTCCTCTTGTAATTCTTTGTTAGCCACATCGAGCAAATGGATTTTTTTCAAAGATTGAGCCAGATCGTCGCTAAGTTTCTCCATTTCTTTATGAACAGTGTCCCTGAAACATTTCTAATCAATATTAATCAAACAAAATTGGAATTTTATATACCGTTCACTCATTACTAATGTATATTCGGCAGTTGTAGCATTCCTTTCATCCGTAAGCCTTTTAATATCTTTGTTAGCTTTAATGGTGACATTAACTGCTTCGTCATATTGTTGTTGTAACTTCTGATGAGCTTCTCTGTATTTAGCATATTCTTTACATATTTTAACTAATTGTTGTTTGAAACCGACTACGTCCCTCTGGGCTTGCGCCCTTTCTTGACTTAGAAGCTCACATTGTTTTAACAATCTGCTGTTCTCATCTTGTGCTATTTCTAACTTGGAAAGAGCTTGCGAATGGGACATGAAAAGGCTTTCGCTCGCATTGCCATTACGTTCAGTGAGTTCTTTACAGAGTCGCTGATTTTCTGCCTGTAGTTGCTTATTTTCATTTAGGAGTTCTGCGTATTTGGTTCTGAGAGATGCTGAATCTTGAGAGGATACTTCTAATTGATTCATCACAGCTCTGTGTTGCTCTCGGTAATAATCTAGGTCCTAAGAATAACTATTTGATTAAATATTTGTCATTAAAAAAATTTATTTGAATAAGTTTTCTATACTATATGAATACGTACACTAAGAGCAAGATCACACCTCCTTCTTGATGAACTTAATTCATTGTTAGTTTTCTCTATCTGATGTTTAAGAGCATCGTACTCTCTACTGGGAAAATTTCGTGATAAAGTACCTATATATATGAAATAATTTGAAAAATAACACCTCGAGAAGTATGTAGCACTTTTTAAATAATTATTTGAAGCAGTTTTATTTGACTCACCGTTGCTATCTCCTCCATTATCAGCATTAGTGGCCATCCTTATATGTTAGTTTCATAATTGTGATTTAACCACATTTATATAAAATGCAGCAACCTTAAATACAAATAATTACTGGGAAACAATAATAGATAATAATCCACCCAGTAAAAGCAAAATGTATTTATTGAAAAACAGAATCTCTACATAAAAATGAACGTAGAAAGATATAATTATAAAAAAAAAGAAACATTTATAATAAAAGGACATTCACTTAGTTCCAAACTAGTTCAATGAAATTCATATTGTTAGTTTCTTGCTTTCACAATTGAATCATTAATTAATACATGTTTCGACGAAATATCTATAACTACAAGCATAATTGAAAAAAAAATATGTCTTAATGAATATATATTTTACTGTTATTTACTCCCTTTCTATTGTATTATTTCACCTTAAAAAATTCTTTCAAGTCGTTTCGCTTTAGTAAAAATTTACTGAACCATATAAATAGTAAAAAATAGTTATATAAATTTCTATTAAACAGAAGTGTAGAAAAAGAATAATTAAATCTTTTGCAATATTGGTGGTTACGGTTTAACTGAATCTACGTAGCATCCTAGTTTTGTTTATTTCTCAAAATACGAACTTTTAAAGTAAATAAATAATATGATAAATCTATTAAAATTACTTACCGTTCATAATATTATATTTAATTCCAACACTTACTGAAAAATAAAAATAAGTATGCAATCTTTTGCTACATCTGCAACTGACATTTATTGTCATCTGTCTGTGAAACGAATGTTGCCAATTCTCAATCAACTAAATATAGGAATAAATTCCGCCCAAACAATTAAGCGTTAATTAAATATTTAATACACTAAGTGTGTTTATCTATTAATATAATTATAGTAAATTTATTAGGAATGTTGAATGTATATATAAAAAAAGTTTTGCATTTCGAGGTTATGTTTTTCACATCTCTTGTTGGCAAATTTGTTTTGTCTATTTTACATTTGAATTTAGTTCTTTTATAATCGGTAGTTTAATTTGAAATTTTGTTTTATTTCTTCATTTTAATGTTATTTTTTGAGAAATATTTGTAGATCACCTCCATCGTTCGTAGCGTACGCTTTATTAAACGAGCACACTTTGTAAAAAATCTCTTTCCTTTATTTAGTCGTAGTTAGGTATGCAACCCAAATTATATTTTCCATTGTTATATAAATTGAACGTTTATTTTTCCGCTAAATTTTTCATGGTTTTTAAAAAATTCCAAATACTTACACATTCAGGTACTTCTGATAATTAAAACTCATAAACACTAACATTTTATCTATTTTATTTGTCCTTTTTGATCATTATACAATATTACAGAGTAGGTAATAGATAAGATATTTTTGTATACAAATTTTTGATCAATTCTTAAAGTAGACAGACAATAAATTAAATGAGTCAATTTATATTTGCGACATTTTAAAAATCATATTTCCGCAATAAAGGGGACCGAAATACGTAACAAGACATTTTGATATGACATTGGGCTTTTGACGTTGACATTCAAAATGACGGGCACCTCCTCTACTCGTTACGTCATTTCCGTTCCAGAACAAGCATATCTATTGACATAATCACTTGAGAAGTCCTCAACATTCCACATGATGAATTAGATAATAGAAGTTTTTGTTTTTGTTGCTAATTATATAATTAGTTTTACAAAAAAAAGTAAATTAATAGAAAATTCGATATAAACGCTACGTTTATTGTTTTTAATGTAAAAACTGGATTGTAACGTATTTGTAGATGTGTATCGTAGAATTAAATTTACATACGAGGGTTCGTTGATTGTTATTCAGATATATCTGGATCAAATCTGGACGTTATTTTCGTCATCAGGAGTTAATTATCCAGTTTTGAATAAATGGAAATGGAAATTGGGTGTTATAGTTGCCGAGTGAGAAACTTTTTACCTTGTCCTCGTATATATATTGCAGAAATACATTGAGATTAATTTTTTTATAAATATGAAGGTAAATAATAGAAAAATATGTACAATAAATTATAAGAAAGGAAGTTTGGAGAGTAAAAGCTGCCAATTATTTTAATATCGATAAAATTATTGCAGACTAATCAAAAATTAATAAAATATAAAATAAAAGCAAATAAAAAAATAATAAATTAACATATTTTATATTTTACAATGATCACATAACCAAATTGAATAAAAAAACTAGTATCAATTTGGTTCCTAAATTAATAACATAGACTGTAATCAAGTTTTGACAGACATCAAATGTTGACATATGTCATCAGTGGTGGAAATTGAAGAAAATGAAAAATAACTACAACAATCTGGCCGAATCTTCTGATTGGTTAGATAATGTAATGAAACGTTGGCTTGGTAATTATCCAGCTAAAACAAAATGGATGTACAACTACAGCGAAGCAGTCATGAAAATTTAAGAACCGAAGATACAAAAAAAGAATAAACAAAATTTAAAATTACAAAAAAAAGTGATTATCACAACGTTAGTATTAAAATTCTCTCAATAAAATACTTGGAAAAAAAATGAGAATAAATTAAAACTTAACCTAACTTAAAACAGAATAAAAAATGGCGCTGATATGAACGTAACGGTTATTTTTCGGAAATTTCTAAATATATACAGTGTGTAACGGAAAAATTCAAGTTTATAACGGTTCGAGGTTAATTTACTAAATAATCAAAAACGTCAATTCGGAAATATATCAAAAAAAATATTAACCAGAAAGATTTGTGCGCATCCGGTAGTTCTTTAAACATAAAAAAATGTTTCAAAAAAAAAATTTTTTATTATTTAGACAAGATTAGAAATTTCCAATTTACATATTTTATTATCGCGCTATTAGCCGTCAGACTTTGTACAAAAAGAAGCAAATAATACGAGGTACAGTTATTAAATAATATTACCAACTCGTCCACGACATGATCCGCGAAACCGGTCCTGTTCGAAAATTTGGTGGAACACATACTTTTTTATAGAATTAATTTATTTGTTCACTTTCTAGAACCGAATTATCGAGAAATTCTTTTTTGTGTAAATACTCGCTCGTTCGGCAGCGAAAAAGTCAGTAAATAATCTCATGTCAACCCGAATACAACGCGATAAACAAATAAACAGTGTGTTTAAATAAATTAATACGTTTTGGAAATAGTAATTGGAATAATTTAGTGAATAGTTAAGTGCAATTACAGTGGACGTATAAATAATGAGTAAGCGAGAAATATTTGGTGTTAATACAAATCAGTTTAGCCGTAACCACAACCGAATGTTGTAATTTATTAAACGCGTGTTTTAAACGACCTAAAAGTGGTTTTACACGATTCCAACGTTCATTTATTTAATAATCGTACCTCGTACGTTACAATTATCGGAATAAAATAGAAGGAACTTCAAAAAACATTTTGTTTCTAAAACATACACACTTCAAATATATATATATATATATATATATATATATATATTAGTTTTTGTAATGGCAGAATTTAAAAGTGTACCAACTCTTATATACCTCCGAGCTCGAAGGTATATTAGAGTTGGTACACTTTCGATGTTTTATTGCCACTATCCCACGACTAAAACTCTCGTAATCTAGCCGACAAACATTTCGTTCCAATTCATATTTATTTTTATATACAGTTTATACAGTGTGATACCGTTTTAGTGCGCGAGAAAAAAATTTTTGATATTGATTATTTGTAATAATAGATGGGACACACTGTATACGTTGACTATACTAAAACGAGCACATTGTATAAGGAGGTGATTTTTTTTTTAATTTTTTATTGTGACTTAGGTCGAGGAACGATTAAAATTACATACTCTGGCACTCTCTTCATCGAACACTCTGTATATATCGGGGTGGTATGACGAGCGATGTGAAAATGGTTGTTGGGAAATTAAATTCGTTAACAAACAGTATTCGAATTTTTTTTGTTTGAAAATAGAAAAATTGGAAACAAATAAACACAAAAAAAATGGGGGGAAATGGGGAGTGGGTGGTGGGGGGGGTAAATTAAATGATATATGGAAATTAATTATAATAAAAACTGCGCATAGAAGAAAATATTTAGGTATTTTTTGTTTAAATAAAAACCCTCGTAGATAAAAGCGCGAAAATATATACAGGGTGTTTATTTAAATCTATAAAAAGCTGCGTATTTTGTAAATGAAACCAAAGATGATACATAACGAATCAGAAACGTCGTTATTTTAATATTTACAGGGTAAAACTATGAGTAATTTGAAATATTAACTTTGGAAATTTTCCATTTTCCATTTTTCGAATGATAATTTTAGTTAAAATTACATTTAATGACCACCCCGAAATGTATTTGTACCAATCACTGCCCAAAATAACTGAATAACTCTTTTAGTTACGAACTTTTTGACCTACCCCTGTATAAAATATAAACTATTATTTTTATTATTTTATATTCAATACCCTAAAAAAAAATTCTGGTTGAATAAATGCGAATTTTATGAAATTCTATACAAAATTATAAAATTATTTTGGTCATATACGAGGTTTGTCGAAAAATTTTCATATCTTTCTTGTATTCTGTGATGTTTTAGCGAAATTTTCAAAAAGAAGATAATTAAATTTTTCAAAAATGATAT
The DNA here is from genome assembly GCF_026250575.1 of Diorhabda carinulata. Classification (NCBI taxonomy): domain Eukaryota; kingdom Metazoa; phylum Arthropoda; class Insecta; order Coleoptera; family Chrysomelidae; genus Diorhabda; species Diorhabda carinulata. The sequence continues at coordinate 844,042 of NC_079465.1, forward strand.
AATTTGTAAAAAAAGAGCTAATAATGATTTTTAAAAAAATTCAAAAACTATAAGTAGTTTGAAATATTAACGTTGGAAATTTTCCATTTTCCATTTTTCGAATGATAATTTTAGTTAAAATTACATTTAATGACCACCCCGAAATGTATTTGTACCAATCACTGCTCAAAATAACTGAACAACTCTTTTTTAGTTACGAACTTTTTGACCTACCCCTGTATAAAATATAAACTATCATTGCGATTTTTTTTCATTAATACCCTAAAAAAAATTTCTGGTTGAATAAATGCGTATTTTATGGAATTCTATACAAAATTTTTTTTGCTCGTATACGAGGTTTGTCGAAAAATTTAATGGTTTGAATAATATTTTTATGGGAAAAAACAATTGAATCAATTGAAAATGATGTAATTTGTAAAAATAGCTAATGATGATTCGCAGAAAAAAATAAAAAATGTTATTTCGATATATACAGAGTGAAAATGAAAGATGCAACATTTCCATAGTATCAAATTTTGGTTTTAATTATGATTTTGCTTAAAATGATATTCAATGTGTTCAACATGAATTGAATAATGCAAATTTTTGATATTAGTTGAACGTCTGTCAAACTTAGTTAAGAAACGAGTGAGTCTCAAACTTTTTGACCTACCTCTGTATAATATATGAGCTGGTAATGAGAATTTTTTTCTATTCTTAATTAAAAAACAAAAATCTAGTTGAATAAATGCGAATTTTATAAAATTCTATACAAAATTATAAAATTTTTTAGGTCATATACGAGGTTTGTCGAAAAATTTTCATATCTTTCTTGTATTCTGTGATGTTTTAGTGAAATTTTCAATAAGAAAATAATTAAATTTTTAAAAAATGATATAATTTGTATAAAAACAACTAATAATGATTTTTAAAAAAATTCAAAAACGTATTTTGATATTTACAGGGTGAAATTGAAAGATGCCAATTTTCCATTAAATTAATCAAGTCTAATATTGGTTTTAGTAACGATTTTTCCTAAAAATGATATTAAATGATCACCCAAAATGTATTTGTACCAATCACTGCCCAACATAAACTGAAAAACGCAGTCACACAACCAGAAAATCACAAACTTTTTGATCTACCTCTGTATAATAATGAGCTCGTAATGAGAATTTTTTTATTTGTATTAGAAAAAAAGTTTCTAGAAAAAAAATGGAATTCTATACAAAATTAACAAACATAATTTTTTTTTAGTAGTATACGAGGTTTATTAAAAAATTTGTATAATTTGACGTTTCTGGTGGAATTTCCAAATAGAAAAATGATTAATTCTATGAAAAACGGTTTATTTTGTGAAAGTATTTAAATTTGATCTACAACAAAAGTCATACTTTAACATTTACAGGGTAAAACTAAAAAGTGCAAACTTACTATCATGCGAATCAAGTTTAATTTTGTTTTGTAGAATGATTTTTCTGTAAATGATATTTAATGACCGCCCCAAAATGTGTTTGTACCGATAACTGCCCAACAAAAACTAAATAACGCAGTTTTTCTAATTTCCAGTCAAGTTCAGTCACTTTTTGACCTACCTTTGTATAAAAATGCGATTTTTGTTTGTTATTATTAATTTGGAAAAAATTTCCAGTTAAATAGGCGCAAATTTCATAAAATTTGTATAAAAAATTATCAGATAAATTTTTTTGAAAAATCGTGTACGAGGTTTGTCGAAAAATAATAAGTCGATTAATAGAAATCTATGAAAAATCATAGAATTTGTTCTACACGATCCAAAACTTTAAATATAATCGACACATATCAAAATCAAGAAATTGTATACGAGGTTCGCCGTAAAAATCTTATTTTTGTTCAAAAAACAACAAAAAAACTGAATTATTAAAAAAAATTAATATCCAATAGTTGTTTATCAATAGTAAAAACATATTTTTTTCGAAATTACCATTTTCTTTAGATATTTCCACAAAAAAAATTAATTGGGATTAAATCCGGAAACCATGCAGGTCAAGAATTTCCAGGAAAACTTCTGTTTTCAAATTTTCAATGTATTCATTTTGTCTGCTGGTACATTTTTTCCTCCAGTTTTCATTCCTGCGATATTTTCAACATTTTCCAAAAAACTACGAGGGAATTTCTAAAAAAGGTGTTTACATCGTGCTAAAAAAGTCAATGCATCCCTAAATTAATTAAACGAATCTTCCAAACTCAAATTCCGTAGAGAAAATGTCGTATTGAATAGTTTTCAAAATAAATAACAAATATTTGATTCTAAAAATTTTTTTCCGAACAATTTTCAATTTTGTTAAAAACAACCATATTTTCGAACAAACCCCGTATACGACTACTAAATTTTAATATTTGATAATTGAATTCCAAATTTTAAATCATGCAGAACATTTTATGAAGAATAACTTTTTTTATAAAACTTGATAATAAGAAAGTTACCCACATATATAAACACACTGTACAAATTTTACTCGTATTTTATTTTCCTCCCTGTATTTATAATGAAATATCAAAAAAAAATGGTTCTACGTTTGAATTTTTGGGAAAAAAATTGTTTTATAACGATTATCTATGTATATATGTGTGTGTATTATATATTTTTTGTCATACAGGGTGTATCGAAACTACTTTTACGGAATAGAAATAATTATTTCCCATTTCCAATTCTTTTCTTTTTGTTAATAAATGAAAACAAAAAGTAGATATAGATTATTGTCGCAATTCTGTTGGAAAATGTGTATATACGAGGGGGAATCAAAAAATGTTCAGAAAAAATGGTACGGTATTAAAAATGTCGTAACGAGAATACTGTTTGTTACTCGATTCGAATACTCGATCGTCAAATCACCACGATCGAATTTATGGCACTATTGATACCTCGATATCAACCAAATTCGTTTACGAAGTCAAATTAAACGAAAATTATTTTTTCTTATTCGCTTTTTCGGCCTTCTTCTGCAATTTTTCCTTTTCTTTTCGGTCGCGTTCCACTTGTTTCCTCTCCTTTTCGGCTTGCAATTTGAGTTCTTTGATTTTACGTTTCAATCTACTTTTGTCGTCGCTGGTTATACCCAAAATTTTGAAATCCGCCGATCTCAATAGCAACAACGCGCTTCCGTTAACTTGCAATTCGGCAAATTTCGAAACGTGCTGTTCCATACCGATCGCCATCAACCAACTGCACACCTAAAACATCGAAAAACAAAAAAAAAAATAAAAAATTCGATTTTTTTCGTCGGATATTTACTTGATCCTTGGACCAATCGAGTATCGGGGTGGATTGCCAGTAGTGCTGCCCTCTTTTATCGCTCGCTATACTACAAGAAGATAAACTGAGATCGGTGTTTACCCAAGAGGAATCGTGTCTCGAAGGCGACACCGAACCGGACGATAGACTAGACGGTGACGGCGGAGTCGGCGACGTGTTCTGAGTCTGAGGTTGCCAAGGGGTGCTACCTGGGGGCGATAACGTAACGGGAACAACTTTCTTTACTACAAAAACAAACAAACGCTTATATACAGGGTGGTTTCGGAAAAAATTGTCCAATTAAATATCAGGGATGATGAATGAACGATAAAATTTTTAAGCGCTCACTGTATACGCGTATAATGAAAGGGATCCGCCGTTAAACGTGTGTACTGACCTTTAGAATTGGCCTCGTTCACCGCCTGTCGAATCTCTTCCAACAGGTGATGCGCCGGATCATCTTTCGATCTGTCGTTGAGTTCGTCGGTCGAACTAGTCGCGCTATCGCCGCCGAGTCTCTTTTCCCTTTCCGCCAACACCTGAACGAACAAACGTTTTCAAAAATTTCGGATATTTTCAACACTAACCGCTAACCTGTTTTAGTTGTTCGGCCAAACTGGGCGGCGGACAAACCGCCGCCATATTGTTGGTTCTGTTGTCGTGCCACGGATCCGGACTGGGTTCTTTTTGGATACTGGCGTATACCACGCCGCCGGAAGCTTGGTTGGTCGACGCGTTTTGATTCATAACGTATTGAGTCGTTTTTTGTACCTGCAACAATATTTTTATATAAATAAAAGGTTATAAAATATCAATATGAACCAAGTTGAACCGACGAGAGGACTAGGTCGATACAAATTGAAAAAAAAAACGATGAAAAACCTACAAATCACCGATATTTTGTTCTAGAATCAAATAACAGGTCCGAGTCGAGGTTTTACAACGCACAGTGTTGCCAATTATTCCTTTTAGCTCTAATTATATATCGATATGTATTTTAGCTACCGAATTTTAGTTATATTTTCAATTTAGTGGTTATTTACCCCGAAGATTATTAAGTCAATATGAACTAAGTTGAACCGACGCGGGGACTAGGTCGATACAAACCAAAATTGCGTTCATAATAATTTTAAGCATTTAAAGGTTACTTTAGGCATTTATGTAAGCAAACGAACCGTATAATTAGACAAAACGTCAACTGTTTACTATTTTTTAAATTTAGATATCACATCAATTGAGACAAATTTAAAAAAATTAGGACTTTTGGTTACAAGAAGATGATTCGAACATCATTCGGAACTTTGTGACGACTATTAATCCCGAAAGTTGTAAAAAATCAATATGAACCAAGTTGAACCGACGCGGGGACTAGGTCGATACAAATAATAGAAAAAATTTAATGAAAAACCTACGGATCACCGATATTTTGTTCTAGAATCAAATAACAGGTCCGAGTCGAGGTTTTACAACGCACAGTGTTGCCAATTATTCCTTTTAGCTCTAATTATATATCGATATGTGTTTTAGCTACCGAATATAGCGGTATTGATCAGTATTTTCGATTTAGTGGTTATTAACCCCCGAAGATAATAAAAAATCAATATGAACCAAGTTGAACCGACGCGGGGACTAGGTCGATACAAACCAAAATTGCGTTCATAATAATTTTAAACATTTAAAGGTTACTTTAGGCATTTATGCAAGCAAACAATCCGTATAATTTAATAAAGCGTGAATTGATTCCCTTTAAAGGGCTTCGGTATCGATATTTTTAACGGAATTTTCTCGAAATGGTTATTAAAATGCGCAATGTTGCCAATTATTCCTTCTAAGTACCGAATCTAGTGATTTCGACCGGTACTTTAATCAAAATTAAATGTATTATAGGATTTGACACGGTATAGGGTGTTTCTTTCGACTAGTCCGGTGGTACCTCGACCGAACACCATACCGATTCTGTTGTATTTAGTTCCTGGGACTAATTTCGGTCTAATTTAATGATTTTGTCATCAAATAAACTCACTTGCGTATATTGAACGGCGTAGTGTGCGCCATTTTGATTCTTCTGTTGCGCCGTTACGTATTGCGATTGAACGTACTGTTGCGTAGCGCTGGTAAACGACGTCGGACGCGTCGTATTCGACGATTTCAATTGTTTGACGTCGTTAGATTGCGATGAAGCGAATACCGAATCGGTTACTTCGTCGGAGGAATTGTAACTTTCGTCCAAACCGTAATCCGAACTACTGTTACTCAACGAACCTTTTTTGACGCTCGGTAATTGCCTGTAATGCGAAAAAAATATTAATACGAGAGTCGTTTTTATGAGTAAACGTCACCTATTAGCTAGCGCTCCTCTATTGGCGAGTTCCGCTTTACTTTTACTCGCCGATATGTCGAGTAATTCGTGCGGCGGTACCGCTCTGTCGAATTCCTCTTTGATCGGTAATTTCCTTTCGACGGTGGCGGTTTTATCGTCGTCCGGACTGGCGTCCGACATTTCCGTATCCGAAAAGTCCGGTTGGAGGGATTTGAATAGAGGTTTGGGCGGTTGTCTACGCGACATTTGGGGCGTTAATTGTTTCGCGTTGATATTATCGTACGGTAGCATCATAGGTAAACCGGCTTTCCTTTGAGTATCCAATAGCTCTTGTTCGAGAGCTATAACTCTATCTTTCAGACTTTTCACCAACGAATTGTATTCGGTGTCTTTTTCTTGCAACACCTGTTGGTAGAAATCTTCTCTGTGCAGCATGTCGAGCTCCCTCTGTTGGAATTCTTTTACTAAATGTTTGGCTCTGTTGTATTTCTTTTCGAGCACTTGGTATTGGGTCTGGGATTGCTCCAACATGTTCTGGTAGGTCTGGATTTCCTTTTTGGCCGTCAACAGACTCCGTTCGGTTTCTTTTAATTTTTGGGTGGCTTGTTCGAATTTTTCCGAATCGTCCGGCTTCACTCCATTCTGCTCCATCAGCTAAAAATTAAATTCGATTTATAAAATAATGTAAATACAAGGTTATACTAAAAATAAACTTCCCGTATTAATTACAAATAGAAAAAATTATAAATTGTTATTAATTAACACTTTTTACTCCAACTTATGTATTCCCAAGTCGAAGAAGTTTCCCCCCAGTCACCTCGCCAACGAAACCGAGCAGCGGTTCTTCCGGGGGACCGGTATAGGATTCTTCGGATGCAGTTTCAAGGCTTTTGCTTCAAATTTGTTTAATTTTACTCGGACCATCAAGTTGGAAGCCTTGGAAGGAGGGTTGGAGGTCGAGGCAACCTTAGATCCGGGATTGTTAAGCCCTAAAACGTCTCTACAACCTTGGTCTTCCTTCTCGTACCATATGGAGTCAAACCTTGTCAAAAGCAGTTCCGTGGTTATTATTTTTCCAAAGAATTCAAGGGTAAGAAAAGGATTTGTGATGGTTCCTTGGAATTGCACCTGATTAACTTGAGCTAAGTTCATAAAAATGAACGGTTCCTGGCACCGGCTTCCGCATAGCTACTACGGAACCTCCTCCATGTGCTTTCGGAACCAATTCGTTGTTTGATAGGGGGTTCTTGGTCTCTTAACAAGATTTACACGAACCATTTAGGTTGGAAGCCTTGTAAGGAGGTTTACAGCCTTGGTCTAACTCGATATAGATAGGAACCGGGTGCTTTGGGCATAGTAGGTTCCGTGGTTCTTGTTGGTTATGGTCCCTACTGTTACAGGACCCTTGGAACCTCATTTGGACTCATTCAATCCTCGGCCATTCATAAAAATGATTCGTTCCTTGCACCGGCTCCACCTGTAGTAGACTCGCCCTAATAGGTCGGTCGCTGGGCCCCCTTACCAACGTCAACGGTTACTTGAGAGGGAGCTACGCCCTTTTTTCTCATCATTAGCAAGTTTAGTATGGTGGAATTGTTGTCACGCTTAAAAAAAATTATTATGATGCTTTAAACATAAGTTTTTATATTTGTAACATTTTTTTCAGTGTAGATTTGATTAGATTTTTTTTTCAAATACCATGTGGAAGTATAAGAATTTTCTTTTGAAATCGATGCAGTGCCATTTATTACAGTTGAATAAATGTTGAAAAAATTTTTGATGGAAAAATTGTCAGGGCTACTAAAATGACGTCATATCTTGGAAAAAAAAATTTTTTTGACAAAAATATTAAGAACAAACGGTTTTTGAAATATGTATTTAAAAATCTCATTTTATTTCAAATTGTGATATAATTGAAACATGACAACGCTGCAACTAATTCTATTTGTAATTAAAGGATGATTTATTAGAGGTTAGAATTGGAATTAACGAGAATTGAATAATTTAAATATTAATAAATAGGTGATTGATTATTATTTAGTGAAATTTTGAAATATAAACATTAAATTTCGAAATTGAATTTCCATTTTGTTTATTTATCATCAACTTTATACTTCCGCCATAAAATGTAAACAAAAGAAAATCTAGATCACCAGTTACCACAAAATAGATTGAACTTATATCCAAGGTTGCCACGTTTAATTTTATTCCGGAGAAGTAACGCAGGAAACATATCAATATATTTTAATTTAGATGTACATGATTTTTAAGAATGTACACTGAAAAAAATATTTTATCATTTTAAATTGAAAAAAGAAATTTTCTAATATTAGTTTTAAGTGAATTTGACATATGAGGAGGCGTAAATAAATAAATAAAAGTACCATTTCGATGAAAAAAATGACATTTGTTGTGTGTAATACTTACTTCGATCAATAGAGTTCTGAGGGAATCGACATTATCCTGTTCGTGATCGAACAGACCCTCTTGATTAACAATAGGGCTTGTAGGGCCATCGCTGACGCTCGTATTGGCCGAACCTTTAAATAAAACAAGATCCATTTACCTATTTTATGGCCTTAGAACAAATTCAAGGTCAACATCAAGGTTATCGCGATTTTTCATAGACAATATACGAGGGTTAGTCGAATTCAAAAACACACCACTTCTGTTCTCGAAATGTTAATACCCTAGGGAGTTAAAGTGACACATAAATAATTTTTTTGATAAATACGAGGGATAACTGATAAAAACATATGTTTTGGAACAAAAAAATCATTTTATTGATATCGAACTGGTCTATTTTGAATTCTATACACCTTCTACAGAACTTTTCACATTTTTTATCGGTTTAAAAAACTAAAATTCGTTGTAATTATTAAAATAAATATTTTTTGCATATTTGGAATCGAATATTTTTCCCAGGGGTCATTTTTACAGATGACGAAACAACATATAGTCACTTAGTATTGAATCTGGTAAATTGAACGGCTAATCCAGCAATTCATAGTGGAATTGTCCATGGAAACTCCACACTTATATATTTTTGTAACCGTATGGGGTCGCCGTAACTTTATTCTTCGATAAAATCACTTTAATACCAATCCACCTTGAAAAAACAACTGTTTGGACTACCATTTGGTCTCTAGTACGTTGTAACAGATCCAGGTTTAGTCCAAGTTGATAAACTCATCAATATTATCGTTAAACACTCCTGCGAAGGTGTCAAATCATTCCGTAAACATTCAAAATCGAGACCGATGAACTTGCAGAGACCCAAACAGGATCCAAATTACTTTTTTACCATCACCATTGATGGTACATCAAGTTTCAATTTGGTTTTAATGACACAAACAAAAAACGCAACTTCTAAATTTGACAAGAGTGAAATGACAATTGACAGTACTGATGTTGGTTAATTTACGACGCGGGAAATTCAAACTATTTAACCTTGTTTCGATACTGTAGTATAATATCAGTTAAAGTGAGGTTAAGTTATCGATTAGTGTCTGTGAGACGTGGTTTTCGACATAAAACATTTCGAATGTTCAAATTTAGGAGAATCGGAGAGGTTAGAACATCCAAGATCATCGTAGATGCTTGGATGTCCTTTATCGATACAAAATTTCACGATGTTTTCCATTTTTGGCGAGATAATGGATTCATAGAGAGACAGATCCGGCGTATAAGATGGCTTGAAACTCTAAATGCTCCACAGCGTAGCCTAGATGTCACGACGCACTCTAATGACCATTGTTTAGGTACTTTTACGCCGTTTTTTATTATAAAGAAGATCAGGGAGTCCTAACGAAATAGATCCGGCGAATAGAGTGGCTGGAAGCTTAAAATTCCACCACAAAGTAGCCTAGATGGTAGCCACGATGTCAGGACACACTCTAATGACCATTTTTTACGTACTTTTACGCCGTTTTTTATTATAGAGAAGATTATGGAGTCCTAAAGAAATAGATCCGGCGAATAGGGTGGCTGGAAGTTCAAATTCCACCACAAAGTAGCCTAGATGGTAGCCACGATGTCAGGACGCACTCTAGTGACCATTTTTCAAGTACTTTTACGCCGTTTTTTATTATAAAGAAGATCAGGGAGTCCTAACGAAATAGATCCGGCGAATAGAGTGGCTGGAAGTTCAAATTCCACCACAAAGTAGCCTAGATGGTAGCCACGATGTCAGGACGCACTCTAGTGATCATTTTTCAAGTACTTTTACGCCCTTTTTTATTATAAAGAAGATCAGGGAGTCCTAACGAAATAGATCCGGCGAATAGAGTGGCTGGAAGCTTAAAATTCCACCTCAGCGTAGCCTCGATGGTAGCCACGATGTCAGGACGCACTCTAATGACCATTTTTTAGGTACTTTTACGCCGTTTTTTGATATAGAGAAGATTATGGAGTCCTAAAGAAATAGATCCGGCGAATAGGGTGGCTGGAAGTTCAAATTCCACCACAAAGTAGCCTAGATGGTAGCCACGATGCCAGGACGCACTCTAATGACCATTTTTCAAGTACTTTTACGCCGTTTTTTATTATAAAGAAGATCAGGGAGTCCTAACGAAATAGATCCGGCGAATAGAGTGGCTGGAAGCTTAAAATTCCACCTCAGCGTAGCCTCGATGGTAGCCACGATGTCAGGACGCACTCTAATGACCATTTTTTAGGTACTTTTACGCCGTTTTTTGATATAGAGAAGATTATGGAGTCCTAAAGAAATAGATCCGGCGAATAGGGTGGCTGGAAGTTCAAATTCCACCACAAAGTAGCCTAGATGGTAGCCACGATGTCAGGACGCACTCTAGTGACCATTTTTCAAGTACTTTTACGCCGTTTTTTATTATAAAGAAGATCAGGGAGTCCTAACGAAATAGATCCGGCGAATAGAGTGGCTGGAAGCTCAAATTCCACCACAAAGTAGCCTAGATGGTAGCCACGATGCCAGGACGCACTCTAGTGACCATTTTTCAAGTACTTTTACGCCCTTTTTTATTATAAAGAAGATCAGGGAGTCCTAACGAAATAGATCCGGCGAATAGAGTGGCTGGAAGCTTAAAATTCCACCTCAGCGTAGCCTCGATGGTAGCCACGATGTCAGGACGCACTCTAGTGACCATTTTTCAAGTACTTTTACGCCGTTTTTTGATATAGAGAAGATTATGGAGTCCTAAAGATATAGATCCGGCGAATAGGGTGGCTGGAAGTTCAAATTCCACCACAACGTAGCCTAGATGGTAGCCACGATGTCAGGACGCACTCTAATAACCATTTTTCAAGTACTTTTACGCCGTTTTTTATTATAGAGAAGATAATAGAGTCATAGAGAGTATAGATCCGGCGAATAGGATGGTTGGAAGCTAAAAATTTGATATACCGTCTGTCCAAGCGGGTTTTTCTACAAGTTAGATAAAGCGAACGAATAGATTTGATCATGAGAAGGTATAAGGTGTGTTTCGGATGCGAAAATACGTTGTTTTACCTGTAAGTTGAACGGTACTGGCTTCGCTGTGTTGCTGCTGTTCCTCCAACATCCTCTGCCGTCTCTCTTCGCGTTCCTTATCGGCCTGCAAAGATTGTTTGATGAGTTGAGCGACTTCGCTATTTTCCGGATCCCTTTCTCTGCCTATATTGAACTTGACCAAACCGGAAGTGTTGCGTAGAACGCTGGCGGCGTAAGCTTGAGTCACGCCTACCAGACTTTTACCGTCTACTTCGATGATTTGATCGTTAACTTTGATCCTGCCGTCTTTAGCCGCTGCCCCGTTGGCCGTAATCGTTTTCACGAAAATACCTGCGGAAATTCATTTTTAAAAATGGGTTTGAGTAGTAGAAGAAAATGGGCGGTACTGACCTAATTTTTCTAGTCCGGCGTCGGCTCCGACGCCCATTCCTATGATACTCAATCCTAATCCTTCGGATCCTTTCACCAATTCCACCGGAAACACGTCCATCTTCTCGACGCGCTTTTCTAGTTCGTATTCGGCGGAAGCGGCTACGGGATCTACGTCCTCGTTTTTGCGATCGTAATCGGATATACTAAACGTCGAATACACCTTCATGGGCTCTTTGGAAAATTTCACTTTGCTCGTTTTCGGTGCGTATTCCGGAAATTCTAGTTCGTCTTCGTCGTCGTCGTCGTCGTCTTCTTCCGGCGGTAGACCGGGTACTTCCATCCAAAAATGACCGTCTTCGTAATAATGGACGCCGTGTTCGACGCCCACGATGCCGATCGGTTTCGGTACGAAATCTTCTTCGGTTTTTTCTAAATAGTTACCTTCCGATAAACTCGTCACCGAATCTGTAATAAATAATTTAATCGTTTATCGAAGAAAATATCGTACGCCACCGGTAAAGTCTTGTTAATAGTGTTAAATCAATCGGTAACATGTGACCGTTGACGAAAAATGATTTTTCAAACAAAAAATTACAGAAGAATCTGTAATAAACTGAATTTCAATCAACGAAAATATCTTACGCCCCCGGTAAATCACATTAAAGTCTTGTTAACAGTATTAACTTCCTCGGTAACTTGTGACTGTCGATTAGAAATTGATTTTTAGAGAAGAAATTGCAAAAAAATGTGTAATTTGATCATAGAAAAAATCTTACGCCCCCGGTAAATAATATTAACGATATAAATAGTGATAACTTTTTCAGAAACTTGTGATTGTCGACCATAAAGTAATTGGGAAAGAAGAAATTTCAGAAAAATGTGTAATAAATTAAATATTTTAATTTTGGTCGTAAAAAAAATCTTACGCCCCCGGTAAATCACATTAAATTCTTGTTATAATTGTAAACTTCCTCGGTAACTTGTGACTGACGACTAAAAATTGATTTTGAGGGAAGGAATTGCAAAAAAAATTGTAATAAATCAAATATTTAAACTTTGTTTGAAGAAAATAGCTTATTCCCCCTGTAAATCATAATACAGACATTCCTGGAAACGTCAACTTATTCAGTAACAAGTGACTGTCGACCAGAAATTTATTGTAAATGAATAAATTGCAGAAAAATGTGTGATAAATTGAATATTTTAATTTTGGTCGTAAAAATAATCTTACGCCCCCGGTAAATCACATTAAATTCTTGTTATAATTGTAAACTTCCTCGGTAACTTGTGGCTGACGACTAAAAATTGATTTTGAGGGAAGGAATTACAAAAAAAAAATTATAATAAATCAAATATTTAAACTTTGGTTGAAGAAAATAGCTGATTCCCCCTGTAAATCACAATAACGTTTAATTGACATTCCTGAGAATATCAACTTATTCAGTAACAAGTGAATGTCGACTAAAAATGAATTAAGAATAATTTACAAAAAAATATGTAATAAATTGATTATTTAAGCGTTGATTTAAGAAAATATCCTACGTCCCTTGTAACTCACAATAAAGTTTAATTGACATGTCTGACAGCGTCAACTTATTCGATAACATGTGGCTACCGACGATAAATTTATTATAAGAAAAGAAATAACAAAAAGAAGAAGACATTTTAGAGGTTATGTTTAACATAGATAAATAATGTAAGTTTAACTTTATATTTTAGTGAAGAATCGTTCCATTTTCCTACTGGAATTTATTTAATTCGTTATAATATTTATAAATCAAGTTCGTTGCACAATATTATCTATATTGTATACAGGGTAAGTCAATATTTTGAACAATACGTAACAAACACAAGTAAATTGCAAAAACAATCTAATTAGTTTCAAATAAACTTGTATAATAAGAAATCTGCGTATAAATAAGAATAAAAACAACAAAATATGGATGAAAAAACAAAAAACTGATTGAATACTCACCGATCAGTCCTGAATCAGTAGCGGAAACACTAGTATCATGTTTGGATGGTTCCTCATCATCCTGTGCGGAAACCAAACTCTCGCTGGATTCGTAATATTGGGATAAAGGTTCCACACATTTGCTTTTGTTGATAGTTTTATTTAAGTCTGTAGATTGATTCTGTTCGTTGGAAAAATCGTTAATGATATCATCTTGTAGTGAAGGGGGACCGACGCTGTCGTTTAACGATACCGGTCCTGATGAATCTTGAACTGATCCAGTGATGGAATCTTGAAGGAAGGAACTGGTCGCGTTCGGCCACCATTTGTTAGCGGATTTGACATCTTTGGAATTTAACAGTCTTGTTACTTCTTGTGCTTCTTCGTCCGAAAGAAGTTGAGCTCTATTTTTAATGAAAATGTATCGAAAATAAAACAAAATCATATTTAATTTGGTTTAATTGCAAATATCCCCGTTTGTAATGGATGTTATGAAGCAAAAAAGTACATACACCAACATTAAGACCCTTTTGCCAAAAACCTTCCCAATTAACACTTTCTAACTCACCTCTGTTTCTCCAAAATCCTACAACGCAAGCAAAAATTAGGAAATTTGTTTAGAAATTGAAATTAAAAAAAAAACAGAATACGAGGGTAAGTCGATAATATAGAGCTTTAACTAGTATATGATTATTACACCAATGGAGAAATGGTATTAAGGAAAATTATATCACGTGTATTAATACTGAGCATACTGTTTAAATGGTCTTTCGAGCAATGTAAGGAAAGCTCAGAAGAGGACACCATTTAACTATCAATATTAATATAGTGGTAGTGGTGTGTTTGAAACCTAGTATCTCCAATATCTTTTATCGTAGATAGATCTTGATTTATTTCCTCATTTGAGGACCTTTTGGGAAGACCTCTTCCAAATTTGAGCTCTATATTTCCATTATGTCAGCCTTGGTGACTTTTTAAACGAACATATGTATTTCCATTAAACCTTGAACAAATTTGAAACCTCGAATCTCCAATATCTTTTATCGTAGATAGATCTTGATGTATTTCCTCATTCAAGGACCCTTTGAGAAGATCTCTTCCAAATTTCAGATCTATATTTCCATTATTTCAACCTTGGTGATTTTTTAACTGCAGAAAACCCCGCACCATACCAGGAACGAAGGACCACGAAAAACAAAAATTATTGTAAATATTTTTGTAGTGGTATTAAACTGTGTATTCAATCATCACAGTTTCACAAATTACCATCAATGAGTGAATTATTATTGAATTAAAAAATAACGGATGGGTTTTAAGGTGGTATAATAAAAGTCATTTTTTTGTGTTGTGGGACTATGTTTAGATTCTCAAAATCTGTTATTGTTGGTTTAGATCTACGTATCGATTTACCCTCGTATAACAAATTAAATAAAATCGTAGAAACTTTCACTTCAAGTCAACTGTACGAAAATATTCATCTTTGGTGTACTCTTTTAACCAAAGGCCTTTAAATAAAGGCTCTACGGACTAAATAATGTAGTAATATAGTAGCAATAAATACAAGTATAAGTGAAATTTATAAAAACTGACTCATAATCAAAATGACTGGACATTTAGTGAATCAAATAATTGAATTTATAAAATTTATTACAAATTTGCTACTTACTTGCTGCTAAGTAAATTATCGGCTTCATCCAGTGTCATGGCGTCAGGTTCCGGTACGTTTTCTTCTCCGATACTGTTCTCTTGGTCGCTGGCGTCGGCGTATTCGACGTCGTTCAAATCCAAAATATTCGCCTCGGCTTTTTGAACAATCTGCGTCCTCACAGTCGTCCTATCACACGGTGGCAACACCTCGCGAACCAACAAAAACGGTTCTGATTTTTTGGTATCGACACTAACCGATTCGTCCCAACTTAACCTAACCGGTTTACTATCGAAACTATCTTGGGAATCCAGTTGCGTTAATACTGATTGAGTCGCCGTTTTGGATTGGTCGTGGTACATAACGTCGGAATCGATGGACCTCTGAGGTATCACAGTCACTTGGGAAGCGTCCGAATCGGTGGATGTCGTTGATTTTTGTTGACTAACGCTGTGCGGTCTACTGTGTATCGTTATCTGCGACGAATCCGAATCGGTGGATTTTTGTTGAGGAACGAAAGATCTGTACGGTACTGCGTAATGCGGAGCGTCGTCGTCGTCTTCGTCGGAAAAAGTACTTTCGATAGGAACGGCATTTTGAGGTTTTTTATGAGGTACGGCGTATAAAGCTTCGATTTCCGCAGGCGTCAATTTCTTTTGGCAAGGTTCGTGTATCGTTAAATCTTGATATTCGCTAACGTCTTCTGGGGAATCAGTGTATTCTAACGGTTTATCTTCGTTTATCGGAAAATCGTATAGGAATTCTTCGTGGGGTCTTAATTTGGCTTCTATTTTTGGGGATGGTTCGTTAAAACCGCCTTCGTCGGATGTTGTCGTACTTATTATAGAAGAAGGTCGACTTCCTAAACCGGCTGCTGGAATGTTAATAGAGATACTGCTAACTTTCGTTCGTCTAGATATAACTGGTTCTTCAGTCTTTTTATCGATCCTTTGAGAATCCGTAGTTTCTATAACATGAAAAATATTTTAAAATACTAACCAAGAACTAATACATAAGCAATGTAAATGACTTTTCGGAAACTATATTCTAGTATATTGTTCATAAAAACGTTAAACTAACCTTTTTTTGAACTTTAAATTATTAATTCCTCGTACATGATCATATTATTATTTACACTTGTACTTTAAATTGTTTTTTCGACATAAATCTATCATACATTCTATTAAGCACAGAAAAAGCATAAAATTATTAATCAACAAACGAAACTAATTAATAAAAATAGAAGGTTTTCGCAGATTGAGTTCCAAATTTAAAACATCTACTGAAAACGACGTTCGAAGAATTGGAATACACAACCAGCTAATAAATTATCTACCTAATATAATATCATAGTTTCCAAATAGTTCTTATACTAACATAAACATTCTTAATTCAGAATTAAATTGACTAACCTCAGATTTCTTTACATTAAAAAGCGGTTCAAATTAACGGACAAAATATTAGGTTAATAAATATATAATAAAAATAAGGTGATGATCTTTTATATTCTTATTATCTAGTTAGGTATTCTAATAAAATTTTATAAAAATGCCGATTAGTCATATTTAACAAGAAAAGAAAAAGAAGAGAGAAATAAAATTTAGGAAGAAGAAGAAAAATGGCGAAAATATGGTTATGATTGTTATTATCGATCTAAAAGGAATAATTACATGGAAAATATCGATCTATAATTAATTTTTATCAATATCAATAATTCGAATTTTTTTTGTACATGTGTATAAAAGTGATTAGTTTTCAAAAAATTCATCGTTTATTTATAATAATAACAGTTGTTTGTGTATTTTTTTAAAAAATAAACATTTCGTGGAACGGAATAAATTTTGAAGATATATCAGGTTAGTAGTAAAATAAGTTCGTTAACAATATAGATATATACTATTCACACATCGAAATTTACTCCAGTCAATGAAAAATGTTGAATTTTGTGTCGATATAAAAATAACTGGAAAACTATTTTTAAAATCGTGAACACAACGGAAATACTTGCAGACGAAATAAATATTGTTATTAGAAAAACATACCTGTGCAATCTATACACATCAATGTAAGTCTCAAACACATTTTGTTGAGATGTTTTACCATTGGTACAAATTAGAAAAAAACACTACGCCACTATTTAATTAAAAGTCTATTTATATTAATCAGGTAAACTTCCAAGCTTCATTAGAGGCGAGGAAGTCGACATTAGAAAATAAACACTCGTATTACTTAATAGAAACAGTTGAATTTCCGAGTTTTTCTTTTTATTTGAATGAATATCTCGCTGTACTGGAAACCGTTTCAAATAAATACTACGCGACTGTATTCAAAACTAATTCTGAGATCTAAAAATAAATTTTATACACACAAACACAGATGGAAGGCAATTTTTGTCGACCGCCAATTATAAGTGCTGCTTTCCACGCGTCGCCAGTCTAATCTCGAAAAGAAACATACTCCAGATTTGACACGAATTAGTCCCAATTTAAACTGCCGCTTTTGAAAGTTTCTCTTATTAAGTCAACACTCTATTAAAGGCGTTAGCATGTTTAATACAAATTGAAAATTATTGTTCGTACTTTTCAATTCTGAATTGTGTGATATATAGTTTTAAAAAATAACTAGAACTTTGAAAAAATATTTATTTATATGAATCACTGATCAGCTGATTGCGAATACAAACACAGTACGAGTTTTTATCAGTTTCCAAACATCGCGAATTTCAAACTTATAACTTAACCTACAAAAACTTTTTATTGCTTATATTTCGCGGGTTATTTGTTTTATAATTTTTCTTTTTTATAGTTTCTATGTGTTTATTCGGTTATGTAATAGATTTTAGGTAGAAAAAATGCATAAAAACGTAAGGTTTAATAACCTGTCAATCATAAAGTTCCTATCATATAGTTTCACAGCGTTGCCAGAATTAAAAAATTTTCTTTGTTATCAAAGATTTTTAAATAAAATTTTAATTACAAGGAGTTTACAAGTTTAAAAGATTTTTGATAAAACCAAACGTCAAACACATCATTGTTTTCAGTAACAAGACAAATCTTCTTTTTTATATTTAAAAACTTCGTTGGTATTACAAGATGTATTTTAGTGAAACATTTTTTTACGCTACTCGATTGTTGATTGAAATTTTTGTTTCGCGATTAAACGAAGTCTGGCAACACTGATTAAAAATCTTAATTAAGTTCAGTGATAATGATTGACGTCATATTGTACTGGATATTAAAATTACGATTTTGATGTAATAAAAAATTGTGAATTCTTTTTCTGTAATTTCAAAAATTTAAATTATTTTTGTAATATTAATTATACAACGATTAAAGTGATAGGAATTCATTTTTTTAAATATGACACAAACAAACAAAACAATATGGCGTCAATGTATGACATCATTATAATCGAAAAGATCAAGAACGCGCGATTTCTTTCTGTCACTTGTCAAATAATAGCATCAACTTAAATGTATATAATACGAGGACTAGATGAAAAGTAAACGTGTAATAGTATATAGTGTGACAAAAAAAAACAGTAAAAATGTTAATAAAGATAATTTTAATTATTTTTAGTTTTATTTTTACCTTTCAGAACATTGATAATTCAAAAAAAAACTCACCCAAAAAAGATTTTTCATTTCCTTCTTGTTCCTGTTTCTCTTGTTCGGATTTAACTTTGCTGGGACTACTGGGGGGACTTAAGGAAGATAAACTACCCGAGGCAGCCGATAAATTGTCCCTGCTCGTTTCTTTATCTTCCGAAGGGGATTTTGCTGCCACATTTTGAGAAACCAACAACAAACCATCGTTATCGATCACTAATTTCTCCTTCCGGTCGAAATTAGAGGAAAATTCTTCGGGTTCGTCGTTATTGGGTTCGACAACGAGACTCGTCCTTTGAGATTTGATCGGGCTGATCGGCGGCGATTTAATAAAAATATCGGTAGTGGTTGGTATCACCGAAGCTGGTCTTTAAATAAAAAAAAAAAATGAAAATAAAAAAAAAATCGTGGGTACAATTTTTATTTATTACCTTTCTTTTCGTACGAAATCCTTCCTCCTGGAAGCCTCAGTTCTGACTGGGGGCGGCGGCGGGGAAATCGGAGGACTCTTCAATCTGCTACTGAACGAAGCACTTCTGGTCGCCGCTGTATTCTTATTTTCGATTCTGTCGTTATCACTGCTCACCGCTAACCTCACGTCATTCCTATTTGGGTCGCTGTTGTACCTACTGCTTCTATTTTTCGAAAAATGCGACGTCCAATTCCTTTGGCGTTCTATCAATTCCTTGCTGTTGAATTTTCTCTCGGGTTTGTCCGGTTTTTTCATCAGCGCCGGTCTATCGGTCTCCTTGGACACGCCGTTGGTTTTCTTCGGCGACAAGTTGAGTTTTTCCGAATTTTTGTTATTCGGAGGTGAAGGTGTTCGGGTATCCCTGGTTTCGCTGTTGGCGGAACTGCTACGGGATCTCGCATCCAGTATGTTCGAAGCGCTTCTGGTCGACTGTAACGGTATCACCCTGTCTTTTTTATTTTCCTCTCCCAATTTTTCGAACAACGCCCGCGCGTTGTTGAATCTTGTTACGTGTGATTCGGTTCGCATTACGGTTATGTTTGTACTTTCCGCTTCTAATTTTTCAGTGGAATTGTGGCTGCTGTATCTCTTTCTGGACGAATTTAAGACTTCGTCTCTTTGCGCAGGCGTCATTGCTTGGAAAATGTTCGCTATTTCGGATACTTTCGATCCCCCAAATCTGGGTCCCTTCTTTTCTTCCATCATTTTTTGTTATTCTAGACCTGCACGCAAAATTACATTGTAAGTTTCATTACGATACTCAAAATATTCATTAACCACCACAAATTATCAAAATACAATGCAATGTAAATTCCTATCATATAAAAAGTCCAAACTTTTTGATTTTCCCGTATCTTAAATGAAAAAGCAACACTGCTTTTATCAATAGACAGCTGTCAATTTACCTATATCAAGATTTGACAGCTATGACAACCGCTTAATTTCACTTTATCACCCGTACTATCACTTATCTTGATAAATACTATAAATAATACTTAATTTCGTTGTATAAGAAATAATGAACAAAACTAATAAATTTTATAACCAAAAATTTGTGTTTCATTTAATTTACATACTTAGTGACTTGCCCTCGTATATCTATATCGTATCGGTGTTGGGTTTCCAAATAAATCAATTTTAGCACAAAATTGATATTTTATATAAATTATAAGGTATGTAAATGTATAAAGCCAAAATTTTAAATAAATACATATTACATTTACATATTAAAATTAAATGAATAAATTGCCTTTATAATGATTTAACCTCAAAGGGTTTTTTCGTTACTAGTATTTAATCGAAATTTCTTTTGTTTGGAATCCGGACACAATGCAGTGTAGTTCATAGATCTAGAATCTACTCGACGTAAATGACAAGCTATATCAAAATGGCCGACACATATGGAAGTATGGAATAAAACTCTTTAGATTCTAGGGAAAAAAATAGTGTGACAACTATGTACAATTCAGAACTGATTCAAGTGATGAGAACTTTTTTTTCCTTAATATATTTTACTAATTAACACTGAAGTATTATTACTGCATAAATTGTAGACTAACGAACAAGGATGTTAAAAAATACGTATTTGAGTATATAGATATCGTTAAGAAGAAAATATCCTACTGAAAGAGGCAAAAACGTCAAGAATCGTGTTAAGGTTAGAAAAAACGATATTGGTTAGTGATGGAAACCAACGAGACTGTGACCTTGAATCAAATCAAGATCATTAAGGCTCTGGAATTGGACAGAGATCTGTAAATTTACACAATCCAGATCTAAGGGGTACATTGAACCCTGAAAATGTCATAAAATCAATTTCAATGTATCAAAACTACTTCGGTTGACAAAAGGACGTTAATGAAGCTTACCTGGACCATAACTAAGAGGTTGGAAAGTTTTTATTTGGAATTTGGATACTTACAAGACATGTAGTGATATTAGTAGTCAAATAGATTGGAAAAAAATGATAATAGTGAATAAATAAAAAGACTTGAATTGTATAATTGTATGATTTGGGCAATTCTACAGTTATTCAAGAAGAAAACAGCCCAAATCCAAACTAACGTGTTATAATGTTTGATTTAGCAGGTTAATAAAAGTTTTTATTTGATTTTATGTAATTATTTTCATAATTTAAAGCAAAATATTCAGCTTTTCTCAATTTTTGAGACTTATTGTTTGGTATTAAACTCATTATTATTATCACTGTTAGTAAAAGTGGTCAATAAAGTCGATTATCTATTACTTTTCTTTTTGTATTTATATTCACTTCCATCTTAAGGGTATTTGAAATGTAAATAAACGAATATTTAATATAATTTTACGTAAAAATATGTATGCTAATAAATTCGGAAATATGTAAAATATAAACGAAAACGTACCGTTTTGGTTATAAAGACATTAATATTAATAATACATAAAGATTCTAGTCATATGGTTAACTAATTTCTACGAACAAATAAAGATGTTATCCACTTTTATTTCGAATATTTGTAAATTTTGAATATTAATGTAAAATTCAACTAAAATATTAGCAAAACAAAACAATGTGACCTCAGCATTGACATTTATAGTACCCAGATGGCCTTTGCATTGTAACCCAGCCCCTTTAAATGAATAATTTCATTTTTACATTAATCCCGATGAATTGATAACACTGTTTCATTTATCGATACGTAACAGTAGATAAAATAAAATGATATTCAATACGTTTTTATGAATCATATTTCCATTTACTAAAATATGTCATATCTACTCACCCCTACTAAAAGATGGAAAATACCTTCTCCGGATGAAATTTGTGTTTTCCCGGTAACGAATTCTATTTGTGCTTTTCCGAATACTTCATGTTCATAGTATTTGTGTACGTTAATAGCTTGATAATCAACATTTTTGTTTACAATTACGAATCGATACAACAGCATATTTTCCATTCATTTTTGGACGATCACTTCACGGATAATACATTACATAAAATAAATACATAAATTGTCGGCTTCCGAATAACACTCTCGCACTTTTTCTGTCTCTTTACAAATTTACAGAGCAACAACCGGAGTCATCGGTTCTGCGCGTGCTTTACACCCCGTTTTCGACAACCAATCTGGTATCAATGTTTTTAGCGCCAATACCAAAACATACAAAAGAATATAAGAAAAGAATCTAATCAAATACTCATAATTATTCAAATATGTTAAACGTAATAATTAAGAAATAATAGTTTTATTATCATTTATTTTTCTAATGTCAAAAACAAATTGTATTGGTGACAACAGTAATTATTTGGGTTTTCTAATATATAGTAAAATTGAAATTATTAGAAATTATGCCATCTACATTGATATTTCAGTATTTTTCATGTTAAATAATAAATATTTTAAGTCGTAAAGGCATCAATTGAGGTTTCTCAAAATGTGGTTTTTAAATTTTTTGTAATCAAGACCAATTTAATTACAATAGCTATAGGTACATCTAATTATCTGCAATTTTTTGTATATATAATAGTTTTAAACCAATACAATAATTGGATAAACTCGTAAAAGTAAAAATGAATTGCACTGCTCAAGGTATCTTCTACAAGGAAAGGGACGATCTACTTTTATTAATACAATCCAATTTTGTGACGTCACAAGTTAAAGTAAGCGTGTAGCGTTCCTATGAAAATTATATTGGGGACATTGACTAGAAAGATAGTCACTTAGTATTTTTTTGAATCTCTTTAGTTTATATATTGCTTCTCTTCAATTTTTTTTTGGTTGATGTGATATCGTGTAATTGGTGACGTAAGAAGACAGTTCAGTTAAGTAGACCGTCCTATTCATATCCTTGTACATTTTGACAGTTGACAATAATCATCGAAGCTTGTTTTTTGACATTCAGTTGTAGCAAAGTAGCAAACTAATAAAGTTGCCGAAATTGTTTTTGTTTCGTATACTAAAAACACAGTTTTTATTAAAAACTGTTCAAAATTGTGAATGATACATTTCAAAATGTTTGTAGAGCCCATTTGAAGTTTTTTCCAAGAAATAACAATGGATTCCAGGAATTCCAATAGAAATGGTAGTGTAGATGCTGAAAAGCTAAACATTAGTTTGGATATGGGAGATGAGATGAAACTAGACGAAGTAAATTATGAAAGTGACGTGTCTTCCACCAGCTCAGAAAGTTCGACAGCTCCAACAATAAGCTCAGTTAGTACGAATTCGTCGGGTAAAATTCGTCGATCTAGACGTCGGGGTCGTTCAAAAGATAAAAGTCCTTCGCCTCGATCTAAAGATAATAATAAAGTAAAGTCCTACGACTATATAACTAAATTAAATTACCTATTTCGCGATGCACGCTTTTTTGTTATCAAATCAAATAATTGCGAAAACATTATCCTTTCCAAAGCCAAAGGAGTATGGTCGACTCTTCCGCAAAATGAAGCGAATCTAAATAAAGCATATAGAGAATCAAGAAATGTTTTATTAATATTTTCGGTTAAAGAAAGTGGTAAATTTGCGGGATTTGCGAGGTTACATGGAGAATCAAGACACGACGGATCCCCGATTTCTTGGGTATTACCGCCGGGTTTATCGGCAAAAGCTTTGGGAGGTGTATTTAAAGTAGATTGGATTTGCCGTAAGGAATTACCATTTTCGAATACAATGCACTTGTACAACCCTTGGAACGACGGAAAACCCGTAAAAATCGGTCGAGATGGTCAAGAAATTGAACCTAGAGTGGCGGAGGAATTGTGTCGTTTATTTCCAGAAGACGAGGGTATTGAATTGTTACCAATATTAAGGTTAGCTAAAGAAGCTTCGAAAAAAACTACATTACGCGGTAGGGACGGACATAGGCATCCGAAAGCGAGAATGCCGATAGCAGCACGACCGTCATCATTCAATTTCAGAGGTAGAGGTTCGTCGTATTCCAGAAGAAAATTTTTCTTATCGAGAGGTTTAACTTCAAGTAATTATAGAAGATCGATATCACCGAGACCCAGAGATAGATATTCGATGTTTTATAATCGCGAATCGCCTCGTCCTTACACCGCGGCGGCGGCCGAAGCGTACGTAGCTGATTATATGAGAACCATGCAGCATCAACTACCCCCTTTACCATACGTAGCACCTTCTTTATATCCATCATCTTTCGACGCCTTACCACCTCCACGTTATTACGACGGATTACCAATACCGGAATATCCAACGTCTAGATTAACTTCGTTTTCTGATAGACGCTCGTATGATCGTTCAGTGGACGAGTTTATATGGAGGACTAGTGAACGTTCAAGAGATAGGGATAGGATGAGGGACAGGGAGAGGGATAGAAGCAGAAGCCGCCATCGTTACAGGGACAGGAGATGAAGATGTTGCCGAGTGTAGGAATCAAAGGGTTTTGTTAATTTTTTGAAAATCTGATGAAAGGAAACGTTTCAGATTAATACAATCATTAGTTTCTGCTCAATTGTTGGGTTTTAAATCCGTTATTAACGACAGGTATTGATTTTTTTATTATTATTAATAAGTTTGGTAAAGTTAATGAATCTTATATTCATTTAATGTTTAATGTGTTTCTTAAATAACGAAATTCGCTATTTTCAATCTTTAAGTTAAGTTCTATTGGTTTTGTTTATAAGTACAAGTAAAAATTTGAGGTTAGATTACTCTATTTAGCGGGAAGTAACCAAATATGGACTAAATTACTTAATTTACTTGAAAAAAATCACAAATTTTTGTATCAAACTCTAGCCCAGTGTCAAGAGTTTCTTTCCCTATGGGGATATCCGGTTCACTATCTGAATTAAACTGGAAATCTTCTTCGTTTTAACTTTGTTCAGTGTCCCCGGTCTTGGTTTTCTTATTTCTTATATTACTTTTCATTTGCTTGGGTTTTTCTTGTCTCTACTCAAAATTACATGGATTTATATCGAATTGAATATTGAAATGTACTTTCGAGTGGAATGAACAATTTTTCAAAATGTATTTTGAGCAGATTGTGATTTCCTCACATCAGATCTTTCCGTATTAATAAGATTACCAAACTCATTAATGTGATGTGCATAATTTTTGATTTATCGGTGTATTAAATTTAAGTTTTTATAAATAATGTGTCGCATTATTTGTATAATATTATATTAAAAAACTGCATTTCGAATGGTGTGATCTAATTTTTTTCTTGGTATCCAAGAACTCGTTAAGGGACTGACAAAAAAGTGATTTGTGTGAGAATAATTTTTGAGATAATATTTCTCAATAATGAACATTTGGTTCGGAAATGGTGAAAGACTGTTTCTTCGAGAAAAGATTAAGGCTGTGTATTTATTGTAATCTTTTGTATATTTGTATATCAGATAATTTTATAAAGAAATTTTATTCGTATATATGTTTTCAGGAGTTTTGTGCACAGTATATGTCCTTAGAATGTTCGTTTAATAACAGAATTGATAATTTATAAGAAAAAAAATGTAAAAAATTCGATTTCAAAATGTTTATTTTATTAGAGAAGTTTTATTTTGTTTTAATTGCGCCAAAAATCGATTAATTAACAAGTTCTCAAAAATCTCTAATAATTATTCAATTATAAATTGTTTCCACGACCCCCTTGTTTGGTTATATCAATTTTAAACTAATTTTTGACAGGTCCTGGTTAAATTCCCAATTTTTTCCAATTATTAATTAACCCCGTACAATTTTTACCACAAAAATTAATTATAAAGTATTTTTACAAACCCCCTCGTTTATTTTACACCAATTTTCGACAGCTTATTGTCTAATTTTTCCTATTTTACTTCATAAATGGGTAAATTGATGGACCCCACGACAATCCCCAGCATTTTACGAATATTTTTTCAATGAAAAATACCCCTTAGCTAGTTTACGCCAAATTTGGACATGTTTTGGCTCTATTTCGAATATTTTATAATCGTTAATTATCCCCCCCCCCCCGTTAAATGGACTAAAAATGGACATGTCCGGTTCAATTCCCGATGTTTTCCGGCAATTTATTATTTTCAGAGAACCCCCCTTCTATTCAAAAACTATTGTCATAGGCCCCCCTTTAAATTTTGACTATTTTTCACCAATTTTGGAAAAGTTATAGTTCAATTTCCGATATTTTCTGGCCATTTATCACTTCCAGAGGACCCCCCGTTCAATTTTTTCTATTATACACTAAAAATGGATTCCAGTTCAATTCCCAATGTTTTCTGGCTCCCCCCCATTTAATTTTATTTAATTAGAAAATATTTTCATAGTACCCTCGTTTGGTTTTGGATATTTCACACCAAATTTTGACATTTTCTGCTATCGTTACAAATATTTTCTGACTATTTATTATTTTCACAGAACCCCCCTTATATTTTACCTCAAAAGTTATTTAAACTCAATAATTCTGGTACAATTTTCACCATTTTTCGTTATTATTTAATTGGAAATTATTTTTTTCGGACCCCCTCGTTTAATTTTAGCTACAAAAAAGAATTTTTCTAATAATTCTAGAAAGTCTGTAGAAAAACAATATCCAGAACCGGTTTCACGGTCCACGTCGTGGACGAGTTACCATAACTTTATAGGGATCTCCAAATAAAAACGACAATTTTAGAAAAAAAAATTTATTAATCAAACATATACGAATACAATGTTATAAATAATCGAAAAAAAAAAATCCCATTAAGCAGAAGCAGATTGAAGATGTTTGTGGACGCACTCCTCCTTGTTAATCAAATGGGTTATTTTATTCACCAGCTGCATCAATTGGGTCAAATCGTGAGCCCAATCGTTAAGGACATCGCTGGGGTCTTTACTCTGCTGGAAATGTACCACTCCTGCCGGACGATCAGTTTTCGCTTGAATGCTTTTACTCACCACCATCTGAGACAAAAACTCTTCAGTTTCTGCAGGCGAAAGATCCAATAATTCAGAAATTCTCCCGATTGTTATACGGGTGTAGTATTTAGCCATCACACGGATGTTGTGTTCCACAACCCTCGATCTTAACATGAAAAAAAATTAGTTCAATAAGATGTCATTCGATTCCGTAAACTCACCTCAAATCCGTCCATCTTTTTTGAGCTTGTTCGTTACCAGTAAAGACCGGAGTCGATTTCAATTGCTTTTCGTATAAATCGCACAACCCCGACCATTTGATTAATTCCGGGGTGGTAAACAACTTCAAAAGTTGTTTATACATAGGAATCTCCTCCAGTACTTTGTCCGCCAAAACTCTGTGAGTCAAATCAACCTGAAATTGGATATTTTTCACAAAAAGGTCACAATAAACTATTTTTTTGGAAAAAAAGTAACCCTGATAATGAAAAATTGATAAAATACCTGCTCGTTATCATGTGGTGCAAGGATTAAATACAACACGACGGCTTGAGCAGCAGCTTGTCTTTCTTCAGGTACCGCCATAATGCTGGGAGTGTTGAGTACCGCACGATAATGCTTACAAGTTGCCAAATAAGACCCTTCATGCTGATCCACTTCCATCATAAGCCTGTAGTACTTCAATTTCAAATCAGATGCACCTTCATCCTCGAAAAATTTAGTGTTAATCTTCTTAGAAATAATCTGCGTTCTGATATAATCCTGTTTGGCTACACACAATCTCATTTGTTCCAAAATAAGTTCAACTTTTTCCCTTTTTTCCATGGAACCGTACGTCTCCACTTGCAATTCTTGAATTATATCAGCAGCTTGTTGAATATTCCCTTCGTCTTCCCTAATTTTAGCCAATTTATGAGTTAAACGAGCCCTTTCTACTTCAACATATATTTTACCTTCAGTTACTTGCCTGTAATAAATTATATATTAGAACGATACTATATATAAAAATTAAATTTTATCACCTTAACGTATCGATTAATTTCACTTTAGTTTCTTTGTCCGGTGTTTCGTCTACGTAATTACAACATTCTTGAACCATTTTTGCAACGGCTTGTTTCAATTGGGATCTTCTCTTTGTTAGAAGTATTATATGTTCGTTAAGTGCTGCCCAATTGTTAGCTTCTTTACAAATTTGGCATATTGCTACTAGTACTCTTCCAGTTGATATCATATCAGCTCCTGTTCTTGTTTGTTTCTCCAAAGCAAGAAGTTGATCGAGAGCGTCATGTAATTTACCAGATTTAGCGAGTTTTTGGCATTCCGGTATTTTATCGTCGCAAGTAGCACTGTAATCTACTTCCATTTTAACGATTTTACCTGAATCCGTAGCTATAGACTCCATTTTTATAATAAAATACTAAAATAAAAGTACAGAAAACAGCATCAGCAAAAAGCTTAACCTATAAGTACCCAATTGTCGTCATATTAGTAAGTATTTAAATTTCATGTGGGAAAAAGAAAATAAACAAATTAATACATTATAATTAATAATTTAACTAATAAAATCATACCTATTTCACAAGTTATAAACTCAATTTATCACTATTCAAAAATATACAAGTCATATATATTTTTACTCTGAAGGTGTATTTTATCTGTAAACTGGTAAATTTCCACCAATCACGCAAAGTATATGAACCAATTCATTAATATTATTTCGTATTAATAACGTACCCTTAAACTCATATGACAACAGCTATCAAATGTCAAACAGTTTCATAAAACTAACTAAAGAGGTAGTAATTATCGCTATCTAAAGTGTGGTTATATTAATGTGATTTAAAGTATAAATTTATTTTTATATTAAAAATATAAACCATGCAGCGAGTACGACATTCAATCCGTCTCATCGATAGATGTAGAAGATTTTCAAATTGGTATTATTGTTTTATTAACCAAATAGTAAAAGTTTTTATTTTAATATTGTTTTAGTGCCACACTTTGTCAGACAGCAGAGATACAATCGAATCCAGTAGAAAAATTAACGATTCCACTACCTAGTAACGTAGAAAAACCCGTTTCTCCTAAAATTGATAAACTAGCAACAGAAATTTCTGAGTTAAATTTAATCGAAGTATCAGAATTGAGTTCGGTATTGAAAAAGAGACTCAATCTTCCCGACGCCCCGGTTTTCCCTGCGGGTGGTTTCGCGGTAGGAGCAGCTGCGCCTGCAGACGACGAGGAAGTGGAAACAAAAAAAGAAAAATCATCATTTACCGTGAAATTGATGAAGTTCGAAGAGAAACAGAAAGTGGCTCTGATTAAAGAAATCAAAACGTTGGTTGAAGGAATGAATTTAGTACAAGCTAAGAAATTCGTAGAAAGTGCTCCTGCCGTCGTGAAAACCGACATACCTAAAGATGAAGCTGAAAAATTGAAAGCTGCAATCGAAAAAGTTGGTGGTGTAGTTGAGCTTGATTAATTATATTAAGTATAGTTGTATTGTTGTAAATTTTACATTAAAATTTTGAATAAATAAATAATAATCATTATTTTAAATTTTATGCAAGTCTATAAACAGTTAACTCATTTTGGATACCATAATTTACTTTGAATATTATTAGTACCCCTAGCGGTGTTGCCAAATAGAATTTTGAAATACCCCTGATAAGAAAATTACGTAGAATTAGTAAAAATTGTATATGGAAATTTAGTACATTTATGTACTTTTTCCAACTGAAATAAAGTTATATTTTTTATTAAATTGATGATAGAAAACAGACACTCAATATTTGCACTACTGTAGCAATAACAAGTTTCCAACAAGTTATTCCATTTTCTTTGTGTAGAATAATGAAAAATTTGATTCTTAAATCCCATGTAATTATGCAAATTTGTTCAAATTCAAATAAAATATGTTCAATTCTGTAATTAAAGTACGTAAGTTAACATAAAAATACGTAGAGATGGCATCGCTGCCTCTCCGTACATTATCGATTTATTACATAGATAAATGTTTACTAATTATAAAAATTATCGAAAGAATTAGTAATGGTTTACGTAAATAAGGAGAAAACTATCAATTATATAAAAAGACCTAAATAATTCAAGGAAAATTTATAGTTCTATTTTATAAAGTACGAATAAATTAATTAATAACGACAACATATTTTTGATATGCAATGACTAAGGAAATATTATTGTTTGTGGTTAAAACAGATTTTTATTTCTATATTAATGTTGTTGATAATATAGTGATTAACATAATTATGAAAATTGCAACAATATTGATAGGATTATTATTTACTCTATGGCAAATTGTCAATGTCAAATCATATTTTGAGAAGACTAAAATATGTTGAAACGTCAATTTTCACCTGTTATTTGAAACATATTTTATTTCAAAAGAGCCTTAGAATCAAGACTATTAATAAAAAAAGATAAATGTTAACTAAATTTCCATGAGTATTGAGACATATTTTAAAAACGATAAGGATTATTGAAATTTTTACACGATAACTGTATAGTAGTTGGTAAAACTGCCGTTTGTTATTCCATAGATTGTCATCAATTTTTGTGTAATAGAGATGAGCTTAGTTATTAGGTCATATAAATATAACTAGAGTAATTTATCAATTTATTCACCGACTTGTTAACTCAATTATAATCTATTTAACAGTAAAACAGATTTATACTATTTCCATATAATAAAAAATACAATGTTTTAGTAACATTGAAGAATTTTTTTTATACGGTGTGTTTTAGAATGATAAATTCTTTACAAAAACAAATTTTTTTACTACGAGTGAAATCATAATACGTTTTTCTTTATATATATTTTTGTCGCGTAACTAATCTGAGATGAGTTCAAAGAAATAGAAACAATGTATGATTTTTAAGCACTTTACTGAACGAATATTTTCTATTAGTTCGTTCGCAGTTTCCCATCTCTATTTAGTGGTGAGATCTAAGAAAACATGTCTACAGTTGAAAATATAAACATTTCAAAAAACAATGTATTTTTTAAAACCAATACAATGACTTAAACAACCGGTAATTAGAAAAAGGTTAGTCACTTTTATTAATCATTATCTACATTCAAAATTTTGTAATTTAACCCATTGTTCCATAATATTGACTATAGATTGTATAATAATTAAATTGTTTATTAGAAATGATACTTTTTATTATTGATATCTTAATTTGTTTCATATTTAAACGATTACTATATATACTATATATTAATAAGAAAAGTAAATAATTTTTTTTCTCAATAAAGGTGTTAACCTTAAATTGTTAACGAACAGTCTGGATGTCCAATTGAACGCTGTCAAATATGAAAGAAGCAGGTCAGTACGTTTATAATCGTATTAATATCTTAATATAAATTCTACAAGGTGATTAACTAGTGTTGTTTGTTTAAGCCTATTGATTTAGTATTAACGAAATTGATTTGATTTATTTTCATGAGTAGGTAAAAGAAATCGTCGTTTCGAACACGAAACTATTTATGACAGTTAATAAAATTTCAATTGTTATCAGTGGCGTACCAATTTTTTATTTAATCATATATTAAATAAAAATCGTTTCAACAAATAATTTCTGATAATTTTAATATCGTCGTATTGTTGATTACATAATTCGCTAAATAAATATTATTCCGATATAATCGCTATAAAAAAAAATTGTAAATAATTGAATGCAAACATGTAGTTTTTTCCGCGAAATTTCTCACTTATTACTATCACGGTCATCATATTCTCATTGGGATAACCGTGATTTTTTTTTATTTATTCGGTACGCTTTAGTTCGTGAAGAGAGATGTGCAAGTTAGTTTGGTGCTAGCGTCGAGTTGATTTGGTGGCATCGAAATCGTAATTGAGGATGACAATGTTGACTGGAGGTGGGTAAATTGTTGTCCTAAATTAATTCTAAAAAAAAAATTATCTCTTGTACCATTGTTTTATTAACGATTTTAACTAGAAAAAAAAAAATTTATAGTTAATTCGTAATTATAAATTGATTCGGCTAACTAACAGTCCCATCGCTTAATATCCTAGTGAGAATATATTATACAGGGTGTCCCACATAGGGACTACGACAATTAGGGGTAATTTACGTCTATACCAAGTTGTATCCCTTAGAAACCATACTGGGGGGTTAATTAGGGGTGATTTAACATATTTTGAACCTCCCTCTGCTCTGTATTAGTTTTTATGCGGGATACTAATAGAATATGATTTAACTAGGGGTGAGTAGGTCAAAAAAAGTATTAAGTGAGTTGACTATTACCACAAATAGAATACTATAGTTTATCTACGGTTTTTTTCTTGATAAATCGTTTTGATTTTATGTTTATTTAAATAGAAAATGAGTTTGAAAAAGTACGTCATTATTTTTTCTCAATCAAGACGATTTATGAAAATTTATACGGTTTTCCAACGGTGGGGTGAATTTCCGCCCACGGTGTTTCGTATTTACTTTGTACACAACACTAAACTATGCACTAAACACTTAACTCTACACTAAATTATTTACCAAGACTTAACTATTCACTACTCGTTGATAAACAAGCACCTATTTATACACAACGATTTCTCGATAATTCTGATTCTAGAATGTGAACAAACAAAAAGTCCTTCTTATAAATTGATTCTATTGATAGCTGTATATATAAAAAAAACAAATGTAAATGGTCTTTTTGGGAATTTCTCGCCGCTGCCGTCGAACTTTAGCTTCTATTATGTGATAGAACAAGAACGGCTTCACGGTTTACGTCACTGGACGAGTTCGTCACAATAATACTTGATTAAACGGTTAAATAGTCTGGGTACTTTTCGATTTACGCGGTTGTAAGATTATTGTTCATCTCGGAATACGCGAACTTCTGCGCGCTCTTTCCATTATTTACTATAATTCGCTTAAAATCAAAAGTAAATGGTCTTTTTAGGAATTTCCCGCCGCTGCCGTCGAATTTTAGCCTCTATTAATGTGATAGAACAGGAACGGCTTCACGGTTTACGTCACTGGACGAGTTCGTCACAATAATACTTGATTAAACGGTTAAATAGTCTGGGTACTTTTCGATTTACGCGGTTGTAAGATTATTGTTCATCTCGGAATACGCGAACTTCTGCGCGCTCTTTCCATAATTTACGATAATTCGCTTAAAATCAAAAGTAAATGGTCTTTTTAGGAATTTCCCGCCGCTGCCGTCGAATTTTAGCCTCTATTAATGTTATAGAACAGGAACGGCTTCACGGTTTACGTCACTGGACGAGTTCGTCACAATAATACTTGATTAAACGGTTAAATAGTCTGGGTACTTTTCGATTTACGCGGTTGTAAGATTATTGTTCATCTCGGAATACGCGAACTTCTGCGCGCTCTTTCCATAATTTACGATAATTCGCTTAAAATCAAAAGTAAATGGTCTTTTTAGGAATTTCCCGCCGCTGCCGTCGAATTTTAGCCTCTATTAATGTTATAGAACAGGAACGGCTTCACGGTTTACGTCACTGGACGAGTTCGTCACAATAATACTTGATTAAACGGTTAAATAGTCTGGGTACTTTTCGATTTACGCGGTTGTAAGATTATTGTTCATCTCGGAATACGCGAACTTCTGCGCGCTCTTTCCATTATTTACTATAATTCGCTTAAAATCAAAAGTAAATGGTCTTTTTAGGAATTTCCCGCCGCTGCCGTCGAATTTTAGCCTCTATTAATGTTATAGAACAGGAACGGCTTCAAGGTTTACGTCACTGGACGAGTTCGTCACAATAATACTTGATTAAACGGTTAAATAGTCTGGGTACTTTTCGATTTACGCGGTTGTAAGATTATTGTTCATCTCGGAATACGCGAACTTCTGCGCGCTCTTTCCATTATTTACGATAATTCGCCTAAAATCAAAGGTATAAGGTCTTTTTGGGAATTTCCCGCCGCTGCCGTCGAATTTTAGCTTCTATTAATGTGATAGAACAGGAACGGCTTCAAGGTTTACGTCACTGGACGAGTTCGTCACAATAATACTTGGTTAAACGGTTAAATAATAAAGATTATTATTCAATTCGTATTTTTTATTATTTTTATGTTTATTTTCATCATCAAATCGTTAAAAATATTGTCAATAAAAAAATTAAAACGTCATTTTAATGAATGAAACTATTTTTATTATCGGAATATTCATATAATCATTGACCTGTGTCTTTATTATTATCAGAAGACATTTCTGGCGGTCACCTGATAGCGAATTTCATTTTTTTTCCAAATAAATATAACATTGAATATATTTACGAAATTAGATTAATTTATATACGAAGATTGTTTAAAAAGTTCCCGACCCCGACCTAAAGTAATCAATATAAGCAGCGAAATATATTTGCGCATGCGTTGAGGAATCCTTAAACAAATTACAGCCATTTTGTATCCTTAATTATGTTTGACAGTCGTATAAGTAAAGATTCCTCTAAAAATAAAAACAAAATTAATCATTAAATAATTATTTGTGCCTAAGCAAATGAAATAACAATTCGATTTTGTATACAGAGACTCTACAACATCATTTTTGTGCCCTAACCTCAAAATTTTACTTGTGGAAAATAGTCATGGCAATTATTATCCATATGATTCCTGTTCTTATATATTTAATGTTGTTTTTCGTATAAAATTCTGTATTTATTGCCCCTGTAACTCAGTAGCAGCCGTAGCATACACTACAGTCGACGAAAACGAAAAATATTTATCTTAAAAAATCAATTTTCCATTGTTTAATTATTACGTACAACGAAAAATATTTTTTTATAATCTTTCAATTTATTGTAATAGTACGCCTATGGATATATTTCCTATTGACATTTCTAAACCTTGTATAACCTATTAAAAGTTGAACGTTCCATATATAAAAAATTATTGTATTAAAAAATGAACCATCTCAAGTCTTTATCATATTTTTTTGTAGTAATATTTAATTAATTCGGTGAAAACTACTTTCACCGTGATGATACTGGTATATTACGAGACTTCGTAGAGTCAGATCTTATTTATTCGCTACGTATAATATAAAACAAATATCTAGTGGTATTAAATGATTTCTAATTGTTCTGAAGTGTTATTAACACCGAGTAAGTTGATTATTAAATATTACAAATAACATTAACAATATCTTTGTTTAGTATACAAAAAACTTAAAATAAATATTCTTTTTTGTAACCTCGTAAATCTGTATAACTACCAATGTTTACTGAAACATTCCGTGCATTGTTTAATAAGTAGATTATTTCGTGTAAATACCTGACCCATTTTAGTACTGAATGTAGTAACAGTGGCAACCATGTAAATTTACGAATACTAATAAGTTTTTAAACATTCATAATACAATCGAAATATTATAATCGATTTAAAATTATATGACAAATATTTTTTAAATCAAACTCAACGAACTTTCGTTAAAAAACATGTTTATTTATATACGAACATTATTTGTGTAAATACACAATCGTCTAGAGACAATTCAAAATAAAAATTTGTGGAAAAGTTTCGTTTTCATTGAAACTGTCATTAGACAATCAATTTTTAATTATCAAAATCGACTTGAACTATTTATCTAAGGATTAAAATAAATCACATTTCAATCATCTACATCAATGACAAATTTATTTTTTAATTTTTTTCCTATGACCACAAAATAAACCGTTTAATTATAAAAGAATAAGTGCGCACATTTACGCGCATCTCCCGTAACAAATTTGTATTGGATAAATTGTGTAGATGCCAGCGCCGACGGTTGAATTTGTAACTTAGTAACATAGTTTCTCAGATAATTATTAGAGGACGATTTATATCACAACTAAAATGTGCAAATATTCAAGCTTAACTAACAAAATACTCATAATAATTATTTAGATATATCAATATAATTATAATAAATAAGTATACTAGCTTTCAATTGTTTGGATATTCTTCGGACTTATTTAAATGAAAGTTGTAACTAACTTTAGGGTCTTCCACATCTCTATTCGTTATTTAATGATTACTGTAAAAAATGACATTAACAAGTCTAGGTCGAAATATAGATATTGTTATTAAAATAATAAAAATTTTCAATCAATTTATTGAATTAGGCTAAGGTCAGGTAAATAATAATCATTTAAAACTTATAAAAATCTTCAACGGTTATTTGTATCAAATATACCAGGAAGTAATTTTTTCTCTGAACGGTAATGAGTTATAATAATGAAATATTTACTGGCCACGTGAATTTTGCTTAAATTAAAAGAAATCTTTATATTTCATATATTTAGACAAAAAATTGCAATTATAATGTATATTCGACAAGTTGATTTTAACGTAATTGAATTTCAAAGTAGCTGATAACTTATAAAGCAGCAGACATAGTTCGATTCTTCTTTTTTATATATAGTTCTTGTCAATATTATTTCAATTTCACCTGTATAAATAACTAAGTCCTAAAAATGTTTTTTTTATCTCGTTATGTATTTCTTTATGTCTCAGGTTATAAAAAATTGTTACGAAAACGGTCATTGACACCTGTAATATCTACCTAATATACGATCATAATAATAAAAATACAGACATACATTATTGGTGTTTGCAATATTTATTCTGTAGATAAACTTTATACCCAATTTTGTACTTTAAATAAGCCGTGATTTTCATCAATTTGAGATTATAGTTGTTGCTCTGTTCAATGAACGATTTTGTAAAATGTTTATTAGTAAGTAAATTCTTTTATATTCGCCATTAAATGGTATCTTTGTATTCGGAAAACGGTTATTTTCGAAGGTGCTAGCAGAAATTCCCATCTCTATACATCTTGACGTATACATAACTTTATAGTTTCCTGTAGTACGTCAGATTAGTCGATTGTTTAGCTTTTAAATTGTAAGTCAAGATGGCGTGACAAAATACGTTTCAGCTCTAATGTCTCAATTTATTATAATAGTACGGAATTTACGTTGAAATCACAATGTTTATATACGTATGTATACTTGAATACAAACCAAAAACAATGATATTTGTGAAATTGTTGGTTTCTAATTTAAATTGAATCCTTTTTCTAAAAAAAAAGTTTACTATTACCTAGTACTTGTTTTTAGTAAGAAATTTTTTTTAGATATCTAGAAAAATGCACGCCAATGGGCGGCGTATAACATCAATGGAATTAAAAATATCTAATTTCACATTAACTTTAGATAAAAAAAATTGTCTAATTACGAAAAGGAAGTGATGACATCAAATATTTCGTCTAAAATATTTTCATTGTTGCCATTTTATCGGCTCTTCTTTGATAAATACGATCTTTGAGTTATATATTAGATTATTTTATTTATTATATACGTGACAATGCTGCAATCTTTCAATTAAGTAACTCGACTCTGGTATACAAAATTCTTTATCAACAAATTTCGTAATGTTCTTTATCTTTGTCGTGTTTTACTTTAGTGAAAATTACCATACCGTATAAACCTTAACACATGACAACATCGCAATCGATTTATCTAGATAAATTAGTTGCCCTCTTTTTCTAATTTTAAAATTTTATAATCTGCTATCTTCGTTGCGACCTCGGTCTTACTACACTGAAAACTCCGTCACTTTCAATTAATTCAAATTGCTTTCTTTTTCTAGTTCTCGGGTTTCGCTATTTGTTATCTCCGTCGCAGTTAGCTCTATTCCACACTAAATACATTAGTTCTAGTCAGATTATAGGTAACAAACGTTATAAAATTCCAGATTCCGCCATTTTTATTTAATATAAACAATGACAGTTAGTAAAATATAGTAAAAGTGAAGTTTTGTTAATTTAAAACTGGTATTTTACCAATTATGTATTATATGTGCCGTGCGAAAAAGTTTTTTTCCTTATGAAAATATGTCTGTTTATGTTTTGCTTTGAAATTGAAAATGGCAATCCAGTTTTTTAATTTTGGAATTTTTCTGGAATAAATTGTGTTATGTTCGGTTTGAAGTGAAACCGATTTTTATTTAGATATGTAAATATATGCACGCCACTGGGCGGCGTATATCATTAATAGAATTAAAAATATCTCATTTCACATTAACTTCAGATAAAAAAAGTGTCTATTTACGAAAAGGAAGTGACGACATCAAATATTTCGTCTAAAATATCGGCTCTTCTTTGATAAATACGGTCTTCCAGTTATATATTAAAATATTTTATTTTGTTCTCGTTTAATCACGTTTGAAAAATTGTAATCAATTTTTTTGAATAACCTTGTACGCATCGTTGATATAAATAACATAAACAATTCAAAACTAAGTCAGTTATGGTTGAATGGCTTAATAATATGCTTGGTAACAAATTAAAATTATTATTTTTTGACTATTTGTATATATTTCGAAAATTTTCTGTACTATGACGTACAAAAAAAGACGTTTAGTAAAAAAGTTTTTCGAATTAATCAAAAAAATTTTCCTGTAAGTTCATTTTTCCAATTTATTAAAGTTTCGTCAAAAAAAAATACAAGGTAAGTATCAATGTTTTGGTGACCTTTTGTTTTATCTCAAATATCCCTACCACCATATCTATTTGTTGTATTGTACAGAAGTAGTGTCGAGCTAACAATAGAAATATTGACACCTAACGACGTGCCGGTTATGCTAATAAAATATCAGTGAAATTTCTGTTTTTTATTTATTGTCGTATGATTAAAGAAATGGATAATGTGGTTAATCAGTCGTTGCTTCGAGATTATCGTAAGTTTATTCATTAAAATCGCATTATTTTTTAATTAATGAAACCTTAAAAGATTCTATTTCGTTACAAAGTAACACAACTTTATAACAATGATAAAAATAATCCATAAAACTTGATAATCGTGTAAATAATTTAATCTCGTCATAACCGGGAATATTAATAAAAATGCATATGCAAAAGATAAGAATATTTGATGTTTGGGACGAAACTTTTTCATATAATATAAAGTTATCAATTTTCAATGCAAATTTGGTTTTAATCCAGAAATTTGTAGTAAAATATGTGAGGTTATGAAACCATATTTATATGAATTGATAATCGATACGTTGTACTAAATATCATATTGTTTATTTTTACTTTTGGATACGTAAGGTTTCATCATGGAAATACAATTCATACTATCATGTTAACTGATGATTATTAAATACCTGGAGACAACAATTTGATGGAATCGCATTAATTCGAAACGTAATCTACATTAAAATGCACCTAACTTAACATCACTTGAAAACACATTTTATACGTATTATTAAATTGACTGTAGGAACTCACAATATATCACAAAATTATTTTCAATCCTCGTTTTCAGATTTAATGAAAATTTTAAAATAGATTATTTTATACACTATATCAAATTCAGTACCCAAATTAAAATATAGTTTAACAACGTCATATAAAAATATTTCTAAAATACATTGATAATATTGATCGATAATCGATTTCCGTGGAAAGTCAATCAGCTGTTAGAATTGTTAGTCCGTTTTTGGAAATATACAAGTACCGTAACCGGTAGTAATGACGTCATGAATAACGTTGACTTGACTTCGCAATAATTTGAAGGTATATTCACTTTTTAAACAACTTTTATTATAATAATATTTAATTCGGAGCATGCTACGCACTGGTTTAATGTTGTTATTCATTTTTATTTTAGGATACAAGTAATATATATTACTTTAAAAATTTTCACATATACATTTTCAAAGGTAAATTTGTTATTCATTGTAGTTTTCTTGTGTATACCTTAGATTTTATTTGTGTCTTTATTTAGTTACTCGTATGTTTAGTTTCTTAGTTTTTTACAAGGTCTTGTCTAAAAATTGTAAACAATTTTTTGACAATAAAGAATTTCTCTCTCTCTCTCTTGTTCGGAAATATTTTGATGAGCGCGATATGTCATATATCGACGCCATATTGACGTGTTTGTTTACATTTCGTTATAAATTAAATAAAGTAATCTACACAAAAAGATTGTTGATGTTAGCTGTTACAACGATAAGAAAAATAAGAAAATATTCCAATAATTCACAATTATGACCCTATAGTACTTCGTAATAAAAGCGTAGTATTCGGAAAGTTGTATAATGGAATGTATAATTCATTCTAGACAAACTACTTTAATTTGGTAACTTGTAATTATAATAACTAAAAGTTTAATAGAATAATATATTATTTATGAAATTTATTGTTTTAGGAACATCTGGTACAACAAATATAAGACGACTGATAAAGAAGAGATTTCCATTATTAGCATGGCTGCCCTCTTACAATTTTCAAACATTTTCACAAGATTTTCTAGCTGGTATAACTGTTGCTCTAACAGAAATTCCTCAGGGTATCGCTTATGCAATTGTAGCGGGTAAGTTTTTATTTCAGAATCTTTTATTTAAAATAGTTTATATTCATTTTATTTAATAGTTTTTATTATCTCTGTTTTGTTATGAAATTAGATCTCGATTTACTTTTTCTTAGTTATAATCATTGATTACTATAGATTATTCAGCAAAGTCAAGGTTATGAACAAAATTTTATTCATAATATCAACCTATTAACTTTTATGTAGGATAACAAACTTATCTAAAACTAAAATTATTTTCGTGATGATTTGTCTCAATTTTAAGTCTATTTACTATGAAATCAGTTTAAAATAACATGTAAAAATTAACGTTTCGACGTACTTCGGTTTTTGCAAAATATTTTAAACTGATTTTTATAGAAAAAAGACCTGAAATCAAGAGAAATCGTTACGAAAAACATATAAATAGGTCTAAGAAGTAAAAAACTTTCATTTTTATCATTTGTATTGTTATAATTTCAATTTTTATCAATTTAGATATCAGTATCTAGTTGAGTATTGCATTTTTTAACTTGCTAAATTAAAATTTTTGAAACTGTTAGTTATATTCATACTGAACACGCTGTTAACACTACCACTACATTAACAATCACAAATTACATTGTCTGACCCACGTTTCAATAACTAACTTATCGTCTTCAGACACCGAAACGTGGTTCAGACAGTGTAATTGTGTGTGTTGGTGTAGTGGTAGTGTAAATAGTGTGTTCAGTATGAAATAAATATAATATAAACCTTTTTGTGAAGGTCTTCCTTCTCAATATGGACTCTATGCTGGTTTTATGGGATGTTTCATGTATTTCATGTTGGGCAGTTGTAAAGATATCAATATAGGACCAACAGCTATAATGGCGTTAATGATTCAACCCTACGTTTCCAGTATGGGTATTGCCGGTGGTATTTTGATAACGTTCCTATCGGGATGTTTGATTTTTCTATGCGGTTTACTGCATTTAGGTACATAAAATTTGTTGTAATTCAATTATGAATTGTGATACAAATGGCTCGTTTTTCAGGATTTATTGTGGAATTTTTTTCTTACCCTGTGATAGCAGGATTTACTACAGCGGCTGCTTTCAATATAGCTTCGTCTCAAATTAAATCTCTGTTAGGTATACCGGGGAAATCGGATACTTTTCTAACCGCTTGG
The DNA here is from genome assembly GCF_026250575.1 of Diorhabda carinulata. NCBI lineage: Eukaryota > Metazoa > Arthropoda > Insecta > Coleoptera > Chrysomelidae > Diorhabda > Diorhabda carinulata. The sequence goes on from NC_079465.1 coordinate 885,475, forward strand.
ATATCGGTTTTTGAAAATATCAAAAAAACCCGATTGGCAGATACTTTGATGGGATTTTTCGTCATAGTGTTCCTAGTTATAGCAAAAGTAAGTTTTAACTGATAGGAATCGAGGATTTAATCACAATAAAGTTTATTTTTTATTAATTTATGTGACAACGCTGCAATCGTTCAAATAAGTAACTCGACACTAGTAAATAATAACAACATTCTTTATCTAATCTTCACATTTCATAATGTTCTTTCTCACTCTCGCTATCTAGATAAGTTGATACTGAGGCGGATACTAAATCGATTTTAACGATTATTTGCGCTCTTTTTCTAATATTCAAATTTTATAATCTGCTATCTTCGTCGCGCCCTCAATCATACTACACTGAAAACTCCGACACTTTAAATTAATTCAAGCAATTAGTTGCCTTCTTTTTTTAATTCTCGGGGTTTGCTATGCGTTATTTTCGTCGCACTTAGTTCCCCATTTCACACTAAGAACACTAGTTATCGTTTGATTATTGCTAACAAACATTACAAATTTCCAGATTCCGCCATTTTTATTTAATGACAGTTACTAAATTATGAGATATTGTTAATAAAAATCTTAGTTGTTCTTTTAAAAGTGAAAGTGGAGTTTTTTTTTAATTTAAAACTCGTATTTCACTAATTTTATATTATAATGTGTGCTGTGTGAAAAAGTTTTTTCTCGCTATGAAAAGATAAGTTTAAGTTTTGTTTTTGAAATTGAAAATGTTGAGTAATATGTAATTCAGTGCTTTCAAGTTGGAATATTTTTAGAATAAATAGTGTTATGTTCACTTTCCAATTCGATTTAAAGTGAAAAAACATCTTTTAAATTGCGCATCTTCAAAATCTCGAGGAAACTCTTCCGATTTTCAACGATTAAGGTTTTCATCTTACATATTTCTTATAAAACAATACCAATTATGATCAATTATCTAAATACATATTTCTTCTAGAGAATTTTGTGATAAAATCTATTTTATCTTGTATAATCTCGTAATTATGAAAATTTTAATGGGTAAAAGTGAAAATTTTAAATTAATCAATATATATGCATGATAACACGTTTTTTGTGATGAATTTGTTGAGTTTGTGAATAAATTTATTCATTTCTATCAAAAATATAACTAAACGTCTAATTTTTTGATTGATAGATAAAATTTTTCCTGTAGTTTTTGGTACTAAGCTAAGTTTTTATTTACGGGGTTGATATTTATGTTTTACATAGGAAATAAGAAGATACGGTTCGTTAAAACAACGTCCAGAATGGACAAGAAAAAGATATATTATCGGGGTGATTATTTTTATGTTTTCTTTGGCAAGTAACGCCATTGCTGTGATGTGTTGTAGCGTAGTAGCCTACATTTTCAAACAATACGGACAAATGCCATTTAAGTTGACAGGTGAGTCTCAAATTCTATTCATTTATAAACCTAACTCAAACTTTCATCTGCAGGATGTTCTTATATTGTCATTTTTGTTTAATACGAGACGCAATGTTAATTTGAATCAGTTTTCTTTTAATGGGGACATTTATTTTGAAGGGGTAGTTGATTTAAGAGTTTACAAAGGGGGGATGGAAATCAATGTGTAATAATACTGATGTTTGATATGATTTCAAGGTGAAGTTCGTGGTGGTTTACCCTCTTTTACTTTACCACCTTTCAGTACAAATTTCAACGGTACCGAATTTAGATTTGAAGATATGATGACCGAATATGGTACCGTAGTTATATTTTGTCCTTTAATAGCAGTTTTAGAACACATAGCGATCGCGAAAGCGTTTTGTAAGTAACTTTCGTTAATTTTCTTCAAGTTTCTACTAAAACCGTTCATTTTCCAGCTAAGGGAAAATCATTAGACGCTACTCAGGAGATGATAGCGTTAGGTGTTTGTAATATAATGGGTTCGTTTGTACAATCTATGCCAGTAACTGGTTCGTTTACTAGAACAGCAGTTAACAATGCTTCCGGAGCTAAAACCCCAGCTTGTAGTATCATTACCGGTATTATGGTGTTAGTTGCTTTGGGATTTTTAACTTCTACGTTCCAATACATTCCCAAGTCTACTTTAGCTGGGGTTATCATGGTCGCTATGTATTATTTGTGCGATTTTCAAGCGTTCATTTTACTTTGGAAATCTAAAAGTAAGTAATCATAATTTATTATTAATATTTACAGATATTTGTCTCTTTTATGGAATAATTTGAAAAAATTGTTTCAATTTGATCTTATTTTGGATAAATATCAATTTTTTCTTTAATATACTATGAAATTTTACCAATTATACTGATTTAATATGAATATTTTGTTGTAATTGAATTTTTTCAATGTTTACTAAAATTTTCGTGGATTGTTTTCACTAGATTATCCTGTTTATTAGTTCCTTTTGACAGTTAGGTTATATATAAATTTTATATTTTGATTTTAAAGGTTTATTATGCTCCCTTGTTCTTGTAGTTGTCCCTTCTACAGCTCTATTTCCAATAATAGAATTCTATAAACTTGAGTGTTTTCTATAAATCATTTTTCTCTTCATTTCAGAACCTGCATTCCTCAAATTCAGCTAAAAATTGGCAAAGTTCTGTAGAAATCTCTGTAATCAATTAAAATTCAGTTCCGAACAAACTATTTTGATATTTCAGCTTGAATAATGCTTCCGAAATATATTTTAATGCCCAAATAAAGTTTACTGGTCAGTAAAAGGATTTTGTGATCCTGTCATATACCCGCATGTCTTGTTGTCTGGAGTTCTGTAATGTTTCACACGTCTTCAGGTGTCTATTGAGTCGACAGTGCCCCGATAGGGCTCCCGTTAGTATTTGTACTTCTACATTCTATGGTTATAGTTTTCCGGAAGAGCTTCGCCTGTCTCAGTCTCTTCGGGTCCCCAGAAGGGCTTGTTTGCCTCCATTTTAGCAAGCCTATCATCTATTTCATGTCCCAACTTCATTTTTCTTGCATAGTTCGTTCAATTTTTCCAGGCAATCTCAAACTAATTTGGATTTTATGATATTGGAGCTCCAAGCTCTAAATGCTGTCCATCCGTATACCATTTAATGGTATTTCTATTCGTGTTATGTACGGTATTATGATTCCAGCTTAATATCGTGGTAAATTTTTTCAATACATCATCCTGAGGCATGCCCCAAGTACGGTCATCATATTATTTTAGTAATTGAACATTCTAAGTGATGTTTTTTCTTTCCGATACTATTTGGAGATTTAGAATCACTTCTAGTGCAGCCCTACCTTCGTGATATTGTTCCTTAAGGTGTTCAAAGTTGTTATGGTACCCCAAACCACTGCCCAATATGTAATTATCGGGTTACAACCCCAATTCTTCCATGGGAAGCTTCTGCACACCATTAGGGGGGAAAGCCTCATCGATTCTTGTTTTATTGATAAGTATAACATTAGGATGTAATTAATAAGAAAATACCAAGCTTTCTATTGTCTTTTTATTGACCCTTAACCCTTAAGGCATATGACACTAGTGATGAAAACACCTCGGATACGTACATAACCTCAATGTTTCACATTTCCACGATTTCCCTACAAATTAGAGTTGTTGGCAACGTCGTTTTTATGGTTGTAATGTTTGAATTTTTGATTTTAGAATTGGATCTGATACCTCTAACGGCGACTTTGGTGTGTTGCCTCTTCATCAATTTGGAATACGGTATTTTGATAGGTCTGGCTGTCAATATAGTGTTCGTGTTGTATTCGTCGGCTAGACCGAAAATTGAAATCGAAGAAATATCCCCGTTATATTATTTAGTTAAATTCAAATCAGGATTACATTATACTTCAGCCGAATATTTGAGAGAATACATTCTGAGTATGTGTACGTCCCCTAATAGTACGGTAATTATCGATGGGGAATATATTGGCAACATTGACGCCACCGTAGCCAAGGTAAGTTCATTTGCAACAGTTTCTAGTTTGTTCCAGGTAAAAAAGAAGAAGAATCTAACCGATTATTGTAGTTATTCGTTGTTGGTAATAATTCTGGGTTATCAAGAAATAAATTTACAACCGGCACCACTGTATTTTTTTTCTCTCTCGAATTTGTTATTTATGTGATTGAATTTTTAGAGTTTGAATGGGCTCAAAGACGAATTACAAATTCGAAACCAAAATATAATATTTTGGAATTTCAAAAAAACTGTGATAAATACTTGCTTAGGTGTAAATTCGGATTTGGGATTGAATGTGAAAGAAGAAAGTTTGGAACAAATTATTGGTAAGTAGGTGAGTTTTTGCTGGATTTATTGATTTTTTTTGGATAATTTTGCATTTTTTGTTGTTTCAGCTTCCTAGCTTCACAAAACCATCGAGAATTCAATGCGATTAATTTTTTTATTCTTATTGTATATCAAATAATAAAATTTATTACTTCCAATAGTTTTTTATTGCACTTTTTACGGAATTTTTTATAAAGAATTTTTTAATCGCCCCTCGTAATATTAATATCATCGCCTGTCAAACATATTTACAATGTTGCCGCGTTTACTTTTTTTTTCACTAAACGATATTAAGTAATATATCAGAAGACGCTTTAAAATTGACACAATGTGCATCAGAACTGAGATATATTCGTCTTCGTATTATCTACGTCGTTAGCCATAAAAAAAATAAAATATTTTTAATCAAAATTACACACCTACCACTGATATAATGAGTTTTTATCAATTGAAACAAATTTTTATCAAAAAAGTCCGACAACACTGGTATTATAACTTGTATAATCTTCTTTTTTATCAAGACTAAAAAGACTTTTACCCTATCATCACAAAGCTACGTATTAACTATACGTTTTTATTTCTGTAGCTATTTAAAGGCTTCTAAACTAATAAAATTTAACTCAAAGCCGATGCATTACACAAAATATATAATCTCAAACTGTAAGTGCAAAGAAATAATTAATTTAAAAGATTTTTATGTTCTGATAATCACAACCATTGAACTAAATCTAAATAAAGGAAGTGAGAGCGAAATCAATACTCGTGTATGAGGGAAAATTACGATCTATATGTTGGCAGCTGTGGGTTATCGATCTCATGACTTAACTTAGATGTTGTCAGATTTATTATTATTAAAATTAGATAATTATTTTCGAATTTTATAAATAATTTAGTGCGTAAAATATATTATAATTGTTTATATAATATATAGTGTATATAATAATGCATCGTAAAATTCTTATTACAAGATCTAAAACACATTTTAAAAGAACGAGATCGTAATAGGCCGCTATTTTCAATTACTTTTGAGATAGGAGATGAATGAAAGAGATTTTAAAATAGATTATTACATGATTAAATTTCACTTTTAATAAGTAAATAATTAAAATAAACTGATACAAAAAGCTTGATATTATCTCAATTATTAAATTCGCTAGTAAAAATTTTAACTATGGCAACTATGTAAAAGATCTGTCAGATTATATCTGTGAAAATATAGTTAACAAAATGGATTCAGTGTTCAAGAAATTTCACGGAATTTACAATATTATTTTCTCCTGTTTTGTATATTTTCCATTTATTGTTACCGTCCAATTCGATATTAAAAGAAAATATTTTGATCGACTATCGGTCGTCTTAATTAGATACTGTTATTGACAATGTTATGCTTAAAACTTCACTTGAAAACTTCAAGGTCATCTAATATATAATGATATAATTTCTACACTAAGAAATGGATTGTGGAAAAATAAAAATTATTAAAATCTGCAAAATATATACTTGGTTGAATTAAAAATTCACACTAATCGATCTTTTAACACATGGAACTATTTGTGTTTTTTTTTTCTTCAGATATACCCAAATTTCAATATCTCAATCGGTTATTTTTGAACTGACAGAGGTGCTAGTAAAAGTTCCCATCTCTATTAGTTCTACTATCGCTTGTTTAGTCACTATTTTATTTTTTTTTTTTTCAATTTTGCAGAATAATTGACCTTATGAGCTTAAGTTAAAGTGACAGTCGATTTTCTTCAATTCAAATGAGAGTGAGAGCGGAAGAAAAATAGAAAAATGAACTAATAATAGAATCATATTTTACATTACCACACACGTTGCCATATTATTTAAAGAAAATTCACAAATTCATAAATTATAATTGAGCTAAAATAATTATTCATTTTCACTAATAATTACGAAGTCTGGCAACGTTGTTTAAAAATGACGTAATACTCTAGACGTACGTACATGATTATTATTACGTATTATCAGTGTATTCATTTTCTTAAATAAAATATAAGCAGACGCAAAAGAATAATATTTTAGTAAACTAATAGACACTTAATTAAAAATTGCCGAAAAAAGTAAGTGGTAGTATTGTAGCTGCTCTTTTAACGTTTTATTTGAATATAAAAATTTGATTTTGTTATATTCCGTTATTTCTGCGCCCAACTCTATAATTTTTTGTAACGATAACAAAAAATCTATCCTATAGTCGATTTGTATTTATTTACTAATATAATATCAAAGGTTGTGACTTATAACGATATAAAAAGATAACGAGACTGTTAGATAACTTCTTATAAATCCAAGTTCACCAATAAGACAACCGGCATCGGTTAGAAATTTATTCAGTTATGAGGCTACTTTCACGTAAAGTGTTGTTTCTACAAAAAATTATTAGTGTTAGAAACATGGCAACTTCTAATTATCTTATTAACGATTCTAAATATTCGTTTTTAAAAGATTTGGGATTAAAAGAAAAAAATTTAGGTGTTTTTGATGGTAATTGGAAAGGATCTGGCCCAGTAAGTAAAAAAATATTAGTAAACCCCAATGCAGATTCATATAATTATATAGTAATAACAAAAATATGTTGCCAAAGTTTTAAAAATAGTGTGATAATGTAATAAATTGTTTTAAATATACATAAATATAAATCATAAAATTATCAGATGTGACAACAAAGCAAAAAACGTTCGTTTTATAATTATTTGAAAAACCATAGAACTGATTGATTAACCTTAACAATTGAACGAACTTCACACTACTCAATTTCCGAATGACATTAAATTGGTATTTATACAGTGTTGATCTGAAATATCGACATACTTTTTTATAGACAATTCAGTCAGTATGTCCCAGTAATGGTAAAGTAATAGCTGAAGTTCAACAAGGTTCTATAACAGATTACGAAGCGTGCGTGGAAGCTTCTAAAGACGCTTGGAATGTTTGGGTCGAGGTACCGGCACCGAAAAGAGGTGACATCGTACGACAAATCGGCAACGCGCTTAGAGCCAATTTAATACCTTTGGGAAAATTAGTCTCTCTCGAAATGGGAAAGATTTTACCTGAAGGTATAGGGGAGGTTCAAGAATACGTGGATATTTGCGATTACGCGGTAGGTTTATCCAGAACTATCGGCGGATCTGTTCTACAGTCCGAAAGACCAAAACACGCGCTATTAGAAAAATGGCTTCCGCTCGGAGTCGTTGGAGTCATTTCGGCTTTTAACTTTCCGATAGCAGTATACGGTTGGAACAGCGCTATAGCTATGGTAATAATAATAATAATAATACCTAAATTAATTTAAAGTGTACTGGTAATAATTATTTAGGTGTGTGGCGATACGTTGGTATGGAAAAGCGCCGAAACTACACCGCTCATTTCAATCGCTACAACGAAGATTATACAAGACGTTTTAGAAAATAATCACTTACCCGGAGCTATTGCTACTTTATGTTGCGGTGGAGCGAACATAGGAAAAGCTATGGCGACTGATAGTAGGATTAAATTATTATCTTTCACCGGTAGTACTCAAGTTGGACAACAGGTTAAAAAAAAACGACGTTGTAAAGAATTTTCTTTGCATATATAATGTATTTTAGGTGGGAATCGAAGTTCAAAAGAGATTCGGCAAAGTATTATTGGAACTAGGAGGTAATAACGCCATAATTGTAGCGGAAGATGCGAACGTCGATATGGTGGTACGGGCTAGTTTATTTGCGTGCGTTGGTACCACCGGACAGAGATGTACTACTACAAGAAGACTGATAATACATGATAAGGTAACTGTGATTTTGTCCTGTGATTGACGGTGCAGTGTCATATCAATAAACGTTGTAGTTCTATGGTTGACGTATATATGACATTGACGTATGTATAAATTTATTTTTAGGTTTATTCAGAGGTTTTGGAGAAATTGAAGAAAGCTTATAGTCAAGTTTTGAATAGAGTAGGAGATTCTTTAGATGATAATGTACTTGTTGGTCCTGTTCACAACAAACAAGCTGTACAAAAATACGTGGATACTATAGATCAAATCAAAAAACAAGGTGGCAAAATCGAAATTGGTGGAAATGTAAGTTAACACTTTTTATTTATGTATTAAACTTATTAAATTTATGATTATTTTTTTTATATTCTAGGTATTAAATAAACCTGGGTTCTTTGTCGAACCTACCATTGTGACTGGGCTTCAACACGATAATCCCTTAGTTCACAATGAATGTTTTGCTCCGATTGTATACGTTTTGAAAGCAGATAGTTTTGGTCAAGCTATTCAATGGAATAACGAAGTTCCACAAGGATTATCGTCGAGTTTATTCTCACAAAATGTAGGATATATACTTCATGTAAGTGAAATTTAATTAAATTTTATCATGTTCTCTCAATTTTCTTACATTTTTATCCATTTGAAAGCTTTGAATTGAGTACCTGTAATACGAGGGGTTTCCTAAAGTCATTATATCGCGCTGGTTCTAAAATTTCAATTCTTACCTTGTAAACTGAAACTAGTTTTTAGTTTTTGTATAAAAAAAATTACTTTCACCTTCCACTATATCAAAAATGTTGTTTTTTGATTCAATATTGATTTTTTCTCTTGTAAATTGAACTTTTGAAAATATTTCACTGAAATATGAACACCGTTTTACAATTGTTTAGGACTATGGTATTTTTGAATGAAAGTATGTTTTCACTTCAATATATGAGGGCGATGTGTAAATTTTGTTACTTTATTTCTTCTTTTAGTAGATTAAAAACTTTTAAGGCACTTTTCGGTGATTCATTTGCGACATTTCATAGCAAAATGTGTCTATTATTGAAAAAATTGTATTTCATACATTATTTACATGAAACAATGTTCATATTTGACTTCTAGTGGATTGGTCCTAATGGATCAGATTGTGGTATAGTAAATGTGAATATACCAACATCTGGAGCGGAAATAGGAGGAGCTTTTGGCGGGGAAAAAGCCACAGGAGGCGGTAGAGAATCCGGTAGTGACTCATGGAAACAATATATGAGAAGAACCACTGTCACTATTAACTATTCCAAAGATCTACCTCTAGCACAAGGCATTAAATTTGAATAATGATTTTTATATATTTTTTTTTAGAAAATAAATAAAATATATTAAAAACGTTTTTATTTTGAAATACCAAACATATCCTTTCATTATCAGCTTCCATAATTTACACAAATTTCTTACTTTACCAAAGAAAATATATTACGACCCCGGTAGAAGATGTTTACATTTTTGACAGCCATGTACTTGAGAAATTACTTTGACACAGCGATCATAGATATTTTTTTACATGAAGTGATTTTAAATATAATTTTATGTTTCGAGCACTCGAAGTTTATTCAATCTAACGGATTGTCAAAATCAGCTGATTTAAAAATGACAGTCATGTGGTAAACAAATGCTTTTGCCGTGTCTGTGTTGTTTGTGAGAGTATTTGTTCAATTTGAGACCTTATTATTCCCGGTTCTGTTGCAAAATGTTTTCTTACAGCATTGCTACTCAAAGAAATACGGAAACCTATTTTTTTTTCGATCATTCAGTATCGTGCTTAGTGTAGGTAAATGTAGTATGAAAACGAAATATATAGGAAACTTGTGGAGAAAGTACAGAATTCTGACTAAATCTCTATATAAAATCGAAAATAAAACAATCGAATTACTCGAAAAAAAATCAAGAAAAACTTACATTACGTTCATACGAGAACGTCGGTTGCTTACCTCACATCAGTTTGACGTAAATCATCTGTTTTTTTAGATCACCTAATAATCATTTACTGTGTTCGGCTATGTGAATCTGATGACTCTCACTGTTTGGTATCGTTCGGCAATTCACTTTATTTTGATCTTACTGCTCTGTCACTTTCCGTTAAATAAACTTTTAAGCACTCTCAGTAAGATCTCTTTGTACCGAATCTTGAAAGAGAGTTCTCAAACTTGTTTTGACTTTTGACATTTTACCGTTTATCAATTAAATTATTTCAAAATGAAAAAGTGGAAGTACATATATCTGAAGAGCATAGTTATGCAGAAGAGTTTGTCTCAAGATTTAGTTAAAATCAATCAGTTTTAATTATGCCTAATTTTTTTAATATACTTATGTTCGCGTGATTTAAATCGCTTTCTGTTCCGCGAACAGCATTGCCGAACGCACCTATTGCCGTAACGTCAAATATATTCAAAAAAGAAGAAATGAAGGGCATATGTTATAAGAGATGATGTCGAAAAAGAAGAGTAGTTCAAATAGGTTTGTTTACATTTCAAAAATAGAAATTATATTAAAAAAAAAGGATTAGATTTTATTTATTTATTATTCATTATATATTTTTAATAATTATCACAATATACTGTAACAATAATATATCTATAACATGGAATAAATCTCTAGCTGTTTTCTTCTCTGTATTTTAACTTGTTCTACAAAAGATTGAATTTTGTGATCGAGTACATGAGGAGAAAGAACATCGTTGCTTTTTGTATTATATTGCCTTTGATACTTGAATACAAAGCCTAGTAAGTGCCAGATTGAAAACTCTGGCCACAAGACATCAGTAAAACATATATCCGTGTCTGATATTTGCCAGAGTAAAAAATCACTAAGTCTGCTTTCTCCCGAGGTTCGAATCAATATCTCTGGGTTTCTACTCAACTGGGTATATAAACAACTGGAAATTAATTCTTCTGATACATCACCGTTATCAATTAAACCATCTTTTATCCCTTGTAATATTGTTTTAAGACTGTAAGTCATTTCTTCCCTAGATGTATAAGAAAACGCTACATTTAGTATACTTTTCGTATTGTTTTCAGTAAGAAGAGCAGCTTCTGCTATAAGTTTTCGTAAATCTTCGGGAAGCAAAGATAAATTACCTATCACCCTTATGCAAACACCTTCTTGCATAAGTTTATCTTTCTCTTCGAAAATTTTACGAAACTTTTCTTTCGCTAATTCCATCAAAGCATCTACCTAAATATTAAATATGTGGAATTAATTATAAAGATTCGTTAACGGATAATTACTTACTTCATCAGGTGATCTTTTGAAATTTTCTATACTAAACGCATAAACCGTCACTTCTTTTATTCCCAATTCGCGACACCAGTGAAGGCATTCTGCCAATTTTTCGAATCCTTTGGAGTGACCTACTGCTTTTTGTACATTAGTTTTTTTAGCGTATCTTCTATTGCCATCCATTATGATAGCTATGTGATTTGGTACTGGCCCGCATTTTAAAACTTTGATACAAAATTTTTGAAACTCGGTTAGGTTGTTAGAACCAACCCAAGACATTTTCACTTCTACTCAGTTAGTTAATTTTAATGATTATCTTCAAAATTCACTACGTTTACAAAAATATTTTACTAAACACGCATTTTATAACTTAAATAGAAATTCAAAATAACATACATTTTAATAAAATTAAATATCTTCATTCATACACATAACCTAAAATTAACTTCAGTTAATTTTTCGGGTACGTCTTATGTTCGTAATCGATTGAAAAGTTTGTTCCAACAATAGCTAAAAGTAGTTCGGGTCTGTATTTAATTTGAGCGTTTCAACAAGCAATGAATATAATTTGTTATCAAGAAAGAAAAATCAAAATCGGAATTGTAAATGAATTAATTTTATAGCCACAAATTCATTTTTAATTTAGCTTTATTATAACCATCGATCTGATCTAATAGTATAGTAACCAGTGATGAAAGCATAGATAAATGTAATGTCTAGAAATAAAAAGTCTTCTATTACCAGCATAATAAATACACTGTTTTGTATGAAATTTAAGGATATTTTACACTTTATTTCCATGTTTAGTTATTGAAATGTGTTATTAGTAAATGATAATACAGATTTCATTTTATCCATAGTTTTTTTCACTTTATCATGTTGTATGCCATGCTTAACATTTGTCGTATGTCAATTTTCAATTGTTTTTAAGTTGATTCTATATATTCTTACAAAATGTTTAGTTGGAATGAAAAGTATTTGCCTTTTCCACCTATTTGTACGTACAAAACTGTAAATAGTAATATAGGTAATTGTTTTTCACTATTTAATCGATTATTTTCCTAACATTCATTTATTTCAGACTTCAATTACCTTCTTAGTTTATGTACGGAATGTAAATATTATCTCGATAATAACAAACATTTAGAAGCGGAATATTTAGTATTATCCAGAATAGTGTATCGTATGAAACAAAAATTTCGAACATCAAAAGATTTCAAAACTTTAGAAAAGCTATGCAAATGTTTAAGAGTGTATCTCGATATAAATCTCTCGTTCCATCTAATGCGATTTATAGAACTCATACCGACGAATATAGAAAAAGAAATGTATATTCCCTCGAAAAATTTATTAGATTATATATTAATTAGATTATTGTCGATGAAAAAGTTGTTGGAAAAAATTTCGGTTAACTGTGTACAAGCCGCGCATCTCTACAGCTTCAGGATCAAATCAGGACAATTTTGGAAGGTAGCTTTTTGTGTATACAGTCTAGTTTCTAGGATAGATATTTTAACCAAGCACAGTGAGAAGGAAGTTAGCAGATTTTATGAAAAGTTGAAGGAATTTTCAAAAGGATATAGTGTTAATGAAAATAATAAATAAATGGAGTGTCTCTTATTTTTTCCGGTGTTCTTACCCTAAGTTCCTAGTAGAATAGAATTTTTAAATCAAACAATAAGAAGTTTAAAAATTAATTTTATTTTACAATTATTATGAAATTACATTAAACTTAAGTACTACTAAATAGATAAGTGAGTAATTCAGGTGTATTCATTTCAATTTTATATTTTTGTCCGATTTCTTGAATTTTTAATCTTCTTCTAAGATGCGGTGGTTGATAACTGAAATAATTTACAAATTTTTACATTTTAAAGCACCTATAAGTTTCAAAAGACAGCTTTTTAGCTTTAATGTCAAATTAGAGGTATAAATATCGAAATTTAGTACCTTTCAGAATCTAATCTTCTTCTTCTAGCCATATTTAGAGCGGTATGTCGCACTAGAGGTCCTAACGCCCTTCTACTAACTACCATACCGTCTATTAGTGGTGAAGCTAGACCTACACGACCAGTAGGTCCTTGTATGTGCACCCTAAGTAATCCCGTTGATAATAAATGCAAAAATATTACCAAAACATCACTGGTACTTTCTTTACCATCAGTTTCCAAACCGGTATCCATAGATAAAAGCAATTCATCTAAATATAATACAAATTTAAAGAAAAAATCATTTTAATTGTTTTTTTTTACCTATAGGTAACGTCAAATGGTCTTCGAAGCTTTCCAACCATACAACCATTATTTTAGTATTGGTATGAGGATGCAGTATGGATTTATGGGAAGTTCTTTTAGGTTTTTCCAAATCCAAACTCGAAATTCTTTTTTCCGATAAATTCTTTTCGTTCCAAGCTGAAATTGAATCGAAACCGCGCCCCAAATCGGACTCGGATTTACATTGGGAAGGAATAACGAAAGCTATTTCCGAACAAGCATCGGCCCAATAAAGTACGTGAGTCGAACCGTCGTACGAAGTTCGTTTTTCCACTTCTTCGGTATCATTATTCGGCGATATCTTCCAACTAGTTGATACGTGACCGGTCCATCCTGAAAATAACGTTTACTCACCATATCGCGTCGTTAAAACGAAAAATCTAGTTTCCTCGCGAGTTTTACACTATATTTTTTCGACGACCTAATAAGTAGTGCAGTTTTACTAACCTGGATGACTGCCAACTTCTACTGCCCACCCTAAAGTGTGTACAAATTCCCAAAAATAAGTGGAAATTGAGTTTTCGTTTGAAATATTGTTGATTATATCTTGAGCGCTGGTCTGTCGCGATTTTACATAAAATAAATGAACGGTATCACAAGTTCTCGGACTCATATTATCTAACATCAGTAGATCTTTACAGAATTCATTAGCGCTACTATCTATAACTGATAAATGGCTACTGTCGTCTTCTTTGTTCTAAAATGAAAACTTAGTTTATACAGGATGGACACATTAGTCATCGATAAGTGACCGGAGTGCGAATTTTAGAGCTAATCACCCCCAGTAGTTTATTATTTAATAACAAAAAATTTATGGTTCAACTTATGTTGGTATAATCAAAATTATATGACTGATATGGCAAATTCTACAAAAATTGACGATTCCAAATGATTACGACGTCTTACGAGGGATGTTACATCAGAAATATAAAAAAACTTTGTGTGTTTATGGGAATTAAACCATAAAAAAGCTTCATTCCAAATTTTTGTTTCAACTCCTAACAATAATACAAAATTTAGACATTTCTAAGGGATGTTTAGGAATATAGATAAATCCTAGATTCATCACAAACACACTCAAATCAAAAGCTAGAAAAAAAAAACAACAGATTGTTCATAAATTATTTTCGAAAAGTACAAAAAACATTCAATTGTAACTATTATTGGACCAATTAAAGAAAAACTAGTTCTATATGTATAAAAAAAGCAGAAGTTGGGGTTGGAATAGCTTCTACAGCCATCATAATCTCCAGATTCAACCCCTAGTGACCACTATGTGTTTCCAGGTATAAAAATAAGTTCCAAGGAAATAAAAATCAAAAACAAATTTTCATTATGTAAATAAGTAAGAGAACTTACCTGTAAAAGATAATTTTATTTATTTGATGTAAAAAATGTGTTGAGATATCCAAATAAACAACTCAGCTTCAACAATTTGAGACGAGTTGCTAGTTACAAGAGAAACTTCAGAAAATACTCTATTTTCTAAATCGACAATGAAACATCTATTCCATTATCACAAATCCTCAAATTTTATTAAAAAAAAAATTATCACATTCAAGTATTTATTTGTAAAGGAATTAATACATTGTTAAAAAAAGTTATACCCGAAAATATTCAACTTATTTTCATTTCTTTTACCACTCAAAATTGTCTTATACGTATTTCAACCAATCCCGCAAACTTTAAACGTTGTTATGACCAATAACATGTTGATTTTCAAATAAATATTAATAAAAATAATAATAATTTTATGGATTAACTAAATCACGTCGAAAAAACTAGTTACATATATCATTACCTAAATTTGACATAACGAGCACAACAGCTGATCGGTTGAGATCATCGAATTAACAATAAACGATGGAACGCAACAATTGATCGGTTGTGATAATCGAATTAAAAGTGGAGGAAGGAACACAACAAATGATTGGTTGATATCATCGAATTAAAAGTGAAGGAAAGATCGTAACAGTTGATCGGTTAAGATCATCGAATTAAAATTAAAAGACCGAACACATCAACTGATCAGAAATAAAGGAAAGAGTACAGCAATGGCTGATCGGTTGAAATCATCGAATTAAATGCGATAAAAATGGCTAACAGCAAAATCCGTTTTACCATAGGCGTGCTATAAAACAATTTTTTGATAAAAAATATTCTGAAAAAAAATGTATTATTTTTGTTTTTCTAAATAAAACCAAATCTAATATTACAAAAAAAAATTAAATTGATTAATAATTATTTTTAAATCAATATTCGATATAGATACGGGGTATATATAAAAAGTAGATATACGAGGGTTATATGATAATTGATTAGATTGATATAAATACCTCCGATTCCTCCAATGATAGCAGACCGAAATAGGACAGGAACAAACGAGCCGTTTGGAATTCATGACATACAGGGGGCGGCGAATATTCAATTAAATTCGATTCGGAACGAGACTGATTTATGTTGTTTTCCTGTAAAACTTGTTTATTAACCAACATATTGATCAAATCAATATCTTTTTTTATTTCGTTTTCCGATAATACTGAATCCAAAGTCGGTATTGAAAAATCACTACGATAAACAATTAATTAGTCGATCAATTGACAGAAAAGAACGAATTCACGTACACTTTACATTGCAAAACTCTATCTACCCCGTCGGGGAAATATTTCTGTTTCGCCGCCGGTTTTAACGGAGTTTCTTGCATCGCAACAGGCCGCCACGCGTTGTGCACGTGGTGCTGCGTTCCCGATTTATGCCTGGGTAAATGTCGTAGTTGCATAGTCCACGCGTGGCGTCCGAAAGGTCCGCGAACCAATAGAGTCACCGTCGGTTGAGGATCCTAAACGAGACAAATTTTAAACCGAACAATTTCTCGAATCGTCTCAATTTATTTACCTGGTCGTTTCCTAACGGTTCTTCCAGCAGCGCCACCATGACGGATCCTTCGGTTATGAAGTATCTGAATTTTTCCACGGCCGCCGATTGGTCGTTGCAAGCGGTGGGCCACGAATTGCAATGTTTCAATAACGACAATTCGTCCAATAGCGACGACACCGATTCCGGTCCGCATTCGCTGGGAAAATACGACACTTGTTCCAATATACAAGTCAATAGATTTTCGGCGGCGTCTCTAACCCTCATCGAAGCCGGTTTCAGATCTTTCTCTTCCTTCATTTTGATCGGTTCGCCGGGTTTGCCCACTGATTTAGTACCGGATATTCCCAATTCGGCGACTTCCAATACCTAATGTATAGGTTATGTGTTCAAAATTTGAGGTTAGAAATCGAATCGCGACAGCGTTGTTAAATATTTAAATATTTGAACTTACAGTCGTTAAACAATCCTTATCGCGAAGTAAATAAGGATGTTCTAACAACCAAACGGAACAGCACTGGAACGCGGCGACGATGGTCGAATGTAAATCTTTGGAATGGGCTTGAGGTGGTCGGGAACATTGAGAAATAATATAATCGCACAACCATTTTACCGCCCTTTTGCATTCCATGGCATCTAAACGACAACGGAAAACATAACCTCACTATCGAAAACCGTACGTATAGAGACGGGATTTCCATTATTACGAATTTTATTCGAATCCCATCTCTATACAATTACAATTACCTGATCCTTTGATGTGGATTCGAGCTAAGCCGGATAAAAGTTCTAAAGCTGCTAAAGAAACGTTCAAATCGGTTTTCCACGATGAAATTAAACGGTGACATACGAGATATGTCGCTCTAACGAAAAGCGCGTGCGCAGAATCTGTAAGAAAGTTCTGTAATCGTTACCGTGAATGTTATTTGCGTAGAGTTTGCTATTTCTGACATATGACATTTGACAGAATTCGAATTGTCGTCAGAATTCGTTATTTAGATTTTATTGGACGTTTGCAGTTTTGACATATGACAAATGGCATGGTGTAAAGCGGAAAATATTTCGAGATTCAATGAAAATTATTTTTCGTAAGTTTCAACCAATTGTGTCACGATTCATTTTTTCATATTTTTTGAAATTTTGAAATTTTTGACATATGACATTTGACTTTTGCAATTTTTGACATATGACATTTGACAGAATTCGAATCGTCGCGTTGAAAAAATCAGTTGTTTGCGTCAGAATTCGTTATTTAGATTTTATTGGACGTTTGCAGTTTTGACATATGACAAATGGCATGGTGTAAAGCGGAAAATATTTCGAGATTCAATGAAAATTATTTTTCGTAAGTTTCAACCAATTGTGTCACGATTCATTTTTTCATATTTTTTGAAATTTTGAAATTTTTGACATATGACATTTGACTTTTGCAATTTTTGACATATGACATTTGACAGAATTCGAATCGTCGCGTTGAAAAAATCAGTTGTTTGCGCCAGAATTCGTTATTTAGATTTTATTGGACGTTTGCAGTTTTGACATATGACAAATGACATGGTGTAAAGCGGAAAATATTTCGAGATTCAATGAAAATTATTTTTCGTAAGTTTCAACCAATTGTGGCACGATTCATTTTTTCATATTTTTTGAAATTTTGAAATTTTTGACATATGACATTTGACTTTTGCAATTTTTGACATATGACATTTGACAGAATTCGAATCGTCGCATTGAAAAAATCAGTTGTTTGCGTCAGAATTCGTTATTTAGATTTTATTGGACGTTTGCAGTTTTGACATATGACAAATGACATGGTGTAAAGCGGAAAATATTTCGAGATTCAATGAAAATTATTTTTCGTAAGTTTCAACCAATTGTGTCACGATTCATTTTTTCATATTTTTTGAAATTTTGAAATTTTTGACATATGACATTTGACTTTTGCAATTTTTGACATATGACATTTGACAGAATTCGAATCGTCGCGTTGAAAAAATCAGTTGTTTGCGTCAGAATTCGTTATTTAGATTTTATTGGACGTTTGCAGTTTTGACATATGACAAATGACATGGTGTAAAGCGGAAAATATTTCGAGATTCAATGAAAATTATTTTTCGTAAGTTTCAACCAATTGTGTCACGATTAATTTTTTCATATTTTTTGAAATTTTGAAATTTTTGACATATGACATTTGACTTTTGCAATTTTTGACATATGACATTTGACAGAATTCGAATCGTCGCGTTGAAAAAATCAGTTGTTTGCGTCAGAATTCGTTATTTAGATTTTATTGGACGTTTGCAGTTTTGACATATGACAAATGGCATGGTGTAAAGCGGAAAATATTTCGAGATTCAATGAAAATTATTTTTCGTAAGTTTCAACCAATTGTATCACGATTCATTTTTTCATATTTTTTAAAATTTTGAAATTTTTGACATATGACATTTGACTTTTGCAATTTTTGACATATGACATTTGACAGAATTCGAATCGTCGCGTTGAAAAAATCAGTTGTTTGCGTCAGAATTCGTTATTTAGATTTTATTGGACGTTTGCAGTTTTGACATATGACAAATGGCATGGTGTAAAGCGAAAAATATTTCGAGATTCAATGAAAATAACTTTTCCTAAGTTGGCAAAATCAACAAATTGTGTCACGATTTAATTTTTCATATTTTATTGGACTTTTGAAATTTTTGACATACGACATTTGACAGAATGTAAATAAACGAAATTAGTCGTGTTTTAAGGGAAAATATATTTTAAACGTTAGCAATCGTGTTGAAAATTGTGTCAGAATTTATTTTCTCACATTTTATTGATCTTTTAGAATTTTTGACATATGACATTTGACTTTTGCAAATTTTGACATATGACATTTGACTTTTGCAATTTTTGACACATGACATTTGACTTTTGCAATTGTTGACATATGACATTTGACTTTTGCAATTTTCGTCATATGACATTTGACAGAATGTGAATAAACAAAGTGTAGACAACCGTGTTAACAAAATATGACATATTTTATACCAAGGATGTAAAGCATCTGTCATATATTAGCATTTTTGCAAACTCATCGTAAAAACTTCATTATTATAATTTAAACAGCATATAGAATAATAAAAATTTTTAAGAAAACAATTAGTTTAGGGATAAGTGATGAAATAAGTTGCAAGAAAAATTTTCCCGACTAATCAACATAACTTGGCAACGCTGTAACTTATTCTACAAAAAATCAAAACGACAGTTTCTTTTAGGTTATGATGTGTAACTACCCTAAAATATGCCGTGTTGCCAAGTTCGTTGGTTGGTACGGAAAAGATCGGAAATAATTATATTTTTGTTGTTTAATTAGTTAAAAATGGAATAATTGGGTTTTTGAGAAGAAACATACCTAAAGGTAACAATAGCGGATCATTATCATTGAAACCAAACTGATCGGGTGTTGTGGAACGATCACTGCTAGCCATGCTCACCATACTTGCCGTATCAGAAGCTATACAAGCGGAAATACAAGCCAATACAAAATAAATAATATTGAAACGGAAAATTAAAGTGCATTTTTTCAAATGTTAACAAAAAAATCTTTTATTCAAAATGACAAAACAGCATCGTGTTTTCTTTATAAACTATAAATTAACACCTCGTATATCAATTCTGTTACGTATCAAATTTAAATAACGATCCGATTTAAAAATTATTTTTCAAGAAAATCAGTTTTCTCAGTGTAAATAAATGTATGCGTGTATATTATGCCTAACCTCAAATTATTCATTTGCGATTTCGATTATTTTTTTTTTTAATTGTTAACATTTGAATCATATCATGCTTATCGTAAATAGTGAATATAAGAAAAAAATAAATTTAAAATTAGCAAATTTTCTCTATTCTCTTATCATATTAAAAGTTATTTTACTAAAGTCAAATATTAGCATTGCATTACAGTTTTCTAGAACTAATTTATTCGATGTATTACACTAGTAGTTAAACTGGAACAAAGGTGGCGTATCAGTTTTAAACGTCATTACAATTGCCTTAATAATACATCAATAAGAGACCATAGAGTTAATATTACTGTCAGAGGTTGTTACTAAAAGGTTATGTTTACATTAAGATAAGATTTTGAACATTTTTTCGAAATTTTTCTGCAAATATAGTGAATATTTGTCTTGAAAACGCTTTATTGTTTATTCTAAATGTTTAATTATGTTTTGAACTTGGAAAAATTGAATAATAGTTTGGAAGCACGCTGAAAAGATGATTCAAGTCCCGCATTATGTTTTGAATCATGGGTAAACGATTAAAATCTAACAATTAATGAAGCAACTACGAACATTTGAGTACGTTTCGATAGTAATTCAGGTAAAGACAATTGTAATGAATCATTTTGTGAGAATCGCGTGAGAAAATTTGCTAGTTTCATTTTTGAAATTTCCAACCTTAAAATTCCTCACCAGAACTCAATAAATTCGAACATTCGGTCGAATTTTGCGTGACTTGTTCAACTTTTTCGAAAATGGCCGAATCTTGGACGCACAAAAACAAACCCCCTAATAACATGTGAGTATTCTGGGAATCGGTTTCAATTTGTAAGGCGTTCATTAAAAGGTTCATCAGTTTCGGTTTTAATTGCAAAAAATTGACGGATTTGTCGTTGGAACCTACGAAATATGTCATCTTATAAATCACACTACTCTGTGTAAAAAATTATAGTTGGAAAATTTTTATTTATTCATGTTTTGAAACATTTTGTGATTCTGTTTTCAAATTTTTTCATCTAAATAACGATAAATTGTGCAATATATGCAATTGAAATTTAAGTGAGTAATATTGGCGACGGTGTAAATTATTATATTAGTATGAATTGAGTTGATGTACGAGGGTTGCAAAACAAATTAATTTTATGTCAAAAATTTTATATCTAATTCATATAATTATCATCATTATCATAAGATCTATTTATATGTTTTTCGTGACGATTTATATTCGTTTCATAGTTTATTTCCATATGAAATCAATTAAAAATAATAATAAATTATTTTTATCTGATTTTATATGATAAAACAACTAAAATCAAGACAAATAATCATGAAAAAATAGTTATTTCGATATAATCTACATTTTTAATTAGATGAAAAAGCTTTTCTCAAATATAGGGTGATTCAAATATAATTTTTTAATTCAAAAATGCGTTTAAAACTAAAAATTTTGTGGAAATTACGAAATTTGTTTTGTTTGGAATCCATATTTAAAAATGGCCGTTGTGACATCATCACTAACACGAGATATAAATAATTATGACAGTTTTTATTAAAATAAGATAATTTAGTTATAAAAATAACAAAAAATACGATAATTAATGAAATATTCTTCAATTAATTCGTTGAATGATTATTTTTTCTATAATAGCTCCCATATTGAAATCTAAAAAACCAAGTACCACAAAATATATTACGTATACTATGTTGCCAGCTTTAATTATGTCTAAGGAAAGATAGGTAATGAATATTTTAGACGAAAATTGTTGAAATATCACTTTTTTTGTCAATAAAACATTTAATAATGTTTCAGGAAACATGGGAAATGGATATTTTAGTCGAAAATTGTTGAAATATTAATTTTTTCTTTGATAAAATATGATTATTTTTGTTTTTTTTTTAATAATCGAGATAAAAGTATGCAAAAAAATATTAATCGTCTATTTATAATAGTTTTCTTAGTGTATATAAATCAAACGGAGTCTATATAACCTAGTACCACAAAATATAACAAGTATACCGTGTTGCCAGCTTTAATAATGTTCCAGGAAACATGGGAAATGGATATTTTAGACGAAAATTGTTGAAATATTAATTTTTTTATCAATAAAATATGATTATTTTTGTTTTTTTTAATAATCGAGATAAAAGTATGCAAAAAAATATTAATCATCTATTTATAATAGTTTTCTTAGTGTATATAAATCAAACGGAGTCTATATAACCTAGTACCACAAAATATAACAAGTACACCGTGTTGCCAGCTTTAATAATGTTTCAGGAAACATGGGAAATGGATATTTTAGACGAAAATTGTTGAAATATTAATTTTTTTATCAATAAAATATGATTATTTTTGTTTTTTTTTCAATAATCGAGATAAAAGTATGCAAAAAAATATTAATCGTCTATTTATAATAGTTTTCTTAGTGTATATAAATCAAACGGAGTCTATATAACCTAGTACCACAAAATATAACAAGTATACCGTGTTGCCAGCTTTAATAATGTTCCAGGAAACATGGGAAATGGATATTTTAGACGAAAATTGTTGAAATATTAATTTTTTTATCAATAAAATATGATTATTTTTGTTTTTTTTTCATAATCGAGATAAAAGTATGCAAAAAAATATTAATCGTCTATATATAATAGTTTTCTTAGTGTATATAAATCAAACGGAGTCTATATAACCTAGTACCACAAAATATAACAAGTATACCGTGTTGCCAGCTTTAATAATGTTCCAGGAAACATGGGAAATGGATATTTTAGACGAAAATTGTTGAAATATTAATTTTTTTATCAATAAAATATGATTATTTTTGTTTTTTTTAATAATCGAGATAAAAGTATGCAAAAAAATATTAATCGTCTATTTATAATAGTTTTCTTAGTGTATATAAATCAAACGGAGTCTATATAACCTAGTACCACAAAATATAACAAGTATACCGTGTTGCCAGCTTTAATAATGTTTCAGGAAACATGGGAAATGGATATTCTAGACGAAAATTGTTGAAATATTAATTTTTTTATCAATAAAATATGATTATTTTTGTTTTTTTTTCATAATCGAGATAAAATTATGCAAAAAAATATTAATCGTCTATTTATAATAGTTTTCTTAGTGTATATAAATCAAACGGAGTCTATATAACCTAGTACCACAAAATATAACAAGTATACCGTGTTGCCAGCTTTAATAATGTTCCAGGAAACATGGGAAATGGATATTTTAGACGAAAATTGTTGAAATATTAATTTTTTCTTTGATAAAATATGATTATTTTTGTTTTTTTTTTAATAATCGAGATAAAAGTATGTAAAAAAAATTCATTTATCAATTTATTAAACGAATATTCAATCAATAGTCGATATAAACGGATCTATATAACTTAGTACCACAAAATATAACATGCATGCGATGTTGCCGGTTTTATTTATTTATCTGGAATGATAGGGAAATTTATATTTCCGATGAAAATAGTTGAAATATGAATCTTTATGGTAATTACGTATAATTTTTCGAAATAATCGATACAAAAATGTGTAAAAAAGTCGATTTTTGTTATTTAAAATATTTTTTTTTTTCATTTTTAACCTCAAAAACGTAACTTTTTCACGAAAAAAAAAAACAAAATTTACCTGCATTTATAAGTTCCTTGATGTTAACGTTTTGAAAATGTAACGGCAATACCAATATGGACAATAATATCTGTATGGAGGATTTCCTCAATTCGATCCTATTGATATTATTGTTGAATTTCATATCTTTTTCCGGTAAAATGACCTCCAAAGCTGATACGAACGAGGGCAACAAAATCCTCACCCCGTCGAGATCGATATGAAACAAATTAATCGAATTCAACAGAACGGCGGCCGCACATTCGCCGCATTCTCTATTAGCCTGCACCCTCAAACCCTGCGAAACGGCCACGTAAAACCTGAAAAACCACCATCAAAACATATATATATATACGCCCAACGCGGAATTTCGAACGCCTACCTCGCCAAATACACCGGCAGAATTTCCTCGCCGGTTTTTTTGGCGCACACAATTCGGCATAGAGCGCCCAGAGCTTCCGCTCTACCGCTTTCGTATTTGTCTATGGTCAAACAACTCGGTAGTTCGTTCGTATCGATTACGGGTTGTTGGAACGATTTGCCATCTATGGTTACCGAATTGGGGCGTTTCGAGTCTCCTGTACGGAAAAATCGACGGTTAAATATCGGTAGATACACTGAGAAAAATGTCGACTCACTTTGCGATAGGTCGCAGCCGATGAAAGCCGCTTCGAAAAGCCATTCGCCGAATAGGTGCAACAACGTGTTGCATTTAGCCCTACCGGGAGCTAACGATATTTTCGATTCGTTGCCTCCGAACGAACTTAATGCTAAATTGAAAATAGATAAATGGGAAAATAAAAAAAATATATTTGTCTTTCGACCAGTCCGACCCTGCGTTCCGTTTACATTATCCAGCGCACCTAATAAGTGACGTCACAATGTAAACAAAGTACAGGATCGGACTGGATGTGAAGCTTATAACGTTTCAAGTCATAAAACCGTTTGATATTTTCAAGTGAGGTATTTTTCTCATGTATTCGATAAAAAAAAC
This sequence comes from Diorhabda carinulata, assembly GCF_026250575.1. Taxonomy (NCBI): domain Eukaryota; kingdom Metazoa; phylum Arthropoda; class Insecta; order Coleoptera; family Chrysomelidae; genus Diorhabda; species Diorhabda carinulata. The sequence continues at coordinate 910,303 of NC_079465.1, forward strand.
GAAAATTTATAAAAAAAAAATCATCAAAATCGGATGATTTTTCGATTTACTAGAACGAAAAAATAAATTACCTCTCCCGGTCCAACCCTGCATTTTGTTTATCTCATCTAGCGGACCTGATCAGTGACGTCACTTCACAGCGTTGTTACGCGTTGTAAACAAAGCACAGGGTTGTACTAGACGAGAAGCACGTAACATTGAAAATAATAAAACCGTATGATATTTTCATGTGAGGTATTTTCCTCATGTATTCGATAAAAAAAACGAAAATTTATAAAAAAAAAATCATCAAAATCGGATGAATTTTCGATTTACTGGAACGAAAAAATAAATTACCTCTCCCAGTCCAACCCTGCATTTTGTTTATCTCATCTAGCGGACCTGATCAGTGACGTCACTTCGCAGCGTTGTTACGCATTGTAAACAAAGCACAGGGTTGTACTAGACGAGAAGCGCGTAACATTGAAAATAATAAAACCGTTTGATATTTTCAAGTGAGGTATTTTTCTCATGTATTCGATAAAAAAAACGAAAATTTATAAAAAAAAATCATCAAAATCGGATGATTTTTCGATTTACTAGAACGAAAAAATAAATTGGCTCTCCCAGTTCAACCCTGCATTTTGTTTATCTCATCTAGCGGACCTGATCAGTGACGTCACTTCGCAGCGTTGTTACGCATTGTAAACAAAGCACAGGGTTGTACTAGACGAGAAGCACGTAACATTAAAAATAATAAAACCGTATGATATTTTCAAGCGAGATATTTTTCTAATATATCCTAACAAAAAAAAACGAAAATAAAAAAAAAAATCATCAAAATCGGATGAATTTTCGATTTACTGCAACGAAAAAATAAATTACCTCTCCCAGTCCAACCCTGCATTTTGTTTATCTCATCTAGCGGAACTGATCAGTGACGTCACTTCACAGCGTTGTTATGCATTGTAAACAAAGCACAGGGTTGTACTAGACGAGAAGCACGTAACATTGAAAATAATAAAACCGTATGATATTTTCAAGCGAGATATTTTTCTAATATATCCTAACAAAAAAAAACGAAAATCAAAAAAAAAATCATCAAAATCGGATGAATTTTCGATTTACTGCAACGAAAAAATAAATTACCTCTCCCAGTCCAACCCTGCATTTTGTTTATCTCATCTAGCGGAACTGATCAGTGACGTCACTTCACAGCGTTGTTATGCATTGTAAACAAAGCACAGGGTTGTACTAGACGAGAAGCGCGTAACATTGAAAATAATAAAACCGTTTGATATTTTCAAGTGAGATATTTTTTTAATATATCCTAACAAAAAAAACGAAAATTTAAAAAAAAAATCATCAAAATCGGATGATTTTTCGAATTTTTAAAACCAAAAAACGAAGGACTGCGGTATCAATAATATAAAATTACAATGTTTTCAGTAATTAAATCTTAATATTTCCGAAATCAGGTGAAACCTGAAGAATTCAATCAATTTATTAACAATTATATATTTTTTTAAAGCGACTCACCCAGTCCGCCCCTGCACATTATCCAGCGGACCGGATCAGTGACGTCACTTAACAACATTAGACACACACACACAATGTGCAGGGTCGGACTGGTTGGGAAGAAAAATTAATTTATGGAAATTAAATTGTAAATTCGACAATTTTAAGGTATATAATTATTAAATTTACTTACAACTCGTACTGGAAGTAGAGGTTGGACCGGAATTCAAAGTAGACACGGCTGAACTTCGACTCGTAGTGAGTCCTATCAAAGTAGATTTCGGAACACCTAATAAATTCATATTCAAAAATAAATATGGGCAGGTACAGATGATTTTCTTCGCAGACATATCAAATAATCACAAAGTGTTTATAAATTGTGAATTTTCAAAAAAAAATTAAGGTTTAGGTGATAAAATAGTGCACAGGGTCGATAATTTATTTTTGAAACAAAAAAATGCTAGAAACCCATTGGAGTTGGAGGAGAATATAATAAAAATGAAAGAGAAAATAATTCACGGACCATTTGTGGTCGCTAAGGGGAAGGGGTAGGTTTTTGAGGGTAAAAAAACGGTTTTTCTCGATTTCTGACAAAACTACAAGTGTTATGGAAAAAAGTTAAATACAAAAGTTGTAGGTAATAAAAGGATCTACAACTTTTGTATTTACACTTTTTTCACATAACCTCAAAATTTATGTGAAAAATTGAAATAACAAAATTTTTGGTTTTCTATTTTTATCTTTTACAAAAAATATTTTTTTTTTCGTGAAATTTAGTGAGAACATACATAAAAAGGTAAGTTTTTATTAAATTTCGTGGAAAAAAGAAAAGTTTTTTGTAAAAGATAAAAGAAAAAAACCAAAAACTTTGTTATTTCGATTTTTCACACAAATTTTGAGGTTACGTGAAAAAATTATAAACACAAAAGTTGTAGATCTTTTTATTATCTACAACTTTTGTATTTAACTTTTCACCATAACACTTGTAGTTTTGTCAGAAATCGAGAAAAACCGTTTTTTCACCCTCAAAAACCCACCCCCTTCCCCTTCCCTACCTCAGATCACCCGTAAATTATTTTTCCTTTCACATTTATCATATTCCCCTCCTTTTCCAATAGTTTTCATCCAACTAATTTTTCTTTATCCCTTTTTATCATTCTTAACTGCTATTTTATAAGTAGTATGTTAGTAAATAATGGCAAACACTGTATATAGAAACGTTATAAAAAAATATTAGAACTTTATACAACACAACAAACGTAATAAAGTGAAAAAAATGAAATAAATTCCCTTATTGTGTATCTAAATTCTATTATAGTCTAGTTAAATGACGAATCGAAGCTGGAATTGAAAGAAAAGCGTAAAAAGAAAAGAAAATCGCAAGAAATTGAACGAAACTTATTTGACATAAACAAAATTTTGAATACCACACATATATATTAATACTCGATATTTTTTTTTTTTCAAATAAATTTAGTTCGAAATAAAAAAAAGGAAAAGTACAAAATCTACCCTTAACAGAAGATGGTGTGACACTGAAACTTTTAGCTAACCGACGTTGACTAGATGGTGTAGGAGAATGAGTGATTGGAGGAGGTGCTTCTTTGATCTTGTCAGTACCGGCACCTGTTACCACAATGTCCCACCAAATAAGTTGTGCAATACCTACACGGACAATAAAAACATAGAAATTCACATAAAATAATTTGAAAATTAATTCGTACAAACCTAAAAACGCGTCGACTTGTCCGGCTATTCCCTTAACGGCTTTCAAAAAAATTAGGGGCAAATTTTGTAAACAAGGATGTTGACAAGGATCTACTAAACCTTCGGTACTTATAGCGAATTGAAGAAACTTCTCCGTTTGACTAATAACCTAAATAAAAACAATTTTCTTTCTAATATACAAGGATAATAAAACTTTTTTCCTACCTTAGGTTTGGTTAAACTAACAGGATTTCCTATTACATTCAAAAACCTGTACCAACTTTGCGCTACACAATCATTCGTCATACCCAGTGGTATCAAATCATCTTCACCTAAAATTTCATAAATATAAAGCCTCATATTTAGAAAAAAAATTGTATTCCAACCGATTTTTAATTCTGGAAACGTTGGACCGTACATAAATAATAATATTTTAGATGTAAGAGCAAGATTAACTCTATTCCACTGTTCGATAAGCGCAACTCTATGTCTCCAATTCATACACGATTCTTTTAACGTTTTCCATAAAGGTGGAGATGGAAAACATTGCGTACAAGCTATTAACCATATCTGGAACATTAAATTAATAAAATAAACAACGCGTTCAGCTGTAGATGCCCAACAAATCTCAATTTCCTTCTGCCACATATATCAAAACATACTAGTAACAAAAATGAGGCAACTATTGTATCCTGTAGCACCACAGATACTAATTTCACCTGAATCAGATAAACTCCAATCCACGCTTACTTCGCTATGTACCCCATAAGGAATCCTGACTGATTTGGTGCAAAAAAAACTTCTTCTGGGACTTTAGAAACTACTGGCAACAAACTTATTCCTTCCAGCCGTTAGGAAAGTCTCTAAACAAGAATATATAATACAAGCCAAGTGATTTAGTACTGCAGACTAACAGGAGACTTCATTACAAGTACTTATTTGACAAACTTGTAGATAGATTTGAGAATATTCAGTAAATGGAGTAAATATTCATGTTTCTCAATCACTTTGTATTGTTTAGACCTTCCAGAAACTCAAGATACCTTCATTTTTCTCTTCCGATCGATTCAGGTGCATCATTTCGTAATAGTCGATATGCCTCCCAGTTTCCTGCTTAAATAACTAAATTTCCCAATTGTATATTACCTCAAAAAGAACGCTCAAAACTCTCTCGCACAACTGATCTGCAATGTCGTCTTTAACTGAAGGTGGAGACAATAATGTATGATTAATATCCAATAAAAATAATAATAGAATTTCCCATGTAACTGTTTCTAATATTTTAGATTCGTGAGCAATTTGTTGTAAAGTTCTTAGTACTCGATGACATAACACTGCTTGTCTATGTATTATATCAAAACCTGTAAAAAATTTAATAAAAATATCGTTATGAATATACATCTTGACATATTACTTTCTCCTTTTCTTGGAATAAACAAATAACGTAAATGTCCTATTATTTTTCTACAATATATGTTTGGATCGTCTAGAAGAGGCTTGGGAACACATATTTTCGGATTTGGTAAAAGCGTAGTGAGCCATTCACAATAAATATTAACACAATCTTTGATAGCTTCATGTTCGGTTAAAGGTAAAGAAAGTCCGTAACAAATCACTTCCATACACCATTGTACCTTAAATTATTAAAAAAATGTATCACTTAATACATTTATAGTAACATATACTTACGTCTTTATCTGTTGTTAATGAGCTCTGTTCGGGGGGTTGGGTTATTCCTAAATTACTTGCTAGTTGGCGTACGAGGTTAGTAGTTATTTCTTTGCTTATAGTTAGTTCAAATTTTTCTAAAACACTATTGTTTTCTTGATCGTTGGATAAGCTTAAGGAAGTCCATTCTGAGTACATTCCTTTGTTCTCGCTACTCTCCTAAAAATTAATGTTAATATACAAAATGAAAGGAAATAATTAGAACATATACTTTTAAATTCATACGGTTGAATAGCCCCAAATTCATATGCGAGCCTTTTTAAGTTTTAAAAAAGCATATGAAAACTGGAACGAATCACTATAATAAGATCCACACTAATCAATATTTCGAATTTTATATAGTATACTAAAAAACAATTTAATATTAGTTTGACAACTACGAAAATGTCCGTACGTGTATTATTGGTAGTTCAAACGTATTGTTATTTTGACATTAGATTAAAAAAAGAAGAATTTGGTTACATTAAATGCCAGTAAGTGAACTTAGGTTATGTTTACAGTTATCCAGTAACGATTAATTTCTATATTAATAATAATTTGTGAATAAGAATAATATGGCTACCTCAATGGAAGATGTTTTATTACAAGTACCTTATGTACGTTATAAAAAAGGCGATGGAACTTTGTTCCTAATGGATCAAAGATTAATTTGGATGGTAGAAAATAAAGATACAGTTGCAGTATCTCACGCTTACGCCGATATTAAATGTGAGATATTTTTTGTTTTAAAAGTTATACATTAGCTCGGATAAAAACAAAATTGTTACTTTTAGCACAAAAAATTTCTCCAGAAGGTAAAGCCAAAGTTCAACTTCAAGTCGTCCTTCATAATGGTGCCTCCTCAACGTTCCATTTTACCAACAAAGCTGGTATGCAGGCTCAATTATCCGATAGAGATAAAGTTAAGGATATGCTACAGTCTTTACTGCCAAAATTTAAAAGAAAAGTAAGTATTTGCTAATTTTTGTTTGTATTGGTATCAGGGATTATTAATAGGGATACTTTTGAGATGTTAAAACATTTATTTATAGGTAGATAAAGAATTGGAAGAAAAAAATAAATTACTTTCAACAAATCCTTCCTTACTTCAGTTATATAAGGATTTGGTAATGACTGAAGTTGTAACATCAGAAGAATTTTGGTCACAGCTCGCTCAACAGTATACCCAAAAGCAAAAACTACCCCCACAAGATATCGGTAAGATGTAGTATTAAAAATTGATAACTTAACTTTTAACTATTTATTCGTTTCAAGGTGTTTCCGGTGCATTTCTTGCAGATATTAAACCTCAAACAGACGGTTGTAACGGACTTAAGTACAACATCACCCCTGATATTATAGAATGTATATTTAAAACTTACCCTGCTGTTAAAAAGAAATATATAGATAACGTACCTTCTAAATTGAGTGAATCACAATTTTGGACAAAATTTTTTCAATCACATTATTTCCATAGGTATTACAAATGATTTATATATAAGAATAACATAAAATTTCATTCTATTTACTTTTTAGGGATAGAAAATATGCTGAAAGTAAAGATATTTTCACAGAATGTGGTAAACTAGACGATCAAGCTATGAAGAAAGACATCCAATCAGGAGTAAATGATTTATTGATAAATATAACAGAATTTGAAGATAAAACGTTAGATGACGGATATGGTTTAACATCTGAGAAATCAGTAAATAACTCCGGTACGGTTAGCCAAGCTATGATAAAGAGATTTAACCAACATTCGATTATGGTAAACATACAATAAAATAGGGATAATTGGAAATATAAAATTGTTTTCGCAGGTTTTAAAATCGTCAAAAAATATACAAGATACTCCTCAAAATAGCACAGATTCAAACGTTAATAACACAAATGGTAAAGCTGATTCTAATAGTAATGGTCCGGTTAATAAAAGACAGAGGCTGTTGGAAAAAATTAAGTATACAGATCTAGAAGACGAAGATTCCAATAAAAATATTAAAGCTGTTCAATTGAATTTATCTAAAGTAGGTGCTATTTCAATTTCTCTTTTTCCATATGATATCCTGACATTCTAGTTCCTTTATTTTTACTTTTTACTTTGTTTTTGACTGTAAAAATAATTTTACATGTAAAGAGTGTGATTTAGTATGGAAATTGGGGTGAAGCAGAGACAATCTTCGTTCCTTTCCGATCAAATATGATGATAAAATCAATAAAAGCGAAGACATATCAACCAGAGACGATAATTAGCTATAAAAACTTAGAAACAGTGAAAATAGATGGATTAGTACAAGCAGAAGATATAGTAATAACAGCAGATACATTAAGAAACAATAGATACACGGTTAAACACAATAGAAGACTTGAGATGTAATAAAAAGGAAGAAAATTCAATAAAAACTTTGCCAGAACAAGCGGTAAAGAAAGGAGGTGGATAGGAAGAACAAAACAATCATTAAAGAAGCAGGGGAGTGGAAAAATTGATAAAAATAAAAGAAAAACTGTAATGAATTGTTATATTGAGATTTTAATATCCTGTATGACATTGTATGGTTTTAATTTTTGGTTTTTGTGGACATTTATTGTCCCTATTTAGGTTTATTTATTATTTATATTTCAGGTAGAGAGATACCTACATGGACCGATGCCAGATTCCAATACTGATTATTTAAATTCCAATGAAGCTTCGTCGCTATTACGTGGAGTTATCCAGGAAACTAAACATTGGAGTGGAAGACACCCGACGACTTCATTAGTAACACCTGCAGCTGCGGTTGCTGCTTTAGGGGAACTATCACCTGGTGGGGCTTTAATGAGAGGTTTCCAGGAACAGTCTCTCGCACGTAAGTGTTCTGAAATTTTTTTAGTTTACCAGTGTGATTGAATGGAATTTTTTTGTTTTAGAATTAGTGCCACCTGATATCGAAAATGAAGTTAGAAATTTGTATTTGGCTCTGTGCGAATTATTAAAACATTTTTGGAGGTGTTTTCCGCCGACTACTGCGACTAGAGAAGCCACGTTGGTTAAAATGCACGAGGCTTTGAATCGATTTCATACCGCGAAGTTGAAACCTTTCGAGGTAATTATAGATACAATTTTTGTTTGGTTTTTTGGGTAATTTTGTTTTTGGTTACAGGATAAATTGATAAGAGAGTTGTCACCACTTTCGCACCATCTTACGAAACATCTAAATCAATTGTTGAATGCTGCTTATCAAAAATTTAATAATTGGCAAAAGATTAAAAGTCGTTAGGAAATATTTAGGCATTAAATGGAATATAAGGAAGGATAGTGGAGATTTTTTACGTTGTAAATACTGTGAAATAAATCAGACGTGTTTAAAAATCGATATTGTATTTGTAACACTTTTTTTTTCAATATAATCAATTATCAAGATAATTTAGTATTTTATTTGACTTCCTTACCTTATTTACAAAGAAAATTATACTGAAGACGTTATTAAACTCCAAAAAATCATCCATACGAAATATTTTTTATTTTTGTAAACAAATTTCCCCCCAAAAAACTATCGGTTTGTCAAAAATAATGAATTTTGTTCATAACATTGTAGATATACAAGTTTTTGTGTATACTACACTTCTTCTTTTTTTTAGTCTTAACCGTAACAATATTTAACCACGTCTATTGAAGTTTTGCTTCATGATTTAGTTTCCTTATGTGTGGATGAAAAATTTCCACTTCTCAATATAAAATTACTACGCGTCAAAACAAACGCTCACTTGAAACACTTTTTTACAAATCCGATTCAATATGATTAAAATTCTAGTTTGTCTATGAAAAATACATATCGGAACACAATTTACACTACCTGTATACCGACGATTCTTCTATAACGCGTAAGACGTGTCTAATTTCATTGATTCAATTTTGTGACGTCAAGAATTACAACAAACATGTAGCAGAAATATTGGTGACATCATCAAAAACAATGGTCATTATTTATTAATATGTTGTCTTATTTACATTTTACTAAAACAGAAACACAAAAAATATATTCAAAACTACTGTAAAATTTATAAAAATTTCTTATTACTTACTGTCCGAAGATACAGATGATAGCTATCTTTCTTTCTCTTTAAATTCAATGGTTCCACTCATAGACAAAGTAATAATACACTTGCTTTCAATAAAATTAGTGTTGCAATATAAGTTTGAGATAGTTACGGTAGAAAACTATCTCTGTCAAGTGTTTATTTTAATTTCTTGTATCGTACTCCTTTCACCGATATATTTCTCTATACTTTTATCTCGTTCCACCACTATACGTTTCTATACTATATACCACCCTTGTAGTTTATTATTTGTCTATGAAAATAGTAGGTGGAATGTACCGTACACACTACACCAAAAGTGTATTTCTTGGATGTAACAATAACAAAGATTTTCCGATTTATTCCTATTGATTAAATTTGAATCAATTTCTTTGAATTTTTCATTATAGAATTTGATATTAGACTAACAATATAATGAAAAGATGTTACTGCTTATCATATAATTAATAATAACTATTAAAAACATCTCGACTAGACATTCTCATGTATTTCGTATTACCCTTTCCTAGTTTTTATATCGTTTTCTACTTAGAAGTATTGAAGCTGTCGAAGTATTTTGAATTATATTTTATTTATATAATTCGATTTAACGTGTATTCACTTATATAAATTTATAGTAGGTACTACTTTTTGTATGTTTTCAAGTAAATTTAATATTAGTGTTGTTGCTCTAAACAACGCAAGCGCAATATGGTCTTAAACGGCTCCAAGTCGACTCTTAACAAAGTTTATATATCAAATCTGTTTAGTACCATAAGGTCTTACAAAAAGTGATGATGTGTATTTTCAAATTAAAATTTAATGCAGAAATAAATAATTGTGTGATAAGTTATAAACAATCGATGTAATATTCCGTTATCTTTTTTATCATAAACCAGTAGATATTTATAAATAAAGAGTGTATCATATAAAAAACAAATGGAATCTGAGAATTGGTAAGTTCGTTCAGTTTTTTTTTTGATGTTTATATATCTAGTTGAATTTCTGGTGAATGACAAAAAATTATAGTGAGATAACAAGTATTCTAATAGCTAATAAAAAGTTTGCACGCGAAAAACGAGAATTACATTAAAATTGTAGAACTATTCACACTAATTTTAAGAGTAGTTTTTTTAAATGTAACTTCGTAACGTAGTTTTATTTTTTGTAAATATACAAGATGTTTATATATTAATTTTAGCGACATCTATGATCGAATTTTTAACCAGTATGATTCAAGTTGTAAAAAAGAAGAAATCTAGGTTATGTATATAATTAGAATGGTTTCATAATGTAAATAAAACACATAAAAAGTTTTAATAACTTTATTAAACAAATAAAAAAGGTTATCTCATCGTTATTTATCAAAAAATAATCATAAACGCTAAGAATATACAACAATAAAGTGTTTGTAATAAATATTCTGTAAGTATAGATGTATTAAAAACAAATTGGATAAAGTAATTTTTAATAATCGATGCTTAATAGTTAATATAAAATATTTTTATTTAAAACGAAGATTGATTCCTAATGGCTTGTCCCCCGATATGTGTCACCGAAATCCCGTGCTCCAGTTGTAGAAAAAGCATCAAGTCTGTTCTAATATCGCCACCCCTTACCGCGTTAATCTAAACGGAGGGTCGATCTTCTTCCGATGATGACCGATTCAAAATTCTCGCTACCTCGTTTTACCAGTTTACAATCGGGCGTCTCGGCGCGTCGAGTTTATTAAATATATAACCATGTAGATTGTGTTGGATTTAGTTGTGTGATCAAAAATTTTTAAATTTACTCCGTATTTATAAGTGAGCAAAAATTTATAACGAGAACTTAGTGTGGGTAGAAGTGTAGATGAAAAGGCGGTCAAGTAAGAATCTTATTTATTCGGTAGGACGTAATTCAATCAAGTTTACTCATTAAATATTTAAAGAGTGTTTTTTTATTTATACGTGTGTGTGTCGGACATTAATCTACTTAATTAGATTTATACGAGGTGTATAACATTTACTGAACTAGAAATCTAAATTTTGTAGGGGAGTCGATCGAGTTGAAACAACACAAAGTTTAAATAGGTTACATCGATAAATACTTTTTGAGGAATTCTTTGAGAAATATTTATTGTTGTTTATGACAATTATTTAAAGGATTATATTTTTTATTGTGTGAGAAGTGGAAAATGTCAATTTCGAATTATACGATGTATTAAACAGGGTGGACAACTAAAATATTGTATCGTAAACTATTTTTGTCTTTATCTGACGAAATTATTAAAAAAAATAACCGTTCTTAATACGAATTCTATCATATTTTGTTAAAAAATACAATTTCGATCCAAATAACGATTTAGACCACGATTAGACAGACTTACAGGGTGATTTATCAAACTATTTATCATTTATTGTTATTAATATGATTTATGAGAGAAAGTTTCAGACAAATTTCATATTTTTTATAGTGTGAGACGTAGGAAAAGTTAATTTCGAACTATACGATGTATTAAACAGGGTGGACAACTAAAATATTGTATTATTAACGATTTTTGTCTTTATCTGACGAAATTATTAAAAAAAATAACCGTTCTTAATACGAATTCTATCATATTTTGTCAAAAAATACATTCACGATCCAAATAATGATTTAGAGCACGATTAGACAGACTTACAGGGTGATTTATCAAACTATTTATCATTTATTGTTATTAATATGATTTATGAGAGAAATTTTTGGACAAATTTCATATTTTTTATAGTGTGAGACGTAGGAAAAGTTAATTTCGAACTACACGATGTATTAAACAGGGTGGACAACTAAAATATTGTATTATAAACTATTTTTATCTTTATCTGACTATATTATTAAAAAAAATAACCGTTCATAATACGAATTCGATCATATTTTGTCAAAAAATACAATTTCGATCCAAATAATGATTTAGACCACGATTATACAGACTTACAGGGTGATTTATCAAACTATTTATCATTTATTGTTATTAATATGATTTATAAGAGAAATTTTTGGACAAATTTCATATTTTTTATAGTGTGAAACGTAGTAAAAGTTAATTTAGAACTACACGATGTATTAAACAGGGTGGACAACTAAAATATTGTATTATAAACTATTTTTATCTTTATTTGACTATATTATTAAAAAAAATAACCGTTCATAATACGAATTCGATCATATTTTGTCAAAAAATACAAACAAGATCCAAATAATGATTTAGACCACGATTAGACAGACTTACAGGGTGATTTATCAAACTATTTATCATTTATTGTTATTAATATGATTTATAAGAGAAATTTTTGGACAAATTTCATATTTTTTATAGTGTGAGACGTAGGAAAAGTTAATTTAGAACTACACGATGTATTAAACAGGGTGGACAACTAAAATATTGTATTATAAACTATTTTTATCTTTATCTGACTATATTATTAAAAAAATAACCGTTCATAATACGAAATCGATCATATTTTGTCAAAAAATACAAACAAGATCCAAATAATGATTTAGAGCACGATTAGACAGACTTACAGGGTGATTTATCAAACTATTTATCATTTATTGTTATTAATATGATTTATGAGAGAAAGTTTCAGACAAATTTCATATTTTTTATAGTGTGAGACGTAGGAAAAGTTAATTTCGAACTATACGATGTATTAAACAGGGTGGACAACTAAAATATTGTATTATAAACTATTTTTATCTTTATCTGACGAAATTATTAAAAAAAATAACCGTTCTTAATACGAAATCGATCATATTTTGTCAAAAAATACAAACAAGATCCAAATAATGATTTAGAGCACGATTAGACAGACTTACAGGGTGATTTATCAAACTATTTATCATTTATTGTTATTAATATGATTTATGAGAGAAAGTTTCAGACAAATTTCATATCTTTTATAGTGTGAGACGTAGGAAAAGTTAATTTCGAACTACACGATGTATTAAACAGGGTGGACAACTAAAATATTGTATTATTAACGATTTTTGTCTTTATCTGACTATATTATTAAAAAAAATAACCGTTCATAATACGAAATCGATCATATTTTGTCAAAAAATACAAACAAGATCCAAATAATGATTTAGAGCACGATTAGACAGACTTACAGGGTGATTTATCAAACTATTTATCATTTATTGTTATTAATATGATTTATGAGAGAAAGTTTCAGACAAATTTCATATTTTTTATAGTGTGAGACGTAGGAAAAGTTAATTTCGAACTATACGATGTATTAAACAGGGTGGACAACTAAAATATTGTATTATAAACTATTTTTATCTTTATCTGACGAAATTATTAAAAAAAATAACCGTTCTTAATACGAATTCTATCATATTTTGTTAAAAAATACAATTTCGATCCAAATAACGATTTAGACCACGATTAGACAGACTTACAGGGTGATTTATCAAACTATTTATCATTTATTGTTATTAATATGATTTATGAGAGAAAGTTTCAGACAAATTTCATATTTTTTATAGTGTGAGACGTAGGAAAAGTTAATTTCGAACTATACGATGTATTAAACAGGGTGGACAACTAAAATATTGTATTATAAACTATTTTTATCTTTATTTGACTATATTATTAAAAAAAATAACCGTTCTTAATACGAATTCTATCATATTTTGTCAAAAAATACAAACAAGATCCAAATAATGATTTAGAGCACGATTAGAGATACAGAAAATTAATTACCGAGCGAACCCCGTAAGTATATTCAATACCAACATTCGTCCAGTTATTTTTCCACAGAATTCAACAGTTCCATAGAACTATTTCGAAACACCACCTAACCTAACCACAGATACGAATTTGACGTTTGTCGACGCATCAAAAGGACGCGTTCCATTCTACGATTAACGACGCGCCCCGTCAAATTTTTGACAAGTAACTAACCTACGTTTTTTTTTTTTTCAATTAACATAAAGAAAAGTCGAATCGGTCGAAATTGTCATATCGTGGCATGGTCAAAATTTCAGTGAAAATCTAACGAAGATGATTTTGAATCGAGCATGGCCCCCGGTCTCTCGCTTCGAGAATCAGAAGAACTCACCCTGTCCTCTCGAGGATACCGCCTTCTGCAGAAATTAGGAGAAGGATCCTACGCCCAGGTATTTCTAGCCGAATTCATCGGCAGCAACACGGCGTCGGACGACAAAGAGAAAACCCCCAAATTCCTCGCTTGCAAGATAGTCGACATAAGCAAAGCCCCCGCGGACTTCGTCAAAAAGTTCCTGCCCAGAGAACTCGACATACTGGTCAGAATAAGCCACCCGCACATAATACACATACACAGCATATTCCAAAGGAAGCAAAAGTATTTCATCTTCATGCGGCACGCCGAAAACGGCGACCTCCTGGAGTACATACTGAAAAAGGGGCCGATATCGGAGGCCCAGAGCCGAGTGTGGTTCCGACAAGTCACGTTGGCCGTGCAGTACTTGCACGACATGGACATCGCCCATCGCGACCTCAAGTGCGAAAACTGTTTGATCACCAACAATTTCAACCTGAAATTGGCCGATTTCGGGTTTTCGCGCTTCGTCACCGACTCCCACGGCAGGAAATTGACGAGCACCACGTACTGCGGTTCGCTGTCGTACGCCGCGCCCGAAGTCCTCAGAGGCATGCCCTATTACCCGAAGAACGCCGACGTCTGGTCCCTGGGCATCATCCTCTACATCATGGTGAACAAGGCGATGCCCTTCGACGACACCAACGTCAAGAGGTTGAACGAACAGCAGCTGAACCGCCGATGGAAGTTCCGGCCCAAGGTCGTGGACGCGCTCTCCGAGCAAATCAAATCGCTGGTCGTCCATCTGCTCGAACCGGAAATAACGAAGCGGTACCGCATCGAGGACATTTTGAATTCGGATTGGATATCGATGGATCCGCGCCTGAAGATGATGAGCCAGGCGGAGGAGGCGGCGTTGGCGCAAGCGCAAATCGACAGGAGACATTATATCGAGCAGTTGAGCAAGAAGGTTCACGAAAAGAAACTGTCCCAAAACGAAGAAATCAAAATATTCAAAACGAACGAATTGGAAGAGGATAAGAAGACGACGAGCAGCGCGTCCGCTTTAACTTGATCGATTCATCGATTATTATAAGTGTTTCGATTGCGGTTTTTATCGATGGTTGCGTCTCTGATCTAAGTGGTGATGTTGAAAATAAAATTTTTCATTTCGATTCTTTTTTTTTTTTTTTTTTTTTCGTTCGATTGCGCGCGCGTACTATGTCGGCATAATAATCGAATAATCATCCGTTAATAGGGTGATCGATTAATCGATAGAAATATTTTGAAAAGAATCGATTAATCGGATATAATTTCAATTTAACGATTAAAAAAATTTGTTTTCTCACTAATTATTTCGATATCGGAATGTTTTGAAACTTTTTTTCGAATAATCGATTATTACCGACTTATCGATTATTTTTGATTAATCGAAAATAATCGGTTATTTTATATAATCGATTATTTTTTTAATAATTGCCCAGCCCTAATCTTGATATAGACAAATAAAAAACAAATATTTGTAATTGCATGTGGTTTTATCATTATACGACATAATCTCTACTACTACATTGGATAGTTTTTGAAATACAGTGTCTCAAAGTTGAAAAATCGAAAATTGTTGGTTCCTAATGAATTCTTAAAATCGTACAGACCAAATTATTTGAAATATCGAGTTAATATTTCAAAGAAGTATCTTAAAAGGTTCAAACTAGTAGAAAATAAATCAGGAACGTACTACATTGGATAGTTTTTGAAATACAGTGTCTCAAAGTTGAAGAATCGAAAATTGTTGCTTCCTATTGAATTCTTAAAATTCGTACAGACCAAATTATTTGAAATATCGAGTTAATATTTCAAAGAAGTATGTTCAAAGGTTCAAACTATTGAAAAATAAATCAGGAACGTACTACATTGGATAGTTTTTGAAATACAGTGTCTCAAAGTTGAAGAATCGAAAATTGTTGCTTCCTATTGAATTCTTAAAATTCGTACAGACCAAATTATTTGAAATATCGAGTTAATATTTCAAAGAAGTATGTTCAAAGGTTCAAACTATTGAAAAATAAATCAGGAACGTACTACATTAACTGGTTTTTGAAATACAGTGTCTCAAAGTTGAAGAATCGAAAATTGTTGCTTCCTATTGATTTCTTAAAATTCGTACAGACCAAATTATTTGAAATATTGAGTTAATATTTCAAAGAAGTATGTTCAAAGGTTCAAACTAGTAGAAAATAAATCAGGAACGTAATACATTGGATAGTTTTTGAAATACAGTGTCTCAAAGTTGATGTATCGAAAATTGTTGGTTCCTAATGAATTCTTAAAATCGTACAGACCAAATTATTTGAAATATTGAGTTAATATTTCAAAGAAGTATGTTCAAAGGTTCAAACTAGTAGAAAATAAATCAGGAACGTAATACATTGGATAGTTTTTGAAATACAGTGTCTCAAAGTTGATGTATCGAAAATTAATGGTTCCTAATGAATTCTTAAAATCGTACAGACCAAATTATTTGAAATATCGAGTTAATATTTCAAATAAGTATGTTCAAGGGTTCAAACTAGTGGAAAATAAATCAGGAACGTACTACATTAACTGGTTTTTGAGATACAGTGTCTCAAAGTCGAAGTATCGAAAATTGTTGGTTCCTAATGAATTCTTAAAATCGTACAGACCAAATTATTTGAAATATCGAGTTAATATTTCAAAGAAGTATGTTCAAAGGTTCAAACTATTAGAAAATAAATCAGGAACGTAATACATTAACTAGTTTTTGAGATATAGTGTTTCAAAATTGAAGAATCGAAAATTGTTGGTTCCTATTGAATTCTTAAAATTCGTACAGACCAAATTATTTGAAATATCGAGTTAATATTTCAAATAAGTATGTTCAAGGGTTCAAACTAGTGGAAAATAAATCAGGAACGTACTACATTAACTGGTTTTTGAGATACAGTGTCTCAAAGTCGAAGTATCGAAAATT
Organism: Diorhabda carinulata; assembly: GCF_026250575.1. NCBI lineage: Eukaryota > Metazoa > Arthropoda > Insecta > Coleoptera > Chrysomelidae > Diorhabda > Diorhabda carinulata. The sequence goes on from NC_079465.1 coordinate 927,307, forward strand.
GTTGGTTCCTAATGAATTCTTAAAATCGTACAGACCAAATTATTTGAAATATCGAGTTAATATTTCAAAGAAGTATGTTCAAAGGTTCAAACTATTAGAAAATAAATCAGGAACGTAATACATTAACTAGTTTTTGAGATATAGTGTTTCAAAATTGAAGAATCGAAAATTGTTGGTTCCTATTGAATTCTTAAAATTCGTACAGACCAAATTATTTGAAATATCGAGTTAATATTTCAAATAAGTATGTTCAAGGGTTCAAACTAGTGGAAAATAAATCAGGAACGTACTACATTAACTGGTTTTTGAGATACAGTGTCTCAAAGTCGAAGTATCGAAAATTGTTGGTTCCTATTGAATTCTTAAAATTCGTACAGACCAAATTATTTGAAATATCGAGTTAATATTTCAAATAAGTATGTTCAAGGGTTCAAACTAGTGGAAAATAAATCAGGAACGTACTACATTAACTGGTTTTTGAAATACAGTGTCTCAAAGTTGAAGAATCGAAAATTGTTGCTTCCTATTGATTTCTTAAAATTCGTACAGACCAAATTATTTGAAATATTGAGTTAATATTTCAAAGAAGTATGTTCAAAGGTTCAAACTAGTAGAAAATAAATCAGGAACGTAATACATTGGATAGTTTTTGAAATACAGTGTCTCAAAGTTGATGTATCGAAAATTGTTGGTTCCTAATGAATTCTTAAAATCGTACAGACCAAATTATTTGAAATATTGAGTTAATATTTCAAAGAAGTATGTTCAAAGGTTCAAACTAGTAGAAAATAAATCAGGAACGTAATACATTGGATAGTTTTTGAAATACAGTGTCTCAAAGTTGATGTATCGAAAATTAATGGTTCCTAATGAATTCTTAAAATCGTACAGACCAAATTATTTGAAATATCGAGTTAATATTTCAAATAAGTATGTTCAAGGGTTCAAACTAGTGGAAAATAAATCAGGAACGTACTACATTAACTGGTTTTTGAGATACAGTGTCTCAAAGTCGAAGTATCGAAAATTGTTGGTTCCTAATGAATTCTTAAAATCGTACAGACCAAATTATTTGAAATATCGAGTTAATATTTCAAAGAAGTATGTTCAAAGGTTCAAACTATTAGAAAATAAATCAGGAACGTAATACATTAACTAGTTTTTGAGATATAGTGTTTCAAAATTGAAGAATCGAAAATTGTTGGTTCCTATTGAATTCTTAAAATTCGTACAGACCAAATTATTTGAAATATCGAGTTAATATTTCAAATAAGTATGTTCAAGGGTTCAAACTAGTGGAAAATAAATCAGGAACGTACTACATTAACTGGTTTTTGAGATACAGTGTCTCAAAGTCGAAGTATCGAAAATTGTTGGTTCCTATTGAATTCTTAAAATTCGTACAGACCAAATTATTTGAAATATCGAGTTAATATTTCAAATAAGTATGTTCAAGGGTTCAAACTAGTGGAAAATAAATCAGGAACGTAATACATTAACTAGTTTTTGAGATATAGTGTTTCAAAATTGAAGAATCGAAAATTGTTGCTTCCTATTGATTTCTTAAAATTCGTACAGACCAAATTATTTGAAATATTGAGTTAATATTTCAAAGAAGTATGTTCAAAGGTTCAAACTAGTAGAAAATAAATCAGGAACGTAATACATTGGATAGTTTTTGAAATACAGTGTCTCAAAGTTGATGTATCGAAAATTGTTGGTTCCTAATGAATTCTTAAAATCGTACAGACCAAATTATTTGAAATATTGAGTTAATATTTCAAAGAAGTATGTTCAAAGGTTCAAACTAGTAGAAAATAAATCAGGAACGTAATACATTGGATAGTTTTTGAAATACAGTGTCTCAAAGTTGATGTATCGAAAATTAATGGTTCCTAATGAATTCTTAAAATCGTACAGACCAAATTATTTGAAATATCGAGTTAATATTTCAAATAAGTATGTTCAAGGGTTCAAACTAGTGGAAAATAAATCAGGAACGTACTACATTAACTGGTTTTTGAGATACAGTGTCTCAAAGTCGAAGTATCGAAAATTGTTGGTTCCTAATGAATTCTTAAAATCGTACAGACCAAATTATTTGAAATATCGAGTTAATATTTCAAAGAAGTATGTTCAAAGGTTCAAACTATTAGAAAATAAATCAGGAACGTAATACATTAACTAGTTTTTGAGATATAGTGTTTCAAAATTGAAGAATCGAAAATTGTTGGTTCCTATTGAATTCTTAAAATTCGTACAGACCAAATTATTTGAAATATCGAGTTAATATTTCAAATAAGTATGTTCAAGGGTTCAAACTAGTGGAAAATAAATCAGGAACGTACTACATTAACTGGTTTTTGAGATACAGTGTCTCAAAGTCGAAGTATCGAAAATTGTTGGTTCCTAATGAATTCTTAAAATCGTACAGACCAAATTATTTGAAATATCGAGTTAATATTTCAAAGAAGTATGTTCAAAGGTTCAAACTATTAGAAAATAAATCAGGAACGTAATACATTAACTAGTTTTTGAGATATAGTGTTTCAAAATTGAAGAATCGAAAATTGTTGGTTCCTATTGAATTCTTAAAATTCGTACAGACCAAATTATTTGAAATATCGAGTTAATATTTCAAATAAGTATGTTCAAGGGTTCAAACTAGTGGAAAATAAATCAGGAACGTACTACATTAACTGGTTTTTGAGATACAGTGTCTCAAAGTCGAAGTATCGAAAATTGTTGGTTCCTATTGAATTCTTAAAATTCGTACAGACCAAATTATTTGAAATATCGAGTTAATATTTCAAATAAGTATGTTCAAGGGTTCAAACTAGTGGAAAATAAATCAGGAACGTACTACATTAACTGGTTTTTGAGATACAGTGTCTCAAAGTCGAAGTATCGAAAATTGTTGGTTCCTAATGAATTCTTAAAATCGTACAGACCAAATTATTTGAAATATCGAGTTAATATTTCAAAGAAGTATGTTCAAAGGTTCAAACTATTAGAAAATAAATCAGGAACGTAATACATTAACTAGTTTTTGAGATATAGTGTTTCAAAATTGAAGAATCGAAAATTGTTGGTTCCTATTGAATTCTTAAAATTCGTACAGACCAAATTATTTGAAATATCGAGTTAATATTTCAAATAAGTATGTTCAAGGGTTCAAACTAGTGGAAAATAAATCAGGAACGTACTACATTAACTGGTTTTTGAGATACAGTGTCTCAAAGTCGAAGTATCGAAAATTGTTGGTTCCTATTGAATTCTTAAAATTCGTACAGACCAAATTATTTGAAATATCGAGTTAATATTTCAAATAAGTATGTTCAAGGGTTCAAACTAGTGGAAAATAAATCAGGAACGTACTACATTAACTGGTTTTTGAGATACAGTGTCTCAAAGTCGAAGTATCGAAAATTGTTGGTTCCTAATGAATTCTTAAAATCGTACAGACCAAATTATTTGAAATATCGAGTTAATATTTCAAAGAAGTATGTTCAAAGGTTCAAACTATTAGAAAATTAATCAGGAACGTAATACATTAACTAGTTTTTGAGATATAGTGTTTCAAAATTGAAGAATCGAAAATTGTTGGTTCCTATTGAATTCTTAAAATTCGTACAGACCAAATTATTTGAAATATTGAGTTAATATTTCAAAGAAGTATGTTCAAAGGTTCAAACTAGTAGAAAATAAATCAGGAACGTAATACATTGGATAGTTTTTGAAATACAGTGTCTCAAAGTTGATGTATCGAAAATTAATGGTTCCTAATGAATTCTTAAAATCGTACAGACCAAATTATTTGAAATATCGAGTTAATATTTCAAAGAAGTATGTTCAAGGGTTCAAACTAGTGGAAAATAAATCAGGAACGTACTACATTAACTGGTTTTTGAGATACAGTGTCTCAAAGTCGAAGTATCGAAAATTGTTGGTTCCTAATGAATTCTTAAAATCGTACAGACCAAATTATTTGAAATATCGAGTTAATATTTCAAATAAGTATGTTCAAGGGTTCAAACTAGTGGAAAATAAATCAGGAACGTACTACATTAACTGGTTTTTGAGATACAGTGTCTCAAAGTCGAAGTATCGAAAATTGTTGGTTCCTAATGAATTCTTAAAATCGTACAGACCAAATTATTTGAAATATCGAGTTAATATTTCAAATAAGTATAATCAAGGGTTCAAACTAGTGGAAAATAAATCAGGAACGTACTACATTAACTGGTTTTTGAGATACAGTGTCTCAAAGTCGAAGTATCGAAAATTGTTGGTTCCTAATGAATTCTTAAAATCGTACAGACCAAATTATTTGAAATATCGAGTTAATATTTCAAAGAAGTATGTTCAAAGGTTCAAACTATTAGAAAATAAATCAGGAACGTAATACATTAACTAGTTTTTGAGATATAGTGTTTCAAAATTGAAGAATCGAAAATTGTTGGTTCCTATTGAATTCTTAAAATTCGTACAGACCAAATTATTTGAAATATCGAGTTAATATTTCAAATAAGTATGTTCAAGGGTTCAAACTAGTGGAAAATAAATCAGGAACGTACTACATTAACTGGTTTTTGAGATACAGTGTCTCAAAGTCGAAGTATCGAAAATTGTTGGTTCCTAATGAATTCTTAAAATCGTACAGACCAAATTATTTGAAATATCGAGTTAATATTTCAAATAAGTATGTTCAAGGGTTCAAACTAGTGGAAAATAAATCAGGAACGTACTACATTAACTGGTTTTTGAGATACAGTGTCTCAAAGTCGAAGTATCGAAAATTGTTGGTTCCTAATGAATTCTTAAAATCGTACAGACCAAATTATTTGAAATATCGAGTTAATATTTCAAAGAAGTATGTTCAAAGGTTCAAACTATTAGAAAATAAATCAGGAACGTAATACATTAACTAGTTTTTGAGATATAGTGTTTCAAAATTGAAGAATCGAAAATTGTTGGTTCCTATTGAATTCTTAAAATTCGTACAGACCAAATTATTTGAAATATCGAGTTAATATTTCAAAGAAGTATGTTCAAGGGTTCAAACTAGTGGAAAATAAATCAGGAACGTACTACATTAACTGGTTTTTGAGATACAGTGTCTCAAAGTCGAAGTATCGAAAATTGTTGGTTCCTAATGAATTCTTAAAATCGTACAGACCAAATTATTTGAAATATCGAGTTAATATTTCAAAGAAGTATGTTCAAAGGTTCAAACTATTAGAAAATAAATCAGGAACGTAATACATTAACTAGTTTTTGAGATATAGTGTTTCAAAATTGAAGAATCGAAAATTGTTGGTTCCTATTGAATTCTTAAAATTCGTACAGACCAAATTATTTGAAATATCGAGTTAATATTTCAAATAAGTATGTTCAAGGGTTCAAACTAGTGGAAAATAAATCAGGAACGTACTACATTAACTGGTTTTTGAGATACAGTGTCTCAAAGTCGAAGTATCGAAAATTGTTGGTTCCTAATGAATTCTTAAAATCGTACAGACCAAATTATTTGAAATATCGAGTTAATATTTCAAAGAAGTATGTTCAAAGGTTCAAACTATTAGAAAATAAATCAGGAACGTAATACATTAACTAGTTTTTGAGATATAGTGTTTCAAAATTGAAGAATCGAAAATTGTTGGTTCCTATTGAATTCTTAAAATTCGTACAGACCAAATTATTTGAAATATCGAGTTAATATTTCAAATAAGTATGTTCAAGGGTTCAAACTAGTGGAAAATAAATCAGGAACGTACTACATTAACTGGTTTTTGAGATACAGTGTCTCAAAGTCGAAGTATCGAAAATTGTTGGTTCCTAATGAATTCTTAAAATCGTACAGACCAAATTATTTGAAATATCGAGTTAATATTTCAAATAAGTATGTTCAAGGGTTCAAACTAGTGGAAAATAAATCAGGAACGTACTACATTAACTGGTTTTTGAGATACAGTGTCTCAAAGTCGAAGTATCGAAAATTGTTGGTTCCTAATGAATTCTTAAAATCGTACAGACCAAATTATTTGAAATATCGAGTTAATATTTCAAAGAAGTATGTTCAAAGGTTCAAACTATTAGAAAATAAATCAGGAACGTAATACATTAACTAGTTTTTGAGATATAGTGTTTCAAAATTGAAGAATCGAAAATTGTTGGTTCCTATTGAATTCTTAAAATTCGTACAGACCAAATTATTTGAAATATCGAGTTAATATTTCAAATAAGTATGTTCAAGGGTTCAAACTAGTGGAAAATAAATCAGGAACGTACTACATTAACTGGTTTTTGAGATACAGTGTCTCAAAGTCGAAGTATCGAAAATTGTTGGTTCCTAATGAATTCTTAAAATCGTACAGACCAAATTATTTGAAATATCGAGTTAATATTTCAAAGAAGTATGTTCAAAGGTTCAAACTATTAGAAAATAAATCAGGAACGTAATACATTAACTAGTTTTTGAGATATAGTGTTTCAAAATTGAAGAATCGAAAATTGTTGGTTCCTATTGAATTCTTAAAATTCGTACAGACCAAATTATTTGAAATATCGAGTTAATATTTCAAATAAGTATGTTCAAGGGTTCAAACTAGTGGAAAATAAATCAGGAACGTACTACATTAACTGGTTTTTGAGATACAGTGTCTCAAAGTCGAAGTATCGAAAATTGTTGGTTCCTAATGAATTCTTAAAATCGTACAGACCAAATTATTTGAAATATCGAGTTAATATTTCAAATAAGTATGTTCAAGGGTTCAAACTAGTGGAAAATAAATCAGGAACGTACTACATTAACTGGTTTTTGAGATACAGTGTCTCAAAGTCGAAGTATCGAAAATTGTTGGTTCCTAATGAATTCTTAAAATCGTACAGACCAAATTATTTGAAATATCGAGTTAATATTTCAAAGAAGTATGTTCAAAGGTTCAAACTATTAGAAAATAAATCAGGAACGTAATACATTAACTAGTTTTTGAGATATAGTGTTTCAAAATTGAAGAATCGAAAATTGTTGGTTCCTATTGAATTCTTAAAATTCGTACAGACCAAATTATTTGAAATATCGAGTTAATATTTCAAAGAAGTATGTTCAAGGGTTCAAACTAGTGGAAAATAAATCAGGAACGTACTACATTAACTGGTTTTTGAGATACAGTGTCTCAAAGTCGAAGTATCGAAAATTGTTGGTTCCTAATGAATTCTTAAAATCGTACAGACCAAATTATTTGAAATATCGAGTTAATATTTCAAAGAAGTATGTTCAAAGGTTCAAACTATTAGAAAATAAATCAGGAACGTAATACATTAACTAGTTTTTGAGATATAGTGTTTCAAAATTGAAGAATCGAAAATTGTTGGTTCCTATTGAATTCTTAAAATTCGTACAGACCAAATTATTTGAAATATCGAGTTAATATTTCAAATAAGTATGTTCAAGGGTTCAAACTAGTGGAAAATAAATCAGGAACGTACTACATTAACTGGTTTTTGAGATACAGTGTCTCAAAGTCGAAGTATCGAAAATTGTTGGTTCCTAATGAATTCTTAAAATCGTACAGACCAAATTATTTGAAATATCGAGTTAATATTTCAAAGAAGTATGTTCAAAGGTTCAAACTATTAGAAAATAAATCAGGAACGTAATACATTAACTAGTTTTTGAGATATAGTGTTTCAAAATTGAAGAATCGAAAATTGTTGGTTCCTATTGAATTCTTAAAATTCGTACAGACCAAATTATTTGAAATATCGAGTTAATATTTCAAATAAGTATGTTCAAGGGTTCAAACTAGTGGAAAATAAATCAGGAACGTACTACATTAACTGGTTTTTGAGATACAGTGTCTCAAAGTCGAAGTATCGAAAATTGTTGGTTCCTAATGAATTCTTAAAATCGTACAGACCAAATTATTTGAAATATCGAGTTAATATTTCAAAGAAGTATGTTCAAGGGTTCAAACTAGTGGAAAATAAATCAGGAACGTACTACATTAACTGGTTTTTGAGATACAGTGTCTCAAAGTCGAAGTATCGAAAATTGTTGGTTCCTAATGAATTCTTAAAATCGTACAGACCAAATTATTTGAAATATCGAGTTAATATTTCAAAGAAGTATGTTCAAAGGTTCAAACTATTAGAAAATAAATCAGGAACGTAATACATTAACTAGTTTTTGAGATATAGTGTTTCAAAATTGAAGAATCGAAAATTGTTGGTTCCTATTGAATTCTTAAAATCGTACAGACCAAATTATTTGACATATCGAGTTAATATTTCAAAGAAGTAAGTTCAAAGGTTCAAACTATTAGAAAATAAATCAGGAACGTAATACATTAACTAGTTTTTGAGATATAGTGTTTCAAAATTGAAGAATCGAAAATTGTTGGTTCCTATTGAATTCTTAAAATCGTACAGACCAAATTATTTGAAATATCGAGTTAATATTTCAAAGAAGTATGTTCAAGGGTTCAAACTAGTGGAAAATAAATCAGGAACGTAATACATTAACTGGTTTTTGAGATATAGTGCTTCAAAGTAGAAGTATCGAAAATTGATGGTTCTAATTGAATTCTTAAAATCACACAGACCAAATTATTTGAAATATCAAGTTAATATTTCGAAAAAGTACGTTCAAGGGTCCAAACTATTAGAAAATAAATCAGGAACTTAATACATTAACTGGTTTTTGAGATACAGTGCTTCTAAGTTGAAGAATCGAAAATTGTTGCTTCCTAATGAATTTTGGACGATTTTCACGAAATTCATCCAAGACCGACCATGATTTAATCTGGAATACCAGCTCTATTCAATGCTTAATAACGAAATGTAGAAGCGAATTAATCGACTTGATGCTGTTGGTTCATACCACGTCGCAAGTTATACAAACTCAGTTTTATAAACAACTCGAATACCCCTCGTATGACAACGCGTTTAAGTACGTTCACAATTAGTAAACGTTAAACTTTATGATGGCAGTAACCCACAGAAAGAAATTCTGTGGCTACCAAGCTACAAAACAACGAAATTGCTACAAAAATATACAAATAATTCCTTGTTTTCGAGCGATGTCCTTTAGAGCACTCTAAAATGAAGTTACCTCATCCCCATAACATCTAAGGGATCGAACAGCCAACGATAAACCCGCGAAAAAAAAAAATAAAAATTTTTTTACGTACCAGACAGAATACCCTAATTTTAACAACACCCTGTACGTTATTATATCAATGAAATGTAAGATTCGTAATATTTTTATATATTTATATATTTTTTTGTCTTCTTTTATTGCTAAAATCCTTTTTATTTATTTTATTTATCGTTTAAAGCGAATAAATTAATAATTTTTATTTCAAAACGATATTAACTTTACAAACACACCCCGTATAAATGATCTATATGTCAACATTCCCATTACATTAACTTTACTATGACCGTCTACAAAATAGTGAAAGTTTCCTGTTGAAAAAACGAAATCCGGCAACAATGCGAATGTATATGTCCCGTATGGTATTAGGTTTTTTGCTACGGTTGCCATGGCGATAATCTTATTAGATCGAATACGTTTGTGTTAGTGACGTTAAAGACGTTCTTTAAAATATATGAATATATAAATAAATAAAAATATGCCCGTGATCGTTACCGATTTCCAATGGAAACAAACTGAACAAAAAGTTATAATAAAAGCGCCGTTGAAAGGTATTCATCATTCTAAAGTCGATACGTTCATTTCAAGGAAATTCATAAAAGCCACGTACGGGCACAATTATTTGGAAATCATACTTTACTCCGCCATCGATTTGGAACTGAGTAGTGTAACTCTAACTTCCACGGAAATAGTTTTCGATTTGAAGAAAGCCGACGGAAGGTTTTGGACAAGTTTGGAACCGAATCTTACGAAAACGGAAAAATTTGCGTTGAAAAAGGAATTATTGGAGGAGGCTTACAGGGAGGAACAGTCGATTGATAAAAAAAAGTCGGAGAAAAAATGCGAATTGAAAAGATTGGCTGTCAAGAAGCAAATCGATATAGATTCTGGAATAAAAGAGGCCATTAGTAAGGTTAAAAAAGAAGAGGAGAAGCTGGCTTTAGGTACATGTGATCATCATATATTATGTAAATTATTTTTTAATCTAAAATTTAGAAAAAACAAATAAGAATAGTGCGTTTGTGAGGTGTAATGTGCGTAAGAAGGAAAATATTGAATGATGGGTGGGACTTTTATTTAAAAAAATCTATGTGTGCAAAATGGTGGGAATATTTGTTTCATTGAATTCTTAAAATCGTACTGACCAAAATACTTGAAATATCAATTTAATATTTCACAGAAATATGAACAAAGGTTCTAAATAGTGGAAAATAAATCAGGAACGTAATACATTGGCTCGATTTTGAGATACAGTGCTTTAAAGTCGAAGAATCGAAAATTGTTGGTTCCTATTGAATTCTTAAAATCGTACAGACCAAATTATTTGAAATATCGAGTTAATATTCCAAAGAAGTATCTTAAAAGGTTCAAACTAGTAGAAAATAAATCAGGAACGTACTACATTTGATGGTTTTCGAGATACAGTGTCTCAAATTTGAAGAATCGAAAATTGTTGGTTCCTAATGAATTCTTAAAATCGTACAGACCAAATTATTTGAAATATCGAGTTAATATTTCAAAGAAGTATGTTCAAAGGTTCAAACTAGTGGAAAATAAATCAGGAATGTACTACATTTGATGGTTTTCGAGATACAGTGTCTCAAATTTGAAGAATCGAAAATTGTTGGTTCCTAATGAATTCTTAAAATCGTACAGACCAAATTATTTGAAATATCGAGTTAATATTTCAAAGAAGTATGTTCAAAGGTTCAAACTAGTGGAAAATAAATCAGGAATGTACTACATTTGATGGTTTTCGAGATACAGTGTCTCAAATTTGAAGAATCGAAAATTGTTGGTTCCTAATGAATTCTTAAAATCGTACAGAACAAATTATTTGAAATATCGAGTTAATATTTCAAAGAAGTATCTTAAAAGGTTCAAACTAGTAGAAAATAAATCAGGAACGTACTACATTTGATGGTTTTCGAGATACAGTGTCTCAAATTTGAAGAATCGAAAATTGTTGGTTCCTAATGAATTCTTAAAATCGTACAGACCAAATTATTTGAAATATCGAGTTAATATTTCAAAGAAGTATGTTCAAAGGTTCAAACTAGTGGAAAATAAATCAGGAATGTACTACATTTGATGGTTTTCGAGATACAGTGTCTCAAATTTGAAGAATCGAAAATTGTTGGTTCCTAATGAATTCTTAAAATCGTACAGACCAAATTATTTGAAATATCGAGTTAATATTTCAAAGAAGTATCTTAAAAGGTTCAAACTAGTAGAAAATAAATCAGGAACGTACTACATTTGATGGTTTTCGAGATACAGTGTCTCAAATTTGAAGAATCGAAAATTGTTGGTTCCTAATGAATTCTTAAAATCGTACAGACCAAATTATTTGAAATATAGAGTTAATATTTCAAAGAAGTATGTCCAAAGGTTCAAACTAGTGGAAAAAAAATCAGGAACGTACTACATTTGATGGTTTTCGAGATACAGTGTCTCAAAGTCGAAGAATCGAAAATTGTTGCTTCCTATTGAATTCTTAAAATCGTACAGACCAAATTATTTGAAATATCGAGTTAATATTTCAAAGAAGTATGTTCAAAGGTTCAAACTAGTGGAAAATAAATCAGGAACGTAATACATTTGATGATTTTTGAGATACAGTGTCTCAAATTTGAAGAATCGAAAATTGTTGGTTCCTAATGAATTCTTAAAATCGTACAGACCAAATTATTTGAAATATCGAGTTAATATTTCAAAGAAGTATGTTCAAAGGTTCAAACTAGTGGAAAATAAATCAGGAATGTACTACATTTGATGGTTTTCGAGATACAGTGTCTCAAATTTGAAGAATCGAAAATTGTTGGTTCCTAATGAATTCTTAAAATCGTACAGACCAAATTATTTGAAATATCGAGTTAATATTTCAAAGAAGTATGTCCAAAGGTTCAAACTAGTGGAAAATAAATCAGGAACGTACTACATTTGATGGTTTTCGAGATACAGTGTCTCAAAGTCGAAGAATCGAAAATTGTTGCTTCCTATTGAATTCTTAAAATCGTACAGACCAAATTATTTGAAATATCGAGTTAATATTTCAAAGAAGTATGTCCAAAGGTTCAAACTAGTGGAAAATAAATCAGGAACGTACTACATTTGATGGTTTTCGAGATACAGTGTCTCAAAGTCGAAGAATCGAAAATTGTTGCTTCCTATTGAATTCTTAAAATCGTACAGACCAAATTATTTGAAATATCGAGTTAATATTTCAAAGAAGTATGTCCAAAGGTTCAAACTAGTGGAAAATAAATCAGGAACGTACTACATTTGATGGTTTTCGAGATACAGTGTCTCAAAGTTGAAAAATCGAAAATTGTTGCTTCCTAATGAATTCTTAAAATCGTACAGACCAAATTATTTGAAATATCGAGTTAATATTTCAAAGAAGTATGTCCAAAGGTTCAAACTAGTGGAAAATAAATCAGGAACGTACTACATTTGATGGTTTTCGAGATACAGTGTCTCAAAGTCGAAGAATCGAAAATTGTGGCTTCCTATTGAATTCTTAAAATCGTACAGACCAAATTATTTGAAATATCGAGTTAATATTTCAAAGAAGTATCTTAAAAGGTTCTAACTAGTAGAAAATAAATCAGGAACGTACTACATTTGATGGTTTTCGAGATACAGTGTCTCAAAGTCGAAGAATCGAAAATTGTTGCTTCCTATTGAATTCTTAAAATCGTACAGACCAAATTATTTGAAATATCGAGTTAATATTTCAAAGAAGTATCTTAAAAGGTTCAAACTAGTGGAAAATAAATCAGGAACGTACTACATTTGATGGTTTTCGAGATACAGTGTCTCAAAGTCGAAGAATCGAAAATTGTTGGTTCCCATTAAATTCTTCATATTTTTCAAAAATAATCCATTCGAAATTGATCTAATTTCCCCAATAAATCGTTTATTCACTAATTAATCTACCGGGGTTGACACAAAAATACATACAATCCCATCTTATCAAAATTAAAAAAAAATTTTTTATTTATATATATATTTCAGGCGATTTTGATGAATGGAAAGAAAAAGTAACTCGCAAATTAAAATCATCCAATCGGCCAAAAATCTCATCCGATTCCCCTTCTACACAAATCCCGAAAACCAGAACATCAGCCACAACGAAAATAGATTTCACTCCGCGACAATTCCCGACGCCCTGCCGAGAATCCAAATTAGAAGAAGAACACGAATACCTAATCAAACAAGCCGAAGCTCGACGATCGACAGGCTTCGTCGGCGAAGACATCCGACCGGAAGAACGCAATCCCCATTTCGTAAAAGCCAAAGGCGACGATTTCCTCAAGCGCAAAAACTATTTGGGCGCCATCAGCGCCTACACGTACGGCATCGGCCTCAGCAAGAACTTCGTCGACTTTTACATATCGAGATCGGAGGCCCACATGGCCGTAGGCAACTTTTGGAGGGTCATCGAGGACTGCAGCGCCGCCCTGGAACTACTGACGCCGATATGCGAGGCCAATTTGTACGAAAGGGCCGTTTGCATCGGCAGAAGAGGACAGGCTCTATGTCGATACGGAAAAAGAAGACAAGGAATAGAAGAATTGAAATACAGTTTGAGGTTAATCGATTCAGAAGGTTTCCGCCAAGCCCTCGACGAAGAACAACGAAAATATTTGGAAGAATTAGAGGCGGAGAAGAAGAATAAACAAGACGCAATCGATAATTGTCGTTGAACATCCCCGTATACGCGGATTTTACGTGAAAAACAGCGTTGCCGATGTTAAAAATTCATTTTTCTACGTAAACTTTGCATTAAACACTTTAAATTATTGACGCGAAAATAAATATTTCGAAAGTTATTCGTTTCCTTTATTTATTAGATTGTTTCTCGTAAACCGTCTGTCCGATTCGCGCGATAAATTTCCTTCAACCGAATATAATACGGGGTGGACGATTGAAGTTTGAAAATGTCGAAAAAAAAAACGAATTTTTTTCAAAAATTACCCGCCAAAATGGCGTTTTATATACGATAATCGAATTCTGCGTATTTTTCAATCCGAAATTTGTAGTTTGTCGTTCCGAATAAGAATTGGGGGAGAGTGGGACCTGTGTTACGGAAAAACGCCCCTAAGTCCGGTTCTGCTTATCGGATTTTTATAAATTTGATGTTTTTTTGTGTCTAACAACACGAATTATATAAATACTAAGCAATTTAATTATTAACGCGAATGCTAGAGGGCGTTTGTTTTATATATTTCAAATATTGTGATTTTTTTCGAAATTTGAACAAAATCACGAAATTTTCTGTTTATAATTCGAAAGTAGATTGAATTTACGTTAAAATAACGAAAACCGCGTATCGATATCTTTTTTCTGTTCCGAGATATCTTAAGAAATGTGTAAACTGCTTTTTTTATACAACCCCCGTATATCGCGCTCAATTTACAACGAAACTTGACAACGCCGCGCAGTATTGTGCTAACGATAACAATGCGACGTTGTCGGATTTAACACTATTTCAAAGATTTTAAGGAAATGACAATAAACGTGGCATTTCGACGATGGGACGTTGTCAGATTTAACTCCATTTCGGAGATTAAAAGAAATTTGTCTATTTCGGATGAAATTTTTCACGGATATATAGAACGAGATTTTCAAACGTTGTTTTTTCGTTTTTTATAGATGGCAAGTTCATCGGAACGTACAATTTTGCTGGTTAAATTGGAAAAAATAACGGATACTGGTTGAACCAATCAGTAATCATGTGATTGCGAATCATTTCCTTGTTCGAAAGGGCGACCCTGCGATCTTCTTTACCCGGAAATGGGCTGTGGACATAGCAAAATTAACATTTATCCGAGAAAATCGAAAAATAAGAACAATTCCAAAAAATCAGGTGAGTAATATACGCAACGAATTGCTCGGTCGCTATTACTAAGCATTCCAATTGATTTTAGTCACACTATTTAAAAAAAAAATGTACGATTTTTTCAACGGGCATCATTCCAATTCAAAAATACTACGAGATATGATCAAAAAACAGTCGAAGTAGTTCAATCGACCTCAAAAACACAAAAAACAAAAATTTAATAGTTCAATTGATCTTAGAAACAAAAGAAAAACAATTCTAGTAGTTCAATTGACCTTAGAAACAAAAAAAAAAGAAATTTAGTAGTTCAATCGACCTCGAAAACACAAAAAAAGAAATTTAGTAGTTCAATCGACCTCGAAAACACAAAAAAAGAAATTTAGTAGTTCTATCCACCTCGAAAACACAAGAAAAACAATTGTAGTAGTTCAATTGATCTAAAAAACACAAAAAAATCAATTCTAGTAGTTCAATCGACCTCGAAAACAAAAGAAAAACAATTCTAGTAGTTCAATTGACCTTAGAAATCCAAAAAAAGAAATTTAGTAGTTCAAACGACCTCAAAAACACAAAAAAACAATTCTAATAGTTCAATTGACCTTAGAAGCACAAAAAAAGAAATTTAGTAGTTCAATCGACCTCGAAAACAAAAGAAAAACAATTCTAGTAGTTCAATTGACCTTAGAAATCCAAAAAAAGAAATTTAGTAGTTCAAACGACCTCAAAAACACAAAAAAACAATTCTAATAGTTCAATTGACCTTAGAAGCACAAAAAAAGAAATTTAGTAGTTCAATCGACCTCGAAAACAAAAGAAAAACAATTCTAGTAGTTCAATTGACCTTAGAAATCCAAAAAAAGAAATTTAGTAGTTCAAACGACCTCAAAAACACAAGAAAAACAATTGTAGTAGTTCAATTGATCTAAAAAACACAAAAAAATCAATTCTAGTAGTTCAATCGACCTCGAAAACAAAAGAAAAACAATTCTAGTAGTTCAATTGACCTTAGAAATCCAAAAAAAGAAATTTAGTAGTTCAAACGACCTCAAAAACAAAATTCTAGTAGTTCAATTGACCTTAGAAGCACAAAAAAAGAAATTTAGTAGTTCAATCGACCTCGAAAACAAAAGAAAAACAATTCTAGTAGTTCAATTGACCTTAGAAATCCAAAAAAAGAAATTTAGTAGTTCAAACGACCTCAAAAACACAATTCTAGTAGTTCAATTGACCTTAGAAGCACAAAAAAAGAAATTTAGTAGTTCAATCGACCTCGAAAACAAAAGAAAAACAATTCTAGTAGTTCAATTGACCTTAGAAATCCAAAAAAAGAAATTTAGTAGTTCAAACGACCTCAAAAACACAAAAAAACAATTCTAGTAGTTCAATTGACCTTAGAAGCACAAAAAAAGAAATTTAGTAGTTCAATCGACCTCGAAAACAAAAGAAAAACAATTCTAGTAGTTCAATTGACCTTAGAAATCCAAAAAAAGAAATTTAGTAGTTCAAACGACCTCAAAAACACAATTCTAGTAGTTCAATTGACCTTAGAAGCACAAAAAAAGAAATTTAGTAGTTCAATCGACCTCGAAAACAAAAGAAAAACAATTCTAGTAGTTCAATTGACCTTAGAAATCCAAAAAAAGAAATTTAGTAGTTCAAACGACCTCAAAAACACAAAAAAACAATTCTAGTAGTTCAATTGACCTTAGAAGCACAAAAAAAGAAATTTAGTAGTTCAATCGACCTCGAAAACAAAAGAAAAACAATTCTAGTAGTTCAATTGACCTTAGAAATCCAAAAAAAGAAATTTAGTAGTTCAAACGACCTCAAAAACACAAGAAAAACAATTGTAGTAGTTCAATTGACCTTAGAAGCACAAAAAAAGAAATTTAGTAGTTCAATCGACCTCGAAAACAAAAGAAAAACAATTGTAGTAGTTCAATTGACCTTAGAAGCACAAAAAAAGAAATTTAGTAGTTCAATCGACCTCAAAAACACAAAAAAACAATTCTAATAGTTCAATTGACCTTAGAAATCCAAAAAAAGAAATTTAGTAGTTCAAACGACCTCAAAAACACAAAAAAACAATTCTAGTAGTTCAATTGACCTTAGAAGCACAAAAAAAGAAATTTAGTAGTTCAATCGACCTCGAAAACAAAAGAAAAACAATTCTAGTAGTTCAATTGACCTTAGAAATCCAAAAAAAGAAATTTAGTAGTTCAAACGACCTCAAAAACACAAGAAAAACAATTGTAGTAGTTCAATTGACCTTAGAAGCACAAAAAAAGAAATTTAGTAGTTCAATCGACCTCGAAAACAAAAGAAAAACAATTCTAGTAGTTCAATTGACCTTAGAAATCCAAAAAAAGAAATTTAGTAGTTCAAACGACCTCAAAAACACAAAAAAACAATTCTAATAGTTCAATTGACCTTAGAAGCACAAAAAAAGAAATTTAGTAGTTCAATCGACCTCGAAAACAAAAGAAAAACAATTCTAGTAGTTCAATTGACCTTAGAAATCCAAAAAAAGAAATTTAGTAGTTCAAACGACCTCAAAAACACAAAAAAACAATTCTAGTAGTTCAATTGACCTTAGAAGCACAAAAAAAGAAATTTAGTAGTTCAATCGACCTCGAAAACAAAAGAAAAACAATTCTAGTAGTTCAATTGACCTTAGAAATCCAAAAAAAGAAATTTAGTAGTTCAAACGACCTCAAAAACACAAGAAAAACAATTGTAGTAGTTCAATTGACCTTAGAAGCACAAAAAAAGAAATTTAGTAGTTCAATCGACCTCGAAAACAAAAGAAAAACAATTCTAGTAGTTCAATTGACCTTAGAAATCCAAAAAAAGAAATTTAGTAGTTCAAACGACCTCAAAAACACAAAAAAACAATTCTAATAGTTCAATTGACCTTAGAAGCACAAAAAAAGAAATTTAGTAGTTCAATCGACCTCGAAAACAAAAGAAAAACAATTCTAGTAGTTCAATTGACCTTAGAAATCCAAAAAAAGAAATTTAGTAGTTCAAACGACCTCAAAAACACAAGAAAAACAATTGTAGTAGTTCAATTGACCTTAGAAGCACAAAAAAAGAAATTTAGTAGTTCAATCGACCTCGAAAACAAAAGAAAAACAATTCTAGTAGTTTAATTGATCTAAAAAACAAAAAAAAACAATTCTAGTAGTTCAAACGACCTCAAAAACACAAAAAAAGAAATTTAGTAGTTCAAACGACCTCAAAAACAAAAGAAAAACAATTCTAGTAGTTCAATTGACCTTAGAAACGTAAAACAAAACATCTATTAGTTCAATCGACCTCAAAAACACAAGAAAAACAATTCTAGTAGTTCAAATGACCTCGTAAACAAAATATTTAATTGATTTCCAAATGTAATGAAGCCAAAAATGATAAAATTTACAACTTGATTTGATTATGCCCTTAAAAACACGTTTCCCGATGGTATTAAACGCGGTAGATTTATCGAGACAATTAAAAATGATAAAATCGATTTATTATCAACCAAATTTTCATTGAAATAAAATAATTAATTCGACGCTCAATTCCCCACCTCGATTATTACCAAATCGCTTAAAATCGTTAAAATCGTCGGATTTCCGCAAACAAAAATAGGAAAAAATTCTTTTCAGCCGATACAGAAAAAGTAGAAACGGAAGAAGAGGAATGCGTCGAAGCGGAAACGGAAAATACCGAAGACGTCGAAGAAAACGGACAGAAGCGAACGATCAAATTCAAACCGATCGGCGGTCCGCTCCTGGCTCAAACGTAAGACCCATTACGTTATAAATACGGCGCGGCCCATAAATATTCACACCGCCGCGTATATTCTCGATTAAACCGCATCCCCGCCTACCGGATCTATATCCCATTGATTTATTTATACGAAATCTTCCCCCGGAAATCGATTTTACGTTTTAAGTGTGAAAATTTATGACGCGCCCCGTATATATACATACACATATATTTTTGATTTCAATAAAAAAATGGATTTTACAGCGAAATATCAACGAGCCAACAAGATTTTTTCAAAATGTTGGACGACAAAATCGAAAACGTAAGTAATATTGTTTGAAGTCTCGTATCTCCAATATCGTGTTTCATAGAAACTTCCTGATTTTTTTCCTTGTAGAAAAACCCTTTAAGACTACCCCTTCGGAATTTCAGATCGATTTTTCCATTAGTTTAGCCTTGACGATTTTTTAAACGAACGTATGTTTTTCCATTAAACTTTGAACAAGTTTGAGGTCTCGTATCTCTAATATCGTGTTTCAAAGAAACTTCCTGATTTTTTTCCTTGTAGAAAAACCCTTTAAGACTACCCCTTCGGAATTTCAGATCGATTTTTCCATTAGTTTAGCCTTGACGATTTTTTAAACGAACGTATGTTTTTCCATTAAACTTTGAACAAGTTTGAGGTCTCGTATCTCTAATATAGAGTTTAACAGAAACTTCCTGATTTTTTTCCTTGTAGAAAAACCCTTTAAGACTACCCCTTCGGAATTTCAGATCGATTTTTCCATTAGTTTAGCCTTGACGATTTTTTAAACGAACGTATGTTTTTCCATTAAACTTTGAACAAGTTTGAGGTCTCGTATCTCTAATATAGAGTTTAACAGAAACTTCCTGATTTTTTTCCTTGTAGAAAAACCCTTTAAGACTACCCCTTCAGAATTTCAGATAGATATTTCCATTAATTCAGTCTTGACGATTTTTTAAACGAACGTATGTTTTTCCATTAAACCTTTCACAAGTTTGAAGTCTCGTATCTCCAATATCGTGTTTCATAGAAACTTCCTGATTTTTTTCCTTGTAGAAAAACCCTTTAAGACTACCCCTTCGGAATTTCAGATCGATTTTTCCATTAGTTTAGCCTTGACGATTTTTTAAACGAACGTATGTTTTTCCATTAAACTTTGAACAAGTTTGAGGTCTCGTATCTCTAATATCGTGTTTCAAAGAAACTTCCTGATTTTTTTCCTTGTAGAAAAACCCTTTAAGACTACCCCTTCGGAATTTCAGATCGATTTTTCCATTAGTTTAGCCTTGACGATTTTTTAAACGAACGTATGTTTTTCCATTAAACTTTGAACAAGTTTGAGGTCTCGTATCTCTAATATAGAGTTTAACAGAAACTTCCTGATTTTTTTCCTTGTAGAAAAACCCTTTAAGACTACCCCTTCAGAATTTCAGATAGATATTTCCATTAATTCAGTCTTGACGATTTTTTAAACGAACGTATGTTTTTCCATTAAACCTTTCACAAGTTTGAAGTCTCGTATCTCCAATATCGTGTTTCATAGAAACTTCCTGATTTTTTTCCTTGTAGAAAAACCCTTTAAGACTACCCCTTCGGAATTTCAGATCGATTTTTCCATTAGTTTAGCCTTGACGATTTTTTAAACGAACGTATGTTTTTCCATTAAACTTTGAACAAGTTTGAGGTCTCGTATCTCTAATATAGAGTTTAACAGAAACTTCCTGATTTTTTTCCTTGTAGAAAAACCCTTTAAGACTACCCCTTCAGAATTTCAGATCGATATTTCCATTAATTCAGTCTTGACGATTTTTTAAACGAACGTATGTTTTTCCATTAAACTTTGAACAAGTTTGAGGTCTCGTATCTCTAATATAGAGTTTAACAGAAACTTCCTGATTTTTTTCCTTGTAGAAAAACCCTTTAAGACTACCCCTTCGGAATTTCAGATCGATTTTTCCATTAGTTTAGCCTTGACGATTTTTTAAACGAACGTATGTTTTTCCATTAAACTTTGAACAAGTTTGAGGTCTCGTATCTCTAATATAGAGTTTAACAGAAACTTCCTGATTTTTTTCCTTGTAGAAAAACCCTTTAAGACTACCCCTTCAGAATTTCAGATAGATATTTCCATTAATTCAGTCTTGACGATTTTTTAAACGAACGTATGTTTTTCCATTAAACCTTTCACAAGTTTGAAGTCTCGTATCTCCAATATCGTGTTTCATAGAAACTTCCTGATTTTTTTCCTTGTAGAAAAACCCTTTAAGACTACCCCTTCGGAATTTCAGATCGATTTTTCCATTAGTTTAGCCTTGACGATTTTTTAAACGAACGTATGTTTTTCCATTAAACTTTGAACAAGTTTGAGGTCTCGTATCTCTAATATCGTGTTTCAAAGAAACTTCCTGATTTTTTTCCTTGTAGAAAAACCCTTTAAGACTACCCCTTCGGAATTTCAGATCGATTTTTCCATTAGTTTAGCCTTGACGATTTTTTAAACGAACGTATGTTTTTCCATTAAACTTTGAACAAGTTTGAGGTCTCGTATCTCTAATATAGAGTTTAACAGAAACTTCCTGATTTTTTTCCTTGTAGAAAAACCCTTTAAGACTACACCTTCGGAATTTCAGATCGATATTTCCATTAATTCAGTCTTGCCGATTTTTTAAACGAACGTATGTTTTTCCATTAAACCTTGAACAAGTTTGAAGTCTCGTATCTCCAATATCGTGTTTCATAGAAACTTCCTGATTTTTTTCCTTGTAGAAAAACCCTTTAAGACTACACCTTCGGAATTTCAGATCGATATTTCCATTAATTCAGTCTTGCCGATTTTTTAAACGAACGTATGTTTTTCCATTAAACCTTGAACAAGTTTGAAGTCTCGTATCTCCAATATCGTGTTTCATAGAAACTTCCTGATTTTTTTCCTTGTAGAAAAACCCTTTAAGACTACACCTTCGGAATTTCAGATCGATATTTCCATTAATTCAGTCTTGCCGATTTTTTAAACGAACGTATGTTTTTCCATTAAACCTTGAACAAATTTGAAGTCTCGTATCTCCTATATCGTGTTTCATAGAAACTTCCTGATTTTTTTCCTTGTAGAAAAACCCTTTAAGACTACACCTTCGGAATTTCAGATCGATATTTCCATTAATTCAGTCTTGCCGATTTTTTAAACGAACGTATGTTTTTCCATTAAACCTTGAACAAGTTTGAAGTCTCGTATCTCCAATATCGTGTTTCATAGAAACTTCCTGATTTTTTTCCTTGTAGAAAAACCCTTTAAGACTACCCCTTCAGAATTTCAGATCGATATTTCCATTAATTCAGTCTTGACGATTTTTTAAACGAACGTATGTTTTTCCATTAAACTTTGAACAAGTTTGAGGTCTCGTATCTCTAATATAGAGTTTAACAGAAACTTCCTGATTTTTTTCCTTGTAGAAAAACCCTTTAAGACTACCCCTTCAGAATTTCAGATCGATATTTCCATTAATTCAGTCTTGACGATTTTTTAAACGAACGTATGTTTTTCCATTAAACTTTGAACAAGTTTGAGGTCTCGTATCTCTAATATAGAGTTTAACAGAAACTTCCTGATTTTTTTCCTTGTAGAAAAACCCTTTAAGACTACCCCTTCAGAATTTCAGATCGATATTTCCATTAATTCAGTCTTGACGATTTTTTAAACGAACGTATGTTTTTCCATTAAACCTTGAACAAATTTGAAGTCTCGTATCTCCTATATCGTGTTTCATAGAAACTTCCTGATTTTTTTCCTTGTAGAAAAACCCTTTAAGACTACCCCTTCAGAATTTCAGATCGATATTTCCATTAATTCAGTCTTGACGATTTTTTAAACGAACGTATGTTTTTCCATTAAACCTTGAACAAATTTGAAGTCTCGTATCTCCTATATCGTGTTTCATAGAAACTTCCTGATTTTTTTCCTTGTAGAAAAACCCTTTAAGACTACACCTTCGGAATTTCAGATCGATATTTCCATTAATTCAGTCTTGCCGATTTTTTAAACGAACGTATGTTTTTCCATTAAACCTTGAACAAGTTTGAAGTCTCGTATCTCCAATATCGTGTTTCATAGAAACTTCCTGATTTTTTTCCTTGTAGAAAAACCCTTTAAGACTACCCCTTCAGAATTTCAGATCGATATTTCCATTAATTCAGTCTTGACGATTTTTTAAACGAACGTATGTTTTTCCATTAAACTTTGAACAAGTTTGAGGTCTCGTATCTCTAATATAGAGTTTAACAGAAACTTCCTGATTTTTTTCCTTGTAGAAAAACCCTTTAAGACTACCCCTTCAGAATTTCAGATCGATATTTCCATTAATTCAGTCTTGACGATTTTTTAAACGAACGTATGTTTTTCCATTAAACTTTGAACAAGTTTGAGGTCTCGTATCTCTAATATAGAGTTTAACAGAAACTTCCTGATTTTTTTCCTTGTAGAAAAACCCTTTAAGACTACCCCTTCAGAATTTCAGATCGATATTTCCATTAATTCAGTCTTGACGATTTTTTAAACGAACGTATGTTTTTCCATTAAACCTTGAACAAATTTGAAGTCTCGTATCTCCTATATCGTGTTTCATAGAAACTTCCTGATTTTTTTCCTTGTAGAAAAACCCTTTAAGACTACACCTTCGGAATTTCAGATCGATATTTCCATTAATTCAGTCTTGCCGATTTTTTAAACGAACGTATGTTTTTCCATTAAACCTTGAACAAGTTTGAAGTCTCGTATCTCCAATATCGTGTTTCATAGAAACTTCCTGATTTTTTTCCTTGTAGAAAAACCCTTTAAGACTACCCCTTCAGAATTTCAGATCGATATTTCCATTAATTCAGTCTTGACGATTTTTTAAACGAACGTATGTTTTTCCATTAAACTTTGAACAAGTTTGAGGTCTCGTATCTCTAATATAGAGTTTAACAGAAACTTCCTGATTTTTTTCCTTGTAGAAAAACCCTTTAAGACTACCCCTTCAGAATTTCAGATCGATATTTCCATTAATTCAGTCTTGACGATTTTTTAAACGAACGTATGTTTTTCCATTAAACTTTGAACAAGTTTGAGGTCTCGTATCTCTAATATAGAGTTTAACAGAAACTTCCTGATTTTTTTCCTTGTAGAAAAACCCTTTAAGACTACCCCTTCAGAATTTCAGATCGATATTTCCATTAATTCAGTCTTGACGATTTTTTAAACGAACGTATGTTTTTCCATTAAACCTTGAACAAATTTGAAGTCTCGTATCTCCTATATCGTGTTTCATAGAAACTTCCTGATTTTTTTCCTTGTAGAAAAACCCTTTAAGACTACCCCTTCAGAATTTCAGATCGATATTTCCATTAATTCAGTCTTGACGATTTTTTAAACGAACGTATGTTTTTCCATTAAACCTTGAACAAGTTTGAGGTCTCGTATCTCTAATATAGAGTTTAACAGAAACTTCCTGATTTTTTTCCTTGTAGAAAAACCCTTTAAGACGACCCCTTCGGAATTTCAGATCGATTTTTCCATTAGTTTAGCCTTGACGATTGTTTAAACTAACCTAACCTAACCTCAAAAAACGTACATTTCGACCGGAACGCGTATTTTATTACGGGAAACGACCGTTTCGACGAGACTTTTGTCGCCTGACCCTCGTATATGTTTCCGTTTAGGGTCCGGATTACGATTCCGATAGCGAATCGGAGAAAGCTCGCGAAGAGGCTCGTCTGAGGGCTCTGCTGAATGATTGGGAAACGGCGAGCGCCGGTTCGAGATCCGTTACGAGCACGCCGAAAAAACGTCCGGCGGTAGTGCGAGATTCCGCCGCCAGAGACGTTGCGTTTACGCCGAGAATACCAACGGAAAGGGTGTACGTGTCGCAGGTAAGTAGTTTTATCGACAATTTTCGGTTGGATTTATCGTCGAAACGCGTTTTTAGATTCCGGCTAGCGTTATCCACCAATCGTACGGCGTGCGACCGCCGTATCGACAAGCGACTTTTCTTAATGCTAATTACGCGACGCAAAGTCCCTCTCACCAGATGGCGTATCCATCGGCTATGCAATATCAAGCGCTCAGCCCCCTGTACACTAATCAATCGCCGCAGTCGAGGCAGTTTCCTCCTTCCGCTAGGGGTTATTCGAATAATTCCCCCAAACAGATTCCTTACGAACAGTCGATGATTTTTTCGCCGAATCACAAAATGTACGCGCTTCCGGTTCCTCAATTGGGAATTAAGGGGCAGCGAACAATTAACGAACAATCCAGTGACGTCGGAGTAAGTTTTTATTAATTTTTTTCACGCCCCCCGTACAATAAAACATCTATACGTAACGGTAGTTAACTTTCTACGACTGCGCCATCTTTGATACGAATAGCGAACTTATATATAAATATTAATACGAACGAAAGTTTGAAACTTTTTCATTAGATGGCGCTACACAATATAAATATTAATATTATATTTAAAAGGAACTAATTTATGATTTTAATATGTTGTTTACTCCGAATAATGATTTAAATTGAATCATAATAGAAAATATTTTAACTCAACGCCATCTGTTCGAATTATTTATAACTCGATTAATAGCTTCGTCCATTAGTGTGATTCGGAATCAATTCGGAGCACTTTTTAAAGTTGGTTCTAATAACAGTTCTTTAATCACAGGTTACATTTTTTCGTAGTTATTAAATTTATGTTCTATGTCAATAACTACTATGAAAGTTGAGAACTTCTTTATTAGATGGCGCTACTCAATAAAATTAATCTTATTTTATATTATATTTAATAAACTAATCATAATAGTAAAAGAAAATAATTTATAGTTTTAATATCTTATTTTTTTTTAAATCAACATCTAAATTAGTTTATACGCCATTTGTTTGAATTATTTATAACTCGATTAACAGCTTTGTTGGTTAATGTGATTCGGAATCAATTCGGAGCACTTTTTAAATTATCATTAGTGGTTGGTTCTAATTGGTTGGTTTTTTTGGATTTTGATGATTTGGTGATACGGAAATTCATTAGTCGTATATTTTTTTAGTATAAACCTTCATTTAAAAATGGGGATCTGGTTCAACCACATGTATATAGTCAACAATCCGTGCAATATCAACAGTACAAAGAAGCTAGGGAGCAAGTATTGGCGCAGAACCAGCAGCAGCAGCACCCCGTTGTTTACAGGGGACCATCGAAAAATTATCAAAGTAGTGTTACTATACCGATAGTTGTTAAAAGCGGACAGACCAGCGATATGAACGTTTTGCATAGAAAACAGTACGAACTGACGTGATATAATAATAATTAATAAAAAGTTTTGAATTTTTAATAAACTGGTTAGAACAAGTCACTATTTATTTTAAATACAAAAGTCTGCATGGGGAAAATTGAATTTGTACGTAATACGAAATGAAAAAAATAATTTTTAATACAACTTTTAACAGTTTTTGGATATTATATCTCTAAAAAAAATATATATATATATCGACTGAAATTCTCGTAGGACTCAAAAGGCTGATCTTTAGTTAACAATTCACAACTTTGAAAGACTATGACAATTTTTGGTTATATTTCTCACATATATATATATAGGGGTTTTGTAGATATCTTGTAAAATATAATCAAATTCTAACTGCCAGGAGATGAAAATTTGTATATCTTGGAAACAACGTGCCAAAATGCATATCCATATTGATTTATTCTAAAATTAACAACACAAATAAATTTGTGAGTATACCCCGTACATATACTGAATAAAGTAGTTGTGTATGTAATAAATGTATAGAAATGATGTTGCGAAATATTTGATGTATAAAAATGTATAGTTAGAACAATACTCCGTTATTTATTTCGATTTCTAAATAGGTAATTTTGAAAAAGGTTCTTGTGACACTAGAAAAATGTTTTTTTGGAAAATTCCATGTGATATTTTCACAAAATTTTTGTTATGAGTATCTAGAAACTTCATTATTAACAATTATATTTATAAATTCAAAAGTTAACAACAATTTTTATAATACATCTCTATAGCAATAATTTAATTGAAAATATACAATCGATATTTGATTTTAATTATATTTTTACGTCCAGGAAAATCTATTTTTGATTATTTATTGATAAAAATGAAAAATTTTTCATAATTCAAACCAAAACGTATTTTTTCTCATTTGAAAAAATATAAATTTGAACTTACCAGTATATACTATAAATTTCATCTATAATACTTCATTTTTTTAAATTACAAACACACTAGGTACTTTTAAAAACTAATCACCACTTTAATTAGTTTAACAAATATATCAACAACTTTCTACTTAATAAATCAACAAATAACCTTATAAATTATTTATTGACAGATGACATTTAACAATTCCACCAACTTTTATTGCAGTGTATTCTATGCATTAGTAGTAGTTCTTTTATTCATTTTAAAAAAGAAGAAATTTTTATCAACAATGATACAAGGGGCGTTCCAAATAAAATATCGATTTTAATATATTTTTTTCGAATTAACTGGAGGATTATCTATTTATATTATTTATTTGTATCTGTAGAGTGTTTAATAAACTTTTAAATGATAATCTTATAATAAATAAATGAATATATTAATAAAATAATATAAAAAAAAAAACTTTTATATGTGTATAAATAAAATTTAATAAATCCCCTCTTCAAAAAAAAACATTCTACGAAATGTTCTTCTTAGCCTTACCAAAATGAATATATTTATATATTAGAGTCATCCAAGATAGTGTCTCTTAGAACTAGGTCATTAAATATTCAATTTTTTTTAAATATACAGTGTGAAATATGAAATTTTTAAGTTCCAGTTAAAACTTTTTCGTTTTACGAAATGAATATTTGTTTTAGTAAAGTTATCATTCGCGTTTTTGGTGTTTAACGTTAAGAGAAACTATTTTGAGTGCTTGAATGTTAGAAAAAAATCTCCGAAATGTGATATTGTAATACTATAGATCGAGACAAAAGTATAGATGTATAAATGTTAAATGTAAAAAATAAATTTAGTAAAATCAATGTCAAACTATATTTTAGTTTTATATATACCTCTATACATTTTTTTTCTTACTTCTATATGTATAGTGATTTAATTCATATATTGTGTCGCACTTTTCACTTCATCCCCATAGTAAAATCACTTTGTACATTAGATTATACCAAATAAACGAAATAACAACATTAAGGAAGTTTTTAATAGCTTTTCATAGATGGCGTGAACAATGACGTATCTCAAACTAAAGGTTTGTAGTAGTTCATGATAGATGGCGCTAACAATACTAAATTCTAATATGAAAGTTTCTATTAGTTCCTGAGAGATGGCGCGTTAAAAATAACGAATCTTAATACCGAGGAAGCTTCTAATAATTTGTTATAGATGGCGTAAGAACTAATTATTACAAAAAGAGACTATTATTTACGTATTCTGACGCCGATAAAAATTTTTGTTTATTATTTTTAGCATTTTTTAAATTAGTTTTTGTTGAATGAATGTTTGTTCAAAAAAATTAAATCATTAAAAAGCTATCATTTAATCACTTAATTTGCATATATATTTACTCATTTCTATTTATAGTCTGTTTGGAAACAAATATTCTTCCAAACAGATCATAGCGTAGTAGTTTACGAGGGGGGTACGAAAATTTGAAATATAGTAATCTATCAGGAGTATCTACACGTTTTACGTCATATTTTTAATAAAAAATGAAACAATATCGACTTTAAGCAATTCTTTAATAACTGAAAAGGTGACACATCATTTTATAATGTTTTCATTGTTACAAATAGTATGAAATATATCCAATTATTTAGAAAAAAAAATGTGTTTCATTTTGATCGTTTCTTATTGTAGACGGATACTTCCACCTCCAGGACATTCTCCTTGGCTCACTACCTTGAGATCTAAAAAAATTTAGTAACCTAAATATTGGAATTAAGACGAAAATATTCACTTAACCTCAAAAAGGAATATTACTTATTTTCAAGTGAGCTTTCGAGGCATATCTTTATATTTTAATTTATAAAGTAAATTTATGTACGTAAATAAGAACTTTATGACTCTTATATGAATGAATATTTAGTTTAATTCTATCAATTCCGGCTGACGTACTAATCCAGTGCATTTCCCGAAAATTACAAATATGCAGATTATTAATTATTTAGTGTTAAACAAAAAATTACTATACATACCAGCAACTGAAGGCATTTAAAAATCTTACTGCTTCAAAGCAAGATTTGTGAGAATTATCAATGCCTAAGTAAAGTTAATTATTTTCGTTAACGCTATTTATAGCATTCAATCCTTTTTCTTTCCTTAAACGTGAAAGTTTTCTTCATTTGTATAATGGAGAACCGCAGACCGATGATAGAAACAAAGTTTATATCCGACATCATTGTTACCACATTTTACAACACTTTTTTCGCAAATTTATACCAATAATATAGAAATAACTTCACGATAAGTCTATTTTATAAAAAGTGTTTATCATAAAATATTAAAAACCAGCTGATTTTGACACTAACTTGACATAAGATTGAAATGACCTATAAATTGAATCTTCTTTTTTTTTAATCGTTGACTTTCTTTAAATAAGCTCTTCAATTTATTAGTATTTAAACCAATATTAATGTTTGAATTAATAATCAATTCTCAATTTTTATGTTTATATATATATATATATATATATATATATATATATATACAAAATACTAATTTCATGTAATTTACTATTTATTACTTATTATTAGTAACTAGATTTTGTGAGAATTTTTCATTAATGACATTGTTGTTCTATGAAACAAATTTGATATTTCGTGTAAATAAAGTGACATTTTAATAATTTTTACATTATTCTGGATAATAATTTTCCACATATATAGGGAGAAAAAACAGGATATCAAGTTAAAACAAAAAGTAATAAATATAAATAATAGGAAAGAAGAATACCAAGTTAAATCATAAGCTTTGTTCGCGTCTCTGATTCCGAACTAATCCGAACGTTCACAATTCGTGATTTAACGCAGAAATATTTAATCAGTTCATAATTTTGTTAACAAACGATATTCTATTTCATGTTAATTCTATGGAAAAAAAAAAATATTTACTTTGATTGTTTTCGCAATTATAATTATTCAAGACACATTCGCTTCCGAAACTCTTGTCAGACTTTCCGGTACCATCCCCACCACAAACTGGTTTATATTCGACGCCGTCGCAATCTTTCAGACATGGCTTTTTCTTCAAGGACGCTTTAGTGGATCCTTTCGAAGGTATCGCTTCGACGAGAACCAAAGCCACAACTACAACGATCGTTATAACTCAATTATGCATATACAGAGCGTTTATAATATAAAAAAATAAATCTATGAATTCTTTCAATTGTTTTTGACAACTTGGTAACAGAGATTGATTTAGAATCAATCGGTATATTAATGGGCGTGTCTATTCGAGCGAATGATTTATGTTTCGTAGTAGTAATTAGAGAGTCGGCAACGTCGCGGTTGGTAGTGCAGATTGAATTGAATATTTATAAGATTATTCATGTATTCTAAATGGATATTAGTGGAATAACTCGGTCATGCGATTCTTCGAAATGTTAATTATTATTTTCAGACGCAATAAAAAAATTGCGATAAACACATTATGTAATATTTTCAACGAGCTTAACAGAATGATTGAGTTCAACTTACCAAGGACGAACAAGAACGCAATTGAATATTTCATTTTCTTTTTTATATTGTTTTAATTTATTGTAGTATAACAACCGTGGACTTTGCGAAAGATAATGGCGTGTTGGACACTACCAGTTTCATTTTTATAGGTAGAACCTCCTGATTTAGTCCTTGGGTCAGATTCGTTATTTATTTAATATATACTGGGTGATATTTGAAAAGGATTATTTTCGAAAAAAATTAATTTACTATTAATTACTGTTTAACGAGTTTATAAAGCTAGAAATATTAAAAATAACTTATTACAAAATGACATATATCGAATCGAATCCATATTCGAATGATCATTCGAATGATAATCGTTTGCAGTGATAAAACTATAGAACTAGAAATAAATTTGTCGATGGTTATTCGATTTTGACAGATGGGAATTTAAAAATAATTGTTACGTCAATATTTCGCAGTACACTGTTAAAATTATATTTATTATGTATTGTTTATAAATCCCATAGACTATAATTGGCAACAATCAAATTATTATTCATTCATAACGATTGAAAAGACAACTAGATATTACACCTACACTATTTTAAATTATTTTTACTAACTGAATCAACAGGAAGTACTTAATACTAATTTTCTTTTGTTTTTCTACGGTTTCATGCACTTTTTTATGGAAAAAAAACATTTTTAATTAGTCTAATTACACGAATTAACTTTTAATTTAAATCAATTCGATTTGTTCCGCAATTTGTTGGTTATGTTTCTCGTGGCAGATTATTTGGTCGGCCATTTTGTTTACTAATACACGTTATGACTTTTTAATCGATGATTACGTATGTTCAAGCTGTGTGTCTAGTATTTATTATCGATTTAATGTAATGCAGTGTAATTATTGTGGAAAGATTAATCGGCGTATTTCTCAATTATAGTTTCGTAACGAATCTAGATAGATAAGATGGCGATGGCGGCGATATTTTTGAAATTTAATTGAAATGTTGCAATTATGAGTCGTCCGAGTTATAACACAAAAATCGAGAAACGCTTTATCGCTACGATATGTTCTAAAAATAGTATCACTCGTTGAATATTTATCGGTACACAATTTTATTAACTCGGAATTAAGTGTCAGTTTAAAAACGATCTTCATTCTCGATACGTCAATGTGTTTTGATTGAAAAATAAAAAATCGATCGATCCAGAGTTTATTTTAAGAATTTTGTTAAGTGTCGTCTCTCACCCGTACGTATATTCATATTTAATTCGTAACAGATTGGATATGCAGCACAGGTTAATTTGCATCTTAGTGATTTTGATAATTGGTAAGTTTATTTGTTTAAATAAGTTTAAATCGGTGACAGAATCTAATAAATAATATTAAGGGAGTATAGATTCAAAACATTTTTCACGTACTTTATGTTGTTTAATTGTATTTATACAGTATGTCCTCGGATAAAGTATGTATATGTGTCACGAAGTCTATTTTGGTTTATAGTTTATATTATTGAAAACTGATGATTTTTCACAATAAATTTAATCGTATTCATATAGAAATTATTAGTAAAAATCGTTTAAAACCGATCGAGATGTTGTAACAGATTTATATTATTCATTTCGTGATAGAAACTCGATAATACTTGTCGAACAACACCCGTATCAAGAAAGTCGTTATCTAAAAATCGATAGATTTGATCGATATATCACAAAACTAAACGAAATTAATATAGTTGACCACAGACTTTTAACGAAATAGTATCTACCACAAAAATAACCAATTCTGTATCGTTATTAATTGTCTATGACGTGATTTTGACGTTTGACTTAGTTTTGAATAAAAAAAAAAGTACAAAATAGATAAAATTGAGTTTAAAAACTGATTTAGATGTGATGAAAGATTTGTTATTGTTGAATAACACGTTTAAAAATGAAAAGATTTGTTCTATACGTCTAATTCGACCACAAAACTATACGAAATTAATATAGTTGACCACAGACTTTTAACGAAATAGTATCTACCACAAAAATAACCAATTCTGTATCGTTATTAATTGTCTATGACGTGATTTTGACGTTTGACTTAGTTTTGAATAAAAAAAAAGTACAAAATAGATAAAATTGAGTTTAAAAACTGATTTAGATGTGATGAAAGATTTGTTATTGTTGAATAACACGTTTAAAAATGAAAAGATTTGTTCTATACGTCTAATTCGACCACAAAACTATACGAAATTAATATAGTTGACCACAGACTTTTAACGAAATAGTAACTACCACAAAAATAACCAATTCTGTATCATTATTAATTGTCTATGACGTGATTTTGACGTTTGACTTAGTTTTGAATAAAAAAAAAGTACAAAATAGATAAAATTGAGTTTAAAAACTGATTTAGATGTGATGAAAGATTTGTTATTGTTGAATAACACGTTTAAAAATGAAAAGATTTGTTTTATACGTCTAATTCGACCACAAAACTATACGAAATTAATATAGTTGACCACAGACTTTTAACGAAATAGTAACTACCACAAAAATAACCAGTTCTATATCGTTATTAATTGTCTATGACGTGATTTTGACGTTTAACTTCGCATTTGCGTGACATTTTACACAATTCAGCTGTCAACTAACTTCCAAAGGTGATTTCGTAAAAATAATTGATGATAACTCATAGAATTTAACGAAAAAGTGACAATTTGTTAAAAAAATATTGAAATGGGGGTCGTTGAATACGCAAAAATATGATTATACAAAAAAATGTCTTGTTCCGTGGTTGGGTGGTAAACTTTTCAAACAACCTTCGTATATAAGCATTTTGTACGATAAATTTTGTTGTTTTAGTGAATAATTTATTAAAAATTAAACGAACAGTGGTTCGAAAACGTTAAAAAACATTTTTTTCCACATAAAATTACGTCAAAGCTATATTTTCCAACTTCTTCAAGCGAAAATAGTACAAATATTTACATAAAATGAAATTTCATCAACACTTAGGTATTTTAATTTGTTTATTGGTGATTGAAATGCGAAATTTACGTAACCGAATTTCGGTTTTCTACGTTTTCATCTATTTGAAACGAAATCTTTTCATTACACTATTTCAAAAAGTTTGAGAAGCGCTGACATCTCGATAATCGATGCTTATCCGATCTATTGAATACTGCTGTTTTAGGTTAAACGTATCCAAAATGGCAGGGAGGCCAACAGCACAAATAGAGTATTGTGTGACTAATTTTTGATCAATTTTGCCTTGAATGATACATATTAGAGACTATCACTTCGTTGTAAATTATTTATTTAAACAAGATAATATAATAATATAAATATTGTTTCATTATTTGTTTCCCCCTAAAAAAAAAACATTCAAATATTTTATAGCGATGCCATTATGAGTTATTAAATGATGTTATTTTTAGATTCATTAATATAGTTTCTAAAATAGACTTTGATAATTGCTTTATGATAATTTCAACTCAATATTTATATATAAATAGAATAAATCATTTATTGCGTAGAATAATAGACAGTACTTGATATTATGCAACCACCAATACTTCCAGAAGAACGTATTTATATTTAAAATTATTGTTAATGGAATTTTTCCACTAAGGAAAGAAAAATCCACTAGATATTTGTTTTAATAACAAATATAGTGATAAAAACTTTTATGTCTATACAGTTTTGTTTAAAAAAAATATATTTCCTCACAAATAGTCAAAAAAAAGTAGAATACTGTAATTAGTGGTAATATTTAGTTATTATCCTAGGTGAATAGATGTCACTAGTACGAAACGTTTAAAAAAGTAGTAAACTGTAAAAATAAAGTAGAAAAGTGGAATCTGTAATAAAATCTGTTCAAAAGTAGGTAATACAGAAAACAGTTTTATATAAAATTGTTCAAGTTTGTTTATATTACATTTCGTAAATAATTACAATAACCTATTTTTGTTTATAATTTGAACAAATATCAATGACGTTATGAATAATGGTTATTATTCTAATTGAAATTTTAATGAAAAATAGGCTAGACAGTTCAATTGATGTTCCTACGTATTGCTGATGTCAATACAGAGGGCATTTATATAAATTTGATATCTATATGTGCGTGTAAAGGTCATTTTATTGTTAATGGAATAAATTGTGCCAGATGCGGCAAGTGGCCACCAACAATGCTCGTTAAGGAATTTATTCTTTTTTTAGATTAATAACTGTGAACGGTGAAAGTTAATTAAAGCACTAAATTGACAATATGACACGTATTTATATACTAGCCAATATAAAAATCGATTCGACATTTTTTCAAGAAAAAAAAACGTTTGAAAAGTATATAAATTGCTTCAATTAGAATGTTGTATTACAAAAATATTTACATGTGTATAAATTTAAAGGTTTTGCAACTGTCAAAATGGCGCCCTCTCCAGCCCACTTACTGGAGTGTCTTAATGAGGATTGCGACGTCGATTCGGGTCCAGTTTGTGCAATAGACGAATCAGGTTTACCGCAAACTTTCGACAACAGATGTACGGCCAGATTAGCGTTCTGCAGATTCGGCTCATGTAAATAACTTTGTCTATTATTCCGTATAAATATTGGTGGAAACAAATTAGTTCATAGAATCCATTTATCGGAGTCGGTAAAGTTAGGTTAAGTTCATTTAGCTTCGATTAGTTTAAATTAGGTTTACTTTAGCTTAGGTTAGGTTATCTGAATTAGTGTTTAAATGGGGAAAAAGGTATTTGTCTATGGAATGTGATGATCTGAAATTTTTTTTGTTGCAGTTTACGCCGAAGTGAAACCGGGTGAATGCTGACGTTAGCTGAAGCATTATGACGACATATTTGAAGCATTTCCAGTATTGTTATTTTGTAGAGAGAAAATTAGATTTTAACTAATAATAGAAATTAAACAAATAAAATTTAGCAAAAAAATATTTATTGAATTTAGTACTTAGTATTGTTTTTAAAAACGTGAAAGTGTTTTTTAAGTTATTTTTTAATTTAAAATGCGTGAATGTACCTACAATGTAGAATTTACTTAAATACGGTACAGTATCATTAATGTAAGATTTAATAGGCAAGTATTTTGTTTGAAAAAATAATAATAAACATATTTTCGACTAATAAATTATTTTTATTCCACCCGTTTACCATCAAACAACAATGTTACATCTTCTATTTCTTTTATAATTACTAAATATAGGTTGCGTAGTCACTTCCGAAACACGGAATAAATATTTCAATAGACAAAACGTAACTATGAAACGCCATCTTTTCATTAATAATTTAACGTATACACTTCACTTTCTAGAATAGAAATATTCTGTGGCGCTTCTTCTTTTTTTAATGTACAGATCAATAATAATAAGGATTTAAAATATAGTTCGAATACATCAATGTTTCTAATTTTAATTAAGAAGATTATAATTATAAGAAGATAATTTGGTTGCCTAATACGTAGGAGATAAATGTCAACACTTAACGTGAATTTTTAAATAAAAAACTTGTGAATATGTAATTAATTTGATTGTCTTGTATGTAAGATGCATCCAAGATAAAAATTTTGAATTATAGGTTAGTTTCTACAAGGTTTTCAAAAGATACAAATTATTATTTCTACGGAATTTATTAAAGACGATAATACAATGTAAATTTCTATGTTCTAGGACAAACATTTATCTTTTCTATTTAATTTTCGATTGAAACCTAAAATGTAATGATAAATATAGAAGTTTTATTGTGACTATTGTGGATCTTCACTTACTCTTTCTATAGCTACGTCTGCGTCATCAAGTTTTTCTTTTTTTTCTTTAGAAGACCATCGTCTAGCTAATCTTCTAAAACTAGAAGAATTGTTACTGAACGAAGGTCTTAAGCATATCATTTCCACAATGGTTCCTTGTCGTTTTAATGGAATTGATCTTGTATGTTGACCTTCCGTTGATTTGCTTTCGCGCATTTTGAAACTTTGATCGGAATCGGAGAAATTTCGTAATTTTTTTATATCGCCTATTGTTGATATTTCTGTTTTTGCGACTTCGGTTGTCCATACCTAATGAATATATTAATAATGACGAAATTTGACGTGGAATACGCGAAATCAAAAGTTATTTTTGGAAAGTAGTTTTAGTATATTTTATGTGAAAAATCGTATTGGCCAAAATAATGGATATATTGATCTGATTTTTCAGGAATATGTTTAGAAAAGATCAGTCTTCAAGAAAAAAAATTACGAATTTAATATGTTACGAAAATTACGAGATATAGAACGTTAAAGTTCAAGTATCAAAAATTAGTCTTAAAAAGTTTGTGGCTCCATATTTTCCAAAATAACTATTTGGAAATGATAAAATTATACGAGGTTATTAAGAAAAACTTCCTAATTCGAAGAAACATACGTAGGAGGTTCTAAAAATAATAGATTAAGCGATATGAATTAAATTATTGCTTAGGTGTTTTGTATACTTTTTCTAGTTTCATTTAAAAAATCGTGTAGGCCAAAATAATGTAAATATCGATCTGATTTTTCAGGAATATGTTTAGAAAAGATCAATCTTCAACAAAAAAAATTACGAATCTAGTAGGTGACGAAAATTACGAGATACAGAACGTTAAAGTTCAAGTATGACTTTAAAAGTTTGTGGCTCCATATTTTCCAAAATAACTATTTGGAAATGATAAAATTATACGAGGTTATGAAGAAATTCTTCCTAATTCAACAAAACATACGTGGGAGGTTCTAAAAATAATAGATTAAGCGATATGAATTAAATTATTGCTTAGGTGTTTTGTATACATTTTCTAGTTTCATTTAAAAAATCGTGTAGGCCAAAATAATGTAAATATCGATCTGATTTTTCAGGAATATGTTTAGAAAAGATCAATCTTCAACAAAAAAAATTACGAATCTAGTAGGTGACGAAAATTACGAGATACAGAACGTTAAAGTTCAAATATGACTTTAAAAGTTTGTGGCTCCATATTTTCGAAAATAAATATTTGAAAATGATAAAATTATACGAGGTTATGAAGAAATTCTTCCTAATTCAACAAAACATACGTGGGAGGTTCAAGAAGTAATAGATTAAGCGATATGAATTAAATTATTGCTTAGGTGTTTTGTATACTTTTTCTAGTTTCATTTAAAAAATCGTGTAGGCCAAAATAATGTAAATATCGATCTGATTTTTCAGGAATATGTTTAGAAAAGATCAATCTTCAACAAAAAAAATTACGAATCTAGTAGGTGACGAAAATTACGAGATACAGAACGTTAAAGTTCAAGTATGACTTTAAAAGTTTGTGGCTCCATATTTTCCAAAATAACTATTTGGAAATGATAAAATTATACGAGGTTATTAAGAAAAACTTCCTAATTCGAAGAAACATACGTGGGAGGTTCTAGAAGTAATAGATTAAGCGATATGAATTAAATTATTGCTTAGGTGTTTTGTATACATTTTCTAGTTTCATTTAAAAAATCGTGTAGGCCAAAATAATGTAAATATCGATCTGATTTTTCAGGAATATGTTTAGAAAAGATCAATCTTCAACAAAAAAAATTACGAATCTAGTAGGTGACGAAAATTACGAGATACAGAACGTTAAAGTTCAAGTATGACTTTAAAAGTTTATGGCTCCATATTTTCGAAAATAAATATTTGAAAATGATAAAATTATACGAGGTTATGAAGAAATTCTTCCTAATTCAACAAAACATACGTGGGAGGTTCTAGAAGTAATAGATTAAGCGATATGAATTAAATTATTGCTTAGGTGTTTTGTATACATTTTCTAGTTTCATTTAAAAAATCGTGTAGGCCAAAATAATGTAAATATCGATCTGATTTTTCAGGAATATGTTTAGAAAAGATCAATCTTCAACAAAAAAAATTACGAATCTAGTAGGTTGTGAAATTTATGAGATACGGAACGTTAAAGTTTAGGTATAAAAAATTAACCTCAAAAAGCAATTGTGAATTTTGAGGCTCTATATTTTACTCAATAAAAATACTAAAGTTTTAAAAAAACAACACTTTTTAGAGGAACTCATTGTGATTCAAAAAAGTATAAAAACAAAACTCTAGCTCTCTATTATTTTTAAATTGATGCCATTTAAAAAAAAAAACTCAAACAGATCAAAAAATTAAAAATACGAATCTCATTTTATAGAAATATAATTTCAAATCTTCGGTAAATGAGAAAAAAAATCATTACTGTCTCATAGAGCACGATTTACGAGATACAGGGTGTTAAATTTGAAACCTTTGGTAAGAAAATAAAGAATAATTTCGAAATTATACATTCTTACGAATAAATTCTTGTTTTATACCAATTTTTGTTAATTGAGACAATAAATAATCAATTTTTTATACGAGGCGAATCGAAAAATACCAACTTACTTTATTTCTGTCGTTCGCTTTCGAAGATCCCCAACAAATCTTCGTCAATTCGTTCTTAAATTTGGGATGCGACAAAGCGTACACATACGGGTTGATACAACTCGCAGTTTTGCAAAAAAGTGCCGGTAACAAGGACACTACAGGCGGTATGCAATCCCTGTAACCGGCCACCCCTAAAAGAGCGACCACGGCGTACGGAGTCCACGATACGAACCACAAAACAATAGTAAACAAAACGGTTACCGCCAATTTGATCTCTTGTTTCCTCTTATCTTCTTCTCGCACGTGTTTGACGGAATCTCCGCCCCGTTTCCGACATTCCGTTCGAGTGTAAACGATTTTCCAAATGTTGATGTAGCTGAACGATATCAATATAACGGGCACCACCCACGCGGCGAAAAAGAAGACGACGATGAAATTTTTAATTTTCGCGTCGTCCGTCAAATAATCGAAACTGCAGCTCGTCAAATACCCCTCGTACGTGTACTTCCCGAATCCGACGTCGAGCGCGGGTATGACAGCGAAAAAGGTACCGTAAATCCAAGTGACCAACAGACATATTTTCACCCTTAAATTCGAGAAGGTTCGATTCAGAGGGTATTTTATAACGAAAAAACGATCGAAAGATATCACGCTTAATGTTATGATGGAGATGGTGCCCGTTAAACCTCCAATAAAACCGTAAATACGACAAGCTGCAACATAAAAAGGTAACGCAAAAACATTCGTTTACTTAAAAAATCCTACAAACTACAATTATTCGAATATCGAGATGAAAATTTAGAAATAAGTTAATGAATATGTGAATTATGTTGGAAAAAATCGGAAGTGCGCTACGACGGCGCGTTTCCGAGATATAGTACGTTAAAGTGCTATATAACTTAAATTGAAATAAAACTTTTTTTAGATAATGAATTTATAAAAATTTCGTGCTGGAAACAAATTATTTATTGTTACTAACCAACGTCTCCAAGTGCAGGGCCGTTTAGGTACGAATTATAAAGTAAAATCGGCGCTTTAATATTCATAATTCCATCACTGAAGGCCAAGTTGACTATCAAAGTATTTGCAGAAGTTCTGAGTGATTTGCACCTTAAATTACACGTCAAGTTGAGTAAAAAAAATCGATTTATGGAAATAATCGATTTTTATAACCTTAAAATATCATATATACCCTCCCTGTATCGATTATTTCAATTAAATAAAATAAATAAATAAAATTAAAGTTTCTAGTTTATTTTTTCGTGAACCCTTTGGTCGATTTTAGGAATTTTCATTTTGAATTGTAGCTCGACCTTTTGGGAACGTGATTGTTCAGATTTAATTTTTAGTTATTACATTTTTTGTTATATACAAGGGCGAACAAAAATAATGAATATATAGTATTTATTCAGAACACCCTGTAAAGTAATTATCAACAAACAGAAGATTTGTGAAGTTTAAAACGATATTTGAATGTTTTTGAACATTTTCTTCTTTTATTCATTGAAATAACTTAATTTTTAGAGAAATTAAAGCGATTATTTCGAACACGTAATCACAAAAAGTTCTGTAATTTCTTTAAAAATCAAGTTATTTCGATGATTAAAAAAAGAAAATATTCCGAAAAGATCAGGTAACATCTGGGTGTTCATAAAAATTATCGTCCGTTAACGATTCATTCTACAGGGTGTTTTGAATGGAAGCTACTTTTTTTTGTTTAGCCCTCGTATATTAGCGAATACATGGGAAGGTAAGGATTGGTTTTGGCTCACCTGAAAAATAGAAATATAACCAGAAAGTTTCCAGATACTCCGAATATCATTAGTAACAGATACAAAATGGCGGATACGTAATAGTTTGTTGTATAAGGCGGGTCATATTTTAACCAATGGACGTTTATTTCGAGAAAATATTCTTCTTTGAACAGACCAAATTTTTTCCAATTTTCCACCGGCCAGGATTTCTTGAAATTTTCTATTATGTACGATAAATTGTCCTTGGATTTATTGTTATCGCTAAAATCATCAAACGTATAATTTGAAAAATATCGAAATCGAAGAAATCGATTGTTTCGAAAGATCGATTTTCATAATGTTTAGCATGACATGTTGGGTAAGTTTGAGGTTATCATCAATAATTTGTACGCGTTCAATTCGATGATTAGGCAGTGGCGTAGCATGGATAAATTTACGTATATTCTACTTTGATATATCTTTTGTTTTTGCTCGTACAAAAAAAATTTAAATACCAAATTTGTAGTAAATTTCACGCTCTATAACACGACGTAACTGAATTTGAAAAAAAAACTTTCTAAACTTCAATTTTTTGAAAATTGTTTAAAAATTTTGAATAATTGTTAGTTTTTTGACGATAAATCTTTAAATTTTGAAGCTACAAACTTTTAAAACCCAGCATTTTGTAGAAAAATTTGAGGGCTTTAATAATATGTCATAATCTATAACAATGCTTTGTTAGAAGGTTGAGTTTAAAGGGCTGGAAGGAGCGGTAATACGCGATAGCGAACTTTAGCCATATCTCCCTCAATTTTCATGATAAAACAATTTTAAAAAAATCAAAATGTTCAGTAAAAAAAGCTCTATAATTATTGTTTGAAGTATTTTTTCATATAATGGATATTTTTCCATTTATTTGAAAAGAATTCTTTTTTTTCGATCACGTGACGTTTTTTGTTATAAGTCGATCAATTTTCGTGCAAAAGACTTTTCTCATTGCTCATTTTGAAGGATTTTTTATTTACTTTAAGAAGTTTATTCAGAGTTTTAACCCAAAATATAATCCTTTTCGAGTTATGTAAGCTTGAATGTTTTAATTTTCGGTTTTTTGAAAAATACCAATTTTTCAATTATCTATAACTCAGTGGCTATTAGGTTTACAGATCTCATTTAAAAACTAATATTTTCATTTTTTTATTAGCTACATTTTTGTCTCTAATAAATTTTGTGATAAAATCAATAATTTTCGAGTTATTTTAGCTTGAATGTCTTAATTCTCGGTTTTCGAAAAATACCAATTTTTCAATTATCTATAACTCAGTGGCTATTAGGTTTACAGATCTCATTTAAAAACTAATATTTTCATTTTTTTATTAGCTACATTTTTGTCTCTAATAAATTTTGTGATAAAATTAATACTTTTCGAGTTATTTAAGCTTGAATGTCTTAATTCTCGGTTTTCGAAAAATAACAATTTTTCAATTATCTATAACTCAGTGGCTATTAGGTTTACAGATCTCATTTAAAAACTAATATTTTCATTTTTTTATTAGCTACATTTTTGTCTCGAATAAATTTTGTGATAAAATTAATACTTTTCGAGTTATTTAAGCTTGAATGTCTTAATTCTCGGTTTTCGAAAAATAACAATTTTTCAATTATCTATAACTCAGTGGCTATTAGGTTTACAGATCTCATTTAAAAACGAATATTTTCATTTTTTTATTTTCTACATTTTTGTTTCTAATAAATTTTTTGATAAAATCAATACTTTTCGAGTTATTTAAGCTTGAATGTTTCATTTCTCGGTTTTTCGAAAAATTCCAATTTTTCAATTAGCTATAACTCAGTGGCTATTAGGTTTACAGAGCTCATTTAAAAACGAATAGTTTTGTATTTTTATTAGCTACATTTTTGTTCCTAATAATTTTTTCGATAAAGTTAATACTTTTTAAGTTATTCGTAAAGAAAGATTGAAAAACATGTTTCTCAGTGAAAAATTGAGGATGTATATCATTGATAAAACGGAAAAATACCTATAATTTAAAAAAAAACTTTCTAGGTACACAAAAGTTGCTTGGAATTAGTCAATCTATCGATTTTCGAGGTAAAATTTCCCATAAAAATTTTCATCCCCTGGAAAGGGTGGTATTCACACAAAAGCACGCTTCGGTTTGGGGTAGATTTTGAATAATGCTCTAAATTACGACTATTTACATCCAATAATTTAAAAAAAAACGATATTTATAATGATTACATGAATTTCCTTCTAAATTTTTCGTAAAGTATCAAAATAACCTTGAATAAACAAGGTCAAACTATCAAAATCATGAATTATATAAATCCTCTCGAAAAAACACGTTTAAATCTGTCTAATTCAAGTTAAAAACTTGTCGACGATATACGCTTGTAATAAAAGTAATTATTGTAGTTAACACGGTTTTAATTAGTTGATAAACATTTTTATGACGCCATTTTGTGAATAAATTTCTTGACTGATGTTTCAAGTGTCAATTTAAATGTGTCTGAAAGCTACTTACAAATAAGTTAGATTTTCACAGTTTGACAATTTCAAGTGGACAAATAACACGAAAACTAGGACGAACATTTTGACATTGAGCTTTGATTTTTCCCTAAATTGATATAAAAGACATAAAAATATTAAGTATAGAGGCTGGTTACGTAAAATTCACTCGGGACCATTTTCAATCAACTTTATTTTAATGCAGCGTCGGGTTAAGGATCGAAATCCATTTATTTTCAATTCTTATAAAGAAAATTAAAT
Source organism: Diorhabda carinulata (assembly GCF_026250575.1). Lineage (NCBI taxonomy): Eukaryota > Metazoa > Arthropoda > Insecta > Coleoptera > Chrysomelidae > Diorhabda > Diorhabda carinulata. The sequence goes on from NC_079465.1 coordinate 970,702, forward strand.
AGCAAAAAAATGTTTATGCAAAAACATCAAGACGTGAATAAATTGTAATTTCATCATCAGTTGATATGCTGCTAATTATATCAAATTATATTTATAACAATTCAAAACCGAGAAATTTGCTTCTAATTTTACTAATTACCAAGTTATCTACGTAGTTATTTTCTAAAAATGAAAGTTTTATGTAAGCTTTCAAGAAATCTTAAGACAACGCCATCTATTTTTGACTTATTGCATTAATTTCTCATTTTTAATTCGGATTTTTCGATTCAAATATAAATATTTTAAGCATTCCCACAATTTAATCCAATACTATCAGTTCAATTAATAATATTTTCATAAAATAAACATTTAGTAACGTTTTATTTAAATTCAAATTTAATAAGTCAACACATGTGCAAACGTAGTATTCTGCTAGAACGTTCTTAAATCTTTTCCATCTGGCTAGTAGATGGCGCAGCACAAATAAAATAAAGAAATTAATTATATAAGTATATTGGAGTATTCCTTTAATTCAATTTCATTCAAATAATAAATAAAATGACATAAGAATAATGATATTTCTCTAAAAACTATATCTAGTAACCATTTATTCATGCCAAAATTTCATACTACTTATTTTCAACATTTATTTTATAAGTAAACATAGTATTCTGTTAGATTTTTTCATTAGCTTGTTCGTCTGGTCAGTAGATGGCGATAAACTAAAGTTACGGAATTAAAAATATGATTTAGATACTTTCGATAATTACTTTGATTGAATTCTACTATATATTTTACTTATAAGATAAATTTTTAGTAAAAACTATATCTATAAACGTTTTATTCAAACTTAAACTTTATACCAAGTATTTATAATAACTTTCGTCACGTGTAAACGTAGTATTCTATTATAATGTTTTAATAGCTTTCTCGTCTGGGCTGTAGGTGGCGGTAAAAGAACTAATATAAAATAATAAAAAAGATATTTAGTATATCAATAATTCAAACATTAATAATAAAAATGATATAATAAAAATGTCAAATTTTCAACAATCTCGACATATTGTCACATCGATGTACTGTCTACTCGATCTACTCCATTCTGATTGGATCACGATGACGGTGGGATGGAGGATAGTTTTTATTTTAATAGCGAGTAGAGGGAGTGGTAAGGCAATGCTCTTTCTCTCTCTTCCAATAATAAAATTCCATTTACAATCAGCTTTCTCTATGTATAATATTAATTCTATGGTTAATATACGAGGAGATTTATAAAAATAGATATAATAATACTTTTGAAAGTGGTGACGTTAACCTTATCAATTTTTTTCAAGTTTGGGAACAAAAATAAGTCATACAGCGCCAAATTTGGATAATACTATTGATGAGGCAGCAATTCTTGGTCGAATGGGTTCAATAATTCGGCATCATGACCGATTTGACTTTCTTAGGATAGTTCAAGTCATCAGTACTTATCGGAGTGTCCCCGTAATCTAGCTGAATCAATATTAATTAAAGTTATTATTGATATCAGTAAATTCCTAGTATTTGTTGCCGTACTATATATTTATACGGCGTAAAATAGTCCCCAGCGAATGACGCATTTAACGGCAATGTGCTATTTCCACAACCAACTTCCCACCATGCGCATTAGTTAACAATATCTCCACCACTTATTCCGATTCATGAAAATCTTAATTCCTCTTTGAACTTTACGTGATGTAGGAAATGAGACGCTATCTGTTGATATTTCTTTTTTTTAATAAATAAATTTTATATAACTAGTTATTTTTTTATCAATGTTTTTGATATTACGAAGGTGATTATAATTATCTTTGTTTTTTAATGGAAGGTCGCGATACGATCAAATGCTATTAATTAATTTTTCTATTATTTCCTTCCTACCTGATGTTGGAATTGAATCGGAATTAATTTTAGTGAGGTTATGTATATTTTAAAATCTTTTGTACGGTTTAGAAATGTAAAAAATCATCTTTTATTAATTTTTGTGAGGTTATGTTTTTCTAAAATCTCTTATACGGTCTAGAGATGTAAATAATCATGAAAATCAGTTTCTTTTTTACAAAAATTACCTATAGGGTGATACTTAAACCAAATCATAGTATATAATTACGTTTTCGATATTTTTTTACGAAAATTTAATTGTTTTCATACGAAAATCAACAGTTTCAGATAGAAATCGTTGTATTATAACTTTTTATTAGTGTATAAACTTGAAAATTCGAAAAAAAATTATCTTTGATTGCTTTTTGTGAGGTTATGTTTTTCTAAAATCTCTTATACGGTCTAGAGATGTAAATAATCATGAAAATCAGTTTCTATTCGATAAAAATTACATATAGGATGATACTTAAACCAAATCATAGTATATAATTACGTTTTCGATATTTTTTTACGAAAATTTAATTGTTTTTATACGAAAATCGACAGTTTCAGATAGAAATCGTTGTATTATAACTTTTTATTAGTGTATAAACTTGAAAATTCGAAAAAAAATCATCTTTGATTGCTTTTTGTGAGGTTATGTTTTTCTAAAATCTCTTATACGGTCTAGAGATGTAAATAATCATGAAAATCAGTTTCTTTTCTACAAAAATCACATATAGGATGATACTTAAACCAAATCATAGTATATAATTACGTTTTCGATATTTTTTTACGAAAATTTAATTGTTTTCATACGAAAATCGACAGTTTTAGATAGAAATCGTTGTGGTATGACCTTTTAATAGTGTCTAAACTTGAAAATGCAACATAATAGAAAGTGGTACCAAAACTGCTAATTTAGCGTTACGTAAATTCAAACTAATAAAACGAGTTTATTCATTGTGATGTCTAATCATAGGCAACTCGTTTTAAACATCAAAATTGACGTATAACACTTTATAATTTTCGAATATTTGCGCAAACATAATTTTTAATCACGTTATCAACTTTTTTATGTACCTGGTATAATATATTTTCATATAAACAATGTTTTAATCTAGTAGTCCGCGTCGTAATTAATTTTTCTCAAGTAGATTAAATGAAATCGTCGAAAATCCGCCATTTTATTCATTTTCATTCATTTCGTTTGTGTGATTTTGGTTATTTCGTATCGGTCGTTCATCATTTTGAGAAGAACAACCTTCAAAATCGAGCTGTCTGTCATATGGAAGCAGGAAACAAAATGCAGGGACCACGCGCGGCAAAATTCTCCCTTACCCCCCGACCCACCCCACCACTGCGATGTTGTAAGCTACAGGTCATTCACCTCGTACACAGTCCCGGCAAAGCCAAGTAGAGAGCCACTATAACCAATCCAGTGTTTCACAAGTACTTATTTCACTATTTTGTGAATTTTTTATTGTTCCGAAATGACATTTCATCTTTGCGAAATTATTAATACCGAATAGAAACGAAATCTACACCTGATAAGTGACAGTGAGTGTATAAACGAAACAGGCTCGCTATACTTTCGATATGAATTCAAACTTAACCTAGATTTGGGATTTTCGTTTACGGTTCGTGAAGAAGATAGTGAAATGTACTAGTTTACTAATTGAAAAGAAAAAAGACGTTTCAAACAAAATTCCTAACCTATAAAAGCTGTTGAAGCTATTTGTGTTTTAGTGTTATTAAAACTTGCCAAAGTGATCTAATAAATGGGAATATATCGGTGTTTTTTCGCTGTTAATAACTATACAGAACAAAAAATGTGAGTATGAATTAAAAAATCGAATTTTATTACGTAAATATCAGACGTCATCGATGAAAATAAATAATAAAAAAAGAGCGTTATATAACCGTAATCAGTTACGTAAACAATATATGATATGTAAATACGATATATATAAATGAATTTTAAAGGAAATTATTATTATATTTACTGTTTTATAAAGCTTTTTTATGAAATAATTTTAAAAACGATAATTTCCTTATTATAAGTAAAAAATAACGATGTGGCAACACGGTACCAAAGGCCGCATTCGATTGTAATGAAGCTTCAACGGGTCGTTGACCCCGCTCTTAATGTAGGTCAGTAATGGTGGGCGTCGACTTGCGCAGTTTTCCTACAAAACTGTTATTTAAAATCGCTGTTAGTCAAGGTATAAGCCCTAAATTGAAACCGAAAATTACCTTATTTTTGCATAGATACGTTAATTTTGAATAAATTTACTTGAAAATTTATACGAGGATGAATTGAAAGTTTTATTTTTCGGTAGAATTAATTTTATAGGTCATCGCTTATTAAGTGCTGCCAACGGTCTATTTTAAAACAACCGAATGTCATTGGCCAAAGGTTTTACATCCTTATCATTTTTCAATGTACTTAACCTCAATACTTCGCATTATATTTATGTAATTTTTTGATATTGATATTGAACTCTGAAAAAAAAAATGCTTTTGAAAACCTATCGCATTTTTATAAAGTAGGTCTCGTGGTCTATGACCTTCGGGGTAGTTGGAACGTTGACAATATATATACCGGGGTTGGACGATATGTTTAAAAAATAATTGAATTATACGTAAAACTTTTTTATTATTGATTTTAGAAGAAAAATTTATTTTTCATAAAAATTTCTGTATAACCTAAAGTTCAAAATATAATCATCAGATATCGAAATTTTTCGATCGTATAAAAGATTCGTTAACTAATATAGTACGTGTACCCTGTAGCTTGTTATTTCGACATTTGTCTTCAAAATAACATTACCCCAAGTAATGAATTAATTTATTTGTATAAATAAGGCAATAATCTTATCGTTTCCGTTATCACATAAAAATAATCTTGTCTTGACCTAGTTTCAAATATTTCTGGCATATTAATGTTTATTAGTTGAAATTGTTTACTTAAAGTTTTAGATTTACTATTGCTTTGATATTTATCGTACATTGTATTCAAATTAACAAGAAAAAGTCGATTAATTAGGTTCAATTTGGTCAAATCCACGTCACGATTTCATAATTTCGTCCATATTTCTTCAACTATTGAAAATTGAGCTTTGGAATATAGCTCATTCGATTCAGAAGGTATCGATCTGTGAGTTTTGAATTTTTAATGTTTCACAAACTTTTCCTTTACAATATACAGGGTCTTGAAGTTAGAGAAAATGTTGAGGTAGCTTATTTTTAATCATATCTCCTCAAATATCAAATATAGAGCTTTGAAATCAATCTCTATCGATTCAGAATATGAGAATCTATGAATTTTGAAATTTTGAGGTCCCAACGTTTTCTTATAACCAATATACAGGGTCTTAAAGTTAGAGAAAATGTTGAGGTAGCTTATTTTTAATCATATCTCCTGAAATATCAAATATTGAGGTTTGGAATCAATCTCTATCGATTCAAAATATGAGAAACTATGAATTTTGAAATTTTGAGGTCACACGGTTTTCTTATAACCAATATACAGGGTCTTAAAGTTAGAGAAAATGTTGAGGTAGCTTATTTTTAATCATATATCCTGAAATATCAAATATAGAGCTTTGAAATCAATCTCTATCGATTCAGAATATGAGAATCTATGAATTTTGAAATTTTGAGGTCCCACGGTTTTCTTATAACCAATATACAGGGTCTTAAAGTTAGAGAAAATGTTGAGGTAGCTTATTTTTAATCATATCTCCTGAAATATCAAATATTGAGCTTTGAAATCAATCTCTATCGATTCAGAATATGAGAATCTATGAATTTTGAAATTTTGAGGTCCCACGGTTTTCTTATAACCAATATACAGGGTCTTAAAGTTAGAGAAAATGTTGAGGTAGCTTATTTTTAATCATATCTCCTGAAATATCAAATATTGAGCTTTGAAATCAATCTCTATCGATTCAAAATATGAGAATCTATGAATTTTGAAATTTTGAGGTCCAAACGTTTTCTTATAACCAATATACAGGGTCTTAAAGTTAGAGAAAATGTTGAGGTAGCTTATTTTTAATCATATCTCCTGAAATATCAAATATTGAGGTTTGGAATCAATCTCTATCGATTCAAAATATGAGAAACTATGAATTTTGAAATTTTGAGGTCACACGGTTTTCTTATAACCAATATACAGGGTCTTAAAGTTAGAGAAAATGTTGAGGTAGCTTATTTTTAATCATATATCCTGAAATATCAAATATAGAGCTTTGAAATCAATCTCTATTGATTCAGAATATGAGAATCTATGAATTTTGAAATTTTGAGGTCCCACGGTTTTCTTATAACCAATATACAGGGTCTTAAAGTTAGAGAAAATGTTGAGGTAGCTTATTTTTAATTATATCTCCTGAAATATCAAATATTGAGGTTTGGAATCAATCTCTATCGATTCAAAATATAAGAATCTATGAATTTTGAAATTTTGAGGTCCCACGGTTTTCTTATAACCAATATACAGGGTCTTAAAGTTAGAGAAAATGTTGAGGTAGCTTATTTTTAATTATATCTCCTGAAATATCAAATATTGAGGTTTGGAATCAATCTCTATCGATTCAAAATATAAGAATCTATGAATTTTGAAATTTTGAGGTCCCACGGTTTTCTTATAACCAATATACAGGGTCTTAAAGTTAGAGAAAATGTTGAGGTAGCTTATTTTTAATTATATCTCCTGAAATATCAAATATTGAGGTTTGGAATCAATCTCTATCGATTCAAAATATAAGAATCTATGAATTTTGAAATTTTGAGGTCCCAACGTTTTCTTATAACCAATATACAGGGTCTTAAAGTTAGAGAAAATGTTGAGGTAGCTTATTTTTAATCATATCTCCTGAAATATCAAATATTGAGGTTTGGAATCAATCTCTATCAATTCAAAATATGAGAAACTATGAATTTTGAAATTTTGAGGTCACACGGTTTTCTTATAACCAATATACAGGGTCTTAAAGTTAGAGAAAATGTTGAGGTAGCTTATTTTTAATCATATCTCCTGAAATATCAAATATTGAGCTTTGAAATCAATCTCTATCGATTCAAAATATGAGAATCTATGAATTTTGAAATTTTGAGGTCCAACCGTTTTCTTATAACCAATATACAGGGTCTTAAAGTTAGAGAAAATGTTGAGGTAGCTTATTTTTAATCATATCTCCTCAAATATCAAATATAGAGCTTTGAAATCAATCTCTATCGATTCAGAATATGAGAATCTATGAATTTTGAAATTTTAAGGTCCCAAGGTTTTCCTGTAACCAATATACAGGGTCTTAAAGTTAGAGAAAATGTTGAGGTAGCTTATTTTTAATCATATCTCCTGAAATATCAAATATTGAGCTTTGAAATCAATCTCTATCGATTCAGAATATGAGAATCTATGAATTTTGAAATTTTGAGGTCCCAACGTTTTCTTATAACCAATATACAGGGTCTTAAAGTTAGAGAAAATGTTGAGGTAGCTTATTTTTAATCATATCTCCTGAAATATCAAATATAGAGCTTTGAAATCAATCTCTATCGATTCAGAATATGAGAATCTATGAATTTTGAAATTTTAAGGTCCCAAGGTTTTCCTGTAACCAATATACAGGGTCTTAAAGTTAGAGAAAATGTTGAGGTAGCTTATTTTTAATCATATCTCCTGAAATATCAAATATTGAGCTTTGAAATCAATCTCTATCGATTCAGAATATGAGAATCTATGAATTTTGAAATTTTGAGGTCCCACGGTTTTCTTATAACCAATATACAGGGTCTTAAAGTTAGAGAAAATGTTGAGGTAGCTTATTTTTAATCATATCTCCTGAAATATCAAATATAGAGCTTTGAAATCAATCTCTATCGATTCAGAATATGAGAATCTATGAATTTTGAAATTTTGAGGTCCCAACGTTTTCTTATAACCAATATACAGGGTCTTAAAGTTTACATAAGAAAGTTATAGAAAATGTTGAGGTTAGGTTATCTCCTGAAATATCAAATATAGAGCTTTGAAATTCATTTCAATCGATTCAGAATATTTCAAATATCTATTTCCATATATACCGAGTTTAAATAATCACACAGAAATATTATTACAATAGTTTCGACTTTTTCAACAGACTGTACCTTGAATTTCACTGACGATTATTCAATATAAATGATATTTTTTGAAGTAATTCAGTTTTGAAAAAATTACTTACGAAATTTTAATAAAAACGTGGTCGTATCCTATCCGATTTTAATATAATACATTTATGAGAAATAACACAAAAGTTAGTACGCCACTGGCTGGACTAGAACGAGTCATTCGGATACATCGTTTGTTAAAAAAGAAGAATTTGACGTTTACCTTGTTTATTAAAAGGTTTTTCATTAAATTTATTAGTTATATATAATATATTTAGTAAAATAGCGGAAGTCGTGACTCGTGACTACCTTTCTTTTTAACATCTGATGTGTCTAGCAATTTTATTACTTTTCAATTCATTTCTGAAACGGTAGTGAAAGTTCAGGTTCAAGTGAGAGAGAGAGAGAGAGACTGACATTCTTTTTTCGCCATAGACTGTTACGTAAAAAACTTTTAAAGTGACATGACTGAATATACGAGGGTAACGGTAAAAGTATTTTAATCGTGTTTTAAAAATAATTGAAATAGTGAGTGTAATAGTGAAAGACACTAAATATATATCCTAATATACGAGACGTGGTCATAAATAACATGCGAATGAACTGTTTTAGATCAATACCCTTTACTATTTTTACAGACTTTATTTTTTTTTATAAATCAAATTTATCTCGAACAAATTATAGACGTAATAAATTTTCTATTTAACGTATAACCAATAAACTTTCGAGCGGGATCATCGACCTCTTCATAAATTTAAAATATTGATATTAGATTCGTAGTAGCTCGTTAAAATTATAGATGGAAAATATTCGGCATCGATTTTTTGTAAAGTTACATTTTTTTTAATATATTTTATTGCATATCTCCCTCCCCTTCCCTATTTCAATAATATAGGGTTGTGTTGTGTTATACGGGGTATTTAAAAACTTCAGCACCCTGTATAATGTTACAGAAATTTAAAAAAGAAGATCTGTTGTCACCAAAACCTTCGAATAGTACTAAAAATTATTTATTCATTAAGTAATTAATTCTATAGTTAATTAAAAATAGTACGCCGCTGTAAACGGCAGAATCGTTTGTTATTTTTTCACTTTGACACTATTTTTTGCTTTTCGAAGTGCGAATACAAATTTATAACTAATTTTACCCGTAATAATTATATTTTTAATACGATTTTTATTTCTCTCCAGGACTAATGAACCAAATGACTATTAATGTCTGAGAATATTTAAAGAAATTCTAGAATTTTCGTATCGGTTTTTTTATTGGATCGTCTCGTAGTTTTTTTGTTTAATACAATGTGCGAAAAAGAAATTTGGGTTCGTTCACCTCTGAATATCTACGTCGATAAGATAGGGAGTGAATATTTGGATGCATTGTTGATATTCAAATTCGACAATGAAAAAAAAAATAGAATAATACAGATTGTATCTGGAATTTTTGGTTCAGTCGTTTCTTATTTCATCATCGTTGGTGTCGCAAATAATTAGGTAATGATGTTTAATTAGTTTTACTTCTTATTTTAATATCCCTCCGTTGGAAATTTCGTTTTTTTAACTTGAAATTGATATACCGAGTGAGTCAAATCAAAAAAAGTTATTTGGTATGTAATTTTATTTAATTTTATGTATAACGAGTTATTGATAGTTCAAATATGGGGATAATATTAATCACCAACGCTAAAATAAATAGAGCATTGAGCTTAAATTATAGAGGAAGGTTTTTGAAGGTTAGTTGTGTGTAGAAAAAAATTAAGACCTTGATATGATTAACACTTTTGTAAATACGAGGCTACCAAGTTGGTCAAATATTAATGAAAATCATATGAATGTTTAAAAAATCAGTCAAGCCAAAATATTTAGAGAATTGAGCTGAGATTTTATAGAGGTGTTATTAAGGGTTAGATACATGAAGAAAAAAATTAGAACTTCAATATGATTCACAGGATTGGATATACGAGGGTTAAAACTTGTGCGAATGTTAACGAAAAACATATGAATGTTTAAAAAATCAGTCAAGCCAAAATATTTAGAGAATTGAGCTGAAATTTCATAGAGATGTAGTTGAGGGTTGGTTTAATGTAGAAATAAATTAGAACTTTGATATCATTCACACTATTGGAAATACAAGGTTTCGAATTTGTTAAAATATTAATCAAAATCATATACATGTTTAAAAAATCGCTCAAGCCAAAATATTTAGAGAATTGAGCTGAAAATTTATAGAGGTGTTATTAAGGGTTATATTCATGAAGAAAAAAATTAGGACTTCAATATGATTCACAGGATTGGATATACGAGGGTTAAAACTTGTGCGAATGTTAACGAAAAACTTATGAATGTTTAAAAAATCAGTCAAGCCAAAATATTTAGAGAATTGAGCTGAAATTTCATAGAAATGTAGTTGAGGGTTGGGTTAATGTAAAAATAAATTAGAACTTTGATATCATTCACACTATTGGAAATACAAGGTTTCGAATTTGTTAAAATATTAATCAAAATCATATACATGTTTAAAAAATCGCTCAAGCCAAAATATTTAGAGAATTGAGCTGAATTTTTTTATAGGTGTTACTGAGGGTTAGTTTTATGAAGAAAAAAATTAGAACCTTGATATGATTCGCGGTATTGGAAATACGAGACTTGGAACTCGTTCAAATATTAATGAATAAAAAATTATCATGTTTCCCATTTAAATCGCCATTTTTCAAAAAACATCTGTAAAATTTTTATCTTATATATATCATTTTGAAGACATGTGGCAACAATGTACAACTACTATTCAATATGTATCACGAATTATTAAAAAAAAATAATTTACGTAATATTGAATTTATTTGTTACTTTTTTTCACCCACGGTATAAATACCAACGAGTATACGAGTCGATCTTCCCCTACTACTTGATCAAAGTTATATAATTGCAAATTTTTTTGTAATTTTTCGCAATCCACACAATTCTTTTAGTTAATTTCTGTTTACACCCCGTATTATATAGTTTTTTCTCAATAAGTATTGTATTTATAGGATTTTTTATTCGATTTCCCCTTTTTTTTTGTATGTCAAAGACCGGAGTGAACTTCATGGGTCCGCAAAACCGAGAGAATCAGTTCGAATTAAATTGTGTATCAAATTATATGTCATTAACCTTGTATGATAAATTTGGTACTTGAGCCCGCTGTAGACGCAATAATTATTTGTTTTACACTCGTCTACGTATCGACAATAAAGAATCATTTAAAAAAATTTAAATATCATTTAATACTCGTTATGAACAATCATTACAGTACTTGTAGGTAAAATATTTCATGTTCATATTATACAATTCGACTTTTCTACGAGGGTTAATTTGTCTTTGTTCTCGGAAATTTCCACGAATACAACCAGTGGCGTAGTTGATTTAACACAAATTAATTCGAATAATTAAGTTTCATAACCTAAAAAAATTAAAGCGGAAATCGATTATGTATGAGATCATATCTTAACAGCGTTGCCAAACTTTGAAAGCGATATGGAAAAACAGGAAATTTTGAAAATAAGAAAAATATATTTTGATTTGTTTGCGTACGAAATTTTCTTTTCAGATATTTTTAATTAGCATAGTCATAAGGGGAATAAAGTGAAAGTGAGTTGAGTTTGGTTATAAAACACATTTTTTTGTTATAAAAAATTGATAAAAATTGACACAGTTTTGATTTAGGAATTCTCCTAGAACATTTCATATTTAAAAAAACAAATTTCTGGAAGTCTAATTCACAAGGAAAACAATTAGGGATATGGTAAAAGGAAACATTTCAGAGATATAGGGCTTCAAACTTAAAGTACCCAAAGTTTCGTTGTAATAAACAGTTTTTTGTTTAAAAAAAATGATAAAATTTTGAAAAATGAACTTTTTGGATGTGTCGGACAAAATATTGAACGTATTTTTTAAATTATATTCTATTAGGCTCTTAAAAAATGATGTAAAATCAAAAAAAGCCAATGTTTTCAAACAAAAATTCTTCCAGAACAAAATAATATCAATATTGAGTTCATATTTTCAAAAAACGATGTTGGAAGCATAATTTACAAGGGGAAAAAACAGGAGTGTCATAATGGGAAGCATTGCAGAGATACAGGGCTTCAAATTGACATTTAACATTAATAAAAAAATGTTTTGATTCAAAAATTCTTCCAGATCAAAATAATATCAATATTGGGTTCATATTTTCATAAAACGATGTTGGAAGTATAATTTACGAGGGAAAAAAATAGGAGTGTCGTAATGGAAAGCATTGCAAAGATACAGGGCTTCAAAGTGATATTTAACATTAACAAAAAAATGTTTTGATTCGAAAATTCTTCCAGATCAAAATAATATCAATATTGAGTTCATATTTTCAAAAAACGATGCTGGAAGTATGATTTACAAGGGAAAAAAACAGGAGTGTCGTAATGGAAAGCATTGCAGAGATACAGGGCTTCAAAGTGACATTTAACATTAATAAAAAAATGTTTTGATTCAAAAATTCTTCCAGATCAAAATAATATCAATATTGAGTTCATATTTTCAAAAAACGATGCTGGAAGTATGATTTACAAGGGGAAAAAATAGGAGTGTCGTAATGGGAAGCATTGCAGAGATACAGGGCTTCAAAGTGACATTTAACATTAACAAAAAAATGTTTTGATTCGAAAATTCTTCCAGATCAAAATAATATCAATATTGGGTTCATATTTTCAAAAAACGATGTTGGAAGTATAATTTACGAGGGAAAAAAATAGGAGTGTCGTAATGGAAAGCATTGCAGAGATACAGGGCTTCAAAGTGACATTTAACATTAATAAAAAAATGTTTTGATTCAAAAATTCTTCCAGATCAAAATAATATCAATATTGGGTTCATATTTTCAAAAAACGATGTTGGAAGTATAATTTATGAGGGAAAAAAATAGGAGTGTCGTAATGAAAAGCATTGCAAAGATACAGGGCTTCAAAGTGATATTTAACATTAACAAAAAAATGTTTTGATTCGAAAATTCTTCCAGATCAAAATAATATCAATATTGAGTTCATATTTTCAAAAAACGATGTTGAAAGCATAATTTACAAGGGGAAAAAACAGGAGTGTCATAATGGGAAGCATTGCAGAGATACAGGGCTTCAAATTGACATTTAACATTAATAAAAAAATGTTTTGATTCAAAAATTCTTCCAGATCAAAATAATATCAATATTGGGTTCATATTTTCAAAAAACGATGTTGGAAGTATAATTTACGAGGGAAAAAAATAGGAGTGTCGTAATGGAAAGCATTGCAGAGATACAGGGCTTCAAAGTGACATTTAACATTAATAAAAAAATGTTTTGATTCAAAAATTCTTCCAGATCAAAATAATATCAATATTGAGTTCATATTTTCAAAAAACGATGCTGGAAGTATGATTTACAAGGGGAAAAAACAGGAGTGTCGTAATGGGAAGCATTGCAGAGATACAGGGCTTCAAAGTAACATTTAACATTAATATAAAAAATGTTTTGATTCAAAAATTCTTCCAGATCAAAATAATATCAATATTGGGTTCATATTTTCAAAAAACGATGTTGGAAGTATAATTTACGAGGGAAAAAAACAGGAGTGTCGTAATGGAAAGCATTGCAGAGATACAGGGCTTCAAAGTGATATTTAACATTAACAAAAAAATGTTTTGATTCGAAAATTCTTCCAGATCAAAAAAATATCAATATTGAGTTCATATTTTCAAAAAACGATGTTGGAAGCATAATTTACAAGGGGAAAAAACAGGAGTGTCATAATGGGAAGCCTTGCAGAGATACAGGGCTTCAAAGTGACATTTAACATTAATAAAAAAATGTTTTGATTCAAAAATTCTTCCAGATCAAAATAATATCAATATTGAGTTCATATTTTCAAAAAACGATGCTGGAAGTATAATTTACGAGGGAAAAAAATAGGAGTGTCGTAATGGGAAGCATTGCAGAGATACAGGGCTTCAAAGTGATATTTAACATTAACAAAAAAATGTTTTGATTCGAAAATTCTTCCAGATCAAAATAATATCAATATTGGGTTCATATTTTCATAAAACGATGTTGGAAGTATAATTTACGAGGGAAAAAAATAGGAGTGTCGTAATGGAAAGCATTGCAAAGATACAGGGCTTCAAATTGACATTTAACATTAATAAAAAAATGTTTTGATTCAAAAATTCTTCCAGATCAAAATAATATCAATATTGGGTTCATATTTTCATAAAACGATGTTGGAAGTATAATTTACGAGGGAAAAAAATAGGAGTGTCGTAATGGAAAGCATTGCAAAGATACAGGGCTTCAAAGTGATATTTAACATTAACAAAAAAATGTTTTGATTCGAAAATTCTTCCAGATCAAAATAATATCAATATTGAGTTCATATTTTCAAAAAACGATGCTGGAAGTATGATTTACAAGGGGGAAAACAGGAGTGTCGTAATGGGAAGCATTGCAGAGATACAGGGCTTCAAATTGACATTTAACATTAATAAAAAAATGTTTTGATTCAAAAATTCTTCCAGATCAAAATAATATCAATATTGAGTTCATATTTTCAAAAAACGATGTTGGAAGTATAATTTACGAGGGAAAAAAACAGGAGTGTCGTAATGGAAAGCATTGCAGAGATACAGGGCTTCAAAGTGACATTTAACATTGATATAAAAAATGTTTTGATTTAAAAATTCTTTCAGATCAAAATAATATCAATATTGGGTTCATATTTTCAAAAAACGATGTTGGAAGTATAATTTACGAGGGAAAAAAACAGGAGTGTCGTAATGGAAAGCATTGCAGAGATACAGGGCTTCAAAGTGATATTTAACATTAACAAAAAAATGTTTTGATTCGAAAATTCTTCCAGATCAAAATAATATCAATATTGGGTTCATATTTTCAAAAAACGATGTTGGAAGTATAATTTACGAGGGAAAAAAACAGGAGTGTCGTAATGGAAAGCATTGCAAAGATACAGGGCTTCAAAGTGATATTTAACATTAACAAAAAAATGTTTTGATTCGAAAATTCTTCCAGATCAAAATAATATCAATATTGAGTTCATATTTTCAAAAAACGATGCTGGAAGTATGATTTACAAGGGAAAAAAACAGGAGTGTCGTAATGGAAAGCATTGCAGAGATACAGGGCTTCAAAGTGACATTTAACATTAATAAAAAAATGTTTTGATTCAAAAATTCTTCCAGATCAAAATAATATCAATATTGAGTTCATATTTTCAAAAAACGATGCTGGAAGTATGATTTACAAGGGGAAAAAATAGGAGTGTCGTAATGGGAAGCATTGCAGAGATACAGGGCTTCAAAGTGACATTTAACATTAATAAAAAAATGTTTTGATTCAAAAATTCTTCCAGATCAAAATAATATCAATATTGGGTTCATATTTTCGAAAAACGATGTTGGAAGTATAATTTACGAGGGAAAAAAACAGGAGTGTCGTAATGGAAAGCATTGCAAAGATACAGGGCTTCAAAGTGATATTTAACATTAACAAAAAAATGTTTTGATTCGAAAATTCTTCCAGATCAAAATAATATCAATATTGAGTTCATATTTTCAAAAAACGATGTTAAAAGCATAATTTACAAGGGGAAAAAACAGGAGTGTCATAATGAGAAGCATTGCAGAGATACAGGGCTTCAAAGTGACATTTAACATTGATATAAAAAATGTTTTGATTTAAAAATTCTTTCAGATCAAAATAATATCAATATTGGGTTCATATTTTCAAAAAACGATGTTGGAAGTATAATTTACGAGGGAAAAAAATAGGAGTGTCGTAATGGAAAGCATTGCAGAGATACAGGGCTTCAAAGTGACATTTAACATTGATATAAAAAATGTTTTGATTTAAAAATTCTTTCAGATCAAAATAATATCAATATTGGGTTCATATTTTCAAAAAACGATGTTGGAAGTATAATTTACGAGGGAAAAAAATAGGAGTGTCGTAATGGAAAGCATTGCAGAGATACAGGGCTTCAAAGTGACATTTAACATTGATATAAAAAATGTTTTGATTTAAAAATTCTTTCAGATCAAAATAATATCAATATTGGGTTCATATTTTTAAAAAACGATGTTGGAAGTATAATTTACGAGGGAAAAAAATAGGAGTGTCGTAATGGAAAGCATTGCAGAGATATAGGACTTCAAAGTGACATTTAACATTAATATAAAAAATGTTTTGATTCAAAAATTCTTCCAGATCAAAATAATATCAATATTGGGTTCATATTTTCAAAAAACGATTCTATAAGTTTGATTTACTTGGGAAAAAAATAGGAGTGTCTTAAAGGAAAGCATTGCAGAGATACAGGGCTTCAAAGTGAAAAAAAAATGTTTTCATTCAGAATTTTTTCCAGATCAAAATAATAAAAATACTGAGTTTAGATTATACAACAACAGTGCTAAAGGTCTAATCTATAAGAAAAAAAATCATCAATACTTTAAATATTAATATTTCCGAGATACAGGTTCTCAAATTGATAATAAGCTAAATAGGTTATGGAAGAAACTTTTATTAATATTCGAGAATGCAAAATACCTCAAAATATAAAAAAAAATAATTTATATACGATGAATTTTGATAAATAAGTTTTAATTAGCAAATTAAGTACCTCGTGTCATTATATGACGTCACTATTAAGTTTATTATTCAAATATTTATTTTATACACATTATTATCTATATAAAATTCATGACTGGAGTAGATTATTTGATTAGTATGTAAAAAAGTTCAATGGCATAGGGTCAAGTCCATAAAATAAATAATCAAAAGTAAATCTGCGACAAACGACATTTTTTTACCTTCCTCATAAGGTCAGCATTAGTTAAAAATAAATAAATATCTATATATAATATTGATGACAAACATTTTTTTAAATATCAATCGTCCAAAAAAAAATAAATATCCGAATACGTAAAACCGACCCCATTGAATTAGGCATGAGGCATCGCGATCACGGTGCAGAATCTCGGGGTCAACGTACGTCCTCAAAACATTGCCTGCCGTGCCAACGGCAGTGTTGCCGATACTTCAATACAAACCATCCTAATTTTTACCTTCAGTCAAGTTTTTCGAATTTAACCGTTTGAGTATCGAGTATTATTACGTAAAAGTGGTTTAGACAATACTAGGAAATAATATTGTTGGGGTAGGCTACCCCTATAACGGAATATTTCGAAATATATTTATTTGATTTAATTTTTTTGCTTAATCGGATGTTTTAGACCACCTGGGATTGTCTGACGGGTTCGGGAGGTCGTAAAAATCAATTTTGGGTTGAGTGACCAAAAAACTATTTCGATTCGCATGGTTAAAAATAATTCTATACAATATATATATTTTTTTTGAAGGAAATTTGATTTTGAAAAGTTTCTATTATGGTTTTAAAATTTATTTTTTGTTTATAGGTTATGGGAGAAACACAAATTTCAGGTGAGTTTGTTTTTTCAAAAATATTGACAGTTGATTCGTTAAAACGTAAGTCCCAATGATTTACGAGGGTCGTTTGAGAAGTTCTCGATCCAAAATTGAACTAATCAATTTTTTTCCACGATTATTTTAATTTTTCAACTCAATCTCTATATATTTAATCCAGGGACGCTTTAAGATTATTTCTCGGTGAAATTGAAGTTTATTTAAACAAGGTTGTTTGCGAGGAAAAAGATTTTTCACGAAATTTTCAATTGAAAGGAATTTTGGATTGGATTAAACTTGAAAAATCAATTCTTGAATGAATGTAAGTCAAAAAAAGTTATTTTCAAATTGAATTTATCTAAGAAAAACTGGTTTTAACAAAAGAAAATTATTTTTTTGTCAAATTGAACTCAGAAAAGCTCATTTTGGACTGAATTAAATTTCTAAAAAATAATTATTGGGCAAAATAGATTTTGACATGACAATATTTGATCAAATTTTCAAGAAAAACTTATTTTCGACCAATAAACACCCAGAAAATTCGTTTTTTTAATTAAATAGAATATAGAAAAACCTATTTTTAAACAAATTTTCACGAAAATCCGTTAAAACATCGATCAAATTAAAAAAAATCTATTTTTGGCTGAGGAAAACCCAGAAAAACATATATTTGACCAAGGAAAACCCAGAAAATTCGTTTTTTTAATTAAATATAATCTAGAAAAACCTATTTTTAATCAAATTTTAATGAAAATCCGTTAAAACATCGATCAAATTAAAAAAAATCTATTTTTGGCTGAGGAAAACCCAGAAAAACATATATTTGACCAAGGAAAACCCAGAAAATTCGTTTTTTTAATTAAATATAATCTAGAAAAACCTATTTTTAATCATATTTTTCATGAAAATGCTTTAAAACATCGATCAAATTCAAAAAAATCTATTTTTGGCTGAGAAAAACCCAGAAAAACATATATTTAACCAAGGAAAACCCAGAAAATTCGTTTTTTTCGATTAAATAGAAAATAGAAAAACCTATTTTTAATCAAATTTTCATGAAAATGCGTTAAATCATCGATCAAATTCAAAAAAATCTATTTTTGGCTGAGGAAAACCCAGAAAAACATATATTTGACCAAGGAAAACCCAGAAAATTCGTTTTTTTAATTAAATATAATCTAGAAAAACCTATTTTTAATCATATTTTTCATGAAAATGCTTTAAAACATCGATCAAATTAAAAAAAATCTATTTTTGGCTGAGAAAAACCCAGAAAAACATATATTTAACCAAGGAAAACCCAGAAAATTAGTTTTTTCGATTAAATAGAAAATAGAAAAACCTATTTTTAATCAAATTTTAATGAAAATCCGTTAAAACATCGATCAAATTAAAAAAAATCTATTTTTGGCTGAGGAAAACCCAGAAAAACATATATTTAACCAAGGAAAACCCAGAAAATTGGTTTTTTCGTTTAAATAGAAAATAGAAAAACCTATTTTTAATCATATTTTTCATTAAAATGCTTTAAAACATCGATCAAATTAAAAAAAATCTATTTTTGGCTGAGGAAAACCCAGAAAAACATATATTTAACCAAGGAAAACCCAGAAAATTCGTTCTCTTGTTGAATATAATCTAGAAAAAGCCAATTTTCGATTAGGTTTCCAAGAAAATTCGTTAATACATCGATCAAACTCAGAAAAATCTATTTTTTGACCAAGAAAAATCCAGAAAAACATTTTTGGTCAAAGTAAACTTAGAAAAACATAATTTTGACCAATGAAAACCCAAAAAATTCGTTTTTTTTTTGTTGAATAGAATCTAGAAAATCCAAGTTTTGAGCAAATTATCATGAAAAGCATTTATTTGATGTAATTAATCACGTGGTAAAGCCAATTTTCTACGAAATTAAACCAAACAAACCAAAAACAATCATTGATGGGAATAAATTTCGAAAAGATGAAAAACTACAAAGAATTTTTTGAATCGAATAAAAATTTTTCAAAAAATCAATCTCAAACACAAGACTTTAAATTGCAAAATCTCAAATTTTCACTCATTTTCTACCAATTTTTCTTTCTATAAATAGTTCACTACAAGAATTTTTCATTTTAACATCTATTTATTCGATATTTATGGTTTTTTTACGCATTTTATCGTATTTATGTCCTTTTAATCCACCTTCTAAATACTGAGACGTCTGTCCTACGTAAACGGCGTCATTTTTCTCGTTTTTTCACGTTTTAAATTTCAGTTTAACGGAATATTACGTATAAATTTATATGTCCACCCCGTATTATTAATATTCCGACTGTGCGATACCACAACATTGGTAAATTATTAACGTATCGCGTTTGAGGAAATTTTTTCTCTCTTTCTTTACATTACGATAAGAAACTTGTTTATATATTAGATGGATATTCGATAACGTTCAAAAATCGACGATTAGGTACAACAAAATGGCGGCCAAAGTTATATCACGTAACAATAACTGATAACATAGTAAACTGTTTATTGAAATGTGGGTCAGGGATAGCTTAGACAAAATTCTATTTATACAATTGTAGATAACCAAGAAATTTCGAATTTATTTGGAAATTAGGAATAGAAAATTTCAAAATACTTCTGTAATGGTTTCTACCATCATGAAATTTGACATTTTTAATGTTGATTTTCTATGTTTTCCGAATTCACCATTCGATATCGTCCAGAATCGATTATTTAAAACTCGCATACATTCGATATTGCATGACATTTAACTGTCAAAATAGGCGACGAATCATAGAACTATAAATATGGATGGTACGTCAAGATTCGTTTACGGGAAGCGTTCGAAAAAGTCAGACAAACAAAAACAGACATTTATCTCAAAAACGGTTCGACGTATAAAAAAAATGGATTGAATGAAATTTGTAGAGAATTTTATTCTTTATAATTTTTGTAAAGGATACAAATAGGATAGAATGCTTGGAAGAGGAGATATTTTTGAAAAACTGATTTTTGAGGTCCACTAATATCTAAGGAGCTGATTCCGAAGTAGACCCCGTTTTTGATCTAATATAACTGTACTATTATTGTTTTGTTATTATTTATTTAATTGATCCGAAGACATTATACGAGGGCGGTTTGAAAATTTGAGAAAATTAAATTGGACGATTTTTTTTGATAGAAAGACGTTTTTGTCATAATTACAATGATTTTGTGGGTAAAATAATGTGGGAAAAGATTATTTTTGACAAAATTGAAGAATAAAAACTAACTTTGAATCCAATTGAATTTGAAAAAATTGTTTTGGGACCAAATTTGTCACGCAAAAGTTAAATTTTGTATAATATCGAAATTGAAAGGTTTTATGATTCAATTGAACAATTTTTGAATATATACAAGCCAAAAACGCCAATTTTTGAGATATTTACTTGGAGAAAAATCAATTTTTGGCCACATTGACATGAAAGAAATTGTATTTTTGACCGAAAAAACTGTTTATTTCGAAATTTAGCATTAAGAGTCCATTTTTACTGAATTGGGCCCAGAAAAGCGATTTTTTGAACATATAAAAGCCAAAAAAGACGATTTTTGACTTATTTATACATAGAAGAATCAAATTATAGACAAATTAGATTCAAAAATGTGTTTTTCTTTGAAAGAAAAGCCTTTTTATATCGAATTTTTGAACCAAAAATCAAAAACAAGCTCACACGAGCGATTTTTTGAACATATATTAGACAAAAATGCCTGTTTTTGAAATAATTACAAAGAAAATTCAATTTTCGTCCACATTAACATCGAAAAATTGTATTTTTGACAGAAAAAAATCTTTTTATTTAACTACAAAAGCCAATTTTTACTAGATTGGGCTGAAAAGAGCGATTTTTTGAACATATAAAAGCCAAAAAAGACGATTTTTGACTTATTTATTCATAGAAGAATCAAATTATAGACAAATTAGATTCAAAAATGTGTTTTTCTTTGAAAGAAAAGCCTTTTTATATCGAATTTTTGAACCAAAAATCAAAAACAAGCTCACACGAGCGATTTTTTGAACATATATTAGACAAAAATGCCTGTTTTTGAAATAATTACAAAGAAAATTCAATTTTCGTCCACATTAACATCGAAAAATTGTATTTTTGACAGAAAAAAATCTTTTTATTTAACTACAAAAGCCAATTTTTACTAGATTGGGCTGAAAAGAGCGATTTTTTGAACATATAAAAGCCAAAAAAGACGATTTTTGACTTATTTATTCATAGAAGAATCAAATTATAGACAAATTAGATTCAAAAATGTGTTTTTCTTTGAAAGAAAAGCCTTTTTATATCGAATTTTTGAACCAAAAATCAAAAACAAGCTCACACGAGCGATTTTTTGAACATATATTAGACAAAAATGCCTGTTTTTGAAATAATTACAAAGAAAATTCAATTTTCGTCCACATTAACATCGAAAAATTGTATTTTTGACAGAAAAAAATCTTTTTATTTAACTACAAAAGCCAATTTTTACTAGATTGGGCTGAAAAGAGCGATTTTTTGAACATACTAAAGCCAAAAAAGACGATTTTTGACTTATTTATACATAGAAGAATCAAATTATAGACAAATTAGATTCAAAAATGTGTTTTTCTTTGAAAGAAAAGCCTTTTTGTATCGAATTTTTGAACCAAAAATCAAAAACAAGCTCATACGAGCGATTTTTTGAACATATATTAGACAAAAACGCCTGTTTTTGAAGTAATTATAAAGAAAATTCAATTTTCGTCCACATTAACATCGAAAAATTGTATTTTTGACAGAAAAAAATCTTTTTATTTAACTACAAAAGCCAATTTTCACTAGATTGGGCTGAAAAGAGCGATTTTTTGAACATACAAAAGCCAAAAAAGACGATTTTTGACTTATTTATACATAGAAGAATCAAATTATAGACAAATTAGATTCAAAAAATGGTATTATTAACAGAAAAATAAAATTTAATCAAAATTGACTACAAAAATAACAATAATCCCCACGTTTCGACTAAATTAAAGCGATTTTTTGAACAAATCAAATATTTGTGACCCTCATTGATCTTAAATCTCAAATTTGTAATAATTATAATAAATAAAAAATAAATAATTATTAATTTATAAAAATTTATTAATGACCCTGTATAAATACCGCTTGCACTCTAAGTATTAACCCAAATCGTTATTGAATTTAACAATTTTCACGTTATGAAACGTCGAAGGTTAAAAATATTAGAAAACAAACTGATTTAACCTTCGAAACGTAGCAGTAGCCACTGCCGCTCGTACCATACGACCTTAAATATTTCGGTGTTAACCAGCGAACTAACAGAAAAACAGCAGCGCCACCAGCGGTGGACATTAGAGTAGCTGGCGAACGTTCTCGGTTCCTCTCTCATAGCAATGACCCGCATCTAGGACAAATGTTGCAATACGAATTCTAGTCATCGAGCACACACCAACCACACAAAACTAGATACGTTATACGGGGTCCTGTTCTAGTTTTTTACTATTTATTATCTATATTAATTTATACGGGGTGTTTACAAAATTTATGCGACAAAATTGAGGAGGCGATCGATCGTACGATATTAAGAAAGAAGAAGAAGAAGAAGAAACGAAATTTCCTCAGTCCATCCCTTTATGAGATATCACCCTTAAAAGATGGCGACTGAAATTGAGTTTTTATTTTTTTTTTCGAAAATTCCGATGAAATTAGAATTTGAAATTCGTGCACTTGTATTGAAGTCTATGTTTATTAAAATAGGCTCAGAATAGCGATTTTTTTAACATATACGAGCCAAAAAGGCCGATTTTTTGATATAATTACACATAATAAAGTCAATTTTTCGTTAAATTGAGTTCAAAAAATGATTTTTCCGACATATATTCTACTAATTTTGCTAAATTGGGCTCAGAAGAGCGATTTTTTGAAAATATAATCCAAAAAGGGCGATTTTTTGACATAATTACACATAATAAAGTCAATTTTTCGTTAAAATGAGTTCAAAAATGATTTTTCCGACATATATTCTACTAATTTTGCTAAATTGGGCTCAGAAGAGCGATTTTTTGAAAATATAATCCAAAAAGGGCGATTTTTTGACATAATTACACATAATAAAGTCAATTTTTTGTTAAAATGAGTTCAAAAATGATTTTTCTGGCATATATTCAATTATTTTTACTAAATTGGGCTCAGAAGAGCGATTTTTTGAAAATATAATCCAAAAAGGGCGATTTTTTGACATAATTACACATAATAAAGTCAATTTTTCGTTAAAATGAGTTCAAAAATGATTTTTCCGACATATATTCTACTAATTTTGCTAAATTGGGCTCAGAAGAGCGATTTTTTGAAAATATAATCCAAAAAGGGCGATTTTTTGACATAATTACACATAATAAAGTCAATTTTTTGTTAAAATGAGTTCAAAAATGATTTTTCTGGCATATATTCAATTATTTTTACTAAATTGGGCTCAGAAGAGCGATTTTTTGAAAATATAATCCAAAAAGGGCGATTTTTTGACATAATTACACATAATAAAGTCAATTTTTCGTTAAAATGAGTTCAAAAATGATTTTTCCGACATATATTCTACTAATTTTGCTAAATTGGGCTCAGAAGAGCGATTTTTTGAAAATATAATCCAAAAAGGGCGATTTTTTGACATAATTACACATAATAAAGTCAATTTTTCGTTAAAATGAGTTCAAAAATGATTTTTCCGACATATATTCTACTAATTTTGCTAAATTGGGCTCAGAAGAGCGATTTTTTGAAAATATAATCCAAAAAGGGCGATTTTTTGACATAATTACACATAATAAAGTCAATTTTTTGTTAAAATGAGTTCAAAAATGATTTTTCTGGCATATTTTCAATTATTTTTACTAAATTGGGCTCAGAAGAGCGATTTTTTGAAAATATAATCCAAAAAGGGCGATTTTTTTGACATAATTACACATAATAAAGTCAATTTTTTGTTAAAATGAGTTCAAAAATGATTTTTCTGGCATATATTCAATTATTTTTACTAAATTGGGCTCAGAAGAGCGATTTTTTGAAAATATAATCCAAAAAGGGCGATTTTTTGACATAATTACACATAATAAAGTCAATTTTTCGTTAAAATGAGTTCAAAAATGATTTTTCCGACATATATTCTACTAATTTTGCTAAATTGGGCTCAGAAGAGCGATTTTTTGAAAATATAATCCAAAAAGGGCGATTTTTTGACATAATTACACATAATAAAGTCAATTTTTCGTTAAAATGAGTTCAAAAATGATTTTTCCAACATATATTCTACTAATTTTGCTAAATTGGGCTCAGAAGAGCGATTTTTTGAAAATATAATCCAAAAAGGGCGATTTTTTGACATAATTACACATAATAAAGTCAATTTTTTGTTAAAATGAGTTCAAAAATGATTTTTCTGGCATATATTCAATTATTTTTACTAAATTGGGCTCAGAAGAGCGATTTTTTGAAAATATAATCCAAAAAGGGCGATTTTTTGACATAATTACACATAATAAAGTCAATTTTTTGTTAAAATGAGTTCAAAAATGATTTTTCTGGCATATATTCAATTATTTTTACTAAATTGGGCTCAGAAGAGCGATTTTTTGAAAATATAATCCAAAAAGGGCGATTTTTTGACATAATTACACATAATAAAGTCAATTTTTCGTTAAAATGAGTTCAAAAATGATTTTTCCGACAGATATTCAACTATTTTTAATAAATTGGGCTCAGAAGAGCGATTTTTTGAAAATATAATCCAAAAAGGGCGATTTTTTGACATAATTACACATAATAAAGTCAATTTTTCGTTAAATTGAGTTCAAAAAATGATTTTTCCGACAGATATTCAACTATTTTTAATAAATTGGGCTCAGAAGAGCGATTTTTTGAAAATATAATCCAAAAAGGGCGATTTTTTGACATAATTACACATAATAAAGTGAATTTTTCGTTAAATTGAGTTCAAAAAATGATTTTTCCGACAGATATTCAACTATTTTTAATAAATTGGGCTCAGAAGAGCGATTTTTTGAAAATATAATCCAAAAAGGGCGATTTTTTGACATAATTACACATAATAAAGTCAATTTTTCGTTAAATTGAGTTCAAAAAATGATTTTTCCGACAGATATTCAACTATTTTTAATAAATTGGGCTCAGAAGAGCGATTTTTTTAACATATACGAGCCAAAAAGGCCGATTTTTTGATATAATTACACATAATAAAGTCAATTTTTCGTTAAATTGAGTTCAAAAAATGATTTTTTCCGACATATATTCTACTAATTTTGCTAAATTGGGCTCAGAAGAGCGATTTTTTGAAAATATAATCCAAAAAGGGCGATTTTTTGACATAATTACACATAATAAAGTCAATTTTTCGTTAAAATGAGTTCAAAAATGATTTTTCCGACATATATTCTACTAATTTTGCTAAATTGGGCTCAGAAGAGCGATTTTTTGAAAATATAATCCAAAAAGGGCGATTTTTTGACATAATTACACATAATAAAGTCAATTTTTCGTTAAAATGAGTTCAAAAATGATTTTTCCGACATATATTCTACTAATTTTGCTAAATTGGGCTCAGAAGAGCGATTTTTTGAAAATATAATCCAAAAAGGGCGATTTTTTGACATAATTACACATAATAAAGTCAATTTTTCGTTAAAATGAGTTCAAAAATGATTTTTCCGACATATATTCTACTAATTTTGCTAAATTGGGCTCAGAAGAGCGATTTTTTGAAAATATAATCCAAAAAGGGCGATTTTTTGACATAATTACACATAATAAAGTCAATTTTTTGTTAAAATGAGTTCAAAAATGATTTTTCTGGCATATATTCAATTATTTTTACTAAATTGGGCTCAGAAGAGCGATTTTTTGAAAATATAATCCAAAAAGGGCGATTTTTTGACATAATTACACATAATAAAGTCAATTTTTCGTTAAAATGAGTTCAAAAATGATTTTTCCGACATATATTCTACTAATTTTGCTAAATTGGGCTCAGAAGAGCGATTTTTTGAAAATATAATCCAAAAAGGGCGATTTTTTGACATAATTACACATAATAAAGTCAATTTTTCGTTAAAATGAGTTCAAAAATGATTTTTCCGACATATATTCTACTAATTTTGCTAAATTGGGCTCAGAAGAGCGATTTTTTGAAAATATAATCCAAAAAGGGCGATTTTTTGACATAATTACACATAATAAAGTCAATTTTTCGTTAAAATGAGTTCAAAAATGATTTTTCCGACATATATTCTACTAATTTTGCTAAATTGGGCTCAGAAGAGCGATTTTTTGAAAATATAATCCAAAAAGGGCGATTTTTTGACATAATTACACATAATAAAGTCAATTTTTCGTTAAAATGAGTTCAAAAATGATTTTTCCGACATATATTCTACTAATTTTGCTAAATTGGGCTCAGAAGAGCGATTTTTTGAAAATATAATCCAAAAAGGGCGATTTTTTGACATAATTACACATAATAAAGTCAATTTTTCGTTAAAATGAGTTCAAAAATGATTTTTCCGACATATATTCTACTAATTTTGCTAAATTGGGCTCAGAAGAGCGATTTTTTGAAAATATAATCCAAAAAGGGCGATTTTTTGACATAATTACACATAATAAAGTCAATTTTTTGTTAAAATGAGTTCAAAAATGATTTTTCTGGCATATATTCAATTATTTTTACTAAATTGGGCTCAGAAGAGCGATTTTTTGAAAATATAATCCAAAAAGGGCGATTTTTTGACATAATTACACATAATAAAGTCAATTTTTCGTTAAAATGAGTTCAAAAATGATTTTTCCGACATATATTCTACTAATTTTGCTAAATTGGGCTCAGAAGAGCGATTTTTTGAAAATATAATCCAAAAAGGGCGATTTTTTGACATAATTACACATAATAAAGTCAATTTTTCGTTAAAATGAGTTCAAAAATGATTTTTCCGACATATATTCTACTAATTTTGCTAAATTGGGCTCAGAAGAGCGATTTTTTGAAAATATAATCCAAAAAGGGCGATTTTTTGACATAATTACACATAATAAAGTCAATTTTTTGTTAAAATGAGTTCAAAAATGATTTTTCTGGCATATTTTCAATTATTTTTACTAAATTGGGCTCAGAAGAGCGATTTTTTGAAAATATAATCCAAAAAGGGCGATTTTTTGACATAATTACACATAATAAAGTCAATTTTTTGTTAAAATGAGTTCAAAAATGATTTTTCTGGCATATATTCAATTATTTTTACTAAATTGGGCTCAGAAGAGCGATTTTTTGAAAATATAATCCAAAAAGGGCGATTTTTTGACATAATTACACATAATAAAGTCAATTTTTTGTTAAAATGAGTTCAAAAATGATTTTTCTGGCATATATTCAATTATTTTTACTAAATTGGGCTCAGAAGAGCGATTTTTTGAAAATATAATCCAAAAAGGGCGATTTTTTGACATAATTACACATAATAAAGTGAATTTTTCGTTAAATTGAGTTCAAAAAATGATTTTTCCGACAGATATTCAACTATTTTTAATAAATTGGGCTCAGAAGAGCGATTTTTTGAAAATATAATCCAAAAAGGGCGATTTTTTGATATAATTACACATAATAAAGTCAATTTTTCGTTAAATTGAGTTCAAAAAATGATTTTTCCGACAGATATTCAACTATTTTTAATAAATTGGGCTCAGAAGAGCGATTTTTTTAACATATACGAGCCAAAAAGGCCGATTTTTTGATATAATTACACATAATAAAGTCAATTTTTCGTTAAATTGAGTTCAAAAAATGATTTTTCCGACATATATTCTACTAATTTTGCTAAATTGGGCTCAGAAGAGCGATTTTTTGAAAATATAATCCAAAAAGGGCGATTTTTTGACATAATTACACATAATAAAGTCAATTTTTCGTTAAAATGAGTTCAAAAATGATTTTTCCGACATATATTCTACTAATTTTGCTAAATTGGGCTCAGAAGAGCGATTTTTTGAAAATATAATCCAAAAAGGGCGATTTTTTGACATAATTACACATAATAAAGTCAATTTTTTGTTAAAATGAGTTCAAAAATGATTTTTCTGGCATATTTTCAATTATTTTTACTAAATTGGGCTCAGAAGAGCGATTTTTTGAAAATATAATCCAAAAAGGGCGATTTTTTGACATAATTACACATAATAAAGTCAATTTTTTGTTAAAATGAGTTCAAAAATGATTTTTCTGGCATATATTCAATTATTTTTACTAAATTGGGCTCAGAAGAGCGATTTTTTGAAAATATAATCCAAAAAGGGCGATTTTTTTGACATAATTACACATAATAAAGTCAATTTTTCGTTAAAATGAGTTCAAAAATGATTTTTCCGACATATATTCTACTAATTTTGCTAAATTGGGCTCAGAAGAGCGATTTTTTGAAAATATAATCCAAAAAGGGCGATTTTTTGACATAATTACACATAATAAAGTCAATTTTTCGTTAAAATGAGTTCAAAAATGATTTTTCCAACATATATTCTACTAATTTTGCTAAATTGGGCTCAGAAGAGCGATTTTTTGAAAATATAATCCAAAAAGGGCGATTTTTTGACATAATTACACATAATAAAGTCAATTTTTTGTTAAAATGAGTTCAAAAATGATTTTTCCGACATATATTCTACTAATTTTGCTAAATTGGGCTCAGAAGAGCGATTTTTTGAAAATATAATCCAAAAAGGGCGATTTTTTGACATAATTACACATAATAAAGTCAATTTTTTGTTAAAATGAGTTCAAAAATGATTTTTCTGGCATATATTCAATTATTTTTACTAAATTGGGCTCAGAAGAGCGATTTTTTGAAAATATAATCCAAAAAGGGCGATTTTTTGACATAATTACACATAATAAAGTCAATTTTTCGTTAAAATGAGTTCAAAAATGATTTTTCCGACAGATATTCAACTATTTTTAATAAATTGGGCTCAGAAGAGCGATTTTTTGAAAATATAATCCAAAAAGGGCGATTTTTTGACATAATTACACATAATAAAGTCAATTTTTCGTTAAATTGAGTTCAAAAAATGATTTTTCCGACAGATATTCAACTATTTTTAATAAATTGGGCTCAGAAGAGCGATTTTTTGAAAATATAATCCAAAAAGGGCGATTTTTTGACATAATTACACATAATAAAGTCAATTTTTCGTTAAATTGAGTTCAAAAAATGATTTTTCCGACAGATATTCAACTTCTTTTACTAAATTGGGCTCATTTGAGCGATTTTTGAATATATATAAGCCAAAAACGCTGATTTTTGACATAATTACTTATAGAAAAGTCAAATTTTCGTTAAAATAATTTCAAAATGTGATTTTTCGGACATAAATATCTTTTTATGTCGAAATTTAACTTTAAAGGACTGTTTTTATTAAATTGGGCTCAGAAGGGCGATTTTTTGAGCACATATGAACCAAAAAGGCCTATTTTTGAAATAATTATACAGAAAACTCAATTTTTGTCTACAACAAATTAAAAAAATTGGTTTTTTTTGGAAAAAAAAATCTGTTTATGTCGTAATTTAACTAAAAATAAAAAATAGGTTCAGAGGAGTGATTTTTTGAATAAATATATCCAAAAAGAACCCGCAAAGGACAAACTGGGTATTTTTCCAATATTCCACCCCAATATACGGAGGTGAAATTACCCTTCGCTCAAATTCGTCGCATGAAACTCGCCCTTTATAATTTTTCCTATTTCAAGATAATTTTCCCAAAAATTTTTATGAAAAATTACCAAATACTCGATGGAAAATCTTCACGACGCTGTTTGTGTTCCCAAACGCGGCATCCATCTTGTATACAGCTTCATCATGTTCAAATTTTTAATTAATAATCGTTGAAATGCCTCTACACCTCTATGTTTTCTATTAAATCGTTCCTTTTTAACAGTTTAACGCTAACTCGCTGATAAAGACTCTGAGTCACTATTATTTATTATCGGATTCAAAATTCTATTTGTAGAAAGTTTTTCTCCACAAAACGTCCCACCCTGTATAACGAACAATACAAAACGTAACGGCGAGGAAGTGAAATATCGAAGAGCTAGTGAAAGTTGGTATAACAGATCTCGACTATGCCAATAGCGGTACAGACGAAATTTCACTTTCAAAAATTAACTGTTTCCTACTTTCTCTTCTTGTCGTAATAATCGACTTCGCACTATGCTCCGTTGAACGCAAATTCACTCTTAATAATTATTTTGTTACGGTTTTATTTTTATCGGTATTAACAAAAAAAAATATCATTAGAAACAGAAGTTCAAACGAGGTCGTATTCGAACAAATCAACGCTCGGTTGATCGAAAGTGAAAATTAAAAAGTATTTTAGACAATTGTCATTTAGACAGAGATAGAAAAAAAACCGCCACGTAATTTATACCATACTACATCACTCAATAAGTCGTGTCATTGATACCAAGATGGCGTTACTATCAAATCCGTATTACGTATTAGAATTAGTAATGATTTTATTTAAATAAATCATATAATTATACGATATATAGTTAGGTAAATATATTTTATTTCGATAAATTCTTAGTTATAGCAAAAATTCAAAAAGAAAATTAATTAAATCAACAATTTTCAATACTTTCACTGGCCTATTACATCATCAATGTTTTCGCGTTTCATGGTCACATATTGTACCTCTAAAGTTTTTATTTATCTATGGCAAAACAGATATAGCGACCATTTCGTACGAGATATAACAATAAACATACGAGTAGTTGATTATTTTCATATATTTGTCTATATTTGTCAAATTTCATGATATTTAAATTAGTTATAAATAAGTGACAGCCATTTACGTCGAAATTGATTCAACATCAATGTTGCCATATCTCAAAACTTTATTAGTAATTCAAGTAAAATATAATCTTGTTGGAATTTATTTTGGACCCATTTTCTTTGTGAACAATCTTCGTATATCAATCTTGAATACTTCGCAGTTACAAAAACGAAATAAATCTTTTCGTTGACCATCGGAGAATTATTTATGTCACTTTGTATGTAAGACGATTCTAATAATATACTATTTAATAGATATTTTAGTTCAGCCTTCTACTAGATGTTTTTTAGTTTAAACTTACTTGACCTATGCTTTGTCAATGCTATATATCCAACATGACGTATTTGTGATACATTAGTTGATAAAAACAAGGCTAGATATGTTTTTAACAAGTTGTAAACGTTAGATTTTTAAAAATTAATATTTTCATAGTTACTTATAAACGAAAACAAAAGTTAAATTAGAAAATAATAGTCAAAAAACACGTTTTACTTAAAATGTACCAGAACCTAAGATATTTTGTACAAATGTTAAAGCTTAAAAACTTAAAATTCAAAATTTGACCAGAATGGCGCTCCTGTCGAACGAGATATCATATGATGAGTTCAGTCTTCCGTCCGTCTTATTTGAATGACTTCTCTCAAATAGAGTATAATATGTAAAAATTTTAAATGACTAGAGTCGTTAATTAAATATTGGTATACAAAATCTAAACTATTCACGCAGTACAAAATAATTTTGTAAATATAACCTAGAAAAGCTACTTAGATATAACGCTGAAAGTTCTTAAACTTAAACTTAATGACAACCATGTTTTTATGGCCCCAATCAGTTGGGAATTATATTTGCGCATGCGTTGAGAGGTTTTCAGTTTTTTTTTTTGATTACCTCACAAATAAAGTGATTTTTATTTTTCTTGTGAATAATCAACTAAAATTTAATAGAATGTGAGTAATTTCACACGATCAACGATAATTTTAATAAGACCTTGGTCATTTTACCAATAGATTAACCAAGAGAACCTTCTACGCGAATGCCGATGAACTAACAATGCTAAAACTTATCGACGTTGCCAGATTTAACAGTAAATACCGATAACTTGTTATTACAACAATTTCTATAAGTAAAAATCTAGTATTGAATCAAATTTCGTATTACTCATTATATTTTTTATTAAAATCTTCGAATAGTGAATCGGATTAATTAAATATGCATTTGGTGAGATGTGATTCGAAATGGCAACGTCGATTGTTTCGCGTGACACGAGGAAGGCTAAATAGCAGGCAGCGGCAGGAGCAACACGGCCAGATCGGTGGAGGTTACGCAACCGAAGAGTAGTGACTGTAAAATACAGAGTGAGGTTATTAACCTGAACCGACAAGCACGCCGTGTGCGAAAAAATCGAATGTCGGTTTCACTTCTACCTTTAAAGAGAAAGTTGACCCACATCACGTTGTTACTTCAAGTTACGATGCTAAATTGTTGTTTTATAATAATGAATAATGTTTGTGGAATCTAAACGTACGACAAAACTGGAAAATTAATTGCTATGTTTAGTTTCCTTGTTTATGAACGTTTCTACTAAACTTCTTTAACATTTTTTCATTAAAATCATTACGTAATTCATATAAATACGATTAGTTTCCATTCCTGGCGATGCTGATAGGGATAATGTTACGAATTTGTTAAATTATCAAATTATCGACGATATTTAATGAGTGTTCAAAATTTCGAATTAATCTGACGTCTTTTAATGCTTCAAAATTGAGTTCAAAGTTCGCTTTACATTCCTGGTTATACTGATTGGGATAATGTTACGAATTTGTTAAATTATCAAATTATCGACGATATTTAATGAGTGTTCAAAATTTCGAATTAATCTGACGTCTTGTAATTCTTAAATATAGAGTTGAAAATAGAGATCAAAACATTTTTGATCACCCCTCGTATATATATATATATATATATATATATATATATATATATATATATATATATATATATATATATATATATATTATAATTTTGTCGGTAGATTTTATATAATATGCATAATTCAATTGGAATAGTAGGCGTCGTCTAATAAACTACGTCACATCCTTTCGATAGATACAAAACTAGACTATCTGATAGATAAATTGGAAGAAGATCGTCGATTGTCGACCCCACCACCCTTTCGTTTCCTACTCCCATGTCTCTCCACTAGGCAGATCACAGTTGAACTCGCATAGTTCGCGGCCTACTTTTTACCTGCACTAATGCCGTAGCCTAGCGAATCTCAACTGTTTCTGTAGTACAACTCTTACCGTTAAGGCGCTCGGTTGATACAGAGACTACTACCACACCGATTTACCTGTCGATTATCTCTACCCGCCTACTCTCCGTACTTTCTAACACTTGTACTATTCCGATGATCACGTGTTACGACTGTGGTTAGGGAATTTATGAACGTTAAGTTGGCGGCGCACTTGTTACGAAAAAAAAATATGTTTATTAGGATAGTTTCGCGTAGTTTCTTCAATCATATGTGAATGGATTATAAATGTGATCAATGGAAAATGTATTCTTTAGGTAATTTGGATATTTTCATTGTTTGGTGGATGGGTTTTCATTTTGTTTTTAAATTATAAATCAGGAAACGCAATTCTTTATTTACGCATTCGTTTTTATCAATGAAAATGTTTATGCGTGGAAGAATATTATAAAATATTTGTTTTATTCATAACCTAAGTGAATTTATATATTATTACATTTGATTTGCCACTACTAATGTATTTATAAAATTTGAGGTTAGAATCGTGTATTTATTCAAACCGAAATGTTTTATAGGTAATGTTTTTAATCTAATACGAAATAATATAATAAATAACCTTATACATCGTGTATTAGTAATGAAATTTTTTCTCAATATACCGGATGCACTAAAAAAAACTGAATATATTTATAAGGTATTTTATATATCTCGGATATTTGTTCCTGGTTAAAACTCATCTTGATCAGTCAGCGCATGACTCATTTGCTGTTGCAATAGAATTTCTAGAACGTAAAATCGTAAACAACTATGTGATATTCAGAGACGTATTTGAGAAGGTTCTTTATTGAAGGCAAACAAAGTATAGTCAATATTTCTATAGATAATGACAAAATACGGAAGTTGAAATTTCGTAGCTTTTGACATAATTCGAGTAAAACAAATTTTCTCTTGGTTTTGATAATTTTATCTATGAAAATATATACGAGGGGAATATAGAAACAAGTTAATCTGTGAATAGATAATGAACTGTATATATTACGAATTCAATGATTTTTTTTTGATTTATCATTGTTGCCGACACTTATAAATACTTTCGTTCTTCTTCTTTTCCCATTTTCGGCTTCTTGTATATCATCTATTTGTACGTATTTTCCAGATAAATTTGGATATTTCGATACCGTTTTATTGGGATGGGGATTTGGAGAAAACATAAATTTTTCAGGATAATATTTTCACGAATTTTCAATTTATAAATGAGAAAATTCGAATATATTCATGTTAAAGTTAAAAAATGACAATTTTGATGACATTTTGACAGATATCGATAATCTTTGACACAAATTCATCGATTCTGCACTTTATAATACCAAAAAATTGTCGCTATATCCAAATAAATGCATTTTTAAAACGAAAAAATTGAAATAGGTTCGTAAAAAGTTGAAAAATGACAATTTCGGTGACATTTTGACAGCTATCGATAATCTTTGACACAAATTCATCGATTCTGCGCTTTATAATACCAAAAAGTTGTCGCTATATCCAAATAAATGCATTTTTAGAAGGAAAAAATTGAAATAGGTTCGTAAAAAGTTGAAAAATAACAATTTTGGTGATATTTTGACAGCTATCGATAATCTTTGACACAAATTCATCGATTCTGCACTTTATAATACCAAAAAATTGTCGCTATATCCAAATAAATGCATTTTTAAAACGAAAAAATTGAAATAGGTTCGTAAAAAGTTGAAAAATGACAATTTCGGTGACATTTTGACAGCTATCGATAATCTTTGACACAAATTCATCGATTCTGCACTTTATAATACCAAAAAATTGTCGCTATATCCAAATAAATGCATTTTTAAAACGAAAAAATTGAAATAGGTTCGTAAAAAGTTGAAAAATGACAATTTCGGTGACATTTTGACAGCTATCGATAATCTTTGACACAAATTCATCGATTCTGCGCTTTATAATACTAAAAAGTTGGCGCTATATCCAAATAAATGCATTTTTACAACGAAAAAATTGAAATAGGTTCGTAAAAATTTAAAAAATGACAATTTCGGTGACATTTTGACAGCTATCGATAATCTTTGACACAAATTCATCGATTCTGCGCTTTATAATACTGAAAAGTTGGCGCTATATCCAAATAAATGCATTTTTACAACGAAAAAATTGAAATAGGTTCGTAAAAAGTTAAAAAATGACAATTTCGGTGACATTTTGACAGCTATCGATAATCTTTGACACAAATTCATCGATTCTGCACTTTATAATACCAAAAAATTGTCGCTATATCCAAATAAATGCATTTTTAAAACGAAAAAATAGAAATAGGTTCGTGAAAAAGTTAAAAAATGACAATTTCGGTGACATTTTGACAGCTATCGATAATCTTTGACACAAATTCATCGATTCTGCGTTTTATAATACCAAAAAGTTGTCGCTATATCCAAATAAATGCATTTTTAGAAGGAAAAAATTGAAATAGGTTCATAAAAAGTACAAAAATGACAATTTTGGTGATATTTTGACAGCTATCGATAATCTTTGACACAAATTCATCGATTCTGCGTTTTATAATACTAAAAAGTTGTCAATATATCCAAATAAATGAGTTTTAGACTGGAAAAATTGACATAAGTTCTTAAGAAATTGAAAAACGATAATTTTCGAAATATTTTGACAGCTATCGATGTATCTATGACACAAATTCATCGATTCTAGAACATAAAGAAACCCAAGAAAAAAATAGATTAAAAGAAATACTCCAATAAACAGCTTTCTATAATAAAAAGTCCATCGAAGGCCCACCTTATATATAAAATTGATGCAAGGCGCCGCGCGAATTCGTCGAATTATTAAATTTCGTTGTAGCTGGACAGGGCCGGCGTAAGGACCCATTTCGCGAGCTTATTCCAACCCAAAAATTGAATTTATATTTGGAAAAATCATTTTTGATCTAATTTTTAAAAGTAAACTTGATTTTTGCTGGTCAAATTCGACGGAAAACTTATATCAGATGCTGTTTTTATATAACAAACATTATCTATGATGTTGCGAACGAATACTGATGTCTATTTGAAAACTTTTGCGGCGACCCTCGTAGTATACGAACACCTCTCGTATACTATGTGAAATTGTTGCTTTCGATTTCGCTGCAAAGTCAATGCTCACAAATAACCTTGATATTGCCAAAAGTGATTTCATTGTTACGACATCCAAACCGAAGTGAAAGGTGGTTTTTTGTTTATAGAAATTTTCGTATTTCGATTTGTATGTGAGTCTCTTATTAGGTTATTGACGTCACGAGGCCGTGGAGTATCCAGGTGAAAAGGCGATAAACCCACAACAGATTCAAATTCACTTCGACGAAGTAAAAAGTTTTTACAAGGAAAGAAATTTGTGGCTTTTTTGAAATAAATCAATTTTTAGACTGGAAAAATTGAAATAGATTCGTGAAAAAGTTGAAAAATGACAATTTTGGTGATATTTTGACAGCTATCGATAATCTTTGACACAAATTCATCGATTCTGCGCTTTATAATACCAAAAAGTTGTCGCTATATCCAAATAAATGCATTTTTACAACGAAAAAATTGAAATAGGTTCATAAAAAGTTAAAAAATGACAATTTTAATGATATTTTGAAAGATATTGATGCCTGTGACTCAAATTTATACATTCCATACTCTATTACACCAAGAAATTGTCGCTCTTTCCAAATAAATGCATTTTTAGAAGGAAAAAATTGAAATAGGTTCGTAAAAAGTTGAAAAATAACAATTTTGGTGATATTTTGACAGCTATCGATAATCTTTGACACAAATTCATCGATTCTGCGCTTTATAATACCAAAAAGTTGTCGCTATATCCAAATAAATGCATTTTTACAACGAAAAAATTGAAATAGGTTCATAAAAAGTTAAAAAATGACAATTTTAATGATATTTTGAAAGATATTGATGCCTGTGACTCAAATTTATACATTCCATACTCTATTACACCAAGAAATTGTCGCTCTTTCCAAATAAATGCATTTTTAGAAGGAAAAAATTGAAATAGGTTCGTAAAAAGTTGAAAAATAACAATTTTGGTGATATTTTGACAGCTATCGATAATCTTTGACACAAATTCATCGATTCTGCACTTCATAATACCAAAAAGTTGTCGCTATATCCAAATAAATGCATTTTTACAACGAAAAAATTGAAATAGGTTCATAAAAAGTTAAAAAATGACAATTTTAATGATATTTTGACAGATATTGATGCCTGTGACTCAAATTTATACATTCCATACTCTATTACACCAAGAAATTGTCGCTCTTTCCAAATAAATGCATTTTTAGAAGGAAAAAATTGAAATAGGTTCGTAAAAAGTTGAAAAATAACAATTTTGATGACATTTTGACAGCTATCGATAATCTTTGACACAAATTCATCGATTCTGCGCTTCATAATACCAAAAAATTGTCGCTATATCCAAATAAATGCATTTTTAGAAGGAAAAAATTGAAATAGGTTCATAAAAAGTACAAAAATGACAATTTTGATGACATTTTGACAGCTATCGATAATCTTTGACACAAATTCATCGATTCTGCGCTTTATAATACTAAAAAGTTGGCGCTATATCCAAATAAATGTATTTTTACAACGAAAAAATTGAAATAGGTTCGTAAAAAGTTGAAAAATAACAATTTTGGTGACATTTTGACAGCTATCGATAATCTTTGACACAAATTCATCGATTCTGCGCTTTATAATACTAAAAAGTTGGCGCTATATCCAAATAAATGCATTTTTAGAAGGAAAAAATTGAAATAGGTTCATAAAAAGTTAAAAAATGACAATTTTAATGATATTTTGACAGATATTGATGCCTGTGACTCAAATTTATACATTCCATACTCTATTACACCAAGAAATTGTCGCTCTTTCCAAATAAATGCATTTTTAGAAGGAAAAAATTGAAATAGGATCATAAAAAGTACAAAAATGACAATTTTGATGACATTTTGACAGCTATCGATAATCTTTGACACAAATTTATCGATTCTGCGCTTTATAATACAAAAAAATTGTCGCTATATCCAAATAAATGCATTTTTAGAAGGAAAAAATTGAAATAGGTTCATAAAAAGTACAAAAATGACAATTTTGATGACATTTTGACAGCTATCGATAATCTTTGACACAAATTCATCGATTCTGCGCTTTATAATACTAAAAAGTTGGCGCTATATCCAAATAAATGCATTTTTAGAAGGAAAAAATTGAAATAGGTTCATAAAAAGTTAAAAAATGACAATTTTAATGATATTTTGACAGATATTGATGCCTGTGACTCAAATTTATACATTCCATACTCTATTACACCAAGAAATTGTCGCTCTTTCCAAATAAATGCATTTTTAGAAGGAAAAAATTGAAATAGGATCATAAAAAGTACAAAAATGACAATTTTGATGACATTTTGACAGCTATCGATAATCTTTGACACAAATTTATCGATTCTGCGCTTTATAATACAAAAAAATTGTCGCTATATCCAAATAAATGCATTTTTAGAAGGAAAAAATTGAAATAGGTTCATAAAAAGTACAAAAATGACAATTTTGATGACATTTTGACAGCTATCGATAATCTTTGACACAAATTTATCGATTCTGCGCTTTATAATACAAAAAAATTGTCGCTATATCCAAATAAATGCATTTTTAGAAGGAAAAAATTGAAATAGGTTCATAAAAAGTACAAAAATGACAATTTTGATGACATTTTGACAGCTATCGATAATCTTTGACACAAATTCATCGATTCTGCGCTTTATAATACTAAAAAGTTGGCGCTATATCCAAATAAATGTATTTTTACAACGAAAAAATTGAAATAGGTTCGTAAAAAGTTGAAAAATAACAATTTTGGTGACATTTTGACAGCTATCGATAATCTTTGACACAAATTCATCGATTCTGCGCTTTATAATACTAAAAAGTTGGCGCTATATCCAAATAAATGCATTTTTAGAAGGAAAAAATTGAAATAGGTTCATAAAAAGTTAAAAAATGACAATTTTAATGATATTTTGACAGATATTGATGCCTGTGACTCAAATTTATACATTCCATACTCTATTACACCAAGAAATTGTCGCTCTTTCCAAATAAATGCATTTTTAGAAGGAAAAAATTGAAATAGGTTCGTAAAAAGTTGAAAAATAACAATTTTGGTGATATTTTGACAGCTATCGATAATCTTTGACACAAATTCATCGATTCTGCACTTCATAATACCAAAAAGTTGTCGCTATATCCAAATAAATGCATTTTTACAACGAAAAAATTGAAATAGGTTCATAGAAAGTACAAAAATGACAATTTTGATGACATTTTGACAGCTATCGATAATCTTTGACACAAATTCATCGATTCTGCGCTTCACAATACCAAAAAATTGTCGCTATATCCAAATAAATGCATTTTTAGAAGGAAAAAATTGAAATAGGTTCATAAAAAGTACAAAAATGACAATTTTGATGACATTTTGACAGCTATCGATAATCTTTGACACAAATTTATCGATTCTGCGCTTTATAATACTAAAAAGTTGGCGCTATATCCAAATAAATGCATTTTTACAACGAAAAAATTGAAATAGGTTCGTAAAAAGTTGAAAAATGACAATTTTGGTGACATTTTGACAGCTATCGATAATCTTTGACACAAATTCATCGATTTTGCGTTTTATAATACCAAAAAATTGTCGCTATTTCCAAATAAATGTATTTTTAGAACGAAAAAATTGAAATAGGTTCATAAAAAGTTAAAAAATGACAATTTTAATGATATTTTGACAGATATTGATGCCTGTGACTCAAATTTATACATTCCATACTCTATTACACCAAGAAATTGTCGCTCTTTCCAAATAAATGCATTTTTAGAAGGAAAAAATTAAAATAGGTTCGTAAAAAGTTGAAAAATAACAATTTTGGTGATATTTTGACAGCTATCGATAATCTTTGACACAAATTCATCGAATCTGCACTTTATAATAGCAAGAATTTTTCTATTTTCGAAATATTTTGAGTTATTTTCAAATTTTCAAAAAAGAAAAAATCATCCAACAACTTAAAACCGATCATATACGAAACGAAAAATAATTATTTATGCAATCTAACATAAAATCTTCCGGGGTATTGATCCGAGGGAAAAGAATTTGTGTCAAAGTTCGATTGAGGTCATTCTAAAGCCCCAGTTAACCGCTCCACTTGTTAGAAGTACATTCACTCCTCTTAAACCCATTCAAAGTACGCGTATTATATACGGGGTGTCTCATAAACAATGACAGGTTTCGAAAACTCGTTTTTCAAATTTAAACAGTATCAAAAAACCTTCAGCGTTCGTAATTCGCGTTCGACATACAAAACAAATATTTATTTTCAATCCCTCCACATTTTTACTACCCTATAAAAAAGAAGAATAATTCCTAACCTAACCTAACTCATCTTAACCTAACC
Organism: Diorhabda carinulata; assembly: GCF_026250575.1. Lineage (NCBI taxonomy): Eukaryota > Metazoa > Arthropoda > Insecta > Coleoptera > Chrysomelidae > Diorhabda > Diorhabda carinulata. The sequence goes on from NC_079465.1 coordinate 1,011,891, forward strand.
TAACTCATTTTAACCTAACCTAACCTAACAAAAGTCAACCTAACCCTAACCTAACTCATCTTAACCTAACCTAACTCATTCTAACCTAACCTAACTCATCCTAACTCATTCCAACCTAACCTAACTCATTTTAACCTAACCTAACCTAACAAAAGTCAACCTAACCCTAACCTAAATCATTCTAACCTAACCTAACTCATTCTAACCTAACAAAAGTCAACCTAACCCTAACCTAACTCATTCTAACCTAACCTAACTCATCCTAACTCATTCTAACCTAACAAAAGTCAACCTAACCCTAACCTAACTCATTCTAACCTAACAAAAGTCAACCTAACCCTAACCTAAATCATTCTAACCTAACCTAACTCATTCTAACCTAACAAAAGTCAACCTAACCCTAACCTAACAAAAGTCAACCTAACCCTAACCTAAATCATTCTAACCTAACCTAACTCATTCTAACCTAACAAAAGTCAACCTATCCCTAAACTAACTCATTCTAACCTAACCTAACTCATTCTAACCTAACAAAAGTCGACCTAACCCTAACCTAACAAAAGTCAACCTAACCCTAACCTAAATCATTCTAACCTAACCTAACTCATTCTAACCTAACAAAAGTCGACCTAACCCTAACCTAACTCATTCTAACCTAACCCTAACCTAAATCATTCTAACCTAATCTAACTCATTCTAACCTAACAAAAGTCAACCTAACCCTAACCTAACAAAAGTCAACCTAACCCTAACCTAAATCATTCTAACCTAACCTAACTCATTCTAACCTAACAAAAGTCAACCTAACCCTAACCTAACTCATTCTAACCTAACCTAACTCATTCTAACCTAACAAAAGTCAACCTAACCCTAACCTAACTCATTCTAACCTAACAAAAGTCAACCTAACCCTAACCTAAATCATTCTAACCTAACCTAACTCATTCTAACCTAACAAAAGTCAACCTAACCCTAACCTAACAAAAGTCAACCTAACCCTAACCTAAATCATTCTAACCTAACCTAACTCATTCTAACCTAACAAAAGTCAACCTATCCCTAAACTAACTCATTCTAACCTAACCTAACTCATTCTAACCTAACAAAAGTCGACCTAACCCTAACCTAACAAAAGTCAACCTAACCCTAACCTAAATCATTCTAACCTAACCTAACTCATTCTAACCTAACAAAAGTCGACCTAACCCTAACCTAACTCATTCTAACCTAACCCTAACCTAAATCATTCTAACCTAATCTAACTCATTCTAACCTAACAAAAGTCAACCTAACCCTAACCTAACAAAAGTCAACCTAACCCTAACCTAAATCATTCTAACCTAACCTAACTCATTCTAACCTAACAAAAGTCAACCTATCCCTAAACTAACTCATTCTAACCTAACCTAACTCATTCTAACCTAACAAAAGTCGACCTAACCCTAACCTAACAAAAGTCAACCTAACCCTAACCTAAATCATTCTAACCTAACCTAACTCATTCTAACCTAACAAAAGTCGACCTAACCCTAACCTAACTCATTCTAACCTAACCCTAACCTAAATCATTCTAACCTAATCTAACTCATTCTAACCTAACAAAAGTCAACCTAACCCTAACCTAACTCATTCTAACCTAACCTAACTCATCCTAACTCATTCTAACCTAACAAAAGTCAACCTAACCCTAACCTAACAAAAGTCAACCTAACCCTAACCTAACTCATTCTAACCTAACAAAAGTCAACCTAACCCGACCCTAACCTAACCTAACTGCTGATTGCATGACTGACTTATTTTGTATCGAATAAAACAACAAAGTTCAATACAACCCTGTATTTAGCAACGTTTGCCCTGTCAAAAAATGTCTCGAATAGATAAATAGATGAACTTTTTTAGGAAAAACCTAGATACCTACTTTTCTGTCTGTCTACGCGTCTATTATTTTGTCTATCTCGTAATTTTTTCTCTATTTTTTAATTTATCGTCTTGATTCCTCATCGCCAGTCCATTCTTCTTCTTGACGTATACATTTCGCGAGAAATTGGTGGCGGTTTATTAAAATTTTGGCGAGCGCGTTACTTCACCTTCACCATTATTACAAAAAGTTCAATTTTTCCAACATTGTAATCACAAATCCGTTGATAGTTTTAGCAGAGAAAAGATTATTTCAATTTGCAAATGATTGTGCATTTTTTTGCATTGTAAAATATCGAGCATCTTTTTTTTTTTTTGGTGGTGTGAACGCCCCACGTTTTCCAATACTATATGGAGACGTAGGGGATTTGGAATCCCTTCTGGTGCAGCTTTTGGGCGTGATTCCATGACCCGATATTTGTACCTTCGAGAAATTGTTTCTCGTAGTATCCAGATCAACTTTTGACGATGATTAATCTCAAAAAAAATATAAAAATTTATATATTTAGATGTACAGTAGTTTTTCTAAAGATAAGTTTCGACGGTCCGTATCACTTAAGTGTGATGCAACTTCCGGATTTTGTTACTTGTCGATCTGTGAGATCGAGACTAATAATTTCTATTCTAATTCAAAAATAATGTGAATTTAATTATTACGATTATGAAAAGAAAGAACTTTCACTGTTAGATTCATAATAGTTGCGACGTTGCGCAACGACTAGTTTATAGAGAAAACCGATTACGAAACTTTCTATTCTCACTTTCCTATTCGCGTTCGTCCGCTTCTTCCGGCACTAGATCGATTATTAAATGTTAGATAATATACAAAAAATGTCGTTTTGTATTTAAATTTCCTTATTAGATATAATAAACACTAAAAAATCCCATTTCTGGTCACTTATTTGTGTCTTACATATTCCATATGTATGTTCCTCGACTTCACGTGTTTTATACGATATGATCTACTCTACGAATTGGCGCAAAATTCAAAATTTTCGCGAATCGTTCGTTATTATCACATTTCGTACAGTTTAGAAAATTTTGTTTTCCAGGAATTATGACCTTAACGCGCACTCCTTGTGAGCTCGACAAGATGAGCCTTTTCCAAGATTTGAAATTGAAGAGGAGGAAAGTGGATTCTCGTTGCAGTAGTGACGGTAAGTTTGGATTAGCACCACGAAAAAAGCTTTAGATCGTTCGCAGTTTCGATATATCGAGGCCCGTAAGCAAAAGTTAGGTTATGTCAAGTCGCAACGAGTTTTTACCGAAATTTTGTATCCTTCGATCAATTTTATGATGGTAGAGGCCGCGCGACCGTTTAGGGGAGTTGTTTTTGGTAGAAAATCTCAAATTTAGTTAGGAAATTGTTGGTTGCCACCAGCACAAATCGAAAACAAGATGGAGGCTGTTTGTGGTGAATTGAAAATTGGCGACTGCGTCGCATTTTCGGCGAAAGTGGCGTCGAATCCATTCGACGGGTGGTGAAATTACGATCCTACATCCAAAAGGGGTGTCAGCGACCGTACCAAGTCAAAAAAAACCACCAAAATAGTTGTTTCTACGATATTTTGGTGGATGCGAAGCACGCTGGGGGGAATTTAAGGATATTGCGGAGATGGGGGTGAGAAAATGGAAAAAAGTCGCTTAGCAGGACGCAAGCAAGAAGCAAAAGGATCCACAAAAACCGTTAAGGGCGGCAATCATCCGCAAAGCCGAAATATATACAGGGTGTCTCACGACGAGTTGAAACTATCTGTATATATGGAAAAATATTTATAGTAGAATCATGAAAATTTCTACGTTTGGGTTTTCGAATATGATCTTTCTAACTAAAATATTTTCAAAGATGGCCGACTTCCGGTTCTACCGGAAATGGACTGTAACTTTGTTATTTCAAATAAAACACCCCGTATATTAATACATTTTTGAAATCTACGTAAAATTTCAATATACTTTTGTCTAAAAACTTTTTTCGAAAAATGCATATTTTTTGAGTTATTAATTTTTTTGTAAAAAATTTGACCCTTACAAATTATTTTTTTACGATAATACCTTTGAAAATACGAAAATGATTTTTGTTCGGTTGCTTTTAACAAGGTTAGACGTATTTGAATCTATGTACAAAAATGTTTCATTCTATACAGGGTGTGTGTAAAATATGTGCAAAGTTTAACTTCATAAATATCAAATTTTTTTATTTTTTTAAATAGATCCAGTTAATATCTGGAGAACTGTTAGGTTTATATATAGGAAACTTACCTTATTTTTTACCCTTGAATGCATTTAAATAGAAAAAACCGGGTGGTTCTATTTAAAAAAATAAAAAAATTTGATATTTATAAAGTTAAACTTTGAACACTTTTTATACACACCTTGTATAAAATATAAAATTTTTCAACATACATTCAAATACGTCTAACCTTGCTAAAAGCCACTGAATAAAAACTATTTTCATATCTTTAAGGGTAGCATCGTAATAAAATAATTTATAGGGGTCTGCAAGGCTCAAATTTTTTACAAAAAAATTAATAACTCAAAAATTATGAATTTTTCGAAAAAAGTTTTTAGATAAAAGTATACTGAAATTTTACGTAGATTTCAAAAATGTATTAATATACAGGGTGTTCTATTTAAAATAACAAAGTTACAGTCGACTTCCAGTAGAACCGGTAGTCGGCCATCTTTGAAAATATCTGGATAATGGTAAGGTTTAGGTATAGAAAAGTATACGTGGATATGTTTTATTTTTCACCCTTGAATCCATGAAATTCGAAAAAACCGGGTGGTTCTATTTAAAAAAATAAAAAAATTTGATATTTATGAAGTTAAACTTTGATTACTTTTTATATACGCCCTGTATAGAATGAAACATTTTTAAACATAGATTCAAATACGTCTAACCTTGTTAAAAGCTAATGAATGAGAATCATTTTCATATCTTTAAGGGTAGCATCGTAATAAAATAATTTGCAAGGGTCAAATTTTTTACAAAAAAATTAATAACTCGAAAAATATGCATTTTTCGAAAAAAGTTTTTAGACAAAAGTATATTGAAATTTTACGTAGATTTCAAAAATGTATTAATATACGGGGTGTTTTAGTTGAAATAACAAAGTTACAGTCCATTTCCGGTAGAACCGGAAGTCGGCCATCTTTGAATATATTTTAGTTGAAAAGATCGTATTCGAAAACCCAAACGTAGAAATTTTCATGATTCTGCTATAAATATTTTACCATATACAGGTAGTTTTAAGTCGTCGTGGGACATCCTGTATATATACAATATTTTGACACTGCTATGGTATTCTTCCAATTGATTTGGAGGAATCGAATGAACACCTTTGAACTCAGTAGATTACTCCCAAGATTTTCTAAGACAATTATAGAAAAAAAAAAGACGCGGCAAAATCAGCGTCCGCTTCATGTCAAATGTTTCTGACAGACCAGGAGCGTTTTGCAAAGTCAGTGTACAGACGTTCTGAAAAGTGTGTGGAAACGACAGGAGTAAATGTTGAAATTACAGTTTTTTTTTCATGTTAGGCTTAGATTTCATGAACGAACAACTAATTTTCGTACCGAGTACAAAGACAAAGACTTTTCCATTGTTTGAAGCGCGTTTCGAATATCGCAACAAAGACATCGACCGCCAAACGAGCGAATCGAATCAGACTTTAAGCATGCGCCGGGATATTTGGTCGGAAACTTCCAAAATGATTAGCGAAAGGCTTACTGAATTCACAAATTAACAATTAATTAACTACGCCGTAATTTTCTAATCTCTGCTCGCCATAATCAATCGACCACCCAGTCACCGCTTATTGACAACAACTTAGAGTAGGCAGCCATCAGCAAACTTTGCTTCTAGGCAATGTCTCTGTCCGCTTCTAGGCGAATCTGTCGCCGATACAAGCACCTCGTCGCCCGATCTCCTGAGTCCATCGTCCCCGAAAATGACCGACGCCGTTCTCAATCCCCCGAGCCCCGATTCCACGCCGCTTCAACTCCACCACCCAGAACCGACGCTCGAAAAAGTACCGAACCGACTAGAAGAATCCGGCGTCTTCGATGGAGGCGGCGGAGGGACCCCGAGCGTCATCAAGTAAGCTACAACGGAATATCAAATAGAAAAAAATGTATAATTTTCAATAATCCTGTTTAGATCTCTTCCGGTTATAAGATCGCACAGTCCGCCGGTACGACCCCAACCGCAATTCAGTCCCTCGCAACCGCCCCGACCGCACAGTTCGCCCGGTCGTCCGGCAAATATCAGCCCCCGCACCAGTCCGGTGATCAGACACGCCCCGCTATTTCCGCCGACGGTGGCGTCCGCCCAAGAACCCACGTCGTCGGTTTCGTCTCGAAGCGTCATCATCAGTCAACAGCAACCGACTCAAAACCCGCAATTATGGTTGAAACATTCGAGAATAAACGGCGTCAAACCCGAGTTGATCGGAGGGACGTTCGGAGTGAAAACCGAATTAATCGGGGGTAATTTCAACGTTAAACCCGAATTAATCGGCGGAAATTACGTCGGCGCGCCCGTAGACGTCAAACCCCCCGGTAGTCCGATGAGTAGAAGCGGTCCAGTGCGACAAACGCCTACCGTGATCATGGGAGAGGCGGGCGGAGTTCGTACGATGATCTGGTCGCAGCCTTCGTCGCCCGCAAACGACCCGCAGCTTCATCCGACCACCTCCAATTGGCCCCAAGTGAGCAACACCGACGAGAGCGCGGCGCAGCTCCTGCTGAATCTCGGCCAAGACCGACTGCGCCCCGCCAGTAGAAACGTGGTGTCGTCGCCGTCGCCGACGTCCCAATTCGCCGGAGGATCGCCTTTGAACATGGAGCGATTGTGGGCCGGCGACGTGCGGCAGTTGCCGATCGGTCAGCAGACCCAAGCCCTCAATCTCACCGCGCCCCCGCCGGGGGTTGTGCCCTCGATGTACGGCCAGAGCGACGTGAAACCCTGTCCGAACGTGGAGGCCGCGCCGGGCGAGCACGCCGAACAACAACAACAAGAAGAAGAAGAACAGCCGATGATTTGTATGATATGCGAAGACAAAGCGACGGGGTTGCACTACGGAATAATCACTTGCGAGGGTTGCAAAGGGTTTTTTAAACGGACTGTACAAAATAGGAGGGTGTATACTTGTGTGGCGGACGGGAATTGTGAAATAACCAAAGCGCAAAGGAATAGGTGTCAGTATTGCAGATTTAAAAAGTGTATAGAACAAGGAATGGTACTACAAGGTACGTTATATTCAAATTCCGATTTATTATTTTTTTTTTTTTTTCATTCGTAATTCTACGTTAAATTCTTATAAATATCGATCGACAAAGTTTTTAATGATTGTCGAATCTATATTTAATCTTAATATGTTTCAAATTTTGTTATTTATCGTGTATTCTATGTCTCGAATGTAGTTCTATGTTTTTAAGCATCTGTCAATTCGATAAAACCACCGAAACGACGTCATAGTTCTATGGAAACGTTCTTTTGTATGTTTTTAGTTCGAAAACACAGTTCTATGGACACGATTCGTGTTAGACATTGTTCCATGGTGTATTGAAGTAGCCTTCGGATATACAGTTCTATGGAAGCGTTCTTTTGTATGTTTTTAACTCGAAGACACAGTTCTATGGACACGATTTGTTATATTCACATTCCGATATTTTATTTCTTTACTTCATTCGAAAACCGACAAAAAACTCGTAATTCTATATTAAATTCTTGTAAATATCGATCGACAAAGTTTTTAATGGTTGCCAATTCTATATTTAATCTTAATATGTTTCAAATTTTGTTATTTATCGTGTATTCTATGTCTCGAATGTAGTTCTATGTTTTTAAGCATCTGTCAATTCGATAAAACCACCGAAACGACGTCATAGTTCTATGGAAACGTTCTTTTGTATGTTTTTAGTTCGAAAACACAGTTCTATGGACACGATTCGTGTTAGACATTGTTCCATGGTGTATTGAAGTAGCCTTCGGATATACAGTTCTATGGAAGCGTTCTTTTGTATGTTTTTAACTCGAAAACACAGTTCTATGGACACGATTTGTTATATTCACATTCCGATATTTTATTTCTTTACTTCATTCGAAAACCGACAAAAAACTCGTAATTCTATATTAAATTCTTGTAAATATCGATCGACAAAGTTTTTAATGGTTGCCAATTCTATATTTAATCTTAATATGTTTCAAATTTTGTTATTTATCATGTATTCTATGTCTCGAATGTAGTTCTATGTTTTTAAGCATCTGTCAATTCAATAATACCACCGAAACGACGTCATAGTTCTATGGAAACGTTCTTTTGTATGTTTTTAACTCGAAAATACAGTTCTATGAACACGATTTGTTATATTCACATTCCGATATTTTATTTCTTCTTTATTTCATTCGAAAATCGACAAAAAACTCGTAATTCTACATTAAATTCTTGTAAATATCGATCGACAAAGTTTTTAATGGCTGTCGATTCTATATTTAATCTTAATATGTTTCAAATTTTGTTATTTATCGTGTATTCTATGTCTCGAATGTAGTTCTATGTTTTTAAGCATCTGTCAATTCGATAAAACCACCGAAACGACGTCATAGTTCTATGGAAACGTTCTTTTGTATGTTTTTAGTTCGAAAACACAGTTCTATGGACACGATTCGTGTTAGACATTGTTCCATGGTGTATTGAAGTAGCCTTCGGATATACAGTTCTATGGAAGCGTTCTTTTGTATGTTTTTAACTCGAAAACACAGTTCTATGGACACGATTTGTTATATTCACATTCCGATATTTTATTTCTTTACTTCATTCGAAAACCGACAAAAAACTCGTAATTCTATATTAAATTCTTGTAAATATCGATCGACAAAGTTTTTAATGGTTGCCAATTCTATATTTAATCTTAATATGTTTCAAATTTTGTTATTTATCATGTATTCTATGTCTCGAATGTAGTTCTATGTTTTTAAGCATCTGTCAATTCAATAATACCACCGAAACGACGTCATAGTTCTATGGAAACGTTCTTTTGTATGTTTTTAACTCGAAAATACAGTTCTATGAACACGATTTGTTATATTCACATTCCGATATTTTATTTCTTCTTTATTTCATTCGAAAATCGACAAAAAACTCGTAATTCTACATTAAATTCTTGTAAATATCGATCGACAAAGTTTTTAATGGCTGTCGATTCTATATTTAATCTTAATATGTTTCAAATTTTGTTATTTATCGTGTATTCTATGTCTCGAATGTAGTTCTATGTTTTTAAGCATCTGTCAATTCGATAAAACCACCGAAACGACGTCATAGTTCTATGGAAACGTTCTTTTGTATGTTTTTAGTTCGAAAACACAGTTCTATGGACACGATTCGTGTTAGACATTGTTCCATGGTGTATTGAAGTAGCCTTCGGATATACAGTTCTATGGAAGCGTTCTTTTGTATGTTTTTAACTCGAAAACACAGTTCTATGGACACGATTTGTTATATTCACATTCCGATATTTTATTTCTTTACTTCATTCGAAAACCGACAAAAAACTCGTAATTCTATATTAAATTCTTGTAAATATCGATCGACAAAGTTTTTAATGGTTGCCAATTCTATATTTAATCTTAATATGTTTCAAATTTTGTTATTTATCATGTATTCTATGTCTCGAATGTAGTTCTATGTTTTTAAGCATCTGTCAATTCAATAATACCACCGAAACGACGTCATAGTTCTATGGAAACGTTCTTTTGTATGTTTTTAACTCGAAAATACAGTTCTATGAACACGATTTGTTATATTCACATTCCGATATTTTATTTCTTCTTTATTTCATTCGAAAATCGACAAAAAACTCGTAATTCTACATTAAATTCTTGTAAATATCGATCGACAAAGTTTTTAATGGCTGTCGATTCTATATTTAATCTTAATATGTTTCAAATTTTGTTATTTATCGTGTATTCTATGTCTCGAATGTAGTTCTATGTTTTTAAGCATCTGTCAATTCGATAAAACCACCGAAACGACGTCATAGTTCTATGGAAACGTTCTTTTGTATGTTTTTAGTTCGAAAACACAGTTCTATGGACACGATTCGTGTTAGACATTGTTCCATGGTGTATTGAAGTAGCCTTCGGATATACAGTTCTATGGAAGCGTTCTTTTGTATGTTTTTAACTCGAAAACACAGTTCTATGGACACGATTTGTGTTAAGCTTTGTTCTATGGTGTATTAAACTATTGAATCGTTCTTTTTTATCTTCAATGTCAAACTAAATGGTTCTATGTCAGCTGTCTTCCTTTTTAATTGTATTTTCTTTAAAAATAGCTTCAAAGTAATTGTCAATTCCCTGTCATTAACGTCATCGAATATATAGTTCTTTGGAAGCGTTCTTTTGTATGTTTTTAACTCGAAAACACAGTTCTATGGACACGATTTGTTATATTCACATTCCGATATTTTATTTCTTCTTTATTTCATTCGAAAATCGACAAAAAACTCGTAATTCTACATTAAATTCTTGTAAATATCGATCGACAAAGTTTTTAATGGCTGTCGATTCTATATTTAATCTTAATATGTTTCAAATTTTGTTATTTATCGTGTATTCTATGTCTCGAATGTAGTTCTATGTTTTTAAGCATCTGTCAATTCGATAAAACCACCGAAACGACGTCATAGTTCTATGGAAACGTTCTTTTGTATGTTTTTAACTCGAAAACACAGTTCTATGGACACGATTCGTGTTAGACATTGTTCCATGGTGTATTGAAGTAGCCTTCGGATATACAGTTCTATGGAAGCGTTCTTTTGTATGTTTTTAACTCGAAAACACAGTTCTATGGACACGATTTGTGTTAAGCTTTGTTCTATGGTGTATTAAACTATTGAATCGTTCTTTTTTATCTTCAATGTCAAACTAAATGGTTCTATGTCAGCTGTCTTCCTTTTTAATTGTATTTTCTTTAAAAATAGCTTCAAAGTAATTGTCAATTCCCTGTCATTAACGTCATCGAATATATAGTTCTTTGGAAGCGTTCTTTTGTATGTTTTTAACTCGAAAACACAGTTCTATGGACACGATTTGTTATATTCACATTCCGATATTTTATTTCTTTATTTCATTCGAAAACCGACAAAAAACTCGTAATTATACGTTAAATTCTTGTAAATATCGATCGACAAAGTTTTTAATGGCTGCCAATTCTATATTTAATCTTAATATGTTTCAAATTTTGTTATTTATCATGTATTCTATGTCTCGAATGTAGTTCTATGTTTTTAAGCATCTGTCAATTCGATAAAACCACCGAAACGACGTCATAGTTCTATGGAAACGTTCTTTTGTATGTTTTTAACTCGAAAACACAGTTCTATGGACACGATTTGTGTTAAGCTTTGTTCTATGGTGTATTAAACTATTGAATCGTTCTTTTTTATCTTCAATGTCAAACTAAATGGTTCTATGTCAGCTGTCTTCCTTTTTAATTGTATTTTATTTAAAAATAGCTTCAAAGTAATTGTCAATTCCCTGTCATTAACGTCATCGAATATATAGTTCTATGGAAGCGTTCTGTTTCATGTTTTCATCCAAAAAGATAATTCTACGTACAATGTTCGATGTTAGGATTAGTTCTTTGTTCCAAATTGTTATTAAATAGCTGTCAATTGAATAATATCACCGAAATGTCGTCGTCGGATATACAGTTCTATGGAATCGATAGATTTTATGTTTCTAAATCGAAAATTAGTCGTTTAGAACCGTTCCGCGTTATGTGTAACGTCAAAATATACAAAAATTATATAAATAAATCATTTCAAATCACTCAACAGTCGATAGGAAAGTTTGAGGTTAGATTTACTTGCATTTACGCTGTCAAAACGCGATGGTGCCGCAACAGGTATCGGTATACCACCGATTCCGACCCCCCAATTAATCTGATACGCCCCGTTTTATTTGTAGCCGTTAGAGAAGATCGAATGCCGGGAGGGCGCAACAGCGGCGCCGTTTACAACCTGTACAAAGTTAAATATAAAAAACACAAAAAACCGTCGGCCAAACAACAAACGAAACCGATCGACAAAAACTTACTCGGCCATCAATTCAAAACGGAACCGCCGCCCGGCATCCCCTCCAATCTAGTGAACGGCACCATCTTGAAAACCGCCCTGACCAATCCCAGCGAAGTGATCCGTCTGCGGCAGCGGCTGGACAGCGCGGTGTCGTCGTCGCGCGACCGAAATTTCTCCGTCGAATATTCCCTATCGATGATAAAAACACTCATAGACTGTGATGAATTCCAAGACATCGCCACGTTGCAAAACCTCGACGAACTCCTCGACCACAATACGGACCTGAGCGAAAAGTTGTGCAACATCGGCGATTCGATCGTTTACAAATTGGTGCAATGGACAAAGAGGTTGCCCTTTTATCTGGAACTGCCCGTCGAGGTGCACACCAGACTTTTGACGCACAAATGGCACGAGTTGTTGGTGTTGACCACGTCCGCCTACCAAGCCATCCACAAAGTCGCCACCGAGCAAATGACCACCACCTTCATCGAACCGGATTTCTCCCAGGAGGTAAATATCTCGATTTATCATCGAAGAGCGGAAAATTTTTACCATTCCCACGCCCAATACTTCTTATCAAACCTTAAGTCACCCAAATCCGTTTCCGTTCAAAATCAATCTAGAAAGTTTCGATCGTTTTGACCGTCCCCGATGCCAGGACTTTCCTGCCTTCCAGAACCAGCCTAGAGCCCAACGTTTCGGCCGATACGGCTTGTACGCCAACCGTGCTATCCTCCACGTTCCCTCGCTTATTCATTGGTGTCCTCCAAGTCTTATTTGGTCGCTTTTCGCACGGCCGCTTTCTCTATGGTCGGTCCCAGATGACTTCTAGGATCGTCGTTGATGCCCATGGTGTGCAGATGGCGTCTTAATTCACTCGCCGATTCCTCCGGCACAACCTTTGCGGTTCGTACGGCAGCTCTCGAGCAGATTTAGAAGCCTGCTCCGACCAAACCGTTCCTCGTGTCTACCAGATCCATTATTCGGCGTAGCGGGTTTGTAGTCGCCGCAATCGATTCGGCCTACAGTTCCTCGTGGACGTTCAGCCTGTAGGTCGTCCGCACAGCTTCGAATTGTGTCGGTAGATCCGGCAGAACTTCGATCGGTCAATTTTCGAAAAATTTACCCCCCTAGAATCCGCTCTTCGTTTAGTTTTAGTCCGATTAACAAAATTCTATGGATTGATTTCGATTTAGGTGGAATCGAATTTGTGCACGCTCCAAAATTGTCTGATTTCGATGATGGGTAGAGAAATAACGATCGAGCAGCTCCGCCAGGACGTGGGTCTGATGATCGAGAGGATCACCCACGTAACTTTGATGTTTAGGCAGATCAAGTTAACTATGGAAGAATATGTGTGCCTTAAAGTAATTACGATGTTGAATCAAGGTGAGTTTTTTCTATATTTTATATAGGACAAACATAATTGAACATTTCGATTTAACGCAATCATCACGAATGTTTTGTTTTATCGAAAATTTTTCGTTTTTTTGAGCGTTTTTTCGACATTTATCGTTTAGTCGATTCGAATAAAGCGAAATAATTGTAAAGGTCCGCGTTAATGCCTTTTTGGCGACCATTATTTCGGACCAATACTAAATTTTGGCGATGCGAGGTTCGTGGATGGATAATCCTTTGGATCCAAAGGATTATTCATCCCTCGTGTCGAATAAATCGCGTAGTTTCATTTCCTGCTGGTATTGTGGATCAGTCGACGGTTTTTGGCGCGAAAAAATCGCTTTCTATTGCCGTAAAAACGGCGGGAATCGGCGGAGGGCGGTTCTTCAATTTTCCGCAACTAATTTAGCGAACAGGACCCGCCGAAACGGCGTGATGCCCCAAAAGAAAGTTGATAGAAGATACCGGCGAAGCGAAATGGGGATTAGAGGGTGAAATATCGGCGATATATACGGGGGGCGTCGATAAAAGTCGGTTGTCATTGTTTGATTATGTGATTATTATAGCGAAACCTGCCAGTAGTTCGGGACCCAGTGAATTGGAAACGATCCACGAAAGATACATGACTTGCCTGCGCGTTTACACGCAACACATGTACCCTCAACAGACGACGAGATTCCAAGACCTTCTAGTTAGACTGCCGGAAGTGAGTTTGATTTCCGCGGTCCCACGCTCGTATTTAACCGACCTTTGACGTTTCAGATCCAATCGGCCGCCTCGCTTCTGCTAGAAAGCAAAATGTTTTACGTTCCTTTCCTTTTGAATTCGGCGATTCAAAGGTAGTATCGAAACGACGCCGGTCCCTCGGCCAGCGGCCCGTCGCCTCCCCCCTAGCTGAATTCCCGAGATTTATTTATGAAGTAGACAAACAAATTTTTGTATATAATCGAAATAAATCGAATGTAGAGAACCAAAAAACAAAAAAAAAATGATATTCTTGTTATCGGTTAAAATGATACCTAATGATGATGTGGTGAAAAGCGTCGAAACGTCGTTTTGAAATGACTAATTAAGGTTTACGCTCAGAGAATAACAGACTGACAGGGGACGTGTATTATACGAAACTCTTTTTTTATATATATATACATATATATACAATTTTTTTATATTGAAGAAAATTTTTATCTGCTGTCCATTTCGCTGAGCCTAAATCGGACTCAAGTACAGATCAATCGCTTTTATTTTACGAATAACGACTCGACCGGACCTCGTATATTCGATTTCCTCCAAAATTCGAAAAAAAAATCATCGATTTCGTAAATTGTTGAAATTTCAGTATAAAATTTTTTATTCAATTTCGAATCCACCCCGTATATAGTTGTTTTACGCTTGAATAGTTGTTTAATCGTGACAATATTTTATTTAAAAAAAAATATTTGAATCAACCTATGGTAAATAATTATTTTTTAACCACCCTGTATATTAAAACTTGTTACAATTTTGATGTCTGCGAGAAAAACGTTTCAATAGATCGCATTATCAATTTTAGATATTTTGATAATAATAAAATTTCGTTCGCTATTGACTGGCCTACTTTTTTAACCATGGGCGTTCATAATTTTTTTTCGAAGGGGTTTATTTATTCAAAAAAAATTCATCAGATACTATAAGATGAATCGTCGTGTTTATAATTTCTTTCAAATCACTCTGTATATCATTTTTAACACTCTTAAAGAATTATTTTTGAACTATCCTGTATATTATTCTATCTAATAAAAAATTCATTATTTGTTCCAACAGACAACTTAAAATGTCCATTGATTATTCGGATCTATATTCACTCTAGACTGGCCTATTTTTTAACCACGGGCGTTCATAATTTTTTTAAGAAGAGGTTTATTTATCGAAAAAAATTCATCATACACTATAAAATGAATCGTCGTATTTATAATTTCGTTCAAATCACTCTGTATATAATTTTTAACGCTTCAAGAATTCTTTTTGAACTACCCTGTATATTATTCTATCTAATAAAAAATTCATTATTTGTTCCAACAGACAACTTAAAATGTCCATTGATTATTCGGATTTATATTCTCTCTAGACTGGCCTATTTTTTAACCACGGGCGTTCATAATTTTTTTACGAAGGGGTTTATTTATCGAAAAAAATTCATCATACACTATAAAATGAATCGTCGTATTTATAATTTCGTTCAAATCACTCTGTATATAATTTTTAACGCTTCAAGAATTCTTTTTGAACTACCCTGTATATTATTCTATCTAATAAAAAATTCATTATTTGTTCCAACAGACAACTTAAAATGTCCATTGATTATTCGGATTTATATTCTCTCTAGACTGGCCTATTTTTTAACCACGGGCGTTCATAATTTTTTTACGAAGGGGTTTATTTATCCAAAAAAAATTCATCAGATGCTATAAAATTAATCATCGTGTTTATAATTTCGTTCAAATCACTCTGTATATAATTTTTAACACTCTAAGAATTCTTTTTGAACTATCCTGTATATTATTCTGTCTAATAAAAAATTCATTATTTGTTCCAACAAACAACTTAAAATGTCCATTGATTATTCGCATTTATATTCTCTCTAGACTGGCCTATTTTTTAACCACGGGCGTTCATAATTTTTTTACGAAGGGGTTTATTTATCCAAAAAAAATTCATCATATACTTTAAAATTAATCATCGTGTTTATAATTTCTTTCAAATCACTCTGTATATAATTTGTAACACTCTTAAAGAATTATTTTTGAACTATCCTGTATATTATTCTATCTAATAAAAAATTCATTATTTGTTCCAACAGACAACTTAAAACGTCAATTAATTATTCGGATTTATATTCACTCTAGACTGGCCTATTTTTTAACCATGGGCGTCCGAAACAAATTTTTAAGGGGTTTATTTATTCATGATACATTAAAATATAATTGAAAATCATTAGTTTGAAAATTCTTCCTGGATATCCCTGTATATTATTGTTGTTATTAGTGTATTTCAACGAAAAAAACATTTTAATAGATCGCAGTATCAACTTTAAATGTCAATCAATATCATTCCGATTTCGTTCACTATTGACTGGCCTATTTATTTTAACCATAGGCGTCTCAAGAAAATTTTGCATATAACGGAATTATCGCAAAATTGACATTGACATTCTGAGAATTATTTTTAAATTACCCTGTATATTATTGTTGTTCTTAATAGATTTCAACGAAAAAACATTTGAATAGATCGCAATATCAACTTTAAATGTCAATCAATATCATTCCGATTTCGTTCATTGTTGACGGGCCTATTTTTTCAACCATAGGCGTCCGGAGAAAATTTTTGAAGGATTTATAAATGGCGAAATTATCGGAAAATATAGAATAAAGTAATTTTTACGCGTTTGGTCTGTACTTGAGTATAAAAAAACAGAATATGTAAAAGAAAAAACACGAAAAATTGTGTACGGAAATAACCGCTACATAAGTCTGAGTAAGTTGCCTTCTATTTGTGGTAAAAAAAAGTTACGTCGTATTTTCAACTAATACTTTTGATTTCTATAAGTCTATCAAAAGTTTTTGAATAATTTACTCGATTTTAGATCATTTTTAAAACCATTTTTAAATTAATTAATTATCATATTTTTTATCTACTCGCTATACTCGATTTTTTTGTATATATTTTCTAAAAAATTACGTTTTCATGACGAACGTTGTCTAAACGTTTAAAAAATAGTTTTTGGTTTATTTAAAAATGGTTCTAAACTAAAATTTCTATACAAAAATTATTTATATAAAAACACCCAGTAATCAACAGACTTTCTAGTTCGATTTCCCTGCTTCTTTTCACCCCTATTTATACTTTACTTCCCCCTATAACTTTTTCATAGTTATTTTCTTCTTCTTTCTTATCCTATTCCTCTTTCTGTCTATTAGTTTTCTTATAATCATACTGTAACTTCATTCATTCATTTCTTCTTCTTTCTAGTTCGATTTCCCTGCTTCTTTTCACCCTTATTTATACTTTACTTCCCCCTATAACTTTTTCCTAGTTATTTTCTTCTTCTTTCTCTATTACTTTTCTTATTATTATACTGTAGCTTCATTCATTCATTTCTTCTTCTTTCTAGTTCGATTTCCCTGCTTCTTTTCACCCCTATTTATACTTTACTTCCCCCTATAACTTTTTCCTAGTTATTTTCTTCTTCTTTCTCTATTACTTTTCTTATTATTATACTGTAGCTTCATTCATTCATTCATTTCTTCTTCTTTCTAGTTCGATTTCCCTGCTCCTCTTCACCCCTATTTATACTTTACTTCCCCCTATAACTTTTTCCTAGTTATTTTCTTCTTCTTTCCTTTCCTATTCCTCTTTTTGTCTATTAGTTTTCGTTTAATCATACTGTAGCTTCATTCATTCATTTATTCTTCTTTCTAGTTCGATTTCCCTGCTACTTTTCACCCCTATTTACACTTCACCTCCCCCTATAACTTTCTCATAGTTATTTTCTTTTTCCTTCTCTATTACTTTTCTTATTATTATACTGTAACTATATTCCTATCAGTTTTCTTCTTTCTCAATCAAATTTTCTGCTTTTTTTAGTTTTATTAGTACTTGACTTTCCCTTATAACTTTTTGATTGTTGCATTTTCATTTTTCACATCCGTCCAATTTATTTCTTATAATAAATTGATTAAGAAACCGTATTAAATTAATCCTACTTAGTTTTAACTGAATTTTAATTATTATCACTGCCAGACGTCAAACTACACACTGCCTTTAGAATATCTCACCAAATATGAAATATCCTATCGAAGTATATCTATATTAAATCCTGCTAACAATTATTAAATATAAGAATACTCACGTAAAGATTTATCAACGTTAATTCTAGTTTAGAAACACATTTTCCACCAACATCCTGTTAATAGATTGTAAATACGGCGTAATTTAAATTACTTCACGAAATATCTTATATATTTACATTAGAAAATATATTGAATAAATGTATCTATGAGATAATTTTTGTTTCTGGTGATGTGGACACCAAAATTTCATTTGTAAAAAGTTTATTCCAATATTTTTATTTGTGGTTATGTTCATAGCGAGTAAATAGCTTTGTTCGCGGGTTAAATTCCGAACTAATACATGCGTATTTTAACGTCTTCGTGGTTCGTTCATCTCTATATTTTAATAACAGTTCCGTGTTCATGGATCACATCGATTCGGATTGTTATCGATTGGTAATACGTAATACGAAAGTTTATTTACCTGATTTTTAACGTTTTATTGATAAATTGAAAAATTGATAAGCAAAATTTACTTGTCGTGCGGGGATTCGAGATGTAACAAAATCATAAAATCGAATACAACGATTCTGAATTTCGAAGGAACTGTATAATCGATTGTGATCCGCGAACAAAGCTACAATAATACACTACCACTACACCATCACTGATTTTATCTGTCAAAACGCGCGTTAGTTATTATAAATGTAGTCTAGTGTGTACAATACTCTGAATGTACTCGTTTTGAATGTTATCACAAATATACAGGGTTAAAGAAGTCTTAAACTTGTTCTATTTTAAATTCTATATTTCCTTATGATAGAGGAAGATGAATGTAGAGATTTTCTCTAAGCTGAAATTTTATTGTTGTGTCCATATAATTACCATATTCTACAGTATGTAATGACTGCCAATTTTGTACGTAAGTTACCAGTGCAACCAAGTATGTGTACAAATATCGTCGTTCCTTTTTTTGAGACTATTAACCTTTTCATGTGTACATTATATAAAAAAAATATATACAATTTGTTTATATTTATTTTGATTAACAGTATATGTTTTTGTACAAAAAGAAATATTATAGTTGTACTTATTAATTTGCGCAAGAACTAAAATCATTACCTGTTAAATTGTTAACTAAAAATGATTTCAAACGCTCTGTATATTTTTTTCTAGGTTAATTTATGATTTTTTTTTTCCGATTTTTTTTGTTCTTTGAAGAATACCATATGAATTATATTCAAATGCCAGTTTTAGATCTAAATATTTTATTTTATTGGTGATATTTAAATGGATTTAGTTGATTGTGCAAATAAAAAATTTTATGATTACCTGATGTCTATTGTACATCGTTTTGAGTTACCGTTATTTCTGTTAATTAACATAAGGTTATCTGAGCTTGTTTATTAGAAAATAAAAAAGATTATTATTATATATTGTATTTTACTTTCCTTTTCCAAAAACAAAATGTATTTTCGTCGTTTTCCTAGGAAGATACATCAAAATGTGTGATTATCAACAAAAACAAACAGGATCTTATTAACACGGTCCAATTTTGAGAAATTTTTAAACAAATTACACTACGAGAAATCATTTCTAACTCTTTTTAAACAAAAACCACTTACATTAGTTATAATAAACAAAAATTAATAAAAACTAGACATATATGTCAAGATTTTTGACATTTGTGGGATAACGTCAACGTCAAAGAAAATCCTGGCTAATATTCCAGTACACATATTTATTCTTGTCACTTTTGAAAAAGTGAAATGTCACAAGTGACAAATTTACTAACAGATTGTATAAATAATAACTATTCATGTCCACTTTAAAATTACCGAAATTGTAAACACGATTTTCTGCTAAAAGACTAACAAAATCCCAATTTCTGAACCCATAGATAAAATGAGAATTGTTTGGATAATGTTAATAGTTCAATATTAGCATAATAGTTATAAACACAAGTACTGATATATGACTTCAAAGTACTAGCTAGCGTATTTTGTAACAAATCATCATCATAAAATTGCTGATATGAATTGAAACGTCAAAACAAATCTTAGAACTCACTTTTATAATTCGAAGCAAAGATTCAACTATAAGTGTGAATTTATATAAACGAACGCGAACCGAATAGTGAGATAGAAATAAAGTGGATTGCCGAACGATTCATACAATCAGAATCAATAGATTTATATAGTCGAACGCTGTATATGACGTTGACATAAATGATTTGATTCTTATAACCTGTACTTGTCAAAGAAACTCGTAAACTTTGTAAACAACAAGGGGTGTATATATCTGTAATATTTCGATTTATTTTTAATAAATATCATCTAGTTTGATAATTTATCTTTAAAATGGAAAGTTTAGAGTATTATAAATCCCTAATTACAGAAAAGTAAGTAATATTAAGTTGTTTTAAATAAGTTTGTCAAATGTGTCTTTTAGTGAAGTTATTAACGCTCTTATTAAAGAAAGTAAAATGAGAGAAGGAGAAATAGAAAAATCGAGAATTAGACCGAATCTTCAATTCTTCCAACGCACAGTTTCAAATTTGGTTTCCTCTAATAATAGGTATAATTGATGTACTCTAAATCTGGTTAAGATTAATTTCATCATTAGAATTGCAGTAAATCAAGAGAAGATTAGGGCGAAAGAAAAGGTGAAAGACAATATTTGTAGGCGTCGAAAAGTCGTAAAAAGGAAAAAAATGCACATTGATTACATTAAGGAAATTCTAAATAATCCAATAGAGTTTGTGAAAACTTCAAAAGATAAATGTACAAGTTTTAGGAGTAGGGATGAAAAAATAGTAATAGCAAGGTAAGTTTTTAATATTATAAATAATTTAGTGAATTAATTCAGGATTTTAATATTTCAGTCCTAGTCGGGAACAAAATAAAACTATATTTGGCAAAAAAAGTCGTAAACAACTTCCTCAAAAAGATTCTAATCGAAGTACTAGTTATTCTCCAAAACCACATAAAAAGTACGATTCTTACAGTAGCAGTAGTTCTAATTCAATGTGTTCATCAAAATTTGAAAAACAAAGTAATTCCACGTCATCTTGTAGTGGTAATAACGAGACCAAAAGTTTTTCAAAATCGAAAAAACAGTTTAATAGATTAGACAACAGTGTAATAACTCTATCTTCCACTAGTAGCGGTTCCAGTACTGATTCTGAGTTAGATAATTGTATCATAATTGAAGACTCGTCTTAGTAAAATAGCAGTAAGAATATATTTATTTCTAATAAAATAATTTATTTTTATTTGGTTTTTTATTTCTTAGACCCTTTTATATGTTTTTGTCGTTATTCGTATTTTTTACTCACTTTAAAATCTATTTTTCGATCAAAAAAGGCAATTTAACAATAAAATCATTTTTATTTACCTGAAAATCTTACAAAATATTATGATACGAGGTGTGATCAAAACATTCATTTGTAAATAAGACGTTTTTTTCTACTCTGAGTAATTCGGAGTAGTGTCAAAACTACTCTTTTATGACAGATATGAATTGAGCAATCTAACGAATTGTCAAAAATCAGTTGATGCCCATTCAAAAATGGCCGGCGTAGGGTGAACAAATGCTTTTGATCTAAGTTTAAAACTGCTATTAAAGGGTTGCTACGAAAAAAGTGCGAAATTTACCCCCGGAAAGTAGCTTCATAGTTTTTATATCACTATGCAGTGTAAATATGATCTGAAACGCAAGTATATTGGAAAATTAGTAGGATTCTGACTAAGGCTCTTTGAATCTAAAGGCAAGGGGTTAACTCCACTTAAAGCTTTAAGTTTGTTTATGTCCTTGTACCTTTCAACGGCCACTGGGTTATCAATGTGCAACTTACTTTAATTAACGTCAGAAAAAAAACCCGTGATTCTAGCACAAAATTAGTACAAATGTTTTTAATTGCTTGACATCTTACTTGCAAAGTAATTTGTAAAAAAATGCAAAAATACTCGGTTTTAGATGTATTAGTTTCACTGAAATAAAATCTATTTCTTAACACCATAAAACAATTCAAAACAACTCTCAGTACAAGAAAAACTAATACAAGAAAGTGTATTATTTATCCCACGGCCGTCTGATTCACGTAGATCAGCTGTTTTCTTAGATAGCCTAATTCGATGGCAAAAAACTATCAAATAGGTGATAGTAGTTGTTTCCCATTTGTCTATGTTTACACTACACTCACCCTATTTTTAACAATATGTCAGAGTGTAAAGTACGTTCATTTCGTTGATTCTATTCTTTTCACGTATTATCATTGATAAACTTGTACAGATTTTTTTTTTCCATGAAGAAACAACGATAAATTAACACACGCAATTGTTTTAGAACTAACAAAAGTAGCTTAATTTTTTATGACTAATCGAAATGTCATGTATTTCCACGCATACTTTTGAAAGTTAATACTTCATAAACGTCATATGGATTTGACAATGGTAGTGCCATCTGTGTGTCAGCCGCACGACTTATTGATTGATGTTATACGTGAAATCAACGTTATATCGTCAATTTTCTATTATTTACTGTAAATAAAAAACCAATAACAATATTCATATAGTCTTTTTATTCAAATGATAAACTTCTGAGTATAAATGGACTTAAGTATTGATATTACGACACCCTTTCTTTATTACTTCTCCTTTTACCCTTTATAGGCCTCATTTTAATAGCTGGTAAAATAACTTTCACAGTTGTAGTATTATTATACCATTCCCTCCAAGCTTCCGCGTGTTTTTGACAAGTGTATAGTAACCAAGAAGAATATGTGAAATCTATGGCAGCCATACCTAGAAGGTGTTGAATATAAATCCCCCTGTAATAATTATTGACGATAATTTACCGAAAACAGCCGAAAACGCCAATATATGCGACGAAATCGTCCCGGTTTTGACGATGTTAGCTTTGACCAATGTTTCGCACATCATCATTAATACGTAAGTTGATGCCACAGCCGTTGGTGTATATAAAGTTAAAGCAAGCAAATCGTACATTATTTCTTTTTTACGAGGACCTGGTTCTTTCATATAAGCGTATATTGAACCCAAAATACTGTATCTAGAAATCACACCCATTTCGGAAAAAAAATTCAACGCTATAGATGAAACTCATATTTGATCGATGAAATTTAGATTTTTTGGTAATGTGTCATCAATTAGCGAAAATCTTATCTTCACAAAGAGATATGAGTCGCCCAGCTGCGAACTGAATACGAGGATGATCCCAGAAGTACCTGGCCTAACCTAGAGATACATAACCTAACCAAAGTTTCGGTTTTTAGATACATTTTGTTGAAAAGTTTGAATACTTGATGTATTTTTTCATAATAAAGAGTCATTTTCGATTCTCTGCTCGTTAATTGATGATTTACACAAAGAAAAAATTATATTATCATTATATTTAGGGTGAAACTTGAAAATTTTGAATTTTAGTTACATTTTGTTGAATATTTTGATTATTTGATGTATTTTTTCATAATAAAGAGTTATTTTCGGTTCTCTGTTCGTTAATTGATGATATACACTAAGAAAAAATTATATTATCTTTATATATAGGGTGAAACTTGAAAATTTTGACTTTTAGATAAATTTTGTTGAAAATTTTAAATAACTGACGTATTTTTTCATAATAAAGAGTTATTTTCGGTTTTCTGATCGTTATTTGATGATTTACAGTAAGAAAAAATTATATTATCATTATATATAGGGTGACACTTGAAAATTTTGACTTTCGAGATACATTTTGTTGAATATTTTGAATATTTGACCTATTTTTTCATAATAAAGAGTTATTTTCGGTTCTCCGCTCGTTAATTGATGATTTACCCTAAGAAAAAATTATATTATATTTATATATAGGGTGAAACTTAAAAATTTCTGCTATTCAAATACATTTTGTTGAGAATTTTGATAATTTGATGCCTTTTTTCATAATTAGTGTCAATTTCGGATTTTTGTTCGTTATTTAACGTTTTACAATGAAAACATAAACAATATTATCCTTATATACAGGGTTGAATACGAAAATTTTGGTTTTTAGATCTATTTCGTTGAAAATTTGATGTCTTTTCTTAAAATAAAGAGTAATTCTCGGTTTTTTGCTCGTTATTTGATGATTAACACTAATTAAAAGATATATTATCCTTACATATATGGTGGAACATAAAAATTTTGGCTTTTAAATACATTTTGTTGAAAATTTTAAAAATTTGACGTCTATTTTTAATATTAAGAGTAATTTTCCAGTTTTTGTTCGTTATTTAACATTTTACAATGAAAATAAAACATATATCTTTGTAAACAGGGTGAAATAAGAAAATTTAATTTTTTAGATTTATTTTGTTAAAAATTTTGGAAATTTCATATCATTCTCATAATAAAAAGAAATTTTCAGTTTTTTACTCGTTATTTGACTATCTTCATGAAGAAAAAACAATATTATCCTCGTATACACGGCGAAATATGCAAATTTCCGTTTTAGATACATTTTTATTAAATTTCGAAAATTTGATGTCTTTTTATTACATTTTTGTTTTTATTATTAGACGTTCTACATAAAGAAAAAACATCAATTTTTTAATATACATACCGGGTGTGATGTAACAAATTAAACTTTGTTTTTAATTTTACTGAAATTATCTTTGCTCGTTTTACTAAGTATAACTCTGTACAATTCTCAATGATGCGTTCCTTGTTTGTAAGCCAATTATAGTTTTATAAACTGATAACATTGTCGCTATTTGATGACCAGCATTATACTGATTCAGTCAAATGGAATGGGAAAGTATCACAGAAAGAACCCTTACAGAAAAACTTGACAGACCCTTACCTAGGTCTTCTTTCGATTTTATAATGGTGCATACATAATTCGCAGTAGCTATGTTGTGAATCTTTAAGCCACCTCTCCAAACATTTCAAATGCACCAAAGCCACGGTTCCTCTACACCTACAAGGCATAAGCAGATCGTCCAAGCTTTCGCCGCCATGACATATCCGGCACATGTGATCAGTCGAACTAGACTAAAATTCGCGATTAAAAATATTTCTCGCAAGATTCAATTCACGTTACTCACGCTCGAATCTAATAACGATACGTAAATATCATTGGAATGTGTATTTAATTTATTCTCGTGAGCTTTACTTCTAGCTGTTACTAACGGTAATGGTAAAAATTTTCTAGCTTCGAATAAGTTGTTTTGAGATCTATTATTGGCGTTATCTTCCATTTCGTCTGTTGGTTTCGTATTCAAAAGTTCGAAGCTATCCTCGGAATTGCAGCCTTCTACACATAAATAAGTTTGAGATAAGGTTCAATTTGGCTATGAATAAGGGTGTTGGAGTAAAAAGCCGTAATTTTTACACTGATTAGCAAGTAAAATTGGGTCTCGACAGGCATTTTTCCAATTCCAACTATTATTAATTAATTTTGACTATTGCAATAACGAATTTGTTACCTGGTGCATTGTTTCGTTTAATAAAGTGCAAATAATTAAATTAAAACAAATAGTTTTCACGGCATTTTAGTCTCCACACCCTTACATATAAAATATGACATTTATAAATGTCAAATGTCTACTTTGAAATTAATTCACTTTCAATATTTTTATTGCGTTCTTTTGTATACTTAAAAGCACGTGTATGTAGATTTCAAGTTGTCATTATTAGATCATCGAGCAAACCAAAAACCATATATATATATATATATATATATATATATATATATATATATATATATATATATATATAAAATACTCCAAATCACATAAATAAAAAACATTATTCTGTCTATCCTATACCACGGAATATATATTAACATTAATTCTGTGCCTGATCTGTCAATAGTTCTATGAACATACAAATAGAACAATTGACTGTTCGTATGAAGTAAACGAACGCACTGATTGACTATTCCGTTCTTTTACTAGAGACTTGTTCCCTGATCAGCTAATTCGATAACAAAAATCATCGAATTCAGCTGTTGTATCTGTCAAATGTTACTATTTACTAATGTCATGATCAGCTGTTCAACGGTGTTTAAAGTATAAACAAAGGGATTCTTATATCCAAAACAATTATTTTTTTTAAATAATTCATTAATATGTTTTATAATTTTTGTTGTGTCTTTAATTGTGGGATGAGGGAAAAAGTGATAATAGTGTTAAAACACAAACATGAATTGCAACGTTAATAAGAAAAGGTTTGATTAAAAATAAATTGATGCATATACAAATTTACTGAAAAAACTATATCAAGGCGAGTAAATAAATAATACATCATTAATTTTGTTATAAAAAGAATATATCATGAAAAATCATTTTATTAAAATTCTCATTCATGAAAATAAAAAAGAAACTATAAAAAATATTAAGTCCCAACAGTATTCTTATTTATTGAAGACATTATATGACGAGAAAATATTGTTCACTAAGATACCTGTTACTTACCGTACATACAAGAATTAGAGGAGCAAGTGCTTTTGGAAAATAAACCAACGTTTGATGATATTTGTAAATAAGCTTCTCCGGAATCTTTTTCTGCTTCTTTTTTATCTACGATATCTTGATACTTTGACAGAATATTACTGTTAATACCTTGGCTGGTACCTAGATGATAAATTGTGTACGCTGACAATTGACATTTCTACTTTGTGAATTGTGAAAAATGTAACTTATTATTAG
Source organism: Diorhabda carinulata (assembly GCF_026250575.1). Taxonomy (NCBI): domain Eukaryota; kingdom Metazoa; phylum Arthropoda; class Insecta; order Coleoptera; family Chrysomelidae; genus Diorhabda; species Diorhabda carinulata. The sequence continues at coordinate 1,038,789 of NC_079465.1, forward strand.
TACTAATAGTGCTATAAATCAAATAGCACATTGTAGTTGTTTTATATGCAATTAAATTCGTACCCCTATAATACGAATATAACCATGAAAATTTACTGTCTATTGATCTTGACACAGAACAAAAATTCATTCTGTGAATCTTAACGTCTATGTGAAATAATTTTTATCAGGGACGGAATCATTTGATTTGGATTAAAAATTGTTTGATGATTTTTATATTTATATTTAAATACAGAAGGTGAATCGAGAAATTTTGGGTCAGTTTTAACGAAATTATATTGAAACTAAATGCGCTTACTCACTAGGTTTTTCTTCTTTCAACTCCGTACAACTCACACTTCCCTTAATTGACTTGTAGCGGTGGGGTGATATCAGAAATATTCTAGAATTTTCAGGATCGAGTTGATCCAAATGAGGTGCGCTTAAATTCAATAAACTCGCGGTGGATTCACTGAATATTATGGTAATGCACAAATCCTTTCGTTTCTCTACATTTCTCATACTATTTTTAATGAAAATGAACTTGAATTTTGAAATGAAATGACGGGACTACGCACAATTTGACATTTATAAAAGCAACATTGACAGTTACTTTCCATATTTTAAAAATCACTACAATAAATTCGGCAACGTTGTAAACGCTATAAGTCAGCCATTTTGTCGTGAGATGCAATGTCTGCGTTTCACTTGTGTGTAAATAATTTATTAAATCGATCGATTTTTTAAGAAATGAATATTTCTTATTATAAAAAATTACACAAAACGCTGATATTAATAAAAGTTTCAATGTATATAATGCATTATTTCCTTTGAAGTAAATGTGACGTCTCTGTTAGTTTGGGCCACCTTATAAATCGCTGATATGAAGTTGGATAACGTATGTCTTAGATTACAAAAGTCGTACGTCAGTTGGGATGATTCGATTCAAAGTCTGCTCCGAGACGAACCGAATGTTTCCGAGGTATCTATATTCTTTTAATGTCATTTTTTCGTAGTACGCAAGTTTTTGTTTCACTTGTGTATTAATAATTCATTAAATCGATCGATTTTTCAAGAAATTATTATTTTTTAATAAAAAAAAATTACACAAAACGCTGATATTAATAAAAGTTTCAATGTATATAATGCATTATTTCCTTTGAAGTAAATATGTAACGTCTTAGATTATAAAAGACGTACGTCAGTTGGGATGATTCGATTTAAACTCTGCTCCGAGACGAACCGAATGTTTCCGAGGTATCTGTATTTGTTGAATATCGTGGTACTTAAATAAAACACGTGATTAAGTTTAACTTTGAAATATAATTTGATTTCAACTAGAATAAAAGTACAATTTTGTGTATAATTCTTTGATTTTTGTTCTTATATATCAAGTATTTTAAATACCTAACTTTATTTAAAGAAAAATTTGTAGTTATCAACGATATTTATAAAATTATTTTAACTAAAAGAAAAAGACATGAATAAATTTAAAAGTATCTATCACCAATTTACAAGTATAATCACATTTTATATTTTTTCTTACATAACAAAGATTTTACTATAAAAAAATAGAAACGATACGAAAAATTTGTTGGTTTCGAGAAGTTCTTTCAATTTCAATTACGCGTGAAAGTGGTGAAATAAACTGGAATATTGAAAAATATACACTAGCACTCAAATGTTTTCGCCCACCCCAAAATCCAATCATTAAATTTCAAAATAATACATTTGAAAGAATTTTTTTTTCATATTATCAAGTGAAGGGCGAAACAAGGTCAACCTAAACTATTTATACGAGGGTATGTTTATATATTGTCGGCGCAAGTGGGGGAGAGTTTTATGTAGCGATGGGTCAAATATTGAGGTTTTTGGGTCTGAAAATGTTTGTGCGCAGGTCAAAAGAGAACGGATGTTAGATTCATGCGTAAAAACATGGCGGAAACTCGGTGATAGTTGTATCGTAGTGCCGAATATAAATATCAAAATCGATCGTATATTACAGGGCGGACAAAAACGTTCAAGTACACCGAGAAAAATAATTCGTTTTCCATCACGACTCGAATGGTTCAACCAACAATTCAATCGTTAAGTACTCGATTTTATTTTGGTGAAATTTCACGCTTTGAAAGTTCTAACGACGCGTACTACATATTGTCGACAAATAGGGCATTCGGCTAATCTTTTACCACAATCCGTGCAAGTGGCGATATGACCGCATTCCAATAGAACGCAATCCAACGGGGCGTCCATGCATAATTTACACAATTCTTGTATCGGTAAATTTTCCGGAATTTCTGAAAGAATTTTTGATAAATCGAATCGTTTGGATGATGTCGTTGGAGGGATACCTTTTTTCAGTACGTTGCTGTCTTCCCAAAGCCGTTCGGCTCTTTCTAAAAGTTCGGATTTTTCCACGCATCCTTTAAAATCAACTCTGTTCAAGGTTAGTAATATTTTCAAGTCTTTTGACGATAAATTTTGTAATTCTTCGGCGCTACCGAAATCCTCGATTTTTGGATACCTATTTGGCAGTGGGCTTTCGTTCCGCTAATAAATTTATGCGTGAAAAAAACATTTTTAGTACGAATCGATTCAATCAGAATGAATTTTAACAAAAAAATCTACTTAACTATCTCAAAATTCTGTACATTTTTTCCAATAGCATTGTTTTGACACAAATATTTGCTTAGATTCAAAACAAACGTATTCAATTCAGTGTTGCCACTCACTCACTCATTAATTCCTTTAAATTAAATGAACTGAACTTGGAGTCGAGTTTATTTTATTTCGTAGAATTTTTTTTTGTATCTGGTGGCAGTGGCGTAGCGAAAATTGTTTAGTATCTTGTTGCGATTAATTAATTTTTATAGAAATAAAATTTGTTGATAAAATTATTTTACTTTTAAACCGTTTTCTTCATAAATCAAGACGATTTATCAAAAAAAAAAAATCATAAGAATACACAATTTTGTATCAAAATATTTCAAAATCACGTGAAAACCAATGATAAAAATCGTTCGTAATGAAGAAAATTAGTTAATTTTGGCAACAGTGTATAAACATTCCAGAAGCTATTGACATATATCGGAAACGGAGCGATTTCCTTGATTTAACGCGCGATTAATTTCATTCCTTTTTTTAGAACTAAAACGCGTTCTTCAACAGATAATATATCGAATTAATTTCGTTCGTTTTGAGACAAATATTTACTTAGATTCAAAACAAACGTATTCAATTCAGTGTTGCTACTCTCTCACTCACGAATTCCTTTAAATTAAATGATCTAACTTTGTCGAGTCGAGTTTATTTTATTTCGTAGAATTTTTTTTTGTATTTGGTGGCAGTGGCGTAGCGAAAATTGTTTAGTATTATGTTGCCATTAATTAATTTTTAAAAAATAAAATTTGTTGATAAAATTATTTTACTTTTAAACCGTTTTCTTCATAAATCAAGACGATTTATCAAAATAAAATCATAAGAATACACAATTTTGTATCAAAATATTTCAAATTCACATAAAAATCGTTCGTAATGAAGAAAATTATTCAATTCTGGCAACAGTGTATAAACATTCCAGAATCAATTCAGAAGCTATTGACATATGCCGGAAACGGAACGATTTCCTTGTTTTAACGCGTGATTAATTTCATTCCTTTTTTTAGACCTAAAACTGATTCTTCTGACACATAATATCTCTAATTAATTTCGTATTAATAGATTGTTACCTTTTTATGTTTAAATAAAAACGATTTATCAAAAAAATCATAAGAATATTAGTGAAATATGCATCATAATGAAAAAAATTTTCCAATTCTGTCAACGCTGAATGAACATTTCAGAATTAATAATGACACTGGTGACATATGTTAGAAATGGAGTTATTTCCTTGATTTAGCACTTGATTAATTTCTTTCCTCTTTTTAGAGCTAAAACGCGTTCTTTTGACAAATGTTATGTGTCATTTTACAGTACCGTATCAACATTTTTTGTTTACTCACCTCTATATCATTCAAATTATCAGTACTGTGTCGAAACGTCGTAGAGGTAGTTGGTTGTGATTGTGGGTTAGTTGGGGTATGATCTCCGGCGACGTTTCGAGGTATATTAGTAGGTGATTGAGGTGATCTTTGTGTAGATCGAGGTTGTTCTTGGTAAGGTCTATTCGAATAACCATCATTTGTTAAAACCGATTCTAAATTACCTGAAGAAAAAATTAAAAATTGTTCCGAGACTATTTGACGTAAAATTTTATTGATACGAAAAAGGGTCAACAAACTTCGTATCTCGAAACGAAAAATATTTTTATTGTTATTTATATTGAAAAGCTTTTGAAAGATTAATTGACTGATTAGGTGAAATTATTGATCTTTTGATTGTTATTTGTTTAATTAAATTGTTTACTAAAAATATACGTTTCCCACCACAGAAATATAAGTAAACACAAAACACTCGTTTCACATAGGTGACACAATGTCATATTTAGAGCACTTGATCGAACTGTCACTATAGAACTAAATATACATAAATCATTGAATTAAAAGTTAAGGAGCGATGGCTATATAAATAAGCGGAAGTAGCCATATTGGCATCCAAGTATGACTCATTTTATTTTCCTTGTAAAAGAGCACGTCTTTAATTTTGTTTCGTATTTATATAAGTATCTATCTATAAAAATAGTGAATTATAACCACGATACAATAAATTCCATTCATTTTTCATAAATCATTTGCTAAAGAATAATTTTTATATAGCACGCCTATGGTAAAGCGGATATTATATATCCTCCATATGCAATAACTATCCTACACACCGAACTATTCTTTATTGCTCCTTCGATTAAGGTGCAATTTCATGTTGACACTGGACTCTGGCTTAGAGGTACAATTTTAAATGGAACGTCATTTTTAGCAGTGTAGTTCGTTTGTTAACGTTATCTATGGTTCTATTACGGTTATAGTTTATGGAAATCCACCAATATAATAAATTTATTAATATAAATAAATTCGTTCAAACCCACCAAAAAACCGTCCTCGGTACAACGCGCATTATAAATTATGTGTTTCAATCGGGCATTTAAAGTTTTACGAACGATTCTGTTTTGTGTTCTAACCGTTTCCGGGACAGTTTTTTCAATACTTGGTTGATTGAAAGTACTGTTACCAGAACAGTGCAAGTCGGTGATTGCAAATACAATATCTATAAACGCTTCTAATAACAGTTCCAAGAACGGTCCAGAGTAGCAGGTTGGAACAAATTAATATCTTCGTAAGATTTTCAAATGTTTTTACAAAATGGCAGCGGGGTATAAACAACACTGAATTAAGGTTATAATATTTTAGTCTATTATATTTTGCATTTCTTCAGAAAAAATATTAACGTTATTAATATAAGTTTTAAAGTTAATCATCAAATAATTATAAAATGATATTATATAACCATAATTTTATATAAATCAATCTAATTGTATGATTATAACGAACGAAAATGAATGGAATGTTTGTTTTTAAAAGACAATATCGAGTCTTATTCTGCAAAAATTACTAAGTGATGATTCACCTTTTTCATTTACAAGTGATAAATATTTGTTTGTGTATACAATTTAACTGTAACATTTATCATAATGATAATAAAATTCGTAGAAAAGTTAAGCTAACCTTGTATTTTTTCCTTGGAAAACGTACAAAATGTAAAACAGCACATGCTTACGATGTAACGCGAAATTTAATGTTTACTTCAACAAGAAACAAATCATCACAAATTACGAGGGATCGTATCTAATCTTATCAAGTACTGAATATGATATCAGTACGTTCCCTCTCCTTATTTTTTTTTAATTAGGAGTTACGTATTTATTTATAAGTTACTTTGTGAATCGTTGATTGGGTTACTAGTATTGCACAAAAAACGATTTATATGGAAAAAAATGCATATAATATACAGGGTATAATCTGAAACAATTGTTGAGATGTGTATTTATCGTTTTTTTTTGTGTTTCGTTGATTGGGTTACTAAAAACAGCACAAAAAACAATTTATATGGGAAAAAAGGATATAATATACAGGGTATGATCAAGAAGAGTCAAGAAAATGGTCAATTTTGAGAAAACATGGTAAAGTTTTGAGAAAAAATGGTTAATTTTAAGATAAAATTGTCAATTTTGAGAAAACATGTTTAAGTTTTGATAAAAAATGGTCAATTTTGAGATAAAATGGTCGATTTTAACAGAAAATGGTGAATTTTGAGAGAAAATTGTTGATTTTGAGAAAAAAATATAAAAATTTCATTAGACTACTTGTCAAAAATAATCGAACTAGTAACATGAACATTTTAAATCCCCTTTTCCTTCAATTCCAGTAATTTTTTACATAAATTCATCAAAAAAAAAACATAAATATTGAAAAAAATCATTAAAAACTGTTGATTTTCGATCTGAAGGAGTCAAAAAAACAGCTCAAAATTACCCAATTTCAACAAATTCAATATTTCACATATAATCTTATATTTCGTAAACAATTATTGAAAAATTGATAAAATTTGTATAAAAATCTCCATAATTTTTCCAAAACATACCAAATCCCATTATTTTCAATTTGAAAATCAATTTTTGGGGTCAATTTAAGCACACGACACATTCAAATCATTATTAATAACACAATAAAACAAAAACAAATTCAATCCCAATTAAAATATCGATTAATTCAATGATGTACTCACCCAGTAGATCGTTAACTGGACGTAAATTAGGAAGAGATCCAGCAAAATTCGCTGTCAGTTTCTCCAAACCTCGCTTTGGTTTTTCAGGTATCTGTTTATTGCATAATATATCCACCAATTCATGTTTTTCTAAAAAAAAACCAAATAAAAAATGAGAATCTGAAAAAAAAATATGAATCATAAGTATTAACCCAGTATATCAAACACTTACCTACTAATCCAAAAGTAGATATATTTCTTTTATTCAAATAATCTTGTAAATCTTTTGATTTAAGTTCCATAAGTTCAGATCGCTCTGGAGGACGTTTTAATAAGATAAGACATTTTTCACAGTATAATATCCTAAAAATATTTCGCAAATTCCGATTTTGAAGACGACAAATCGATTTCTTTATAAAAAAACAAATGTTTTCATTGTAATAAAGCAAAATATGATGGTATTTTCGGTTTAATACAGTTTATTTTATACGTCACATTTCCTTCTTCAGAAAATTACGAAGTTTTGGGGTAAACATTCCGAGGGTTAGGTTTTATGACTAGAGAAAGAGAGGTTGGGACAGTTTTAAATATACAATTCTATTACTAATTACACTATTTTCTCGTTAATTTTGAATGTTGAACAAATTTTGTATCACTAAAACCAATTAATTTGATATAGTTTATATATGAAACAAAAGATAAATATTAGATATTCTTCTTAAAACTTACCCTTCTCTTCTTTTCAAACATTTGTTACAATATTTATCTTCACATTCACCACACTTTATTTTCCAATTAAGTAGATTAAAATCAGATCTACATTTAGTACAGGGCATTTTGATTTCTCTCCCGTATAACAATTATATGAAAACCATTTAAAAAAAATTGTTAATTACGAACTATATTTAATTTGTTTCTATTCATTTTAAGTAAATGTCATCGTTGAAGTTTACTTAATCACTATATTTTCCTATCATTATTTTAATTACTAATAGGTACTAAAAATATAATACAAATTATTAGTAAACTGCATTGGTTCTAATCTGTTGTATTGAACTGTCAAAAAAGCTATGTTCTATTACTTACCTTTGTTACTATATGGTGTGTTCCGAGTGGAAAAAAGAAAGAAATAAAATTTTTGTTATGAACTCCAAATATAAAGAGACGATAATAAAAGTGGAAATTATAAATTATAATTGAGCCAACACAAAACAAAAATTGAAAAAAAATGATTTGAATTAACCGTTAATGCGAAAACTCCACTATACCTACCGGGTAGGCAACAAGCAGCACAGCCACGAACCACATCAAAATATGCTGCACTATTTTATATATAGAAGATTAGAGATCTTAGTCAGATTATCCAAAAATTGATATAACCGATCAGTGCCATCGAAATAAAGTTGACTGCCGAACGATAACGAACAGTAAGAATCACCAGATTCATATTGCCGAACGTAGAATATGTCATATTTTGACATCTGTCATTAGTGTCTTACTTCAACAGTCATTGAAATCTTTGCCGCCGTAGAGAACAAGAAAATTACTAGTTAACGTCTTTTTTTACAATTTTTTTGAGTTTCTAGAGAGATAATCGTTTTTACAATAGATATTCACTAAGGTATGTATAAGATTAAATAAAAAACAGTAGTTAAATCAACAGTTTATTGCAAGAATATAATACAAGATGCAAAAAAGCAAGCTTTGATGCATAAATAAGCATATAAAAACAAGAATTTATTATCTTAGACACTATAAAAAAAATTGAGGCTGTATTCAAGGCATTTTGCACTTATATTTATATATTGTTATATACTCTTCGTTCTATTTTAACGTTTTAAAAATTTTTTTCAAATTCGTCAATTCAACATTATCCAAACATTTAATTGCAATTTTAGATATACTATTCTTCTTTGTATGAATATTTCATAATTCAGAACCAATATTTCATCTTTTTTATGCGTTTTTGTGGTTTTTTTACATTGATTTGATATACTTAAATGTTTGAAATCAATGACAGACATATACAGGTAAAATTCATATATATTTTCATGATTTCGTGATTTCTAAATATATTTCTATCCAGTGCTTTTTCAAATATCACTTGAAAAAGGTTTTTTTTTCGAGTAAATAATATATAAACATGTTTTAAATAATGACGTTATTATGATAGCAAAAGTATTCTTTATTAACTAATTATGTACCAGGTGTAGACGATAATTTCATCATTATTTTATGATATTTAATAGTAATTTGCACTAGAATTGTTAATATATATGAAATGTAGGAAAAAATGTTTTGTTTTCGTTGGGAGAAGTGAATAACGAAAAATTAAGTACCGATGTGTGATTTTAAAAAATCGATTTTGACGAATTAATTGATGATTATCGCGAATTTACTATTCTATTATATAATTTATCGACTCCAAAGTGGTACCATAATCGATAATTATAACAAAAATAAGTTTTTGATGATTGATTTGTTCCCGTAGACTGAGATAATGCATTTCTAACCTCAATTATGAAATTAGTGGATTCTTTAAAAGGATCACTGTAAACAAACTAAATTATTGATCGTTTTTATGGTTAGAAGAATGTATTTAATTGATCATACTGGATATAGGATTGAATCTCATAATTTTAGATAATAATATCCACAATACCGACGTCATCACGCACAACATGACTCCACCCCATCCCAAATCTAGCGACCACGACGTAGTGAACACCCTAGCCGGTAATAAGTCTTTTACACCCCTAACCCCAGTCGGACTTATCACCCCGTCGACCGTACCTTCAGATTCTTCCATATGAGGCCGATTGTGGAGCCTCTTGAAGTGGATAATGGTCAATGTGAAAAGAGCAAACGATGCTAGAAAAAAAGAAGAATAAAAATGAAGAATAAATCTGGGAAGATTCAATTATCGTAACTACCTGCTAGCAAATACATGACTCCCGTAACTAACACGGCACTTATTTGATGTTGGAAGACCCCGAAAGCTCCCACCAGCGCAGCGCTACCTAGCACTATCAAACATACTAGCGCACACGATATAGATAAATTTTGCATCCCTATAAAAAATAAAATACGTTCAAAATTGATCGTACATTTATATTTTCTTTTTAAACTCACTGTGTTGCCAATCCGCTCGCGATTCATAACCTCTAACGCCATCTATACCGCCGGATAAATAATTCACGCACGATTTTACCGCCGGAAAACCGACTCTACCCAGTAATCCGATTTCCTCCTCTGAAAAAAATCAATTTATCTACGGTCGATCCTCGAATTTCATTACAGACAACTGTATTACCGGTTAAACTGACGCATAAAGTCCAAATACCCCCGTGCATCGGTACCAAAAAAGCTATAGTTCTATCCCTGTCGTTTGTAGCTATTCTAGCTACAGTTTTATCAAGTAACCAATGAACGGTAACCGTTTTGTTGGCCAACGTATCCAAATTCGTTTTATCCCACGTGACTTCCTCCCAATGATCTGTCATTATGGCGGCGCAAAGCATTCCGGTAGCGCACGTTGTCAATACTAAAGTTCCTAGAAAGACAGTATCAATGGAACGCGCACGGTAACAGGAAGTTACGACCTGTCAAATATGTTTTAATATGGCGTCTATACACAAATAAAAAAATTGATAAATATAACGAATTGTGAAAATTCGTTTAAAAAAAAAATGGCCGCCGTGGGGTAAACAAATGCCGTTAACGTGAGTTTCCGTGTGACGCGTGGAATTTTTTGAACACGAAAACGTGAAATTGGTGAAAAAACTCTTGATCTCAACAGTATTCTAAATTTTTTTATATATTTTAAAGTTTATTTACCATATAGAATAAAAAAAAACGTCGATTATTTACCCCACGGCCGCCATTTCGACGTATTTCGCTTGTATAGATAAAGTAAATGACGAATATGAGATATTTAATGAGAATAGAAGATAATTTGGTACCTAGTAGAAAGAATACGCTTGGATGGACGCTACAATTCCAACCCGTTTCGTCATCGGCGTCGGAATTCTCCATCAGAGCGGGTTCGTAATCGACAATGAGGAGATCGTATTCCTGCTTGTGTTTCTTCAGTTTGATGGCGACCTCCCTGAGGAAGCACTGAATATTCTTTAATTTTAAATCCCTCGTACTTCCCGATATACTTTAAAATGATTAAATCCGTTAAAAAAATTATAATTTATCTATATCAGTTTTGGTTTTTTTATTATTTAGGTTACTTCCGGTAGTTTCAAACGCGGCCATTATTCGTTTCAGTAATTAACATCGTGTGCGTTCTTTTAGTACATATCTGAAAGATAAAAAAGAAGAATAACTGCTACTTGTCACTTTTCAATATAAAAAGAAGAAACAACCAACAATTCATTTCGTTTAAGACGAATTCCTAACTAGAATTTATAAAAAGTGTAAAGTAATAAAAACTCGAGGTCAATGAACTTTAAAATAAAATAATACGTCTCGTACTATATTGTGAGAGTATTAAATTTAATAAAACCTTTTCTATGATTGGTTGTATTGTTTGATAAGTACAAAAATCTATTATTGGTATAGTAAAATTTGTTAATAAACAAGTTTACTTGAAGTTAAAAGTCAAATTATTTGAAAAAAAGTTTTACAGGTTAGGTCAAGTCTACTAATATAAAAACTTCGTCGTGGATTGTGTGATTGTTAATAAATATCAACTTTTAAGGTGTATTTGTTTGTATTTAAATAAAAAAATGATTAAAACAAATATATTTCTAATATATACGGGTGGTATTCGAAATTTAATTCTTTATTTATTAAATTTCAAGAGAAAAATTTGGTTTGAACTTTAATTAACGTAAATTTTACAACTAGCACTGTATATTCTTTAATTTTAATTTCCTCGTACATCTCGATATACTTTAAAATGATTAAATGCCTTAAAAAAATTATAATTTATCTAAATCAGTTTTGGTTCTTAATTTATTTAGGTTAATTCCGGTAGTTTCAAAGTACATATCTGGAAGATAAAAAAGAAGAATAACTGCTACTTGTCACTTTTCAATATAAAAAGAAGAAACAATCAACAATTCATTTCGTTTAAGACGAATTCCTAACTAGAATTTATAAAAAGTGTAAAGTAATAAAAACTCGAGGTCAATGAACTTTAAAATAAAATAATACGTCTCGTACTATATTGTGAGAGTATTAAATTTAATAAAACCTTTTCGATGATTAGTTGTATTGTTTGATAAGTACAAAAATCTATTATTGGTATAGTAAAATTTGTTAATAAACAAGTTTACTTGAAGTTAAATGTCAAATTATTTGAAAAATAGGTTTTTAGGTTAGGTCAAGTCTACTAATATAAAAACTTCGTCGTGGATTGTGTCATTGTTAATAAATATCAACTTTTAAGGTGTATTTGTTTGTATTGAAATAAAAAAATGATTAAAACAAATATATTTCTAATATATACGGGTGGTATTCGAAATTTAACGATAAAAATATGTTTTAACGTAAATCTTACAACTAGATATCTTACCTTGAGATTAAAAAAGCAGACAAAGGCACTTGAAACGTTAGTCAAAATATCATAGACTTATGCACTGTTAAATAATTGACTTTTTGGATGAAAAATAAGTTTGTTCTATTAAAGATTTTATTTTTATTGGATCGGAATGTATAGGCGTGATTCTACACGCTAATTTTCTAAATATTTTACATGTCACTTCTCCCTTTAAACACTACTACACTTTATATCTATAAAACGTCATCGCGTTGCGTACTCGGAACAATCCCCGCGGCGTTGCCAATACTTCTAATAATTCCTCAAACATCAATACTATCCGCAACGATTTAAATATATTAAAATTTATTGTTTTTTATGGAATTTCGAAATTTGAAAGTTGAATTAATCAAATTCTTTGTATCTTTGTCTATTTACCCACGTGAATATTCGAGCATTTTCAATTTTTACCCGTCTTAAGTTAATTCTATAATTGTTTTAGTAGATTGCGTATTCGGAACGAACATTTGGCAACGTTTCGAAACTAAAGTAGTCGATAAATATATATCGCGACGCCGTCGATTACCCCGACATGTCCATTTATTATTTCGTCGGGGTTTTTATAAGAAAAAATTCAAATTAACATACAAATAATTTTAATATATTAATTTAGATGGCAGATGTCGTTATAAACGCCGATAACAAAAATCCAAAAGAATTATTCGGTCAAGGTGTACGAGCCTACGTCCTTCAAGATTATTCGGCGGCCGTGGCGGCGTTGGGCAAAGCGAGCGAACTCCTGGTGATCGAACATGGCGACGATCTCCACGAATCCTTAGGAGAAGTTTATCTTTATTACGGAAAATCGTTACTTGGTCTATCCAGAGAGGAATCCGAACCTCTTGGTAAATAAAAAAACATTTTTTTTTCTTCATCGGTTTCGGTACAGCATTTTATTATAGGGGACGCCGTACCTCGCAACGACGAATCGTCCGAAGAAGAAAACGTCGAAGAAACAGAAGAAAACGAAGAATCCGCAACCAAAGAAGATAATGAATCGGCAACCGAAGGAGATAACGAAAAAGTTAACGAAGAAGATAAATCCGGGGCGGGCGAAGGTTCGTCGACGAAAGAACCTGGAGGTAGAACCGATTTTGAAACGGATCCGATGCGGATTTGTAACATTTTATGAATTTACAGACCACGAAGACGATCCGAGCGATCTCCAATTGGCTTGGGAGGTGCTGGAATTGGCGAAGAAGATTTTCCAGCGACAAGGGGAAGCGGCGAAGAAGAATTTGGCGGAAACGTTGGCGGTATTGGGGGAAGTTTCGTTGGAAAGCGAAAATTTCGAATCGGCCGTTAACGATATTAGCGAAGGATTGAAAATCCAGCAGGAATTGTTCGATGAGGATTCGAGGACCGTGGCGGAAACTTACTACAAATTGGGGGTGGCTTATTCGACCGGCGGGCGAATAGATGCGGCCATTAACAGTTTTAATAATTCTTTGGATTATTTGAACAGGAGGATTTCGAGTTTGGGCGAATTGGTAGATAAAAATAAAGGAATCGACGATGAAATTAACGAGATTAAGAATTTGATACCGGAGATAGAAGAGAAGATAGCGGATATGAGAACGTATAAAGACGAGGTATGTAAATGTGACATTAGAACTACTATAGGAAATTTGTTTAAAAAAAATAAATTCGTTAAAATCGAAGGCGATAACGATAAAATTAATAAATTGGAAGTTAGAAGACGAAAAAATATCGCGATCGAAGATGTTTTCAATAAAGTTGCTATTTAGATTTTCGTAAGTTCGTTTCAATTATTATTTTTTCTTATCCCCTCGTAAACTAAGAAAATTTGTACTTGAAAATCTTCATTTTATGTTAAAAATTATGTCATCGTAATATCGAAACGTTTTTCTAGTTTTTTTTTTTATCCGATTCACGTGTTTTTTTAAAAAAAAAAAAATTCTGTTAATATATAGGGTGTTTGTAAAAAAACGTGAAATATCGATTATTGTTTATATATTCGAGGAGGTAATTTGCCTTATTTACTGTAATTTTTTTTTTTTTGGAGTTTTAATTTTGTGAAATAATTTAGTTTCGGTTTATTTCGAGTTTTCTAATTTTTTGATTCGAAATTAATAAATTGAAAAAAATTTATCATTTCTTTTTACTGAATTTAACGGCTTTAGAATCGAATTTGGAAAATTTCGAAATAAAAACGTTACTTTAGCGTTTTCGAATTTCTAGAATCCATTTATCGAAATGCCAAATTATTACTTCCGGTTCAAAATTGTTGGTTTAGCGTTTTCTAAGTCGTAGAATCCATTTATCGAATTCCCAGTTTATTACTTCCGGTTCAAAATCTCATTAAAAACCGTTAGTTTAGCGTTTTCGAATTTCTAGAATCCATTTATCGAATTCCCAGATTATTACTTCCGGTTCAAAATTGTTAGTTTAGCGTTTTCTAAGTCGTAGAATCCATTTATCGAATTCCCAGTTTATTACTTCCGGTTCAAAATCTCATTAAAAACCGTTAGTTTAGCGTTTTCGAATTTCTATAATCCATTTATCGAAATGCCAAATTATTACTTCCGGTTCAAAATTGTTGGTTTAGCGTTTTCTAAGTCGTAGAATCCATTTATCGAATTCCCAGTTTATTACTTCCGGTTCAAAATCTCATTAAAAACCGTTAGTTTAGCGTTTTCGAATTTCTAGAATCCATTTATCGAATTCCCAGATTATTACTTCCGGTTCAAAATTGTTAGTTTAGCGTTTTCTAAGTCGTAGAATCCATTTATCGAATTCCCAGTTTATTACTTCCGGTTCAAAATCTCATTAAAAACCGTTAGTTTAGCGTTTTCGAATTTCTAGAATCCATTTATCGAAATGCCAAATTATTACTTCCGATTCAAAATTGTTAGTTTAGCGTTTTCTAAGTCGTAGAATCCATTTATCGAATTCCCAGATTATTACTTCCGGTTCAAAATCTCATTAAAAAACGTTAGTTTAGCGTTTTCGAATTTCTATAATCCATTTATCGAAATGCCAAATTATTACTTCCGGTTCAAAATTGTTAGTTTAGCGTTTTCTAAGTCGTAGAATCCATTTATCGAATTCCCAGATTATTACTTCCGGTTCAAAATCTCATTAAAAACCGTTACTTTAGCGTTTTCGAATTTCTATAATCCATTTATCGAAATGCCAAATTATTACTTCCGGTTCAAAATTGTTGGTTTAGCGTTTTCTAAGTCGTAGAATCCATTTATCGAATTCCCAGATTATTACTTCCGGTTCAAAATCTCATTAAAAAACGTTAGTTTAGCGTTTTCGAATTTCTATAATCCATTTATCGAAATGCCAAATTATTACTTCCGGTTCAAAATTGTTAGTTTAGCGTTTTCTAAGTCGTAGAATCCATTTATCGAATTCCCAGATTATTACTTCCGGTTCAAAATCTCATTAAAAACCGTTACTTTAGCGTTTTCGAATTTCTAGAATCCATTTATCGAAATGCCAAATTATTACTTCCGGTTCAAAATTGTTGGTTTAGCGTTTTCTAAGTCGTAGAATCCATTTATCGAATTCCCAGATTATTACTTCCGGTTCAAAATCTCATTAAAAAACGTTAGTTTAGCGTTTTCGAATTTCTATAATCCATTTATCGAATTCCCAGATTATTACTTCCGGTTCAAAATTGTTGGTTTAGCGTTTTCTAAGTCGTAGAATCCATTTATCGAATTCCCAGATTATTACTTCCGGTTCAAAATCTCATTAAAAACCGTTAGTTTAGCGTTTTCGAATTTCTATAATCCATTTATCGAAATGCCAAATTATTACTTCCGGTTCAAAATTGTTGGTTTAGCGTTTTCTAAGTCGTGGAATTCATTTATCGAAATGCCAGTTTATTACTTCCGGTTCAAAATCTCATTAAAAACCGTTAGTTTAGCGTTTTCGAATTTCTAGAATCCATTTATCGAAATTCCAAATTATTACTTTCGGTTCAAAATCTTATTAAAAACCGTTAGTTTAGCGTTTTCGAATTTCTAGAATCCATTTATCGAATTCCCAAATTATTAATTCCGGTTAAAAAACGTTGGTTTAGCGTTTTCTAAGTCGTGAAATCCATTTATCGAATTCCCAGATTATTACTTCCGGTTCAAAATCTCATTAAAAACCGTTAGTTTAGCGTTTTCGAATTTCTATAATCCATTTATCGAAATGCCAAATTATTACTTCCGGTTCAAAATTGTTGGTTTAGCGTTTTCTAAGTCGTGGAATCCATTTATCGAATTCCCAGATTATTACTTCCGGTTCAAAATCTCATTAAAAAACGTTAGTTTAGCGTTTTCGAATTTCTATAATCCATTTATCGAATTCCCAGATTATTACTTCCGGTTCAAAATTGTTGGTTTATCGTTTTCTAAGTCGTAGAATCCATTTATCGAATTCCCAGATTATTACTTCCGGTTCAAAATCTCATTAAAAACCGTTAGTTTAGCGTTTTCGAATTTCTAGAATCCATTTATCGAATTCCCAGATTATTACTTCCGGTTCAAAATTGTTAGTTTAGCGTTTTCTAAGTCGTAGAATCCATTTATCGAATTCCCAGATTATTACTTCCGGTTCAAAATCTCATTAAAAAACGTTAGTTTAGCGTTTTCGAATTTCTATAATCCATTTATCGAATTCCCAGATTATTACTACCGGTTCAAAATTGTTGGTTTAGCGTTTTCTAAGTCGTAGAATCCATTTATCGAATTCCCAGATTATTACTTCCGGTTCAAAATCTCATTAAAAAACGTTAGTTTAGCGTTTTCGAATTACTAGAATCCATTTATCGAATTCCCAGATTATTACTTCCGGTTCAAAATTGTTAGTTTAGCTTTTTCTAAGTCGTAGAATCCATTTATCGAATTCCCAGATTATTACTTCCGGTTCAAAATCTCATTAAAAAACGTTAGTTTAGCGTTTTCGAATTACTAGAATCCATTTATCGAATTCCCAGATTATTACTTCCGGTTCAAAATTGTTAGTTTAGCGTTTTCTAAGTCGTAGAATCCATTTATCGAATTCCCAGATTATTACTTCCGGTTCAAAATCTCATTAAAAAACGTTAGTTTAGCGTTTTCAAATTTCTATAATCCATTTATCGAATTCCCAGATTATTACTTCCGGTTCAAAATCTCATTAAAAAACGTTAGTTTAGCGTTTTCGAATTTCTAGAATCCATTTATCGAATTCCCAGATTATTACTTCCGGTTCAAAATTGTTAGTTTAGCTTTTTCTAAGTCGTAGAATCCATTTATCGAATTCCCAGATTATTACTTCCGGTTCAAAATCTCATTAAAAAACGTTAGTTTAGCGTTTTCGAATTTCTATAATCCATTTATCTAAATGCCAAATTATTACTTCCGGTTCAAAATTGTTGGTTTAGCGTTTTCTAAGTCGTAGAATCCATTTATCGAATTCCCAGATTATTACTTCCGGTTCAAAATCTCATTAAAAAACGTTAGTTTAGCGTTTTCAAATTTCTATAATCCATTTATCGAATTCCCAGATTATTACTTCCGGTTCAAAATCTCATTAAAAAACGTTAGTTTAGCGTTTTCGAATTTCTATAATCCATTTATCTAAATGCCAAATTATTACTTCCGGTTCAAAATTGTTGGTTTAGCGTTTTCTAAGTCGTAGAATCCATTTATCGAATTCCCAGATTATTACTTCCGGTTCAAAATCTCATTAAAAAACGTTAGTTTAGCGTTTTCAAATTTCTATAATCCATTTATCGAATTCCCAGATTATTACTTCCGGTTCAAAATCTCATTAAAAAACGTTAGTTTAGCGTTTTCGAATTTCTAGAATCCATTTATCGAATTCCCAGATTATTACTTCCGGTTCAAAATTGTTAGTTTAGCTTTTTCTAAGTCGTAGAATCCATTTATCGAATTCCCAGATTATTACTTCCGGTTCAAAATCTCATTAAAAAACGTTAGTTTAGCGTTTTCGAATTTCTATAATCCATTTATCTAAATGCCAAATTATTACTTCCGGTTCAAAATTGTTGGTTTAGCGTTTTCTAAGTCGTAGAATCCATTTATCGAATTCCCAGATTATTACTTCCGGTTCAAAATCTCATTAAAAACCGTTACTTTAGCGTTTTCGAATTTCTATAATCCATTTATCGAAATGCCAAATTATTACTTCCGGTTCAAAATCTCATTAAAAAACGTTAGTTTAGCGTTTTCGAATTTCTATAATCCATTTATCTAAATCCCAAATTATTACTTCCGGTTCAAAATTGTTGGTTTAGCGTTTTCTAAGTCGTCGAATCCATTTATCGAATTCCCAAATTATTAATTCCGGTTCAAAATCTTATTAAAAAACGTTAGTTTAGCGTTTTCTAACTCGTAGAATCCATTTATCGAATTCCCAAATTATTAATTCCGGTTCAAAATCTTATTAAAAAACGTTAGTTTAGCGTTTTCTAACTCGTAGAATCCATTTATCGAATTCCCAGATTGGTACTTCCGGTTCAAAATCTCATTTGAAAACTTTTTTCTTTGCCTATAAATAATGCGCAAAAAAATATAATTCAAAAAGTTGATCAGGATGTAAGCCAATCAAATTATATCGGTAGAACCGGAAATAGACATCTTGGATCTCGATAAATGGATTCTTTAACATCAAGAATGTATCCCTTAAAGAATAATGCATTTCCTCCCCTCTTCTCGTTCAATTAAATGTCTGTTTTCCTTTTCTATCCTTCAAGGTAATTACATTTTTTTTCAATTATTTTTCTCCTAAAAAGGATTAATCAACATCCTGTTGAATATTCATAAAATTTTTCATTCTCTTTATCACAATTCGTTAATATTACAACTATTTTTACACACCTCGTATGGTATTATTTTGAAGACTGATTTTTTTTGTATTATTATACTTTAAATAAATTTTTTTATAAAACTAGTTTTTTTATTTTCTTTTTTTTTTCAAATCCTAACCTAAACATTATAAGTCAAGTTGAAGTGAATTTGTCACCAGAGGCGCTGGTGTAGAGTAAGGTCTCCGAAATGTCACTTTTACGTTCATTTCATCATATTCTGACAGTTATACGTGGAGACCTCGCTTATCGGTAGCGCCAACTGGTGAGTACGTAACGTACAACGTACTAGTTTAGTTTTATTAAATTTATAGGCAATGACAAACATTTTTACGGCCCTAAAAGATGGACCGAAAAACGAATCTTCGACTTCGTCATCGAATTCATCGAAACCGATTACTGATATATCTCATTTGGTTAAAAGGAAACGGAAAGCCGACGAAATCGATAAGGATACGACGGTCGAAGAACAACCCGCCAAAAAAACTAACCTTTAAAAATAAATCGGTTTAAATACTAAATTTTTTTGATTCCCCCTCGTATTCTAACACCAACTTCAATTAACGGCCATCTAGTTTATCGGGACAGTTTCTTCCATCTCTATCCATCCAAAAATTCCCCTCAAATTAAATTGCTTTTATACAGATTGTCCCATTTTTTTCATGATTAATTTCAGAGGTTTTACGAGGGTTCGTAAGTAGGTTTTGTTTTTATTAATTGAATTTTAAATTTGAGGTTATTCAATGACTGTTAGAGGTTTGTTGATTGAATTATATATTTATTTTAATAGAAAACGGTTCTGCTTCTTTCAATAAGGTGTACAATAAAAGAAGACTGGTCGATTTTATCTTTTTAGGATCTATAATTGATAGAACTATATTATTTCGCACTATATGTTTTATAGAATTGAAAAAAAAATGTTTTTAATAACAAAAATGTGTTTTATTTTACCTTAACACGAACATAAAAGTCATACAACACCGACAGGTGCTCTACGCTCCCCTAACCATAATTTCTCCTTTGTTAAGAACAACAACAATTTTCATATTCCCCTCGTAATAATGTAAATCTAAAAACGAAGTTCTATTGACGGAAAACGAAGAGATTTGATGTTTGTATCTTACAGTGTTGCCAGTATTGCAGGTTTTCAAGTCGAAATTGTATATTATCTAATAGTTAAACTATTTCATAAACAAATTTAATTTAAAACAAAAGTTGATTGACAAAATAAAAAACGATATTCGTGTCATTTCATTTTCCGTAATGAATTATAAAGTTTTTTTTTGGTTAAATATTTTCTCTTTTCACTTTTTATTACACAGTTCGGCAACACTGATGACCATTATAATTGGTCGAAATCTTTGTTGAAATTCATATTTTCTGAAATTTTATTCAAAATAAATTTTACTTCAAATTAGTACAATCTAGTTTATACATTTAACTTTATCTATGGTTTCGTCTGGCAAATATTGAAACAGTATTGCCAGACTTCTTTCATGATTTTCTTTATACGGAACTCTTCAATTAGATATACTATTGTACTTATTAGGTAAATTTGTGTACATTATTACACATGATTTCAAAAAAGCCTATTGACTATGTGAAAATAGAATATTAAAAGTGTTAATACAGTAGTTATGAGACTTAATGAAATTTTTAAATGAGTAATTGGCAACATGTTAATACGTCGTGAAGTTGGTTGCAAGTGCGGTTTGACAGTTTGTTCTGTGTAGCCGGCTTTAGATAATATAAATAGTTATGAAATTTCTTAAAATATAGTTTCATTTCGCTCCTACGTTATATAAAACTAAAAATTAAATAAATTACAAAGGTAATAATATGAAATGATAATTTTTATATTGTTAACAAAAATATTCACAGTAATATAAGTGTTTTTATTTCCATAAAAAACTCAGTAGCAGGAATCCTACAGTCGCCCAGACTACAATCGCCCTGTCATTTCATGTACATACACTAATATTTTAAAAAATAAGGATTATCAGTTATTTAAACAATATTTTATATGGAAATTATTGGAGATTATATGTTTTAAAGTTTTATTATTATTTGACATGTGATTTCGTGAAACTGCTTCTCAATTTTAATTTCAATTATTCGTTTCGATTTCAAAATGATTAAAAACCCACTACATGTTATAAAAACATAATTAAAAATGAAATTTAATTAAATTTTCTCTCTTATATAAGTGTATCTACAATTTATTGAAAGTAATAATTATCAATATGGGTGTCCTTAACTTATCAACGTTATTTTTAGTAAGTTTAGTTTTTCATTACTTGACATACTTTTTTTAACATATTAACGAACTTTTTAGCTTATATCTATTATATGTACTATTGATAGCGCCCCGATGGTTGAAAGAGGCAACAGGGCAGTATCTGAAATCCGTAAAATAAGAATCCCTGGTGCGGCTAGAGCTGTTATACATTTTTCCCCCGTGATGAGACAATTTCCTAATGAGGCAATTCATTTTCCCCCTTTCCTTAGACAAATTTCCCCTATTCTTCTGCCACATTTACGACAAACTCCTCTTGGAATGAGACATATTTCCCCTAAATTAAGACAAGGTGATTGGTACCCTAAATTTCCTTCTCCGTTCCCTGTACCCTACCCTAATCCAAGTGGTGGATGGTAGATCAAAAGATCTTGCGTAGAACTGTCACTTTCCATGGGAAAAAATTAATATTCAGTTGTGAAATTATTAGTAAAGTTAATAAACGTTGATGATTGTTGAATATCTGTTTTTCATTGTAATAACAAAGAATTTTTCTAAATTGGATCAATACTGGAAAATTATTGTTTAATGTTTATAAATGTATAAAAGATTAGCTAAACAAAATATTTCTTTTATTTCATTTATATATTCGAAAAGTGGCAACGTGGTACAAGTAGACAGTACATCTTCTTCTTTTATTGTTCTTATTCACTTAAGGTAAACAACCAATAAATACGTGTTAGTATCTCCAAATTAATTATATTCTTCTTTTTTAACGTCAAACCGTTGTACGAATTTTACAGTCGCCCAGACTACAATCGTCCAGTTAGTTATAAAGTCAGAACATACTTTCAAGTTGGTTATAATATATTTTAAAACTTTCTAGTTTATTATTTGATTATGAAGTCGTGTAATTGCTTCGGGATTTTCTGTTTTGATTTCAATATTATTATAATACCCACTACATGTTATAAACTTATAATTTATTATGAAAAAAAATAGTAATTAAATTTTTTATCTTATATAAAGCTGGTATAAACCAGTCAACGAAAGCAAACATGAAATTTTCCAACTTAATAACTTTCTTTTTAGTAAGTTTTGTTTTTTTATTACTTACCGGAAATTTCTTTGACATTTACCAATTTTTTATCTTATTTCAATTTTATATACTATTCATTGCGCCCCAAAAATTCGACCAGTGGACGATTATAGCGTCCACCCCTGTCCAATCCAAGCGGTAGAGATATTTGGTAGAGTAGTGGATCAATAAAACTTCAGTAAATAGATAAGAATGTGAACTAATTACTATTCTGCCGTAAAATTATTACTGAAGATAATAAATCTTGAAGATTTTTCTTTCATTGTCTTCACAAAATATTCCCCAACGTTAAATCAAAGTCTGTTCGCAATTCATGTTTCATTTTCTTCTCTACCAATCATATATTTATTTCATTTTAAAATTTGCTTGTAATAATTTGAAAATTTCCCTTATTTTATTTTAATATTTGAAAGCTGGCAACGTGGTACATCTTAATGATATATCTTCTTCTTTTATTGTTGGCTCATTCATTTAAGGTAAAGTTTTTCTCAAGACCGTTTTTACTTTTTATAAATATTTCTCTTATTTTATTTTAATATTTGAAAGTTGGCAACGTGGTATATCTTAATGATATATCTCCTTTTATTGTTGGTTCATTCATTTAAGGTAAAGTTTTTCTCAAGACCGTTTTTACTTTATATATATATATATATATATATCCCTTATTTCATTTTAATATTTGAAAGCTGGCAACGTGTTACGAATTAATAATATATCTTCTTCTTTTATTGTTGGCTTGTTACCTTAAGTCAATCAACCAATGTTTTACATGTATTACATCCAATTATCAAATTATGAGGAAAATTTCGCATTTTGAGATTAAATTAATATCCAAATTGTGTCGTTTATATCTGTTTTTACATAAAAAAAAAATTATTTACCAATTTCATGGTAAGTAAATGAAAAAAATTAAAATGATAGACGTTCTTGGAATTCGGTCGAAATGAAGTTTCTGAAGCGACGTTGTCGGATTGTACAGGATAAATAAAAACACACAATGCCAGACACTTTTATTGCAATAAAATTACCATTTTCGATAAATAAATTTTAAAAATAAAACGCACTCGGGCCTAAAATAATTCACTTATACCGGGAGAGACAAAATAATAGATCTAACGTATCGGTTCGTATAATTCCTTTTCCAATTTTTTCCTGTACCACAAATTGGCCGAAAGTTGCAGGATTCGCAGGATTAGCAGGGCTCTCAATACTAAAAACAACATTTTTTTTCATCACAAAATACATTTGTGACAATTTAATTTTACCTAACGCTACAGATGCAAAGAAAATTGCTATCCAAGGTAATGAAGTTGCATGTCTAACGTGTTTTAATAGTCCAGCCATTCTCATAAAACTCTTATAATGATTGTAGTACAATCCGTAGCCCGTCCCGATTACCCAGGGTAAAATTAACACGAAGTTTCTCTGAAAATAACTTTTTATCAACTTTTAACCCTTTCAAATCATTTTCTAAGCCTCTTGGAGACTAATAAACCCCAAAGGGTAAACCGTTGAATCGTTCTCCACCTGCTAATCGAGACTATTCGAGTCCTAACCACATTTAAAATAAAAATAACAGCACGCCACCTATCGGAATTGGAAAAAATTAAATAAGTTTTACGATTTGACGTTTGACTCCTGTAAATTCTATAAATTGTTCGTTATTATCAATTTTATAAAATATAATTACAATTATTTACCGTTGTTAATCCTTTTTGTAACATCCAGGCTGTAAACATGATTAGTAGGACGTCCTGCAGATTAAAACCAATAGATATACCTGGAAACAATGGAAAATTAATATGTTCGAATATTAATCGATATACCAATGTATATTAACACCCCTCGTATTACGAGAAATGGACTCGTCCGAACTATTTATCTTCTTAAACATATATAGTCTGGTTAATTTTATTAAAAAAAACGTTACTGCTTTGTTATTTGTTAAAATGACGTTCTTCATGTTGAATAACATTTTTAGTTTTATTAAAAAATTGCTTGGAACTGTTATTATCGCGTCACATTGAATTCTTCTTTTTTATAGAATCAAATAAGAAATGATAACTATAATAAGATGTGTGACGAGTTTGAGGTCACCTTGAGAAGTTAAAAAAAAAGAAGAAAACTATCATAGAACAAATACAACAGCGTATTGGTAATCGTACAATGCGAGTTTTATAACATGAAGTTAGAAGTTATGAAACAAAATGTCGGATATGGATAATTGGGGAAAATTCATGATAATTGGATTTGATCTGGAAACTAACATGATTTTTAAATTTTTTCGACTAAAATAAGTAGATAATATTCCATATCTTCGCTATAAAGATGTATTTTCAACTATTATGTCAAAAAAATCCACGAATTTGAAAAAAAATTACATGCTTGTATAAAAAATTCCATATTTTCGAAACCATTTCAGATAACGATTTATTTTTGACACGAATCAATTGAGGAAACGTGTGTCTAAGTATTTTTATATCGTATTTGTGATAAATATACAGGGTTAAGTTTAGATTAATTTTTTTTTAAATAACACTAAATATAAATCTTTAGTATATATAGTTGTGAAATGGCAACGTTGTAATACGTTTACTTCTTACTTGTAATAAATATACATTGTTTTTTATTCAGTCTTGAATAAATATCAATTTATTTCGATTAGAAAGTGTTTTGAACATAATAATAATGAAATCATAAACGAATTCAACTAACCTGTTAAATTTGAGCTAAAATCAATTTTGGCTGCCGAAAATATCGATGAAAATATCCACAAGGAACTGACCATTAGTTTGGATTTCGGTTGTGTTGAAGATATTGACATAATTTCATCGGAAATTATGGTTGTTTTGGGTTTTAAAATAATTGTGCTTGAACTCATATTGAAATTTTGACATTTACGATTACAGTGACGGTTGTGCGTCCGTTCAATTTCCTACAGTTAAAATTTTGACACACAAACTAACCTCTAAACATACACTTATAACAAAAAGAAGGGAACTGAATTATAATCTAATATTGACAAACCTGAAATGTCAAACGATAACGTTGTCCCATCGTGATACGATATAAAAATAACGCTTCACCTGATACTGTGATGCGATGTAGGTATAACGTTTCATGTGTCACTATAATGCGATATAAAAATAACGCGTTACCCCGCACTGTTATGATAGGTAGGTATAAATATGTCAGTGTGATGCGATATGAAAATAACACGTTATCTCACACTGTGATACAATGTAAACATTGCATTTGATCGTTTTTTATTGAAATAGTACCTCTAGTCAATTGTTTGATTCAAAAATCAACTTATTCTCAAACATACCTCGTACAGGTTAATTTTTATGTTCTAATCATATAGCAATTATTTTTTTATTTGCTAATTTAGCTAATTATAGATAACATATCTTTGTGCTAATATTTATTCACCAGAATATAATTTTTATATTTGTGAATATTTTGAGTAAACGTCTAGACACCTTTTATAACTATGGATAAATTAAAAAACCTCGCATATGTTTCAAAAGAAGACCAAATAGAATTTTTAAAATCCTTCGACAACGTTTTTTTCGATTTAGATGGTAAGTATTTGGTACTGAGAAAACAATTTTCACTATTCTACTTTTAAAAGTTAATCTACTCGAATTTTTTCATAGGTGTGGTGTGGCTCAGCTATAAACCAATAACAGGAGCATCGGATTGTATTAATAATTTGAAAAAATTGAAAAAACGAGTCAATTATTTGACAAATAACGCTTATAAATCACCACAAGATATAGCTAACATTCTGAATAAACTTAACCATAACGTAACTTCAGATGACATCATCAACCCTATCATAACCATAATTTCGTTCTTCAAAAATATTAATTACAATGATGAAATATATTTAATAGGCTCTCCGGCATTGAGGCAAGCGATGGTTCATGCTGGGCTCAATGTAGTACCCGAAGTTGTAAGTAACATATTTATTTCATAATAAAAAAACCTATCAAAATCATATTTGTTCATCTACAGACGATAATCAACGTATTTAGTTGAATCTAGTCTAGTCTATTTCAGTCTATAGAAGTCGACAACGAATTGGAGAGTTTTCTACAACATTACGACGAAAATAACAAAATAAAAGCAGTTGTTGTCGAAATTGATCTAACTATGACTTACATCAAGTTACAAAAATGTGTCTGGTATTTGAAACAACCCGATTGTCGACTGGTGGTAGGAATGTCTGATAAATTTGTACCGGTAGCAAACAGAGGACCAATTATAGGCATGCATTATTTCGTTGAATGTTTGAAAGCTGCATCTGGTAAAGAACCTATTTACGTAGCTAAACCATCGCAATATTTGGTCGATTTTATCAAATTAAAATTCAATATTACTAATCCGGATAGAACGTTGATAATAGGGGATTCGTAAGTATCATTCGAGGCACTAAAATCATTTTTAAACTTAAAAACACTTACTTGAAATAAATTTTTTGTTCCTGATATTCCTTTTTGGTTAAACAAATTCACTTTAGACACCATAATTAATAATTAACATAAGCACTATAATGTCAACTTGAAGATAAATATTTTTCGCACAAATACATTTTCTTTAGGCTTGATCTTAACTCTTTCTATATTTGACACTTTATATATATTATTCATTTTACTTTGAGGTATATTTAATTTATTTAATCAACGTATTAAAACTAAATGTTTAAAAAAACTCATTTATATGTTGTTATGAATTATATCGTCTTTATACTGAATAAGGACGCCCCTTATATAACAAAAAATGGACTCGTCCGGACAAATTTTGCTTTTGCGCGCCAAGCTTCTTCACAAAAAATTATTAAAATAACTTTTATTGTGTCCAATACATTTTGTTGGAAGAATTAAAAAAACAGTTTGTTATTCATGAAAAATTCTTCTTTTATATAGAATCGAACAAGACATGGTAACTGCAATACGAGGGGGATTTCAAAAATTATTGGTATTAAGTGGTACAGCTACTAAGGAACATATTAATAACTGGAAATATCCGGAAGAAAATAAACCTGAATATTATATTGAAGATTTAAACGTCTTAAATACAATAATTAAGTCAGTTTTTCCAAAAATTTAATTTCCTTTAGCTCAAAGTTGTTAAAATAAATTAAATATAAATAAAAGTTATTGCTATTCCTTTTATTAACATCCAGAGAAACTTTTGCTAATTTACAGGCTTATATATAAAAAAAAGAAGCATTCAATATGACTCGGCTTCCACGAAAAAAAAAAGAAGAGATTATCTAACCTAACCTAAGCAATGTCACATTGAAAAATTAATCTTAACCTAACTAATACGAAAAAGAAGAGAGAAATAACAACGAATTTGTCTCTTAAATGCTTTCTATTGACGTTATACAGGGTTAAACGATAACGTATAATATTATGTGACTACAAATTGTAAAATTTACACTTCAAACCTATATACCAAAAATTATTTTTCGGCCATTTTGTCACCAAACATTTTAGTTCCAACAAAAATAAATCCAAAGCGTTTCAGTGTGACCCGCGAACAACACTAATCTTTTGTAAACAATTCAGAACTTTATAACTGAACGTCGAGTGGTTCGGAATCACACCAACGAACAAAGCTAATGCTTGTCAGTGTCAAAAGCTCTAGTTAAGAATGCATAATCGTAAAAGAACTTTATAGTTAAAATTAAAGCAGACATGTGAAATATCTCGTCATCGAAATTCATTATGAAGCTGCCATTTCACACGTTCATCGGTCCGGTATTGAAAAAAAATCATAAATCTATAAAAAGTCTTTGCGCACATCCGACATTATCATTTTCTCCTATATACGTGTTTATCTTGGGAATTCTCGGGATGGTAAAGTATTAAAACTGTTGAAAATCACGTGAAATTTATTTAATTCATTTTTAGGTATTAAGTATATTCGATATAATTAGAATAATTAAATGCGGCTCGGTATTACCTGGTTATCTTTGGAGGGAACGTTTGAAAAAAGGCGCTATTGTTGTACCGGAAGTAGAACGAGATCTTAAACTCATATGTCTAGTACTCTCGACAGAATATTACAGTTTTCTTTTAATAGGAGTTCTTACTGTAAGTATTACTCTATTATCGTTAATACATTCATTTCTTACGTGTCTTTTTTCTTTATTCATTTATTTTTTCTTTATACTTTTTATATTAAAACATGTGTTTACTATAAGGATTTTCCTATACAATTGTACGCCCATGGAATTCACTCAACAACGTACGTAATAGTCTAGACGGGAATAAATATAATAGTTCCTTCTACTATTTATCCAACCTTACTTTTTTGTATTCACTCAATATTTATTTCAGGGAAATCCTATATTTTTGTTACCCTTTATGATACTGTACGCCGTAATTATTTTGATGGAATCCTTTATATTTTTAATGAAAGCATTCGCAGAAGGTATTGATATGAAAAAATCCAGTCTAGTCATGTCTATGTTTATGATGTACAATTGGATGTCTGTGTTTTGTACGTTTTGTCGACAGATGACGGGCTGTGATATTTAAAAATAAAAATAAAGTTCGACTTTAAGTAGTTTTATTTGTTTGAAATAATCATTTTTAAATATTTATTATTCGTACTGTTATCGTATTGCAAATATCAAACATACTTTGCGTTCTATGCGAATGACATTGTAGCATAAAAAGAAATTACCAGACCTACTAGTAATGCAACACACAATACAAGCACCTATGGCATAATATACTTTACAGGATTATATATACAGTTGATTGTGAAGATCACTTTAAGAAAAAAATAATAGAGGAAGTGATGCAGGTGAAATAAATCTTCCTTATTCTATTTTATGAATAATTGTGTGCATTAACAATAAACCAGTTTTCTTTTTTATGAATTCATATGAGTCATTTAGTTATTTCAATGACATATGACGTAATAATAATATTTCAGTACGTTTTATTTAACAATATTTTATATTGAAAAAAATCTTTTTCTTAAACATAATTGTTTATTGAACTTTTTATCAATAATTATAAAAAGGTAAATAATGACATTTATATATAAGTTGAAAAGGAAACGGAAATATTTGTTATATGGATTCCGGAAACGTCACGTCATTTGACGTAAAATAGATTGATTCGTCGATTTCAAATTAAAAACATTTTACTACATTGTAATGATGAAAATCTGTATATATTAGTGTGTTATTCCAACTTAAAAATGTTACAAGCAAAATTATTAGGTTGCAGGTGTTCGTTGATGAGTTGATACATCGCGTCAGCTGAGATGAGACGAACACGTGTGTTTATTGGATGGTTACTCAGAATTCAGTGGCGTGCGTTTTTAATTTCTATAGAAAATCGGTTTATGCAAATACAATGTTGTTTTTTTATAGATTAAGAAGATTTAATCTTAATATAAAAATAAATTGTATATACTTAGTAAATTAAAAAATCTATTTATTTATGTATAAACTAAAATAGTACGTTTTTATGAATAAATAATGATATTATCTTATATTTAATTACGTACAGCAATGAAAAAAATTGAAAACAAAGTTAAAAGCATTATTTAAAGTGACTTTCAAGTAATCACAATATATTGGGTTATATGGAAGTAGACAGCATGTTCAAAAACATCGAAAACTCTGTGACAGCATGTCACCATCAACAAAGAACTGACTAAATAGATTTAAAGAAATAGTTATGATACATGCTGAAAACAATTTTGAATAAGGAATATCATGTTTTTTGTTAATAGTTTATTTTTGTCACATGTTTTAACGTATTACTAAATTTATTTTTTTAAATAAACATAATTATAATATGTTACGCCTATGGAGATTGTACAGACACTTTATTTACAACGTTGCCAACTGGTCCACAATTATAAATGATTTAAGAAACATTTTGACTCTTTTATACGTTCTATTTATTTTTTTTGAGGATTTTCTTAATTATACTTTTTCTTATACCGACAATCTTGTTGTGAAGCTTTATTTTTTTGATAAACACTTCGACTACAAGCATCAATACACCGAAAATATACCCAAAAACAAGTACGACGAAAGCTCCTTGTAAATGTTGTATAGATAAAGGTTCACAAGGAACCGTATCTATACGTGAATCGCGAGATTCTTCTTCTAGTATTTTTCTTTCGTATTTCCTCCACGAAAAATCGACTAATCCACTGACGAGCATTTTTTTTACAACTTCGTTGATGGAATTGAGCATGAAATGTCCTTTTCTAGCTACTATACTCAAAGGGTACGAACTGAAATGAAATTTGGCAACGTATACTTTCGGTTGGTCGTCACCTTTATTTGTAACGTCACTGTTTATAGCTATTAAATATCTAACATAATGTGCACTCGACAAAGTCCATAGAATTTTTTTTTCTGCTACTTCTTTTATCCAATATTTCGTAGTATCATTCACGCCAGACATCGTTTGATAATTAGTTTCGATTATTTCTTTATCGAATAGTTGTTTGTAAATCGATTCACCGCCGAATTTGTACCGTAAAGTTTCGGATAATTGTAGTATTTCTTTGTTTTTAGATATTTGATGTTCTTTCATGGGATTTTTCAGATCTTTTATCAAAGTACAAGTATAGGCTGAAGTTAACATTATACTTAGAACACTAAGTGCTGCGAATAGTATTCTATTTATATCGTTTTTTGGAAATACATGTACCGGTTGCGTTATACTTATTTGAAACGATGTTAAAAATGGATTATTATAATTTTCGTGTTTTTTATTTAAACAGAAACCGCAACCGAAAACTACGATTGTTGCTATGCATATCCCCCACATCTGCGTCGTAAATATAACTGTCAGTATCCGCCATCTTGGTATATCTCGTGCTATGGGTACGACGAATACTATCGGTTCTAAATGATAACTATAAGAAAATTCCAATTCGTTATCTAGTATATTTCCAATACCGATGTTTCCTATTCCGAGGTATTTCTTTTCAAGGACGTAATTTATTAAACCTTCTCGTGTATTATTCGTTGATTCCCGCCAGTTTTCGTCTTCGTGTACGTTTATACGGAAACGGACGTTCAAATTTTCACCAATTATTTTAAGTAAATCGATTTCGAAACCGCGTTTATCGTTTATAACGAACGGGGGATACGGTTTCGTCACAATATTCAAACTGCAATTAGAAAAATCCGTGATGTGTATTTTTTCGAAATAAGTCTTGGAATTGTTCAACATTTTTCCTAAAACATAACAGTTAAACATTAAAGTTTTTGTAACTGAAAACTTGGCAACGGTGTACACTACGCGCTATCTATCACACAATGTCTGCGCCGTATGTTTTTACGCAGTTTCTATATAAAAGACTCTAACCGGTTTAAACTGCTTATTACATTTATTTATTTATTAAATTATTATCCTTATTGTGTATGATTGATATGATTAACAAATAAAAATAATTTCTCTTTTCAACAACCACTTATTATATGAATTATTGTATTTGAAATCTAAACATCGAGCTAAGTTAACTGTGAGATTTATTTTCATCGATTATCAACTAGCTTATGTGGTATAATAATACAATTATCCAATTAATAACTTTATTAATGAGTTTAAAAATATGTTTTTGTAAGTTTTTAACTCAAAATTTGTACCGAAAATCCGTTATATTCTAGGTTAGGTGTCGCTCACAGCTGATAGGTAACCTACTTTTCGATAAGTATATATATTGAAATAAAGCAAAAAGTAATTTTATAATGTCGTGGACTAGTTTTTTGGTTTAAAAAATAAAAAAATTTTGTTAACGAGTCGATTTAGTCACCAGTTTAATCGATTCAATAATTTTTGAAATGCGTCATTAGTCCGGTCAATTTAGACTTCCAAGGTAAAAAAAATCGCACCTAGTTGAAAATTGGCAGGATTATTTAAAACAGTATTATAAATGAAATTTGAAAATTTCTCATCGATACGACGCTCGGAAAAGAAATTATTACCGGTTAAAGGTTATAAAAACTAGTTTTTTTCGATTTTAACCAAAACGGTGAGTTTTATGATAAAATTATCTCAGATAAAAATTGTAGAACAAATAATTATCTATAAAAAATGTCGTAATACTTTTTCTCCTAAAATTGACGGTTTTTGAAATAAAGCGAAAAGTAATTTTACAATATCGTGGACTCGTTTTTTTTGTTTAAAAAATAAAAAAATTTTGTTAACGAGTCGATTCAGTCACCAGTTTAATCGATTATGATTATATCGATTCAATAATTTTTGACATGCGTCATTAGTCCGGTCAATTTAGACTTCCGAGGTAAAAAAAATCGCACCTAGTTGAAAATTGGCAGGATTATTTAAAACAGTATTATAAATGAAATTTGAAAATTTCTCATCGATACGACGCTCGGAAAAGAAATTATTACCGGTTAAAGGTTATGAAAACTAGTTTTTTTCGATTTTAAGCAAAACGGTGAGTTTTATGATAAAATTAGCTCAGATAAAAATTGTAGAACAAATAATTATCTATAAAAAATGTCGTAATACTTTTTCTCCTAAAATTGACGGTTTTTAAAATAAAGCGAAAAGTAATTTTACAATATCGTGGACTCGTTTTTTTTGTTTAAAAAATAAAAAAAATTTGTTAACGAGTCGATTCAGTCACCAGTTTAATCTATTATGATTATATCGATTCAATAATTTTTGAAATGCGTCATTAGTCCGGTCAATTTAGACTTCCGAGGTAAAAAAAATCGCACCTAGTTGAAAATTGGCAGGATTATTTAAAACAGTATTATGAATGAAATTTGAAAATTTCTCATCGATACGACGCTCGGAAAAGAAATTATTACCGGTTAAAGGTTATGAAAACTAGTTTTTTTCGATTTTAAGCAAAACGGTGAGTTTTATGATAAAATTATCTCAGATAAAAATTGTAGAACAAATAATTATCTATAAAAAATGTCGTAATACTTTTTCTCCTATAATGGACGGTTTTTGAAATAAAGCGAAAAGTAATTTTACAATATCGTGGACTCGTTTTTTTTGTTTAAAAAATAAAAAAATTTTGTTAACGAGTCGATTCAGTCACCAGTTTAATCTATTATGATTATATCGATTCAATAATTTTTGAAATGCGTCATTAGTCCGGTCAATTTAGACTTCCGAGGTAAAAAAAATCGCACCTAGTTGAAAATTGGCAGGATTATTTAAAACAGTATTATAAATGAAATTTGAAAATTTCTCATCGATACGACGCTCGGAAAAGAAATTATTACCGGTTAAAGGTTATGAAAACTAGTTTTTTTCGATTTTAAGCAAAACGGTGAGTTTTATGATAAAATTAGCTCAGATAAAAATTGTAGAACAAATAATTATCTATAAAAAATGTCGTAATACTTTTTCTCCTATAATGGACGGTTTTTGAAATAAAGCGATTCAAAAATTTTAAAACATTATATCTCAAAAACGGTGCTTATTAGAAAAAAAGTGTTCAGACATTTTTTATAGATAATTATCTGATCTACAATTTTTGTCTGGGCTAATTTTATCATAAAACTCACCATTTTCATTAAAATTCATATTTAATTTATAATAGCGTTAATAAAATGACTGGCCTATTTTCGTACTTACCACGTACACACCGATCGACCAAATTCAAAGTATTAGGCGCCTCGCAAGTCTCCTTAACGAAAGACGTAAAATTAAATGTAAACAAATTAAATAAACTCTGATTTTCGTGTACCAAAACAGCAGTCGATCGAAACCGAGCTCTAAAAAACATATCGAGAATATCTCTAACGCGATCCTCCTTATTTTCGGCATCGGTTTCCAAGTAAATCAAACACATCGCGTACGGATTGAAAGTTTGCGTCATTTTGATATTACCCAAAACGTCTTCCACTCGGCAATCGTCGTCCAACACGATCAAATAAAATTCCGTGTCGAACTTCTGCGAAATATTCTCGTTGTAATCCTCCACGTCCAAATCCCCCGTGATCGTGGCGTAAATAAACAACGGAGACGATGTCTGGAGTTTTATTAATATTTTGTCGAGTATTTCCCCCGAAGGGGACTCCAAATTTCCTACTAATATCGTCACCAGAGCGGTTCGAGTGGCTTTGAATTGGTTCTTAATAATATCGTCCAAACAGTTAGACACTAAGGTCTGGTACGAAAGCTTCTTGCAAGTTACGCCCCTCGAACTATCCACCAATAAATGAAGAATTAAAATTGAAAAAATCTTCTTCATTTTCGTAGATTTTACATTTGAAACCGTCATTAAACTAAAAGCGAAGAAACTCGCAAGCAGAATTAGGATTAAACGTAAACGTTTGCGTGTCCGTCGATATCCCGGAGACGATAAAAAAGGACATAATAATCCTTTTACGTAATAAATTTCGAAATTTAATTTATTGCTTCGATCAGAAGATACGGAATATGGCGAATTATACTGTTATTAAACTATGGAAAGTATTAATTAATATCGTCGTTAGTTTTTATAGTGCACACGAAGTAAATTCACAGTTTTATATATTTTAACTTTTACGTATAACATCACTAGATAAATGACACACGGATGACGCTGTCATTTGTCAAATAAATATGACGTTTACGAAGTACCAAATTTTAAAAGTCCACCGGATCAATGATGCGGCGAATAATAAAAGAAAATTAAGGTCAAGGTTGTCGAGACGGTTCGGGATTTGAGTGTTCCGGATCCTGATAAGCTCGATTTCTGATTTTCCTCCACCTAGGGCTCTCAACTAGGACATATCGAATAACTAGGTGGTTCCAAATACCATAAAACTGCACTCGCAGTAGTCTGCAGCTGGCTAGCAGCTAGTTTGTAACCACTGACTAGTTTCGACGTTACTACGTTCAATTAGGGTGGTATAACAAACTCTCGCTGGGGCTCGAGACTCGAACTGAAGATAACGTCGAAAAGCGTCGCTTTTTGATTCATGTAGTTAGCGCCATCTTCAATTCCAACAGCGAACCACCTGTCGGCTAGAAATCTAAGCCTAATTACATCTCTTTTGAACAGTTTGATGTCAAATCGTCGATATCAACACCCCCAATGGCTCGCAATTGTAAGGAGAACAGTTTCGACGTTACTACGTTCAATTAGGGTGGTATAACAAACTCTCGTTGGGGCTCGAGATTTAAATAGAATACAACGTCGAAGAGCGTCGCTTTTTGGTTCTTTTCAACTGGCGCCATCTTAAATTCCAACTGCGAACCACCGATCAGGTAGAAATTTAAGCCTACTTACATCTCCTTTGAACAGTTTGATGTCAAATCGTCGATATCAACACCCCCAATGGCTCGCAATAGCAAGGAGAGAAGTTTCGACGTTACTACGTTCATTTAGGGTGGTATAACAAACTCTCGTTGGGGCTCGAGATTTAAATAGAATACAACGTCGAAGAGCGTCGCTTTTTGGTTCTTTTCAACTGGCGCCATCTTAAATTCCAACTGCGAACCACCGATCAGGTAGAAATTTAAGCCTAATTACATCTCCTTTGAACAGTTTGATGTCAAATCGTCGATATCAATACACCAAATGGATCGCCATTGAAAGGAGAGCAGTTTCGACGTTACTACGTTCAATTAGGGTGGTATAACAAACTCTCGTTGGGGCTCGAGATTTAAATAGAATACAACGTCGAAGAGAGTCGCTTTTTGGTTCTTTTCAACTGGCGCCATCTTAAATTCCAACTGCGAACCACCGATCAGGTAGAAATTTAAGCCTAATTACATCTCCTTTGAACAGTTTGATGTCAAATCGTCGATATCAATACACCAAATGGATCGCCATTGAAAGGAGAGCAGTTTCGACGTTACTACGTTCAATTAGGGTGGTATAACAAACTCTCGTTGGGGCTCGAGATTTAAATAGAATACAACGTCGAAAAGCGTCGCTTTTTGGTTCTTTTCAACTGGCGCCATCTTAAATTCCAACTGCGAACCACCGATCAGGTAGAAATTTAAGCCTAATTACATCTCCTTTGAACAGTTTGATGTCAAATCGTCGATATCAATACACCAAATGGATCGCAATAGCAAGGAGAGCAGTTTCGACGTTACTACGTTCAATTAGGGTGGTATAACAAACTCTCGTTGGGGCTCGAGATTTAAATAGAATACAACGTCGAAGAGCGTCGCTTTTTGGTTCTTTTCAACTGGCGCCATCTTAAATTCCAACTGCGAACCACCGATCAGGTAGAAATTTAAGCCTAATTACATCTCCTTTGAACACTTTGATGTCAAATCGTCGATATCAATACACCAAATGGATCGCCATTGAAAGGAGAGCAGTTTCGACGTTACTAAGTTCAATTAGGGTGGTATAACAAACTCTCGTTGGGGCTCGAGATTTAAATAGAATACAACGTCGAAGAGCGTCGCTTTTTGGTTGTTTTCAACTGGCGCCATCTTAAATTCCAACTGCGAACCACCGATCAGGTAGAAATTTAAGCCTAATTACATCTCCTTTGAACAGTTTGATGTCAAATCGTCGATATCAATACCCCAAATGGATCGCCATTGAAAGGAGAGCAGTTTCGACGTTACTACGTTCAATTAGGGTGGTATAACAAACTCTCGTTGGGGCTCGAGATTTAAATAGAATACAACGTCGAAGAGCGTCGCTTTTTGGTTCTTTTCAACTGGCGCCATCTTAAATTCCAACTGCGAACCACCGATCAGGTAGAAATTTAAGCCTAATTACATCTCCTTTGAACACTTTGATGTCAAATCGTCGATATCAATACACCAAATGGATCGCCATTGAAAGGAGAGCAGTTTCGACGTTACTACGTTCAATTAGGGTGGTATAACAAACTCTCGTTGAGGCTCGAGACCCGAACCGAAGACAACGTGTAGGATTTGCGGAATATTGATCGAAATAAAAACATTTTGAAAACTAAAAAAATATATTTATAAAAAAATATTTCAAACAGTCACGTAATTTTTACAATTCTCCAAGCCAGCCGCGTAATTTTTACAAAAACTTTTGATAGTTCGTCTCATGATTTCGTTGACGGTCGTATGTTTATCGGCCTTCCTCAAAATCATCAAGATCTGTCCGAAGAACGCGTGGCAAGCCACTTTACTTTCCAATCTCGAAGCCTTTTCGTCGACAACGACCGTTTCCTCGAACTCGTCGCCGTTCGCCACTTTTTCCGGTATTACAAAATGGCGTTCGTGCAAATCCAAATTCGGGTTTTCGATGTCGAAGCTGATGCCGCCGTACTGCCATATTTGTAGCACTCGAATCGCGAACACCTTCAACTTATCGTCCATAATCAGGTAATGAGGATACAGGGGCGAGTCGGAAAATGCTTCGGGATAAGTCGTATTTTTATAGGTTATCTTAGGGTAATCGTCTATTAACTTTTCTATAGTTTCCACCGATTTTTTTGTACTACTCATAGATTTAGGGGTTGTTTTTACGGGTTCGTTTATATCGACTAATCTAGCGTGCAATAACATATTCAATAACATCTGGGCGTCTTCTATTTCCTTTCTTCTTTTCAATATCTTCTGTCTTTTAGACGTCGATACACCGGACGCGGATGTATTTTCGATAATACTCGAATTCTCCTGCAAAATTCGTAACATTTCCGATAAAATAAACGATTAAATCCAATCTACGGATTTCTACTTAAGTTTCGAAAATATGGCAACGCCGATATGAATACGTCAAATCTGTCATTAACGTACTTCAAGTTTACCAACATGGCGACGATTTTGACGCGAAATAAACCGCCGAAAACGAAATTTAATATACAAAAAAAGGAAAATAACAACAATTTATCGGATAATTTAAAATGTATAGTATCTAATTTGCATTTACCTCGATATTCATTTCGGTGCTCATCGACTCCAAGTTGTAATCGTGCCGTTTTTTGTCGTATATTTCCAATAATCTCATATCGTAATCGGGATACAACCCCATGATTTCCCTTATGAATTTGACGCTTCGATTGTCCGGATGGAACGAATCGTGTACGTGAACTAAATGGATGGTAGTGTTGTCGGTTCGTGGTGAAGCCGCGCACCTAGGTACGCGTAAACTGGCCGCTGTTATAGTCGATAGTACCAGTAAGATCATCATGAAGAATATCAGAGCTGACAGAGCCGTCGCTATCCAACACGAACTAATATAATCTATAAAACAAAATACTTCGCATTTAACAGCATTTATTAGAGGTTTTTTTACGTAAAAACGTGTTTATCGGCACTAATTGACGTATACTGCGACTCCATAATTCTTCTTCTATACGTTTGAGTCGTTGTAATCTGTCGCCGCGATGCGAACGCGGCTTAAAACTTCTTCTTTCAGCTCTACGTCGGTTGTTATCGCTAGGGGTCGCTTCCACGTCTTTCCGTTT
Source organism: Diorhabda carinulata (assembly GCF_026250575.1). Classification (NCBI taxonomy): domain Eukaryota; kingdom Metazoa; phylum Arthropoda; class Insecta; order Coleoptera; family Chrysomelidae; genus Diorhabda; species Diorhabda carinulata. The sequence continues at coordinate 1,077,569 of NC_079465.1, forward strand.
GTTGAATATGATAGAACCTAACCTATATTAAAGAAAAATCTAACCTAAAAGTGAACGTTGGTTGTACCGAGCTGATTTGGGGTGATTTTTAATGAAGATTATTCGGATTATTTGATTTTGTAAGCGATCTTACCTTTAAAAAGAATATTCTGGATGTTTATGAGTGCGCGGATGTGTTTGTAGTGTTGGTAAAATCAATTTTAATTTCATTTTACTTTGTGAAAAAGCGAAACAAGCATTAGCACGTACCATATTAAAAATAATAATCAATTTGAAATTTATACACTGCATTTCATGCGTCGATTGTAATTTTAACAATTTCCTATGTATTTTATAGTAATTAAGGTGTTTCAAGGTCGTTTTTATATAAATAAACAAATGTTTTATGAAAAAATAACAACGTGGTATTGCAAATTGTTTTTTACGTACTAGTTTGTATAATTTCGAATAAATATCCTTCGTCGATTGATTAATTCGTTGATTTTAATGCCTCTCGTATATATTTTCAATAAATAATCGAATTTACGATGATTTTTTTCAGATTTCGCAACTTTAAACGCTTATAACTCAGAAACGAGGGTATAAAACGTATAAAAAATTTTTCGAGTACACCCTGTATCAAATTAAATCAAATTAAAACTTGTTAAAACGTTCTCACTAAAATGTCGGCCATTTTGTAGACTTGTCATTGACAATTGACAAAAATATATCTTGTTTAATTTTTAAAATCGAAAACTTTTTATAACTACCTCGTATATCAATTGACAAATGTACGAGACTTAATATCAAGCATCAAAAGTACGTAATAAAAAAATAAATAAGGAAACAAAGTGTACACGGTTACGAAATAGGATTAAAAATGGCTGCCTGATGTCAAAATTACTTACTGGGAAAATGCGTTAAAACTGTCGTTGCTCCCGCCGTGATATCATTAAATCGACGACCTTCGAAATAGCCATTTTTTACGGGAACTTCATCTTCTACAATAAACAGTAGAGGTGATTTTTCTTCAGAATCAATTTTGCTCATAGTTTCAATTAGTTTCTAAAAAATCACCCTCGGTTAATAGAGATTGTTTCTATATATAATTCAACTTACTTTTATTAAATTGCATTCGAGTATAAGATGAATAATTTGACATATACAATAATCTGACGTTCGAGAAATTTCATACTTTTATTGGCTTATATTTTAAATACGTAAATTTACTATAAAATAGCACGCCTATGGTAAATCGGATATTGCCGTCCGCCATTTGCAACAACCATTCAGTGCATATTACTTTATTTTTTATTCAATGGTTGTATCCCTTGTTAGAGCTGGACAGTTATTTCTGCCATAAACTAACATAATATTTTAATATCATCCTATATATTTGATTTGTTTGCTTGTTTTGTTTAATAACAATTATTATTTCAATAACAACATTCAATATTTAGATTATTTTTTGCAATGCATGTTAAATACTCAGTAACTTTATATTTAATGAAACAATAATACATGCAATGTTGGTTGCCTACATTGATAAATTATTATTAGTCATCTCAATGATGCTTGTCTTGTCAAAAAGAAGTTTAGAAAAGAAGAATAAAATAATGGTAACATCAGTATTTTTATTTAAAAAAAGTTTTGTAAGGCTATATATATTTGGAAAAATACATTAGTTTGTATGCAAGAATAGTTCACCAATAGGATTGCTCAATAAACTGAATGTGTCTGCCATGTGCGTGCGAAAAATCGCCATACGTGACGTCACCTGCAGACCTCGACCGGTCTTAACTCTTTGTTGAGCTAGACTATTTGATGAGTTTAAAGGCCAATTTTAACAAAAATACAGTTATTTTTTTAAGTTTTATTCATTATTATGAATTAATATTAATTTAAAATCCAATTTCCAATTATTCAGTTAATTTTAAGTTCCATTTATAATAGGTATACAATGAAGAAAAGAAATTAAAGAAAATGAATTATTTTTTAAAATGATCTGTATTTTATAATTAGTAAAACAGAGATTATTTTGCCTTAAACAATAATATTGTCTTTCTTCACTATTCTCCACATATATAATACACACAAATAATAGTTTTTAAAACGTAGAACTAAGTAAAAAACGAATTTCCAACTCTTCAATCACTTGTACGACCTTTTCGAATTAACAAAAACACAAGCAATACCGCACAGCGTAAATGGTAAACAAGCCGTCGAGGTCTGCAGGTGACGTAAGCATCACTTGACCTTGGCTCAAGAATTGGCGTATGTACGTCTTATGGGATTGATCAATCCTATTGGTGAACTATTCTTGGTTTGTATGAATTATATTTCTGCATGAAAAACAAAGTGAAAACTCGACATTCCAAATTAAAAGTATCTGTGTCTGTATCCCTTGCTAGAGGTGGACAGTTATTTCTGCCATAAACTAACATAATATTTTAATATCATCCTAAATACTTGATTTGTTTGCTTGTTTTGTTTAATAACAATTATTATTTCAATAACAACATTCAATATTTAGATTATTTTTTGCAATGCATGTTAAATACTCAGTAACTTTATATTTAATGAAACAATAATACATGTAATGTTGGTTGCCTACATTGATAAATTATTATTAGTCATCTCTATGATGCTTGTCTTGTCAAAAAGAAGTTTAGAAAAGAAGAATAAAATAATGGTAACATCAGTATTTTTATTTAAAAAAAGTTTTGTAAGGCTATAAATATATGGAAAAATACATTAGTTTGTATGAATTATATTTCTGCATGAAAAACAAAGTGAAAACTCGACATTCCAAATTAAAAGTATCTGTGTCTGTATCCCTTGCTAGAGGTGGACAGTTATTTCTGCCATAAACTAACATAATATTTTAATATCATCCTAAATACTTGATTTGTTTGCTTGTTTTGTTTAATAACAATTATTATTTCAATAACAACATTCAATATTTAGATTATTTTTTGTAATGCATGTTAAATACTCAGTAACTTTATATTTAATGAAACAATATTACATGCAATGTTGGTTGCCTACATTGATAAATTATTATTAGTCATCTCAATGATGCTTGTCTTGTCAAAAAGAAGTTTAGAAAAGAAGAATAAAATAATGGTAACATCAGTATTTTTATTTAAAAAAAGTTTTGTAAGGCTATAAATATATGGAAAAATACATTAGTTTGTATGAATTATATTTCTGCATGAAAAACAAAGTGAAAACTCGACATTCCAAATTAAAAGTATCTATGTCTGTATCCCTTGCTAGAGGTGGGCATAAGTTTTTTATAATTTGTTATTATTTTGGAACTGTTTCAGGTAAGTTGCTTTCGATTTCTTTCTTAATTTTATATTTACTTGCCTAAAAAGGGTTTAAAAAATTTCAAAGGAATTATAAATTATATTATAATAGACATAAGTTTTTATATTGAAATTCGATGTAGATTTCAAAAATTACTTTACGACTTTAATAACTTTTTATTTATACCTACAAATAAAATAGATTTGGCCAAAAAATAAAAGTATAATAATTTCGAAAACGATGCAAGTTCCAGTGAAAATAAACGAAAAAACTTAAATACTCACCCATAAGGTAGAATTATAAAACTATATACTGAAGAAATATCTTCATTTTTGAAAAATTTGTAGTGTTACATCCTTGAACTGAAGTGTGACTTTTATCTAAACAAATTCCGGTTCTGAATTTTTATAACTATAAATAATGAACGTTGAATTAAATATTAAACTATATTTAATCATTGGCGTACTATAAGGAAAAATAACATAAAATATTTTGAGCTTCTAATCCCCTACAAGTTTTCACTGCTATTTACCATCGTCGATTATGTGCTCCTGGTAGTAGAGGGCCGTTATATACATAGAAATTAGTTATTTATATATTGATATATAGAAAAATAATACCAAACATCAAATTGTAATGAATTTATTTATTGTTTTTTTACAAAAATTTACGATACAAACAGTTTTTTTTTTACATTTAATTATTGCTAAATCGTGAAAATTATCATTATAGTAAGTGTTAGGACAAAAATAAATAACCATAACCAAATACCCAAGAGGCGGCACTGAAATGAATCATCTCAATTCCGCGACTACTTTTTAATTATTCCTAATATAAAGATCAGTCGAATTTGCATTAATTATAACCATAGGCGTTCGATTAATATTCCGAATAATCATTTGAAATACGGCAACACTGTAATTAAATCATATTTATCGGTCGCTACGAAACTACGTTAAGCCAGTCCAGACGTGGAGCGATAGATGGAGTTATTCGAAAGCATTTAATTCGTGGTTTCAATAAAAAAAATTATACGTCGATGTTTTTTTTTTAATGAATTACATCCCGTTATACGATTTGACGGTAACGCCTATGGTTATAAAAGCGGTAGAAGCGTTACCATACAAGTTATATAAAAGTAATTGATATATAGCATAAGAAAAACGAATAATATTTTGAGGTTAAAATTCGCTTATTAAATATAAAGAAATATTCTAATTAGATACATTTTAATCACAAATTTTGTTTTAATTAGAGAAAAGAGAGTCGAAATATATAAAACCAGTTACAAGCCACTCCCTCTATCGTTACAGTTACTTACCCGCTCCCTCTATCTTTACAGTTACCTACTCGTTCTCTCTGTCTTTACCGTTACCTACGTTGATATAGTTTGTTTGATAGGGTGATAGATGGCGTTGAATACGGTAAATTGAGAATTGATATACCTAGTGAGCTTGATATACTTGATATAAATGGAATTTGAGGTTAGAAGATGAGTTAAATGTGTTTATTTTTCAATATAGGAAAACGAAACGTCGAATTATTTCCGAATGAATCGCTATAATCAATTACCTTTATGCAGATTATAAAATAAGGTGACTTAACTTCTGAATTATACCGAGAGTTTCATTAAGAACGTTTTGGTTAGTAATAAAAAATATAATTCCAGTGATATTTGATTCAAATATTCATCACGGATCCGGAAAAAGACTTTGGTCGAGTCGCACTCGACGAAACTCTCGCTCGAAATAATTTTACCAGTTGTAGGCGTTTTTTCTTCTTCTTAGAGAAACGTTATCGTATTCTGTGGGTACTTCCCGGTTGAAAGTATCACTTGGAGCGGTGGCGCAATCTATGAGTCTGTAATTGCGTTCGCAGCGTCGACTTATAGTCCAAAAGGAGAAACCTTCGGGGCATTTGAACATGTAACCTTCCAAATAACGATCGCGTCTATTGGATTTTACACATTTGACGAAATTGGGACTACAAGCTGTGGATTCTAGACTGTGAGTACCTTCTGTTGGACAAAGGCGGTTCGTATTCGCAACCTGGAACTGAAATTGACGGAAATTATACGAGGAAAAACGATTTTTATGAAATATTGGTACTTACTGGTGGAATTGAATTCGCTTCTAAACGTCTATAAAGAGTACTTGAAGCGATTTCACTCCTGCAGGTGCTAGCTTCGTTTGGAGGTAAACATTGAATTTTCGTATCATCGAACAACAATCCATCCGGACAGCTTAACACTAGTACTTTGAAATCGTGCCCATTTTTACTCGTAGTACATTGGTAGAATAAGTTACAGTACCGGGGGTGTCTTCGGAATCCTGTAGGGCAGATTAAAGTTGTTTGGTTACCGTCCAAATCACCAATCGGGCACGATATTCCCCCATTTTGTTGGCCATTTTGATTCGATCCGTTATTTCCGTTTTGTTGGCCATTTTGATTGGACCCAGTTCCTCCATTTTGTTGTCCATTTTGATTGGACCCAGTTCCTCCGTTTTGGTTGCCATTTTGATTTGATCCATTATTTCCGGTTTGTTGTCCATTTTGGTTCGATCCGTTATTTCCATTTTGATTCGATCCATTACTTCCATTTTGTTGTCCACTTTGATTGGACCCAGTTCCACCGTTTTGTTGGCCATTTTGATTCGATCCATTACTTCCATTTTGTTGGCCATTTTGATTCGATCCATTACTTCCATTTTGTTGTCCACTTTGATTGGACCCAGTTCCTCCGTTTTGTTGGCCATTTTGATTCGATCCATTACTTCCATTTTGTTGGCCATTTTGATTCGATCCATTACTTCCATTTTGTTGGCCATTTTGATTTGATCCATTACTTCCATTTTGTTGGCCATTTTGATTCGATCCTGTTCCTCCGTTTTGGTTGCCATTTTGATTTGATCCGTTACTTCCGGTTTGTTGGCCATTTTGATTTAATCCGTTACTACCGGTTTGTTGGCCATTTTGATTGGACCCAGTTCCTCCATTTTGTTGTCCATTTTGATTCGATCCATTACTTCCATTTTGTTGGCCATTTTGATTGGACCCAGTTCCTCCATTTTGTTGTCCATTTTGGTTGGATCCATTACTTCCATTTTGTTGGCCATTTTGATTCGATCCTGTTCCTCCGTTTTGGTTGCCATTTTGATTTGATCCGTTACTTCCGGTTTGTTGGCCATTTTGATTTGATCCGTTACTACCGGTTTGTTGGCCATTTTGATTGGACCCAGTTCCTCCATTTTGTTGTCCATTTTGGTTGGATCCATTACTTCCATTTTGTTGGCCATTTTGATTCGATCCTGTTCCTCCGTTTTGGTTGCCATTTTGATTTGACCCATTACTTCCGGTTTGTTGGCCATTTTGATTTGATCCGTTACTACCGGTTTGTTGGCCATTTTGATTGGACCCAGTTCCTCCATTTTGTTGTCCATTTTGGTTGGATCCATTACTTCCATTTTGTTGGCCATTTTGATTCGATCCTGTTCCTCCGTTTTGGTTGCCATTTTGATTTGATCCGTTACTTCCGGTTTGTTGGCCATTTTGATTTGATCCGTTACTACCGGTTTGTTGGCCATTTTGATTTGATCCGTTACTACCGGTTTGTTGGCCATTTTGATTAGATCCAGTGCCTCCATTTTGATTTGATCCAGTTCCACCGTTTTGTTGACCATTTTGATTGGATCCAATGCCTCCGTTTTGTTGTCCATTTTGGTTCGATCCGTTATTTCCATTTTGTTGGCCATTTTGATTTGATCCTGTTCCCCCGTTTTGGTTGCCATTTTGATTTGATCCATTACTTCCATTTTGTTGACCATTTTGATTCGATCCAGTGCCTCCGTTTTGGCTGCCATTTTGATTCGATCCATTGTCTCCGTTTTGTTGGCCATTTTCGTTTGACGCTATTCCCGGAGCTGGAGAATAACATTTTCCAGACACTGCCCATGGATAGTTACAAGTTATTTGTACAGTATCCCATACAGTTCCTTTTTGACATGAAAATTCATACCTGATGTAGCCATTTTGTCCGTTAGATACACATCTGCCAATTCAAAATATACGAAATAAGAAGCATGTCTATTTTTTTTCCATATAACATCATTACATACCTATAGAATTTCATGCAATCATTCGGATCACCTAAAAAGCCTTCTTTTGTGCAAGTAGATCCAACTTCACTTGAAATATCGGTCTGGTTCCAGGTTCCCTGCGAATTTTCATGTTAATAATTTCAATTACATGCAAAATATGATAATTACCTGTTGGCCATTTTGATTTGATCCATTATTTCCGGTTTGTTGACCATTTTGATTTGATCCAGTTCCCCCATTTTGTTGGCCATTTTGATTTGATCCAGTTCCCCCATTTTGTTGGCCATTTTCATTCGATGCGTTACTTCCATTTTGTTGACCATTTTGATTTGATCCAGTTCCCCCATTTTGTTGGCCATTTTGATTAGATCCAGTTCCTCCATTTTGTTGGCCATTTTGATTAGATCCAGCTCCTCCATTTTGTTGGCCATCTTGATTGGATCCATTACTTCCATTCTGTTGACTATTCGAACCGTTTTCCCCGTTTTGCTGACCATTCTGACTAGTTCCATTGCCTCCATTCTGTGCACCACCTTGATTGGATCCAGTTCCTCCATTTTGTTGACCACCTTGATTGGATCCACTACCTCCGTTTTGCTGATCATTCGACCCATTTTGCTGATTATTCAGATCCGAGCCATTATTTCCATTTTGTTGGCTCCCTCCGCTTTGGTCGCCATTTTGATTTGATCCATCGCTTCCGTTCTGGTTTGATGGAGTGTCAGGTGCCGATGAATAACATTTTCCGGATACAGCCCATGGGTAGTTGCAAGTTATTTGTACAGTGTCCCATACGGTTCCTTTTTGGCATGAAAATTCATATCTGATGTAGCCGTTTTGTCCATTGGAAACGCATCTGTCAATTAGAAAAGAAGCGAGAAGATAGAAACACGTATATATATTTAAAAACCTCGAATCATTTCTTAAAAAATCCACCGCGATCTCATTACGTACCTATAAAATTTTTCGCAGTCATTTGGATCACCCAAAAAGCCTTCTTTTGAACAAGTAGATCCAATTTCGCTCGAAATATTGGTCTGGTTCCAGGAACCCTACAATATGATAGATGCGTCCAATATTTTCACAAATTAATTACATGCAAAAATTGATAATTACCTGATTATTTTGTGAATTAGATCCATCATTTCCGTTCTGTTGTCCATTTTGATTTGATCCACTGCCTCCATTTTGTTGGCCATTTTGGTTTGATCCAGTTCCTCCATTTTGATTTGATCCAGTTCCACCATTTTGTTGAGCATTTTGATTAGATCCAGTGCCTCCATTTTGATTTGATCCAGTGCCTCCATTTTGATTAGATTCAGTGCCTCCATTTTGATTTGATCCAGTTCCACCGTTTTGTTGACCACTTTGATTTGATCCAGTGCCTCCATTTTGATTAGATCCAGTGCCTCCATTTTGATTTGATCCAGTTCCACCGTTTTGTTGACCACTTTGATTTGATCCAGTGCCTCCATTTTGATTTGATCCAGTGCCTCCATTTTGATTAGATTCAGTGCCTCCATTTTGATTTGATCCAGTTCCACCGTTTTGTTGACCACTTTGATTTGATCCAGTGCCTCCATTTTGATTAGATCCAGTGCCTCCATTTTGATTTGATCCAGTTCCACCGTTTTGTTGACCACTTTGATTTGATCCAGTGCCTCCATTTTGACTTGATCCAGTGCCTCCATTTTGATTAGATCCAGTGCCTCCATTTTGATTTGATCCAGTTCCACCGTTTTGTTGACCACTTTGATTTGATCCAGTGCCTCCATTTTGATTTGATCCAGTGCCTCCATTTTGAATAGATTCAGTGCCTCCATTTTGATTTGATCCAGTTCCACCGTTTTGTTGGCCACTTTGATTTGATCCAGTGCCTCCATTTTGATTAGATCCAGTGCCTCCATTTTGATTTGATCCAGTTCCACCGTTTTGTTGACCACTTTGATTTGATCCAGTGCCTCCATTTTGATTTGATCCAGTGCCTCCATTTTGATTAGATCCAGTGCCTCCATTTTGATTTGATCCAGTTCCACCGTTTTGTTGACCACTTTGATTTGATCCAGTGCCTCCATTTTGATTTGATCCAGTGCCTCCATTTTGATTTGATCCAGTGCCTTCATTTTGATTTGATCCAGTTCCACCGTTTTGTTGACCATTTTGATTCGGTCCATTACTACCATTTTGGTTTGATCCACTGCCTCCATTTTGTTGGCCATTTTGATTCGACCCAGTACCTCCATTTTGATCTGATCCAGTTCCACCATTTTGTTGACCATTTTGATTGGATGGAGTGCCAGGAGCTGATGAAGAACATTTTCCCGATACAGCCCAAGGGAAGTTACAAGTTATTTGTACAGTATCCCATACGGTGCCCTTTTGACAAGAAAATTCATACCTGATGTAGCCATTTTGCCCGTTGGATACGCATCTGGCAAATGGAAAATTTGGGATATCAAAAAATTCATGGTTATAAAAGTTGAATTCATTTTCATCACTTACCTATAAAACTTTCCACAGTCATTCGGATCACCTAAAAATCCTTCTTCTGAACAAGTAGATCCAACTCCGCTGGAAATATTTGTCTGGTTCCAGGATCCCTACAAATTAGTTTTACATATAATATGGTTCTCATTTATTAAATAAAAAATAAGACAATTACCTGGTTATTCTCTGAATTAGATCCACCATTTCCTCCATTTTGTTGACCATTTTGATTTGATCCATTTTGTTGGCCATTTTGATTTGACCCACTTTCTCCGTTCTGATTGCCATTTTGATTTGATCCATTTTGTTGGCCATTTTGATTTGATCCACTTCCCCCGTTTTGGTTGCCATTTTGATTGGATCCATTTTGTTGTCCATTTTGATTTGACCCACTTCCTCCGTTTTGGTTGCCATTTTGATTGGATCCATTTTGTTGTCCATTTTGATTTGATCCATTTTGTTGGCCATTTTGATTTGACCCACTTCCTCCGTTTTGGTTGCCATTTTGATTTGATCCACTTCCCCCGTTTTGGTTGCCATTTTGATTTGTTCCACTTTGTTGTCCATTTTGATTTGATCCACCTCCTCCGTTTTGGTTGCCATTTTGATTTGTTCCACTTTGTTGTCCATTTTGATTTGATCCACCTCCTCCGTTTTGGTTGCCATTTTGATTTGATCCATTTTGTTGGCCATTTTGATTTGACCCACTTCCTCCGTTTTGGTTGCCATTTTGATTTGATCCATTTCCTCCATTTTGTTGGCCATTCTCTTGATCTTGATTACATTTTCCAGTTACTGCTGAGGGGTAATTACAAGAAAATGATGCTTGATCCCAGACTGTTCCTTTGGCGCACGAAAATTCATATTTAATAAAACCTCCTTTTCCATCTCCCACACATCGGTAAAATTTACTACAGTCCTTGTCATTTTCTGCAAAACCCTCTTTAACACATTGTTCATTTGTTATTTGTCCTGCGTTATTTTGATTAGTAGATCCTTGGTTTCCTGATCCTTGTTGGTTTTGATTGTTGGATCCTTGGTTTCCTGATCCTTGTTGGTTTTGATTGTTGGATCCTTGGTTTCCTGATCCTTGTTGGTTTTGATTGTTGGATCCTTGGTTTCCTGATCCTTGTTGGTTTTGATTGTTGGATCCTTGCTGGTTTCCATTATTCTGTTGATTATTGGATCCTTGTTGGTTTTGATTGTTGGATCCTTGTTGGTTTTGATTATTGGATCCTTGTTGGTTTTGATTGTTGGATCCTTGTTGGTTTTGATTATTGGATCCTTGTTGGTTTTGATTGTTGGATCCTTGCTGGTTTCCATTAATCTGTTGATTATTGGATCCTTGTTGGTTTTGATTGTTGGATCCTTGCTGGTTTCCATTATTCTGTTGATTATTGGATCCTTGTTGGTTTTGATTGTTGGATCCTTGTTGGTTTTGATTATTGGATCCTTGTTGGTTTTGATTATTGGATCCTTGTTGGTTTTGATTATTGGATCCTTGTTGGTTTTGATTGTTGGATCCTTGCTGGTTTCCATTATTCTGTTGATTATTGGATCCTTGTTGGTTTTGATTGTTGGATCCTTGTTGGTTTTGATTGTTGGATCCTTGTTGGTTTTGATTGTTGGATCCTTGTTGGTTTCCATTATTCTGTTGATTATTGGATCCTTGTTGGTTAGCATTTTGATTTCCAATGTTTTGTTGGTTTTGGTTATCGGTAGTACCACATCTTCCGCCTACAGCGCTGGGATAGTTACAAGTGATTTTCTCTTGATCCCAAACCGTACCATCTCCACAATTAAACTCATACTGAGTATAACCTCCTCGATTATTACTAACACATCTATAAAATTTGGTACAATTTCTGTTATCTCCAATGAAACCTTCTGTCGTACATCTATTTTCCGCCTGTTGGTTTGGTTGATTTTGGTTGGAACCAAAAGAACCTTGTTGGTTCTGTTGATTTTGCTGATTTTGATTAGAGCTACTAGAACCCTGTTGGTTTTGTTGATTTTGGTTCGAACTAGAAGAACCTTGTTGATTTTGGTTCGAACTAGAAGAAGAACCTTGTTGATTCTGGCCGGAACTCGTAGAACCCTGTTGGTTTTGTTGATTTTGGCTAGAACTAGAAGAACCTTGTTGATTTTGGTTCGAACTAGAAGAACCTTGTTGATTTTGGTTCGAACTAGAAGAACCTTGTTGATTTTGGTTCGAACTAGAAGAAGAACCTTGTTGATTCTGGCCGGAACTCGTAGAACCCTGTTGGTTTTGTTGATTTTGGCTAGAACTAGAAGAACCTTGTTGATTTTGGTTCGAACTAGAAGAACCTTGTTGATTTTGGTTCGAACTAGAAGAACCTTGTTGATTTTGGTTCGAACTAGAAGAAGAACCTTGTTGATTCTGGCCGGAACTCGTAGAACCCTGTTGGTTTTGTTGATTTTGGCTAGAACTAGAAGAACCTTGTTGATTTTGGTTCGAACTAGAAGAACCTTGTTGATTTTGGTTCGAACTAGAGGAACCTTGTTGATTTTGGTTCGAACTAGAGGAACCTTGTTGATTTTGATTGGAGCTAGAAGAAGAACCTTGTTGATTCTGGCCGGAACTCGTAGAACCCTGTTGGTTCTGTTGATTTTGGCTAGAACTAGAAGAACCTTGTTGATTTTGGTTCGAACTAGAAGAACCTTGTTGATTTTGGTTCGAACTAGAGGAACCTTGTTGATTTTGGTTCGAACTAGAGGAACCTTGTTGATTTTGATTGGAGCTAGAAGAAGAACCTTGTTGATTCTGGCCGGAACTCGTAGAACCCTGTTGGTTCTGTTGATTTTGGCTAGAACTAGAAGAACCTTGTTGATTTTGGTTCGAACTAGAGGAACCTTGTTGATTTTGGTTCGAACTAGAGGAACCTTGTTGATTTTGATTGGAGCTAGAAGAAGAACCTTGTTGATTCTGGCCGGAACTCGTAGAACCCTGTTGGTTTTGTTGATTTTGGCTAGAACTAGAAGAACCTTGTTGATTTTGGTTCGAACTAGAAGAACCTTGTTGATTTTGATTGGAGCTAGAAGAAGAACCTTGTTGATTCTGTTGATTTTGGCTTGAAGACGAACCAGAAGTACTTTGGTTACCTGTTGAATTTGAAGTATTTTCACTATTACTCTGTTGTGAATTGTTATTGCTACTAGTACCAGTTTGTTGTGAATTATTATTACTTCCAAACTGTTGGGAATTGTTGTTGCTACTGGTACCACTTTGTTGTGAATTATTATTACTACCAGACTGTTGGGAATTGTTATTGCTACTAGTACCAGTTTGTTGTGAATTATTATTGCTACCAGACTGTTGGGAATTGTTGTTGCTACTGGTACCACTTTGTTGTGAATTATTATTACTACCAGACTGTTGGGAATTGTTATTGCTACTAGTACCAGTTTGTTGTGAATTATTATTGCTACTAGTACCAGTTTGTTGTGAATTATTATTGCTACCAGACTGTTGGGAATTGTTGTTGCTACTGCTACTACTTTGTTGTGAATTGCTATTGCTATTAGTACTACTTTGTTGTGAATTATTATTGCTTCCAAACTGTTGGGAATTGCTATTGCTACCAAACTGTTGGGAATTGTTGTTGGTATTACTACCACTTTGTTGTGAGCTGTTATTGTTACTGCTACTAGTCTGTTGTGAATTGCCACTGCCACTGCTTCCGTTTTGTTGCCAGTTTCCGCTATTATTATTCTGTTGCGAATCGCTACTGCTACCGTTTTGTAACGAATTATTACTGCTACTCCAACTAGAGCTAGAACTATTGCTACTGCTACTACTACTACTACTGCTGCTAGAGGAGAAACTGGAACTATTGCTAAAAGAATTGCTGCTTTGGGAATTGAATTGGGAAGAATTTTGATTGGAGGTGGTTTGATTAAAGCTCAAATTATCGCTAGCGTATCTAACTTTGGGTAACTGTGTACCTCCTTCTCCAAGGCATTCGGCTCTATTCGCAGCCCAAACGAAGTTGCACGATTGGATATTAGGGTCCCAAACGGTGCCGGTTCCACAACTGAATTCGTATTTCATAAATCCCCCTCGACCGCCGGATACGCATCGATAGAACTTTTTACAATCGGCTGGATCTCCCACGAAACCTTCTCGGCTGCAAGTGTTGCCCAAATTAGGAGTCGACTGCGTACTTTCTGCTGTTATTGGACCAGAGTTTGTCGCCGAAGGTGAACCGGTGACAGGTTTGAATGTTTCTTCTATAGCATTTCCACCGCATTCTTCTCTACTACTGGCGTACGGGTAGTTACAAGTTGTCGTTGCCGGATCGAAAACTGTTCCGTTAGCACATTCGAATCTTATCGGACTAAAATTATTTTGACCGTTCTGAATACATCTGTAGAATATCGTGCAATTGTTGGAGTCCGGATAGAATCCTTCGCCGGGGCAACTAAATTGAGAACTGTAGAAAAAAGCTGTACCGTCTCCGGTCGAATAGAAATCTGTAACGAAAAATAATAATTTTTTTTTTTTTTGGTGGAATCAACATATATCAAGCTAATAAATCCAAGTATGATTTTTAAGTTGTTTTATTCAACTATTAGACGTAAATGTACCCATAATCATCATTACGAAGTTGTGTGATTTTAAAAATTTATAAATAGATAGTAATTCAACATGAAGTTATTTATTACGAACGCCCTGTCAAATCTAGTTCAATAAACTGTCATAAAAACGTGAAGGTTAATTTCAATCTTATTAATTCCTTTAATCACACACACCCGAAGAATGTAATGTAGTAAAAAACAGGTTTCATGAGAATATAATATACTTCTCGTCACAACTTGTTGTTTAAGTTTATTTATTACAGTTTTTTTTTTCTCACTTGTGTCTAATTATATGTTAATAAACTTTTGAATTGTATTTATAGCAGAGGAAGTAGAATATATTCGGTTTGTATACTTAAAAATGTCTCAATTTAAAGGTCATTAACATTTCTTAGTGAATATACGAGGATACATTGATATGTATTAAAAACGAAAGTAATAATAACGAAATATTTTTGGTGGAATATTTTGTAAATAAATAAATCACGTTAATAGCGCCTTAAAAGTATGCAATATAATATACATACAAGTATTGATCGCATCGATTATCTAACTTTAGTATAAACGACTCAAATTTAATTTCTTTAATAATCGATTAGATAAACTATGTAAATATTTTTCGTTGTGAATACACAATGGTTAATAAAGTTAATAATAAAAAAACAAATGTAGTAATATTATGTAAATTAATTAAATAGAGTCAACAGCGCCTTAAAGTTATGCAATAAATCATACAAAGAAGTATTGTCTGCATCGGTAATCTAATTATCATCTACTCAATTTGTTTTAAAAAAGTGAAAAGAAACATCCAGAATGCAATTAATAGTTTGGTTACAATAAAATATCTTTGTTTCTATTGTGTTTGTGTGTGTGTATTAGTGCTACGGAATGTAAAAAGGTAATATTTATCATTATTACTAACAATAATAATTTGCTAATTTGACAGTTTAAAAAATAAACTTATTTTATTGCACGAAATTTATTCCTATATTTGTTTTTAGAGTTACGCGTTATCGTAATATCATTAACTTTATAGTATAAACTTCTTCGTACTTTATTTTCGTATTAAAAATGCAAAAAGCAAATACACGAAGATCGTTTTGACTTGAACACATATCGATAAATATTCTACAGACCATTATCGACCGATCTCAGTACGTTGTTAATAGTACGACTGACTATTGAAGGACGTATGTAGGTACAGAAAAATGTTTCTCGTTAGAGGGTTTCATTCGAAATTATTAAAAGTCGATTGAAAGATTAAAATTTAATTTATTATTTTAAAATACAGTTTTTCGTCTATCTACACGATGTTAAGATTTAAAACTTACCTAAATCTAAACCATTAGTAATCGTAATTAAACAAATTATAGTAGCTACCAAAACGGAACCCGGGACATTCATAATGTACGTTATCTGGAAAAAAAAAAATATTTCAATTAGGTAATAACAAATAAAAATGAGGTTATGATACTCTTCAATATCAAATATAACTTTAGTATTGTTTGGGGATACTCAAAAGATATTTGCATGACTTTGAGTTTCATTTGGGGGTTATCTTTTCCTGATGATTGTTCCAAGTAAGTGTTTTATCTACTAAATTGTAAATTATTATTAGGTTTGTTTTACCGGGGTTGATACTATGAAGTTAGGTACTGACTCTTCTTCTTTTAATAATAAAAATAATAAACAACTACAACGTTAATTTTGTATTCATAACATTCGTTTTGTTTGTTTTTTATCATGTAGAATTAATTAGTAAACATTTTATACAATTAAATACACTTAACAATCCGTTTTGATTTATCCACTTGATATTCAAATAACGGTTGCGATCGTACATTATGTACTTCGGGTAGGTGCTGCATAGCAGATTGAACGCTTTGATTGATTTTCGCGGTATGCAGTTTTAATTGACGTCAATTTGGTGTTAATATTCGATCGATGACAGTCGATATTGAAACTTAAAGGGCAAGAAGAAGACGATAACGTTCGATTTATAATAATATATTTTTATCTTAAACGATGTTATTTATAATAATTGGATATGTCGAACGGAATCGAAAGCTATTTAATTTTAATAAATGCTAATTAATTTTCATTATAGTTATCTTTCGGTAACGTCTTTAATCAATTTAACCGAACAGTTTTAAGAGGTTTATCGTATCGAACGGTTTTTATAAATATAAATCGGGAGTGTTTTGACGTTTTACACATTTTTTAAATTAACTTTCGTTGAGTGCAAAAAAAACGTGTGTCGGGCAACAGTTTTTTTTATATTTTGGTTAAATGTCGATTAAACTATATCTTTTTATATTTGTTTTTACAAATACTTTTGTTTATAACCCAAAATACGTAGTTTGAAGCGGTCAAAAATGACCTGTAGTGTGTATTATAATCTCTCGGTTTCTCAAGCTAATGTCTAGACATTTCACACTTGTCTTAAGATAAAATTCAAGGTGCTCGATCTGCTTCTCGAAATAAAATGAGTGCTGGCCATGTAATTAAATGTATAGACTAATTTCTAAGAAAAAGAATGTGTTAAACTCGACATATTTCGAAATATTATTAAATTGAATCGTTTTTAGTCGATAAATTCGATTAAATCGCTACTTGTAATGTATTTTTTTTTTTATTTTTTTATAGTCCGTTCATCCTGATTAGTAACTGATTGAATCGGATAGAAAAAAGGGCGTTAATAAAAAAAATCTTATATAAACAGTAGTTTATTTAAAGTTTGAATTGTTTTTCATTAAATATTAGTTTAAAAAAACCCGTGGACAATATACTGAGTGATTCAAAAATTGTATTGATAACCTTTGAATGTAGCTAAACGAATTGACTATAATCCGAACGAAATCCGTCGATTATTAATAAAATGTGTTGAATAAACAATCGAACAATTATATTTGATCAATTTTAAATATATACGGATCGAATTAAAAATTCAGTTGACGTTTAAAGAGACAATCAGTGAACTTGCCGTTTTCGCGAATATCAATACTGTAAATACCTCAATCGTAACTAGGTAGTAAACAAGTAATAATTCTCTTTAACCTACAAAACGTTTGGTGAATTATAAAAACCGAGATCAAAATCGAATTCGTTTGACACACTCAACAAGATGATGATGGTACGACCTTATTTTTATTTAAAAATCTAGTACCGCTATTTATTCGATTTATGCGAAATTTTTTACGAAATTTGGCACACCTACGATGATACAAATCATTAAAATTTAAGGAGAGCGTCTAGATAAAAAATAAAAAACTACTAGAACGCTTTTCGAATTTTAGATTTTGAATTTACCACTTAGGAACGCCGAGCACGATTATCGGGGCTCGATACTTTACAATTTCGAAAAAATGCACAATCATTTGCCAATTGGAAACGAATTTACAAACATTTTCGAAAAAATATTCACCGAAAAGTACTTTTTCAACGGTAATTTCTTTATTCATCGTATATATTCATTCAAGTTTACGTTAAATATTCCATCGAACAATCCCTCGTAAATTCACCATAGGTGTTGAACATGTATAAGGAATTTTAAGTTCTAGATATTTATTTTCAATGAGACTACCTGTCTCATAACCTGTATTTGAATATAAGAATTATTGGTAGAGCGTTTAAACAGCAGGGGTCGCGGGATACCAGATATCTACCGTGTTTTCTGCTCTAGGTAATAAATATCTATGAGAAATTAGATACACGCGGTGTTTGTTTTATCAACGTACTTGTATATATATATAAACATCTCATAATAAAGAACATGGCAGCGGCTAGTTTATTATTGAACTACCCTCGTATATACATTTTCGATCCGTATCCTGAAACTTACGTCATCCATAGAAGCAGGTGTATAAATATAAATTACGTTTAATTAGTTATTTTCGTTATACCTCGTATAATTAACTAGAATTGTCAACGAAAATGTGTAGAGTATAAAAAACTAAATATCCCGAGTACGGAGTTTAAAAACTCGTCTGAAAGATCAGGTTTCGACGATGGGATAGCTGTGGATTTATTTAATGTTAATTGCTGAATTCCTTTTGTATAAAAGATGAAACAAACTATGTGTAGAAATAATTAGTGGGGTATTGTCAAGGTAGTTGATATAGAATTGAAATATCTACAAAATGAGATACAGATTGGATTTTTTAAAATTAGAAAAAAATCGCAATAACCTCAAAATATCTTTGACACTACCTCGGAGTACACAATCTAACGAATTGCCACGCCCATTTAATAATGGCCGCCGTTATTTTGACGTAGATCGGATTGCCTAATTATATAAAAAAGAAGATTTAACCAATTGAACAATATACTTAAACTTTCAATTTATTTTTTTCTTATAAAATTTGGCATTAAAATGAAAACTTGATATAAATAATGTAATTTTCTTTTTAATTTTCTTTAAAAAATAATCTAAAAAAGTTTCAAGCGATTCGTATTTATTTTAATTATAAATAATCTTCAAGTAGTGAAATTTTCACGGTTACAAATCACCAATGCGTGAACTGTCAAGGTCAAGATTATATACACAGTTTATGATGCAGGTGTTTTGTTTTTATTATAACACAGTGGTAACTAAACTTTTATCTCATATTTTAATTAACATACGTCTTTAATTAAGTCAATTAAGTATGGAAGAGAATCATAGAGAGAAAATCGTTCATATAAATTACGAAGAAATGAACCGCACAATTTTACCGAAATTTTTGCCAAAGCTTGTCCTTGATTAGATACAATAAAAAAAACCAAATAACTTGACAGCTGTCATATTAGTCAACCAAATTTGATAGAACGGATGTCCCTATTTACTTTTGAAGATTATGGCTTCCTCTGACAAATAGCTAATAGAGGCATTGAGCTGAAATTTTGGAGAAATGTTAAGAAAAGTGCGATTTAAATAGGAAAAAATCAGGAAGTTGATAAGTCGCACAGTATTGGAAATACAGGGTTTGGAATTTGTACGAATATCGACTAAAAACATATGAATGTTTAAAAAGTCACTGACGCCAAAATAATATAGGCGTTGAGTTGAAATTTTGGGAAAACGTTGAGAAAGGTGCGATTTAAATAGGAAAAAATCAGGAAGTTCATAAGTCGCACAGTATTGGAAATACAGGGTTATGAATTTGTACGAATATCAACTAAAAACATAAGAATGTGTAAAAAGTCACTGACGCCAAAATAATAGAGGCATTGAGCTGAAATCTCGGAAAAATGTTAAGAAAAGTGCGATTTAAATAGGAAAAAATCAGGAAGTTGATAAGTCGCACAGTATTGGAGATACAGGGTTTCGAATTTGTACGGATATCAACTAAAAACATAAGAATGTTTAAAAAGTCACTGACGCCAAAATAATAGAGGTATTGAGCTGAAATTTTGGGAAAATGTTAAGAAAGGTGCGATTTAAATAGAAAAAAATCGGGAAGTTGATAAGTCGCACAGTATTGGAAATACAGGGTTATGAATTTGTACGAATATCAACTAAAAACATAAGAATGTGTAAAAAGTCACTGACGCCAAAATAATAGAGGCATTGAGCTGAAATCTCGGAAAAATGTTAAGAAAAGTGCGATTTAAATAGGAAAAAATCAGGAAGTTGATAAGTCGCACAGTATTGGAAATACAGGGTTTGGAATTTGTACGAATATCAACTAAAAACTTAAGAATGTTTAAAAAGTCACTGACGCCAAAATAATAGAGGTATTGAGCTGAAATTTTGGGAAAATGTTAAGAAAGGTGCGATTTAAATAGAAAAAAATCGGGAAGTTGATAAGTCGCACAGTATTGGAAATACAGGGTTTCGAATTTGTTCGAATATCAACTCAAAACATACAAATGCTTAAAAAGTCACTGACGCCAAAATAATAGAGGCATTGAGCTGAAATTTTGGAAAAATGTGAAAAAGGGTGCGATTTAAATAGAAAAAAATCGGAACGTTGGTAAGTCTCACAGTATTGGAAATACAGGGTTTCGAATTTGTACGAATATCAACTAAAAATATAAGAATGTTTAAAAAGTCACGCACGCCAAAATAATAGAGGCATTGAGCTGAAATTTTGAAAATATGTTGGGAAAGGTGCGATTTAAGTACAAAAAAATCAGAACGTTGATAGATTCCACAGTACTTGAAATATAGGGTTTCAAACTTGTTGCAATGTTAACTAAAAACATACGATTGTTTAAAAAATCACTCACGCCAAAATAATAGAGGCATTGAGCTGAAATTTTGGAAAAATGTAAAAAAAGGTGCGATTTAAACAGAAAAAAATCGGAACGTTGATAAGTCTCACAGTATTGGAAATACAGGGCTTTAAACTTGTTCAAACAAACGAAAATTTGAAACATCACTTTCGCCAAAATTATTGCAACATTGAGTTGAAAAAAAAAACAAGACGATTGCTGAAGCAATAATACTATAAAAAAAAAGCAAAAAAAACCCGATAAAACAAATGCGTTCCCATGGCACCCTATCGAATAAACCCTATCAGTTAAAAACGATCGGTATGTAATAAATTCATACTACACCATAGTATGAGTCCAAAAAAAGCTGTTCAATTAACATTTTTTCGACAAGATTTATGGCACACAATCCATAATCTTCCTCCTAACAACTAATATGGTTCTTCCCGTCCATAATTAACGAGATGTATACCGTCGATTGGCCTTTCGAGCCGTACCCTCTCATTTTTGATACGGTACGCCCTCTACATTTGTGTCCGCGATTCCGAAAATAATATTTCACGAACCATTAGAGTCGTTCGCAGGGTAAAAACCTCGCAAGCCCGTCGTAACAGTAACGTCCGCATAATATGTAATAAATTCTCAAAAAAAAAATGGTGATATCATCCAAATCGAGTCGGTTTTCGAATAAATTACGTATATTGGCAAGTCCCGTTTTTAAAGCAGAAACTGGAATGTAACAAGAACCCGTTATTATGTTTCTCGTATCATTGTACTCGATTAATTTTATTTCAGAATGAAATTTTTTTGATTCCGAATCGACTTTCGCAGTCGATTCAAACCCACGTGAAAAGTTTTATTTAGTGAAACAACTCGTAAGGATTTAAACGCGATTTGAATGTTCCAACCTGTACTGTAGGTTGTGGTAGACGTTTGGTGCGATAAACATTTCGCCTGTAGCCCAAATTTCCAGTTATTAATATGTCAAACTTTGATCGTACAATCGTCGTTTGTTCAACCACCACATTTGGTGTTCGTAGGTCGTACGGTCTCGTCTAAACCATTATTTCACTGTTGATAACAATCTGACCAACATTAGGATATAATTTAGCCTTGCAAGTTCGTTGGGAACGTTCACTGTTGACGTGGACGTTTTCAAAATTGAAATATAAGCTATACAGATTGTCCCAGTTGTACTAATGGAAGAAAAAAATGTTTTTTCTTAAATCCGTACAATTTTTACAAAGTTTCAGCTCCTTATTTCTACGAGTGAGTTGCAAAAAGTTTATCTAGCGATTTAGGAAAAAATTTTGACAACGAGTTTGCTTGTAATTTTAGATTTCTAAAAATTTCATTTACTGACTCATAGATGGCGCTAATAATGTTAAAACTTTATAATAAATGAATTTTTACAACTGTCGTACTGAGTTTGTGGGTATAATGATTTCTACAAAAATATATACGAGGGTTGCTAGTTAAGTTTTAAGGCATTAGTAATATGAATATGTCAAATCTGACATCGCTGTCATGAAGTGACGTTTGTAATGGTGGTGGTACGAAGAAGCGGTTTATGCGTTCAAATCTCGTATTTTTGGAAAATGTCGAAATTTTTTTCGTTATTATCGAAAATATTCTCGTGGGAAAAAAATTGGGTCCACTTTAATATATAATCGATAGTTTATTAAATATTTTATTGAGAATTTTTTAGTGAAATGACCATTTATTGAAAACGTGGGATTTTTGAGAAATTTCCTTAGAATTTTTCGAAAAATTTGACCATAGTTTGTTTGAGAAAAATTTACAAAAAATAAAAAACAATAAAGTTTCTTTAATTTTTTATGTCTTAGAGTAGTTTAAAAAATCACTTAGACCAAAATAAAAGAGGCATTGAGCTGAAATTTCGGAAAAATGTTAGTAAAGGTGCGATTTAAATAGGAAAAAATCGGGAAGTTGATAAGTCGCACAGTATTGGAAACACAGGGTTTTGAATTAGTTCGAATATCAACTAAAAACATATGAATGCTTCAAAAATCACTGATGCCAAAATAATAGAGGTATTGAGCTGAAATTTTGGAAAAATGTTGAGAAAGGTGCGATTTAGATAGAAAAAAATCGGGAAGTTGATAAGTCGCACAGTATTGGAAACACAGGGTTTTGAATTAGTTCGAATATCAACTAAAAACATATGAATGCTTCAAAAATCACTGATGCCAAAATAATAGAGGTATTGAGCTGAAATTTTGGAAAAATGTTGAGAA
Organism: Diorhabda carinulata; assembly: GCF_026250575.1. Lineage (NCBI taxonomy): Eukaryota > Metazoa > Arthropoda > Insecta > Coleoptera > Chrysomelidae > Diorhabda > Diorhabda carinulata. The sequence goes on from NC_079465.1 coordinate 1,100,496, forward strand.
AGGTGCGATTTAGATAGAAAAAAATCGGGAAGTTGATAAGTCGCACAGTATTGGAAACACAGGGTTTTGAATTAGTTCGAATATCAACTAAAAACATATGAATGCTTCAAAAATCACTGATGCCAAAATAATAGAGGTATTGAGCTGAAATTTTGGAAAAATGTTGAGAAAGGTGCGATTTAGATAGAAAAAAATCGGGAAGTTGATAAGTCGCACAGTATTGGAAACACAGGGTTTTGAATTAGTTCGAATATCAACTAAAAACATATGAATGCTTCAAAAATCACTGATGCCAAAATAATAGAGGTATTGAGCTGAAATTTTGGAAAAATGTTGAGAAAGGTGCGATTTAGATAGAAAAAAATCGGGAAGTTGATAAGTCGCACAGTATTGGAAACACAGGGTTTCGAATTTGTACGAATATCAACTAAAAACATAAGAATGTTTAAAAAGTCACTGACGCCAAAATAATAGAGACATTGAGCTGAAATTTCGGAAAAATGTTGAGAAAGGTGCGATTTAAATAGAAAAAAATCGGGAAGTTGATAAGTCGCACAGTATTGGAAACACAGGGTTTCGAATTTGTACGAATATCAACTAAAAACATAAGAATGTTTAAAAAGTCACTGACGCCAAAATAATAGAGACATTGAGCTGAAATTTCGGAAAAATGTTGAGAAAGGTGCGATTTAAATAGAAAAAAATCGGGAAGTTGATAAGTCGCACAGTATTGGAAACACAGGGTTTTGAATTAGTTCGAATATCAACTAAAAACATATGAATGCTTCAAAAATCACTGATGCCAAAATAATAGAGGTATTGAGCTGAAATTTTGGAAAAATGTTGAGAAAGGTGCGATTTAGATAGAAAAAAATCGGGAAGTTGATAAGTCGCACAGTATTGGAAACACAGGGTTTTGAATTAGTTCGAATATCAACTAAAAACATATGAATGCTTCAAAAATCACTGATGCCAAAATAATAGAGGTATTGAGCTGAAATTTTGGAAAAATGTTGAGAAAGGTGCGATTTAGATAGAAAAAAATCGGGAAGTTGATAAGTCGCACAGTATTGGAAACACAGGGTTTTGAATTAGTTCGAATATCAACTAAAAACATATGAATGCTTCAAAAATCACTGATGCCAAAATAATAGAGGTATTGAGCTGAAATTTTGGAAAAATGTTGAGAAAGGTGCGATTTAGATAGAAAAAAATCGGGAAGTTGATAAGTCGCACAGTATTGGAAACACAGGGTTTTGAATTAGTTCGAATATCAACTAAAAACATATGAATGCTTCAAAAATCACTGATGCCAAAATAATAGAGGTATTGAGCTGAAATTTTGGAAAAATGTTGAGAAAGGTGCGATTTAGATAGAAAAAAATCGGGAAGTTGATAAGTCGCACAGTATTGGAAACACAGGGTTTTGAATTAGTTCGAATATCAACTAAAAACATATGAATGCTTCAAAAATCACTGATGCCAAAATAATAGAGGTATTGAGCTGAAATTTTGGAAAAATGTTGAGAAAGGTGCGATTTAGATAGAAAAAAATCGGGAAGTTGATAAGTCGCACAGTATTGGAAACACAGGGTTTCGAATTTGTACGAATATCAACTAAAAACATAAGAATGTTTAAAAAGTCACTGACGCCAAAATAATAGAGACATTGAGCTGAAATTTCGGAAAAATGTTGAGAAAGGTGCGATTTAAATAGAAAAAAATCGGGAAGTTGATAAGTCGCACAGTATTGGAAACACAGGGTTTCGAATTTGTACGAATATCAACTAAAAACATAAGAATGTTTAAAAAGTCACTGACGCCAAAATAATAGAGACATTGAGCTGAAATTTCGGAAAAATGTTGAGAAAGGTGCGATTTAAATAGAAAAAAATCGGGAAGTTGATAAGTCGCACAGTATTGGAAACACAGGGTTTTGAATTAGTTCGAATATCAACTAAAAACATATGAATGCTTCAAAAATCACTGATGCCAAAATAATAGAGGTATTGAGCTGAAATTTTGGAAAAATGTTGAGAAAGGTGCGATTTAGATAGAAAAAAATCGGGAAGTTGATAAGTCGCACAGTATTGGAAACACAGGGTTTCGAATTTGTACGAATATCAACTAAAAACATAAGAATGTTTAAAAAGTCACTGACGCCAAAATAATAGAGACATTGAGCTGAAATTTCGGAAAAATGTTGAGAAAGGTGCGATTTAAATAGAAAAAAATCGGGAAGTTGATAAGTCGCACAGTATTGGAAACACAGGGTTTCGAATTTGTACGAATATCAACTAAAAACATAAGAATGTTTAAAAAGTCACTGACGCCAAAATAATAGAGACATTGAGCTGAAATTTCGGAAAAATGTTAGTAAAGGTGCGATTTAAATAGGAAAAAATCGGGAAGTTGATAAGTCGCACAGTATTGGAAGTACAGGGTTTTGAATTAGTTCGAATATCAACTAAAAACATATGAATGCTTCAAAAATCACTGACGCCAAAATAATAGAGGTATTGAGCTGAAATTTTGGAAAAATGTTGAGAAAGGTGCGATTTAAATAGAAAAAAATCGGGAAGTTGATAAGTCGCACAGTATTGGAAACACAGGGTTTTGAATTAGTTCGAATATCAACTAAAAACATATGAATGCTTCAAAAATCACTGACGCCAAAATAATAGAGGCATTGAGCTGAAATTTTGGAAAAATGTTGAGAAAGGTGCGATTTAAATAGAAAAAAATCAGGAAGTTGATAAGTCGCACAGTATTGGAAATACAGGGTTTCGAATTTGTACGAATATCAACTAAAAATATAAGAATGTTTAAAAAGTTACTGACGCCAAAATAATAGAGGCATTGAGCTGAAATTTTGGAAAAATGTTAAGAAAGGTGCGATTTAAATAGAAAAAAATCGGGAAGTTGATAAGTCGCACAGTATTGGAGATACAGGGTTTGGAATTTGTACGAATATCAACTAAAAACATATGAATGCTTAAAAAGTCACTCAGACCAAAATAATAGAGGCATTGAGCTGAAATTTTGGAAAAATGTTAAGAAAGGTGCGATTTAAATAGGAAAAAATCAGGAAGTTGATAAGTCGCAGAGAATTGGAAATACAGGGTTTCGAATTTGTACGAATATCAACTAAAAATATAAGAATGTTTAAAAAGTTACTGACGCCAAAATAATAGAGGCATTGAGCTGAAATTTTGGAAAAATGTTGAGAAAGGTGCGATTTAAATAGAAAAAAATCAGGAAGTTGATAAGTCGCACAGTATTGGAAATACAGGGTTTCGAATTTGTACGAATATCAACTAAAAATATAAGAATGTTTAAAAAGTTACTGACGCCAAAATAATAGAGGCATTGAGCTGAAATTTTGGAAAAATGTTAAGAAAGGTGCGATTTAAATAGAAAAAAATCGGGAAGTTGATAAGTCGCACAGTATTGGAGATACAGGGTTTGGAATTTGTACGAATATCAACTAAAAACATATGAATGCTTAAAAAGTCACTCAGACCAAAATAATAGAGGCATTGAGCTGAAATTTTGGAAAAATGTTAAGAAAGGTGCGATTTAAATAGGAAAAAATCAGGAAGTTGATAAGTCGCAGAGAATTGGTAATACAGGGTTTGGAATTTGTACGAATATCAACTAAAAACATAAGAATGTTTAAAAAGTCACTGACGCCAAAATAATAGAGGCATTGAGCTGAAATTTTGGAAAAATGTTAAGAAAGGTGCGATTTAAATAGAAAAAAATCGGGAAGTTGATAAGTCGCACAGTATTGGAGATACAGGGTTTGGAATTTGTACGAATATCAACTAAAAACATAAGAATGTTTAAAAAGTCACTGACGCCAAAATAATAGAGGCATTGAGCTGAAATTTTGGAAAAATGTTAAGAAAGGTGCGATTTAAATAGAAAAAAATCGGGAAGTTGATAAGTCGCACAGTATTGGAGATACAGGGTTTGGAATTTGTACGAATATCAACTAAAAACATATGAATGCTTAAAAAGTCACTCAGACCAAAATAATAGAGGCATTGAGCTGAAATTTTGGAAAAATGTTAAGAAAGGTGCGATTTAAATAGGAAAAAAACAGGAAGTTGATAAGTCGCAGAGAATTGGTAATACAGGGTTTGGAATTTGTACGAATATCAACTAAAAACATAAGAATGTTTAAAAAGTCACTGACGCCAAAATAATAGAGGCATTGAGCTGAAATTTTGGAAAAATGTTAAGAAAGGTGCGATTTAAATAGAAAAAAATCGGGAAGTTGATAAGTCGCACAGTATTGGAGATACAGGGTTTGGAATTTGTACGAATATCAACTAAAAACATATGAATGCTTAAAAAGTCACGCACGCCAAAATAATAGAGGCATTGAGCTGAAATTTTGGAAAAATGTAAAAAAGGGTGCGATTTAAATAGAAAAAAATCGGAACGTTGACAGGTTCCATAGTATTGGAAATTTCTCCAATTTCTTATATCTCAGACCTTTTCATATGTTTAAGCTCTAAATGTTCTAAATTTTAGATATTTTTTGATTCAAAATTAGTTTTTTTTTATTATTTTTAAAAATTTTACGTCTAATCCACCATAATTTGACATTATTCGCGTATTTGTATTAATCAATGGAAACCGGTTTTAACAACTTGTCGAAACGTCTTTAAAAAATTATCAAGACAATTCAAAAACGCAAAAAAATATATTTAAACAATTAATTTTATAATTTCACTTCCTCCCCCGTATACATAAATAAATTCAACCCATCTTATAAACCGTTAATTATATCAAAAATCGAAAACTCACCCTTAAAAATCAAAAATAAAATACCATATTACAAAAACCACCACACAAATTATAATCGAAATGGCAAATTTGATTTCCACGAACTTATCCCTAAATAAAAAAAATTTTTTTTTCGACTGTGTATATACTGAAATGCGAAAACTCGCTATTGGACCATTTGATTAACTGATTTACTTATATTATCCCCCTCCCTCTCGAGTCTTTCGCGAGCTTGGATCGGAATTCGCAAAGAAGATCCACCGGCGCGTCGATCGACGTCACCAACGGTCTCTTCTTCTTCTTTCCACTTCTTACGATGTCGAGGACGAGGACGTCGTCGAATCGTTACACTTTTCTCGAGTGTACGAACCGCACACAACAATTCGATCAATTAAAAATAGAAAGAATTCCGCGTATTTTGGAAATTTCGAAAAAACGAAAAAAAATTACGAAAAACCCCGTAAAATTTCGTTGAAATTTCAAACTTGCCGATTCAGCCCTCTCGATGGTCACGAGAATCATCACCAACGTGGAAAAATATGGGAAAAATACGAGGGGAGTACCAAAAATCTCACGATTCGACGTTCGGAAAGGAGACTTCGTGCCAAAAAAAGCGAAGGATTTGGAAAATACAAAATACAACTTCGGTTGTGGTTGTTTTTATGTGAAAACGACGAAAAAATTCCGAATAATAGTTGAGGAACGTCGATTTCTATTTCGAAATACGTTATTTTGGATGATTTTTCAAAAACGGGAAAGAAAATATGACGATTCTCAAGAAGAATCATTTAAAAATGTAATCGGCAACCCTGTGGACGTTTTAAAGCTTTTGTCTCGTTGCCACGGTTTCCTTTTACGGTAATTGCACGATTTAGATTAATATTACCGGGGAATCACTAAATGTAGTTTTTTTTTTGAAATAACTTTCGTTTAATTTTACAGATTTTTAGCATTATTGGAGATTTAAACACCCTGTATTGTTTATTTTTCTTTCGAATTTCGAATTTCTGAACTGACGTATCGGGAAAAAATACAGTATTGGAAATACAGGGTTTTGAATTAGTTCGAATATCAACTAAAAACTTAAGAATGTTTGAAAAATCACTGACGCCAAAATAATAGAGGCATTGAGCTGAAATTTTGGAAAAATGTTGAGAAAGGTGCGATTTAAATAGGAAAAAATCAGGAAGTTGATAAGTCGCACAGAATTGGTAATACAGGGCTTGGAATTTGTACGAATATCAACTAAAAACATAAGAATGTTTAAAGAGTCACGCACGCCAAAATAATAGAGACATTGAGCTGAAATTTCGGAAAAATGTTAGTAAAGGTGCGATTTAAATAGGAAAAAATCAGGAAGTTGATAAGTCGCACAGAATTGGTAATACAGGGTTTGGAATTTGTACGAATATCAACTAAAAACATAAGAATGTTTAAAGAGTCACGCACGCCAAAATAATAGAGGCATTGAGCTGAAATTTCGGAAAAATGTTAATAAAGGTGCGATTTAAATAGGAAAAAATCAGGAAGTTGATAAGTCGCACAGAATTGGTAATACAGGGTTTGAAACTTTTACGAATATCAACTAAAAACATAAGAATGTTTAAAGAGTCACGCACGCCAAAATAATAGAGGCATTGAGCTGAAATTTCGGAAAAATGTTAGTAAAGGTGCGATTTAAATAGGAAAAAATCAGGAAGTTGATAAGTCGCACAGAATTGGTAATACAGGGTTTGGAATTTGTACGAATATCAACTAAAAACATGAGAATGATTAAAGAGTCACGCACGCCAAAATAATAGAGGCATTGAGCTGAAATTTCGGAAAAATGTTAATAAAGGTGCGATTTAAATAGGAAAAAATCAGGAAGTTGATAAGTCGCACAGAATTGGTAATACAGGGTTTGGAATTTGTACGAATATCAACTAAAGACATAAGAATGTTTAAAGAGTCACGCACGCCAAAATAATAGAGGCATTGAGCTGAAATTTTGGAAAAATGTTAAGAAAGGTGCGATTTAAATAGGAAAAAATCAGGAAGTTGATAAGTCGCACAGAATTGGTAATACAGGGTTTGGAATTTGTACGAATATCAACTAAAAACATAAGAATGTTTAAAGAGTCACGCACGCCAAAATAATAGAGGCATTGAGCTGAAATTTCGGAAAAATGTTAATAAAGGTGCGATTTAAATAGGAAAAAATCAGGAAGTTGATAAGTCGCAGAGAATTGGTAATACAGGGTTTGGAATTTGTACGAATATCAACTAAAAACATAAGAATGTTTAAAGAGTCACGCACGCCAAAATAAAAGAGGCATTGAGCTGAAATTTCGGAAAAATGTTAGTAAAGGTGCGATTTAAATAGGAAAAAATCAGGAAGTTGATAAGTCGCAGAGAATTGGTAATACAGGGTTTGGAATTTGTACGAATATCAACTAAAAACATAAGAATGTTTAAAGAGTCACGCACGCCAAAATAATAGAGGCATTGAGCTGAAATTTTGGAAAAATGTTAAGAAAGGTGCGATTTAAATAGGAAAAAATCAGGAAGTTGATAAGTCGCACAGAATTGGTAATACAGGGTTTGGAATTTGTACGAATATCAACTAAAGACATAAGAATGTTTAAAGAGTCACGCACGCCAAAATAATAGAGGCATTGAGCTGAAATTTTGGAAAAATGTTAAGAAAGGTGCGATTTAAATAGGAAAAAATCAGGAAGTTGATAAGTCGCACAGAATTGGTAATACAGGGTTTGGAATTTGTACGAATATCAACTAAAAACATAAGAATGTTTAAAGAGTCACGCACGCCAAAATAATAGAGGCATTGAGCTGAAATTTCGGAAAAATGTTAATAAAGGTGCGATTTAAATAGGAAAAAATCAGGAAGTTGATAAGTCGCAGAGAATTGGTAATACAGGGTTTGAAATTTTTACGAATATCAACTAAAAACATAAGAATGTTTAAAGAGTCACGCACGCCAAAATAATAGAGGCATTGAGCTGAAATTTCGGAAAAATGTTAGTAAAGGTGCGATTTAAATAGGAAAAAATCAGGAAGTTGATAAGTCGCAGAGAATTGGTAATACAGGGTTTGGAATTTGTACGAATATCAACTAAAAACATAAGAATGTTTAAAGAGTCACGCACGCCAAAATAATAGAGGCATTGAGCTGAAATTTTGGAAAAATGTTAAGAAAGGTGCGATTTAAATAGGAAAAAATCAGGAAGTTGATAAGTCGCACAGAATTGGTAATACAGGGTTTGGAATTTGTACGAATATCAACTAAAAACATAAGAATGTTTAAAGAGTCACGCACGCCAAAATAATAGAGGCATTGAGCTGAAATTTCGGAAAAATGTTAGTAAAGGTGCGATTTAAATAGGAAAAAATCGGAACGTTGATAAGTCGCACAGTATTGTAAATACAGGGTTTTGAATTAGTTCGAATATCAACTAAAAACATAAGAATGCTTAAAAAGTCACTCAGACCAAAATAATAGAGGCATTGAGCTGAAATTTTGGAAAAATGTTAAGAAAGGTGCGATTTAAATAGGAAAAAATCAGGAAGTTGATAAGTCGCACAGAATTGGTAATACAGGGTTTGGAATTTGTACGAATATCAACTAAAAACATAAGAATGTTTAAAGAGTCACGCACGCCAAAATAATAGAGGCATTGAGCTGAAATTTCGGAAAAATGTTAATAAAGGTGCGATTTAAATAGGAAAAAATCAGGAAGTTGATAAGTCGCAGAGAATTGGTAATACAGGGTTTGAAATTTTTACGAATATCAACTAAAAACATAAGAATGTTTAAAGAGTCACGCACGCCAAAATAATAGAGGCATTGAGCTGAAATTTCGGAAAAATGTTAGTAAAGGTGCGATTTAAATAGGAAAAAATCAGGAAGTTGATAAGTCGCAGAGAATTGGTAATACAGGGTTTGGAATTTGTACGAATATCAACTAAAAACATAAGAATGTTTAAAGAGTCACGCACGCCAAAATAATAGAGGCATTGAGCTGAAATTTTGGAAAAATGTTAAGAAAGGTGCGATTTAAATAGGAAAAAATCAGGAAGTTGATAAGTCGCACAGAATTGGTAATACAGGGTTTGGAATTTGTACGAATATCAACTAAAAACATAAGAATGTTTAAAGAGTCACGCACGCCAAAATAATAGAGGCATTGAGCTGAAATTTCGGAAAAATGTTAGTAAAGGTGCGATTTAAATAGGAAAAAATCGGAACGTTGATAAGTCGCACAGTATTGTAAATACAGGGTTTTGAATTAGTTCGAATATCAACTAAAAACATAAGAATGCTTAAAAAGTCACTCAGACCAAAATAATAGAGGCATTGAGCTGAAATTTTGGAAAAATGTTGAGAAAGGTGGGATTCAAATAGAAAAAAATCGGAACGTTGATAAGTCGCACAAAATATGGGAGAAATACGAGGGAAGTACCAAAAATCTCGTAATTCGACGTTCGGAAAGGAGACTTCGTGCCGAAAAAAGCGAAGGATTTGGAAAATACAAAATACAACTTCGGTTGTGGTTGTTTTTATGTGAAAACGACGAAAATTCATTTTTAATTGACGTAATTTTTCAATATTTTCTACCCCAATGTTTTTTCCTGTTGTTTATTTTTAAAACCCGATTTTTTCTTTCCTGTACTGTCCAAATCTAATTTCCTTCCACTGAAGCTCGTTTTTGAAAATTCGAAACGCTCAATCATCGTTTGCGATACGACTTAAGTGAATTTTCGTGTGAATACAAATGATAAAATGATTGATGATGACGATTCTCAAAAACACGACCGAGATTGAATAAAATAATTCCCAAATCGATACAATTCGATAGAACCCTCATCTGGTATGAATATTTTCAAATTTTTCGATCTCTCAGACGCGTTTTTTTATACGGGGGTCGGTTGGTATCTTCGAGGTATGGATCGATTCGTATTTTGCTGGTTTTGCCGCGCAAAAACAAAAGTTTGTGGCCCGTTTTCCGGAATATCTGAACGTCGTCGTCGGTGTACAATTGGGACAAACTGCGACGATCAATTCTGAACCGTGGATCAGAATTTTTCAACCAGAAAATCGTCGAATTGGAAATGGGAAAAAATTCTGATTGAAACGCGTTCAAAAGTGATTTAATTTGTCTCGAAACTTAAGTAGCAACATTCCTAGTTGCAATTTTCTATTCAGGAAATACCTGATTAAACTGGTTTTAGCAGAAATTGATTTGGAAACCTCTTCGGAATGTAGACCAGGTAAACAAGCATTTTCCCTTCGAATTCTTTAATGCAGCAACGATTTAATTGAAATGTTGACAGGTGTGTATCTAAAAAGCGAGGTCTACTTGGTACCGAAGCGTTCAACCCCCTCCTGGAGGGTTACTACCCCTTTTCGGGGGTGAAAATTTTTTTATCAAAAATAACCACAGAAATCGATAGATTAGCAAATTTAAAGTAAAAAATGTCGTATAAAGTTTTTTCGTCAGATCGATAGTTTTTGAGTTATTCGCTATTGAAAAGTACGATTTTTTGTCAAAAAAATAGTTTTTTACGTATAACTCTGAATTGATGCATTTTATCGAAAAAAGTGTAATAAACAAAAATGAAGCTTATAAAAAAACAAAGAAAATAAGATATATTTTGAATCTTGATGTTTTACCTACAGCAAGTTATAAATACTTGAATAATTTTTGGTTTTACGTAATTTAGTATTTACCCTCAAATAACTGGAAAATGGTACATTTTTCGAAAAAAAGTCATAGAATACTTTTTAAAGAGCTCAAAAAGACCTTTCAAATGACTACTGACAAAAGTCGTTTCGACTGGAATTTTCATGAGATATAGTGTAAAATAGTTAAAACTATATAAAAAAAATTGTACTAAAACTAATGTCATTTCATTGAAAATCAAAATTAAACTTTTTCCTTGTACCAAATACTTTATTCAGATGTTATTTACGACATCTGAAAGTTTGGCTGATTAGAAATGCATAATTTTGAAAAAAATGAGCATTAAATAATATTTTTTTTTTGATTTTTAAAAAAATTTTTTTCTCAATAACTATACGAGATACAAAAACAAATGAAGAATCAAATTAAAGCATTTTTTATGACGATTATTTTCCTTTTTTTATTTTTTTTTGTACTGAAAAAATTGACGGAGTTATAACCAAATTAATCCGTCACTATAATGTCACTACATCCACAGCCCTTTGACCCTTTATTAATAAAATGTGAAGGATCTCAAGCCCTTCTAACACACATAGACTTATAGCCCTTAAAATTACCTTTAAAATGGTATTTTGTAGGATGTGATAACTTCAAAATTAAAGGAGTTATATAAAAAATAAAATTTTGAAATTATTTTTTGTGAATTATAGGTTATGAAATTATGAAAAATTTTTTTCTGTTAATACTAAGTTGCCTATAGGTACATTTGAGAGTACCAAGAGGTGATATACTTATAATCTTGGTAAAGGGGTGGTTTTTAAGGGGTGTCAGGGTGTAAAGATTGAAAAATCATTTCGTGTTTTGAAAAATACTCTTGAATATCGAAATAAATCAAAATCAAAACATTAACAGTAATTTTTTTTTATTTTTTATCAAAGGGGTGGTTCTTAAGGGTTGACAGGGTGTAGACAATTAAAAATTACTTCAATTAGAGACAAGAAATAACAAAAAAAATGCAAAATCTAAAAGTTGCCAGTCATTACATTTATTTTTATTTTATTCTCCACAAATTTGGGGTAGTTTTCAAGGGTTGAATAATAAAAATCAATAACCAATTAAATTTTATTAAAATGCTATGAATTTTTCATAGTAAAAATGCAATTACAACGTTTCAAATCGTTATTTTCATCGAAAGGGTAGTTTTTAAGATTTTTAAGGGTTGATATTTCGAAATATATAAATTTTCTATTATAAAATATGTATTCTGCATAAACGAAAAACATTCGAATTGAAAAAAAGTAGGAAAAACTAAAATATTAGTTTTTTTTTCGATAAGGGGTGTTTTTCGCCCCTTAAAAACAAATTTCACGCCTTGCGACCACGTAGGAGGGTAACATGAACTAAATTATAAATTTTCACGAAAATCGGTAAAGAATTCGGATACGTATATAAATAGTTGAAATCCGATAAAAAAATTTTAGTACGGTCCTGCCTAATATTATAACGATAAAAGAACAGTAAACAATGAATTATGTTACCGTTCATCAATCAAGTTTTATCATCGTAAATAAACTCGTCGAAACGCCTTTTAAAAAATAATTATATACATCAACAACATCTATCTAAACGCGCGTCATAATTCATCTTTGAATAAACTTATTAATATAGTGCGTGAAGTTGTTTTATTTTTAACCAATTGAACAACCGTCAATACTTTGTTTTATCTGAAATGTCATAAAACTTCATAAACGTCATATGGATTTGACAAACGACAGCGTCATCCGTGTGTCATATAGATCGATGATTTAACAACTACAATGTCAGAAAAGAATCTAAAAGATTATTTATATAAACTTTATAATAATTATTCGTGCTACGCATGCGTAGTCATATGACCTGAATACCTCTTTTCATTGGCTTGGCGCGAACTTAAACGTCAACGCGGGCGCAATACGAGGTCAGGCTATTAAATAACGAGACTAGTTACGAAAAAAGGTTTCGCTTTTCAAACCGCTACAACAAACGTTTACTTTTTGAATATACCCCGTATTTATATATTGTAGATACTAGATTAACGTATAAAATTACAGTGTTTCTGTCAAAATTGATAAATAGATATTGTTGAAATGAGTTTCTGAGGAAGATAAAAATGTAAATACTAGTTAGTGATGTCATTTAATTTTTTTTTTCGAGTTATCTAAAGTACCTTTCGGTAGAAATAATGGTGAAAGCTCATCGACTTATTGGCAATAACATAAAACAAATTAAATAATTAATATGTTGTGTGTATACACAGTTAGAAAATTTAAAATTCAAATATTATTATTTATTACGATTCGACTCGTAACTATTAATTTGTTTGTGTTTGATTTTTATTTAAATTTCGGTATATCAATCATCAAACCGTTACTGTGACTGTTATTTTCGTTTTTTGTTTTTTATTTCATACACGACAACGTGCGAGTTTAATATAATTTATCTATGGAAAAAGAAGAATCGTTTTTAATCAAAATCTCATTATTCTGTAGATTAATTTTTGATGTACAACTTCAGTTGACGTTATTCATAACCTCAAAGTGAACTATTGCTTGACAACCAATTTAAAGTTATTAATATCATAAAGCAACTTATTAATTCAATGAAATATTTTGCAAATAATATCAATAATTATTATAAAAAAGTTATTTAGTGTGTAATATTGAGCGAATCTTCATGCTTCCCGACCCCATTCGGAATACAAAACGAATTAATTTTGAAGTTGTGCGTATACATACTTGTCATTGACCTTGCACACACGATGGCACTCTTGCTGATGCCATGGAACGAGTTTTTCATTTCATCTGATAAAAAAGAAACAAGAGCGTGCAATTTTAGAAATAAACTTGAAGGAAAAAAACACTAATAACAAAATTTAGACAATAAATTAACCGACAATAATAACTAATATAAAATTTGTTCGATATATTTAAGATCTATGATCTTATTATGACAGTTGACAGTTGAATTAATAGGTATGTGTTTGTGAATAGTTGTCAATTTATTGATCGAGATTTTTATACTTTAACATCGAGTTTAGTTAATTAAATTAAGTGAATACCACTCTAAGGCTCAGGTAGACTATTTTTACAAATATTAGGATAATTAAAATTAATAAACTGTTGCTCGATACCCCAAAATAAACGTCTATGTTTTGCTAGGTATGTTGACTGTTTTTTTCAAAATATTTCTCGTGAGTGCAACATAAAATTTTATTGATATTTGTTTCAAAATCGTTATAGGCGTCCCATAGGTCTGATAGGCTTGCATTTGCTTATAATCTAAATGGTATTTTTCACTTTAACAGTATCTATTGCATTTAAATTATATACGAGGGTATTAACAAAATTTATTATAGAAAACATTTCGTACTTTATCTTCAAATTTATTTCACGATTGTTAGGTTGCTTATATACAATAAAGGAACGTAATTATCTTTAAAAAAATGTGAATCATATACACTAGTAAACAAAAAATCGACAAATTTATAATTAACAGATACGTCAAACAATTTATTGTGTTTCCAATCGATTTTTCGTGATTCGACAAAGATTCGATTGTCTAATGTCACATTCGGTGTATTCGGCGCGTGGCGTGGAGTGGCGTGGCGTGTTGTTAGTCAATTTAATTCGTTTTGAGGTCCGATTTCGCGTAAATCAATTCAGCACCATATTGAATTGTATCAATACGATCAGATAGGTAATTATAGCCGAAAATATTGAAGATAAACTCGATTGGTTGACGTCGTAATAACCACAAGCCGAAAAAATCGGTTTCCATTCATCTATATACCCAACCAACAACATTAAATGTTCCTTATCTATATTTGATGAGGCGGTTTCGTGAACGAGATAACATGTTTTGATAAGAGAATATCCGGTTATTTCTACCGAATTACAAGACATCGTCAATATCACCAGGTATATCTGGAAAAAAATCAAATTCGTTACTATATAGTGACGTCATTTTGAATAAACTAGGTGCGGTGCCGTCTATCGGGTTGATTCGTGAATTTAAACCAAACGATATGTATACAAATCGGTGCAGCCGTTTAAAGATTCAGTGGTATATACGAGGACGGTTCCGGAAGTATATATCTTTGACCGTAGAGGAATTTTGTCGATTCCGGGGATAAATAATAATCCGATGCGCGTAAATCTGGCGAATAGGTTGGTAATTTCAACAACGAATGTACGGGGGGTTTAATAAAAAGTATTTTGTATACTTACAGCATAAATAATGGGCGCCGTGTAATTGATGCACCTGATTTCGGTGGGAATGGAATTTAGATCCAATGCCAATACGAAATAATACAATATCTTGATGACGCAAACTGTCAATCCCGAAAACAAGATACCCCCATACAGATAATTGATTTTCTCGACGATATTATGAGCTAATTTGACAGTTACGATCATTTTTCTTACTACGAGATAATATCCTGGTTTGGTAACCATGATTTTCAGGTATTTATCCATAAATTTATACCGGTTGTCCAACCAATGCGTCAAGGTTAAATAAAACGTGACGACAAATATCAAATACAACGTGCAGAATCCCCTGAGACCGAGTACGACGAAAAAATTATCGAACTGACTGTTTTGGAAAGTGAAATAGTATATGCTGGAAAAAAAATTGGTTAGTTTAGAAAAAACGTCTGGGTTTTTACTTCGAAATGGGTTAATTACGATTTCCAATTCGATTTTTGTCCCGGAAATACCTGACCTGACCTAGAGATGACCCCGAATCCCCTACGTAGTTTTATCTGATGTGGTTCCTCAATTCGTGGAATTTCCTGGACCTGCAGCTCCTCTCTTGGTGCTAAAGATGGTCTTAACAGACGGAGCCCGATCTTCAGTTTCGGGATTAGCGAATATTAGACCAAATTAGAGCAAAATCGAGACCAAAATGTCAGTTACAAACTTCAGGTTTACATGTATCTCAAAAACCTTGATATAAAAACAATGTTTCGTAATTTCCTGGACCTGCAGCTTCTCTCTTGGTGCTAAAGATGGTCTTAACAGACGGAGCTCGGTCTTCAGTTTCGGGATTAGCGAATATTAGACCAAATTAGAGCAAAATCGAGACCAAAATGTCAGTTACAAACTTCAGGTTTACATGTATCTCAAAAACCTTGATATAAAAACAATGTTTCGTAATTTCCTGGACCTGCAGCTTCTCTCTTGGTGCTAAAGATGGTCTTAACAGACGGAGCTCGGTCTTCAGTTTCGGGATTAGCGAATATTAGACCAAATTAGAGCAAAATCGAGACCAAAATGTCAGTTACAAACTTCAGGTTTACATGTATCACAAAAACCTTGATATAAGTACAATTTTTCGTAATTTCCTGGACCTGCAGCTTCTCTCTTGGTGCTAAAGATGGTCTTAACAGACGGAGCTCGGTCTTCAGTTTCGGGATTAGCGAATATTAGACCAAATTAGAGCAAAATCGAGACCAAAATGTCAGTTACAAACTTACAGGTTTACATGTATCACAAAAACCTTGATATAAGTACAATTTTTCGTAATTTCCTGGACCTGCAGCTTCTCTCTTGGTGCTAAAGATGGTCTTAACAGACGGAGCTCGGTCTTCAGTTTCGGGATTAGCGAATATTAGACCAAATTAGGGCAAAATCGAGACCAAAAGGTCAGTTACAAACTTCAGGTTTACATGTATCTCAAAAACCTTGATATAAGTACAATTTTTCGTAATTTCCTGGACCTGCAGCTTCTCTCTTGGTGCTAAAGATGGTCTTAACAGACGGAGCTCGGTCTTCAGTTTCGGGATTAGCGAATATTAGACCAAATTAGAGCAAAATCGAGACCAAAAGGTCAGTTACAAACTTCAGGTTTACATGTATCACAAAAACCTTGATATAAGTACAATTTTTCGTAATTTCCTGGACCTGCAGCTTCTCTCTTGGTGCTAAAGATGGTCTTAACAGACGGAGCTCGGTCTTCAGTTTCGGGATTAGCGAATATTAGACCAAATTAGAGCAAAATCGAGACCAAAATGTCAGTTACAAACTTCAGGTTTACATGTATCACAAAAACCTTGATATAAGTACAATTTTTCGTAATTTCCTGGACCTGCAGCTTCTCTCTTGGTGCTAAAGATGGTCTTAACAGACGGAGCTCGGTCTTCAGTTTCGGGATTAGCGAATATTAGACCAAATTAGAGCAAAATCGAGACCAAAATGTCAGTTACAAACTTCAGGTTTACATGTATCTCAAAAACCTTGATATGAGTCCAATCTTGAATCGTACAAGTTAAATTTAACAATTTCTCGTACTCTATAAGAAAATAGAGGCTCAAAACACCTTAATAAACTCGATAATTACCTGTAAATCGAATGGAATATAGTTAGAAATATGAAAATGATTCCAGTGGATAATTTCCGTATTTTTTCGATTTTGAAGTAGTCGCAAGTTTTCAAAATATTTTCAAAAGTGTGCATACTATCGAACAATTCGTCCCAATGTTTCCTTTTCCTCGCCATCAACGATACCATGAAATATTGAAGGAATAAAGCGTTCGAAATGGTAAGTACCAAAGTCATCCCTTTGAGCGTGGGGTTGTGGTCTCGGTAGTCAAAAATTCCAATTTTATACGAAAAATAAGACACCGCAGCGAAAATAACTGATAATACCAACGCTGTTAATTTGAAAAAATTCCCGTAGGAAAAAAAATTGGCGATTTTTATGTAATTTGTTAATAATTTGAAATCGTCGCTGATGGTCCCCGAGTTTAATCCCTTTTCCGATTTAAACATATCGAGAATCACCAAACTGGTTTTAACTTTCAAGCCGTTTATTCAATTACTGGTTTCATATCGATTATTTCATTAAATATTAATCGCGAAATCGATTCTAACTGATGGATTGTGTCACGCGAAATCATCCGTGTATTTCCATGGTTTGTTTTTTATCATTAAGGAGCTTTGCGGACAACGATAGTCGTAGAAAATTTTGTTGTTTCGAGGAACTTTTTGGTCTGTGACGGAAAGTTTTGGTTAAGGTTTTAGTTAAGTCAAAAATTTCATCATTGATCGAATAAGATGTATCGATTGCAGTAATTGCAATCGATTCGCGTTAAAAACTACCATCTAACCTCCCGGGAGCTGCTGAATCTATACCGAAAATAGATATAATATCAAATAAGTTTTTTGCAAATTGGAAACCTGCTCAGTATCAACTGTTTGATTAAATCCCAGCCATTGCCAAGAATTCTGAGTTTAACTGTTTAAAATTTTGATGTATTGTTCAATAATGTTTTTTTTGGTAATAAAAAATTAATAGAAATCATTTATTTTTTGAAAAAAAAACATTTCTAAAAACTAAAATACTAATAAACTGATTAAAATTTATTGAGGTGTGTGGTCAGCTTTATTATCAAAATATATAAATTAATTAATTAAAACAAAAATTATTCAATTGTATTACATTCGATTATCACTTGTTATAATTGAATAAAAAATCTACTTTGGTCACGTGTTTAATAATCTTAAATATACTGATGTACGTTTTCTATTAGTATGGGTGGCCATGGACTATTTATTTCAGATCGAATGTAATTTGTAATAGTACATTGGAAATGTTGATTTTTTGTCAAAAAATGTGTTTTTAACAATCAAAAATGAAAAGAACGAAAATAAAAACTTTCATCTAACTGAGATCTATAAAATTAGCCAGTTTTAATATCAAATAAATTAATTGATTCAACGAAAATTATTTAATTGCGTTAAATTCAAATTTCATTGGTTATTTTTGAGTCAAAAGTCATGATTAGTCACGTGTTTAATAATCTTCTATATACTATTGTCCCTATTCTATTAGTATGGGTGGCCATTGACTATTCCATACCGATTTTAGTTTAAAACTATTTAAAATTTTGATATATTGTTCAATAATGTTTTTTGACAATAAAACATATAAAGTATTTATAAAAATCATCCATTTCCATGATTTAGTTTTAGAAAAAAAAACATTTCGAAAAACCAAATTACTAGTAAACTGATTAAAATTTATTGAGGTGTGTGGCCAGCTTTATTATCAAAATATATAAATTAATTAATTAAAACAAAAATTATTCAATTGTATTACATTCGATTATCACTTGTTATAATTGAATCGAAAATCTACTTTGGTCAGGTGTTTAATAATCTTCAATATACTAATGTCCCTATTCTATTAGTATAGGCGACCATGGACTATTTATTTCAGATTGAGTGTAATTTGTAATAGTACATTGGAAATGTTGATTTTTTTGTCAAAAACTGTGTTTTTAACAATCAAAAATGAAAGGAACGAAAATAAAAACTTTCATCTAACTGAGATCTATAAAATTAACCAGTTTTACTATCGAATAAATTAATTAATTAAACAAAAATTACTTAATTGCGTTATATTCAAATTTCATTGGTTATTTTTGAGTCAAAAGTCAATATTAGTCACGTGTTTAATAATCTTCTATATACTATTGTCCCTATTCTATTAGTATAGACGGCCATGGACTATTTATTTCATATCGAATATAATTTGTAATAGTACATTGGAAATGTTGATTTTTTCGTTAAAAAATGTGTTTTTAACAATGAAAAATGGAAAGTTTCAACCCATATCAATAACTACCTTCTATTTGATCAAGTCCCAACCAAATCTTGAGTCTGTTAACATCTTCAACGAATACAACTCCCATAAACATGGGAGTTCCTGACCTACGTCACGGATTAAAGACATTAAGGACTATGGGGAATCCAGAACAACCGCACTGGACTTATCGAAGGTTTTTCATACGATTTAATCATACATCAACGATCCACCAAGACCGCAAACCTGGTACATTGTTCCATATTCCAAAAAAACAGCCCCAATTAACCCGGAAAACATCCAAATACGTACGGAAACATTCTAGATTGAAGGATTTTGAAATTTGGAATTTCCGTAACCATTTTACACCCTTAATTATTGAATTTTTCATTACAATGAAAAAAACTGAAACTTTTCGTGTTTATTTATACAAAAACTGACACGCAATTATCGATTACGAAATTTTTCACTACTCATTTTGTTAATATCGACGATTCAAAAATGAATCGACGAGAATTCACAAACAATTTCGAATTAGTTCTAAAAACAATGCGCGCGATTAGTTTTTTCGGTTTAGGACCGTTGGCGGGAAATTCAAAATTATTCGCGGCCATTTCGATATTTTCCACAACAGCAACCGGCGTCTACGTGCTCAAAACGAGATACCAAGACATGGGGCATCTGAGTCCCATTTTGGGTAAAATGGCGTTCGGACGTAGTCTTTTCGAAGTACTATTTTCGTTGTACTGTTTCGTTTATTGCCAATTTTCCGCGAAAAACCGCAAAAACCAACTTGTCGTCGCTATGCGTAAACTAGAAAGGAAAACGTCGTGTCCAGATGCGAAAATACCGGACGAATTCCGTTGGGTGCACGCCAAAATATTGTTCGTCGTTTCGTATTTTTCGGCTACTTACTTATTGGGTTTTTACGTATCGATAACGAGGAAACGATTCGAGATTATGGTACATTTCAGTACGCAAATAATCACCGTTATTTGTACTTTGCAACTTTTCGCTTATTATTTAGTCAGCGCCGATTGGTTGAGGAATAAATACGACGGCTACAATTCATTAACGATTGTTATGTGTCAAAAATCGTCTAATTTCGAAGACGCCTCCGGTAAAATCGTCAAAAACCTCGAAATAAGTAATAGAATTGTTAAATTGAACAACGAGTTGTTTGGCACATCGATATTCACCAGCAATTGTTTATTTATATATATAATTTTGCATATGTGTTTGTCGATTTTCGATGAACAAGTCGGCGATGATTTGGTATTGAATTTGGCCGTTTATACGTATCCAATTCCTTTCGTGGTGAGTTTCCATCTTATCCTAATTTGACACTTGACTTTGACATAAAGAAACGTCAAATTTATTATATATAAACACAGCTAGTCCTCCCACTACTCCCACAAACCTTTATACAACCTAAAAACACAACAAATGGATAAATAGAGTTTCCTAGACATTATTTTAAAGAAATACTGTAAATAAACCGCCTGCTAGAACTAAAACTAGACAGTGTTGGCGTAAGGATTTGTTCGTAACGTGGATTTATATAAAACGTCTTTTTTCGAACGGTACCAACTAAATATTACAAATTTCCCTATAAAATATTAGTTTTAATAAAACTTTATTAATACAAATCAAGTTTATGACATTCAAACGACAGATATGAAATTTTGAATTCGTTCATTTTAATCGTATATTCGTTCCACGAAGTTTTTTCAAAAAAACGATTGTAGAATTCCAAGATTGGAAATTTGGAAAACTTCTGGACTCGTTATATTAATCATAATGAACCCCTGAGTGTTTTTGAATTAAAAAAAATAGAAATTAGGGGATTAAACACTATAACTAATTGTATTTTAATCAACTAGATTACAAAAATTACTATAAACCAGTAGACAAATATTTTTTTTCTATCAAGTGTGGTGTATTTTAAAGTTTTATCGAAAAAAAATTGGAAAATTTTTCATATAGTAACTTTTTACTAAATAATAAATGATTTTGAAGCATATTATGTACAAAATCATCTAAATGTACAGAACATTTCGAAAAACCAAATTACTAATAAACTTATTAAAATTTATTGAGGTGTGTGGTCAGCTTTATTATAAAAATTTATAAATTAATTAATTAAACAAAAATTATTTAGTTGTATCACATTCGATTATCACTTGTTATAATTGAATCGAAAATCTACTCTGGTCACGTGTTTAATAATCTTAAATATACTGATGTACGTATTCTATTAGTATGGGTGGCCATGGACTATTTATTTCATATCGAATGTAATTTGTAATAGTACATTGGAAATGTTGAATTTTTGTCAAAAAATGTGTTTTTAACAATCAAAAATGAAAAGAACGAAAATAAAAACTTTCATATAACTGAGATCTATAAAATTAACCAGTTTTAATATCAAATAAATTAATTAATTAAACAAAAATTATTTAATCGCGTTATATTCAAAATTCATTGGTTATTTTTGAGTCAAAAGTCATGATTAGTCACGTGTTTAATAATCTTCAATATACCGATGTCCCTATTCTATTAGTATGGGTGGCCATTGACTATTCCATACCGATTTTAGTTTAAAACTATTTAAAATTTTGATATATTGATCAATAATGTTTTTTTGACAATAAAAAAAATAAAGTTTTTATAAAAATCATCCATTTCCATGATTTAGTTTAAAAAAAAATATTTCGAAAAACCAAATTACTAATAAACTTATTAAAATTTATTGAGGTGTGTGGTCAGCTTTATTATCAAAATATATAAATTAATTAATTAAACAAAAATTATTTAATTGTATCACATTCCATTATCACTTGTTATAATTGAATCGAAAATCTACTTTGGTCACGTGTTTAATAATCTTCAATATACTGATGTACGTATTTTATTAGTATGGGTGGCCATTGACTATTTATTTCATATCGAGTGTAATTTGTAATAGTACATTGGAAATGTTGATTTTTTGTTAAAAAATGTGTTTTTAACAATCAAAAATGAAAAGAACGAAAATAAAAACTTTCATCTAACTGAAATCTATAAAATTAGCGAGTTTTAATATCAAATAAATTAATTAATTAAATGAAAATTATTTAATTGCGTTATATTCAAATTTCATTGGTTATTTTTGAGTCAAAAGTCATGATTAGTCACGTGTTTAATAATCTTCAATATACCGATGTCCCTATTCTATTAGTATGGGTGGCCATTGACTATTCCATACCGATTTTAGTTTAGAACTATTTAAAATTTTGATATATTGTTCAATAATGTTTTTTTTGACAATAAAACATATAAAGTATTTATAAAAATCATCCATTTCCATGATTTAGTTTTAGAAAAAAAAAAATTTCGAAAAACCAAATTACTAGTAAACTGATTAAAATTTATTGAGGTGTGTGGTCAGCTATACTAGTAAAACATATTAATAAATCAATTTAACGAAAATTATTTAAATGCATCAAATTCAAATATCACTAATAATGTTTAAATTAAAAATCTACTTCAATCTAGCGTTTAATAATCCCTGTTATATCGGTTAACATTTCTGGTAGAATAGGTGGCCATTGACTATCAACTTTTCAATTATTACACAAAATAACAACTGAATTTGTTCAAGTACATGTATAGTCAATATTCTAATTCCGACTGTAAAACAGAAACTATCGCAGCAGATCTCGGTCCAAAAGTTTCCATTTCCAGGATATTTTTCAAACAGCTGATTGATAGAACCCAATCTAATATTCCCATTTCCAAAATTATTACTATTTTTTGTTTCATCGCTTCGATTTTGCACCAGCAGTCGAAAAAATTCAACCTCGATCACCCCTACCTCGTATTTCCATCAAATACATCATACCAGGGACGTCAAAACTGTCGATTTCATTTCGTTTCAGCTCTACTTGATTATTTTGGCGACGTCGTACGACGCAGTGGAAAACAGCGGAAGGCGACTCATAAAAACCTGCTACCTCTCCGCGGAAGAATCGAAAAACGCCAATAACAGAGAGCAACTGCTTTTATTGGCGAAATACGCGGAACAATGGCGCCCCATTTTTTCAGCGGGCGGCTTTTACGACATCAACCAATCGTGTTTAACATCAATTTTTTCTTCTATCATCATCTATCTCGTCATTATCATACAATTCAACATGGTACTCACCAACTAACCGACACATTGCGCTGATGAGAACCCCCAACTAGAAAACACGCTACACAAAATGCGTTTTTACATCTTATATTTGTCTGAAACATTGTTCAAAACCTTTCCTTTCGGTTTTTCGTCGATTATAAAACGCGTCCTCCCCAAATCGTTTATTCTTTCAATTAAGGAGATAAATTGTAATCGCCGGGGACCAAATCTGGGTTGTAAGGAAGTTATCCATTCAAATATGTTGACTTAGTAGGGATCCAAATGAAAACATTCGCCATTATACAGAATTTGTTTAGTTTCGACGAGACTGTGTCAGTTATTGGAACCGGGAGGGTAATTTTCGAAATACACTGCACTGCGTCCGTTTAAAGAAACAAATCTAAGGCTTATCCTTTCGAACGAAATCAACCGGAGGAAATAAATACGATCATTAAGTCGGAAACCGAAGACGTAATGCGTTTCTTCAACAAGAATCCGTTTATTTATTACGTCGAGAGAAAAATAAACATAAAATTTGTATCTAGAGACTTTTAAATCTTGGAATTTAGTCAGTCTCAGTTTAATTTCACCGTTTTTTTTAATCTGGCGTTTATTTCTTTGATTTTGGTGTCTATTTCTTTGATTTTTTCGTCATATGGTTTCTTTTTTACCTAATATCGAATTCTGAACCCACTTCGACTGTTTTCTTGTTTTATATGGCGACTGGAAGTAACTAAATATATTTTGGGTTTGATTTCCACGGTCACACAACTACAAACTTTATTTATATTTATGGGAATCGTGTTTTTCTAAACAGGACTTTTAAATCTTGGGATTTGGTCAGTCTCAGTTTAAATTTATCGTTTTTTTTTTGAATTTGGCGTCTATTTCTTTGATTTTTTCGTCATATGGTTTCTTTTTTATCTAATATCGAATTCTGAACCCACTTCGACTGTTTTCTTGCTTTATATGGCGTTAAATATCGACTGGAAGTAACTAAATATATTTTGGGTTTGATTTCCACGATCACACAACTACAAACTTTATTTATATTTATAGGAATCGTGTTTTTCTAAACAGGACTTTTAAATCTTGGGATTTAGTCAGTCTCAGTTTAATTTCACCGTTTTTTTTTTGAATTTGGCGTCTATTTCTTTGATTTTTTCGTCATATGGTTTCTTTTTTATCTAATATCGAATTCTGAACCCACTTCGACTGTTTTCTTGCTTTATATGGCGTTAAATATCGACTGGAAGTAACTTAATATATTTTGGGTTTGATTTCCACGGTCACACAACTACAAACTTTATTTATATTTATGGGAATCGTGTTTTTCTAAACAGGACTTTTAAATCTTGGGATTTGGTCAGTCTCAGTTTAAATTTATCGTTTTTTTTTTGAATTTGGCGTCTATTTCTTTGATTTTTTCGTCATATGGTTTCTTTTTTATCTAATATCGAATTCTGAACCCACTTCGACTGTTTTCTTGCTTTATATGGCGTTAAATATCGACTGGAAGTAACTAAATATATTTTGGGTTTGATTTCCACGGTCACACAACTACAAACTTTATTTATATTTATGGGAATCGTGTTTTTCTAAACAGGACTTTTAAATCTTGGGATTTGGTCAGTCTCAGTTTAAATTTATCGTTTTTTTTTTGAATTTGGCGTCTATTTCTTTGATTTTTTCGTCATATGGTTTCTTTTTTATCTAATATCGAATTCTGAACCCACTTCGACTGTTTTCTTGCTTTATATGGCGTTAAACATCGACTGGAAGTAACTAAATATATTTTGGGTTTGATTTCCACGGTCACACAACTACAAACTTTATTTATATTTATGGGAATCGTGTTTTTCTAAACAGGACTTTTAAATCTTGGGATTTGGTCAGTCTCAGTTTAAATTTATCGTTTTTTTTTGAATTTGGCGTCTATTTCTTTGATTTTTTCGTCATATGGTTTCTTTTTTATCTAATATCGAATTCTGAACCCACTTCGACTGTTTTCTTGCTTTATATGGCGTTAAATATCGACTGGAAGTAACTAAATATATTTTGGGTTTTATTTCCACGATCACACAACTACAAACTTTATTTATATTTATGGGAATCGTGTTTTTCTAAACAGGACTTTTAAATCTTGGGATTTGGTCAGTCTCAGTTTAAATTTATCGTTTTTTTTTTGAATTTGGCGTCTATTTCTTTGATTTTTTCGTCATATGGTTTCTTTTTTATCTAATATCGAATTCTGAACCCACTTCGACTGTTTTCTTGCTTTATATGGCGTTAAATATCGACTGGAAGTAACTAAATATATTTTGGGTTTGATTTCCACGGTCACACAACTACAAACTTTATTTATATTTATGGGAATCGTGTTTTTCTAAACAGGACTTTTAAATCTTGGGATTTGGTCAGTCTCAGTTTAAATTTATCGTTTTTTTTTTGAATTTGGCGTCTATTTCTTTGATTTTTTCGTCATATGGTTTCTTTTTTATCTAATATCGAATTCTGAACCCACTTCGACTGTTTTCTTGCTTTATATGGCGTTAAACATCGACTGGAAGTAACTAAATATATTTTGGGTTTGATTTCCACGGTCACACAACTTCAAACTTCATTTATATTTATAGGAATCGTGTTTTTCTAAACAGGAATGTATTTCATAGTCATTTTTTGTTTTTTTTTCCTTCTCGGTTAGTCGTCGACGTTCATAATTGCGACATAAATATTAATAACTCAAGATTTGTAGTATTTGATGTCTTCTTATATCTTTCTTAGTGATCTTTATCACGTACGTCGTCATTATATTATAAATCTTGAAGATTCGCCGGCTTTTTGAAACAGTTATTTTTGCTAGATTCCTCGCGATTTAAAATATAGTGAGATTTTTATGTAAATTCCATTGCAAACTATTTTATTTTTGAATAAATATAAAAGTAGTGATTCATACATCCCTTGATGGTGGAATAATGGACGACAAAGGGCCGTTAAGTATACAGTGTGTCCACGTAAATAAATTGGCGGCATATGGGACGTAACTTTTTTATTATTAATTTTGCGAAAAAAAGTTATTCTTTATAAAAAGTTCTAAATGTTCCGAAACCTAAAATTCGATCATCGGATGTTAAATTTTTTCAGTCGTATACGAGGTTTGTCGAAAAATGTGATTTTTTGACAATATCGAAAATTGTTATAAAGAAAAGATGTTCAGAATTGAAAATAGCTTTTAAACAATAATAAATAAACTTTTAAAAACAATTATCATCCAGTGCATCCTAGATTAATTATGCATTAATGTGCAAACTCAAATTTCCAACGTAATCGCAGAAAAATATGTAGAAAAAATAATTTTTTTAATTAAAAATAAACAATTCGAAAGCTATTTTTAACACTGAATATCTTTTGTTTATAACAATTTTCGATATAGTCAAAAAATCACATTTTTTTTCCATATTTGTCGAAAAATCACATTTTTCGACAAACCTCGTATACGACTGAAAAAATTTAACATCCGATGATCGAATTTTGAGTTTCGGAACATTTAGAACTTTTTATAAAGAATAACTTTTTTTCGTAAAATTAATAATAAAAAAGTTAAGTCGCATACGCCGCCAATTTACGTGGACACACTGTATAAGTAGGTATGTATGCGTTGTGAATGTGAGCTCATGTTATAATCACTTGGAAATTCCACTCCTCTCGACCCGAACTGGTCAACATTTACATACGGGTCAACTGAATAAAATAGTAGAAAGATTTTTTTCGCGAATGGTCCTCCCAATTATACGAGGGGCGTTGGAATCGCATATAAACAAAATTAAATTCATTTTGAACAGTTTAAACACAAAAACAATCGTAGTTTCCCGATTTTTTATCGAGTCATTAATTCGAGAGTTTATCTATTACGTAAAAGATGGCGCATACATCAGGTTTTGTTCGATGTTTTCGTGACAAAATATTTTTCTTACTGTATTTACTCTTATTAACAATAAACAGTAAAAAAACACGATTATTTAGTTTTATTTCTATAATTCTACCCAAATATAACGAAGTTATTTACCGAAAATGAAAAATTTTATCACGTTTTACAAATATTTTGACAAGTGACGTCATTCTAATGGCGGATATTCCTTCCGCTACGACAACGAACGGTTCTAACCCTATCAGGTATTGAAAATAGTAAATTTTGAACGTACTGCACTGGCAAAATTTGATATAAATTGTTTTGTGATAAAAAAAATTGTTTTTTATACTTTTTATAACAATTACGTGGGGATATATATAAAGTACCACTAATTTAAACAGACATTAAAACCTTACGTTGTCTGACCTACTCCTTACAAGTCACTCAACCTCATTTTTGTATTGTATGCATTCGATAAATAAAAATTTCAAAAGGAAAAAAAAATACTTGCAAACAATTGAAAATGCACATCGTTTCCCGTACATACGAGAGTCTTTAACTGTAAAAAGGTCAAGATATTTCGACGAATTGTTTTTTATTTCGTAAACACAAATTAAAATCGTTCAATTCACAAAAAATAGATATAAATAATAGAATAATGTAACGGAAAAGTATGTAAAACAATTTAATATTAAGAAATTTACTAAAATCGAAAACCTAACCTAACTTTACGAAACGTTTTTTATAATATGCTAAGTACGCCACTGATTTGAATTTACGCGAACTCCACTTTTCGCTATGTACACTAATTGAAAATAAAATTTATGACCAAATCTGTGAATAACTAATAAAAAAATCGTGAGTTACACACGACGGGGATTCTTTGCCGGTGGCCTTTGATATCATCTCTTTTTATTCCCCTTTTATGTAAAATCCCATTTGCAGACAACAAAAGGTATTCCTGCAATGAGAAACTCGATTCAACAAAGTATTTCAAATCCTGTTTTATTGGAGAATTATTGCTAGTGAGAAATTCCATTGATACATTGGAAGCTCTAATGCACTATATTGATTCATTGGTAATTATTTAGTACATTTTATATATTTAACTAAAATATTTTAATACTAATAAATGCTGAATAGTTTAGACGGTAGAGACATCTATTGGTGCGTAAAGCATATTCAATTTACGTATTCTAGTTGTATCGAAAATTTCTATTAACAGCATTGAATTAGTGTATAGTACTGCTATCTAGATGGCGTTTTTATCTACCAAATAATTATATATATAATTCTAATTCAATAAATTCGGTATGAGAAAATTTCAGTTTTTCCTTTATTCTTACTTATTCCAAATTTAATTATGTAGAATTTTCTCCATATTTCATAAAATAAATTGCAGTAGATCGTCCATTACATGAGATTGTAGAAATCTCCCATTTTTTATCCCGTAATGTTAACAAGTTCATCTATTACACAATAGGTGGCCATTGAAAATATGCCATTTTTTATCCAGTGATTCAATCTAATCCATCTAATTTATTTTCATCCAATTTTGGAATTTGTTTTGTCTATTACACAATAAGTGACGAATGCGATGTTGGAAAACGCCATTTTTCATCCAATGATTCAACCTAATTAATCGAACAGGGAACTGTAATACTCATTCGTTTTATCTATTACACAATAGATGGCGATGTTGGAAAACGCCATTTTTGATCCAATTATTCAATCTAGTTAATCGAATAGGAATCTGTAATTTTTATCCAATATCCTAATTTAGTTCACCTATTACGTAATAGACGTCAAATGCGATATTGCGAATCTGCCATTTTTGTTCAATAGTTAATTTTAGTTAATCTATTTCATAAAAGATGGTGCGTGCGATATTCGAAACTTTTTTTCTATACTGTGATCAAAGCGAGTTCATTCACTACATAAGAGATGGCAGTGGATTCGCAAATTGGTCTTTTTAGTGAATTATGAGTAAAGTTAGGAAAAATAACGTTCGAGAAATTGTTACAAATAATTTTAATAACTTCTTTTTCATATCAACAAGTACAAAATAATACAAAACATTCTCTCAACTGAATTCAAAACTATCACATTTTATAAATTACATCTAATTCATGGATGGATTATGAATATTGTATTAAACCAAAGTCTTTTGGAGTAAAAACAAAATCTAAAACCTCAGTATCGAAATTATACGAGGGCAATCGAAATCGTGTAAAAATTTGTCCAAAATTTGTAGGGCAAAAATTGTTTTTATCGAGAAAAAAATATCATTTCGAGGATTTTACGGTCTAATAGGGGTCTAATATCCATTAATCGATGAAAATCGGTATGAAAATTTCCTTATACCTAAATCACAGGATAACTTTTATACACTGAAAGTAATCGTTAAATTACCTTCGCATCCACTTCCACCCCCTATTTTTATATATTGGATAAGTCCAAAGCACCCTCACTAACTTCAAAGTCAATTTTAACTTTGATATTTTCTAGTTTTTAGGGGTGTACTGCAACGATTTTAGGGTAGAAAACTCAAAAATATTTTCAAACAATCACTAGACTATTAAAAAAATAACTTTCGGTGGTTAACTTTTCTAATTAAACATAAAATTTGGGGGGAGAGGCAACGGTACCGTTTTTTTCGTTATAAATTCACCGATAAGTCAAATAAAACTTTCGGAACAAATATTTTTGCACTATTTTCCCCCTAAATACGATAATAACGTGAAAAAAAATATTTGTTAACCCTTTTTATATACGCACATTTTCTTATGTTCCGGCCAATGTATTATCTGAAAATATAAAACAAAAAAAAATTGATTTCCATTTCACCTCTCCAATATTTACGAGGTATGTCCAAAAAAATTTATACAAATGTACCGATATTTCAAGGATCGTCGTTTTTTTTAAACACACCTCGTATATCCCGCTTTAAATTATTCATTTCATCCACTGACGTTTCTTGAATTTGAAACGGCGGTAATTAAACGGTTCCATTCCAAACTCGTTTAATGATAATATTGCGACATGTAAGCAGCCGCACGCCATCTAACGACAATAGTCAAAAGCTCAGCGAATACTATAAATGATGACGAGTGGCTCCATCTATTATTGAATAACCGTTAATAAAACTGCCGTTTCAAATGGTATGAACTGTAATTAGATAGAAGTTTTTAAAATGGTCTAGAATCGATGCTACGAAGCGGGAAATTACAGTTGGATTAGTTGAATTATGAAAGGTTTTGAAGGTCTCGTCTCGTCGTCTCAATTTGGTCGAATGAGAAATAAAATGAAATTCAAAATTAGTATCAATACTTACTTGACAATTATTGCTACAATACATAGCCATACGGCAACTACATATTAAAATAGCCGGTTTATTGCATATACAATGTCTTCCGCTGATGACCAATTTATTAATTTGAAGCTGGAATCAAAAATTATGTGTCGAAAAATACGTCAAAATTTCAAAATTTGGGTTAAAATAACACAAAGATACAGATACATTTCGAACAAACCTCGTATATCTGGTAAAACGATAAATTTTAACCCAAACATACAGATACGTTTCGAACAAACCTCGTATATCTGGTAAAACGATAAATTTTAACCCAAACATACAGATACGTTTCGAACAAACCTCGTATATCTGGTAAAACGATAAATTTTAACCCAAAGTTACACATACGTTTCGAATAAACCTCGTATATCTGGTAAAACGATAAATTTTAACCCAAACATACAGATACGTTTCGAACAAACCTCGTATATCTGGTAAAACGATAAATTTTAACCCAAACATACAGATACGTTTCGAACAAACCTCGTATATCTGGTAAAACGATAAATTTTAACCCAAACATACAGATACGTTTCGAACAAACCTCGTATATCTGGTAAAACGATAAATTTTAACCCAAAGATACAAATACGTTTCGAACAAACCTCGTATATCTGGTAAAACGATAAATTTTAACAAAATTACGAAGCTCTGGACGTGAATGATATTTTATTTGTATTTGTTTACCCTTCAAATATAGATAAGATTTCTGAGAAACCATAAATTAGAATTGAAGACCCAACATGTGCAACGTTGATAATAAATTTTATCAAAAGGTTTTGTCGTTATCCAGTTCGCAGTATGCTGACATAATCTTATAATTAATAAACGTCAGGTATTATGAAAAAATCTGCTACAAAGCTAAACAAAATCATCGTTTCACCGCCGTTTGCATTTTTGTTAAAATTGTTTATAAAATGCGTTGCATTTTTTATATGACCTTCACAGTTTTGTAGAGTGGACGATATTTTTAACAACCTCGTATAAAAAATCTAATCGAGTGATCGATTGTTGTCTTTTAAACATGTGACGGTTTTTAGCAACTTACGTATCAGATTATTATTATCATAAAAAATACTAAATCAAGTTAAATCGTATTAATAATCCAATCATATTTAAAAAATATAATTCGACGATTTGTTACTGTTATTTTTAAACTGTACGTAATAAAAATTCCCATCTCTAAATTCTAATCTAATATTTCACACAAGTTCTTTCTGGTTAAGTTATCCAAAACAACCCTCTTGACAGCGACGTATCATCATCAACTATTTAGTATTACGAACTCTAACCTCATCAAGTTATCATGCTATAAATTTTGAATATGTTTAATCGGTCAGTTGATATTCATCTACTACGATAGTCAGATTAGTGTAACCACTTGCCAACTTTAAATTATTAAATCATCAGTTCGCCAAATAAATTGTTTTTAAAAAGCAAGTTGGTGAATTGTGTCATTTAATTTTATTATTACGACGCAGTTGCGCAGTAGGATCATTTTTCAATAAGCAATATGGCGACAAACGTATTGTTTTACAATGTAGGAAAAAGTAGATCCTGTTATTTCAAGTTTTATCGAAACTATAATTCATCATTTATTAATTCAATTCATGAACAATGACGTAAACAATAGGAAACGTCAAATTAAAAAAAAAATATGAAAAAACAAGTGGTAGTAGAATAAACTATGTCGAGTTAATCCGAACATGATTTAGGAATGTTCGGAAAATACTACGCATCATATTCGTTAAGCAGCATTGCCAAATGTCACATAATTATCACATTTCAATAAATTTTATCGTTTGTTATTAAATTTATAATGGAAAACTCACATATAACGAAATTTACATTCGATAATTTTTAAAACAATTGTGTTTTATGCATTTTTGTTCAATTTTATTTGTGTTCTATGTCATCCAACAAAGATGCTTGTTTTATTCTGTAGATACTTTTAAAAACTCATTGGTGTTTTAAATAATTTCATCCAGGAAATCTGACAACGCTGCTATAACGAGTTATGACTACACAATGACTATGCTGAGTTCACGATTTTTAAACTTTTCAACATAAAAATAATTTATTGGTATGAAACTTTATATGTACGTTATGTAAGTTATTATTAACAATTCCATAACTAAATTAAAGTGTATAACCATAAATAATGAACACGACATATTAGTAATAATTAATTTGGGAATATAGAATACGAGGGTTGTCCATAAAGTAAGGTACTGCGGACGCAACAAATTAAAAATTTTTTTTGTATATCAATATAATCGTAAATTATGTTGAGATGTGTATTAGTAAACTTACCGAAGCAAAGTGATTTTCGTCTACCAGCATTGAATCATCTTGAATTTCGACCTCTTCCTTCTTGATGATCATGAAATCGATCGCTTCGTCGAGCTCGGAGGACAGCACGTTTTTCAACCACGTCAAATCAATAACGTCGTCGTCGACTGGGACACTAATTTGAGCAACTTCATTAGAAATAGAAGCGTCAGTCGGTTTTTTTCTATTTCTGTTGCCAGTTTGGCACCTCTGACGAGAATACTTGGATGTACTTGGTACGGAAGTCACCTTCGATTGACCTGGATGATCGTCCACCTTGTTGGAACCATCTTCGGACGCTTCAAAATCGCCAACCAAGGACGGCCGCCTCGTATCGCACGTTTTGGCATTGGAGGTTTGACTAGGCGGCGGTTGTTGATACGGAAACTGATTTCTTCGATCTGCACAACGATTCAATTTACGATAATGGTCATTTTTTTGAGAATTCAACACTAATGAATTGAACATGATTATTTGTTCACGTAGCGTTGATCTTTGCTGAGACGTGAACTCTTCTTTTCTATAATCTGAAATTAATTTCGACAATTGTACACGTTTTATCAAACCGTTATTCGGAACAGCTATTCCCATCTCTATACAAATTTTGTCCTCTACGATATTTACGAAGCGTGACGAAAAAGTTTCGACGAGATGTTGGTTTATAAGCAGCTAAGCCATCAGATGACGGTGGTATCAATTAAATCGGTCGAATGTACGTACCATCGACCGAGGTATGGAAAAAAAAACAAAAATGAGGGAAAACGATAATTGGTCAATACAATTTTTCATTTTATGCGTCTGTCATATGTCACAGTCGAATCAGAGAACGTTTTAGATACGACGGCCTTCAGATACATCAGTACCAAATACCATCAGGCACCTTGATTTGAAGCTTTCAACTATAAATAGCAAACTTTTGTCTTTGCGCCACCATATACACCTGATTCGGTTCCTTTTTACTAATTTGTGTGTATAATGTGTTCCAGGAGTCGTTGAAATCGAAACTATACAATTATTGATAAAAATTACTAATTTCCGAAAACTGGAACCTCGATAAATGGATTCGAGGGAATCGAAAACACCAAATTAACGTGATTTTCATTATACCAAACCGAGCAAAAACACATTTTCTTCTTATACACTCTTTTTAAAAAAAGTCACAATCAAATAACCCTCGTAATAAAATAATACTAATACCTTGTTATGACCAAAAAAAAAACTACCAAAATAACCTACAGCCCTCGTATTATTATTGACGTTATTTTTAAAAATAAAAAAAAATCATAAATCGATGTCACGTTATATCTTCAAATCTCCCTCGTATATATATACATAAACAGACTGATTTATTCAAGTTGATATGATTCAAATATTGTTATCTCTTTCTTTCTCACGATGTAAATGTATTTGCTTCTTTTTTTAATTGACAACTCGACGACATTATTTTATTTTATATTGTTATCTCTTTCTTTCTCGCGATGTAAATGTATTTGCTTCTTTTTTTAATTGGCAACTCAACATTATTTTGTTTTACGTGAAAGTCGTAAAAAAACTTACCTTGACATTGTGCAGATTTGGCGACGATGGCTTCGATGCATTTCTGCACAAATGTGTACAAATTTTTCAACGCTACGTGATTGTTATAGAAAGATGGATAGAATCCCATCAGTTTCCACAACAACGTGTACATCCGCACTATTGATATCCTTAAACCTTGTCGGAGTAAAAAATTGTAAATTTCGTCTACATGAACGACAGTCAAGTGGGTGTTGATATTCGACAAATGGAGTTTGACCATCAAATTTTTGGCGTAATTAGAAAAACGAAATTCTTGAATTTTTGCCACCATTTTGAATTCTTTGGTGTAGATGTCGGACGGGAAGTTTTTCGATTTTAACCAAGTTAAATATTGGTTGTCGTAGTGCATCGATTGCTCTATAAACCGAATGTAATGCCCGATGTGTTCCTGCCAATCTTCAAGGGTGATATTAGACAAAAGTCGAGGTTGAGACACCCTTCTATTCGATGAAATCTGATTTATGGTCGCGTTGGGATGTCGAGGGCGTTCGAGTGTATTTGATGCCGTTCTGTAGAAAAAATGGAATAAATTTAGGTGAAATTCTAGTGAGGACTGTCTGTGTAATTAGAAAAAAAAAATAAAAGTCCATCGATCCAGGAGAGGCTCGGGAAACTTTGCCAACGAAAATTTTGAAAAAAAAATTGCATGTGTGCAAAGGAAAAATTCATTTAGAAAAATGCAACTCGAATAGTTAGAAAATATTGCTGGACAGGAGATTTTACAACACAGGGGGGTTTTGGACGACGATGCAGAAGGAACCTGGGGCCGAAAGTGGCCAACATCTACGTCGTCTATTAATACCCCGTAAAAATTCGTTAAGGAATTGAACAAATATATGCATCCTGGAGGTTTTGATATCGTTAAACAAGAATATCACGACGGAGAAGACCTGCAAGGTGCCTGCTGTACCTGGGGTGACGGTTTTACGTCTTTTCCTGGAGCTCCATGGAAATTAGTCAACAAATTGGACAAATATATGCATCCTGGAGGTTTTTGAGATCGTTAAACAAGAATATCACGACGGTGAAGACCTGCGAGGTACCTGGTGTACCTGGGGTGACGGTTTTACGTCTTTTCCTGGAGCTCCATGAAAATCAGTCAACAAATTGGACAAATATATGCATCCTGGAGGTTTTCGAGATTATTAAACAAGAATATCACGACGGTGAAGACCTTGCGAGGTACCTGGAGTGACGGTTTTACGTCTTTTCCTGGAGCTCCATGAAAATTAATCAACAAATTGGAAATATATATGCATCCTGGAGGTTTTCGAGATTATTAAACAAGAATATCACGACGGAGAAGACGTTGCGAGGTACCTGGTGTACCTGAGGTGACGGTTTTAAGTCTTTTCCTGGAGCTCCATGAAAATTAGTCAACAAATTGGACAAATATATGCATCCTGGAGGTTTTTGGGATCGTTAAACAAGAATATCACGATGGTGAAGACCTTGCGAGGTACCTGGTGTACCTTGAGTGACGGTTTTACGTCTTTTCCTGGAGCTCCATGGAAATTAGACGACAATTTGGACAAATGTATGCATCCTGGAGGTTTTTGAAATCGTTAAACAAGAATATCACAACGTTGAAGACCTGCGAGGTACCTGGTGTACCTGGGGTGACGGTTTTACGTCTTTTCCTGGAGCTCCATGAAAATCAGTCAACAAATTGGACAAATATATGCATCCTGGAGGTTTTTGGGATCGTTAAACAAGAATATCACGACGGTGAAGACCTGCGAGGTACCTGGTGTACCTGGGGTGACGGTTTTACGTCTTTTCCTGGAGCTCCATGAAAATTAGTCAACAATTCGGACAAATATATGCATCCTGGAGGTTTTTGGGATCGTTAAACAAGAATATCACGACGGTGAAGACCTGCGAGGTACCTGGTGTACCTGGGGTGACGGTTTTACGTCTTTTCCTGGAGCTCCATGAAAATTAGTCAACAAATTGGAAATATATATGCATCCTGGAGGTTTTCGAGATTATTAAACAAGAATATCACGATGGTGAAGACCTTGCGAGGTACCTGGTGTACCTTGAGTGACGGTTTTACGTCTTTTCCTGGAGCTCCATGGAAATTAGACGACAATTTGGACAAATGTATGCATCCTGGAGGTTTTTGAAATCGTTAAACAAGAATATCACAACGTTGAAGACCTGCGAGGTACCTGGTGTACCTGGGGTGACGGTTTTACGTCTTTTCCTGGAGCTCCATGAAAATCAGTCAACAAATTGGACAAATATATGCATCCTGGAGGTTTTTGGTATCGTTAAACAAGAATATCACGACGGTGAAGACCTGCGAGGTACCTGGTGTACCTGGGGTGACGGTTTTAAGTCTTTTCCTGGAGCTCCATGAAAATTAGTCAACAAATTGGACAGATATATGCATCCTGGAGGTTTTCGAGATTATTAAACAAGAATATCACGACGGAGAAGACGTTGCGAGGTACCTGGAGTGACGGTTTTACGTCTTTTCCTGGAGCTCCATGAAAATTAGTCAACAAATTGGACAAATATATGCATCCTGGAGGTTTTCGAGATTATTAAACAACAATATCACGACGGAGAAGACGTTGCGAGGTACCTGGTGTTCCTGGGGTGACGGTTTTACGTCTTTTCCTGGAGCTCCATGAAAATTAGTCAACAATTCGGACAAATATATGCATCCTGGAGGTTTTTGGGATCGTTAAACAAGAATATCACGACGGTGAAGACCTGCGAGGTACCTGGTGTACCTGGGGTGACGGTTTTACGTCTTTTCCTGGAGCTCCATGAAAATTAGTCAACAAATTGGAAATATATATGCATCCTGGAGGTTTTCGAGATTATTAAACAAGAATATCACGATGGTGAAGACCTTGCGAGGTACCTGGTGTACCTTGAGTGACGGTTTTACGTCTTTTCCTGGAGCTCCATGGAAATTAGACGACAATTTGGACAAATGTATGCATCCTGGAGGTTTTTGAAATCGTTAAACAAGAATATCACAACGTTGAAGACCTGCGAGGTACCTGGTGTACCTGGGGTGACGGTTTTACGTCTTTTCCTGGAGCTCCATGAAAATCAGTCAACAAATTGGACAAATATATGCATCCTGGAGGTTTTTGGTATCGTTAAACAAGAATATCACGACGGTGAAGACCTGCGAGGTACCTGGTGTACCTGGGGTGACGGTTTTAAGTCTTTTCCTGGAGCTCCATGAAAATTAGTCAACAAATTGGACAGATATATGCATCCTGGAGGTTTTCGAGATTATTAAACAAGTATATCACGACGGAGAAGACGTTGCGAGGTACCTGGAGTGACGGTTTTACGTCTTTTCCTGGAGCTCCATGAAAATTAGTCAACAAATTGGACAGATATATGCATCCTGGAGGTTTTCGAGATTATTAAACAAGAATATCACGACGGTGAAGACCTTGCGAGGTACCTGGTGTACCTGGGGTGACGGTTTTACGTCTTTTCCTGGAGCTCCATGAAAATCAGTCAACAAATTGGACAGATATATGCATCCTGGAGGTTTTCGAGATTATTAAACAAGTATATCACGACGGTGAAGACCTTGCGAGGTACCTGGTGTACCTGGAGTGACGGTTTTACGTCTTTTCCTGGAGCTCCATGGAAATTAGTCGACAATTTGGACAAGTATATGCATCCTGGAGGTTTTCGAAATCGTTAAACAAGAATATCACGACGGAGAAGACCTTGCGAGGTACCTGGTGCTCGAGTTGATTAGTTTTAGCGCGGTTCAAGGACATAATATCCCGTTTCAGTCTCTCACCTATCATTTCCTTCGTCAAGTGATCCCGTCGAATCCGATCTGGCACTATCCATGGGCGCTACCCCCACAAGTCGACGATTAGTTACATCAACCGTTCGCAAATCCCCCGTAAACGACGAATATTGCGTGTCATTAACATTCAGGGATTCCCCAAAGGGCAATCGAACCTCGTCCGGAACCAACGTATCGGCGCCCGATTTCTTGCAAGGGAAACGTCTCGTCGGTGGTACCGCTGATTGGTTCAAACAACTACCATTTAAAATTGGCGAAATCGTTGGGGCAGACTTATTTTGAGCGGCCCCTTTCGAAGGCGACGACACTAATTGGACACCATTCCATGGCGGTAACATCGGTCCAACGGTACTGCTCCCGACACCAATCGGTGACGGTTCTATTGATGTTTGGTTAAATGAGGCGGCGGCGGTGCGAAGGCCTCCCGATGAAGATGGTATCGATTTAAGTCGGGAGCTGTTTGTCGAAGACGTTACTTTACCGCGGACATATTTAACGCCTCTCGATGCCGATGCTACCACCGAACTCGATTGAGCTCCATTCGATAAAAATCGATCATCAAGTTTCCCTTTCGACCGCGACGATTCCGATAAAAATCGATTCTCGTGGCCCCCATTCGATTCGGATGACGCCGTTTCATCATTCGATAAAGTTCGATTATCGATTGCGTCTTTCGATTTCGACGAACCTGATGGAATTCCACTCGATAAGCATCGATTCGATGGGGAATTATTCGATAACAATTGAAATCCGTTTCCGTCCAAAGTTAGAAACGTATTCGTTATATATTGATTGTAATTAGTGGGCGACGGGGTAGGTTCCGATTCATCGATTATTACAACACGATTACGATCTCTCGATTGCGAATTTAGTAGCGCGTCGTCACCAATTCGACCTACGCAATTTTCGTTTTGATCGACGTCTTGGCAATCGTCGTCGATCGTCAAATCGATGATTTGCGCATTCGAAATTTTAGTCGATGCTTCGATTTTAATCGATGCCGCCGTAGCTGGTTCGCAATAATCGATATTTGTAGCGGTTGGTTCGAGTTGTTGAAAATCGACCGGTCGAATTATCAACTGCTCGCAACGGGACAAACATTCTTCGATTTCCTTTTCTACGGGTCGTCTTATTTCTAAATCTACACTAAGTTTCGGGGGGTTTTCGATATTTTTGAGTTTCTTTTGTTTTTTATCGATTATCATCGAGATTTCTTCGGTTTTATCACTCGACGTACCGAACAATTCCTCCAATTTCTTGCTTACGCTTTCGAATTTTTCATTTTCGATCGGTTCGGGTGGAATTATTTGCCCGTCATTTTCTTCGCTAGTATTTATCGATTTTTTTTCGATTTTTTTCTGGTTATCTCGTGTCGATTCTAGTGAAACGTCTTCGGAATTGAATAATCTCATCAATTTTTGTTTGTATCGATCAATTTTTGAATTTTTTCGATTATTATCGTCTTTATCGGTAGATTTTTTATTATTTTCGTTTTCTTTTTCGTGTTTTTTAATCGTAGTTTTTTTATTGTTTTTCTTCGGACAATGTTCGCGCGATTTCTCATTTTTTTCTTTCCCATTTTCAACGGAATCCTTCTTTTTCTTACAAACATTTTTATTAGATTCTTTGTCGTGTTTACGCGTTTTGGAATTTTCGTTTTTGCAATTTTTCTTCTTTTGCGATTCCGAAGATTTTGTCTTTTT
Organism: Diorhabda carinulata; assembly: GCF_026250575.1. NCBI lineage: Eukaryota > Metazoa > Arthropoda > Insecta > Coleoptera > Chrysomelidae > Diorhabda > Diorhabda carinulata. The sequence continues at coordinate 1,140,437 of NC_079465.1, forward strand.
GGTTTCCTTTTGTTTTATGCGACTTTTTTTCGCTTTATCTACGTTTTCCTCCCCATCAAATTTCGGTATTTCGATTTTGTTCGCCTTCGCGACGTTATCTTTAGCAAAAGATTGTATCGGTTTGTAGCACGGCGAATCCGCTTTTGAAAAAACCCGTTTCGCCTTCTCCAACTTCGGGATTGTATAATTTTTTGGTAAACTGGGATAAAATCGGTGATTCAAATCTTTAATCGTGTCTTTTTCGTTATTATCGTCATCGTAACGGCTCCTCTTCGATATCCCAGTCTCCGACGACGATCTTCCACTAGAACCACATTTTCGTTTGCGAGATTTGGAATTTTCTTCTTCTGTTTTATACATCGTGGATTCGTTCGAGTCCTCGGATAATCGCTTCAGCAATTCCTCCGGTTTGTCTTCAGATAGATCCAAGTCTACAACTCCGAAATCATCCGAGGCGGTTTCTTTCGATTCCTCATAAATCAAAACGTCGTTTAATACAAATTCCAAAGCTGTCTTCGGAACGATTTGATCTTTTTCTACCGGAACATTTTTTATCGTTTTTTCATTGTCGTCGTTCGGTTCGGTTTCGACGTTACTGTCATTTTTATGTTCGTTACTCGCAAAGTAATTTCCTTTACCAAAAACTTTGGTACGATTAAACGGCGACGAAAATTTACTATTATTTCGGTAATAATAGCTTTTACGACTGTACCTGGAAAGGAAAACGACTTTATAATCTAGTTTTATACGCGAGAGAGTAATAAAACCCAATTTCTAATCCATACGCGTCGAGCCGAGTCCCATCCTGCACGAAATGACGATTGACATTTGACATAGCGTTTGCTGTCAAAAAGATTTGACGTGTGAAGCAAATAATCGAATTAAATGGTCACCGAAATTAATTAGGCGAAAAAAATTCTTATTTAAAGTGTTTGCAAAAAAAAAGTGATACGCCTATGGATCAGGAATGTTTCGTCGCATCGTTTTGTACTAATTTTTTTTAGAGCCTTGCTGGTAGAATTTAAAATTCATCCTGTATCCACACGTCACTTTTTTCTGACCAATCGAAATATCGCGAAACTTTTGAAAGTTGGTACTTCGTACACGTCTTAAGCTCAATTTTTAATGTCCCTACGTATTTCAAAAATGAGACCTCATTATATCCTTAAATTACCATTAAAAGAGTTAAATAAATAATTTTGATCGTTACTGTAGATATTAATCGCGTATTAATTCATTTATACAGTGCCTAATTTAACTAATCGAATCAAATATTGCTAAAAGTTCGTCGTTAACTTTAGCGGGACAACCTGTATAATTTCCAAGACAAACAACGCCAGACAGTCAACTCAAAATGTCTGCAAATTTTCGGCACGAGCTGATAACGTGACGCGAAAGAATCTGTTGATAAAAAATTTACACGTTAACGATCCGTTTCAATAGCAATCTAAATAATTCTGAAATGAAATGTATTGTACAAACTCAATATATCGTGTATTATTATTCAACTCAATTTTCGCTATTTTTCACAATATTTTCACCCCGATTTGCATTAAATTGAAATTATACCCTTATATTTAAAACACTAGTATAAACCAGTTATATCCACCTACCAAATGTTGTGCTAAATTGATATTTAGATAGTAAACTTCGTTTATCTCTTTCTAACATACCCCATTATCTCTGTTCTTAAGAATCCCGATCGTCTAATTAAATGTTGCTACGTTCGATTTATATTCTATATCTCTTTCTATCGCTAAATATACCTCATTATCTTTGTTCTTGAGAATTGTGAACCGTTTCATTATATGTTACCAACTAATACTCCGTTCGATTTATATTCAAAGTTCTACTATCTCTTTCTAATGTTAAATATGCCCCATCATCTCTGTTCTTGAGACCTGTCGATCGTTTCATTAGACGTTGCCACGAGTTCACACTCGTAATAACTAATACGAAATTTTTCGTAAAAATTTCTTATACTTTTTATAACTAAATCCATTTTTAATTAGAATTTGCGTTAAAATAAATTTTTATAATGATAATTAATAAAACGTAGCAACTATTAATTTCGATTATTTCATAGTTGTAAATTGTCGTAACTCAAAAAACATGACAACACTGTATTTTAATATACTACACTGGATTGAACTATAAAAAAAACCATCTTGTCATTGGTAGATTCGTAATAAAAATTATTAAACAATTATAAATAATAAACAATTAGTTCGATGTATAGAGGTGGGAATCATTTTGATTCAACCAAAAGTCAATAATCATTTTGTTATCGTGGACGTGACCGATATACGTAAATAATTATTTGAAAAAAAATTTTTTCGAGATAATATCGAATATAAAATGAACCTGTACAGAGTTACGAAAATAAAAATACCAGTTATTTGTACTCCCTTTGAACATCGCATTCGTTCGTCGAAATACGTGTGGTACGGGTGGTAATCTGTTAGTTTGATACTGAAAAGAAAAATGTTAGATTATCGCCCGGCTGGAAATTAGATCAAAACAATAGATTTGGTAATGAAAATAGTGCAATTTTTTTAATAAATTTGATAATTACCATTAAAAATGACGGAAAATAATTTTTGAATACATAACCTCAATTAACTAACGTATTCGTTCAATTTCCTATTAAAAGACACCATTAGAAAGGATAACATTCTTATTCTTCCCACAGATCAAAAATTAATTGCTATTTCAACGTTTTTTTACATATAACGTCGCGATCGATGCCTCAAATCACTTGTTTTGGACGTACCTCAATCGGAATGGAAAAAATGCTTAGACAATTGCCTCAAACGCATGCAAAAGTGAACTTAACGGACAATATTTTGAAAAAAACAACAAAGCCATATCCAATTATAGATATTTGTTTAAATTTGTCTATCTCAAAACTTATGTAGCAACCCTCGTAGATGACGAACTTGTTTTGATGGATTTATTATTTATTTTAAACATAAATTTGTATGGAAATTACGTTAAAACAAATTAATTAAAAATTTTAAATCAAAATTTGATCAAAACCTGATAAGAATTCAAAATTATTTCAAATCTCAGACGCAATTAAATCCTTGTTAAAAAGCACGAATAGATACGCGCATGCTTCGTATTGAACTAACCTTTCATCGCCATCATATTGTGCCGCCGCAGTGTTGCCGATCGATGTATTGAAACGCATCACCATTAATTAACATTTGTAAAATAATTCTCAATTTCATTCACGTATTAATTAATATATTATTAATTATCACTTATACTTCTAATAATAAAGTATATTTGTAAATATTTCAGTGTGTCATTGTCAAATTTTCATATATAACGTAACCAAATAACATATTCCAATTAATTATTTCGAAATTAACGATATCCTCATCAATTATTTGATTATTTCTCTTATTCTAGTGTTTTTATGTTATAAAAAATAGATTAATACTCACGAAATACGTTACAAGTTGACACAATTCGTATTTCACGTCCGCACTATACGAAAATCAAAACGAAAAGAAATTTTGTTTATTTATCGTTACCAAAACGATGATCATTGTTTTCACAGGTAACTATTTTTTACTAGATCAACAGTGAGTTTTTGAGGTTATAATAATCGTCTTTTTTGTTGGTATTGTTCATTTTCGGGTAATTGGTTTTTTAGGGTTATATGCAATACGCCATCTTGTTGAACGTGATTATAAATTTGATTTATTGCATGATGATTAATTTTATTTTCATTTCAATATAAATAATGACGAATAAGGGTATAAATCTCATGATATATATATATATATATATATATATATATATATATATTTGTATTTATAAATTTTAAATAATTGATGTATCACAACATCGTCTATTCGTAGCTTGACACCAACGTTGCCAAATTAAAAATATTTCAATAGATATATAAATTATTTAAAATCCAGTTATTATTCAATTAATAGAGACATATTCGTTTAGTAATAGTAAAAAAATATAGAAAACAATTAAAAAAATATTTTCTTGATGACATAATGCTTTCCGGATATTCTACAAATAATAATTGAAAATCAGTTCAAGAAACTTCAGAAGATTGAAATTTGGCAACGCAGCGTTTAGAGATATAGCAATACGTCGTAATACTTCATTTTATAATATATTTTATCTAATTTATCAACTAATTTTTGTATTAATCGTGCTATATGGGTAAATTTGAATTTCTTCTAATACTTACACATGTTCTTCGGACGGCAAAACTTTTAGAAAGAATTAAAAAGACCTAAATCACTATTTTTATCATAAATGTGTCTCATACAAAAACACTTCTAGAAAAACTTGTTATTTTATCAATATAGGCTGCTTTTTTGTCTTTACTACTTATTATACTGGATTTAAATAACTAAACACGTTAACTGCCGCCTAATTTGTATTCTTTGTCCAAGTACAGTTGTACAAATAACGAAAAATAAGGATTGTGATTACAAAAATTGTGGGAAGATGTGTTAAAGAAAGAAAAGGGCCATTCGCTGATAATTATAAACATATTTTGAGCCTCTATAAATATATTGATGATTGATAGACCAAATGATGGAAAAAAAATGACTAGGGCAATTACGACCACATTTTAGTGAAAATATCTACAAAAAAACAATAATGTTTCGCGGAATTTTATTGCAATGAACTATGTTCAAGTATTGAATCCAGAACTAGCTGCGTTCGATGCAATTAGCGCGCAAATCTTATTGGTCAATTGGTTTTGTGACGACTACGTTTTCATTACGTCAGTTTTGTAAAATTTATTTTATCTTAATTGTACAAAAAAAGTATCACCGGTAATTTTATGAGATTAGTTGATTCAGTTTACATATATTCTTCCTTTTATCGACCACTAGATAATATTTGATGCTTCACAAAGTTTGTGGTAAGCGATGAATGATAAAGATGATGAATATTTCGTAATAAAAAACATGTTATGGTTTATTGTTGTAAAAAATTTTTTTATATCTTTTAAACTAATAATAATTCGTTTAAAATACGATATTCATATATATTTTCAATACCAAATCTATATATTTCATAAAACGAATCATATAACATATAATTAGAAAAAAAATTAACCTGTGAATAATAAAATCCCTCGTAAGCCATTTTGTTCACTGAACACATACACAACAACAACCTTTGCCTGTTACCAAGTGACTGTATTATCAGAAGCTCCAGACAATATTAGAGCAGCACATCTAAAGACACGCCTGCGCAATAAATTGTATGTATAAAAAAAGTGCGGTAACTCTTTCTGTCAATAACAAAAAAAACTGAAGGTTAAAACTGATGTGCTAGAAGTTATATACGAGATTTTAGTTTAAATTTATTTTAATTTGTATTACCAATTAATTAATTTGGTATTTGTGCTTTATTTAGACGTAATGATGAATCGAAAAGATTCAAATAATGACACGGCTCTACAAAAAAAAAGTTTCCGTGTTAGTTTCAATTTTTTATGTTCTCAAGTTCTCATATTATGAATATGTGGTCTTATTTTTATAATTTTGAATAATTATCGGCTTAATAGTAAAAAAAATATTTTTCCCTATACCAAAAATCATTGATAGCTTCATAATTTTTGACAGTTAAAACATCCAAAAGCGATTTTAATGGTGAGGAGTGTTTTCAAAATTCTAAGACAGGAAGTAAAAAACAAAGTTATATAAAATAAATAATACTTTATTAAAATTAGAAACATGAAAATTATAATATCTTTGGTTTTAATCAAACGAGTAATTTTCGTAGTATACAAAAGTACGATTTCATTATTTAACATAATAGTTGTTATATTAAATGTGAGGTTATGGATAGTATAGATCTTCTGTTAATTATATTTTGCAATGTTATGACATAAATATATTAATAGATACGTTCCAGCATAAAAAAATTTCCGTTCAATTATTTTAAATAAAAAATCTTTTCCATTGTGGTTGGAACGCACTTCTAACGTATTGTAGGTTAACAACATGGCGGTATAAACATACAATTAGTTAATATTTCATGGACTCGTGTATAATCTACAATTTAACTACAACCAAAGAAAAGGGATATCAAACGTAACTTTTTTTTCTTATCGTTAAATTGTCGTCTCGAAATACACGGGGAACGAAAAAAACAAAAACTACTCCTCGATTTTCCTAATCGTAACAAAATTTGTTTGCTTTAATTACTTAATATCACATTTTTTCATTGCTTTTGTTGTTTTTTTCGTTGGTTAATTTTCTTTTCGTCCTTCTGTCTTGCAATAAAACCTTTAAGTTCGTCAGGTAAAACTGGATTATAAGCGATTCCGAAAGGTTTTAAATGGTAGATCAAATATTCCATAGCATACATCATGTTAGGGCGGATATAGTGAAATGAAATGGCGTTGTCAGAACAGCACTCCAATCCCTAAACGAAATAAAATATTTGGAATCACAATTAATGCACAATCGACATTTTATTGCATTGATACACCGACACAACACGCGTAGATGTGCCGTCTGGAAATATACGACGTAATATTTAAATATAACAGTGTTGCCATATCACAGCAAAATATTTAGAAATAATTATTTAAATAAAAAATTTTAAAACGGGTTATATGACTTACCGGCGTTTCGTTATAATAAATGTAACTCCAGTACCAAAAAGATTTATCCACGTGACCAGGTATTAGGTGATGCTCAGGTGAAAAAGGGAAAAATCTCCCTCTATTTTCCGGGTCTCGTGAATCCCCAGCGATTACATCAACTGATTCAAGGCATTTACCCATTTCGACGTCTTCAGCCCCATTATTATCTTGTCTACATTTATTTTTGTTCGGCAAACCTAACTAAAGGTTAAGTAAATAATCATATTTGGAAAAAAAATTGTTTAAAATTTAACATGGCTGATATAGAATGGGGGAAATTAGCTTATATGACGAGTGTAATAAACTGAATATTTTCAACCCCCAAAATCGACGAAATAAAACTAGTTTTGTACCAAAAAGGTGGTTGAAACATCGATGAAGGGTTTTAGAACTATTACTTAACCCAGAATTTATATACAACGTTATTTAAAGACATTTATTGACAATATTATCATGGCGTTGTATACAGATTGATTAGAGACAGTTTGGGCTCCCCACGACCCCCAAAATCGACGAAATAAAACTAGTTTTGTACCAAAAAGGTGGTTGAAACATCGATGAAGGGTTTTAGAATTATTACTCAACTCAGAATTTATATACAACGTTATTTAAAGACATTTATTGACAATATTATCATGGCGTTGTATACAGATTGATTAGAGACAGTTTGGGCTCCCCACGACCCCCAAAATCGACCAAATAAAACTAGTTTTGTACCAAAAAGGTGGTTGAAACATCGATGAAGGGTTTTAGAATTATTACTCAACTCAGAATTTATATACAACGTTATTTAAAGACATTTATTGACAATATTATCATGGCGTTGTATACAGATTGATTAGAGACAGTTTGGGCTCCCCACGACCCCCAAAATCGACGAAATAAAACTAGTTTTGTACCCAAAAAGGTGGTTGAAACATCGATGAAGGGTTTTAGAACTATTACTTAACCCAGAATTTATATACAACGTTATTTAAAGACATTTATTGACAATATTATCATGGCGTTGTATACAGATTGATTAGAGACAGTTTGGGCTCCCCACGACCCCCAAAATCGACCAAATAAAACTAGTTTTGTACCAAAAAGGTGGTTGAAACATCGATGAAGGGTTTTAGAACTATTACTCAACTCAGAATTTATATACAACGTTATTTAAAGACATTTATTGACAATATTATCATGGCGTTGTATACAGATTGATTAGAGACAGTTTGGGCTCTCCACGACCCCCAAAATCGACGAAATAAAACTAGTTTTGTACCAAAAAGGTGGTTGAAACATCGATGAAGGGTTTTAGAATTATTACTCAACTCAGAATTTATATACAACGTTATTTAAAGACATTTATTGACAATATTATCATGGCGTTGTATACAGATTGATTAGAGACAGTTTGGGCTCCCCACGACCCCCAAAATCGACGAAATAAAACTAGTTTTGTACCAAAAAGGTGGTTGAAACATCGATGAAGGGTTTTAGAACTATTACTCAACTCAGAATTTATATACAACGTTATTTAAAGACATTTATTGACAATATTATCATGGCGTTGTATACAGATTGATTAGAGACAGTTTGGGCTCCCCACGACCCCCAAAATCGACGAAATAAAACTAGTTTTGTACCAAAAAGGTGGTTGAAACATCGATGAAGGGTTTTAGAATTATTACTCAACTCAGAATTTATATACAACGTTATTTAAAGACATTTATTGACAATATTATCATGGCGTTGTATACAGATTGATTAGAGACAGTTTGGGCTCCCCACGACCCCCAAAATCGACGAAATAAAACTAGTTTTGTACCAAAAAGGTGGTTGAAACATCGATGAAGGGTTTTAGAACTATTACTCAACTCAGAATTTATATACAACGTTATTTAAAGACATTTATTGACAATATTATCATGGCGTTGTATACAGATTGATTAGAGACAGTTTGGGCTCCCCACGACCCCCAAAATCGACGAAATAAAACTAGTTTTGTACCAAAAAGGTGTTTGAAACTTCGATGAAGGGTTTTAGAACTATTACTCAACTCAGAATTTATATACAACGTTATTTAAAGACATTTATTGACAATATTATCATGGCGTTGTATACAGATTGATTAGAGACAGTTTGGGCTCTCCACGACCCCCAAAATCGACGAAATAAAACTAGTTTTGTACCAAAAAGGTGGTTGAAACATCGATGAAGGGTTTTAGAATTATTACTCAACTCAGAATTTATATACAACGTTATTTAAAGACATTTATTGACAATATTATCATGGCGTTGTATACAGATTGATTAGAGACAGTTTGGGCTCCCCACGACCCCCAAAATCGACGAAATAAAACTAGTTTTGTACCAAAAAGGTGGTTGAAACATCGATGAAGGGTTTTAGAACTATTACTTAACCCAGAATTTATATACAACGTTATTTAAAGACATTTATTGACAATATTATCATGGCGTTGTATACAGATTGATTAGAGACAGTTTGGGCTCCCCACGACCCCCAAAATCGACGAAATAAAACTAGTTTTGTACCAAAAAGGTGGTTGAAACATCGATGAAGGGTTTTAGAACTATTACTTAACCCAGAATTTATATACAACGTTATTTAAAGACATTTATTGACAATATTATCATGGCGTTGTATACAGATTGATTAGAGACAGTTTGGGCTCCCCACGACCCCCAAAATCGACGAAATAAAACTAGTTTTGTACCAAAAAGGTGGTTGAAACATCGATGAAGGGTTTTAGAACTATTACTTAACCCAGAATTTATATACAACGTTATTTAAAGACATTTATTGACAATATTATCATGGCGTTGTATACAGATTGATTAGAGACAGTTTGGGCTCCCCACGACCCCCAAAATCGACGAAATAAAACTAGTTTTGTACCAAAAAGGTGGTTGAAACATCGATGAAGGGTTTTAGAACTATTACTTAACCCAGAATTTATATACAACGTTATTTAAAGACATTTATTGACAATATTATCATGGCGTTGTATACAGATTGATTAGAGACAGTTTGGGCTCCCCACGGCCCCCAAAATCGACGAAATAAAACTAGTTTTGTACCCAAAAAGGTGGTTGAAACATCGATGAAGGGTTAGAGTTAATAAATAACTCTCTAACAACGCGATTTATAGAATTTTGACACTATTAACCCTCTATCTAAGAGAAAGCAACTTTGGTGCGATCTGTAAGAAAAAAATTGGGTCCAACCTATTCTATTTACCTCAATGAATCTTCTGACTGCTTCTCTACTGAGTATATACCCCGCCCCGCCGCTCATATACCCTTGTTTGACGTACGGTTTGAATCTACATCCGTAATAAATCGGCATATCCGGGTTAACGGAAAGCAGCATGTATCTCAGATTTTCCACGATTACGTATCTGAAAATAATGAAAAAATCCAAGGTATATATATTTAATTTGAGCTACCCGCTTACGTATCATCGTCCGCTTTCATAAACCAATCGGCTTGATCGAAATAATTTTCGTAAACGTATCTATAAGCAGCTTTCGTTTTCGCCCACAAGTTGTCTCTGCCTTCGCTGACGTTTAGGGGAATAGCGGGCAAGTTCGGATCTGGATTAAAATATAAAGTAACTAGAGGTGGGACGGTTACGTTACTAGTTACCTGCTTGGGAACTCATGAAAAGTAGGATGTTGCATCTTTTCCCCCACGTGGCTTTGACGTGTTTAGCTTTGGTGTCGTGGTTGCTAGGACCCGTCATCACCCAACATAGTATCCTAACCTAAAAAATAAGATTTATTTTACGTGTTCGCGCGTATTTCGTTGCTTACCTTTTCTTTTAGAGCTTCGGCTAAAGACGAATCCGTCATTTTATGAAACGTGTCGTTGTCGCCATGTTGTCCAACATCTCCGACGTCTTCAACATCGTCTAGTTCATCTTCGTTATGGAAATCGTGGTGGTTGTCGCGATGACCGTGATTATCAATAGGGGGCGGTTCGTTATCATATTTTTTTAACGTACCACTCTATAAATGAGTTTTCGGTTTTATGAAAACTTTCGTTTATATACATACCTTGTACATTTTCGAGTATTCGTTTGCTGGTCTATACACTGTAGACGGAGCTAGTACTATAAAAGCTAAAGTAAATCCAATCACAATGCCGGTTATCAAACAAAAAGTTGTTTTATTCTAAAATTTATAATAAACAAATTAATTTAAATAACATATCGATATCTATAATTCTATATTCTTCCCCAAATTCTCAATATAATTCGACAAATTACGCCATACGATAAGAATTCACCCCTAACTCCGGTTCTGTACAGGAAATTTTCACTAAATCAAAATTATTCATAAAACAAATCGTATACTACATAAAAATGCCCCTATCACCCCCAATAAAATTACCGCAATAATCTATCTCTCTCTTACTCATATGTTGCCGCTTTTAATTATCATTTTAGAGGCTTGAAAAGTAACTTAAATCAACAAACACAAATCTACGATTTTTATTCAATATTTCAATAAAAAATTTCGGAAAAACTTACCGATGGGTGGATTGTCATTGCAAAACTATATTCCACCACGTAGTACTTACATATACGATATAATTCACTGATTGAACAGATAAAAAGTGTTATCTATCTTCATAAATTAAGTAAATACACATAATTCCAATAACCCAGATATTTACCTACGTCTGAATAATTGTACCAAGTCAATTTTGTACCTTCAGTCCACATTTACAACTTTCATTGTTAAAACAAATTACGATTTATTACAACCTTTTAAATTAAGGTATGTCTTTTTTAAACGTCAATAAATCTGTATAACTAAAAAGAATAAATAAACGCGGCAACGCCGCAAAAATGTATATTAAATGGCGCTATGTCATAATAGACAAAGAAGGGATCGGGGAAACGGTAATTTGGTTTTTTTTAATACATTGTGTCATTATTTATAAGTATTTCGTTAAGAAAAATGTTTTACCTCGACAGTTCTCATCTTCTAATTAATTAATTACAATAAGCGGTATTTTCTTGGAAAAACCTGCAAGAAAAAAGTAATTTCTTTTTTTAAACTTTATTTTGAAGTAGATTTGTGTTAAACCACATATAAATGATGAGTAATAAATACATAAAAAGCATTGTACTTTGACCAAATATATATTGTGATTCCAACAATTTTCATTAATATCTACAAATCTGTTTAATCTTCATACTTATACATAGATTACAGATATCTTTTAATCATATATATATTTTATGTAAGTGGCATATCTATTTTATTTTTTTAAAAAATGGAAGCCCCAATTGCTTTAATTTCAACCAGAGATCGTGATTTTTATATAAGAAAAAATGCGTTACCTTTAATTGCGTGCTTTTATTAGGAAACCATATTTTGCGTTACCTCATTTGTGATTCTTTTAAGAAACTACCAATTCTGTAAAGAAACAATGGCAATACTAAAAAAGCCCAAGTGCACTAATTTGAATATGGAAATATTCGAATTGCATTATGTATTGCGGTTATTTAAAATAATTATAATATTTCATGCATAGACAGCATATCAGTTTTTGTCGCAAATTGTTTTGTATACTTATTATATTAGTTCTAAATTTGACCGGATATTCGAAATTATCAAATTACTACACAAATTTATGTATGAGATGGTGCCGAATTGTATACCGGATGATTGATTTTCCTACTACCTATTAGCTTACTTCATTTAATTCATGATTCGCCCTGTATACTATTTCTACATTATGATTAAGCAAATTTTTACTTACTTGTGAAGTAATTGAACATTTTAATTCTAAAATAGGTTGTAATTTGAAAATTTATTCTACTAAAACTAAATTTTATTTTTATATTGATAACAAAAAACGCAACAGAGTCCGTTTCCTCTATATTTAGATAGGGCTGAGCTACTTATCGCAGCTATTTGTTCGCTGATACGCACATATAAAAGTTATTCAAAGAAATTTGGTTAAATTAAATAAAATATAAAGATTTATATTTCTTATGAAAATCTATTTTATTTTTCCGTTAAATTGTAATACAGTCCTGTACTATTAAAGGCATTTTCAAGAAAACCCAAAATGCAAAATGAAGTTGACAGATAACACTTCTTTACTTTGACGTAAATTGATATCTATTTAAAAATTTCCTAGCAATTTTTACATAATTATAATAGCTTATAATAAAATATAATGGAATAGAGAATATAATAAAATAAATATATTTGAACTTCTTATTTTTTTGTTCGCGAAAATACGCCTATAAAAAATATTCCCGACCTATAAATTTCCTAACGGTTATATTTGTAGTTTTTGTTTTGGCATGTGCTTTGCTTATATTTTTTTATTCGTAGTATTCTAGTTTTTTAGTAGTGGCTATAGTAGAACAGTTAACAATTATTTTGTTATTAATAAACGTCTGAAAATGAAACCTCAGAAAAAAGTAATCATAACAATTGGATCACAAGATCAGGTAATCAAAAAATGCGATATAGGTTATGTTTATGTTAAAGATAAGTTCTTTTTTAGGAAAATGTTAAAGATACACGCCGAATGTTTAAAGATTTACAAAGAGATGCTACAGATAAAGAAAATTTAATCGGCAGATCGTCTACGAAAGATTCATTAAAATCTCAACTTTCCAAGTAAGTTATTATAAAATTTCATAATTATTAGTTTCAGTTATCGTTTATATAGGGATTCTTCTAAAGTCGAACCTAACAAAAAAAAAATCTCGATGTCAGATAAAGCCGTACAAGTTGGAGAACTTACTATAACAAAAGAAGATTTAATTTCTGATGAACCTAGTATCGACTATTGGAAACAACTCGCCGAAACTAGGGGACAATCTTTAAACGATAGTTTACACGAAATCGAAGTCCTGAAGGAGAATATTTCGACATTAAAAGAAGAAAACAGGATATGCAAGGAAATGTTGGAGGAATCCAAGCAATTAGTTGAAGTTTTACAGGTAAGTTGAATATATTATAATACATTTAGGTTAACGTCAAACCGCTGTTAATTTAGGAGATGTTGGGTGAACAGGACGATACAGAATCTCAAGAAAATGATCCAAATGTTTAACTAAAACATAATTAGTTACCCTCATATTAATTTAACCAGTTTGACTGCATCACTAATTAATATTTCGATTTATATACGATTTAATTGAACGTTTTAGTTTATATTTTTGTAAAATTATTAAAATTAGGATGTACTGTAGTAGTAATATATTTTTGACGATTTTGCTATTGTTTTCTTTTTGTTTTAAACACATCGGAATGGAATGAGACTCAAAGAAACGAAAGATTTACTTTTACACAACATTTCTGAAACTTTTTGCATTTTTATTGTTTATAAAATTTCAATCCACATATTAAGAGTTTTCATTTTGTTAATGGAACTAAATTCATACTTTTTAATGGTAATTGCGAAAACCATTGCTTATTGGCCAAACATGGGAACTTAAGCCTAAAATGGTATTCCGGATGTACCAAAAGGTCATCAAATCCATGATCACATATGTGTATATGTACTATTGTGACTTCCTGGCCACCAAGGTATACCAGGAAGAGAAGAAGTAGACAGTCTTGTCAAAAAAAAAGGAAACGACTCCATACCTTGGACCAGAACCCTACTGTGGGTGGAAAGGCCTATGACAATCCAAAATATTCATAACTACTTGAGCTAAGAAGCCTGAAGAACTTTTTGAGTGCAGGGTCGGACCAGCTTGGAAACTAAAAAGTTTGTAAACCGTATGGAATCTTCAAGAGAGATATTTCCCTTATTTTTTTTATAAATATACCATAAAAACAAATATATTGGATACGAATTAATTGAAATCGATTTTAGCTGTAAAAAGATTTACAAAAAATTCAAATAAATCGGAAGGTTTTTTTGATTTTTTAGTGCAAAAAACTAACAGACCGCGATTCTACAAATCAATCATTATTTAAATAAATAAGATTTCAAAATCTGGTTAAAAACCGACAATGAAATTAATTATTCACTTATTTGGCAACTATTACAATTTTTTTAGAAAAATTCACACTCATTTCGACCCTGCATTTTGTTTACATTATCCGCTATGTCAAATTTGACACGCCTCGTGCATAGTAGAGCTTCATAACAAAAATTACACTAAGAAAACTCACTAATAACACAAGATAAGTGATCAGATGATTGAATTCAAAGATTAAGCAACTGTTCGTGATGTTTTTAAAATTATACTTCGAAAAAATGGTGATCACGTAGACACTACAACGTTGCCAGTATGTTCAAAGAAATATCTGTCTCATCTATCAACTAATAATTTCAAACATTTCAAATTTATGTTCATAAACTAGTGATGAATGTTTATTAACCGCCCTCGTATAGAAAATAACTAATTTTCTTATCTATTTGTTTACAAAATATATAATTATCAAACTCGATAATAAAATAAATAGTTTTGACCCTACTTATTTTTGATAGTACTTGTATATATTATGTTTAACAAAGACATATAATGAACCTTTTCAATTAATTATAAAACAATAGTTATCCTTGGAAAAGAAAATCTTGCAACAATGCACGAAGCTACAATAGTTGTCAAATGTCAATAAATACTACAACCAGAGATAATAATAATAAACGTAGAGGTTAAATAGTAAACAAGTTAAAATTATTATTAGTTCAATTTGTTTGTTATGATACTTTATTATTTATTATATAATATTCAAATTATTAAATAATACATGTTACAATATAACATTTACTGGAAACCTAACCACGTGATACCGCCATGTTGTCGTGAGAAAACATGGCTGTCACAAATAAGGCGGTAAGTATATTTTTTACAACAAAATATATAAAAAAAAACTGTAGGTGTGATAGATTTAAAATTAATGTCGACGCCACTGGTAGAACCAGAGTGAGTCGTCATTATTTTCCTTCTGCGATCAGTCCATACGGATTTAATATTGAATTGAATTGACCAACAGACCGGCATCTACGTAGATTGACGCCGGGTCTAATGCTAGTAGTCGATTGTACCGCTTAAAAAGTAGTGGTCTAGTTAATTCCGTCAAAAAAATATTGGTGACATAGAAAAACAAAATGTAAGTTATTATTTTGAATTCAACCACGTTTTTAAAAATAAAAATTTGCGAATTTATTAAAAAAAAGAAATTTAGACAAAAACTTTTTTTTTATACGACACGTGTTATTCAGATAACTTTTTTTCATACTCAAAACGTTGGTCTGGAATAGAATTTTTCAAATATTTATTACAATAACCGGTGAAATGAGATTTAACGTAAATCGACGGGAAGTTTAAAAAAAATTGCCTTACGGAAATTTAATTGAGTACGTTTGGCAACAACGGATCGGTAAGAAATATATACAATGAAACAATTGAATGATTAAAATACATTATGGAAAGAAATTGATCCTCACCATAAGGAAATATGGCATAGCTATTAACGTTTGAATTACGTCTGAATTATTTTCGAAATATTTTTAATAGAACACATGTTTATGATATAGTCACGAATTTTGAACGTTAAACTATTTGTTTTCGATATTTTTATAAGCTTGCGATAAGAAATATCATAAGCGTACAAAAATTCTCTTATAATTAAAAGTTAACAGTAAAATATTCTAATTCTTCATGCCACTATTATATAAAAGTATAATTTGAACCTAATATAAATATTATACATTTCGCCTTTCAATAATATTGATATAATTTAATAATTTATTTGTGTATCGCATTGATACGCAGCTGTTTCATGTAGAATTTGAAAAAAAGATAATGTATCAATTACAAATGGCCATGAGATTACGAAAAATAGTAAATAATACGACATAACGTAATATGATAATACAGGAAGAAAGAAGAGTTGCATAACTAATAGGACGTGGAATGTGTCCTTTATCTACGACTAATTAAATAAAAAAGAAGTAGAGTCGGCTTCTTCAAACAAAATTTAATTTTAACGCTTTTTTATTCTTTGATTAAAGTGAATTGAAAAAATGTAGTACGAAAATTCTTTATTGAAAAGGTTATTGTAATTAACAAAGTATTTTCAGTTTTATTAGTCATAAGAAACACGACTTACATAAAATCGTTTAAATAACAAATATTTCACGTGACTAATTCGAAACGTACATATGAATAATCACAAAATAAATATATTAGATATTATTGTAAATGATAGGAATAGTCATTTACGGTTATGAGAATAATTTTTTCCTATAGGAAGACAACAACGAAACGGGTTGTTGTTGGGGTGACCATTATTGTAGTAATTGCAATAATTATTGTGGTAGCAATGACTGTTACGAAAGACAAACACAAAGTAGGCGCTGTTGCCAGTAGCGGACATGGGTGTGCCGATATAGGGGTGTAAGTTTTGAATTAAATATTAAATATATAAATATATATAATAAGTAGGAAATTGAAATTTTTTTGGTAGTACGTTTTTTTTCTATATTTTTCATACTAGTATATAGTGGAGATGATGCAAAAAAGCAAAATAGTAAATTATTTTTTTAAACTTCGTACTAATGTCATTATCATTGTGTATTTTCTTCTTCTTTTTTTTGTGTTATATAAATATGTTTTTTGAGAATTAATAATCGCACTTTGGACTATATTATATTATAAATTTGTTTTTTTTTTATTTTATCATCTTTAGGTCTATTTTGGGTAAGGGGGGAAACGCGGTGGACGCTGCTATAGCGACGTTATTTTGCGAAGGAGTCATGTTATCAGAAAGTATGGGATTAGGAGGGGGTTTCTTTTTGGTTTTATACAATAAAACCACGGGGGAAACGTGGGCTTTAGACGCCCGGGAAACTGCCCCTTCTGCATCAGGAAAAAACATGTACAAGGGCCAATTAGCATCTTCATCGTTAAGAGGTTCGTTCACTTTAAATTTATTCTCCATTTTTCGTTATTTTAACGGCTATACTTCCGTATCCCGTTCAGAATCTCAATAAAAAACGTTAGTTTAGCGTTTTCTAATTCGTAGAATCCATTTATCGATGTTAGGTTTACTTTAGCTTCGATTAGAATACGTTTAGCTTCGATGAGGTTAGGTTTACTCTAGCTTCGATGAGGTTAGGTTTACTCTAGCTTCGATGAGGTTATGTTTACTTTAGCTTCGATGAGGTTAGGTTTACTTTAGCTTCGATGAGGTTAGGTTTACTTTAGCTTCGATGAGGTTATGTTTACTTTAGCTTCAATTAGGTTATGTTTAATTTAGCTTCAATTAGGTTATGTTTACTTTAGCTTCGATGAGGTTAGGTTTACTCTAGCTTCGATGAGGTTATGTTTACTTTAGCTTCGATGAGGTTAGGTTTACTTTAGCTTCGATGAGGTTATGTAACCGTAAGTCAATATATCTAATTATTAGTAAGAAGTATTAATTTTCGACATCTAGGATTTCGATAAATGGATTTTGATACAGCGAAAACGCTAAATCATCGTGTTTCGATTATAATTCTGGTCTGGGTATATGCGTAAGTATTTTTATTTTATTTTTTGAAAGGTGGTAGATCGGTAGCCGTACCTGGCGAATTGCGAGGTTATATGGAACTTTATAATCGATTCGGTGGAGGTGTACCGTGGAAAGATCTAATTCAACCTACAATTGACATATGTAAAAACGGGCAATACGTTACGAAACATTTAGAATCTAGGTTTAATTTGAGAAAAGAAATGTTATGGAAAGACCCGATTATGAGGTAAATGTCTAATTGAATCGATAAAAATCATTGAATCATTGTTTTCACCGCCCATTTGTCACTTTCTTTCAAGTAGTTCGAAATGACAGATGACAGGAAACTCTTTATGTTTCATGCAAACACAGAATAACCTTAACGTCAATGACGTCATCATTATCGACTCATTCGAAACCAGCTGTTTCAATGTTTCGATAATTGGATTTTTGTTTTTATTATTATAGAGAAACTTTTTTCGATAAAAAAACCAACGATACTTATAAATTTGGTGATTACGTCAAGCGACCCAGAATGGCGAAAACTTTGGAAATAATCGCCAACGAAGGTGGAAACGCTTTACACGATGGATCTCTAACTTCCTCATTCGTGGAGGACATTAAAAATAATGGCGGAATCATAACTATAGAAGACATGAAAAATTATAAGTGAGTTTTACGGAAACATCACCCTGTATATTAAAAGTATCATTTTCTAACTCTAAACGCACGCATATTAAAATCTAAAAATAAAAATTTGTAACCCCTCGTAACCCCAAACGCACCGCTATGTTAATTAACTTTCGACATTTACTGATAAACATTTTTTTTTGCTTATACCTTTTTCATAATTCATAAAAATATGTACTGAACGTCATGAAAGCGAAATATTTTTTGCAGGCCTTTATGGAAAAAACCCATAAAAAGTAATATTTACAAAAATTACACCGTCATATCACCGCCTTTACCTGCCAGTGGCATAATTTTAAATTACATTTTAAATATACTAAGTAATTTCATAGATGTTAAACAACCAAATTCAATTATCAACAATCAAAGAATAGTTGAAAGTTTCAAATTTGGTTACGCAAAAAGAACGGTGTGTGCCGATCCAGATTATTTCAATTTTACATCGGTGAGTAATTTTTAAATAAATGGATATAACGTTATTTCGAAGACGTTGCAACATAAAGATAAAATATAATGAGTGGAAGAGAGAGAGACTGATATTTTTCCAGCGACTGGCAACGTTGTGCGTTTACACGATCACCGTTGACGTGGAGCTTTAAACTTTACAGTATTGTCAGATTGTGAAAGAAATACGTAGAAAATAACTAATAAATTTTGATTATAAATATGGTTAGGACGGTTTAATATTCACCAAAATTATTTAATTTTCTATATTTATTATAATTATTTGGATGCATTCATATAAAATATATTTTTTTTTAATAATTAGAGAAAATATAAATCTCACTAGAAAATGTTTTGTCTATGGACTTTGCGGAAACTTGAAAACGATATAAAATTTTAAGGAATGTCGATAATTTTATGTATACCCCAATTTTATTTATTGATAAGAAACTAATTTATGAAAAGAATTTCACCTGGCGCCTATACCATTTATTCAAAACATACAACACATAACATAAATTTATATTTTCCTAAAAATTTCAAAAAATCATCACAAAACGATTATTGGAATGCATTGGCAACGCCGCGATAATTACGTTCTATTGACCTAATTAAGTAGATTCTGATGGTAATTTCAATTGCAGCGTTGCCGGATATTTTTACAAAGTTGATATATTTTTCAGATTATTATCTATTGTTAATAAAACTTTGTTTTATAATATGAACTTTAGAGAATAATTAGATGAAATACGTGTTTTAAGTACATGATATAAAACTATCTGCATATTAAATTACATTTTACAAATATAAATAATTTTCATTGGCAGATAAAACCGGCAACTACGGATCCCGAATTTTATACAAGAAAAAGTGAAAATTTAGTCTCTTAGTTGAAACAACTGTAGTTTTTACATTTTTAGGTTATGCTTGTGTTTATTTCATATATTTTTTTTATAAATAATTTAATTTCCGAAATTAAAATTATATGTTTTGACATTTCTGACAGTTGAAAATAGAATCAACTACGTATTAATTTCTTAAATTTTGCAATTCACAACATGTCGTGATATTTTTGAACATAAATACGTGTGGTTTCAGCTAATCGATGAACTAAGTTCAAATAATTACGCCGAAACTACTAGAAAATTAATAAAAGATAATGCAACGTCGCAAGATCCGTATTACTATGGAGCAGCGACGAATTTCCAAGAAGATCATGGTACATCGCATGTATCAGTTCTTTCTTCGCAAGGAGACGCCGTATCAGTAACCAGCACAATTAATTTCATGTAAATAATAAGTACAACGTCTCTTACTTTTCGTTAATGTATAATATTTTTATTTAGTTGGGGGGCTGGTTTCCAATCTAACAGTACGGGTATTATATTAAACGACAGCATGGACGATTTCTCCCAACCGGAAACGTCAAACGGTTTCGGTTTACCGCCATCTGAAGTTAATTTTATTAAACCCGGGAAACGCCCTATGTCATCCATGACGCCCGTTATTGTACTAGACGGTAACAAAAACGTTGTACTAGTTCCAGGAGGGGCCGGTGGAAGTAAAATAACAACTGCGTTAGCCCTAGTAAGTAAAATTGGGTATCGAATATAAATATTTTCCTTACAAATCTATA
Organism: Diorhabda carinulata; assembly: GCF_026250575.1. NCBI lineage: Eukaryota > Metazoa > Arthropoda > Insecta > Coleoptera > Chrysomelidae > Diorhabda > Diorhabda carinulata. Next base: position 1,161,345 of record NC_079465.1, read on the forward strand.
TAATGAACAACGATAAAGTAACATTTGCAGGTGTTATTAATGACGTCATATTAGAGGTGGGAATAACTTAAATAAACGTTGTTGATTAGGTACGGGGGGTATTGATGAAGTTGTCCATTACGAACTATTTTATTTTTTGTATTTTTGGGGTTTTATAATTTTTTTTAGACTATCATCAAACATCTTTGGTTCGATCAAGATTTGGCTACTTCAATAAACGAAAAGAGGTTGCACCATCAGTTAATTCCTATGAAGATAATTTTCGAAGAGGAATATAAAACGAAGGTGATTATGACGTTTGATTATTTTCAGTATAAATTTGTTCTAGCAATTTTATTTAGGCGATGGATATTGTGAACGGTTTGGAAGCCATAGGACACAAATACGATTTCAAGGACGATTTCGGATTTGCGGCCGTTACGGCGATTAGCAAAAATTTTAGTACGGGTGATATCATCGCTGTGACAGATAAAAGGAGACCGGGATCGGTGGCTTATGTGACTGCTTAACGTTTATACATGGTTGTCAAATTGAACAGCATTTTATATAAGAATAAAAAAATGCGATACAAAATATAAACGGTATTGTTTTTATAGAGAGTACAATGTTGCCAGACTTTGAAAAAAGTATCTCGAAAATGAAAAATGTAAATTTTGAGGTTATGTTGATAATTATTCTGATTAAAATATTTTGCTGTTATTTGCAGTTTTATTTAATACTTACAAGGAGTCATCCATAAATTAATTTTATAGAAAGATTTCAAAAAATAATTACAATGTTGTCAGACTTTGAAAAAAGTATCGAGTTTGGGGAAATATCAAATTTGAGGTTAGGTTTATATTTGTTATGATTAAATTATGTTAATAATGATAGTTTCAATACATACAGGGGATTATTCAAAAATTACAATAAATTTTTTTGTCACAAGTTGGGGGGAAGAAACAAAAATGGCATTATTAGATTAGGGGTGGGTCAAAAATGTATCGAATTTAAAATATTCAATTTTATATTTTTATAGATTGTCTAATGAAAATAATAAAACTAATATATAATTCAAAAATCGTGACGTCACATCGGGATAGCGATAGAAAATTTGATTACGTCATTGATAATTTTATAAAAGAATTGTTTGTTTATTTTAACTATAAGTTATTGCTAAAACTATTCAAATAAATATTTCTATTATATATTACTCTTTGAATACCCCCTGTAACATGTATATTAATTAGATTTACTTTGTTGTGATCAAACGAGAATTTTCATTCGATTGTGTTATAAATTGACGTTTCTCGACTTGAATGAATGATCGAAAAGAAGAATGACGTTTAAGAGAAAATATGATTGGTTGGAGATCTATCACAAAGTACTTTTCTTTTGGATAGATCACCCGATTGTTTCTATGTATAATGTGTTGCGTATAATACGTAACATAAGAACATTTTATCGCTGAATTTCGACATAAACAAAAATTGTGAAAGTAAAGCTTTGCGTCATTTTTAGTACGGCAATTATTAATCAGACATTGTGCTATTAATTAACATAATATTTTAATCTACTTCTTGAAAATCAGTATTTGGTAATAAAAGTTTTTCTAAATATCTTTATGATGATAACAAATTTTACCATACTATTTATTGTAACGATCATAGGTGATTCTTCTTTTACCTGGTATATGGCCTTTGTCTATATAACTTCGCAGCCATTAACTACTCTGAGACTGTTCCATATAACTAATGTACAAAAATATTTTGTGGTCACAAAACGGAAGTTGACAGCTCACTTGAAGAAATGTCAAAATTATAAATATTAATAAGTAAAACTTTAAACATCGACTTTTTTCATATTGTTTATTTTAAAAAAATGGTAGTATTAAAAATATATATAATTGTTACCATCCGACAAAAAAAACCGCTCGAAACAATTGTCTAAACATAAATAAAACGAAATCTTCCTTCATTGTGATAATAGGGTTGACGTTCACGTCACGTTATTTATTCTGAATGCGGTGTTGCCATACTTTTTTAGTTTACCGTAAAACCAGTGATATAATTTGGTATAGTTCACTTTTTTAACGCAAATTGATTTAAAAAATACAAAAATCTTGGAAAAATTTCTTTAATCGTTTTATCCAAACATACAATTTAGTTTTTAATTATAAAATGAGTGAATTGGACACAGGGTTTAATTAAATTTTATGTTACGACAATGTGGCCGACGTTTCAAGTCACATTACCGGAAATGCTGTATTCTGAATGCGATATTGCCATACTGCTTTAGTTTTCCGTAAAACTAGTAATAGGTTTTGACGAGATTTCACTTTTTTAACTTCAAAAAGGGTAGAAAAAAAAACAAAAATTATAAAAAAACTCTTTAATCGTTTTACTCAAAGTTTCTAATGTACAATCGTAAAATAAACGAAATAAAACACGGGGTTTAATCATTTATTATATTCTACGATACACATAAGACGCAATAACGTCACTTTGAGTACATTTTCCAAAATTCCAAACGCACTTTTCAAACTTTCTTAACGATCTGTACAACATCCTCGTCGCTTAGTACATGATCCAAACCAACTTTTTGGGGTTGATGCTTAACAGAAGATCCCCAAACGAGAGCACTGAAATTATAAACGTTAAACCACCCCTAATCGTTAATTCAACCAAAACTCACTATTTGAATTCTTTAGCTATACTTCTGTGCAATTTATTACAAAAATCTTCAACGGAAGTGTGTTCAGAATGTAATACAATCGGCGAATTGTAATCGGGAAGTTGCCCTTTCGGTTTCGTATAACTGAAAAAGTCCAAAAAAATAAAAGAATTTTCCCCCCTGACTATAAACTACTCCCTGTACTTACATCCTCACTAATTTCAAGTATTCCCACATTTTTTCCAACAAATCGTCGAAATTCCATCGGTGGTGGGCTGATATCGGTACGCAATGAGGTATTTTGTAAATAACATCTAATTCTTCAATACTAATCTGGTCTGAATGTAAAAAAAAATGACAACGACAACTATTTTTAAATAATTGTTCAGATATTTATGTATCTATAACAAATTTCTTACAAGGTAGTCGATTTATTACTCATGCTGCAGTTATTTGGACTAGTTTTAGTACCACCCTCGTATATTGAGATAAATAATGACAAGTTTGAACCCATTTTAGGATCTACTGTAGCAGATTTGGTGTAATTATGGATATTGAACAACGAATCGACCCAAACAAGTGTTTGTATTCAAAAAATATAACAAAAAAGCTCAAAGAATGTCAAAAATTATCTATAAAGATAATTTAGCGACTTAAAAGACAGTTTACTAGTGATACGAGCGATTTAAAAATGAAGATGAGACAGTTAAGAATGGACAACAATTAAAACATCATTTTATCTCAAAAACAGATAAAAATGTACTAAATTTAAAATTAAATTCAATTAGAAACAAAATTTATCATCAAAACTTTACATACGGACAACTACAAACAATTATTAACATATTAAATTAAAAAAAAAACAAGTTTTATATGACACACACTTTAAATAAGATTGAAACGAAAAAATTAAGTAAAAAAAGTATCAACTCACCAATTTTATTTAATATGTAGATACAAGGTACGTAAATTCTGTTGCCTTCAATGACGTCAATAAGATCATCACTCGTAGCATCATATTTTAAAGTAACATCAGCATTGTGTATTTTATATTCGGATAAAATTGTTTTAACAGTATCGAGGTCTAGTTCAGATTGAGGTACCATACAATTCAAATTAATTCCTCCCTTATCCTTTTTCCGAAAATATATATTTGGAGGTTGTTTATTTAACCTCAATCCGAAGCCCTCCAATTCATGTTCGATGAGTTTTTTGTGTCCTAAAGGTTTTAACACGTCTAGACACAAGAATATCAAACTGCAAGTTCTAGCAACAGCTATTACTTGTCTACCTCTACCTTTTCCATCTTTCGCTCCCTCGATAATACCCGGAAGATCTAATAACTACAATTTAATAATAATTTCACGAGTTTTTATAAGATAAATAATTTTACCTGAATTTTAGCTCCTTTATATTTGATACATCCCGGTACGGTGGTGAGGGTTGTAAACTCGTAAGCTGCAACTTCTGAATAAACACCGGCTAAATTACTCAATAAAGTACTTTTCCCTACTGAAGGGAATCCTACGAAACCGACTCTAGCATCTCCTGTTTTGGCAACGTCAAAACCTTCACCGGTTCCACCACCACCACCTTTTGGAGTTATTAATTCCCTACGTAGTTTCGCTATACGCGCTTTTAGTAAACCCAAATGTCCAGCAGTTGCTTTATTTTTTTGCGTACGAGCCATCTAAAAACCGGTTTTAGGTTAAGACAAGGATTCATCTTTTTCTCTATTGTTTTCCTTACCTCGGCTTCTATTGCCGCTATTTTTTCGACTATAGTACTCATTATTATTAAATTATAATAACAATATTAAGTTTAGAAATATGATTTCACGTGTCAGAATTGTACTTTTAAAAAATGTCAAACAATTGACATTGTTGACAGTAGGATGTTGGTTGCATAAATAACTTTTAAAATATTGATTTATCCATTTCAACAATTTCATATTACAAACAAATTTAGTTTTACCAATTTTTAATTCATTATTTAATACGCATTTAACTCGATAATTGAAAATAATTTATTATAAATTATAATTTGTTAAAAAACTGTCTCGTTATTGTAAACGTAAAAGGCCATTTTTTTTAAATGTCATTATTGACAGTGTCAATCGGCCATTGAAATTTAAGTATTGACAAGAAATAGAGTTGTTAAGCTTCAAATATTAAAAGAGATGGCTTCGTTTAGCGGTTCTGAACGGTAAATTAACAATATAATAAATCTCGATTTTATTATAATCTTGTTAATAGTTCTAGGCATACCTATGGAGTTTTGGCAAGCGTTTCTTTAGTGGAATTGGAATCAATCAGAGTAGGTATAAAAAGACGAAATATAAATAGTAACCAACCTCCAGGACCTATCGAAAGAAGTATAGATGATCCGAAATATTTAGTTCCATTAGTACATAGCAAAAAGGGTAAAACAAGTATTTTTTTTTCAAATATATGAATATTTTTGATAAAACGTTTATTCTTATTAGATTAAATAAATATATATGAGTTGAAAATATATATTGTAAACAGATTTTTTAATTGAAATAGATTATAATAAATTTTTTATAGTAGTTTCAACAGTTTAGGTAAAATTGTTATGGAATATCATGGAGTTTTGTATATTTGGAAATGGAGAGCAACCAAAAATCTTGAAAGGTAAGTTCGTGCTTAAGGTTTTTATGAATTTTATTGTTATATATATATATATATATATATATATATATATATATATATATATATATATATATCGTGAATGAATTTTTTTTAACAATATTTTTATATTTAATAATTCTACGTATTCAAATGAAATTTTTGGGGTTATAATGTTTTAAAAAATTCATTCACATGAGTATTAACATTACTAATATTTACGATTCTGTTACAAAACAGGTTATAGTGACTTTTGAAGATTTTTGAAGGTAGAAGATTTAAAAATAATGATTAAAATCAATTTAATTGATATTTTTTTCATATAACTTCATTCAAATTAATTTTTTCACATTTTAATTTTTAAGATATATAAAAAATTTGCATTAAATTTCACTTCATAATTTAATTGTTTTAAAAAATTCACACTAAGAAGAAAGAAGAATGAAAACCAAGAAGAAACACCGCAGGAAGAAACGGATTGTAACAATTTTATTAATTTCTCATATTCAATATCAAATTGTTTGAGCTTCCAATAAATTTTCAGATCATGCACCAAAATATAAATCGATTTTTGATAGGGAAGATATAGTCGTTAATAAAGAAGAAAGACTAGTTTTGATAGATGCCAACATGTTCGATGCACCCCAAAATAACCGATCAGATTCGAAAACACGCAGCAACTCCACAACCAGAAGCAAAAGTAGGGATCGAACTAGTACAGATAGAAGCAGAAGACCCAAAAGTAGAAGTCCAGAAAGGAATAGAAGAAGTAGAAGTCCAGAAAGGAATAGAAGAAGTAGAAGTCCAGAAAGAAATAGAAGAAGTATAGATAGAAGAAGAAGAAGCCCAGATAAGAATCGAAGGAGTACTGATAGAGATAGAAGCCCGGATAGAAAAAGAAGAAGTGCACATAGAAGTAGAAGTCCTGATAGGGATAGAAGGAGTACTGATAGAGGTAGAAGCGCAGATAGAAAGAGAAGAAGTGGAGATAGAAGCAGAAGTCCCGATAGGGATAGAAGTTATTGTAGTACAGATAGAAATAGAGATTGGAGAAGCAGGGAGAGAGATACTAGGGAGAAAACAAGGAGGTATAGTCGAGAAAGGGATCCAATATACGAGAAACATTCGGTATCAAGAAGATCTCGTTCAAGAGAAAGATATCGTGAGAGGTATAGATCGTTGACACCATTAAAACCTGGTGAATATCGTAGGAATCATCCTGATTTGAGGAAGAGATCTAGATCGAGGGAGAAATATAGATACGATGGAAATAGAAGGAGTGGATCGAGAACGAGACCGTCTACGTCTAAAAAACGATCGTTATCTCCAAGGAGATCATCGAGTAGGTCTCCTAAAAGAAGAAAACATTCGGATTACTACGAGAAAAGGAGAAGCAGATCACCGCAACCTTCTGGTAATACCATCAAATAGTATTTCATTAATAATATAGAAAAAATTTTTCCATTTTCCAACAGGTTCTAGGGATAGGAAATATTATAGTAGAAGCCCGGATTATGAAAGGGATAAAAGGTATAAATTGGAAAGGGGTGGAAGAAGTCGGTCTCCTGGAAGGAAAGATGGGGTGCCGTACAGAGACCCGGCTATGGATTTCGGTTATTATGAAGTAAAAACTTTCGATTTGTGGTTATATTATTTTGAATTTGAATTTTTTTTGTAGGGTGTCGGGGATTATTGGATGCATCCCGGTTTAATTCGTCCTCCACCGTATCAGGTGCAGAGGTTTTATCCTCCGGCTTTTTATCCTAGGATTGTACCCGGTGGTCCGGTTTTGTATCCTCCTCGTCATCCTATGATGCAGCCAATAATAAGACAGAAATTGCCGGTTTATAATAGTAGATCGAAACCGGTTGTCACACAAACTTTGGATAAAGTGACTACGGTGGATAAAGGTGATGGAAGTAAAGAGGAGGGTAAATGTACTATAGAAGAAGTGAAAAATAACGAAACCGAAGATAAAGAGGATAAAGAGGAGAATAAATAGAGTTTGCGATGGATTTTTCAAAATTTTGATTCTTTTTTTCATGCAATAAATAATAGTTTTTGTTTTTATTATTAATTATTTGACTTATTACTTAATAAAAACAATGTTATTCTAATATACAGAATGAAGTATGAAAATTTCGGTTTTTTGATATTTTTTTAAAATTTGATGTCCTTTTTGGTAATAAAGTAATTTTCGTATTTTTTATTCATTATTACACGTTTTAGACCAAGGTAAAACAATAATATCTTCTTATACAGGGTGAAATATCAAAATTTTGGTTTTTCAATACATTTTTGTACAAATTTTGGAAATTTGTTTCATTTTCTTATATTAGACGGTAATTTTCGTTTTTTGATTAATTATTCCACGTTTCACACTGAAAAAAAAACCAATTTCATCTTTATATACAGTGTGAAATATAAAAATTTTGGCTTTTGATGATTATTTTTCTGCATATTTTGAAAATTTGTTTCATTTTCTCATATTAGACGATGATTTTCGTATTTTTTATTCATTATTACACGTTTTACATCAAGAAAAAACAATTATAGCCGTATATATAGGGTGAAATATAAAAATTTCGGTTTTTTGGTTCATTTTTTTCCAAATTTCGAAAATTTTGCCCTTTTTTTTATAATAAATAGTAATTTTCCTTGTTTTATTCATTATTCGACGTTTCACACTAAAAAAAAAACAATTTCATCTTTATATACAGTGTGAAATATAAAAATTTTGGCTTTTGATGATTATTTTTCTGCATATTTTGAAAATTTTTTTCATTTTCTCATATTAGACGATGATTTTCGTTTTTTATTCATTATTCTACGTTTTACATCAAGAAAAAACAATTATAGCCGTATATATAGGGTGAAATATAAAAATTTCGGTTTTTTGGTTCATTTTTTTCCAAATTTCGAAAATTTTGCCCTTTTTTTTATAATAAATAGTAATTTTCCTTGTTTTATTCATTATTCGACGTTTCACACTAAAAAAAAAACAATTTCATCTTTATATACAGTGTGAAATATAAAAATTTTGGCTTTTGATGATTATTTTTCTGCATATTTTGAAAATTTGTTTCATTTTCTCATATTAGACGATGATTTTCGTATTTTTTATTCATTATTACACGTTTTAGACCAAGGTAAAACAATAATATCTTCTTATACAGGGTGAAATGTGAAAATTTTGGTTTTTCAATACATTTTTGTACAAATTTTGGAAATTTGTTTCATTTCCTCCTAATAAAGACTAATTTTCGTTTTTTATTCATTATTCTACGTTTTACATCAAGAAAAAACAATTATAGCCGTATATATAGGGTGAAATATAAAAATTTCGGTATTTTGGTTCATTTTTTTCCAAATTTCGAAAATTTTGCCCTTTTTTTTATAATAAATAGTAATTTTCCTTGTTTTATTCATTATTCGACGTTTCACACTAAAAAAAAAAACAATTTCATCTATATATACAGGGGGAAATTTAAAAATTACTGTTTTTTGAAACATTTTTCTTCAAATTTCGAAAAATTTTATGCATTTTTCCACAATAGAGGGCAATTTTCGTTTTTTTATTTGTTATTCGACGTTCCACACTGGAAAAAAATTATTTTTTTTCCTTATATACAGGGCGACATACGAAAATATCAGTACTTTGATACATTTTTCTCCAAATTTCGAAAATTTAATGCGTTTTTCCACAAAAGAGAGCAATTTTCTTATTTTTACTTATTATTCGACGTTTCACAGTGAAAAAAAATAATACTATCCTTATATACAGGGTGAAATATGAAAATTTCAATTTTTTCATACATTTTTTCCCATAATGAACCATTTTGGTTTTTTTACTCATTATTAGACATCATACACTGAAAAATAAAACAAAATCTTTTCATACAGGGTTTTTAGTTTACATATTCTTACAAACTTTCAAATTACGTGTAACCGTAATTGAAAAAATTAATAAAAATACGAAATCATCGTTTCAAACAATTTATTTAGAAAGGAAAACTAATAAAAACGGTCATTTTATGAATTATAGGGTTCCAAAGACTACCAAAAAAACGTTTTTTTAACCAAATTTCAAAAAACACTGCTGCTATTGGCCATTTAGGTCGATTACTTCCTGGACCGCCCTCGTACAACCATAGAAAGGTTAAAATAAAATTCCGAATAAATAAAAATAATTTATTGAAATATTACTTGTCCGGGAAACATTTTTTCAAGTGTATTCACGAAAAAAACATTTTTTTTTTCATATATATATATATTTCAGAGCGAATTTCGATAGAAAAAAAAATGGAATTCAATTCGCTTGGACTTCTTTAGGCGGCGACAGAGGATCGGCGTTGATTTGACCCTCGACGCATTTCCACAAACCGTACGTTTTACCGACAGTGGTTTGCCACAGTCTCAATGTACCATCCTCCGATCCGGATGCGTACAATTCACCGTCCGGCGAAAATTTCACACAATGTACTGAAAAGTATGAAAGAAAAAAGAAAAACATGGTACAACATCCTGGTGATGATTCAAATGAATGGTTCCGAACGATCCGGTGAATGTAATGGACATTTTTGTTGATTGTATCGGTATTTTGAGGTTAAATTTGAAAAATCAACAAATAAATTGAAAAATCGGAGTCATTTTAGTGAGAAAATTTTGTTAAAGTATCTCATAGGATTTAAGTCTGACTTATTTTCACTATTTTAATGATAAAAGCATCTGAAGGTATCTTAAATCTAATAAAAATGATAAATTTTCACTATTTCAGTGATGAACTTTTTAAAACACATATTTGAATAATTTGAAAAACTGCCGAGACTTACCTGGTCCGAAATGACCTTTAAAGGACTCAATTTCAGTTCCGGTGGTGTAATCAAATTTATACACTTTCAAATCGTCTCCTCCGGCGACAAAAATACTTTTGTCCGGATGCAATGACGCCGAATTGACAGTGGAAGGAATAGAAAATTCCCTAATTTTCGACAACGTTTCCGAATCTAAGAAAATAACGTGGTTAGAATAAGTAACTGTCAGCACACTTCCATCTTTCGACACTTCTAAACTGTTTGGATTAGCGGCAAAATCCACCTTTTGGACTTCCTTAAAGAAAATGGTGAGCCGTGAAAGAGTTGATCCACAACCAGGATAATTCACATTCGAATCAACTTACTTTTCCCGTAGATCTATCCCATACCCTCAAACTTTTGTCATCGGCGCAAGAAACCAAATGAGTGTCATTCCTAAAGAACAACACGTGTCTTACACCTGCAGTATGACCACTAAAAATTTCTGGACCTAAAATGAATCAATTTTTGCACGAATTTTGTTTATAAAGTCTTTAGTTTGGATAAACTCACTAGCTTCTGGTTTATTGAGGTCGAAAATGCGCACCAACTTCTCATTACTTCCAGTAACCATCAAATTCGAATTTTTTGAAAAATCCACGCTCTTTACAATGTGATTATGTTGAAAAGAATGCAATTCTTCTCCCGTAACAGCGTCCCAAACTTTCCCTGTAAAATCTGCGGCGCCACTAGCAGCCCTAGTAGCTTCGCTATTTAAAGCTACACCCCAAACAGCACCTTTGTGACCCTCAAAAGTACCAATCCAATCTCCAGTATCACCTTGACGCAACATTGGTTTCCCATCTACGCCAAATTATACAATTTGACAAAAATATTATATTCAAAATATCTACATTATTAATAAACTCAGACAAATTTGCGTAAAAATGAAAAACACTTTATCCCTATTTTATATTAATTACATTTCTTGATGTTACCATTAAAAATTTCCGTAAAAAAAATTATAATTACATTCTCTTTTGCAAACAATAAATAAAAACAGGAAGATTATTGAGTCTGACCTTCCATGTCTACTTGTAAGGTTTTATTTCAGGTCAAATAACCTAGCAGCATGTTAATGCGTATAATTAGGCCAAGGTACACTTTTGTAAACATCGAAGGTTATAAATTGTAACAAAAAAAATAATAAATCGTTACCTTTACAAGCCGAAATTAAATAATAACCACTATCTGTAACTTCACTAAAATCTAAATGAACAACAGGCCTTGTATGTCCGCTACAAGTTAAAGGTGTTTGTCTTAAATTTGCCATGTTGTCAAAAAAAATTAAAATAATATTAAAGTAACTTATAAAAACAAACTATCCATCTGGTAACGTCAATCGATACTGAAATGATTGAAATTTCGACTTTCTAGTTATAATCCAAATTTACAGGTGTCATTTAATTGACGTCTTCATAGGCAATTTTTCGCTTATATATTTATTATCACGGTTAATTGAAGGAAAAAGTCCAATAGAATTGTCATATTTCGCATTTTGATTTCAAATAATCAGAAGCTCAACAATTTCCTAGAGTAGTTTCAAACTGGGCACACATTAGAGAAGGAATTCAAAGTACATAACTTTACGTCGAAGCGCGTGCCAATTCACCTGCGAATCGCATTAGAAATGTACTTTAGATATTTTTGTATTTAATTTTCAATTGAATTTGATATAATAATTGATTTTTTTAATTAAAACTATAGATTTGAAAATGAATAAAAATTTTTAAAAATATAGCTAGTAAACATTTGTTAACATAAAAAAGAAGAAGAGCGTGTCAGTTAGGAGTTCGTTATTTTAAAAAAACGAAATAAAATGGAAGCTTATTATAGTAGCGATGATGAAGTGTCGTGGGGTCCTTTGACAATAAGAGAAATTAAATCTCATCTCAATAGACCGGTACTTCGTAAACCAGATAGAAGACATACTTTACATAGTGAACAAACAATTGAATATAACAAAATGTCAAACGCACTATCAGAAGATTCAATTTTGGAAATATCAGCTTACTTAACTGCTTCAGAAGCTGCCAGTGTAAAACAAGATACGGATTATTATTCAACAGAGGAAAATTCCATTAAAGTACCTCCTAATAAATCCACACAGATAAATCGTGACAAATCTTCATTGGGTTTCAATGAAAAAGACACGTCTTGTTTCGATTTTGTGCATAATGCAATGGCCAAACCGAGTGACGTCTTTATTAAAAACGAGTATGTAACACTTATTGAAAGTCCTAATAATAGTTTAAACCAAACAAATTCGGATATCATAGAAATTTCAAGTGATGATGAAACCGAACTGAAGAAAAAAGCAAACTTGAGTTGTGTTTTGGAGATAAGTGATATTAGTGATGAAAATACGAGTTACACCGAAAAAGATTGCAGCAGACAGGAGGAATTATGTGAAATAGAATCATATTGTAAATATAGTGATGATTCATTGTTAGATCATAGTGAGGTTGATATTTCGAGCATAAAACTTACAACTTGTAATTCCAATGAAAATATTGACGAATATGTTTGTGAAATTGATGCTACAAATGAATCTAAGTGTCCATCATCTTCGGCTGTAACAATACCTGAAATTGATCTACAGCAATTCAACGATTCGAGTGTTTATTCGTTTAATGATACATTGGAACGAATAAATGCCATTTTAAATCAAGATAAAGAGCAGTCTTTAACAGAAAGTTCAAATGTAGAGACTACAAACTCTGAGGTGAACAAAGAAGAAGTAAAAACATCGCCAATTTGTAAAAAAAGCCCTAAAAGAAGTGAAGATTACTCTCAGTCGTGTAATTTGATATCCGGTTCATTTATACAGAAACCATTATCAGATTTACCATCAAAAAAGTCTTCCACTAATTACCAAACTCCTAAAAATCATTTTGTTGTCAAAAGTCACATTCCATTACCTAAAAGGTCACCAGATTCCTTCAAAGTACCGACTTTACCATTGAAATCCAAACCAAATCTAAAAGATATAGTTAGTCCGGTGAGGATGTATATTAAATACAGTCCGAAACCTGTTTTAAAACGAAACGTGGATCCAATTGCGACAAAACTCTATCAAAAACCAAAAAACTCAAGCAAGGAAAACGGCAGTGACATTCCTTCAAACGTAATTTACAAACCGTCCAAAAAACCAGTTTTAGGATCTGAAAAGGCAATTTCTCTACCGAAATCTTTGAATAAGTTGGTGATTAAATCTACAGTTACAAAACACGAAAGGAACCCTGTTTCTGTGAAAACAGACGTCAGCTTGAATTCTGAGTGCGAGTTGACTAAAAATAGTTTGAACGAAAGCCAGTTTAGTGATCAGAATATGTCCGTATTGCATAAAAAACCTGCGTACGGGAAGTAATGATGCAGCTATTGAGCCAATTAATAATGATTCAAAAAATATGATTCTGATATGTTTTTAATATTTTATTTCTTTTTTATAATATACTTATTTTTTTATTATTATGATTTTTTAAAGGAAGCAAATAAACCAATTCAAAAGTGTTTTATTTTTTTCACAAATTCCTTAGGTATAAAACAAATACGAGTGTTTACCAAAAAGTTTTGGGTTGGTGAGGTTAGCGACGCCATATTGGCATCGAAATGTCATTACAGGTCCGTTACACCAATGACTCATGACTAACGTTCCCGTCGACTTTTCAACAGGTGCGTTGAAAGAATTATCGAAGTTATCAACACATTCCATTTAGGTTTACGGTTACAACACTCTGGACTAAGTGAAGCGGGAAAGATCAAAGTTTCTACTTAGATCATCGTTATACATCGCAGGACTGAGTCTATCTTGTGTATTAAATTAATATACCAATAATTTCATAAATAAAGTTCATTCTTATTAAAATTAATAAGTTATGTACGTGTAATAAAGTTCTCTGTAGTCTTTAGGTCCTTATAAAACAAATGTAAACTTATTTTTTTGTTTTATTTCAATAAAAACGGATAACAATGACAACATATATTACTCCCCCCATATCTTAACAAATGACTTCCGTTTTCTTCTTTTTTAAATCTTACTTTAATTTTTAAAACGGCACGTCATTGTTATCATTTACCAAATAAATCTTTTGTTTTGTTTGCATTTTAAACAATTCGTAGTATAATTTTTTTGGTGAAATATTTGATTTTGACTACTATTTAAGTCTATTCACCACTGTTTTCTAGTAAATAAATGATTTATCTTTCGTCGTTAGTTAAGGTAGATCGTTAAAAAAGTCTGGCAACACCGACGAAGATCATCCAGGACGTAAACATCTACAGACTTATATTTAGTATGCATCCAGCAGTGATGGTTGGTGCATTGTGTTTATGGAGGTTGTAATGCAATATTATAAAATACGAGGGTAAATGAGAAAATAAACGTTGTGAATAAGAAGGAATAATAGGATTGAATGTTAAAAGGTTAGTTTAAAATAGAACAAAATGTAGTTAGATATAGTTCATTTATTAAAATTGTATAAAAACTAACATAAAACTGGTATAAAGTATATATAGTGATGTTTAAAAGTGATGTATGAAAAAATATATATTCTTAGTTAAATTGATGTAATATCTGAGATATTGAAAAAATTCATTTCTAAGAAACGCTATTTTGTAATAATTTCTCATCCGCGCCTATTTCCGATCGATTTGTATTATTTTGTACTTTGTTCAACGCTTCTAAATCATCTGTCGTTTCTTTTACGACCAATTTCTTTGTTTTCCTAGTAAAAAAAAACATTTTTTCACCAAATTTTAATCATTCATCTACTTACTTTCCGAATTGCTCCCCTTCTTCCATCGTTTCCGGTAATTTCTTATTTAACGTTTCCGGTAGAACGAGCGACATCAAACCGCCTATCAGAGCGCATGTTCCGAACACGAGAAGCGGAAGTGGTTGCCATACGTGTACCTGTAAACGAAATTATTCGTTAAAAAATCCGTCGAACGTCAAAACATCGACATTTATTTACTAAAGCGTTCATGTAAGGCGCCAATATGGATCCGAATCTCGCAAAAGTGGAACCGGCTCCGAGCCCCGCGTTCCGTATAACAGTAGGAAACTGTTCAGTCGATAGAATATACACTGCCCCGTAACTCGATGTGATCGTTAATTTTCCTATCATAGCCAAAGTAACTATGAGCCATTGTTTATCTACGAAATTGAAATATTCGTTAAAATAATATGTAGTAAGGGGGGGATATATTAGCATACCGTCGGGTACGATCATTGTTAGGAGTAGGGAAATTCCAGATATCAACATACAACAACACATGAGATTCCTTCGCCCCCATTTATTGAGCAAAAATAGTAAAATGAGGAAAGCTGGGATTTCTACTGCTCCCGACATCACAAAATTTAAATAGGGGTTTCCTGCTAAATTATTCGTGTTCCATGATAAACCGTAATAAGTGAGATTGTTAGCAAACCTAAAATATCGAATTTATAGAAAATTATTTAAATCTCCCGATATATTTTAAATCCGACAACGCTGTAATTTCTCATATACATCAGATGATTTACGCTGACGATTCAAGGTCAATTTTATTAGTTTCGTCGAAGACACTAGATGGGTCTGTTGGCATTCCTGCTAAATTATTCGTGTTCCACGATAAACCGTAATAAGTGAGATTGTTAGCAAACCTAAAATATCGAATTTATAGAAAATTATTTAAATCTCCCGATATATTTTAAATCCGACAACGCTGTAATTTCTCATATACATCAGATGATTTACGCTGACGATTCAAGGTCAATTTTTTTAGTTTCGTCGAAGACACTAGATGGGTCTGTTGGCATTAGACATCAATATATTTAATTTATATAACTTTATGAATTTAATTTTTGTTTTATTTTTACTTTTTTTCAATATCTTCACGGATTATAATTATTATTCGTAATCACAAATTACTATTAGAGGATGTACGAGGAGCTATCAAAAACTACGATTCGAGAAAATTTCAATCATAATTAGGTAAATTACGAGGTACAATCAAAATTTCTAGTACATTAAATGTAAACACGTTTCCAAATTAATAACTGGAAGATATACGAGGGGATATCAAAAAGCTATACCGCCATTAATAACTAGATATACGAGGAGCAAACAAAAACTATAACTGTAAAAATTTTTTATCAATAATTTGAATTTTGTTAACGTTGAATAATTTTGAAAAAAAAATGCAGTTATAAAATTTTTTTTATTTATTTATGAATTTTCTCAATAGTTTGCTAATAGTCCGGCCCTGATGTTTTTATACATTTCGCATCGAACCTTGACAAATATTCTACTTACCAATCAAAGAAGATGATTAACGATTTTTTTCTCATGTTAGGATATTTAAATATGTCGATGACCGAAGCGGCTTTGGCATTTTTATCACAATTCGACGATTTGGCGGATTCTAATAATTGATCGAGCGTTTCGTCAGGAATAACGACATCATTATATTTAGCCGCCTCTTGAATCAACTTTTTCGCCTCCTCGGTGCGATTTTTCGTCAAAAGCCATCTAGCGGATTCGGGAATAAACCTTAAAATTCAACATGAACCCCAAAAAAGGATTCTTTTCATTCTACCTACCACCAATAAACGAAAAAAGCCACACCGGGTATAGTCAGAGCGAATTGCATCCACCTCCAATTATCGATATAATAAGCGAACGCGGCTGTTAACATATATCCTAGAGAAAAGAACATTTGTACTACGGTCCCGGCTATTGGTCTCTTAGACGGCCCTACCATCTCCAAACCTATGACGTAGGCGACTAAAAATACCCCCGAAGTCGTAGCGCCGACAATAAGTCTGGCAACAGTGAACGTCCATAATTCGGGCGCGATCGCCGCTACCAAACCTGCCACCACTAGAATCACAAGCGATATGAAAAATGTTATTTTACGTCCGATCCTAAAAATATAATCAAACAGGAACGATTCGATATTAAAAAAAAAAAAAAAATCGTACCTATCGGACATTTCTCCGAAAATGATAGATCCAAGCATAACGCCTACCATAAATAGAGCATTCGACGTTGCTATTAAATAAGCTGAACTACAAGTTAGTCCATACTGTAACGTGAAAAAATTTATAACGATAAAACTACAATTTCATTCATTTAATTACCTCTATCACAGACGTGTATCCGTATACTTCATGATCGAATATATACGATTCGCAAAGTTGAGTTTTGTTATCAATTAATATCTCACAAGAAGAATATTTATTATGGAGTTCATCTTTAGGATAATAAATCGATAATATCGTATCGTTCAAATAATAACTTGCATTATCCGATTCGGTAGGTAACTTACACCTGCAAACGTTTATAAAAAAGAAGAAGAAATGAAGTGACGTTAACCCTACATTTTTACGTTCAAAACGGTTTGTAAATGTTTTGTTTTTAGTAGAATTATGAGTTATTATATAGTGATAAGGAAAAAAAGAGATACAGATTTTCCTTCGTTATCGGAAGTAGTGAGAAATGGTTATTTATCTACTGTGAATAACGTTTGGAAAAATGCTATTTTTCAAGAGGTACGTAGTAGCTGGTTGTACGCGTTGTATTTGAAAAACAAAAGTATTTTTGATAGCATAATTAATATTTAGAGATATTCAATTGTTTTATTTAACGTACAAGTTATAGTTTTGTAATAATTCAATAATCAATTCTTATTCTTTTCGCATTTCAACAAATAGAAATCATTTCTAAAATAAAAAATGGTTTTTAATTCGTTTTAGACTCATCAAAAGTATACAAAGAAGCAAAAAATCATTTAAATTTAGTCATCTTAGAAGTTTTGCCACTTTTTCAGCCAAAGTTACTGAAATGAATATTGAGTTTTTTTCACATTTGAAGAAAAATAATTGTTCAATATAAAGCTGAAACTAGGAATCAATGCAAAAAAGAAAAAACAGAGCCGAAACAGGGCCATTGTCAAACTTATTGATTTTTCTCCTAAATCATCCTCAGACAATTATTTATCAAAAAATTACGTATCAACATGTACAGGGGTTGTTCAAAATATTAATTACCTGTTTATGACATTCATAAACACCTTATTCAATAAAAAAGATAGAAGACATGCTAGAAATAGATGGAAATTTCTTCGGAATAATTTTCAAACATAAATTTATCGGAAACAATTAGATCTCACGTATCAATATGTACAGGGGTTGTTCAAAATGAACTGTTTATCACATTCTGAAACTTGTTATGTAAAAAAACAAAGAAGTTGATCGAAACTTCTCCCCTGAATCATCGTCAGACATGAATTTATGAAAAAAATTAGATTTCACGTATCCATATGTACAGGGGTTGCTCAAAATTGCCTATTTATAACATTCAGAACCTTATTGAGTAAAAAAGGAAATGAGACATACTATAAATTGATTGAAATCTGTCCTGAATCATCCTCAAACATGAATTTATATAAAAAAAATAAATCTCACGTATCAACATGTACAGGGGTTGTTAGAAAATAATAATTCCTTTCTTATAGCATTTATGAACAATTTATTGAATAAAAAACTTATTTTTTTTGCTTCGGTGTCATCCTCAGACATATTAATCGAAAAAAATATATATATATCTTACAGAATTAACATGTACAGGGGTGACTACAAAATTAAGAAGTGAAGTACAACTTTATTTTAGAAAATTAATTTTTTTCAACGAATAAATGACTGGGAATGATTGAGGAAATGAATCAACGAGCTTCCGGTATTTCATTTTCATGGAATAAAGTACTAAAACGATCACAAAATCTAATCAATGTAATTTTCATTCCAAAATAAGATTTTCTGCGTCCAACTGCTTCCAGTGGTCGCTAGTATTTTTTTTTTAATATTGGAATCGAGTGGAAACTATTTTAATTTACTTTTAGCTCACGTTCGAATCGATGATACTAATATCAGCGATACTTTTTATATGTTTCGGGGTACCACTACATCTTACGATTATTTCAGTACCGATTGTATTATTAACTTTATATATATCCGTATATTTATCGATATTTATGAAAGTTGCTCAATTTTTATACGAAATACCGACTTTGGATTGCTGGGTAGCCGAAGTATACGAACCTTATTTCTCTATGAAAAATCCTGAGAATTGTTGGTATAAAATGATTGATGAAAGTGAAATCGATAACATCCGAATTGATGGATTGAAAAGAAAGATAATTGGAACTGTGGCGGTAACGAAACACAAACAAAAAGAAGACTGGACGTGGCTCTTTAGGTTAGTAGTGGATAAAAGGTAAATTATCATCCGTAACTATGAACGAAATCTACCAGATCGAATTCCCAGGTATCGTAGAAAAGGTATTGGGATTAAATTGGTAAACGAGGTGCAAAATTGGGCCAGAGAAAATCAATTTAATAACATAGAATTAGTGATAAGCGAGTGTCAAGAAGGGTGTAGAGATCTTTTTAACAACGCGGGGTAAATAAAACTGTTCAAAATCGATTTTTTTCGAAAATAATCTGAGTTTTAGGTTCGAAATAAAACAACTCTACCACAAGAAGATTTTTGCCGGCTTGGTTACTTTGCAGATGTTCCAGTTGCAATGCGAAGTTAGATCTACGTTTTAATACAAGATTAACGTGAAATATTTTTGATATTTCCTTTTACAAATATAGAATTTTTTAAAAATAAATTTGTTTTTATTCAATTCTCGAATAGAATCGTCATTGAAATACTACCGATCCGACCCTGCACTTTATTTACGTTACGAACCTGTCAAATGACGTCACCTAACGCGATAATAGGTACGTTCTACAATGCATTATACAATGAGCGTTGTAAGTCTCGAGAACATGACTCATAAGAACTGTCATGTTGCGAAATGACATAAACAGTCTCACATTAGTACTAGTGGTCCGATTTAAGAAATTTAAACGAAATATTTCAGATAAATACAAAAAAATGTCATTTATTAACGTTCAAATCGAAAAAAAAAAATCATTAAAAACCCCAGTCCTGTACTGTCCAATGCAATTAGGAAAGAAAATTTAACAGAGAAATAAAAACTACTTATAACGTTCCCCTCGTATGTTTCAATTGTTATTATATTAACAATACAAACTCGTCGGTTCGATTAAAGCAATTGAGGTCACAAGAAGGTCAGTTGAGAATATTTTGAGACAAATTTATTAATAAATGACAGACAAAACATAATTATCACTTCAAATTGATAAAATACGCAAAAAATAAATGTCCCATATCGCATTATTAACGAAATAAATTGATTAGTTAATTTAATTTGGGGTAGTGACGAATGTTAGTTATTATATACGAAGCAGATGGCGCCACTAAATTATTTTTCTATAAATATCAATTTTATTATTTAATAAATGGATTTTTTTTATTAGAACTTACCTATAATTTGGTTCTGCGATTAAAAAAACGTTACCCAATTTTTGAAAGGCACATAAAATAGCTGGTAAACATAATAAAAAATAAATTTTTCTTTGGTATCTACCAAATTCGCCAAGTAACGATATCACATCGTCATAACTCATTTTGAATGATAAATAATCTGGAAAAAACATAATTTAAACAATATTTTTCAAAAAAAAAAAATCTTAAGTTTGTTTAACTAGATAAACTGTTAATATAATTATACACAATAGAACAAAATGGCGGCATTTTGAAGATGCACATAACTGTTGCCAGGGTGATTTTATTAAACTTTTAAATAGTATTGTACAATCAACTACATATCGAAAACGAAAATTTATTATAAATAATTTCCTAAAAAGTTTTAAGGGAAGTAAATGAATTTAGAATCTATTAGTCAATTGTTTACATTTCTATCTGTCTCGAGGTCATTGACTTCAGTTCATGGTCAATTTTTATCTTATTTTAAACTTTTCGATAATTTTATTTTCAGTCTATTCGTAAATAAAACCGATACCGAAATAAAACAACAAAAACAAATAAATGATATATATATAATAATATCAAGTATAAAATAAAATAAAATTAGAACACAATAAACGACATATCGACATGGCAACAGCGTAAATGAAACGAAAAAAGAAATATGGCCGTAGAATAATAATTATGTTAAACGTGTATAGAAACTATTAGAAGTTCTTGGCAGGTACTTCTAGTATAATTTGTAATTGTAGGCATTAAAATTAAATTGATCTAAGTAAAAATGAATATATCTTATCTCAAGCATTCAATAAATCAGTCCGGAAGCCGGTTTTGATAACCATAACATGCATGCAAATGACATGCGTAAAAGTCACAGACATATCACAAGATGTTTTGTGGTAAAAGCTAATATGAAATCATAGAACTAAGAATGTCGATTGCATAATGAAACTAAACGGAAATATTACATTCAAATGTAATTAGGGTAATGAGATGTACTTAATTAGTTTTGAATGTTACAAATTTCTTTATAATCTATTTCAATGTTGAATTCGAGGTATTGAAAATTACTGTACGTACTGTGACCTTCAAAATTTGTTGATCTTAAACGTGGTCCGTACGTTTCCTGCTGTGAAGTAACTAAACGATAAATGAAAAGTAAATTAAGCGTAAATTAGACGAAATTCGTTTATTTAAATCAAATTGTGTATTTTGAATAATGTTATTGTTATAAAGTTGAATTAACATTTCTACAGACAGACGCGGCAAATTTATTAATCTTCGTTATTGTCGTACGGAAATTACAAACAAATTTATTTTTTCCAGTCATCTAAATAGATGTATTAAAATGATAAATTTCTTTTTTACTGTCATAGGTCAACTTTGTAATTTTTTCCTATCAATTAAAATTAACAGAATGCCAAGTTGTGTCTTGCGTATATTCTTCGACTTGTAAATAAACGCAACGTTGCCATATCGAAAAATTTTTAGTTAACTATTGTATATAAGCTGAGCTCACATTTTAATACATATGCAAATAATATTATTTGAGTTACTTCTCTAAGAAATAATAAAGAGTTGGCATGCATGCAATACTTATAAACAAAAAATTTTGCGCAATGATTAAAATCACGAGTTTAATTGAACATTTTTTTTTCATTTTAGACGTGAAATGTCGATAAAGATAATTTTTTCCTTATAATTTCCTTCCATGTTGATAACGTTAACCATACACGGTTAATGAAAATGACAAATAATTTGATTTTCAATATTTATTTCGATACAAACAAAATTTTGGTAGTTTATTTATTATCCAGTGATATTTACACATCTTATCACTCAAATATTTGTTCTTCTGATCATAATATTAATTAGAGGGAGATTAATTCGTAATAAACTTCAATTAAAGTACGCAAATATCTAATTTCCAAAACAATTTGCATATAAATTTAGTTGATATAATATAAGACAACCTGTATACTTTTAAAACGATGAACGTATACAAAAAAATAATTTTCAGTAAGTATACAAGTAGATTTTTGAATAAATATTTGCCGCCTTCTCAATTTATTTAAATAAATAATCGTAAATCGTTATTAAAATATTAAGTAAGATCTTACCTTACGTAATTTGAATAAAATAAATCGTCTAACACACTAAGAAAAAACTACAGTTGTAATATATTTAACTGTATAAAAAATACTATTATATTAATATAATTACAGACATTTTGTTAGGAAATTGAGCACATGTACACACGTTCCTACCGTCAAAATTATATTGCTACTAGACGATTCCATTCTATAATCCAACCAAGTTTTGAACGCCCCACTTTCTTTAACTTGCTTCTATATTTGATTGGTCAATTGGATCGTCCGTTGTTTTCTGAGCATGCGCGAAATGTTTATAGATTTTCCAACGGATGCTGTAGAGGTGTGATTGACATAATAAAACGAATTAATTCATGGTTTTTCTATTGGGTTGTTGGAACAGTTACACATTTAGGAAACAATTTCGATTTTTTACAAACAGTCGTTGTGATACCTTTATCATAGTCGAGATTTATTATCGAAGCGTCATGGGGAAAGAATGAAATATAATAATTGTTAATTAATTAATACTTTTATTAAATTTATAATAAAATGTAGAGGTGGAATTACCGCGGGTTATAAAATTACGTCTTTAAATAACAGTTATAAATTACATTTATTGTCAATCACTGCAGAAAACAAATAAAAACGCATTCAGTTTATTCTAAAAGTAGAATAAATAAAATAAGATGTCGATATATTATATATTGTTAAAGGTAATGGTTGATAATGATGTTTATTTGTTGTGGCAATATCAATGTTATACTTCCTTTCTGATTTGGAAAAATAATGCGTGATACTACCACAAAAATATAGACATTGAAGACTTCTAAAGGTACTAAAGGCCGATTCATAAATTTGACTTTCTGTTTAACGTCTATTGACCCTATTGGTAAACTTGCTGCCATTAACCTAAAAATTTATTGCTTTGTGATTTCGTAATATTTTTGTTTGTAATGTGGTATTTATAGACGCATTTATGGAAAATTACGAAGAGTTTTTATTATTTGATCACGTGATAAACTCAAACGGATGTGATTGGCTCTTTTCTATTACTATTACGTCGCCAATGACAGACGGCGACGTCAAACCACAACTATGAATGGTCTTATATATTTTAATGATGACAGTTGACATACTGATGAGAAGTTTTAAAAAATTTCAGATCGTAAAAATTATAGAATTTTGTAAAAAAACAATTTATTAACAAATTATTTATTTTTCAACAAGTAGAATTTTTTTAATAACACTTTCTATTATTGAAAAATTTAACATTTTATTTAAGAAACTATGTAAGCTGTTACTTATTTCAATCGTCATCTTCTTCAGTCTCACTTTGATGCGTTTCTAAATATCGAGAAATTTGATTCTTCATTGCATTGTCTTTAACTAAATCTGTCACTCTCAATTGTCTACTGGTGCAGCCTATGTAAGGACATTTTGCTTTCTGTTTTACACGTTTAATGTAATCCACTATTGAGTCGTATTCGTAAATATGATCGCACGTTTTATTTCGGCACGGATTCCTTACAACCACTTTAGTAATAGGATCGATTGGTGGAGAAAACACATTAGAATACATTAAAGAATCGTCTACCGCTTCGTATTGATCATTATCAATTTTTTTCTTCTTTATCCGTATTTCTTTGACGTCAGATAAATCTTTGAATACCGCTTTCCAAACTTTACTATCTTGATGATTTATTGTAGATCTAGTGGCTAAGCTTTCGTAACAATCTTGATACAGTGTATCTACATCTTCACATGTTGTTGAATTATTCAACTTTTCATCTAATAGTTGTATAGCTTTATCTGTTTTATCATATTCTTGTTCTAACTTACTGTAAGCTTCCACTTGTTGTTTTAAAAGGTTAATATCGTCTTCACTAGCGCACACGTTTGTTATTATTTTTTTCCAAGTTTCTAATGATCTCGTAATGTTTTCTAACATTTCGTCAGTTTTACGTAATACTGACATAATTATTTTTAACACTTTTTTTTAATCAAATCACAAAAATTCAGATTGTTTATACTATGTAGTGTATACACTCCATAGTTTATACCTTCTTAAGAAAACTTCTTCTTTTTTGTAAACGAATTGTGACGTTTTATCAAAATACATCATCACGCTATCATTAATATTTACAAGAATTTGAATAAGGTTTTTTTAATAATTTTGTTGATGTTAATCATATATTTTTTATTCATTCATTATATTTTGGAAATAGGTTAAAAAAAACAACAAAAATTATCAATTTTGGTATATTTTACTGTATTCATCTATTCGATTGTAGTGATGACAGAAACGTCAGAAATCATTAGAAACGTCAGTTTACTTCAAAATTTATTGATTAGTCTTGAAGGTAGTGACAATTCATTAGAGGGAGTATTCTAATAATCTGAAAATATTCGAATTTCGATGAATTTTTAAACGTACAAACCAAACATTCAGACTTATAAGGTAAAAAAATGAAATTTTAGTGCGGGGATGGTAATAAATGTTTTTAAATTGTATTTTATCGATTTAGTTATGATGTCTGCTGCGGGGACACCCTCAACAGATCCATGGGTGATTCTAGCTAGAGAAAGAGCTAGATACGAAGAGCAGTTTAAATCATTGAAACCCAACAATGGTATCATCACCGGAGAACAAGCTAAATCGTTTTTCTTACAATCCCAGCTACCACCCATCATATTGGGTCAGATATGGTAAGTTTACATATTTTTTTATAATTCTATTGCTGAATCTCTATGCGTGCGCTATTATAGGGCACTAGCAGATACTGATGCAGATGGAAAAATGAACATAGAAGAATTTTCAATAGCATGTAAGCTTATTAATTTAAAATTACGCGGTTTTGACGTTCCCAAAGGACTTCCCCCGTCTCTTCTAGCTTCCCTTAAGGGTAATACACCTCCTGCTATTCCTCCATTACCAAATACAAACCTTGTTCATCCTCCAACTAGACCTGAACCTCCTAAAATCCCCCCTATGCTGACGACACAACCGGTTGTACCACCACAACAACCGTTATTACCGAATCTAATTGGACCAACATCAAGCAATATTCAGGGAAGTGGGATTCAAACAGGAGTGATCCCACCTATGTCTAATTTTACTACAACTATTCCTACAGGTAGATAACGTTGTTTAAATGAAATTTTGTATTTACTAAGTTTATTTTAAGGAATTGTTCCACCTATGCAGTCAACTACACCTCTAGTTCAACCGCTTATTGATTCAGTACCACCAATGCCTTCCGCAGTTCCTCTAGTTTCTGGAATACCTCTTTCTTCATCTACTGTTCAACCTATTATGCCCAATACTGCTTTAGGATCAGTTCCAATGATACCCCCAGTACCGGTTAATACTGTTGCACCATTAACAGGTCCCGGTATGTCACCTGGTCAATCGGTAGGAGTGGTTAGTAGACCAGGGGCTACTAGTACACCTAGAGCTAGTGTTACCAGTTTGGAAAGGACCCATTCAATTGAATCTGTATCGTAAGTTGATATAGATATCGTTTGGTAGTTGTATCGAGTTGTTTATTTATAGAAGTCAACCAGAATGGTCGGTTCCTCATCAAACAAAGTTGAAATACACACAAATATTTAATACGACCGATAGGACACGTAGTGGGTTCTTATCAGGAGCTCAAGCTAGAAATGTTATGGTACAAACGAAATTGCCACAGAATATTTTAGCGCAGATTTGGTACTTTAGTTTAAATTTGTTAAATTCGATTTTATTTTGAGATATGTTTTAAGGGCTTTGTCTGATATGGATTCAGATGGTCGTTTAGGTTGCGAAGAATTCGTTTTAGCTATGCATTTATGTGAACAAGCTTCTTTAGGACATCCTCCTCCAACGAAATTACCACCGGATCTTGTACCACCTTCGTTTAGAAGAACTAGAACTACTTCGGTTTCTAGTCAAGGTAGTGGTGCTCCAGTAGATCAAGATCCGGCGTCAACTTTATTGCAACAGAGTGAGAGATTTTTCTTCGGAGGTATTTGAATGGAATAGAATTATTTGTTTATTTTTAGATTCGTTTGAAGATAAGCGTAAAGAGAATTTTGAAAAAGGTCAAGCGGAATTAGAACGCCGACGAAAAACGTTGTTAGATCAACAAAGACAAGAAAGAGAGGAGAGGGAAAGGAAAGAAAGGGAGGAGCAAGAGAAGAGGGAGAGAGCTAGACAAGAAGCCGAGAGGAAACGATTGGAAGAATTGGAAAAGCAAATGAGGGAACAACAAGAAAAAGAACGACTAATAGAAGAAGAAAAGAAGAGACAAGCAGAACAAAGGGAGGCTGCTAGAAAGGAAATGGAACGACAGAGACAATTAGAATGGGAAAAACAAAGATTACAAGAATTACAGAATCAAAGACAAAGAGAACAAGAGACTGTACTCAAATTGAAAGCTAAAAATCAGAGTCTCACTATAGAATTGAATACATTGAACGAACAAGTTAGAGAACTGTCTCAAAAAATATGTGATACCAGAATGGGTGTATCGAACGTTAAAACGACCATCGACGGAATGAGATCTACAAGAGATTCGCAAATGCAAGAAATGTCTCAACTCAAAAACAAACTCAAAGAACAAAACTCCAAATTATTAGCGCTATCTCAAGAAAAGATCAAACTTGAAGCTAAAAATAAAGTAAACACACTAGATTCGGAGCAAACGAAGCGAGCCTTCGAAAATAAAGAAGTTACCATTAAAAATCTCAAAACAAAGGTAAAAAAAATCATTTTTTCAATATTTTCTTCGCAATAAATCAGCAATAAATCACGTTGTTATAGGTCGAGGATATGGAAGGGGAAATAGAGGGTAAAATGGCTGACATTGAAAACAACAACAGCCAATTGAAGGACCTGAAAACTGATCTGAAGAATTTATTGAACGAATGCGAACAACTTTACACAGTATACGAAGTAAAGAGAAATACGGTTTTAGAAATGAAAAATTCCAATAAAATCAACGAATTAGACGCTTGGAAAACCAGTGATTCATGGGGACCCAACGTTGATGAAACTACATCGGAATGGCCGACAGATAATTGGAGTACGTCTACTGATATGTCGAATTTACCAGGGGTTGTTAAATACAGGGCGTTGTATGAATTCGTGGCGAGGAATAACGACGAAATTTCCTTTCAACCCGGAGATATTATAAACGTAAGTTTTGAAACAGTTATTCATAACATTCAATTAAAATATATATCTGTTTTTTATATAAAATTCAATTATTTAGCTTCTAATCTTAATGGAATTGTTTTTTTATCTTATTTTGGTTAAAAAACTTGTTAAAATCCATAAATAAACATATATTGCATAATATAGTGTATGGACTGCTATACCAATTATATGTGAATAATAAACCGCGTCGGTTGCACCAAGATAGTTGTACCACGAAAGATTATAAAACTTTTGATGTAAAATAATTTTGATTGATAAATACATAAATTAAAATTCTAATAATAATAATTGAACCAATTAAAACGATTTATTATTATTATTAGGATTTTAATTGATGTATATATTGATGAAAATTATTTTTTATCAAACATTTTATAAAAACTTATGGTGCAACTGACGCGGTCTAGTTTCATATATAATTAGTATAGCAGTCCATACACTATATTATGTAACATATATATTATATGGATAAAACCAAAATAAAAAAATAGGTTATGGATGAAATTGGATTCAAAACGGGAAAGAGTGGGACATCTGTATATATACAATTTTTATTTGGAAAACCGTTATAGCCGTATGAACATCAATCATAGCTACCGAATTATTTCCAGTCATACAGGATGTCCCAAAAGTAGTTAAAAAAATCAAACATACGATTTCTTACAAAAAGTACAAAAGTTATGGAAATAAAGTGGATCCATATGGTAACCAAGCCAGGTAAGAAGGTAAAATGGTAAAAAAATTGATGAGTACACCAAAAAAATGAAGAAAAATCATGAAAAAAATTTCCAAATTATTCAAAAGTTGAATGAAATCAAGTTTAGTGGAAAAATTTGGAGAAGAAATGAATCAGAAGCAGAGTGGGAACCAGTATATGAAGAACTAAAGGAAACCGTGGAAAAGTATGAAGAAATAGATTTTTTTCTTAAAATAATACGGGGAATTCCAAAAAAAAAACAATTTTTATATAGGGCTGCTATCAGAAATCTATTTCTGTATCTATCCGGCATGGAATCATAATCTAAGCATACTAATTTGGCGTTTTCGAAGTTAGGGAATCCATTTATCTAGGTTATAGACATTCGAAATTAGTAATATTTAACAATAATTGAATTTATTGACTTCCGGTTTGGTTTTTTTAATTAGATTTATGTATTACACAAAATGGCATATCGTATGTCATAGAAAAATATATTTTTCACGAGTTGTTAACAAATTAAGACAACATAACCTAACCAGTACTTGGATAGTTTTTAATTCGGATATAAATGGAAATTTTATAAATAAAAACGTGAACGACATTTATTTCGATCTTTTTTTCCCTCTCCAGCCAAATCTCCATCTCCAAAACATACCCCCCGCCCCCAAAAAAACCACTAGTTATCTCCGTTTTTTTTTTCTATTTAATTTTTGTCGTTTTGATGACTGATTCTTCAGGGATTACTCATAATTGTTTAAAAAAATGAAATATTTGTGACAAATCCTCGATAAATGATTTCATTTATCAATTTGAGTGATACAAAAAAAAATTCGTGTTTTCTTCTTTTTTTTTAATCATAAATTTTCATCTGATCATCGTGGCGTATAAAAAATAAGATCATCTCATTCTATGACGTCGTTTATGTCATTTTTATCTATTTATATATGTAGAATTGAATCAATTTTACATCCCTAATAAGACAGATAATAATTATTGCTCTACTCGCCCCCACTGTCATACATGAAGCACGACACTGCCACGAGTTCTCTTCGAACAACCACAGCGCAGCGATTCAGTGGGAAGTGAGATGCTGAACGACGAACGTTACGCGGTTAAAGACGATTCCCGCGCTTTTAAAGACGATTTCCCGCCCATATAACTTAATAACCACGATTTTCAATATATTTTTTAATCTTTTGTGAACCAGTGTCGTTACTTAAATTCCATACATAAAATATTTTCCATATACCCGGCGATTACGAAGATTTTTTGTAATTACTTATAAATTGGTGATCCCCACTTCTGGGGTGGTAATAATACCCGCGAAATGTATGGAAAAATGATTGTAGGTGCCGAAGGAACAAACAGGAGAACCGGGATGGTTAGCTGGGGAAATCAGAGGACATACCGGTTGGTTTCCTGAAGCTTACGTCGAACCGATTGATGGTATCGGCGTAAAAGACGATTTCGGTTCGAATCAATCGGCCGGTCTCGAAGAAACTGAAGCTAAACGTTTAGAGTAATTATAATATGTTTTGGAAAATTTAGTTTTTTTTTAATAAATGTGGATTTGTAGAGGGATAGCCGAAGTTCCCGAAGGATCTGATACGACTAATTCGTTCGAACCTACCCCCGGTGTTACGCAGATCGAAACCCAACCGGTTGTGGTGGATCAGAAAGTTTCTGAAGATGAAATCGAGTATTACATTGCTAATTATCCGTATCAGTCACAAGTAAGTACTATATTTGATTATTACATTGATGTGGGTGAATTTTTGAAATCGACTGTAGAGTGTATTTTACAAATTTCATTTTAGTGAAAAAATTTTCTTGAAAACAATCGTTGGCGAACATAAAACGTGTTCTTTTTCGTATTTAGGGGGTAATTCAACCATTTCAAGGGTATTTTTTTCATTATTATTCGTTTTCAGTCAAAACACCCCTTAAAAAATTAATTTCTCCCATTTAATTGAACTAATTTGTAATAAAATTAAAATTTAATGACCACTAATCGAATTTCAACAAACTTTTCTTCAAATTTTGTGTTTTATCTTCATATCTATATTGTGAGTGTAGCAACTTTTGAAATCGACTGTATACTGATTATTTTTTATTTAACAAATTTTATATTAGTGAAAAATTTTTCCTGAAAATACTCGTTGATGAACATAAAATGAGTTTTTTTATATTTAGAAATTGATTTAACCATTTCAAGGGTATTTTTTTCATTATTATTCATTTTCAGTCAAAACAACACCTCAAAGAATTAATTTTCCCATTTAATTGCACTAATTTGTAATATAATAAAAATTCAATGGCCACCAATGAACTTTCAACAATTTTTTTTCCAAATTTTGTGTTCTATCTTCATTTTTATATCGTGTTGTAGCAACTTTTGAAATTGACTGTATACTGTTCATTTCCCTTAAACTTATTAATAAACTTTAATCAAAACTTAAGTTAAACCTTGAAATACGTTCATTTTCTGTCCAAATGTTGATTTAACAATTTTTTTAATATGTTTTTTTCAAATTTTTAGTAATGATAACTTTTTACGAATATAAAAAAAAACAATTTTCTAATTTATTAAAATAAATTGAAGAAATCTATAATCAAGTGAAAATCTGTTGGTTTCTAACTGAAATATTCAAAAATTTCAAAAAATATTTACCATATTAGTTATTTTAATCCAATATTAAGTGAGGAAACTTTTGAATTCATCTTTATACTGCTTACAACACTTTTTTCACTTATATTTGAACAAAAAGTAATTAAAAGTTCCCAAAAATATATAAATCTATTTAAATAGCTCTCAAAAATTTATAAAAAAGTATTTTTTTTTAATAATAAAATAATGAAAACTAAAATTGCACAACACACAAGGATGCTCCATGACAGTTGTAACTTAAATCGAAGTAGTCATGATTGAGACGAACTTCATATAAATTAAAATGCGGCGTTGCCGGGTCTACTAAATTTTAATAAGATATTAATAACCATAAATCTATTATCATTTATAAAAAATCGATTTTTGAGATACTTAATGATAAATAAATTAATTTTTACATGTTATTATAACAACAATTAGTACTTTTTATTTACTATTTAATTGTATTAATAATAAATGTTAGGTAAATTGAGATACGTAAATTGAATCGATGATTTAATACATTAATCGAAATTGGAATTACTATTCAATATATATTTTCATATTTATAATTTTCGTTTTTTCAGTATATTGAATAATATTTATGTTTTTTTATTAAATGTTTATTGAAATTTAATTTTACGATCCGGCAACGCTGGATTATGTCTTCGCCTTCTGATGTTCATATTGGACGCCATTACATTTATGTGTGTTTAACGTGTTTGACGTGATTTTAAAATATGAATTTAAAAATGTGTTGTTTTCAGTAATGAAAGTATTTTAGTGGAAGTTTTTACGATTTTTATTCATATTGGTGTTAAAAAAACTTCGTATTGTGAAAATTTAATATAAATAAAAAAAAAAATACAAGGTGAAATGAAACTTTGAGGTTAGTTCAATCTTTTTATTTTACCCTACAAAGGAACCAGGTGATTTAACGTTCAACGCAGGTGAAATGATAGCAGTAATTAAAAAAGAAGGCGATTGGTGGACGGGAAAACTTGGAGACGCGATCGGCATTTTCCCGAGTAATTACGTACAAAAAGTCGACGTGGTAAGTACTTCATATCATTAAACTTTTCGCGATGATCTGTATTTGTTTAATTTGATATAACATCGAATTAATTACCGCATGCTGGTTTCTTTTTATTGTGTGTTGATACTAATCGAGTTTTAAATAGAATTCGACCGCCGCCGCTGCACCAACGGATACGATCGTGCAGGATCCGGCGCCTTCTCAACCGCCACCGGTGCTTTCGACGGCGGTATCCGCCGAAGCGGTAAAAACAGCTTTGGCTAGCGTCAATGCACAAGCGCAAGCCGATAACGAAGTATCACAATTAACGAACAAAACTAAAGAAGAATCTCCAGTACAGATTAATTCGCAGGTTCGTGTGATACGCTACCAATTTATCATTTCGGTTTATTTATTTATTTTTTTTGTTGTTGTGTGAATCGCTATTCTCTTATAGGTTTCCAAAAATAAAAAACCGGAAATAGCGTCGGTTATAGCGCCTTATCAATCGACCAGTCCGGAGCAATTGTCTTTAGCTAGGGGTCAGTTGATAATGATAAGGAAAAAAACCGATTCCGGTTGGTGGGAAGGGGAATTGCAGGCGAAAGGTCGGAAAAGGCAGGTCGGGTGGTTTCCGGCTAGTTACGTTAAAGTTTTGAATAGTTCCGGAAGGATAAGCGGTCGGACGACTCCGGTGTCTACTACTCGTATGCAACAGGAAGTTGTTATAGGTGATTATAAAGTGGTTTCGGATTTTCGGACGTGTTTCGATTATTATTTTTTCTCTATAGATAAAGTGATCGCTTTGTATCCGTATACAGCTGGCAATCCTGACGAATTGACATTTGCTAAAGACGATATTATTAGTGTAACGGCTAGAGAAGAAGAGGCTTGGTGGAGGGGTGAACTTAACGGCGTTTCTGGATTGTTCCCCAGTAACTATGTCGCTCCATTACAATGTAAGTGATCGATTTCTGATCAATTTATTTTATTTATAGCGTTTTCGTTTCAATTATTTTTATATTTCTATAAGTAAACGGTCAAAATAATCGTTTTTGGTGCTCTAAGACTAAATCATACGAATAACTGTGTTTATGAGTAGTTTTAAATCGAATTTTGAAATTTTCTTGCTTCAAAATTAAGGTATTTTTAGATGGTACCTCGTATAATCGAAGGTCTTGTGATTAACGCCTAATGTATTAGTATGTTTCAATTGTACCTCGTATTTTGTTAACAACCTTTTTTGGTGTTAACGTCGTATTTCAATTTGTTTTCGACAGTACCTCGTATTGTTTATGGTATTACGTCGTAATTTAATTTGTTTTCGATGATACCTCGTATTTTAATTTGTTTCCGATGATACCTCGTATTTTTTTTGTGTAACGTCGTATTTCAATTTGTTTTCGACAATACCTCGTATTTTTTATGGTATTATGTCGTATTTCAATTTGTTATCGATGATACCTCGTATTGCAATTTGTTTTCGACGGTTCCTCGTATTTTTTTTGATGTAACGTCGTATTTCAATTTGTTTTCGACAATACCTCGTATTTTTCATGGTATTACGTCGTATTTCAATTTGTTAACGATGATACCTCGTATTGCAATTTGTTTTAGACGGTACCTCGTATTTTTTTTTGGGAGGTTACGTCGTATTTCAATTTTTTTTCGATGGTGCCTTGTTTGGAAAGTGGTCAATGACCTACGATAACAATGGCGGTGTGTGACGTCACTCTGTTTCCAGACGCGAATGAATCTCTTCTACAACGTTGCCAAATTTTAATTATATTGCAGTTTCAGTACTGAATTTATAATGAACGATCAAAAGGTACAAAAAAGATTTTGACGTTTACTTATACAAATCCATTCATATTTTCAGCACAAAATCTTTTCTTTTTGTTTAATTTTGTTTTCTTTAATAGTTATTTAAAGATGACAAAAATTTTTGTTTCTAGGAACATTGCACCCATCCTACCATTCAACGCTGAATAGTATAATATATAGAATCATTAGGATTTGTAGCATTATTATTATTATTATTGTTATTATCATGTACGTGTTTTTCTTAAATTTTAACGAAAAAATGTCTGCGTTTCTCGTAATTGTGCCCATTTTAATATTTCCTTTAAAAAATCGAAAAATTATTCAATTTTTCCTAAACAAAACCGTACACAGGGTGTTAGTTTCGAAAATAATGACAAAAAATGTTCTATTTTGCATGTAGTAAATTAATTTTTATTGTTTATCGTTTTCTGATCCAACATTTGTTATAATTCTTCCGATATTGATTCTCTTTTATCTATTCTGAAGTAGTTTAAATAATATGGTGAAAAATGGATTATTAAAATCGATAAAATTATGGTTTTAAACTAAAAAAAGTGGATTTTCTAATGAAAGTATGAATTTTTTTGATGTTTTGGTGGAATATTTTGGGAAACCAAAATTTTTATTTTAGAATTTTTTGAATGATGCTTTCCCTTTAAATAATTGAAACACGTAAATTCCATTAAATGTTGTGTAAAATAGGCCAGGTTACGTTTTTATTGGTGGAATATTTGGGTAAACCAAATTCAATTCGATTTAATATTGCGCTGTGAAAATTTTTTATTGTTTTGGTGGAATATTTTGGAACACTAAAATTCTGATTAGTAGAATAGGCCAGTTTAGGATATTAAAACTCACTTTTTTTCATTTCAACTTTTTATTGCTTTGATGGAAAATTATTTCAGAGATTTACAGACATTTTCTCACTAAACAACCCCCCAAATCATCAAAACAAATAAATTGAATAGAATTTTTTGTAAAAAAAGGGCAGTTCGAGTTGTAAAAACCGGATTTTTGTAGATATTTCAACTTTTTGAGTTTTTGGTGGAATATTTTAGGGCATTGTTTCCCTTATTCCAGAGATTTCCAAACATTTTTCACTAAACAAGCCCTCAAATCAACAAACCAGATAAATTGAACAGAATTTTTTTAATAATAGGCCAGTTCAAAATGTACAAACTCGATTTTTGCAGTTTTTTTCTCGCCATTTTAATTTTTTGGGTGGAATATTTTAGGAAACTTATTTTTTTATTCCAGATTTCTCCAAAAATTTACCAACTAAACAACAAACGAAATAAATTGAATAGAATTTTTTGTAAAACAGACCAGTTCGAGGTGTAAAAACTCGTTTTTTGTAGTTATTTTCCGACATTTCAACTTTTTATTTTTTTGGTGGAATACTTTATGTAACTTGTTCCTTTATTCTAGAGGTTTCCAAATATTTTCTCACTGAACAACCCCTGAAATAAACAAATCAGATAAGCTGAATAGAATTTTTTGTAAAATAGGCCAGTTCAAGTTGTAAAAATCGGATTTTTGAGTTTTTGGTGGAATATTTTAGGCATTTAAATCCCTCATTCCAGAGTTTTCCAAACATTTTCTCACAGATTTTTAAATGAACAAATCATATAAAATACCCTTAAAAATTGTTCAATTATACTAGGACATTATTAAATAATGACATTCGATACTTTAATTTTAGGTTATGTTTGACATTTAAGCGTGTTTTTTCAATATTTTCTTCGTTTTTATAGCAAAATTTTATTAAAATGAGCCCAATTGACGTTCGCTTTTAAATATATTCCATGTATTTAAATATTTCGCTTGTGAAATTGATAAAAATTAATTGAGGTTATGTATTCGGCATGGGAATAAATCTCATTCTACTGATTTTCGATTATCACCGACAAAATTTTCATCTCGTGTGTCTAGATTTTCCCATTTTTTAAAAAACGTGATTATTATCGTTATGCTCATTAATTTTTAAGTTGTAAAAATTGTGTTATTATTAATTTTTTTCAGCAAATAGTTTGGTAGGGTGGGTACACAATGTCCATATTTAATTTACGGTAAGATTATTTCGGTCGTTTCCAATTTAATTTTTTTCTGAATATTTAATTGTTTTTTTTTACTATTTTACCACCCTACTGAACCAAATGCTGCACATTCTCAAATATTTGTGTATAGGGTGGACTAAAATACTAAATTTCCATCGATTTTTTTGATTTGATATTCCTTTATCTTCTAAAATCTAAAATTTTTTCAACATCTGTTAATTGATAAACAACCCTCGTATATAACGATACTTAATCAATATCCCCTATATATTACTTAATGATCAACCCCCAACATTATATAATGAAAAACCAAATTCATGTACAGACCTCGTATATCACATTGTATATTACATGATAAATACCCTTCAAAACGAACAGTCCTCGTATATTACAAAATAAACAGTTCACGTATATTAATTAATCGACAATCCTCGTACATTACATAATGTACAACACTCGTATATTCCATTATTAACACTCCTCGTATATTCCATTATTAACACTCCTCGTATATTACATCATGAACAGTCCTCGTATATTACATAATTTACAATCCTCGTACATTACATAATGAACAACACTCGTATATAACAAGGTGAACAGTCCCCGTATATTAAATCAAGAGCGGTCCTCGTATATTACATCAAGAGCGGTCCTCGTATATTACATAATGAACAACACTCATAAATTCCATTATTAACACTCCTCGTATATTACATCATGAACGGCCCTCGTATCTCACATAATTTACAATCCTCGTACATTACATAATGAACAACACTCGTATATAACAAGGTGAACAGTCCCCGTATATTAAATCAAGAGCGGTCCTCGTATATTACATCAAGAGCGGTCCTCGTATATTACATCAAGAGCGGTCCTCGTATATTACATAATGAACAACACTCATAAATTCCATTATTAACACTCCTCGTATATTACATCATGAACGGCCCTCGTATCTCACATAATTTACAATCCTCGTACATTACATAATGAACAACACTCGTATATAACAAGGTGAACAGTCCCCGTATATTACATCATGAACTGTCCTCGTATATTACATAATGAGCAGTCCTCGTACATCATATAACGAACAGTCCCCGTACATCAATCACTAGATGGAGAAATCTTGTATAATACATAATAAATAGCCCTCGTATATAACATTTTTTAAAACGTATACGTACGTTAATCATTTATTACAATATTTTCGTGATTGTATATTGTGAGTTTAAACGAATTTAGTATTTTAGTTCAATTTATCCAAATTCTGTCTTGGAACGTACCTACTTTCGAATAAAAAAAAAATGTTTTGCTTACCACACAAAATGGTATCAATCACCTTCATCATTATATTGAAGAGCATTAAAATAATTGAATATTCGAAATCTTTTATTTCATTTTTCTAATATTACCTTTCCCCCACTTCCTTTTCGGTAATGCACATAGAATAAAGTATAATTATTTTTGCTCTCAATTCATTTAGCTCCCCAAGTACAGCCCGGAATAAATAAGAAACGTCGGGAATGTGTCAACGAATTTATACAAACCGAAAAAACATACATCCACGATATGTCGCTAGTCCACGAAGTTTTCGAAGAACCTCTGCGAAAATGCAAATTGATATCTCCCAAAGAAATCGATGATATTTTCGTCAATTGGCAAGATATAATCGATTGTAACAAATCTTTTTTGAGAGATTTATTAAACGCGAATAAATCTGGTAGCGATATGATCGGACATATAATTTGCAAACACGTAAGTATATGTAACAGAAAATATGTTGGAAAGTCGATTAAATTAAACGCTTGGCAATGCCGAAATCGTCCTATAAACGAACGCGACTTACGTTCACGATATATTTAATACTTCGAACGAACGCGGGGTGGTTGCGCTCTTTTTCTATTTCTCATATTTTGTAATTTGTCTTCTCTCTCTTATTTTGATGTATCACGTTGAACATACCGTTTCTCGTCCAATCTCCGCGGTTAAACAGTTGCAAACCTGAACTACGAAAAGAAGCGTCGGCTAATTTTATCACATAATCGAGTGGAAGTTTTAGTGAAAAGTGAGGTTATGATGTTTTAAAAATCTTTTTTTTACCAATAATTCGTAGTAATATACCCGGCGAGTGATAAAGTTCGTGTGTGGATTAATAGTGAAGTGTATTTCGGATAATTTCAATTATGTAAATTTATAATGGTAAATATTTTTTTTATTTGTTAAATCAAGTGTTTGATCGTGAAATACAGTAACTTCTACTACTTGAGTTAGTTTTAATAAACGTATTTTCACAATTTTTATTCTGTTATTATTTATAAAACTAATTTGATTGTATTGATATCTTGATTAAATTAACGAGTTTGAAATAATAATTACATTTGTTTTTTTCATTTTTGTACGTGAATATCTGAAAATTATTCATTTTAATATTTTTCAATCGTTAAAATTAGAAATATCCAGTTTTTATTATCAATGGAATATAGAGAAACTTGGCGACAGACCTATGTTTGATCTATTTATGACGGTTATAACCTCAAAAGTATATAGTTAATTCAATATTCGAAACAGCTGATTTGACAATCCGCCATTTTGTCTAGAAGACATTAGATTATCTACTGTGTTAATCAATTGCAATATTTCAAAGTTTTAATGAATTTAATCCCGAATTGAAACTTATTCATATAAATATTTTTTCATTATTTATTTATGCACAGTTAACTATCAAAATCAATTTAACATCTTAATTTCTACAATTACTAGCCTATAATAAATCCGTATATTATTTGTAATTACGCTGTTGCCAATTTTTTCACTTGTGATAATCAAAACTTATTTTTTTATAAAATAAAACAAAATATAACCCAAACAGTTATTAATTAATTAATTGTTCTTATAAATTCCCATAATTATATTTAATTATTTGAAATTGTATATTATCCACATATATCGTATCGTATTTTTATTCACCCTGTATCCATACATCGTTCGTATCGTTGCCAATAGTTACATTTTTAGCGTTAAATTTACGCCGTTGCCAAATTTATGCGGTTGCTACATTAACATAGGTTATCGACCTCATGATTGTAACAGCTGACGAGGTTCAAAACACAGGGTCGGCTCAAGATGTAAAATCACATGATGTTGACGTTAATTATATTTTGATGAGTTGCAACATTTTTTAGCTACCGGAAATGAAAGCTTACGTAACTTTTTGCGGTAAACAATTGGATAGTGCAGCTCTTTTACAAAAATTGACCGAAAATTCGACGGCTTTTAGGGAACAAGTAAAAAAATGTCAAAATAACGTAGCAACAAAAGGGATGCCTTTATCCTCTTTTTTAATAAAACCAATGCAGAGGATTACTAGGTATCCTCTTCTAATTAATAAAATATTAGAAAACACCCCTAAAAATCACCCAGGTAAGAAATTTGAGGTTAGGAATACAAAATCGTACAATAACCGTTACTTTAATATCGTCTTCTCCCATCTCTATTATTCTTTTGGAACGTGTTTTAGTTGAAAATGCGCGAAAACTTCGTTTTATCGATGATTTGATTTTACAGATTACAAAAATCTTCGACAATCTTTGAAAATATCCGAAAGTTTTTTGAATAGCATCAACGAAAACGTCAGGTTAAAAGAAAATGAGGACAGGTTAAATTGGTTGCAACAATGTGTTCAGAACGATTTGAATTTGGTATTCGATAGCGAAACTAATAAATTGGGGCCACGTCAATTATTACATTACGGCGTTTTTAATAAATTGAAGAGTAACAAGGAGTTGCTCGGTTTTTTGTTCAACGATTTTTTTATGTTTGTACAGGCTACGAAAAGTTTGGGGGGCCAATTTACCTTTCAGATTAACGGAAATGTCTCCTATAAAATTTATAAACAGGTGAGTTTCGTCGTTCGGACATTTTCCGTTAGAATTTAAAATTCCTGTAATGTCCAATTATTAACATTCCATTTCCCGAATAGATAAAATAATCGTTACAGCGTAGAGACAAAATGTTTTATTGATATACCTGTATAATTATGATATATTGGCAACGTTGCAAACAGCAATAGACTGCAATAGTCCAGTGAAATTCTACAAAATGGTTGGACAAAATGAAATTATTTACAAAACGTAGTTTTTTTTTCATTATCAAACATTTACGATTCATTCTCATTGGTTTATTATTTTTAATTATTCAGCTCCATTATTAACAAATTCTTATTCGTTATAATTTTTTATAATGGATGGTAAAACCAGTGTTACTAAAAGTGTGGCAACAATTCATTGGTGAATTTTTGGATATTGGGTTCCTATTTTTGGTCATAAAAAAATCGATATTTTCAGTAGTTTTTTTCGTTTTGGTCGATTTTTTCCGCGCATTTGAAATAAAAATTTAAAAAAGTTTGAAAATTGAAGTTGCAACACTTTTTTTATTAAATCATAGTGAAAATCACGCGACGTTGTAAAGAAAGAGAATCTAACATAACCTAAAAAATTTCTAGAAATTATTTTTATCATTTTTTTTTATATATATTTTTCTGAATTCTTCGAAAATTTTATGATTTTTGCATTTTTTATTGTCAAAAAAGTGTTGAAATTTTAGTTTTCGAACTAAATCTCATTTTTATCTTTATAATATTTCATGATCAAAAATAAGGTAGACTTCGCTACCGAATTATATAAATTTTATTTGAGGAACATAATTTTCTAAATCTTTGATTTGTGGTAATTTTTGAA
The DNA here is from genome assembly GCF_026250575.1 of Diorhabda carinulata. Lineage (NCBI taxonomy): Eukaryota > Metazoa > Arthropoda > Insecta > Coleoptera > Chrysomelidae > Diorhabda > Diorhabda carinulata. Next base: position 1,202,164 of record NC_079465.1, read on the forward strand.
AAAAAAATCATATTAAAATAATTATTTTTTCCGATTCAGCAATTAAAAATTTTTAAATCAATAAAATTGTTCACCTCTTAGATAATCTTTAATAATAATCTTCAAGTCCAACTAAATATTGAAAATTAAATTAGTCAACCTAAAAACACAATTTGACTGTACTATAAATTTGCTCCGAATCGAAGTCTTGATCAATAATGAACCGAATGATGAGGTGAACGAACCCAGTTTTGTTAGTGCGCATGCGACAAGCTACTCGTTTATTATTTCAATTGCAACGTTGCCGTTTTTACAGAATTGTTTTAATTGTTTATACTTATTTTTATTATAAAATTTTGATACAAAAAGTGAATTTTCATGGAAATTTCTTATTGAAATACGTTTATTTATTTATAAGATTATTAATCGTGTATTAAATTCATTATATTCTAAATAAATTTTATGAGAAAATAAAACCGGCAACGACGCAATAACGCGAGTCTGTAAACGAATTTGTCTCTCAGCTGTAACGTCTTTCATTGACATTTTGTGGTTATGTTTTCAATTTTTCGGGTTTAGATACGTGAAGAAAATGCGTTTTACCTATTTTCAGCCAATTTTAATGCAGCATTTATTAGTAACTAGAGAAAGTGGTGAAAATATGGAAAACGGTACCGATTCCAATAGAATTTTGAATATACACGACGAAAAAAATACTTATAAGATATCGGTTCTCGTTCATTCGGTGAGCGAATGCAATTTTTGGATGAAAAAAATCGAAAATGCGAAAGAAACGTGTTTGAAAATGTTCAATTTGAATTTGCAAAATAAAAGAAAAACACGTGAGTACAATATTACGAAAATTATGGTTATTTTTGCTTAAAACATTATATAAACAAGTATTTAATCTACCACCAGCTTTTACTTCAACATTTATCTATTTCTATATATACAGAATGTCTCATATATTATGAATTTTGAAAATTATCACGTTTAAACTTTGTTTATGGGTGTTCGTTGAAACATTTGTGAGTCTACGTCATCGTATCTTATATATATTACGAGGGTTGATTGAAAAATTGATAAAAATCAATGAGGGAAAGTTATAAATTAGTTTCGAAGTAATCAAATAAATTCCGAGGCCAAATTATGCCAATTCAACTATTTTATTACAAATTTTTATCAATTAATTCCACTTTTTTTTTTTTTCTAATTTGAATTTGTTTTCACCGAGTTCGATATCGTAACTTCAACTTTCCAAACGACCCTCGTAATTCAACATCTAATTCCTGTTAGCTTTTGTCTTTTCTATTTCGTCTGTGCAGAGCTTCACCTAGGGCCATCTTGCGGACGTCTACTCGTACTCGTCCAAAAAGGGAAAAGGTTTATATCTACGGGTGAGTATCTAATTTGTTTTCTTCTTTTTTTTTTTCAGTACCTTATAGTCGGAGAATATTATCGGTGACTGTACTCGAAGCTTACGAATTGATCGTAAGGAAAAGCGGCGAAAATGGCGGCATTTTTAATTATTGGAAAGGTATTTTCGATTGAAACTATCGGATTTTATGAAATACCAAAATATATTCATAAAATGCGATATTTCTTCCATAAAAACTGTAATTGTCAAAAAAATCTACAAAATATAGACATTTAGACTTGAAACAGACGGTTAGACATCCAACAGACAAAGATAACAGCGGTTAGACTTGAAACAGCCGGTTAGACATCTAATAGACAAAGATAACAGACGGTTAGACATCAAACAGACAAAGATAACAGACATTTAGACTTGAAACAGACGGTTAGACATCAAGCAGACAAAGATAAGAGACATTTGGACTTGAAACAGACGGTTAGACATCCAACAGACAAAGATAACAGCGGTTAGACTTGAAACAGCCGGTTAGACTTCTAATAGACAAAGATAACAGACGGTTAGACATCAAACAGACAAAGATAACAGCGGTTAGACTTGAAACAGCCGGTTAGACATCTAATAGACAAAGATAACAGACGGTTAGACATCAAACAGACAAAGATAACAGCGGTTAGACTTGAAACAGCCGGTTAGACATCTAATAGACAAAGATAACAGACGGTTAGACATCAAACAGACAAAGATAACAGCGGTTAGACTTGAAACAGCCGGTTAGACATCTAATAGACAAAGATAACAGACGGTTAGACATCAAACAGACAAAGATAACAGACATTTAGACTTGAAACAGACGGTTAGACATCAAGCAGACAAAGATAAGAGACATTTGGACTTGAAACAGACGGTTAGACATCCAACAGACAAAGATAACAGCGGTTAGACTTGAAACAGCCGGTTAGACATCTAATAGACAAAGATAACAGACGGTTAGACATCAAACAGACAAAGATAACAGACATTTAGACTTGAAACAGCCGGTTAGACATGAAACAGACAAAGATAACAGACGGTTAGACATCAAACAGACAAAGATAACAGACATTCAGACTTGAAACAGACGATTAGATATCAAACAGACATTTAGACAAGAAACACCTGGTTAGACATCTAATAGACAAAGATTACAGACATTTAGACTTGAAACAGACGGTTAGACATCTAATAGACAAAAAAAATAGTAGAAAAACTGATTTTTTGTCGTTTTTTCTTTGATTAAAGGTAAAACCCATACGGATAACATCTATTGCAAGGTGTTGTTGGGTACCCAAGAACAGGAAACAGACGTGGCCAAAGAAAATATAAATAACGGTAATAACATACAAAACGGCGCCCCCCACATTCCGGCTTTGGTGTGGAATTACAGCATGCAGTTTCAACTCCGGAATATAAATCAAGAGAATCTTAGTTTTGTCGTTTATAAACAAAATCTTTTCAGTCCGGACGGTAAGTTTGTTAACATAAATCGACGATATAATTTTATTTTCCATTTTTTTTTGTTCCAAGAATTTTTAGGACGAGCCGAATTGAAAATAAAGGATATTTTGAGGGATTCCCAAAATCACAACGGTCCCTTAACTAAAAAGCTCATCTTGCACCAAGTCGAATCCGGTGAAATAACCGTTAAATTAGATTTACATTTGTTCGACAATTTTTTTTGAATATACCTCGTAGCTATCAAAACGCAGTTAGTTTTTTCGAAATAGTAGAGATGCAACTATTCGTTTGTACAAAAAAAATATTTTGTTTAACAAATTTTTTTATCTAAAATTATAGTGCAAAAAGTTTTTTAAGAAATTTTTTCGTTCCCCAATTTTTACTATCAAATTTGTATTAGTAATACTTTTATTAGTATCTAAATACGTCCCTGCAATTCACACAATCTAATTTACAAATTACGCTTTATTCTCACTGTATACGTAGCAGTAGCCACTGCCGATTTATTTATATCATAACATTCCAATATGCCTGCATCATAATCGTCTATCTTTCTTCCTCCTACTACTAGCCATATATAGGAACTTAACCTCAAAATATTTCACGTTCATAAAACGAATTTTGGTAATGGTTACTATGCCAATTAACGTAAATTTAGAGCGAGATGATAATTCGCTATTTATTCCGAAGTGTTCATGAAATTATTATTGTTGTAGACAATATATTTATCAAAAATGCTCATTGTTATGAAAGCTTTAATAAAATCAAATATATAACGTTCAATAATTATGATTAATATCATTTTACAATTTTAGCTATGTACCAAATAAATTGATACAATCGGTATTTGAAAAAGTTATTGATTCCAAGTGTTTTTTATGCAAAAAATTATATTTTAACGAAAAAATAAATTCCACTAATAATAATTGTAATAAATCTCGACCAATAAGTGGAACAGTTTTATAACAAATCAAAAGCTTTCTCGATTTTTTCCTATTTTAACAATTTCTACTAATTAATTTGCAGTTTTTCCATTTATTTTAGGTTAATGTATGTTTTTTTTGTACTTACTCCCTTTTTTACACACTTTAATTTCTTGTTTAAATATATACAGGACGTTTATAACAAGCCGGTGACTTTATTTGTACCAAATAACGTTTTTGACATATTTTTTATTCGATATTTTGAATTGTTAAGTTTATTTTTTTGATTTTCATTTCATTTATGTTTTATTTTGAAATATCCTATTCTAGTTTGATGTTGATTATACTTTTAGCTTTCCTTGCACAAAATCAGACATTTTGACATATACGTTAATGATTTTTGTTAATTTTCGTAGAGCATTTAAAGACACAACTTCGTATTACTATTTTATACTAAATTGAAATGATACTGTATAATTTTTTTATAAAATATTTGTTATTTCAATCATAAATGTTTAAAAATTGTTCAATATACACACATTCAGTATTAAAAAGTAGTTTTATTACCTTACCTTTGTTTCCTATAAATTCCTGCTTCGTTTCATTAATAAATACTCATATTAGAGTAGAAAAAAAAAGAATTCGTTTTCTTTAAGTCAAATAACAAATAAAACAAATAATTTATTCACAATCCAGCCTCTGAATCGATAAATTAAATAAATAGACAAACATAACCTAAAAAAACAACGATTTAATTGTTGCTTGGACAATTAAATTGAATAGGATGTAAATGTACTTACGAAAATAAATAATTCCTTTGATTACGTTTATTTAATAATTAAATAACTTACACTACACATGTTTTGAAAGTATGCGAATATATGAAATTGTTTTGATTTGCTAACAACAAATCTATCAACAACGATTGTGACATATTACTACCAACTTTTAAATCGAAATCTTCACTGAAACACGAATAATGATTTCAGTAACACTTTTGATATATGAATATCATTGAGTCGTAGCAATTGTTACACAAACGTTCGTGAATAATTGACAGTTGCTTTTTACATCGTTGCCACGTTATAAATTATTCCCTAGTTGTTAGTATAAATTATTCTAAATGTCAAACGATTGTATTCAATTCGATAAATGGGAAATTACAACGAAAATTGTTTCGATTTACTAATAACAAATCTCTTAACACGGATTGTGACATACTATTACCAACTTTTAGATCGAAATTTTCACTGAAACACGAATAATGATTTCAGTAACACTTTTGATATATGAATATCATTGAGTCGTAGCAATTGTTACACAAACGTTCGTGAATAATTGACAGTTGCTTTTTACATCGTTGCCACGTTATAAATTATTCCCTAGTTGTTAGTATAAATTATTCTAAATATCAAACGATTGTATTCAATTCGATAAATGGGAAATTACAACGAAAATTGTTTCGATTTACTAATAACAAATCTCTTAACACGGATTGTGACATACTATTACCAACTTTTAGATCGAAATTTTCACTGAAACACGAATAATGATTTCAGTAACACTTTTGATATATGAATATCATTGAGTCGTAGCAATTGTTACACAAACGTTCGTGAATAATTGACAGTTGCTTTTTACATCGTTGCCACGTTATAAATTATTCCCTAGTTGTTAGTATAAATTATTCTAAATGTCAAACGATTGTATTCAATTCGATAAATGGGAAATTACAACGAAAATTGTTTCGATTTACTAATAACAAATCTCTTAACACGGATTGTGACATACTATTACCAACTTTTAGATCGAAATTTTCACTGAAACACGAATAATGATTTCAGTAACACTTTTGATATATGAATATCATTGAGTCGTAGCAATTGTTACACAAACGTTCGTGAATAATTGACAGTTGCTTTTTACATCGTTGCCACGTTATAAATTATTCCCTAGTTGTTAGTATAAATTATTCTAAATATCAAACGATTGTATTCAATTCGATAAATGGGAAATTACAACGAAAATTGTTTCGATTTACTAATAACAAATCTCTTAACACGGATTGTGACATACTATTACCAACTTTTAGATCGAAATTTTCACTGAAACACGAATAATGATTTCAGTAACACTTTTGATATATGAATATCATTGAGTCGTAGCAATTGTTACACAAACGTTCGTGAATAATTGACAGTTGCTTTTTACATCGTTGCCACGTTATAAATTATTCCCTAGTTGTTACTATAAATTATTCTAAATGTCAAACGATTGTATTCAATTCGATAAATGAGAAATTACAACGAAAATTGTTTCGATTTACTAATAACAAATCTATTAACACGGATTGTGACATACTACTACCAACTTTTAAATCGAAATTTTCACTGAAACACGAATAATGATTTCAGTAACACTTTTGACATGTAAATATCACTTAGTCGCGGCAACATCGAATATTCTCAATGTTACCAACGTTTAGAATATAAATTTCCCTAAAACACACGAAATATTCACAGTAGGTCGCTGATACTTGACAGATGCTTTCACATAGTTGCCACGTTGAAAAAATAAATCGATTATGCCTCAATGCTACCAACGTTTAGAATGTAATTTCCGTTTAATCCCATCAGGGGCGTCAATTTTTATATTGGCAGCAATTGTAACTGTCATTGTAAACTTCAGACGACATCTTGTTAAGGTATTAAATAAAACCAAAAAAAATACTCAAAATTTTAATAATTTCAAAATTTTAACTACAATTAACTGAAAAAAAAAATAATTGAATCATTTTTTAATGTATCTGATATTTTTTTTAAATTAATATTATTGTAACATAACCTCAAATACTTACACTAATAAATATCCGTAGGAATGTCCGAAATTATTATAAATTATACATTTTTCATCGATTTAATAAATTATCGACATTTTTATTGCACTAAATCACGTATTAATTGAAATAAAAATGTCACGTGTCCCACCTATCACCAAAATTATTACGTATACAATCAACCAGTGTTGCCAGACTTTTCCTTTAACTCACAAAAATCTTTCAAATCTTTCGCACTTTCAATACAATTGATTTTCATAAATATAAAATTATTGGAATTGAAGAAATTTTTTCAAATCTGACAACACTGTAATCACCGATCTACTCATTCAATATTCAAAATCTCTCATATACAAGAAATTTTTTTAAATCTGACAACGCTGTAATGAATAATATCTACTAAGAAGATTATTGGCGTGAAAAAATTCCAATATATCCATCTATTTATGAGAGATACCGGAAATTACGTCATTGATTGTATACAAAAAGAAATTTACTATCTACACTATCGATTTTCCTTTAAATTCATTCGTCTCTATCGTTAACCTTAGTTTCGATAAATTTTTTTTCATCCTCGGGAAAATTGAGAATCGGTTTGAAACCACCTTCTAATTGCGGTTTGAAATTTTCGATATCGAATTCACTAGTCGTCGCATATGGCAACGTTGTTTCTTCGGCCGCTTCCGTCGAAGTGAAGTTTTTGCTTCGTACTATCGACCAACCTTGAGCGTCCGACATCGTATTGTCGATTTTAACACTAGCCTGACAAAAAATATCAATTTCAAAAAGGATAATTAATTTTTTTTTTATTTAATTTCACCTGAAATGGAGCTTCGAATTCAAATTTGGGATATTCGGGAAGATCTACGTCAGTTTTGTGATTCGAAATTACGTCCATTCTATTTATAGGATTATTAACGACGCCATTTTGATGGTTGGTGTGCATGATTGCACTCACGGTGTAAACTTTGTTCGTTTCGCTCGGTCGTATTTCCGGTATAACGGGCGAACCGTAATTAGGCATCGAGTATTTATTCGTTACCGGATTCGGTTCTGTCGGTGTATAAGCCACGGCTATTGGTTTGTCGGTGTGTGTTTTTAAAGTAACTGAAATTTGATTGATTCCTAAAAAATTATTACACTGAGAAATATCACTTCCGTATAGAATATAGAAAAAAATCGAAAACTAGATTGAGAACAAAGCAATGACCTTGAAAAAAACCCAGAAATAAACAATTTTACGAGTACCCCCACTCTAGAATGATAAAAAAATGTGTACACTGAGAAAAGTAACTTTCAGTTTTCAAATTTGGAAAAAAAATCGAATAAATAGAAAAAAAAATTGAATATTATATTTTTAAAACCTGATTTACACCACTAAAAATCATAATCGGAAAAATGTGTACACTGAGAAAAGTAACTTTCAGTTTTCAAATTTGGGAAAAAAATCCAATTAAAAGAAAAAAATTAAATATTCATTATCAAAATCTTAAAAACTTGATTTACACCACTAAAAATCATAATCGATAAAATGTGTACAGTGAGAAAAGTAATTTTCAGTTTTCAAATTTGGAAAAAAATCGAATTAAAAGAAAAAAAATTAAATATTCATTATCAAAATCTTAAAAACTTGATTTACACCACTAAAAATCATAATCGGAAAAATGTGTACACTGAGAAAAGTAACTTTCAGTTTTCAAATTTGGGAAAAAAATCGAATTAAAAGAAAAAAAATTAAATATTCATTATCAAAATCTTAAAAACTTGATTTACACCACTAAAAATCATAATCGAAAAAATGTGTACAGTGAGAAAAGTAATATTCAGTTTTCAAATTTGGAAAAAAATCGAATTAAAAGAAAAAAAATTAAATATTCATTATCAAAATCTTAAAAACTTGATTCACACCACTAAAAATCATAATCGGAAAAATGTGTACACTGAGAAAAGTAATTTTCAGTTTTCAAATTTGGAAAAAAATCGAATTAAAAGAAAAAAAATTAAATATTCATTATCAAAATCTTTAAAACTTGATTCACACCACTGAAAATCATAATCGGAAAAATGTGTACACTGAGAAAAGTAATTTTCAGTTTTCAAATTTGGAAAAAAATCGAAATGAAAGAAAAAAAATTGAATATTCATTATCAAAATCTTCAAAACCGAAACGAAATTCGAAATTCCGCCATTTTATTTAAGTATTCGAAAACTCGGAAATATATTAGAACTAGTACACTTTGATGTTTAATTTTACCACAATCCCACAACGAAAACGCTCGTAATCTAGCTGAGGAAAATTTCGTTCCAATTTATATATATATCATATTGTCAAAATGTACACTGAGAAACATAATTTTCGGTATTAAATAAAATCGAATGCAGAGAGAATTTTTTAAAACCCGAATCACACAACAACAAATCGACAATTATTAGATCGAGAGCAAAAAACGCTGAAAGTGGATAATTCTCTGAAAGTTAAATTTCAAAGCACCAAAAATAATTATATAGAAAAAATAAAAAAAAAATTATAATTACCGGTTATTTTTTGTCCATTAACAATTTTCGGTTCGTAGACATCGATGGTATTCCATTGATTATTCGAAAAATAATCGCGATCATCTAAATCGATATCGATTTTCGTGGGCGTTTCCGGAACCGGAATTAAATTCAAATTCGATTCGAATCCCGGCCGTTCCAACGGATAAGGAAAATCGGATTTAATGGGAAAAATCGCTGGTTTATGGGGTTTCAATATGGGATCGTCGTTTCGATCTTTAGGATCGAAAATTATTTCGAAATCTTGATTGATTTTCGAAGGCGGCAACGGTCGTTCGGAAACGGTCCCTGAAAAAACGTTCGGCGATATTCGCAATGTTGCCAAATTTACTAAATTCCCCTCTAATCCCGATAAACGATTAAAATATAGTCCGGTCAATTTAGACATTTGGTTACGCATAAAGTCACAATAAGTAAAATTGTTCGAAAAAAAAAAGCGTCTGTAGACCAGTTTGGTGTTTGCGAACCACATCTGCACGGGATTATATAGATATAGATAGCTCGGGAGAGCATTTGACGTGGTAGATCGACGATTTTTCTTCTATGCTTTAAACTGTCCAAGTTTTTAGCCAACCTTTGATCATTTATGAGTCGAATTTTTATCTTCATGGTATGCTTAGAGTCCGAACTCCATATTAATCCAAACCTCAACCTCCGACAAGCGAATCCTCAGCTGCAGCGCCAGTTTTCATTGTCAAAGTACCAGTCTGGTTGTTTTTTGCATTAAACTCGAAGAAAAAAGTCAGACAACTGGTTTTAAAGTAAACAAAGATCGATTTTCGGCGGTGTTCATTTGGTATTTGCTGTATAAAAGCAGCTGGACCGGAGTTCAAGATGACGAACTGAATTTTCGTAAGCTTGTACGCGTGTATGTACTTTGCGTCCACATGTTACATTTTTGAAGCGTGATATCTCAAAAACGGTGGCTCGTAGGAAAAAAATTATTGATACGTTTTTTGTAGATAATTTTATGATCTACAATTTTTGTCTGAGGTATTTTTATGGTAAAACTCACAGTTTTGCTAAAAATCGCGAAAAACTTAACGTTTAACTTGTCTAATTTGCCAAAGATCGATTTTGCATGTATGTATGTATGTACTTTGCGTCCACATGTTTATTATGACGAATACAACTTTTATACATTTTTGAAGCGTGATATCTCAAAAACGGTGGCTCGTAGGAAAAAAATTATTGATACGTTTTTTGTAGATAATTTTATGATCTACAATTTTTGTCTGGGGTAGTTTTATGGTAAAACTCACAGTTTTGCTAAAAATCGCGAAAAACTTAACGTTTAACTTGTCTAATTTGCCAAAGATCGATTTTGCATGTATGTATGTATGTACTTTGCGTCCACATGTTTATTATGACGAATACAACTTTTATACATTTTTGAAGCGCGATATCTCAGAAACGGTGACTCGTAAGAAAAAAATTATTGATACGTTTTTTGTAGATAATTTTATGCTCTACAATTTTTGTCTGAGGTATTTTTGTGATAAACTCACAGTTTTGCTAAAAATCGCGAAAAACTTAACGTTTAACTTGTCTAATTTGCCAAAGATCGATTTTGCATGTATGTATGTATGTACTTTGCGTCCACATGTTTATTATGACGAATACAACTTTTATACATTTTTGAAGCGCGATATCTCAGAAACGGTGACTCGTAAGAAAAAAATTATTGATACGTTTTTTGTAGATAATTTTATGATCTACAATTTTTGTCTGAGGTATTTTTATGGTAAAACTCACAGTTTTGCTAAAAATCGCGAAAAACTTAACGTTTAACTTGTCTAATTTGAGAAAGATCGATTTTGCATGTATGTATGTATGTACTTTGCGTCCACATGTTTATTATGACGAATACAACTTTTATACATTTTTGAAGCGTGATATCTCATAAACGGTGGCTCGTAGGAAAAAAAGTATCGATACGTTTTTTGTAGATAATTTTATGCTCTACAATTTTTGTCTGGGGTATTTTTGTGATAAAACTCACAGTTTTGCTAAAAATCGCGGAAAACTTAACGTTTAACTTGTCTAATTTGACTGGACTATATAGTTTCGACGTTCATCGATATTGAATATACGAGGGTCGTTGCATAATCGACATACCTATGACGACGCTTTCTTTTTTATTGTTATCATCAATAACGTCCATTTTGACTGGAGAAGAATTGACGGGATACACTTTATAAATTGTTTTTTCCGTATTATCATCAAAATCGGATTTTACGCCGTTAATTATCGATTTTCGAGATAAAACGTCCTTATTTCTTTTTTCGGCAGTTTTCGCTTGTATCATTTGCAAAGTTTCTATTTCGGTTACGTCCGAATCGGCCCTTCGGTTCGCCAATTTCACTTGGGGGGGAGTTTGATACATACCGGGCTGATCTTCGCTCACCACTCCATCTTCGGAATGTTTCCCTTCAAGACAACAGAATTAAACAAACATCCCCACGGGATATTTATGGATTCGTGGAGGAATTGACAAGTTTGAACGTGCGCTACCGGTGAAAAGCTTTCGCCCCAACTGTAGTTCGCCAAAAATTAAAAAAAATCCGTAGAATGATGGACCAAGACCAACAACTAGACCTCCCAGGAGACGGTACGAAACCTGGACATCTACTTCAGAAAATACACTGAAGAGGAAAAGAATTTTGACACTTTCTGTAACAATTCTGTCAAATAATCGGTTTCCATTTGTTTTTCAGGATATTCTAAAGATGTGAGGTGGTAGTACGACACCGCTTTCTAACTTCTTTGTCCAATTTGGGCCAAAACTCTATGGGGTTAAGGTCTGGCGACTCCGATGGCCAAATCATCAGTTTCAGTCCATTTTTCCTTTTGTTTCATACCAAAAACTCTTTGGAAAGTTTCAAGGAACGTTTGGGATCGTTGTTTAACGATGTAAAAGCGAAATTTGAATGTTTTATGAGGCGGGAAAAAACTTTTCACTGGTAGCGTATAAAAAATACAACAGAATTAGTGTTTTTTTCGATGGTACTAACCTAAATTTTCTTCCAAATTCGCTCTAATCGGCGGCGTGTTTTTGTTCCTCGACGCCGGTATATTTTTATGCGCGAGAAAGTTGGGCGGAGGCGGAGGAGGCGGTTGCAATTTTTCAAAGAAACTGATCGGCCTATTCGACGGTCTATCCAATAAAGGTTGACGATTCAATTTTTTGTCGTGGTAATTTTGTGGGTATTTACTAGTATTCGGTCGAAATTGCGGTAAAATATTAGGCAAATTGTCTATGCGTTTGTAGGCGGTATCGGAGTGCGGACGGGGCGGACGATTATACTCGGGGTTGCCTACAAAAACAAAATTTTCGATAAAAAAACAACGATTTGTCCAATTGGTCAAACGGAAACCAAAAAAAAAAAAATGACGTAACTATCCATCTATCACATAAATTAACGACATTTTTCATCTTTAGATCGTTTCCTCGAACAATATTTCGCTCTAATCACCTGAATCCGATCTAATCCTCTCCGGTATCTCTCGTAACACGTTTTAGGAAAAACCAACATTCCCGCGTTCTTCTACCTTTCACGCGAAACGAAACTACGCGAGCGTGTCGCGAATTAAGCGTATAAATACCAGAAAGGATACAGGGAGCATACCGATGAAGTTTTCGGAGGGATAAAAACGAATGAAGGATCGGAGGACACGTGAAAGATCGAAGAATAGAGCGGTTGGGGTGTACCAGAAGGATACCCGAAGGTACAGGTTACAACGAGGGCGGATTTTCCCAATTTACGAGCCGATTCGGCACCTGGTGATTCGGGAATGCAGAAGAAACAAGGAATCATCTCAAAATGTGACAATGGTGGACTTACCGCTATGAAAATGTCCCGGTCTCGGATCCCAGGGCGGTCTTCCGTTGTAAGGTCTCTTCGAAGCTTCCTGTTCTCTAGGAGGCGTCAGATCGCTGGGTAATTGATGAAGTAACGGACTCGAATTCAATTGCAAAACTTCTCGATTATTCCCCGTCGTTATCGATTCTCTCGCCGGCGCCGGCGGCGGCGGCGGCGGCACCAAATCCCGATTATCGAACGGGAAAACGATTTTATTCTTTCGCTTTTCCGAATCAGCGTCCGGATCGAGTTTTTCGTCGAGCACTTGTCCGGGCGTTTGTTTATTCGTACCGACGGGTACTCCGATGGCCAGAGAAGCTTCCGATTCCGAAGGAAAGGAAATGCTGCCTTTCAAGGTGATCTCCTTGTCGTTTTCGTTCGTCGTACCATCTCCGTAATAAGGTCTGAAAGGGTTAGCGTCGTAGGGGCGTTCTTTAACGGCGGTACCGTAATAACCGCCGTCGAGGTTCTGTCGGTTTCCTAATACCAACGAAACCGTGTCTTGTCCGTGGGGTATATGGACGTTGTTGCGATTCGGTGCCACTTTTTCTCCGTTCAATTTTTCTCTCAAATTCTGCGTCGCCACTATGATCGGTTCGCGATTTTTGAACGGTTCGTAATCGGTCGTCGTCAGATGGTTATCTCCTAAAGGCAAAGACGTTACTTTCGACGTCGTTTCTTCGGTATAATCGGTCGTCATATCGATCGGTTTAACAGTGGTTATCGTTTCCACGTTAAAATCTTCTTCTGGTCTACTTTCTACCGCTATATTATCGTCGGTATCTTCGTAATCGTAGTTCGGATACGGTTCGGTGGGCGCTGGTACCTTTTGGGGTTGTTGGCTGTATATTTTGGTCGTTTCGTCGAATTCGCCGAATAATTGTTCGAATAAACTCAATATTTTCTTCGTGGTGGTGGTGGTTGTGGTGGTGGTACTGACCGGTGTAGTACTAATCGTTTTTTTACTGGTAGTTTCCATAGTTGTATCGTAATAATCTTCGAAATCGCCGGAAAAATCGACGCCCATTCCGGTATCTAATAGATTAACGACTTTGGTGGTTTCGGTTGGTTTTGTGGTTGTCGTCGTTGTTTTTTGGGTCGTGGTGGTTGTCGGAGTTGTTGTACTATAAGTTACTTTGAAGTATTTCTCGGTGGAGCGGTAAGTGGGGTTCGCGTACGGTTTTTTAGTTGTTGATTTGCTGGGGTAGTCTTTGTGGTTGTGTAATTTGTTTAAGCTCCCTTGGTATTTGGTGCTGGCGTAGGAACTTGATATCAGAGGGTAGACGTACTTGGCCGAATTGTATTTTACCGGCAAATTCAAAAAATCGTGGAAATTCGGTATCAATTGGTTTACGTCGTTGGGTCTATGGCTGCCGAAGTTTGTGTCTTTTCGATCTATGTTGGATTTTGGGTTGGGTTCGTCGTCTACGTAATCGTATAAATCTTCTTCGCTTTTTGTTGTCGATAATTTCTGTTTGAACTCGATATTACCGGTCGAAGGGTCTTTCTCGCCGTAAAACGGTTTACCTTCATTAAATATATTGTCAGGTAGATTATAACCTGGTAAAACTAATGGAGAAGGATCGGGGATGTCTTCCGATTCGGATCTACTATGTTGTGACGTTTCCTGAAATTTTTTTTATCGAATTATTTGGATAAAATTCTACCTATAAGTTGCTTACAGGTTCGAATTCTTCTTCTAGTTCTTGACTATCCGTAAATTCGTAATCGTAATAAGGGGCCGAGACGTTCGTCAAGTTTCTCACTTTACCATTACCCTCTCCCATAAGGGCGGCACCATGAATTGTGGGAAATTCGAACGTACAAAGTATTAAGATAGCTGACGTCGAAATAATGATTTTCAAAATAGTCTGTAGGACATAACTGAGATCCATTTTATCTAAAAATGATGAATATCGCTTCTTTTATCCATTTGGTAGTCAAAATTCAGAAAAAAAAAAATAATTTCGACAATCCCCGTACGTATTTTTCAAGATTATTTTAAGTCGATTTCATTTAAACACCCTGTATACTTGATACAATTGATTTTTCTAAATTTTCATTAACAGAAAAATAAATTTGAAAATCAAGATTCACAAAAAAAAAACAATTTCGACAATCCCTGTATGTATTTTTTAAGATTATTTTAAGTCGATTTCATTTAAACACCCTGTATACTTAATACAATTGATTTTTCTAAATTTTCTTTTATCGAAAAATAAATTTGAAAATCAAAATTCACAAAAAAAAACAATTTCGACAATCCCTGTACGTATTTTTTAAGATTATTTTAAGTCGATTTCATTTAAACACCCTGTATACTTAATACAATTGATTTTTCTAAATTTTCTTTTATCGAAAAATAAATTTGAAAATCAAAATTCACAAAAAAAAACAATTTCGACAATCCCTGTACGTATTTTTTAAGATTATTTTAAGTCGATTTCATTTAAACACCCTGTATACTTAATACAATTGATTTTTCTAAATTTTCTTTTATCGAAAAATAAATTTGAAAATCAAAATTCACAAAAAAAAAACAATTTCGACAATCCCTGTACGTATTTTTTAAGATTATTTTAAGTCGATTTCATTTAAACACCCTGTATACTTAATACAATTGATTTTTCTAAATTTTCTTTTATCGAAAAATAAATTTGAAAATCAAAATTCACAAAAAAAAAACAATTTCGACAATCCCTGTACGTATTTTTTAAGATTATTTTAAGTCGATTTCATTTAAACACCCTGTATACTTAATACAATTGATTTTTCTAAATTTTCTTTTATCGAAAAATAAATTTGAAAATCAAAATTCACAAAAAAAAACAATTTCGACAATCCCTGTACGTATTTTTTAAGATTATTTTAAGTCGATTTCATTTAAACACCCTGTATACTTAATACAATTGATTTTTTTAAATTTTCATTAATCGAAAAATAAATTTGAAAATCAAAATTCACAAAAAAAAAACAATTTTGACAATCCCCGTAAGTATTTTTGAGGATTATCTCATTTCCAATCTATTTGAACACCCTGTATACCTGATACAGTTAATTTTCCAAAATTTTCACCAAGAAAAAAAATAAATTTGAAAATCAAATTTTACAAAAAAAAAATATTTCAACAATCCCCGTACGTATTTTTGAAAATTATCTCAACTCGTTCTCATTTAAATACTCTGTATATTTGGTATAGTTGATTTTCGTAAATTTTTATTAACAGAAAAATAAATTTGAAAATCAACATTCACAAAAAAATAATTTCGACAATCCCTGTACGTATTTTGATTTCATCGCGATCTCATTTGAAGTCCCTGTCATATATATTTTTGAAAGTAATATCGTTTGACTACCCTATATACGTATTTTTGATGCCTCCGAACAGGATAATCCTTTTGTATAGCAAAATTAAAATCAACAATCCCTGTACGTAGATTAATAAATTTGAAAAAAATATATTTATCAATTTTTATCCCCTCGTAAAAATCCGCACACCACTGTACTCTCTATCGTACTTTGACCTAATTTAACATTAAACGGCGTAAACTGATACAGGAATAACTGTCAGCGAAATCAACTCTCATGTTCTCGTATGTTTAAATTACTCATAGTGAAATTTGTTTCCCACAGTTTTTAATTTCTAATTAAAATGATGAATATGTATTATGTACATATAGATACATAAATTTATAAAAGACACCCGGTACGTCTGATTGTAGGTGTAAAATTAACGGTATAACCGTCATTGGTACGCCTGATAATATGGGGCTTGGTCAAGGTCGAAATATGTGACCTTGCCTCGGTCTGTTGACCTACTCTTCCTAATATATATTGTTTAAAATGTAAAAGAAATGTAGAAAAAAAAAATAATTGGATATATAATGATAGTTTACAAAGCTTAACACGGTATACTTTAAATTATTACGTAGGGAAAGTTCATTAGGATTGAACTTTAACATAAAAATGCAACTTGAAAACATGAATAGGTTTTTGGAATGTTTACAAGAAACAAATAATTGGATCTAATGGAGGAAAGTTGCTACAGCGGTTTATTTGTGGTGAAAGTTGAAAAAAAAAATGGAATTTTTAGCATTGCTGATTTATTGAATCCGTCAAAATAATCATGAAATCGAATAATCATTAAATTTTTTCCAAGAAACATATTTTAAAATTAATTGACTTGGCAACAGCGCGTATTAAGTTCGTAAAAGAATGGAAGTATTTTATAAATGAAACCAACTACAATTTTAATTTTGTTTTATAATTGTAAAATTAGAAAATATTTAAAAAAAAAATGCTTAACATAAGTCAAGGTCAATATAGAATCTGTGTATCGTCTAAAAGCGGCTTCTTCAATTCCATGAATGCTAGACGCCATTTTATGACATACAAATCGGTGACGTATTCGATGGCAGTTATGGTTTTTTGTCATTCGTTTGGTAATATAATAAAATGTTAAATTATATCATTCTAAACTTTCAAAAACCTTTATAGAAATTAAAAAAAATAACAACTTTATAAAAATATTTAAATTATAGTTTACGATATTCAAAAATACGTAAAGCATATATTAATGTAATACGTGGCAGTATTGTTTGTTGCCTACCCATCCGGTTGGAATATGATTTCTCGTATCCAACTCATGGAACGAAGTAGAGCCGATTCGATGACAGGTGACATATATTGACAACGTGCTTTAACGTAATTTTAAATACCATTTTTGTTTTCTTTTATTTTGATTAATTAAAGTATATTTTTCTAATATAAGTCAACAACCATTATTTATTGAACCGTTCGTGAAAAACGACGTATGTAATTAAAAAAATATATCGTAGGATTTAAACGTGATGTTGTTTTATGAATATCGAAATTTTTATATTACATTATTTGTATCGCCCTCGTATAAAAACAGATATGTAGTTGTGAATTCGTTCGACTTTCTGAATATAGGTCAGTAATTTTAATGCTCGCCTTTAGCAACTTGAACTGTGCTTAAACCGTTCAACCGAAACAAAAATAGGTGTATTAATAAAACAATTTTAGTAAAGGTAACGCTGTTTATACTTCCTGCATCTTCAAGCGTAAATACGAGGTACCGCAAAAAAAAGTTTATAATTATCGTTTTTTTACAGTTTACGTAATTGTATGGAAAAAAATTATTTTTTTAACAAATATATTAAAAAAAAAGATTTAATTTAATTATTTTTTTTAAATTACATTTGAAGAGATTTGTTGATTAAAAAATGAAAATTAATCTAATAACTAAAAAAAATCATGTTTTTCAAAAAATTTGGTGCAAATTTCGTTCTATCTTCTCAAATAACGAATGGGGGAGAGTGGGAACTATTTTCTATAATCGTAACTTCAGGTTTAATTGATAAATAATTACAAATTTAGTCTTTGTGAAAACAGTTTTTCCCCGCCAATATAATAGTGTTAATTTCAAAGTTACCTAATGTATAATAAACACGCTAGAGGGCGATATTAACTATATTTTGAATAAATTTGAAAAATATTGAACGGAAGTATATAATTTCGATTAAAAATTATAATTAATACTGAAATAGTGAAAAATGTCATATTTTTCGAGGTCCATTTGTGAGGAATTTATTGAATTCGATTTAAAAGATTCGAAAAAGAATTTTCGTCCTTTTTTTTGACTTCACCTTGTATACGATTAGATGTAACTATTTTAGGAAATGGGAATAATTAATACATTTACATAGAACATATTTTTTTTTGAATAAACAGAGCGTTGAATTTTTATTTTAAATTATCTTCCCACTTAAACTACATTATCGACATCCCTCGTAACGACCTCACGTTTTTTTTTCATATTTTATTTGAATACTTACTTCGATAATTAATAATCATTTATTGAAAAACGCAACACACCATAATTCACAAATACCTACACTGAAAATAATATATTCCTTTTTTGAAAATTATTACCGTTATTTTGGTTAACGCGAGTATTTTTTTTCTTCTCTACCGTCAACTGTAGAGCGACACCGATAAATGAAGAACAGCGAGAACTTGACCTCCGATACTACCGAGCCGAAGAACCAAAGGCTGATAGTACGGGAGATGAATCAAAAATTATTACGAGCAGTATTTTAAATCATCCACTTCATATAAATTTATTCATTCACCCAATATACAATAGTAAGTAGACGTCATATACGTCATAAGTACACGTCATATAACCAGTATTTCGTAGTTTTCCAATGTTGCCAGATTTTCAAAATAGTATATAGATTTAAATACTTGATATTCGAAGATATAAAAAAATTTTTTTTGGTCATTTGCAGCTCTAATTAATAACAAAAACTACTATGATGAATTATGATGTATCGGGATATACATAGTGGACAAAAAAAATTGTTCAAAATACAATTTTTATTTTTACGATAAAAATGACTGAATAATGCATGTATATACGTGTCTAATCACCATATACGAGGTATGGTCATTAAATAACGAAATTTCTGGATCATTTTAAATCGTTTATATTAAATTGCACTCATTTTGGAAGTTTCTAGATCATTCCAGAAATTTTTAAAACTATCTAGAAACATCTTTATTCCATTATAATGATGTGTCTATAATTTGGCGCATGCGTACTTTTTCTGATCCAATGATAATGAATGTTTTTTTTCCAGCCCATCTCACGGACTATAAGTAACGTTCACTTGGATTATTTAGTGAGATTGAAAACAATTCGACGATCATCTACACTTAAACCGTTCTTCAACAAGAAATTTAGCTTAAAAAAATGTTGGAAATATATAGATATGGTTACTTTCTCTCTTGTTTTATACACTATTAAAAATCTGTGGATTCAGTTTTGAATAAAAATGCTTGTTAACGCCGTTTTTATGAAAAACGTCTATATACGAGGTTTGGTTAAATAGTTTCCGACGTATAGTCTTCTTTCAAGTCTATACACTCAATACTTAACCTATATAACCTCAAAATATTTCACTTTCAAGTGAAAATTTTAGATTAGAAAACAGAAAAAGTCGCTGGGGGTCAGATCTGGTTGAATACTCAACTATTGTGCAAATATATCGATAAACTTTTTATAAAACCCTCGTATATCGGTGAATATTGATACCTTTCTACACAAAATTTGATTAAATTATATCCAGATATTTGATTCGACACTTGTCAGCTCACCGGGAAGTCGTCTGAATAGCCTTTCAAGGTCATTGTGACTTATTCACAAAAAATTGTGCCAACAGCGCCATCTAGTTTTTTAAAATTTATGTGTAAGTCAAACGCTGTCTAGATTTGTATATTTTTGATGTAATACACCGTAGAAAACGTATACATTTGTTAGCTATTGAAAAAATTATAATAATTATTGTTAAATTCATTTCTAATGTAGATGAGAAACTTCGAGAATGAAATTTAGTTTATAAATTGGTCATGTAGGCCACAGTACCCAAAGTAGGTGTTCGGAATACGAGCCAAATATGAAATTAATGCACTGTATGAAACATTAGAATGTGGAGCGAGTTTCATTGTATCAAATTACAAGGGTCTTATGATAATTTTCGAAATTTAAATATCAAAAATTAATTTCAAAACATGCTTTATATATTTTAGTTTCAAATCCACTATTTCGTTCCAATGTACTGAATTAAATAGCCAGAAATTGGATTTAACTTCCTGTTAATTTAATTTTCATTCATATACTGATAATATATTTCTAAAGCCTGACCTGTTTTACCCCACTTGACCCTATTTTTGTACTAATTAATATTTTTAAAAAAATTCACCCGGAATCGATGATATGTTTCTTAGGCCTGACCTGTTTTACCCCACTCGACCCTATTTTTCTACTAACGAACCTTTTTATAAAATGTCACCCAGAATCGATGCATATATTTAAATACATTTCTTAAGCCTGACCTGTTTTACCCCACTCGACCCTATTTTTGTACTAACGAACCTTTTTATGAAATGTCACCCAGAATCGATGCATATATTTAAATACATTTCTTAAGCCTGACCTGTTTTACCCCACTCGACCCTATTTTTGTACTAATTAATATTTTTAAAAAAATTCACCCGGAATCGATGATATGTTTCTTAGGCCTGACCTGTTTTACCCCACTCGACCCTATTTTTGTACTAACGAACCTTTTTATGAAATGTCACCCAGAATCGATGCATATATTTAAATACATTTCTTAAGCCTGACCTGTATTACCCCACTCGACCCTATTTTTGTACTAACGAACCTTTTTATGAAATGTCACCCAGAATCGATGCATATATTTAAATACATTTCTTAAGCCTGACCTGTTTTACCCCACTCGACCCTATTTTTGTACTAACGAATCTTTTTATGAAATGTCACACCGGAATCAATGTATATATTTAAATATATTTCTTAAGCCTGACCTGTTTTACCCCACTCGACCCTATTTTTGTACTAACGAATATTTTTATAAAATGTTAAGCCAGAATCAATGTATATATTTAAATATATTTCTTAAGCCTCTACCTGGTTTACTCCACTTGACCCCATTTTTCATACGAATATAAAACTGAACTCCATTTTTATAAAATGACATTCCGAATCGATTAAATTCTATTTCGATTATTAATCGAAATTAAAAATAATTTTTGTACAATTATTTTGGAAATGAATTTACATAACCTAAAATATCATTTTCAACCATACCCATATCAAATATTTCATCCGGTATAAACAATTTTCATAAATTAAAATATAAGATACAACTACTATATGACGAAAAGTTAAAAGTGTTGCCTATACATCAATACATATGTATTAAAGGTTGCATATGTACACGGGAAACTATTTGAATTTTCTATTTCCCTTTCGAAAAATTCCTAAGCGACCAAATCAATACGGCACAGTCCTTTTAGCACGTTGCGTGATTGTTAATTCATATTAACCCAAATGGAAATTTATTAGGGTAAGTTAAAATGAAAAAATTATATTTTTACGTAGAAATGGTGAATATTTAAGAATAGATAATATTTGAAAGTGATTCAGCGTAGTATGTAATTTGAATTATATATAAAATTAGAAATATTTGTTGATAGTATATTTGTTTAAATATACTATCAACGACTTTTTTTATTCAATAAGTTCATTATATTCCGATTGAATAAATAAAAATACGAACCTAATAAAGTTAGGTTATATCGTCTACCATTAAACAATTATAGTTATGTATATGAATAAACGATCTTATACGATTATACACGATTCTGTATTCACAGTTTTATCTAAACGAATCGATAAGAATGGAAATCTCAAATCGATTATTTATAAGGATAATTTTTCTATTCTATTCTAATATAAATGAATTGGAATCGATTTTGGGGATATTGAATTTCTGTTTTCAATACACCGAATCGAAAGAATCCAATGTTTGACGTTAGTTTTGAAACATATGTTTTTATAGAGAGAATATAAAGTGTAGCAATTTAAGATTAAACCAATCTATCTACACTAAGAAAAATATTAAATAATCTGGGTTATGTGAAAAGTAGGGAATTGAATGTTGGTTTTGTGAATGTCAATTTGTAAAAATGCGTACAATGTTTTGTAATACCTATCGTATAAGTAGATTTAGCAACTGTAATTGCAAATAAACCTGTTTTATTAATTATACACATATAGTTATATAATGAAACTGATTCTTCTTCGTATCTAAATGCAATTATTATTTATTTATATTGTGAATTGTTTATCCGCGATTCTCGTATGTTGTTTTATTACAAAATGGCGGTTTCGATTGGAAAATTTGACTGTTAACCAAAGAATTTTAATTAGCATTGCAAATATTTCAATTATATATATATCAAAATCAATAATATTTTGCTCTTATAAACAAGTTGATGAAGGACGATTTAGTGTGAACCAGTTTGTTGTATAAACATCAAGTTTGATCAAAATTTTTCTTAAATTCCATAATAATAATAAATTGTGCGAATTAATAATTGTAAGTATTCATAATTTCCATAAAAAAATGGTTAATCAATAAGTTTAAATGACATTCTATTATACAATATTCGGAAAATTAATAACGCCATCTATTATTGAACGATGAAATTTATCGAACAGCTGATTTATACCAGGGTGTCCGGGACTTGATGCAAAAAAATTCGGGAGTGAGTATATGACGTGAAAATAATAATAACATAATAAAACGACTCGTTTTTGAGTTATAGGCATTTAAAGTTGCGAAATTAGAATTTATGTTTAAATATATTTTCTAAATTACACATTGGAACGTAATGAATTTTTAATGGATGATTACGTGTGTTTGACATTGTGAAGGCCAGGGGCGGCTCATACCCAATGGTTAAATCCCGAATTTTTTTAACCGTCCCTGTTGGTAGCACTAATTTTTGTTTTACAAGCACCGAAATTCGTTAAACTTAAGGATGGTGATATTTATAAAAATACACTGTTGCCAGATCTAATTCCAGTTTCGTGGTATATCCGGATATATGGATATGATTCAAATTTGACAAAACGTTTTATCTTAAAGGACGTTTTTAGACATAAATCTATTTATTATATTGTGATAATAACTGTTTTTATTTAAATATGGGTCTGGGACAAAGTAAAAGGGATAAACCCTGGTATATATTAATCATTTTTTATTTAAATCCAAGTCGCAAACATATCGATCAGTTTTACATTGAAATACTTTGAAATTGTGGCTGGGGATTTATTTTTCCGTTGTCGGATGGTAAATCCAGACCTAAATCTCTTTATTATTCATACTATGCGGTTTTTTTTTATTTAATGAAGAAGAATTTATATGAAAAAATTGATAATAAATCGTTATTTCAGGATACGCAATCAGTGTTAAAGCATGAAGGTGAGTTTTATTAAATTTATTCATATTTTTTTTATCAAAATACAACACTGTATATTTGGGAATGTAGATCACCTAATTTTTGTATTTTCTTTAATTTAATTTAAACAACTGACGTATAGAAATAAAATTCGTTTATAATTTTCGTATTTTTTTTTACAGTTTATCGGAGTGACTCGTTTCGTCTCATGTTCTTTGCTGATACATGTTGCCATTTCTAGTACCGTTTTTATATCGGATTTCGGTATGTCCAAAATGATCGAACTCAGTACAAAATCCCCTTATTGCGTGGTGCAAGTTGATAGGTGAGTTTCAAATTGAAAATTTGAAAATAATTAATTAAAATATCCTAAGAAATTGTTTGAAATACGTATTTCCAATGAATAATTGAAATCCTTAGCTCTTCCTCGTGGAATAATAAATAAATTGAGAGTGTTTTCAACTTCTAATGGAAAAGAAACCATCTTTATATTCTTTAACACGTTCACTGCCTTCAAACGCAACAGACAGATGACGTGTAGTCATGTCAATATTAGATTTGTTATTTGAGAAGTTGTTATGTTGTAGAGGTAAAATTAGAGACAAATTATTAGCGTCCGATCCTCGTAGAGTAAGAAAAATGTCCGACGAATCAGTAGAAAATTTAATAAAAGTTTGTAATAAGAGTATTCAGTCACCGCATCAAGGCGGGTTTATATACCCGGGAACAAAATGGTGCGGACCTGGTAATTATATTCGTTTTCAATGTTGCCAGTTGTTTTCACGATTTTTTTCTTTTCAGGAAACAAAGCTAGAGATTATTCCGATTTGGGTTTTCATTCTAAAGAAGATATTTGTTGTAGAGAGCACGATATGTGTCCTAAATCTTTATCGAAAGGAGAATGTAAACAAGGCATTTGTAATAATTCGTTATTTACCAGGTAAAATTATTATTAAAATCAAAATATATATTCCTCTATCTCTATACTAGTTTTGAAGCTTGGCAACGTTGTTAAGAAAACCCTATATATAATACTAATCGCGTTCCTGTGCGATGTACAAACTTTTTTTACTGGTTTAATCAATTTCTGGATTTTTATTCATATAATATATGATTTATTTTATTTTTTTTTTGTATTTTAGGTCTCATTGTGATTGCGACGCGGCTTTTAGGAAATGTTTACAGAACGTAAACACGGAAACCGCCAATACGATCGGCGCCATCTTTTTCAACATAGTTCAAGTGATCTGTTTCAAAGAGAGAACTCCATGCACACAATGGCAGAGGTATGAAAACAATTCACGATACCTACAATTCTATTTGTTTTAGTTCAGTTTTTATTTTGTTTATTCTAGTTTTTATTCAGATCAGTTTGAAGAGTGTCCTATATATTTTGAAAGGTCGGGAAGGTTCAATGGCACCGAAGTGGAATACGTTGATAGGTGGAACAAAAAAGAACATTTCGTCAATAATATTTTTAGAAAATTCAGACTATTATAATATTATTTTATTTAATCATTTCATTTTATTTTTGTATACATTTTTAATATTATATGAATTATTCTGCAGTATTTTTTAATAATTTCTACATTTAAAGCGGAAAACTCGCACGACCTTGAAAAGTAATTAATCTATAGCTTAGAAAATAGCAAATTATGCAATAATTAACATTTATTCCATTTATCTTTACCAAAAAAATACTATACTTATGATAAAACTATTTGAGAAATGTTTATAACCCGGTATAATGCTTGTCACATAGTGTAATTTTTTCATTTGTCATTTTAACACATATATTATACTTACATGAAAGGAAATAACTTCAGGTATAAACCTTTTAATGTTTTTAAATGTTTTCTCTTCACAAGACATTGTTTCCACTAAAAAAACGGGTAGTGGCAACTACACTGATCACTAACTGACACTTATAAACTAAAACTACGTTATCTTTGACCAAAACTTCGAAAAAAGGAGCAGTTACATCTGACACCAAATCAGCTCTAACAAAAAACACAACAGTTAACGCATAATCACAATTTCAACTCAAAATTATCAACATTAAATATAGGTATTATCTATTTTAGCACTACTTCATGCCAACAACCACTTTTTAGGGCGAAAAACCAGTTTTAACATATCATTTTGACACATACACCCTAATTTCATGACAAAAACTTAACAACTCACGCGAATATCAAAATGGAGGCTCCATGGCGTCTAAGCTTATTACGCAGATTATCTTAACAACGTTGCCGGACTAACAATCTTACCAAGTTTTTACATGTCATGTATAAATAACTATAAAATGGTTAATACTGTCTTTATTATTGCATATTCTATTAAAACTTTTTCATTTTCACATAAACAAGAAGTTCATTTGGCATATATACACCTATATTTTTTATTTATTATGAATATTTCTAATTAATTTCAACTTGGCAACGTCTTACAACAATTATGAACTGTCAATTGTTCTTGATGTATAATATGTTGCCTACATTTTGTTACATGCTCAATAGCAATAAACATACTTCTTTAAACAATTTTTTGATTTTTATTTTAGTCAAATTTCATTGAGAAAATAAATAATGCATAGTGGATTGACTCAAAATTATAAACATCGTATTATTATTACCCAAATTATTCCTATTTTTTTTCAATTTCAGGAATGGTTATACGAAAGCGGAAGGTGACGCTTTATGTTCCCAAATTCATTTCAGACCTTCGGAAAAATATGTACCTTTAATGCCCCTACCTTAAAATAAACTTACGAAACGTTACAAAATTTTCCACAACAAAAGCAATATCAAAGGAAAAATGAAAACTCCGTTATATGTACATAGGAGAACTTACCGAAGAAATATAATCAAATAGATTAGATATAATAGATAATTCTATATAAAACTATTTGAATAAGTTTCATTCTTGCGCTGTTTAAATACTCTAATAATGTACAATACAATAACAAAAAAATTCGGCTCGCCCCTGCCACCTATCGATAGATTCTCAACTTATACATTTATAACCTATAGTTTCCTCCTATTTTCGGTACATAGTAACATAAATAGAAGTGAGAGGTCACCACGTTTGACGATTTAAGAATTAATGTCATCAGTAATGTCAATCTAGTTGAATTATTTAATAAAATAGCGAAATTGAATTTATCGATAAGAAAATTGTTTGATATAAATTCGTAGTATTATTTCGCTAAAATAAAAAAGTTGTTATATAGTATAGTATCGACTGGTTAATTACATATCTATGTAGTCTATTTTTAATAGTTTGTTGTTAATAAATCTGGAGCAAATTATTTAGAAGTTGTTTTAATACCATTTTCCCATTTAATATGACGGAAAAGAAAAGTTATCCACACACCTCATACGCTGTTACGCAATAATGTGAAATTAAATGCAGTGTAACAAACAAAAATAGAAATTAATCAGCTACAGCCAGTTGTCGTCAAACTGCGACTGCATTTAAAACTAGAGAAGTTTCATCTATTTCTATGAAAAATTGCATGAAATATTGGGATATGAACTGAATTATACGGAATCAAGTGGAAATATAATAATCCTAGAATTTTCAATTGTGTTTTGAACACGTTTTAATGCCAAACTCTCTTCTTCTAATATTTAATAGTATAGCAGAGCAATACCACAACATTTTAAATAATATTATATTATGATAAATAAAAATTTCGCGTATTGATGATGTAGATGACTAATTTCATGTTTTGTTTGTTATATTATAGTCGTTTTTTTAATCTGTTGTTTAATTTACCAATTATGTGTAATTATTTTACATCATTTAATTATTTAAATAGACGAAAATTATTGAAAAGTACTAAAAATTCGTAAATTATTTAATAAAAATATTATTTCGCGCGTTAATTTTCAAACATTATTATTTTTTATGACAACATTATTTTTTTTTTCAATAATAGTTAAATAGGAATAAGTACAAGTTATAAAAAGTTGAGCCAGTTAAAGAAATCATCTAGTTCGAGTGCTGCATCAATATGGTAGGTTTCTTTATTTTATTTAGTTTATTTTAAAGAGAGACTGAATATTTTCAAACCACTATTTCTATACCATTTACATAACTTAAATAAAATTACAACTCATATTAAAAGAATAAACACTTTTCGCGTAGACACTGTATATTTATGTTACAGGTCGTTGAACTGTCTGGATTAATACATTTTTCTATGCTTATACATGTTGCCATATCTAAAAGCACTTTTATATTAAATTCAGATGCGTCTAAAATAATTGAATTAAATGTAAAAGACGATTTTTGCTTGGTACACGTTGACAAGTAAGTTTAATTATTTATTAAATTAAGAAATTAAAGTATTCATTATACATTTCTAGATTTAAAATTCAAGAAAAACTATCGAATTCCGATAAGAGTTTACAAACACAAATGCCCGACGCTTTTGTAAACGAGTTCGTAGAAATCTGTAATAATAGTACTAAGACCCCGCGGATAGATAGAGCCACTCGTGACGTGATGTATGGTATAGGTTTCACGTATCCAAAAACGTTATGGTGCGGACCAGGTGATTTACGTTTATTTGAATATATACAAAAAAGTATCGCGATTTTTTTTTATTTCCAGGAAATACTGCTAATAATTATTGGGAATTGGGAGAAAATCCACAAGTGGATGCATGCTGTAGAATGCATGATCATTGCCCTATTCATAAAGTAGGATTAATTACAATGTTAGTAATTAAAATTACAATAATACATTACATAATAATGTTATTTTTTGTTCAAGATCTCATTGTGATTGCGACAATGCTTTTTATAACTGTCTTAAGGCCGCAAACTCCCCGTTGGCGGATAAAATCGGAAATATATATTTTAACGTTCTTGGAATGTATTGTTACGTATTTGTACCACCGTGTATACAAGGAAGGTAGGTAGAATTCTTATATTTTTACTCTCTATTAGACGATATATAACTTATATTCATAACATAATTCGATCTATTATATTAACGCGACATCTATGGTTAGGTTGTCATTTAATAGGAGAACAATTAGATAGGAATCTGTAATATCATGTAATAATGTAAGATGGCGTGATTCCACCTATATAATTTCAAGTAATAAACAATAGTTTAATGTATGAACGAATTATTTATTTTTTAGTTCTCCAATTGACAAGCCTGTATGTCAAGAGAGAGATGTACCTCCACGGGTTTACTAATAATTACTTTTCAACAATATAAATCCCTTTAGATGAAAAAATAAAATTATATTTGAACCCTATATTGTTTAATTATTTTTATTTGTATTACTCACCGTCAAATAAATAGAAAATTACATTTTAAACGATATTTTCATTAAAATAATTACACGATGGAAAGTAGTCCAGTTTTATTTAATAAAATAATAAAAAGAAACAATTCAATAAAAAAAATATAAAGAAGAAACTTCCGAACATAAATAACAGCACAAAAACAAAACCGACAAAACCTTAAAAACTCTTCTTCTTTCATAGAAATCTAATAATAGATTATTCTACACGTATTCGTGCTGTGTTGCCAAATATAAAATCATATGTATAACTATTACAATAAAAAATATTTTTCCTATAAACGAAAATTTGTTAATTGCTTGTAAACTAATTATACGATCACCAATATAATTAATTAAATTATATATTTTTAATATTCGCTTGGAAGACATAGTTATATTGCTAACGTTTAATAGATAGCTCTGTTTAACGATTTAAGGAATGAAAAGATATGGTAGAGGGGAATTAACCTTGAGCAAAAATAAAAACCGTTTCAATTTTAATATTTATTCGGTACATATTTTTGATAAAACGTGAATCATATAAATTGTACGTCTGAATTTTGCATTATCCAATCGGCGTACTTCGTTACTCTGGTGAATACAGACGGTTTACCGGCTTCGCAATCGTCGGATCCGAAAGAAACGATACCTACTTGTATTCCGTTAACAGCTAACGGTCCTCCTGAGTCACCCGAACAGGTTCCTCTGTTACTTTCCCCTGTAAAAATATACGTCGAAAATATAGAATAACTTTTATTTGACGATAATGAAGTGTTTACCGGATGTACACATGAGAGTGTCTAATATTACGGCATCGTAACCCGAATCAACGTTTTTGCAATCCGCGTTACTGATAATATACGGAGTTATGTATCTTAAAGTTGGAGTTACGCCACTTTGGGAGTTTGCTGTTATTCCCCAACCGGCTACAACACCTGAAAAGCGATAGATAATATCGAAACTATATATTACGTCATTGAGTGAAATCAGATTTTAACAACGTTGCCAGATTTGGAAATTAGTAGGGAAATTGTATGATTATATTGATTTTAGAAAGTTTTCTTACTAGATTGTTCCGCATAAGTATCGGTCCCTTTGGCGAGAGTTATAATTTTTATAGCGGTAGTTTCGCTGATAGAATTTGGTAATTTTATTAAAGCGATGTCATTCTTGTTAAAATTATCACTGTCCCATTCAGAATGTATTATAAATTCTGTGGATACCAATCTAACCTGAGTATTTTCAACGATCGTTATATTATGAGCACCGAAAATAAGTGTCACTTCAACAGCACTAAAATTGACGTAAATTTTTTAACGTTTTCTTCAATATAACAAAGTATATTGCATTACTTACTTATCCACACAATGGGCAGCTGTAAGTACGTAGTTGGAAGATATCAGTGATCCTCCGCAAAAGTCCGTTTGAGACGGATTTTTTACGAAGATGCCCACTTGATAAGGAAATTGATGCGGCGTTGCAACATTACCGTTTATTATTGATTTCCGAGAAAAAAGTTGGTCTAACCTCTCTTTAGGATGAATAAATTCAGTCTGAAACTGATATTAGAACGAAAATGCAAATATAAAATAATAAAATCGATTAAAACAGCAAATTTAATTACTATTATCATAATAAAAATAATGATATATGACGAATTTGGTTGCCCTTAATTGTTGTTAAACCGGCAACAGCGCGATGGTTTTAAGAGACTACGGGAATGTTGACGTCACACATCGCCATTGTTTACACAGGTCAGGAATGAGTGTTTTATAAGATGTATGACTTAAAAAATAGTTAAACAAATTGATTAGATAGAAATTTAATACGTTACCAATCAAATATTAACAATACTCTTTCTAATTAATCCAGTTCTGTATTATTCTTCTCGTTATTTAATATAAAATAATGAGGATAATAAAAATACTTACATCATTTTGCGGTAAACCCAAAACCACTGAAAATATGTGAAATATAATTGCCAATCTCATCATTTTCGATACAAAATTCTTCACTTCACTTTTATCAATGGAGCAAAGTGAATTATTATTTTATAGATAATATATTTATCTTATCAATGAATTCTTTCCAAAAGAAACATTTCAAAAATTTAATTAAATCTATTTTTGTCAAATATCAAAATTTGAATTAAAACAAAACTAAAACAAGTCCCAAAAAACTAAGATTAATGATTTAAAGTTCATTAACAAACTTTTAATTTACGATATCATTGTTTTATTGTACATAACAAAACGTGCAATGCTGGTTGTCTACCTAGTAGGTATCGAAGAATAGTCGACAAGGCCATTGAGAATAAATCATATAAAAGAAGAAGAAAGGACATGTCACCTTTCACGAGTTAAGCTAAAGGTTATATTTTATTTTATTCCTTTTGAACTATTGCTATAAATTTTATTTTTTGAACTTTTGCTATAAATTTTTTTTTTTGCTTCTAAAATTACCAATGCATGATATGTCTACAAGAAACAAAGTTGAATTCATAATGAAATATCACATTATATCACATAATTCAAAAAGAGCTTTCAATATTTACATTATACCGATATGTATACGAAAGTTTTCCTTAAAATATATGAGAAATCCCGAACTACGCCATCTATCAAACAATTACAATACTTACTAATAATTCCTGTAATAATGATTTTGTTATTATTAGTTTTGTGTACGTCATATAGTTGATAGATGGCATGAGCAGTATTATTTTTTTTTAAATTTCATTTTTTCTATTCAAAAAATGAAGGCGTATAGTTTTGTTTCCAAAGTAAAAAAAAATAATTTTTCTTAGACAATAACGTCTATATTTTTATTGACGTTTACTTTGGCGCTATCCTTTGAAAAATGTACGTAAATAATTCATTACTGAATATTTAAATTGTTCAGTACATACTGCAAAATAGGCATTGTCTTCAGGTAATTCAATATTATGTTTATCGAATTATCATTACAAAAAAATGGATCAATTGAAAAAATGTATTTGAATAAAGATAACAAACTTACGTAACATGAAACAATTACTTTTTTTGAATATATTTAAAAGATAATACAACAATCAATATTGGGTAAAAAAGTTAATAAATGAAAAAAATAGGACACTTTTGGTTATAAATGAATTAGATTGAAGTATATTTTTATATAATTATTGTTATTCAAGAGATACAATGGAATCAAAAGCCATAAATTTATAATTAAATTACGGTAGTAGCGCCATCTATTAACCGGTGGCAGTGGTTATTGTATCTGTTTTGAAATGGTAACTGCAACGACGTGACGTAACGGTAGAAACTACAGTTTAAAAAGTTTGTAAATGATATTAGTATGAAGCGTAGAGGTAAGGAGTACCATCTCATATGGGAGCTTAGCTTAAAAACTGTCCGCTTGTAGACGGTAAATTATAATTCAAAATTTGACCAGAATGACGCTCCTGTCAGACGAGATATCATATGATCGTTCAGTTCAGTCTTCCGTCCGTCTTATTTGAATATGCAATTTTAAAAAATTTTAAATGACTAGACTCATCCCTTTATTTAAAATTTACACGCCTTCCTAACGTAAAGTATTTGATAGACACTTTCTGTAGCACAGACTTAAATCTAATAATGATTTTAGTAATCTATTACATATTTAATGTTAGTTATTATACAATGAAGACAATTGGTTTATTGTTTATAAATGTTAACCTATAATCCATCATCAGAATGATATCAATTAAAAAAGAAAAAAGGCAACACTGTAAGAAATAAAAACGTCTCCAGGTGGCTAATTTTCTGGAGCACAATTAAAACATGTGACGTTTTCGGTTTATCGTAAACTTTGTATGGAGTTATTCCACTTGATATTTTTTTTAAATTTAATACACATCGGCTTTATTCTTATCAATAACTGATATTCGTCAATTATAAATATGTTAATTGAAATCGAATCGTTTATAATCTGAAGAGGTGGTAATTGAAAACAGTATCGGATTTTTTTTATTGTTTCTCATCGCATGGTGCTGAAATTGTGAAGTAAGTTGAACCCTTTCAATATATTTGGAAAAAGGTCGTCAAGCATGTTTTTACGTCATTCGAAAATTATTTTTAAGTATATTTATGAAAAAATATTTGAAAAACGATACGTATAGTTGAATTAATTTTCGAAAAGTATATTTTTACGTATTTCTAACGATTTTATTAGTAATCAACTTTATGTATTATACAGGTTGTCTTAATGATTCTCAATATTTTTCGACTAAATTAAAAACTCTTAATTAGATTTCCCTTAATCCCTCGGGTGGATTCTATTTTTTTTATGAAAGAATCAAATTAAAAAGTTAAAACTGAAATTGCTAAAATAAACCGAAAAGTTTAAGACGAAATTAACTTTTTCGCCGCCCCTGGTATGTTTATTTTTAATTTTTTTGTAAACCCTACATACTTTCTCCGATTTTTATCTTTTGTTACGAAAATTCGATGACGTTTTAGTATCAAAATACTGAAAATTTAAAAAGAATTGAAGAATTTCGAAAAAAAAATCGTATTTTTTAATATCCACTGTATAATGTGTAATAAACAAGGTTAAACTGATTCTTCCTATCATTTTGTTAAATATTTGACCCCGGAATTGATCCATGTTTTGAATGCAAATAACAGACGTTAAGTTTAATAACCAAATATAAAAACAGGGGTGATCAGATAAATAATCGTTTTTTATAAAGAAAAAAATTAAATTATTTTAACAAGTTTTTTTTTTAATTTCATAGAAAAATGTTGTTGAAATTATGAAAACTGTTTTTCAATGTCAAATTTACTCAAAAACGAATGGAAAATGATTTAATTCGATTTTTAATTTACAAAAAAGTAGATACTCGAAAATTTATAATTTTGTTATCGCGATATTCATTTCTGATTAATTAAAAGGTTTTTAAATGATTACGAGATTGTTAATAAAAAAAAACTAATATTATTTTAGAAGATATATCTCAAGTGGCAAATCAAAATAATTCAATTGTACGCGTGATATATTAATAAATAAATGAAACTCACATTTTTCTTGAGATATTATCTCATGAGATTACTAATTAACCTACTCTTTACAATAATACTAATATCACTATTTCCATTATGATTAATAACTAATTTTACATTATTTCTAAATATCCTATGTCGAATTGATATGAAAAAACTTTTTGAACGACCACGTATATGGTAAATAACAAACGGTAAATCTGGCAACATTCATAAAAGCTTCGATTATTCTTAGTAGGCTGACAGAGCGGGATAAACGAGATACAGTGGATTTTGATGATAATACGCATGCGCACGAATGTATTTACATTATATACTCGATTTAATATAAAACGCCATTAGCAAATTATTAAAGATTCTCATCTAATGAGACTTTTAATTATTAATATCGAAATCAAATCTATAGGACGGATTTATTTTTAATTATTCAATTATTATTGTCAAGTTCTAATTTATAAAATATACTTAGCACCGGGCAAGTGGCAACACTGCGACGCCATTGTGTTATATACGTTTTTTTGTTGATATCGGTGTAAAATGTCGTCATTTAAACGCTGTTTTTTATATGTCTATACATACGATGCAAAAAAGGTAGACGGTGAATACATTTCAGAATTCAGATTAAATATTACGAGGATTTTTATCATTTTGAAGCTTTAAAGTTGGTGTAAAGGAGTAAAGAATTTTTATTTACAAGGTTAGGAGTATTCTACACTGAAAAAAAGCTAAAGTTACACATTGATATAATACATATTATATAAGATTGTAATAATTTATGATACATGTTTTTCACGTATTTTTTCACGTAGAATACGATGGAGTTGTTAGTTTTACGATAAAATCTACATTATAAGCGCTGGGAGTGATATACATAACGTATTTGAGAATTGGATAGGTCAAAATTGACATTTTCGTTCGTATTTTCCTAACTGGACATTTTGGTTAACTGCTGTTTGGCAAAAAAGTAGGTCAGAAGTTCCCGAAAAACATATCCGAAATTCGCGACAATTAAGTGTGGGGTTTTTGAGAAATCGATTTTTGCACAAAAAAATCTTTTTTTAGTTTTCCCGTATTTCTCGGTAAATTTTTTGTTTGATGTTATTACTGAGAACACCAGTTGAAAGTAGAATTAATAACGCACATTTAAAAAAAAAAATTAGTCACCATAGGTCAATTTGGGCCATAATGAGGGCCGTTTGAAATATTGTATTCACAACGTACACTTTCACAGGGTTCAAAAAACGTTTTTAAAAAAAAAATCGAAAGTAATCAAAGTTTTAAAAAAAATGTACAAAAAAAGATACCAAAACCAGCCATTTTTAGTCCAACAAGGGACCGTTAGTTTTGCATAACTTAATTTTGATAATATTTCGTTTCACCCTCGTAAATTGTTTTCCGAAGTCTTCCTCGTAATATATATGTCTGGAAGAATGGAATTTTCCACTAATAGATCAATTTTTGTGACGTCCAATGGTCTCGAAATAACAAGTAAAAAAAATCAATATCAACGCAGTATCGAAATTGATGCAAAAGATCGTCAGTTTTTCTGAATTTTAATCATGTCGAACCGGTGACACTTTAGTAAAAATTCTTCAATAATATCGTGAAAAACGACGTGGAATTTTTTATCAGTACTAAAAATGTAACGGTTAGTAATTAACTTTATTAAACAACTATATACATATATTGTTGAATCAGCTCCATCTATCGGAATATACTTTGACAGTTCATTTATTTACAAACATTTTGTAAACAAATTAAAAAATAGTCATTCGTAATTAATAGTCAACTATGAACGACAGTTCAAATAACATATCACATAATTTGTTGTACTTGAAAAATTTACCAACAACGAATAATAATCGAAAGATATAATTTGAGGTTATGTTACATTATGAGTCATACAACGAATTTAAATATAGATTTTTGTTTTATTTTTGGGTTAGGGAAGAAAATGGAAAACAAACAAGAATTAGGTTACAAAAAAGTACCGATACTTGAGGAAGGAGTGATCGAAACATCGACTTTACCAAGTATAGAAAAACCATTCGTGACAATAACAACAACTGGAGATACGAATCGTACTTTTCTTTATATAGCGGCTTGTACAGGTACTAATATTTTTTATAAATAAAATTAATACGAAACAATTTTTAAAACTTCAAATATTTCTTTTTTTACATAGTTTATTTTAAAATAATATTATTACAAGGGAAATGTGAAATATACTCCGGCGCCATCTACATAATCTAGTATAAACTAGATTTACTTTGACGTTACAGAAAACTGTAAAAATAATGTTCAATTCAAGTTGTAAGTGAAATATTCAAGTATAGATGGAACTACTAACACTTGTTTACTTATATAGTTACGGATAATGTTGTATTCGTTTTTCATCGTATGTAGAATGGAGGAATTTTGGTATAAATATTTGAATAATTGTAACAAAAGTTTAAATTTTAATCGAATTATATGTTAAACTAAATAAATTTGATTTGAATAATTTAGGAATATGAGTCTAATTAAGTTACGAGGTTATTACTAAATTTTAGATAATAAAGGTCGATAAAAATATAGGAACCTACTAGTTAGGTGACACAGAATACTTCTACGTATTGCGTTAACATTATGACATATGTAAACTTTGTTTAAAAAGTGAACTGTGACAGACGCCATTTAATTAATCAGCAATAGGGGAGACTGGGGCTTTAATAAATCCTAACGATTTAAAAGTAAGATTAAAATAAAATGAAATCGATATATTTCAAGCCGGACGATACATAATGGAAGATTTAACGGTGAAGTTAAATGTAAAATACGAGGGTACCTCGAAATGATCCATCAATTTCGATGTTTTGGTTTTTTGTCAATATGAGTCTAATTAAGTTACGAGATTATTACTAAATTTTAGATAATAAAGGTCGATAAAAATATAGGAACCTACTAGTTAGGTGACACAGAATACTTCTACGTATTGCGTTAACATTATGACATATGTAAACTTTGTTTAAAAAGTGAACTGTGACAGACGCCATTTAATTAATCAGCAATAGGGGAGACTGGGGCTTTAATAAATCTAACGATTTAAAAGTAAGATTAAAATAAAATGAAATCGATATATTTCAAGCCGGACGATACATAATGGAAGATTTAACGGTGAAGTTAAATGTAAAATACGAGGGTACCTCGAAATGATCCATCAATTTCGATGTTTTGGTTTTTTGTCAATATGAGTCTAATTAAGTTACGAGATTATTACTAAATTTTAGATAATAAAGGTCGATAAAAATATAGGAACCTACTAGTTAGGTGACACAGAATACTTCTACGTATTGCGTTAACATTATGACATATGTAAACTTTGTTTAAAAAGTGAACTGTGACAGACGCCATTTAATTAATCAGCAATAGGGGAGACTGGGGCTTTAATAAATCTAACGTTTAATGAGTCAGACGCCATTTAATTAATCAGCAATAGGGGAGACTGGGGCTTTAATAAATCTAACGATTTAAAAGTCGGATTAATGAAATGAAATCGATATATTTCAAGCCGGACGATACATAATGGAAGATTTAACGGTGAAGTTAAATGTAAAATACGAGGGTACGTCGAAATGATCCATCAATTTCGATGTTTTGGTTGTTTTTGAAAGGTTACGTACATAATATTTTTTTTTTTTCGTTTCAGTTAATATTGTATCTTTCATTTGCGGTACGAGCTTGGGATGGACGTCGCCGGAAATACCGTTATTGAAAAATTTAACCACTAGTCCGTTGGAGGAAATCATAAGTCCTTCGCAGGAAGGTTGGGTGGGATCTTTCCTCCCCTTAGCAGCGGCTATCGGTCCCATAGGCGGGGGAGTATTAGCAGATAAAATCGGAAGGAAAAAATCTCTGTTGATCGCCAATATACCTTTTTTCGTAGCGTTTCTCGTAAATTTCTTCGCGAATTCGATCTATCATTTCTTTTTATCGAGATTTCTATGCGGTCTGGGCATAGGGATTATATTTACCGCTCTACCGATGTATATGGGGGAAATAGCCGACGACGAAGTCAGAGGCGCCCTGGGATCGTTCATGCAACTATTCATCGTGATAGGATTATGTTTTTCTTACATACTAGGGCCTTACGTGCCGATGAAAACGTTCAATTTGATTCTACTGACACCCCCGGTGGTATTTTCGATTTTGTTCGGCGGTTTTGTACCGGACAGTCCGTACTATTTGATCCAAAGCGGTCGTATCGACGAAGCTTTGAAGGCTCTGATCAAATTTAGAGGTTGTAGTAGAGCTTCGGCGCAAAAAGAATTGGAAATTATGCGGACCCAAATCGAGGAAGATTCGAAAAGTAAAGGGAATTTCGCGGAAACTTTCAAGATTGTATTAGGTTCGAGAGGTTTGAAAATGGCGTTGTTTATATCGCTGAATTTGGTTACTTGGCAACAATTGTCCGGTATTAACATCGTTTTGTTTTATACCCAGAGCATTTTCACCGACGCCGGAGCGTCTTTGGCTCCGGAAATTTGTACTATAATCACGGGGGTAGTTCAAATAGTAGCCAGCGGCGCTACGCCTTTACTAGTCGAACGTTGGGGCAAGAGATTCCTCTTAATGCTATCCGCCATCGGTATGGGTCTATCTCAAGGCGTATTATCATATTTTTTCTATATGAAAGAGGATCAATCGAAAGATGTATCCGATATTGGTTGGGTACCGATCGTGAGTCTGGTGGTTTTCATTATCACTTATTGTCTAGGTTTCGGACCGCTAGCTTGGGCTGTTTTGGGCGAACTATTTCCTGGTAACGTTAAATCGGTAGCGTCTTCGGCTACCGCCTCGTTTTGTTGGATCCTCGGGTTTTTTATTACGAATTATTTCGGCGCTTTAACGTCTCTAGTAGGAAAATCGGGTTCGTTCGGTTTATTTACAATTTGTTGCTTCATTTCGGCCGGTTTCGTTTATAAATTTTTACCGGAAACGACTGGGAAAAGTTTGATCGAAATCCAGGCTCTTTTAAGCGGGGAAAATTGAAATATATCCTCGATTAAATAAAATATTATAAAAAAAAATTTAGTACGCCTCTGGAATTTCTATCTACAATAGACAGTTGGCTACGTCGCATAATCAAGGTCGACTAATATATCGGAAATGACGTATACTCCCGCTTCGATGTGAATCGGCCGACTAACTGTCAGCGACTGCTGCACAATTATGTTGGTAACTACATTAAATACCGATGTGTTACTGCTCTCTGGCGGTCAGGATCGGTACTATACGTTATAGGGAATGTATATATTCTTTATTGAATTAAAAGTGAGGGAAAGAGAAAGTTTTACCATAGGCGTGCTATACGAAAATTATTTTGTGGGGGATTTGATTAGATTTTCTTTGAAAATCACAAAGTTTTATGGAAAATTACAAGAGAAAAATAAGTTTTAGAATTAATTTATCTATGGTATTAAATTAATATGTTTTTAAATCAAATACTCAAATATATAAATTCATGAAATTTTCGACAATCATCCGGAAAAGCACTAATGTTTCGAAAAAATGGTTAAAATTTTTAGAATGGTCCAGAAAATCACTTAAACTACGAGAAAATGCTCCTTAATTTTCGAAAAAATTGCCGAAATATTCCAAAAATACCGTAAAAGTTTTCAATTTTTTTTAAAAAATTTCCAACTATTCTCAAAAAACCCGTAAACTCCTCCAAATTTTCAAAAAAATGTTGAAATATTTTTGAAAAATTGAAAAAAAATCGACAAATTTTCGAAAAAATTGCTGATATATTTCAAAAACATCCTAAAAGTCAACAATTTCCCAAAAAAACGCGCTGGATTATTCCAAAAACACCATAAAGCCACCAAATTTCAAAAAAAAATGTCCAATTATTCGACAAATTTTCGAAAAAATTGCTGATATATTTCAAAAACATCCTAAAAGTCAACAAATTCCCAAAAAAACGCGCTGGATTATTCCAAAAACACCATAAAGCCACCAAATTTCAAAAAAAAATGTCCAATTATTCGACAAATTTTCGAAAAAATTGCTGATATATTTCAAAAACATCCTAAAAGTCAACAATTTCCCAAAAAAACGCGCTGGATTATTCCAAAAACACCATAAAGCCACCAAATTTCAAAAAAAAATATCCAATTATTCGACAAATTTTCGAAAAAATTGCTGATATATTTCAAAAACATCCTAAAAGTCAACAAATTCCCAAAAAAACGCGCTGGATTATTCCAAAAACACCATAAAGCCACCAAATTTCAAAAAAAAATGTCCAATTATTCGACAAATTTTCGAAAAAATTGCTGATATATTTCAAAAACATCCTAAAAGTCAACAAATTCCCAAAAAAACGCGCTGGATTATTCCAAAAACACCATAAAGCCACCAAATTTCAAAAAAAAATGTCCAATTATTCGACAAATTTTCGAAAAAATTGCTGATATATTTCAAAAACATCCTAAAAGTCAACAAATTCCCAAAAAAACGCGCTGGATTATTCCAAAAACACCATAAAGCCACCAAATTTCAAAAAAAATGTCCAATTATTCGACAAATTTTCGAAAAAATTTTTGAAATATTCCAATAATATCGTAAAAGCTTTCAAATTTTCAAAAAAATTTTGAACTTATCCCAAAAACCCGTGAACTCCACCAAATTTCAAAAAAAAATGTCCAATTATTCGACAAATTTTCGAAAAAATTGCTGATATATTTCAAAAACATCCTAAAAGTCAACAAATTCCCAAAAAAACGCGCTGGATTATTCCAAAAACACCATAAAGCCACCAAATTTCAAAAAAAAATGTCCAATTATTCGACAAATTTTCGAAAAAATTGCTGATATATTTCAAAAACATCCTAAAAGTCAACAAATTCCCAAAAAAACGCGCTGGATTATTCCAAAAACACCATAAAGCCACCAAATTTCAAAAAAAAATATCCAATTATTCGACAAATTTTCGAAAAAATTGCTGATATATTTCAAAAACATCCTAAAAGTCAACAAATTCCCAAAAAAACGCGCTGGATTATTCCAAAAACACCATAAAGCCACCAAATTTCAAAAAAAAATGTCCAATTATTCGACAAATTTTCGAAAAAATTGCTGATATATTTCAAAAACATCCTAAAAGTCAACAAATTCCCAAAAAAACGCGCTGGATTATTCCAAAAACACCATAAAGCCACCAAATTTCAAAAAAAATGTCCAATTATTCGACAAATTTTCGAAAAAATTTTTGAAATATTCCAATAATATCGTAAAAGCTTTCAAATTTTCAAAAAAATTTTGAACTTATCCCAAAAACCCGTGAACTCCACCAAATTTCAAAAAAAAATGTCCAATTATTCGACAAATTTTCGAAAAAATTGCTGATATATTTCAAAAACATCCTAAAAGTCAACAAATTCCCAAAAAAACGCGCTGGATTATTCCAAAAACACCATAAAGCCACCAAATTTCAAAAAAAAATGTCCAATTATTCGACAAATTTTCGAAAAAATTGCTGATATATTTCAAAAACATCCTAAAAGTCAACAATTTCCCAAAAAAACGCGCTGGATTATTCCAAAAACACCATAAAGCCACCAAATTTCAAAAAAAATGTCCAATTATTCGACAAATTTTCGAAAAAATTTTTGAAATATTCCAATAATATCGTAAAAGCTTTCAAATTTTCAAAAAAATTTTGAACTTATCCCAAAAACCCGTGAACTCCACCAAATTTTCAAAAAAATGTTGAAATATTTTTGAAAAAATGAAAAAAAATGGATAAATTTTCAAAAAATTTGCTGATATATTTCAAAAGCATCCTGAAAGACACTTAATTTTCAAAAAAATACTGAAATAATCCTAAGAAAATCAAAAAAGTCGACAAATTTTCAAAAAGCTTGCTGAAATATTCCAAAAACATACTAAATGTCATCAAATTTTCAAAAAAATGCTGTATAATTCCAAAAATAGCGTAAAAACCACCAAATTTCCAAAAAATGCCCAATTATTCCTAAGAAAATAAAAAAAGTCGACAAATTTCCGAAAAAATTGCTGAAACATCCCAAGTCATCAAATTTTCAAAAAAATTCAGTCACTAAATTCTCAAATCAACCGAGAGATAAAAAACAAATTTTTGTGAACTTTTTTTTCCGAAATTAAACCCCCTCCCCTCCCCAATATTTCAACTTGGTATAGATATAAATTGCCCCCAATCAACTTATTCGCCGATACGCCTCTGTTTTATATCGGTTCGTACGCGGGACACCCTGTATAGATGGTAGGTAGCTGTCTTTCCTTCACTTTATTTTCAATGTTATATCCATAGAGTTAATGTTAAAGATAGATATTTGTGACGTATGTGACGTCACATCATACGTCAAATTTTATACGTGGTCTTGGATATGTCATATGTCAAATAAATATGACGTTTTTTGTACATTTTTGTTGTAAATATAAAGTTCAGTGTGTAACGGTTAGGTTTGTAAATAGACATTGAAATTATCAACAAAACTTAATTATTATATTCAAATTTGTACTTCATAGTTTACTTTTCACAAAAACCCATATACATATATGATTGAATAAGGTAAAAATGACGCACAATATTTTTTTCGAACGAATCAACTTGTGTTTTTATTTTCATTATCAAAAATAAAGACTGAAATATACACGTGAACGCAGTGTCTAGACCAATCAATATTATTGTGAAACCTCTATACTATTTATTTTATCTATGCTAAATAATTTTTTTGTATCTGAAGTACAAAATCAAAGAACTGAATAAATTAATGTAAGAAATATGTATTATTATGAATAAATGAAGTTGTATAATGAATTATATCGTTTTATTTTTATCCCTAATTTATTTTTGTCTTATTGGGGATTAATGACCTAAATGTCAAGGCAACCAGTCACCTAATACATATCTTTGTCTCTCTCTATCGTTATGTTCGTATATGTACAAGAAATAACCGAATAATTTTCACACCAATCCAATGGTTATCATTTAATACAGAAAATGAATTTTTTTTTAAACTTTAACCGAAGTTAATTATTACCCTGTTTAATTATTATAATTCTACTATTTAAATCAAAAGGAATTTAAATTGTTTCACGTATACTACCGCCATCTTCGCATCCAAACGCGAACCCCCAGGTTACTACTATATAGTAGAAATCTGTAAAAATATTTATTTCAACTTGTAGTTAAAAGTTTCAAATAGAGATGACACAGC
Source organism: Diorhabda carinulata (assembly GCF_026250575.1). Taxonomy (NCBI): domain Eukaryota; kingdom Metazoa; phylum Arthropoda; class Insecta; order Coleoptera; family Chrysomelidae; genus Diorhabda; species Diorhabda carinulata. The sequence goes on from NC_079465.1 coordinate 1,245,624, forward strand.
TGTTAGCATTCTAGTTTATGCTAGACAGAAGTTTATAGAAAATTGAATCACTATTAACAAATAAATATCGTGAATTGTAAATATTTTCGAGGTTAGGAATGTAAAATCGTTTATAAATTGTATATTTGAGACATTTTTGATTCTAACAAGCCAGTGGCGTGGTGACTTGTGTTTATATTCAATATTTAGTGAATAAATTTACTTGATTGTGTTATTTTAATTTCCCATGTATGAAATAATTAACTTTTTGATAACAGTAATCCGTTGAGTCGTAGTAGCAGGTAATTGAAAATCAAATTCCCCAATGGAGTTATCACAAGTTCAAGTTTTAATCAGAATTTTCGATAAGGAAACTGTGTTGCTTTGACTAAATGAAAAATTGTGTTACAAAATGGGGGAATTTACGACTTGCCAGCGATGGGGGCGAGAGGGGAAACTGTTCTGGTGAAAGATCATCGACTCGAGCTAAATTGAAGGTATGCAAATAGTTCTGGTTAGTACTAATGTGTTTTTTGGTAATTTTTTTATGCAAATATAGTTATCGCCTGTCATATTTGTTAGCTGGGTGTCTACAAAACGTCGAAGTTGTGCGAAAATATCTAGAAATTTACAAAATCCACCAAAATTTACAGGAAATCTTCGAAAATTTCGAAAATCGTTCTAGAAGTAACCTGGATTATGAAGAAAGGCTGAATTTGCATATATAATTCTAGAAAATTGATAAATTTTCGATAAAATCCGCACATTAATGTACAAAAATACCATGAAAATTATTAAATTTCCAAAAAAATGTTGTAAATAAGTGTGAAAATATTCCAAATACATCCAGAAAGTTGAGAAATATTAAATTTTTCGAAATTTTTAAGATAACCACAAAGTAATAATCTAGAAATTGATTGATAATATGAAATTTCCTAAAAAACTTCCAAAAATCCTCAAATTTTCAAAAAAATGCTCAAATCACGCAAAAAATCTTGAAATTCATAAAAAAAAAAACAAAATTCTACAAAATTCCTTGTTATATTTCGTGGAAATTCTCCATTTTTCCACAAAGTATCCAAAAAAGTACGAAACTTTCGAGAAAATTCAAAAATTTCCCAAAAATCATCGCAAAACCACCAAATTTTCAATAAAAAATACAAAACGCTTCCAAATTTTAGAGAAAATATATAAAATTTTTGAAAAACAACCAAAAAGGCAAAATTATAACGAAAAATAAGCGAAAAATCTACAAAAAGTCATCAAAATTTCAAAAATATCGACAAATTGTTTCAAAACCATCCAAAAAAATCTGAATATCAAATATTCTGTTGGAGAATTTCCTATTACAATTAAAAATGTCATTAGATTTTTCGAAATTTATCAAATTTTATCAAAGTTTTCCAAAAATCATCCAAAATCTCATCAAAATTATCCAAAAAACCCAAATTTTGAGAATACATAAATAACGTCGTGAAAACTCTCAAAATTTTCGAAAATCATCCAGAAAAACATCCAATTTTCAAAGATAAAATGCTGATATACAAAAATATGCACGAAATATCCAAAAAAAAACTCGGAAATTTCCCCGGATCCGTCAAATTTTTGATTCCTACTAGTATTGCTCTACTCGCCCCTACAAATACACACATTGACCAATAATAAACCACGATAAGTTCAACACTCTAAAAGTGATATCAGTAACTTGTTGAGTTTTCAATTGCCACTACTGGTTCGATCTGACAGGTGATAACAGTTATTCGAAACATGGTTGCCAGTGCTCCGAACCGCTCGTTTCTCTATATAGCAGCGTGCACAGGTAAATAGAATAGAATAGAATAGAATTTCCATATTAATATATTTAATTCATCATATTGAAACTTGTCTACAACCTACCATCGATATAACTACGCTGTTAACTGAATTTCTTAAAGGCAAAGAAAAATAATTCCCTTGTCCAAGCTTTAATTGGTCTTCCTGTATAATTTGGGATCAGTTTTATTGATAGAAATTCGTCTGCAGATGTCGGCTTGAGTAAGACAACGAAATTGCATTGAGAGAAAAAATTTAATCTTGATCAATTCCACCAAAAATTATTTTCTTATGAAAATTGTTACGCCACTGGTTTGATCGATTTCTAATTAAAAATTTCCGTTAAAATTTGGTTCAATTCCACCAAAAATCATTTTTTCTATGAATCTTGATACGCCACTGATTTTTATTTGCGTTTAAAAAGGTTCGTTATGAAAATTTCGTGAAAATTGAGTTGATTTTTCAAAATTTCTAACTAAATAATTCGAAAAGTTTGTTAAAAAATATCTACGCCACTGTTTTGATCGATTTTTAATTGAAAATTTTCGTTAAAATTTGCTTCAATTCCACCAAAAATCACTTTTCTATGAATCTTGATACGCCACTGGTTTTTATTTGCGTTTAAAATGGTTCGTCATGAAAATTTCGTGAAAATTTAAATGATTTTTCAAAATTTCTAACTAAATAATTCGAAAAGTTTGTTAAAAAATATCTACGCCACTGTTTTGATCGATTTTTAATTGAAAATTTTCGTTAAAATTTGCTTCAATTCCACCAAAAATCACTTTTCTATGAATCTTGATACGCCACTGGTTTTTATTTGCGTTTAAAATGGTTCGTCATGAAAATTTCGTGAAAATTTAAATGATTTTTCAAAATTTCTAACTAAATAATTCGTAAAGTTTGTTAAAAAATATCTACGCCACTGTTTTGATCGATTTTTAATTGAAAATTTTCGTTAAAATTTGCTTCAATTCCACCAAAAATCACTTTTCTATGAATCTTGATACGCCACTGGTTTTTATTTGCGTTTAAAATGGTTCGTCATGAAAATTTCGTGAAAATTGAGTTGATTTTTCAAAATTTCTAACTAAATAATTCGTAAAGTTTGTTAAAAAATATCTACGCCACTGTTTTGATCGATTTTTAATTGAAAATTTTCGTTAAATTTTGGTTCAATTCCACCAAAAATCACTTTTCTATGAATCTTGATGCGCCACTGATTTTTATTTGCGTTTAAAATGGTTCGTTATGAAAATTTCGTGAAAATTGAGTTGATTTTTCAAAATTTGTAACTAAATAATTCGAAAAGTTTGTTAAAAAATATCTACGCCACTGTTTTGATCGATTTTTAATTGAAAATTTTCGTTAAATTTTGGTTCAATTCCACCAAAAATCACTTTTCTATGAATCTTGATACGCCACTGTTTTTTATTTGCGTTTAAAATGGTTCGTCATGAAAATTTCGTGAAAATTTAAATGATTTTTCAAAATTTCTAACTAAATAATTCGTAAAGTTTGTTAAAAAATATCTACGCCACTGTTTTGATCGATTTTTAATTGAAAATTTTCGTTAAATTTTGGTTCAATTCCACCAAAAATCACTTTTCTATGAATCTTGATGCGCCACTGATTTTTATTTGCGTTTAAAATGGTTCGTTATGAAAATTTCGTGAAAATTGAGTTGATTTTTCAAAATTTGTAACTAAATAATTCGAAAAGTTTGTTAAAAAATATCTACGCCACTGTTTTGATCGATTTTTAATTGAAAATTTTCGTTAAATTTTGGTTCAATTCCACCAAAAATCACTTTTCTATGAATCTTGATACGCCACTGGTTTTTATTTGCGTTTAAAATGGTTCGTCATGAAAATTTCGTGAAAATTGAGTTGATTTTTCAAAATTTCTAACTAAATAATTCGTAAAGTTTGTTAAAAAATATCTACGCCACTGTTTTGATCGATTTTTAATTGAAAATTTTCGTTAAATTTTGGTTCAATTCCACCAAAAATCATTTTTCTATGAATCTTGATACGCCACTGGTTTTTATTTGCGTTTAAAATGGTTCGTCATGAAAATTTCGTGAAAATTGAGTTGATTTTTCAAAATTTCTAACTAAATAATTCGTAAAGTTTGTTAAAAAATATCTACGCCACTGTTTTGATCGATTTTTAATTGAAAATTTTCGTTAAATTTTGGTTCAATTCCACCAAAAATCATTTTTCTATGAATCTTGATACGCCACTGGTTTTTATTTGCGTTTAAAATGATTTGTTATGAAAATTTCGTGAAAATTGAGTTGAATTTTCAAAATTTCTAACTAAATAATTCGTAAAGTTTGTAAAAAAATATCTACGCCACTGTTTTGATCGATTTTTAATTGAAAATTTTCGTTAAAATTTGCTTCAATTCCACCAAAAATCACTTTTCTATGAATCTTGATACGCCACTGGTTTTTATTTGCGTTTAAAATGGTTCGTCATGAAAATTTCGTGAAAATTTAAATGATTTTTCAAAATTTCTAACTAAATAATTCGTAAAGTTTGTTAAAAAATATCTACGCCACTGTTTTGATCGATTTTTAATTGAAAATTTTCGTTAAATTTTGGTTCAATTCCACCAAAAATCACTTTTCTATGAATCTTGATGCGCCACTGATTTTTATTTGCGTTTAAAATGGTTCGTTATGAAAATTTCGTGAAAATTGAGTTGATTTTTCAAAATTTGTAACTAAATAATTCGAAAAGTTTGTTAAAAAATATCTACGCCACTGTTTTGATCGATTTTTAATTGAAAATTTTCGTTAAATTTTGGTTCAATTCCACCAAAAATCACTTTTCTATGAATCTTGATACGCCACTGGTTTTTATTTGCGTTTAAAATGGTTCGTCATGAAAATTTCGTGAAAATTGAGTTGATTTTTCAAAATTTCTAACTAAATAATTCGTAAAGTTTGTTAAAAAATATCTACGCCACTGTTTTGATCGATTTTTAATTGAAAATTTTCGTTAAATTTTGGTTCAATTCCACCAAAAATCATTTTTCTATGAATCTTGATACGCCACTGGTTTTTATTTGCGTTTAAAATGGTTCGTCATGAAAATTTCGTGAAAATTGAGTTGATTTTTCAAAATTTCTAACTAAATAATTCGTAAAGTTTGTTAAAAAATATCTACGCCACTGTTTTGATCGATTTTTAATTGAAAATTTTCGTTAAATTTTGGTTCAATTCCACCAAAAATCATTTTTCTATGAATCTTGATACGCCACTGGTTTTTATTTGCGTTTAAAATGATTTGTTATGAAAATTTCGTGAAAATTGAGTTGAATTTTCAAAATTTCTAACTAAATAATTCGTAAAGTTTGTAAAAAAATATCTACGCCACTGTTTTGATCGATTTTTAATTGAAAATTTTCGTTAAAATTTGCTTCAATTCCACCAAAAATCACTTTTCTATGAATCTTGATACGCCACTGGTTTTTATTTGCGTTTAAAATGGTTCGTCATGAAAATTTCGTGAAAATTGAGTTGATTTTTCAAAATTTCTAACTAAATAATTCGTAAAGTTTGTTAAAAAATATCTACGCCACTGTTTTGATCGATTTTTAATTGAAAATTTTCGTTAAAATTTGCTTCAATTCCACCAAAAATCACTTTTCTATGAATCTTGATACGCCACTGGTTTTTATTTGCGTTTAAAATGGTTCGTCATGAAAATTTCGTGAAAATTGAGTTGATTTTTCAAAATTTCTAACTAAATAATTCGTAAAGTTTGTTAAAAAATATCTACGCCACTGTTTTGATCGATTTTTAATTGAAAATTTTCGTTAAAATTTGCTTCAATTCCACCAAAAATCATTTTTTCTATGAATCTTGATACGCCACTGGTTTTTATTTGCGTTTAAAATGGTTCGTTATGAAAATTTCGTGAAAATTGAGTTGATTTTTCAAAATTTCTAACTAAATAATTCGAAAAGTTTGTTAAAAAATATCTACGCCACTGTTTTGATCGATTTTTAATTGAAAATTTTCGTTAAAATTTGGTTCAATTCCACCAAAAATCATTTTTTCTATGAATCTTGATACGCCGCTGGTTTTTATTTGCGTTTAAAATGGTTCGTTATGAAAATTTCGTGAAAATTGAGTTGATTTTTCAAAATTTGTAACTAAATAATTCGAAAAGTTTGTTAAAAAATATCTACGCCACTGTTTTGATCGATTTTTAATTGAAAATTTTCGTTAAAATTTGGTTCAATTCCACCAAAAATCATTTTTTCTATGAATCTTGATACGCCACTGGTTTTTATTTGCGTTTAAAATGGTTCGTTATGAAAATTTCGTGAAAATTGAGTTGATTTTTCAAAATTTCTAACTAAATAATTCGAAAAGTTTGTTAAAAAATATCTACGCCACTGTTTTGATCGATTTTTAATTGAAAATTTTCGTTAAAATTTGGTTCAATTCCACCAAAAATCATTTTTTCTATGAATCTTGATACGCCACTGGTTTTTATTTGCGTTTAAAATGGTTCGTTATGAAAATTTCGTGAAAATTGAGTTGATTTTTCAAAATTTGTAACTAAATAATTCGAAAAGTTTGTTAAAAAATATCTACGCCACTGTTTTGATCGATTTTTAATTGAAAATTTTCGTTAAAATTTGGTTCAATTCCACCAAAAATCATTTTTTCTATGAATCTTGATACGCCGCTGGTTTTTATTTGCGTTTAAAATGGTTCGTTATGAAAATTTCGTGAAAATTGAGTTGATTTTTCAAAATTTGTAACTAAATAATTCGAAAAGTTTGTTAAAAAATATCTACGCCACTGTTTTGATCGATTTTTAATTGAAAATTTTCGTTAAAATTTGGTTCAATTCCACCAAAAATCATTTTTTCTATGAATCTTGATACGCCACTGGTTTTTATTTGCGTTTAAAATGGTTCGTTATGAAAATTTCGTGAAAATTGAGTTGATTTTTCAAAATTTGTAACTAAATAATTCGAAAAGTTTGTTAAAAAATATCTACGCCACTGTTTTGATCGATTTTTAATTGAAAATTTTCGTTAAAATTTGGTTCAATTCCACCAAAAATCATTTTTTCTATGAATCTTGATACGCCGCTGGTTTTTATTTGCGTTTAAAATTGTTCGTTATGAAAATTTCGTGAAAATTGAGTTGATTTTTCAAAATTTGTAACTAAATAATTCGAAAAGTTTGTTAAAAAATATCTACGCCACTGTTTTGATCGATTTTTAATTGAAAATTTTCGTTAAAATTTGGTTCAATTCCACCAAAAATCATTTTTTCTATGAATCTTGATACGCCACTGGTTTTTATTTGCGTTTAAAATGGTTCGTCATGAAAATTTCGTGAAAATTTAAATGATTTTTCAAAATTTCTAACTAAATAATTCGTAAAGTTTGTTAAAAAATATCTACGCCACTGTTTTGATCGATTTTTAATTGAAAATTTTCGTTAAATTTTGGTTCAATTCCACCAAAAATCATTTTTCTATGAATCTTGATACGCCACTGGTTTTTATTTGCGTTTAAAATGGTTCGTCATGAAAATTTCGTGAAAATTTAAATGATTTTTCAAAATTTCTAACTAAATAATTCGTAAAGTTTGTTAAAAAATATCTACGCCACTGTTTTGATCGATTTTTAATTGAAAATTTTCGTTAAATTTTGGTTCAATTCCACCAAAAATCACTTTTCTATGAATCTTGATACGCCACTGGTTTTTATTTGCGTTTAAAATGGTTCGTCATGAAAATTTCGTAAAAATTGAGTTGATTTTTCAAAATTTCTAACTAAATAATTCGTAAAGTTTGTTAAAAAATATCTACGCCACTGTTTTGATCGATTTTTAATTGAAAATTTTCGTTAAATTTTGGTTCAATTCCACCAAAAATCATTTTTCTATGAATCTTGATACGCCACTGGTTTTTATTTGCGTTTAAAATGGTTCGTCATGAAAATTTCGTGAAAATTTAAATGATTTTTCAAAATTTCTAACTAAATAATTCGTAAAGTTTGTTAAAAAATATCTACGCCACTGTTTAGATCGATTTTTAATTGAAAATTTTCGTTAAATTTTGGTTCAATTCCACCAGAAATAATTTCTTTTTATAAATTTTGTCACGCCACTGGTTTGATCGATTTCTAATTGAAAATTTCCGTTAAAATTTGGTTCAATTCCACCAAAAATCATTTTTCTATGAATCTTGATACGCCACTGATTTTTATTTGCGTTTAAAATGGTTCGTTATGAAAATTTCGTGAAAATTGAGTTGAATTTTCAAAATTTGTAACTAAATAATTCGAAAAGTTTGTTAAAAAATATCTATGCCACTGTTTAGATCGATTTTTTATTAAAACTTTCGATAAAATTTGCTTCAATTCCACCAAAACTCATTTTTTTTATTAATCTTGTTACGCCACTGATTTGATCGATTTTTAATTGAAAATTTTCGTTAAATTTTGGTTCAATTCCACCAAAAATCATTTTTCTATGAATCTTGATACGCCACTGATTTTTATTTGCGTTTAAAATGGTTCGTTATGAAAATTTCGTGAAAATTGAGTTGATTTTTCAAAATTTCTAACTAAATAATTCGTAAAGTTTGTTAAAAAATATCTACGCCACTGTTTTGATCGATTTTTAATTGAAAATTTTCGTTAAAATTTGCTTCAATTCCACCAAAACTCATTTTTTTTATTAATCTTGTTACGCCACTGATTTGATCGATTTTTAATTGAAAATTTTCGTTAAATTTTGGTTCAATTCCACCAAAAATCATTTTTCTATGAATCTTGATACGCCACTGATTTTTATTTGCGTTTAAAATGGTTCGTTATGAAAATTTCGTGAAAATTGAGTTGATTTTTCAAAATTTCTAACTAAATAATTCGTAAAGTTTGTTAAAAAATATCTACGCCACTGTTTTGATCGATTTCTAATTGAAAATTTCCGTTAAAATTTGGTTCAATTCCACCAAAAATCATTTTTCTATAGATTCAGCAGCCCAGCCCGTGCGTATAAAGGTTAATTTCAACATCTTTCGACGGCGGCGTTGTCGGACTTAAGCCGACATTAAGGCGTAATCGAATCATTCATAACCAAACAATTTCCCATTATTTTCAGCCAACGTGGCGTCTTTCATAGCCGGCACCAGTTTGGGATGGTCCTCGCCGGAAATACCGAAACTAAGAAATCCAAACACGACGACTCTATTCCATCCAACGACAACATCTCAAGAAGGTTGGATCGTATCCTTACTAGCACTAGCCGCAGCCGTAGGCCCTTTCGGAGGCGGCATCCTCTCCGACGCCATAGGAAGAAAAAAAACTCTCCTATCCGCCATCTTACCGTTCGCGATCGCTTCCACCATAAACGTTTTCGCTAAATCGACCATTTTCTTTTACGCCACCAGATTTTTGTGCGGACTCGGCGTCGGCGTCGTATTCACCGTCATACCCATGTACGTGGGGGAGATAGCCGACGACGACGTCCGCGGATCCCTCGGATCCCTCATGCAACTATTCGTCGTAACCGGAATGTTATTCTCTTATTCCCTCGGACCGTTCGTATCTATAATAACGTTCAATTCGATACTAATTTTCCCCCCGATACTATTTTTCGTAATTTTTCTATTATTCGTGCCGGAAAGTCCGTATTACCTCATACAAAGCGACAATCCGAAAGAAGCCTTGGAAGCCTTGATCGTACTGAGGGGCAGAGATACGTCGTTGATGCAAAAAGAGCTGGAAGTCATGAAAGTCCAAGTCGAAATAGAAAAGAAGAATAGGGGAAACGTCGTCGACGTATTCAAATCGAGAGGTCTCCGAACCGCGTTTTTTTTATCCATAGGATTAGTTTCGTTTCAACAATTATCCGGGGTTAACGTTATAATATTTTACGCCCAAACTATTTTCGCCGACGCTGGCGTCGATTTGGCTCCGGAGGTTTGTACGATAATAATTGGATTTGTCCAAGTGGTGGCTGGCGGTTTGACGCCGATATTAGTCGATAGATGCGGTAAGAGATTTCTTCTTCTTCTTTCCGCTTTAGGAATGGCCTTATCCGAAGGGGTTTTAGCTGTATTTTTTTATTTTAAAGATAACGGACGGGTGGACGTATCGAATTTGGGTTGGATACCACTTTCGAGCGTCGTTATTTATATAATAATGTTCGGTTTGGGTTTAGGTCCGCTTCCTTGGGCGGTTTTGGGGGAAATATTTCCGGGAAACGTCAAGTCTTCCGCTTCGTCGGCTACGGCTTCGGTCAGTTGGATATTGGGATTCTTTATGACGAATTATTTCGATTCGTTGACGGATCTGATCGGAAAATGCGGAACTTTCGGAATTTTCGCGGGGTTTTGCGCGTTTTCCGCGTTGTTTATATTTAAATGTTTACCTGAGACTTCGGGTAAAAACGTTCATGAGATACAGTATATTTTGAGTGGGGGAAGTAGGAAAGCGTCGTACACTTTTTAATTGTTTTGAATTTCACATTATATTGTAGGTTATGTTGTTTGGAAGGTAGCTGCGAAACGGTTTTTCGAAATTTGCTGCAAAATGAAACGTTCTACAAAAAAGTTCTTGCAAAAATGTACGGATTTTGAATTTTGGAATTTTGTCGGAAGTATTTTTTCGCGTAACCTCGTATAACTAATTTTTTTTTTTTGATTTTTTTCTTATTTTATTGTTGAGCTGATGGTTAGACTTTATGGGATTCGCATTTTCTTTAGAAAATCGTAGAATTTTCAAAAAATTATCCAGACAATCATAAATTTTGTAAAAAGTGCTGAAATTATAAAAAAACATTACGAAACTTCGAAAAAGAGAGATATTTTTCAAAATTCGTCAAGGAAGTGATTTAAGTTTCGAGAAAATACTAAAATTGTTCGAAAATATTCAAAATTTCCGAAAAAAATAAGGAATTTCCCAAAAATCAAACAAGATTCCTCAAATTTTCCAAAATTCATGAAAAAATGCTCAAAAATTGAAAAAAACATCTAGAAATTGTCAAATTTGGAAAAAAACTGAAATATTCAAAATAATCATCAAAGAAATCTCAAAATTTTCCAAAAATTCGTTTTGGAAATCACTTGAATCTCGAGAAAATGTACGTTTTATCCAAAAATATCCAAAAAGTGACGAAATACTCGAAAAAAATAAGGAATTTCCCAAAAATCAAACAAAATTCCTCAAATTTTCCATAATTCATGAAAAAATGCTCAAAAATTGAAAAAAACATCTAGAAATTGTCAAATTTGGAAAAAAACTGAAATATTCAAAATAATCATCAAAGAAATCTCAAAATTTTCCAAAAATTCGTTTTGGAAATCACTTGAATCTCGAGAAAAATGTACGTTTTGTCCAAAAATATCCAAAAAGTGACGAAATACTCGAAAAAAATAAGGAATTTCCCAAAAATCAAACAAAAAGTCCTCAAATTTTCCAAAATTCATGAAAAAATGCTCAAAAATTGAAAAAAACATCTAGAAATTATCAAATTTGGAAAAAAACTGAAATATTCAAAATAATCATCAAAGAAATCTCAAAATTTTCCAAAAATTCGTTTTGGAAATCACTTGAATCTCGAGAAAATGTACGTTTTATCCAAAAATATCCAAAAAGTGACGAAATACTCGAAAAAAATAAGGAATTTCCCAAAAATCAAACAAAATTCCTCAAATTTTCCATAATTCATGAAAAAATGCTCAAAAATTGAAAAAAACATCTAGAAATTGTCAAATTTGGAAAAAAACTGAAATATTCAAAATAATCATCAAAGAAATCTCAAAATTTTCCAAAAATTCGTTTTGGAAATCACTTGAATCTCGAGAAAAATGTACGTTTTGTCCAAAAATATCCAAAAAGTGACGAAATACTCGAAAAAAATAAGGAATTTCCCAAAAATCAAACAAAATTCCTCAAATTTTCCAAAATTCATGAAAAAATGCTCAAAAATTGAAAAAAACATCTAGAAATTATCAAATTTGGAAAAAAACTGAAATATTCAAAATAATCATCAAAGAAATCTCAAAATTTTCCAAAAATTCGTTTTGGAAATCACTT